>NC_136479.1:33492270-34840344 GCF_902686455.1 Sciurus vulgaris | reverse complement strand
TCACTGTCTTTACCATTCGCCTGTCAACAGGGAGGCGGGAGCGTGTCCCAGCTGACGTAAAGGTATCCCCAGACCTGGTTAAGTGGGAAAGATGCTGAGCCATGACTGAACCCGCGGGGTGGGGAGGAGCGTTCCCGCACACGCTATGTGCTTGCACGTGACATGGAAGCTGAATGGACGCGCGAGAGCAGCTGGGTGGTTTTCTATCTCAGTCCAGCAGAAGTAGGAGACAGGGATGGCGGGAGTCCATTTCTTTCTTGTTTTGTTTTGGTTTTGGTCTTTGGTACGGGTGATTGAACCCGGAGAAACTGGACCACTGAGCCACATCCCCAGTCCTTTTCAAAGATTTTTTTTTTTGGGGGGGGGGTGCTGGGGATTGAACCCAGGGCCTTGTGCTTGCAAGGCAAGCACTCTACCAACTGAGCTATCTCCCCAGCCCCACGAAGGTTTTTTTTTTTTTTTTTTTTTTTTTAAAACAGTGTCTTGCTAAGTTGCCGAGGCTGGCCTTGAACTTGAAATCCTCCTGCCTCGGTCTCCTAAATTGCTGGGGTTACATGTGTGTGCCACTGTACCTGATTTTTCTTTTCTTTCTTTCTTTCTTTTTTTTTTTTAAGAGTCACATGACTGGTTCTGAAAAATTAAATCCAAGGTCAGGCTGTGGCTCAGTGTCAGAGTTCATGCCTGGCATAGGGAGGCCCGACGTCCATCCCCCGCACTGTATGATTACATACATACATTTACATTTAAATTTTAAATTTAAAATAAAATACACAGCCAATGCTCAGTAGCTGTGATGGAGCATGTGCGCGGAGGTCATGCGCCCTGGCCGGCTGGGTTCCGCTTTCCTCCCTGCCTCCGAGATGGCCGATGCGCTTGGGCAAACACGGCACTGGTTCCTACACGCCTCCCTCCCGAGCATGCTGATTCCGTCCACTGACCGTGCCCATTACGCCTGGGCTCTCCCTGCCCACTCCTGGGTTTTCCCGGGATGGCGCGGGCCCTGGGCTGGTTCTGGACAGGAGCCAGGGCAGGACAGGGAGGCCAGTGGGGGCAATGGGACCGTGGGGAGGGCCACCGCGAGTTCTCCATGTAAAGGCATGAAGTTCCAGCCTTTCAACAACACGACGTGGGCCAAAGGAAACAAGCCCAGGAAAGAGCCCGGCCCTGGGATGCCAGTGACCTCTGCGGTGGCCCGGCCTCGGCGGCTCCACCCCTGGGGCCCGCCTGGCTCCTCCTCTCCGCTCCGACTCCGGGGCTGAGGGATCAGGACGGCCAGCCTGGAGCAGCGAGCGGGGTCCATCCCACCTTCCTGGGCTCTTGCGCCTGTGTGGCCACGTCCTCTGCTGTGGAGCGCATGCAGCGGCCACCTGGCCCATCCGCCCTGTGGGTCTAGGAACACGCTGAACTTGAGTCTGACCCACCCTGACTCGCCGCCGAGGGCACAGTGACATCCCAGCACGCTGGTCCCCAACCTGGAGGACTCTGTGGAGCAGGCAGGTCTCTGTGACGCTGCAACACGATTCTACAGCTGACCTCAGAGGAGTCCCGAAACGCTTGGGGGTGACCACCCAGGCACCCACGCGCCCCGGGCAGGGCAGAGACCAAACTATAAAAAGGGTCGGGAGCCCTCATGGGCCCCAGGGCCCTGGGATGGGGGAGCCCAGCCCCTCACCGAGGACACAGGTATGACTGCCCTTCCCCTGGGTAAGGCAGTTGCCAAAGCCGTGCCAGCGGAGGGGGACATTCACTGTCCATTGTCATAAACACCTACCACGCATGGCTGGACTTGCTGTGGAGACAAAAGGCAGATGGAGGGAGGTTAAGTAGTTCCCAGATCACAGAGGGAATGTGCCTTGCAGACAGGACTGGGCCACTGGTCTCTGACCCTGAATCCAGTGCTCATTCCTGGGAGATCTGACGCAGTGGTTTTTGAGGGGGTGGCAGGGGGCCGAGGGAGAAGCCCAGGAGTTAACTTCTGTCCACCTCAGGGTGGTGGAGGCTGAGCAGGCTCTAGTACTTAAGACAGAGTCTTTTCTTCCCTGGTACTGGGGATTGAACAAGGGACAATTGACCCCTGGGCTACATCACCAGCTCTTCATTTTTTATTTTGAAACAGGGTCTCCCTAAGTTGCTGAGGCTAGCCTCGAACTTGCCATCCTCCTGCCTCAGCCTCCCAGGTCTCTGGGATTATAGATGTTTGCACCTGCGTGCCCAGCAAATAAGGCAGATTCTGAAGGAGCTTACAGAGCGCCCACTCTGGCACAGGTGATGGTAAAAGACAGACGACGAGAAACTCCGCCTCCCCCCAAAATAAAGAAGAGCATGATCCCAGCGGGTGACGAGAACCACAAAGACAGTACAAGGGACTGAGGGGAGTGCAGAGGAACCTCTCTGGGGAGTCACAGGAAGCCCCTTTAAAGAGGCTGAACAAGCAGCAGACACAAAGGTTCTGTGCATGTCTCAGACCAGGAACTGAGCTCCTGGCCAAAGCTGTCAGAGCCAGGCCTCTGGCGGGGAGTCTAGAGCGAAGCCAAGCCTCTGCCTGGTCTGCACAGTGGGTCAGGCTCCCCAGCTTCCTGCAGCACAGAAGCCCTGCCCGGAAAACCAATTAAAACTTGACCTGAAACCAGTGAGCTCAGGAGGACTCGGCAGAGACAACTACTAAATGGTCCCGAGAGACACAGAGTACGGGGCACCGACAGGTCCCCAAGGACTATAATCTCCACCCAAGATGACCCACAGCCACGAATGACAAAGTCAGAGGGGAAATAATCAGATGCTATGCAAAGAGCAAATTCAACAGACAGCAAAACTGTATTCCAGGAACAATAAGTAACAGTCTCCTGTAAGAAACATCTGAAAAATAATACTTTATAAGTCAGGTGTGGTGGTGCATGCCTGTAATCCCAGTGACTTGAGAGGCTGAGACAGGAGGATCACAAGTTCAGGGCCAGCCTCAGCAACTTAGTGAGACCCTGTCTCAAAATGAAAAATAAGAAAGGGCTGGGGATGTGGCTCCTTGGTAAAGTGCCTCTGAGTTCAATCCCCAGTACCAAAAAATAACAAATAAAAGTAATATTACTTTATTTCTTATATTAAAGATAAAGGAACGCAGTCCACAAAGGAAAATGAAGGCACTGTAGAAAAAGAATAAGTTGGTTTTAAAAGGAACAAAGTAGACATTCTAGACATCAAAGAGTAGATTCAGATACAACTAAAGAGAGAATTAGTGAATAGGAAGGTGAATCTAAGGAAATCAACTAGAATGAAAACAGAGAAAGAAAAAGAGACGGGAAAGAAAAAAATTAAAATGGAAATTAAAACAAGGAGTTCCAAAACATACTTAATAGGAGTTGCAAAAGAGAGAATAAGGAAAAAATCAGAGGAAATAATTTAAAAGATAAGGAAGGAAAAATTTCCAGAATTGGAGTAAATGCCAAACCAAGTTCCAAGAATAATAAATTTAAAAACTCGATGTACATCATGTACCACATTAAAAGAATCTTAAAAGCTATCAAAAAGGAGAGGTCACTATTCTACAGACATGGACAATTAGGCTGATTAAATGCCCGCAGACAATGGCGTAAGAATGTCAGAATGCGGAAGCAACAGCAGTCCTGCACAGCGACGCTGCAGCACCGTCGCCCTGTTTCACCCACTACCCCACCTTCATCACGTATCCCAGCAGCTCAGGCGGCAGGAGGCAAGCGGCCAGGCGATGGCCCTGGGAAGGTCTTCGCATGGTACCCACAGTGCCTGGCACCATCCCACGGCCGTGTCCATGGCCAGTGCTTGCAGCCAAGACAACAAAAAGGAAAGTCAATTTTGCTGAACAGGCACCCAGAAGTCATGCCTTTTGCTCAGCAAACAGTCACCCAATGTGACCTTGAAAAAATGGAATCTTTGCCCCCCCAAAAAAGGAAAGGACAGCCAAAGAATGAGCAGAAGAGAGCCATCAAGCAAGGACTAAAACAACCTGAGAGTAGAAACAGAATCTTAAAGTGAGAATATTTCAGGCTCAAATGCAGCAGGAAACAAGTCTCCTGGCAGGCTCAGGAAGGTTCTTACTCTTCTGTGATGCTAAGAAGCCACTCAATGAAGAATTTGGGAAATGCAAATTTTCTGCAGTTCCAGAAACCTATTGTATTCCATGCTTTTAAGACGTCTTTAAAGAAATTCGAATGGCTTTTTCTTTCTTTTCAAATTTTTTAAGTTGTAGTACGATACACATAAGATTTGGCGCCTTAGCCGTTTTTAAGTGATCATGTGCATTCATATTCCCATACAGCTATCAGTATCATCCACCTCCAGACGCTTCGTCATCTTGCCAAGCTGACACTCTCCCCTATCCCCACTCCCAGCCGTGACAACCACCCGTCCACTCCTGTCTCTGTGGCCGTGGTGACGCTAGGTTCTTTATATATGTCATACCATATAGTACTGGTCTTTTTGTGACTGGCTTTTTTCACTTAGCATAATGTCCTCAAGGATCATCCACATTGTAGCAGGCGACACAATGCCCTTCCTTTTAAAAGCTCCATAATATTCCGTTTTATATACACACACTGAATCATATTTTGCTTATCCAGTTCCACTGATGCACATTTGGGTTGCTTCCACGTCTTAGCTGATGTGAATACTGCTGCCATGACAAAATATCTCCTAGAGACCCTGCCTTTAGTTCTCGAGCACATTTCCAGAAGAACTGCTGAATCTCATGGCAATTCCATTTTTAATATTTGGGAAACCATCACACTGTTTTCCAGGGGTACCATTTTATATTCCCACCAACCCTGCAGAAGAGTTCCCATTTCTCTACATCTTCTGCGGTACTTATTTTTTTAATAGTAGCGATCCTAATGGTTATAAAGTTGGATCTCATTGTAGATCTGATTTACAGTTCACTAAGGAGTTATTTTGAGCATCCTTTCATACATTTATTTACCACTTGTACATCTTCTTTGAGAAATGTCTCCAGCAGTCCTTTACCCATTTTGAATAGGGTGGTTGTTCAGTTTCCAGAGTTCTCTCTGTATTCTGGATATCAATCCTTTATCAGATTTATAATTTACAAATATCTTCCCCCATTCTTTAAGTTGCATAAAATCTGTAATTTTCAAAAACTCTGATTCACCTATTCTTTTTTGTTGTGGCCTGTACCTTTGGTGTTGTATCCAAGTAATCATTGCCAAATCCACATCACAAAGCTTTTGTTCTATGTTTTCTTTTGAGCTTTATGGTTTTAGGTCATACATTGAAGTTATGGGTTGACTATGAGTTAATTTTTGTGTATTATAGTAGGTAAATCTAACTTCATTCTTTTGTATATATCTAGCGTTCCCAGAATTATTTGCTGACAAAGTTTGGCTTTTCCCCCTCGAGTGGTCTAGGCACTTGGTTGAAAATCATTTGATGACATGTATGAGGGTTTGTTTTGATTCTGTTTTATTGCTCTATGTCTGTCTTTATGCTGGTATCATATTTTTTTGATTATCATTGCTCTGTAGGAAGTTTTGAAGTTGGGAGCCCCCCAGCTGTGTTCTTTTACTTTTTTCAGGATTGTTCTAGCTACTTAGGGCCCCTTGAGATTTCACAGGAATTTTAGGATGGGCTTTTCTATTTCTGAGATTTTGACAGCGATTGCCTTAAATGTACTGATCTCTTTGGGTAGTACTGACATCTTAACACCATGAAGTCTTCCAACTCGTGGACATAAGATGTGCTTCCATTTATTTATATCCTTATTTCTTTCAAAATTACTTTGCAGTTTGCACTGTGCAAGTCTTTCGCCTTCTTGTTTAACTTAATTTCTCAGTATTTTATTACTTTGGGTGGTACTCTAAGTTTAACTGTTTTCTTAACTTCCTTCTCAAATTGTTCATTTCAAATAGAAATGCAACTGATTTTTATACGTCGACTTTGTATCCTGTTGCTTTGCTGAATTTGTGTTTTGGTGCCAGTAGGATTTTCTGTGGACTCTTTAGACCCCTGTCATTTAAGATAAGCTCATATCTTCAGGGAACCGAGGTAAGTGCACTTCTTCCTGTGCAATCCTGACGCCCCTTCTTTTTTTCCTGCTTAACTGCCCGGGTCAGGCCTTCCAGCAGGATGTTGAACAGAGCTGGCTGAGGGATGGTAATTTAAAGTGTTGGTTATGAGTGGTCACTTGGGTCATATGTCATACTGGGGTCATCTTTTCCCTTTTATTCTGGTAATGCCCATTAAGTGTGCGGCATTCTTTTTGTTGTGCAGTGCAGTACCACTGGGCTTCACCCCCAGCCCTTTTTTATTTTTTAATTTTGAGACAGGGTCTCGCTAAGTTGCTGAGGCTGACCCTGAACTTGCAATCCTCCTGCCTCAGCCTCCCACAGAGCTGGGATTAAGGTGTGCACCACCACACCTGGCTAGGTCTGGGGAATTCTAGGCAATGTTAAATTTATAGCCAATAAAACCTGCCTCCATCAAATATCCCACTAATTTCCAGTTTTGCTGAAATTGAATAACCAGCACAGGATTTTACTTCCTCTTTTTTTTTTTTTTTTTTGGAGGAGGGGTCTCTGTGTCTTCTACATGGTCTCTTGTCTTCCTATCAGAATTGAACCCCATCCGTGGCAACATCCTGCTAGGGAAGGTCAAAAATGCCCCCAAATGGCTAAGGTGCTGTGGGTGTCCTACGTAAGGATCAGGCCGCTCCTCGCAAAGACTAACGAGCTGGCAACATTCTCAAAATCTGCGCTCCGATGTCCTCCGGAGATAAACGCTCCTCCAAATTCCAAGTTGGAACACCACTCAAGTGACTCTTTGGCCAAGTATCTCAATGACACTGCTTAGGCTTTTTAATACTAGTATTAATTATTCATGGTGTTTCTATTCAGATCGCCAAAAAAGCAGCTCTAACATCTTGATCATCACAGAGGGAAAAAAGAGGATGAGGCATTGACACGCGGCTGAGAGCTGCCTGCAGGGCTTCTCACAGGACACTGGTTTCCCTCCCCAAGCAGATACAGGTTCAGCCCAAAGGAAGTTCAGAAGAATTCCTAAGGGAAAATCCTACTTACAAAAGGGACATTTGACATACAAAAACATCGTCATCCCAAAGGTTTTATACTGGCCACCCATGAGCCCCAGACGGAGCCCGGGGGGGAGCAGGGGACGCCCCTGGGGTCGGCATGGTCTGATTCCAGTGCAGACCTCTCTCTGAGGCACGGACTGTTCCGCAGCCTCTGCATCTGCAGGAAGATGCCAGGGCCCATCTCTTGTCACCTGCTGCTTCTCAACTCATGTAACAGTGACACTCTGGGGCTGGGGCTGAGCTCTCAGCGCTGCCTCCCCGGCGCGGCTCTCCCGGGCTCGGCAGGGAGGGTGCTCTGGCCTGGGGTCATTCTCCGGGACAGGAGGTATTTTTAAATAGAGACAAGAAGGAATTATTAAGAAATGACTGCCTGGCCGCAGAGATCTCAACTCCAAGCCCCAAGCTGCGGCCAGCATGAACATCTGGCACTTCCGTGATTGAAACGCTGATGCCAACGAAGTCCTGCTGCCGTGGCCCCAAGGAAACCTGGGGTAGCCACTCTCTTCTCTGCAGAAAAAGAGAAAGAAAGTTGCTTTCTCCTTCTCCCCTGTTCAGACATAACATCACCAGCACAGCTCTTTAAAGATCTTTAAATATCTGTGCTGGGCAGCTATATTTAGCAACTGTTTGGCCCTCAAAATGAGCCTCATTTCCTGTGGCAAGAAGTTCTCAGCAGCAGGAGAGAGGCCAGGAGGACTCTGCCCACCGGCGACCGCCCGGGCGCAGGGTGCTCAGCGGTGGCCGGGAAGACGCGGCCTGCCCTTTCTGGACAGGTGGCTGGCACCCGAGACGGCGGGGGAGGGAACCCAGGGAGCATTTGCTCTGATCCTTTCCACGTCGTCCTGGGAACCACTTCACACGGGCCACACTTGGGGCCAATAATCCTTCAGAGGCCACCACTCAGCCGACGGCTCTGTTCCCTGCTGGCCTCTGCAGCGCCCACCTGCTCGCCCTTCACGACTCCTTCGTTCATTCATCCTCACAGCCCGCGTCCTCGGTGGCCCTAAGTGCCAAGCCCTGGGTCCCACAGGAGCTCTAGGTCACAACATGGCACTGGGAGGCCCCCTAGAAAGGGCCCTTGGAGGGGCATGAGATGCCAGGCATGGGGAAGGCTTTGGAGGGGAGGGGGCAGCAGGAACCAGCAATGGCTGCGGCCCGGACCCTCTCAAGCCCACCCACCCGCTGCACAGGAACTCTGGGCAGGGCACCAAAGGGCAGGGGAGTGCGGACCAGCCGTGAGACCAGCCAGCGGCCAAGCCCACCGACCGACCCCCTGCAGCAGGTGGAGGCCCAGGACAGGCAGGGGCTCCCGGGGAGGGCAGGGAATGACCTTGTCTAACCCACAGGGCCTGCAGCAGCTATTGTCCTGCCCCAGAAGGGGCCCCTCTGGTCCCTCCGCCTGTGGGCGGCCTCTAGTGTCCCCAGAGGTGAAAGCCCTCACGGAGGCCAGGGGTCACATTCACTGCGCCCCACCCCAGGGTCCGTGGGGAACTCACCATTCTTCCTTCTCAGTGGGAGATAAGTTCAGATCAGAAGAGTCGCAAAAATAGTCCAGCGTCCCCGCACACCCTGGCCCAGTGCCCCCTCCGCTGCCTCGGGTCTCACGTGCCCACAGCACAGGCTGCGAAGCTCAGGAGGTCCCCTTGGTGTGGCGCTGCTAGCCCTGCTCCAGGGCCACTCCCGACCCCCCTGTTCCCACCCCGTCCTCTTCCTGATCCCAGACGCTGCCCAGGCTCCCCGGGCATCGACCGCCCGGTCTCCCCAGCCTCTCCTGGGTCCCTTCGCCCTCCTTGCGCTTCCGTGACCCCCTTCCTGAGGAGGGGCCTCAGGTACTCTGTGGAACGCCCCTCCACGTGGGCCTGTCTGACTTGCTCACGGTACAGCTGAGGTTTTGCACTTAGGGAAAGAAAACCACAGAGGGCACAGGCTTGGCTAGGACATGACACCAGGGCCGTCCGTTTCAACGCCCCAGCGCCTCGGCTCTCGGATCCGGAGGACAACCGTGAGGCGGGTCAGCTCCGTGCACAGGAGCGAAACCCCGGCAGAGGTGGAGGCCCCTGCTGGACTCAGGCGGGTGCTCTCTCTAATCACCCCCAGCCCGTCGAGCAGTAAGGACAACAGCCAGCACTTCCCAGGCACCTACTATGCGCCTGAAGCACTGTGTCCTCCTTTACATATAAGGGGCCTCATTTGACTTCCTCCGGAACACGATGGAGTAGAAACCCCAGGAAGGACTCCCTTACCCCAAGTTCTTGGGGCCAGGCTGTTGAGAACTGAGAATCCGGGGGCCTGGGCAGCGCCTAGCAGGGAGCAGAGGGGCGTTCTCGCAGTGTGGCGCGAGTCTGCATGCGAGGTGCGCCCGATGAACACCAAACGGTCCCGACAGCTGCGCTGCAGGTCTGGCCCCAAACTCTGAAGTGAACTTTTGGTTTCAGAGCCTGGGGACTTGGGCACTGTGGAGGAGGGAGTGTGGACCACTGCTTGCAAATGACCACACCAAGGCTAGAGGGTGCCAATGAAGGAGTTAAAATTTAAGTGCCCATAATTAAATCACAGAATCTGTAGTCTAGCAAATGAACTTAGGAAAAGAAACAAAGAGGGACAGGCCTGAGGCCTGAACATACCTAAACAAGCCTAAAATAAGACTGCCAAAACATCAAAATCTAACTGGCCATGGAGGATAAACAATCTCCACAAGGCCGTGGACCATCTGGTGTCACCCACTTTCCCCCTTCTTCCCTTTTCTTTAAGGTTAACTTGACCCCTGCTAACCAAAATAAACTGCCCTACCACATTGCTGGAATGTCAATTTGCACGTACTACTTGCTGATGTAATCAATGTAGTCATGTACCCGCTTATGTTTGAATCAGCCAATTATGTGTACCCGCGCCAAACTCCCTAACTTTTCCTATATAAACCCCTGACTACTGAGCCTCGTGGTCAACTCCTCTATCTCCTGCGTGAGATACGTGTTGGCCCGGAGCTCCGTTATTAAAGTGCCTCGTGCTTTTGCATCAAGCCGGTCTCTCGTGCTTCCTGGAGCGCGCCATCCTGAGACTCGAGTAAGGGTCTTCCTTTTGGGGGGTCCTACATTTGGGGGCTCGTCCGGGATGAGTGCGCGACCCCAGGAGCTCGAAGACCCCTTGGAGGTACGTTGGTGTGAGTCTTGAATGTTTGTGTGTGTCCCCGCAGTATGTATGTGAGTTTTGGTTTCGGTTTGAAACAAGGGAGAGGACGTGGAATCCCTCTCCATGCAGCCGCCTCTGTGGTCCGTGAGGACCCTCTGGCCGCGGAAGGGGGGACGCCCCGGTCCCGCAAGCTGCAGCCCTGGAAGACGTTCCATGGGTGGAGGGCAGTCAGGAGGACCTGACTGTGGTTTTTCGGAGCGAAGGAGACGGAGTGCTCCTTTTATCCAGGCGGGAGTGGACGCAGGGTCCTACCCCGTCAGAGGTCGCGTTCGGCTGCCTATTCAAGTCTAGGCGCGGACGAGTGTGCTTGGACGTGTTAGTGTCTGTTGTCTTTATATTGTTTTGGTGTTTGGTGTTTTTTGTCGGAGGATGGGCTCCCTTTGTCCTCCCTCAGGTCCCCTATTCTTAGGCTTAGGGATACTCATTGCAGGGTACTTTACAGTCCTTCTCCTTGTTCCTAAGAGATTTGTTTACTCCAGTCCCCCTAGGCGGAGAGCTCAGCAGCTCCATTCCCCAAAAGTGGTGGGAAATAATGTTTTGTGATTTTCTGCATTCAAACCTAACCTGATTTCTCAACCAGGAAAAAAAGGGTTAAAAAGTCCTGGGCAATCCCTCCCTCCCCCTTGCCTGGCCTTGCTGAAGTCTGTATTAGAATGTGAAGTGTAGCAGTTTCAGTGGGAGAGGCAGAACTAACCTGAGAGAAAAAAAAAAAAAAAAAAAAAAGAGGTGCATTTTAAACTCCTGGGCTAAGTGGTCAAACTAATGAAATGTTGATGTTAAACAATGTCTAATATCAGTTGTTTCTAGGACTCTTCTTCAACAGGAAAGAGACAGCAAATACTGTTCAGGACACTTGTCTGATATCTTGGTTTTTACAGAATAAGTGAATTAGAGTTAACATGTACGGGATTACTCTAATGTGTTTGTAAAGACATCTGATTAATTTGCAAAGTTAAAATGCTAATTGTTAAATAACATTAAGTACTCTTAAGTCCTTAAATTCCGTGGGGTATCATACTTAAACAATATTGGTGTTTTCATAGGTTGGTAAATTAAAAAGTGTTTAGAATTGCTTTGTGTCATTACTAAAAACAAGGTTATTAAGAGTTATGTCCTAACAGGTAAAACCCCAACCCGGAGGATAAGCGTTCCATCTGCTTCCTTATCACTCCCCCTGCTCCCCCTCCAGGTCTGCAAAGCTCCAAGGAGCTCTTAGGTTTGGAATTAGAGTTACCATCTCTCCTCTTACTGTGTTTCAGTTAGAGTACTATAAACGACAAAGTATTTTATCTTGCTAAAATGGAGTAATTTATCTAAATTCAGAAATTTCATGAGAGTTGTCTCAGAATGTGAACAAAAAGGTGTCGACAGAAAGTTAGTGTAAATGAAGAGAAAATAAAAGGTTCTGGGTATGGATATTTAGTAGAAGGAAAAAGGAAATGTTTTTGGGTAAGAAAGTGCTTGTGTGATGCAATACATGAGGGTCTAAGTAAGTGCTAAGAAAGTCTGTGTAAGTGAAGAGAAAGTTTGAGCAAGTGTGTGTGTAACTAATTTGGTTACAAGTATGTGAGACAATCAGTTAAAACTATTTCAGGTTTTTCCTAAGGTAAAATACTAATGTTCTGATATAAACAGAAGTTTAATCTATATGGTAAAATAACAGGGTAAAATGACAAGGATTTGAAACGCTAATTTACTCTTAACTTTGTGTCTATTAAGTTTTATTCTTTAAAACAATTAGTCTTAAAGATTGGGGTGTATACAATTGTGGTTGAACAACTGTTGTAGAGTGTTGTGCTGTGTTGCAGAGTCTACATTTTTCTTTAAGAACTAAATTTGATAAGATAAAAGTGTCAAGGTAATTGTAAAATGGTCACTAGTTGCATATTAAATGTGTTCATATTTTCCAGGTATACAAGTTTTTAAAGCAGGGAATTTATCAAGCGCTGCTATTCTCCAGAATAAACTTGTCTGTAATGGTAATCTTAAACTTAAGGGGTACATTTTATTGGGGATTTATTTTTATCACTTAATATTCTATTATGGGACCTATTATCAATAAGATATAAATAAAATTGGTTACTTATTTCACTGAGATAAAAATTTAAATGTAAATGTATTTCTAAGAGGTAGTAACAGCCTGATTTGTTTAAAGGTTCATATAATAGAAGGTGAAAGCATTTTGCCACACAAAAGGAAAGTTAAAAGCTCTCTCAGCCTTTCTTTGATTCATGTTTTAGATATAATGTTAAATTGTGTTAATTATAAAGTTTATATAGACTCAGGAAACAGTATATGTAAACTATTTAATGATATTTAAGGAAGAAGCAAAGATCAACATCAGAATTAAAACACTTAAGATCTGTAAAGAGCCACGCCTTACCTGATATAAGGCTGTGCCTTCCACCTTACTGCATGTTAGAGTGACTCCAAAATAAGTCAGACTTCAGCTTATTTAAAGTTATAGTCAAAAGATTGGTTTTTGTTGTAAAAGTAGTATGATCTCAAATTGGGGATATAATATGGTTCTCAGTCCAAATTCAAGATAGTTATTATACAAGCTGAATATGTTTTTACTCTTGCTAATTTCATTTTGTAAAACTGTTGCTTGTTACTGTTTTGCAGAAGTAGCTGCTTCCAGAATATACAACCTAGGTAACTTGTGATAATAAGCCATCACCTATAGAACAGATAGTGGTAACTTCCAGTACTAATACAGACTCCAGTTAGATAAAAGGGTAAATAACTGTAAATTATGGACATTAAAGTTAAAGCCCAGTACTGTTACTTTATGACTGGTGAGACTGGCTTGCTGGATGATTAAGATCAAACTTAGAAATTGGAATTAAATACAGAGGTCAAGAAAATTCCATATTTGGGTCTTGCCCTCAACGTCAGCCTGAACCCAGGGAATAAGAGGACTTCTCTAAGGAGCGTTGCAACTCTGGGTCACACAACCTCCTGATCAAGGAGATTGTTGAGACTAGAGGATGAAAAATCACTCAGTGCATCTGCTGCAGAGGAGGGTCATGAAAAAAGGGAGACATCCCTTATGCTTTCAAGGAAAGCCACATCATTGAGAAGACCCTGCCTAACCAATGTCACTGGTGGAGCTAAGAAGCTGCTCTTAAGTTCTCTATGAGTAACCCCTGTGGGAACTCAGCTGACTCTTTAATAAGACAGGAACCAGGTCAATTTGACCAGCTTGATCTTAGACACCCAGCAAAACAGTTAAAACCAAAAACAGCCATTCTTGGGCATTTAAAAGAAATAATAGTTAAATGTAACTTAAGATGTACACTTGTATTAGCCCACTAGAATAAAGACTGAAAGCTACAAATGAAAGAAAGATTCTTCAGCAAGTGTGCCTGATAACTATTAAGAGAAACTGCCAGAGTCAGAAGTTTTTAGTCAGTTTAAGGCCTGAAGACCTTCTTAAGCTACACAGGTAGACTTAATCTATGTTTGCTAGTATGATTACCTAGCCCTAAGTAACAGAAGTATAGAGATCTCTACTAAACACAGGTTATATCAATAAAAGGATATTTTACAAAAATCAGATGACATTAAGTAGCTTAACTATATTTTCTGGGAACATCTATGACATTAAGAGTTAAATGTTGTGTTTAGATTCCTGGTAACCTGGACAATGTTAAAGTCCCCAAATGAAGGCCTTGTCCTCTCCAGCCTTTGTTAGGCCTAGTTATGGGAACAATTTCTCAGTTCTTCCACCTCCTGGTGAAAGATTGACTTCCGTCATTTTCATGATACTCAATGGCATGTTTCAGATGCTGCAACATTTACTTTGTACTAATCTCCTTTCAGTACTCATGTCTTTTTGTTCTTCTCTCATAGAAGCACCCACCCCCAGATGACTTTACAACATGCTCTTCCCCAACCAGACTTCTACCTTGGACCCCTCGATTGACCCGATTTTTAAAAAAGGAACTCCAAGCTGCTTGCCCCACGCCACCCACTTCCAGCTTGAAGAAGCCAGAGCGGTCATCGACCTTCTTCCCCAGCAGCATGGAGTTCCTAAGATTAGAGGGGGGAATGAAGCCAGAATTAAGAACAGGTAGTTAGTGTAGAAATAGGGGATCGGGTCAAATCGAGGAAATGAAGGCCATGAAATCGCCTAGTTACCTTCATCAGGGAAAGAGTAAGTGCTGTACAGGTATTAATGCTCAGGCAACAATATCAGTCCCTCCGCCAAGAAAATAACTTGGGAGAAGAGTATATAGAAACAGAAGTTCCATAAGATACTGATTTATAAAATTCTAAGATTAGAATTAGTTAAAAGAAGAAGAGGGGAATGAAGGAGTTAAAATTTAAGTGCCCATAATTAAATCACAGAATCTGTAGTCTAGCAAATGAACTTAGGAAAAGAAACAAAGAGGGACAGGCCTGAGGCCTGAACATACCTAAACAAGCCTAAAATAAGACTGCCAAAACATCAAAATCTAACTGGCCATGGAGGATAAACAATCTCCACAAGGCCGTGGACCATCTGGTGTCACCCACTTTCCCCCTTCTTCCCTTTTCTTTAAGGTTAACTTGACCCCTGCTAACCAAAATAAACTGCCCTACCACATTGCTGGAATGTCAATTTGCACGTACTACTTGCTGATGTAATCAATGTAGTCATGTACCCGCTTATGTTTGAATCAGCCAATTATGTGTACCCGCGCCAAACTCCCTAACTTTTCCTATATAAACCCCTGACTACTGAGCCTCGTGGTCAACTCCTCTATCTCCTGCGTGAGATACGTGTTGGCCCGGAGCTCCGTTATTAAAGTGCCTCGTGCTTTTGCATCAAGCCGGTCTCTCGTGCTTCCTGGAGCGCGCCATCCTGAGACTCGAGTAAGGGTCTTCCTTTTGGGGGGTCCTACACCATCACCGTCACCACCAGGCCTGACCCAACCCCCAGGGCCCAGGCAGAACCACAGCCAGGAATCTCCTCCAGGCCTTTAAGACTCTTTTATTACTTGGTTTTTATTTTCCAATTTCTCGCAACAAAAGCCATTCTAAATATCTTCAAATGGCCCTCAGAATAAATGGAAATTAATTTTCCAAATTCTCAGATCAGGTTCTGGGCTGCTCTGGGACAGGGTACAAAGGAGATGACCTTGTCCTCACCCCCAACCCTATGATACTGTCATTGTCTCTCCAGGGCTTTAGAGGAAATGTTTTCCTCTTCCCACAGAAACATGATTAATGCCATCAGATCAGTTCAGCCTATTCCACCCCAAGTTATGTCTCTATCTAGGCTCCCAAAAACGGTCTGAAAGGGTCAGAGAGGACCGAGTCATTCCAGGACATGGGACACCCCGGGCTGCTCAGATTCTCCATCATATATCACTGCTAAATCACCTCTGAATTGAGCCAGGCACGGTGGCACACACCTGCAATCCCAGAAGCTCAGGAGGCTGAGGCAGGAGGATCGCAGGTTCAAAGTCAGCCTTAGCAACTTAGTGAGGCCCTAAGCAACTCAGTGACAATTAGAGACAATTCTGTCTCTAAATAAAACAGAAAAAGGGCTGGGGGTGTGGCTCGGTGGTGAAGCCCGGGGGGTTCAGCCCTCAGTACCAAAAGCCAGAGCCTCTGAACTGATCTAAGCTCCTTATGACCTTGAACGTGTTTGGCCTGTGTTTTCCTCAGGGTAAGATGTGTCCAACTCCCTGCTGGGCATGGCAGGGCATCTCTCATTTGCCTGGAGATTTAAGAAAGCCCCGGACAGCAACAGTCATCAATTCTTGTCACCTTCAGGTCCCCAGCTTCTGTTTTTTATTTATTTATTTTTTTTGTTTTAGTTGTTGATGGACCTTTATTCATTTATTCATTTACTTAGATGTGGTGCTGAGACTCAAACCCAGGGCCTCACACATGCTAGGCAAGCGCGCTGCCACTGAGCCACAGCCCAGCCCATGGTCCCTGACTTCTTAAAAGTCCCTGCCCATCTGCACTCTCACTTGACCCGAGGATGATAAATGTGACGGGGATGCCTGTCACATCAGGTGGCCATTATGCTCTGGAGAGAGACCGCGGGTCAATTAGAACAGACACCCAGAAAGCCAAGCCAGCACATGAAGACGCCAAGTTGCTCGGACAGTTAGGGAACTGCAGAAAAGGAGCCCTGGCGTCTCCAGCTCACCCCGAAACGCAGACAGGAACGCCAGATCTTGACCTTCCACAACAGAAGGTTCATAGGGCTGCAGACCACAGCTGTTAGAAGAACTAGCTGGAAGCAGGAAATGTCTGGAGAATGGGCAAGAGCAGGCTGGGAGACGGTGACCTTTTGGTAACAAGCCCACCGAGCAGGACGCCATGGCCCAGGCCTGTAACCCCAGAGGCTCGGGAGGCTGAGGCAGGAGGATTGAGAATTCAAAGCCAGACTCAGGAACTCAGCAAGGCCCTAAGCAACTCAGCAAGAGCCTGTCTCTAAATTAAACAGGAAGAAACAAAAGGGCTGGGGATGTGGCTCAGTGGCTATGTGCCTCTGGGTCGATCTCCAGTACCAAAAGCAAAGAAAAAACCGAGCCTGTAGGACCATCGACTCCTGTAATTATATACGCATTTAACTTCCATGAAAATAAAAAGTCGAACAAAAAATCAAGATCCTGCCATTAGGAACGGCCCCCCTGCATCCCTGCTCCTGCCTCTGCAGTTCCAGATGGGTCACTCTGCACCGCATCCTCCCGCTGGCCGCTCTGGGCCGGCTCTGTGCTGCAGGTCCCGCTTGAGGCCACTGATCCAGAAACGCACAGATCCCTCCCAGCACATGGTCCTCCCAAGGCGGGAATCAGGAGCAAGGGTGTGTTCTGGCCACCCGGCAGAGATGGGAGCTCCCGGAAATCCCCGGGCCCTGCGCCTACACACTCGTGAAGTCCAGTGCCAGCTCGTCTCCATGACCTTCCACTCAGGCCTAACCCGGGGGCACACCGGGCAGGCCCCGTGTGTGCGCACAGCCCACGCCTGTGCACCTACTACGCGCGGAAGACTACGCGATCCCCTAGAACTTGGATGCTGGGAGTAGAGAAGGAACAGAAGAGCTGATCATCCTGAGAGCGCACAGAGGGCACCAAGGTCAACACGCCCTGTCATCCTGTCAGCAGCCCCAGGAGACAAGCCTCTCCACGCCTGTGCTGCTCCAGGGATCTCCACCGAGCCATCTGACTCAATTCACGCCCACACTGGCTCCAGCCGACAGCCCGCCGGCTACCCATGGCAGCGCGGGTCTGGATCCAAGGCCCGGGCTCAGACTCCACCCTCCCGGGACTCGTCCGCACCCAAGAGTGAGGCTGGGGCTCCTCCGACCCGGACACGAATCTGCGGCCTTCACTCTGCGCAGGTTATTTTTCTTTTCTGACGCACGATTTCCTTTAGGAAATTGGACTAAATCAGAGACCATACCTCAGATAACGCCAGGAACCGGAGGGGCGAGCGGATCAGTGTGTGAAGCCGGTGGGAGACAACCCGGGCGGCGCCCTGGCAAGCCGCGTGCGCTTTGCCGCACTCAAGAGGGGGCTGGGGTCGTGGCCGTGGTGCAGCCGGGCGGCGGGCCAAGGCCTGGGGTCCATCCCGGGATCCCAAGGGGAAACAAGAAAGGAAAGAAAATGCCCGCTGAGGTCTGTGTGGCCAAGGGGACCAGCAGGAAGCAGCAAGGGTCTCATGGAGAAGGGACAGCCCCACAGAACCCAGTGTTCGGAGCTGAGAGCCAGGACAGCAGAGCCGCGTGAAGAGCCAGGGTTGTGGAAAGGCAGTGGACACGGCAGGGTCACTTAGGTAGTGCCCTCCATGTGGGGACTTTCCCAGAGCTGCCGACTCCCTGAGCCTCTGGGGCAACCTCATCCAGCCCCCGTAGTCCTGGAGCCCAGCAGGACAGAGAGGCACGGGCTAGAGCTTGGACCCGGACTGGTCCCTAGATGTCCGCGTGCTCAAGGCTTGGCCCAGCTGGGGGCTTTTGGAAGGTGGAGGAAACTTGAAGAGGCGGGGTCTAGGATGAGGTCTGTGTTGCTGGGGGTGAGCCCTCACAGGGGATTGTGGGACCCCAGTCTCTTCCTCTTTCTGGTCATGAGGTGAGTGGCTTTGCTTCCCCAGGTGCTCCAGCCATGAGTGCTGTGCTGTCACAGGCCCAAAGCGACAGTGCCAACTAACCAGGGGCTGGAACCTCTAAGACTGGGAGCCAAAAGAAACCTTTTCTCATTATAAATTTCTTGTATCTGTGGTATTTGTTATAGTAACGGAAAGCTGACTCACAGCATGGAGGAGCTAGGAGACCTAACTCTCAGTGCTCTGGGAGGGCCTGGCTGCTCTACAGCTAATCCCAGGAATACTGGGACATTCCAGATCCCCACCAGGGGCCTGAGTAAGTACCCAGGCCTGGGGGCACATATCCCACCTCTGCTTCCTGCCTTCAAGCTAGCTCACCTCCTGGCATGGTGGCCACTACCATCCTATCATTAGGGTTTTCCCATCTGCCTTTTGTAAACAGCACAGCACTTGATCAAAAAGAATATTTTTTTAAGGTTAAGTAGATTATATCTGATCCTCAAACTTGGAATTACACCAAAGAATTCCCCGGCCCAGCAGGAAAAAATGTTTTGAAGAGGCTGCTGAGCTGTCTTTTCAGGATAAAACTTCTGTGAACCAGTGCCAAGGATGGAAAGCCATCTTGCTTTGTGGCCCCGTAAGCACAAACGACAGCCAGGGTCCCTTCCGGTCTGAGGGTGGCCTGTGGGCATGGCCACGCGCGCGTCCTTCAGGCCTCTCACCTGGAGCACGGGTCGCCTGTCGCCCTGACGTCTTCTTCCGTCACTGTGATAAACCAGCTCTGCACTGGCAATGCTACTTATCTCACAGTTCTGGAGCGGAAGGCAGCGGGCTCTCAGAGGGCAGAGGGCAAAGGTCAGGGCATGGCGAAGCTGCCTTCCTAGCTGGACGCCCTGGGGAGGACCCATTTCCAAAGCTGGCTGCCCTCGGCCTGAGGTCCCTGAGTGCTCTGGCCCTCAGCCTGCGGCCACCCTGGATCTGGAGGCCTCTGTCCAGTCCTTGCGCGTGGGTCCCAAGTCTCAGGGGCAGCAGTGGCAGTGAGACTTCTTCCAGCCCGTGTGTGTCAGGAGTCCGTGAAACACAAATGAAACTCGTGTTCAGACTTACGTCCCATCTTCAGAAAATCTCATTAGGTATAGGCGAACGCCGTGGCGCCTGGAAGAACCCTTGGGCCTGGAGTGCTCTCGTGTTCACAGCCGGGGCAGGCTCCCTGCCTTTGAAGGCCCTGCGATCAGCCTGGGCCCACCCGGGGGAGCCAAGCTACTCCTGCTGTGCTGAGGACCTAATTCCACCCAGCGTCCCTTCTGCCACGAGACTAATGCTCACAGGTTCCAGCATTTGGGTGCAGACATGCTGGAGGTGGGACGTTATTCTACTCAACACCCCCACACACACTTCTGAGCCCCCAGGGACAGCCGCCGGCCCCCTGCGCAACACACCCCAGGAGCAGCAGCCCCTGGTTCGCTGACCCTGAGGGACCCAGCCTGCACCCAAAAGCCACCCTCTCAACATGTCCCTCCCGCCGAGTCCTCCCCTTCGCATGGGCTGGCCTCTACCCAGTCAGTGCTGCTGGACGTTCTGTCAGCTCCACGTGGGGGAGGCCTAATGTGCCAGCTCAGGGTCGGGCACCTGCCTTGCAGCGGGAACTGGGCCCAGCAGTCATTGTCACAGCAATGACCCGAGGCAGCTCATCCACCAGACGTGCACGGTGCCTGGGGTGGAGAGGCCCTGCAGAGAAGGCCGAGCTCCATGGAAGCCCAGAGACCCAGACGAACACATCGGTGCGACCACAGAGCCACTGTCACCTACGAGACGGCTTGGGCAGCCCTCATCTGAAATGCCACAGGCCAGTGCTCTAAACTGCGACCTTCTGAGCATGACCCGACCCCACAAGTGGGCGATTCTACCCTGACCTCACGTGACATCACACACAAAACACAGGGGCACTCAATATACCGCACAAAATTCCCCGGGGGCTGTGTGTGCAAAGTGCACATGAAACAGAAACGAATTTCCTGACGGGGACCCCGTCCCAGGGGTCCCACCCCCGGGAGGTCCCGCTCCGAATGTGGGAACATTGCACCCTCCGGAACCCTCCGGTCCCAAGCATGCTGAAGGAGGGACACTCGCTCTGAACAATCAGCTCCACCTGCCTGGATGCATGGGGAAGGTCCCGGAGGAGGGGCGACCTGAGACGGGGCTTCAGGAGTGAAGCGTGGCAGGCGGACACACGGACACCACCTGGCAAGCCACAGGTGGGGGCCGGCTGAGCCGGGCCAGCGTGCAGGGGCTCGGCGGGGCCTGGCGTGGGAGGAAGGGGCAGGACGCTCTGGGCCATGCCCGGGAGCTCGGGTCTCCCTGAGTGACAGCACAAGCAGATCTGTTCAACGCACAGTGACAGAGCAGCGAGCCTTCTCGAGACTCTGGCAGCCAGGGAGAGGCAGAATCTCATAGGACAAGGGGGCGGCCAGTGGACCAGGCCATCCGTAGCACCATCAGGAGAAAGGCCTGAGGAAGTCGCTGGCCACGGGGAGGCGACACCAGGACTGCGCCGGCCACACCTGGGAGTGGCAGAGGGGTGTCAGAGACACCTGGGAGAGTATCAGCTCGGATGACCAGGGAGGAGCCCGAGGGGAGGAGCCCGAGGGGAGGAGCAGGTGTGCGGCAGAAAGCTCAGGGAGACGTGCGTCCGGAGCAGCAGGAGCAGCAGAACCAGTGCGGACTGCGCTGGAGGCCCGTCCTGGAGTCACCGAGGAACCTCCCAAGCTGGGGTCGGGAGCCCCCGAGAACACCCCAGTCTGGCAGAGAGCTGGGCTCAGGCGGGAGCTTCCCAGGGTCTCCACGGTGTCCACTCGCTTTCAGGTTCGGGGTCAGCTTCTTAGGGGTCACAGTCAGTGCTGGACCAAAAGTGGCTGATGCTCATTCAGACTTTATGCAAAATATTTCATCCTTTGTTCCACGAACGCTTATCAAGTGTCGCTCGGGACAGACTCTGAGCTCCAAGCCCCACGTCAGCAGGATGACGAAGACACCCAACATGCACCCGCGGGTTGGTGCTGGGGACGGCAGCAGGGCCGGTCCATGCCACCCGCACGCCCCCACCCAGCCACGTGCCCAGCCCACCTCGAGCCGGAACCAGAGGTGGAGTCCCTGGGCTGCCTGGTCTGGCCCAGAGAGCTCGTGCCCGTGCCTCCTTCTGAAGCGAGGAAAGCGGCCGGCTGGGGCAAACCCAAGGAAGAGCCCAAGGCAAACCCGCAGGCCCCAGCCCTCTGGCCCACGTGGGAAGGGGACCACCCTCACGTGGTTCCCCACGCCTCGCCAGCCTGAGACCCCAGGACCCTGGCTCCCGATTCTCCCCGCAGCTCATGGACGCCATCCTCTGCGACTGGGGCTGACCCTCTGGAATGGGAGCCGAGGCGGATCCAGTGTCCTCCCCAGGGGCTCGGGGCTCCGTGCTCAGTGTGCTTTTGACACACTGCTCTTGGGCCCAGAGACAAACATCTCCCCGGGAGGCACCTTCCACCTGGACCGAACAGACGCCCGCGTCTGGGCTGGTGGCAGCCTCGGTGGCGGCTGGGGCGGCACGCTGAAGGACGAGTGGGATCTGGCTGTCACCTGGGAAGGCAGATGCGAGGCAACGGAAGCCAAGGCCGCAGGCTCAGCGCGGCTGATGACAGGTCCCGACTTCCCGCTGCAAGTCCCAGCAGCACCAGAGATGTAAATTAAAAGCTCCCAGGTCCAGGGCGGGAGTGCTTTCAACAGGAGGCTGTATTTGAAAGAGACCTCCAAGGAGGTCTGGAAAGATAAGAGGCAGGGTCCTAGATGCCCCGCTGGGAGGAGCTGTCTCTCTGTCTGTCTCCGTCTCTCTGTCTCTCTGTCTCTCTCTCGGTTTGGTAGGCGGCATTGAACACAGGGCACTTCAGCACTGAGCCACATCCCCAGCCCTTATTATTTTTTTTTTAAATTTTGAGACAGGGTCTCACTACGTGGCTTAGGGCCTCCCTAAATTGCTGAGGCTGGCCCCAAACTGGCATTGTAATCCTCCTGCCTCAGCCTCCCAAGTCACTGGAATTACAGGTATGCCACGGCACTTATTTTTTTCTTAACTTTTTAAAGTATGATATGAATATAAAAAAACTGCACAAAACAAAAATACAATGAATTATCATAAACTACTGCTCAGGATAATGGTCCACAGGCTGGGTCCAAAGGCTCTATCTGCCCCCACTCCCATTCCCTAACCTGCCCCGCACCCAAGAATGACTTCCTGGACTTCCATGGTGATCGCTTCCTTTTTTCTTTATAGTCTTATTATCTAAGCAACCACTTGTGAGTACTGGTTTTGTTTTGCCTGTTTTTTGAAACTAATATAATACAGGGAAGCATACAGGAGGTGTCCTTTTGTGTCTGCCTTTTCTTCACTCAATGTTGTTTCTAAGACCCATCCATCCTGCTGAATGTAACCAGAGTTTGTTCATTTTCATGAGTGCATAGTATTCCAATGACAAGTTAAGTCACAATTTAATATATCTGTGTATTGTTGGTGAACTCTTGGATTATTCCCAGGTTAGGACTATTACAGAATGATTACACATATTCTTCTATGTATCTTTTGGTGCATGGGCAACACTTACATTAGGTATGTAGGTAGCACTGTCACTGTTGAGTACGTGTGTCTTCAATCTGAGGACAAGGCTAGACTGTATCCCAAGGCACTGGCACCCCTGTACAGCCCCTCAGCAGGACATGAGCATCTCACTGCTCTGCATCCCTGCAAACACTGGGCGCGCGCTGGTTTTTGTAGTTCTTCTGTTTTTTGGGGTTTTTAACCATTTTTGTTTCAGCCATCCTGATGGCATGGAGCAGTACGTCACTGTGATCTTAATACACATTTCCTGATTACTGCAAAAGCTGCACACCTTTTCGCATGTTAGGGGCCATCTGTTTGTCCTCCTTCATGAAGTACCTCCTTTCTCATTGGGTTGTCTCAGGTTTTTCACACGTCCCAGATTTTTTTGAGACAGTCTCACGACGTTGCCCAGGCTAGTCTTGAGCTCCTGGGCTCAAGGAATCCTCCAGCATCAGCCTCCTGAGTGGCAGGGACTTCAAGCATGTACCACTGTGCCCAAGTGAATATAGATCTTGTGACAGTTGTATGTGTTACAAAAATATCTTCCAGGAGGGATCTTAAACGTCCAAGGAAGTCAATTGAAAAAGACTGAGAAAAACCCCATTTCTAAGTTACCAGCCACAGACCAGGCTTCAGCAAGAAAAGCAGAACGTGCCAACCAGTGTCAACCTCAGTTCTGCCCCTCCTGAGTGCTCTTAGGCAAGCCACTTAACCTCTCTGAGCCACGCTGTCCATACTTGAAAACTGACACAGCAGTGGACTGCAGTTGTACCGTGGCTTAAGCAAGGTCATGTGTAAACACGCTTTACCACAGACAGGCTTAGCCGCTGTTAGGTCAGAGGCAAACTGGCTTCCTGAACGGAGCAGACGGGCTTTCTGGGCTGTCTCAAGACAGTGTTAGTGGAGGCAGCAGCAGCCATCGTCCCAATCCAAGAAATACGCCAGTCTCCCTTTTGCTGTCTGAGCCATGGGCCCCTTAAATCCTGGTCCCTCTCCCCTCACCACGTCAGACCGTGCTGCCCAGGGCCGGGAACGGGCCCCTCCCTGCCTGCCCAGGCAGGAAAACAGGAAGCAGCCTCCACCCGCCGGGAGGTGGAGTGGGCATCTCTCCAGGCCACCAGGCTTCTGGATGCAGCAGCAGACTGGCCACTGGCCCACGGCACTACCGCACCGGGTTACGCCCCTGCCACGCCCAGGTGGCCTCCACCCTGGGTCCTGAGGGCTGGAATAACGGGCCACTGCATGGGGCGCACACTCGGTCCCATAGGCGCCTTGCAGACAGGCCAGGCCAGGGACCTTCCACTGCCCACCCAGACAGGGAATCTGCTCCCCAAGGCCCCACGCACAGTGCCTGGGCCTTCTGAAGGTGCTTCTGAGAGCTGAGGCCCTGACACCCGTTCCACATCCCGACACCCCTCTTCAGAGAGCCCTGGGAGCTGGTGGAAACGCAGGTCCCCACGTCGCGGGGCTGAAGGCAGCTCGTGGGAGGGCTGGAAGGACCTTCCAAGATCTCTCCCAGCCGCTCGTTTGGCAGCCCGAAGTCCAGCAGCACAGACCGCCTCTCTGGGGGCACTAGGACCACAGCCTCTGTGGTTGTCGTCCCAAATGCTCAGGACCAGGATCCTGATTCTGAATCTGGTGGGGGGGGGGTGGAATATGGGGGGGTGGGACTCAAATCTACATGTGAAACTTAGTTATGGTCCATGCGTGCCTTACACACTGGCCTGAAGGTAGCTTTGCACAATATTTTAGATCATTTGGGGCATTAAAAAGGCTTCAGGTGTGGAAGTTTCCACCGTAGCATCATATCGGCCCCCGAGAAGGCTGGGATTGGGGAGCACTTCAGATCAGATTAGGGATGCTTGGCTAGTCTTTGTCCCCAGCCTAACATCCCCACCCGCTGTTGCCGGTCAGCAACATCCGGGACCCGGACAAGAGGTCAGCCCCTCTCCCTCCCTGGCAGTACTTCTGGCGTAGAAAGGGCTGCCTCATCAGAAGGAAGCCTGGCAGGGCAAAGCCACCTTTCGGGCACACTGGAAGGGTTCCAGCGTCACCAAGACGCAGCTGACCCACTGTGAGCCCTCGCTCTGCTTCCAGACGCCAGAGGCGCTGTCCTGTGTGGCCGCCAGCCTAGCTCAGGGGCTCCCCGGGCACAGGGCGGGCCTGTCATTGGAGACATCAAAGGAGACAGGGAGAGAGTCTCAAAGTGAGCAAAGGAGAAGTGGAAGGCCTGAGCGCTGCCCGCTAGCCTGCTTTGGTTTTGGGGTTTTTCTTCCCTTCTTCTTCTTCTTTTTAAGACGGGGTCTCCCTCTGTTGCCAGGTGACCCGAGCGCCTGGGCTCAAGCGCTCCTCCTGCCTCGGCGTCCTGCGTACTGGGACGCAGGTGTGCACCGCCCCCCAGCTTCTCCAGCTCCGGGTGAACAGGCACGGGGCCTGTCTCCACTGCACACGAGGCCCAGAGCCTGCCATGTGGGCACAAATGAGGTGACATCACACTGCAGCAAAGGCCCCAGCTCACCTGGATATGGGATCTGGCTACAACCGGACTGCAGGCGCTGTCCACGTAAATTAAGGCTGGAGGAGGACGGGGACCTAGGACCCCAAAGGAGACCCAGGCAGCGTCTCAGGAAGCAAAAGTTCTTGAAAAAAGGAGCTTTAGGTGCTGCACTGGGCTCTCGGATGACCCACCCGCGCAGGCCATATGGGGGACGTGGAGGATGGATGACGACGTGGGCTGGCCCGGCGAGGGCAAAGGAGCAGTGGACAGATCTCGTCCCAGCCCACAGAGCTCAGCTGCCCCAGGGCAGGAGGAAGGGGACTGACACCAGCGAGATGATGGGAGCAGCAGGCAGCGGGGCAGGGCAGGTGGGATGGGGCGCAAGGACTCAGGGAGGTGTGAGGCGGCAGGGATCTGGAGGCAGAGGTGGGAGGCGGCTTGTGTGGAGGTGAGAACAGAAACCAGCAGAGAGGGGCAAGGGCAGAGGAAGCGGAGGCGGCGAAAGAGAAGCTGGGCGAGGACAGCCGGCCAGGGGTTCCGGCTCCAGGCAGAGGACGGAGGAGGAAAGCACAGGCTGAGCAGCCCAATCTGAAAACTCTAGATCCAAAATGCTCCCAACTCCAGGACTTTCTGACCCCTCCCCAGGACGCTCGTTACGCATATGCAAATAGTCCCCAATCCCAAACACAACACAAAACAAAACTCCAAAATGTCAGACTCTTCTGGTCCCAAGCATTTCAGGTGAGGGAGCCTCAGCAGGTGCGATTCGTGGATTCATTGCAAAGACCGGAAAGTCTGGGTCCCGAATGGCCTGTGCCACTGGCACACGGACATCCCTGCTGGCACTGTCCTTGCCAGGGGTAGGAGAACCAGAGGAGGACGAGACCACGGCCGAAGCTGGAGCGAGGAGGGGACAGAGAAGAGCACCCCCAGTGGGAGAAGCCACCTCTGATGGTTCAGCAAGTGGGCTAGGGGCTCACCGCCGGCTCTCCCAGAAGAAGGGCCTCAGGCCTCGGGGAACGCGAGCGCCTCACATGCCAGGTCAACAAGCCCACCGGAAGGAAGGCGCTCCAGCCAGGGCTCAGCGAGCTACACAGCGTGGCTCTGGGCGTTTGCACCAACGGGGAGCAGACCTAAGATAACGGTTCCTACCCACAGAAAGCAGGCCCGGGCCATCTTGGTTTCCTGGACAGACTGAGCCATCCCAGGGCCCACAGGGTTCCAGGACCACAGATCATCAGGCCCAGCGGTCCCCTTCCTGGATGTACAGGAGACCTACGTGGACTTCACGAATGGCCAGTGATTGCCCCAGACCTACTGCAACAGAGTCCCTGAAACACAGGATTTATTCTGAAGAACTTTCACGATGTTTCTAAGGTGCAGCCAGGGTTGAGAAGCACTGATTCTTCTAGACGTAGCCTAAAATTTTGCAGCTGGTGAATCTAAAGTGTGTATTCACTGAAGATCAAGAGCAAGATGGCAGAAATGCCTCCATCGTAAACATGAAGAAAAAGACTTTGCCATCTGATTATCTGATTTTTTTTTTTTTTTTTTTTTTTTTTTTAATGGGATCTCACTCTCTTGCCCGTGCTGGCCTCAAACTCCTGGGCTCAAGTGATCCTCTTGCCTTAGCCTACCAAGTAGCTGGGACTATAGATGTATGCCGCCATGCCCAACTGCCATCTGACTTTGAGGCCCCGACTTCTCTGTTCACTTGCTGTGTGACCTCGGACAAGTCACTTCACTTCTCCATACCTGAGCTATAAAGATAAGTAACAATAATACAAAGAATATAAACCTGAGCTACTAAAGGGAATAATGGATCAAAATTGCATGGCATGTTCCCTGTACCTAGCAGGCCTTCAGGAAATATTTGCTTCTCTCTCTTTTTGAGAATCCAAGTCTCCTAGTTTCCTGGTACATGATGCACCGAGACCCTTTGCTCTGTGGTACGCTCCACCCAGAGACTGAGACTCTCAAAGGTTCTATGTTCTCACGGCCCTGGCCCCGGCCTTGGCCTGTCTTCTGATCCCAGTTCCCTGCCATGGAGTGGTGTGCACGTCCTGCAGGCTCTGGCTAATGCATAGGCTCTGAGTCTGTGGGTCAGGGTGGACTCATGGTCCTGCCTTGTTCTCAAACCCTGCAGGGAAACCGATGCTCTGGCTCCTGGGGTCCTCTGACTACACGGGTGCCCACCATGGCCAGCCCACCTCCCCATGGACTCACGGCTGCTCTAGAACTGGTCTCTACACCTTATTCATCTCTGTGTTCCCGCTACGGTCTGTGCTCCTACATGAACGCTGGAAGAATAAAAAACCTAAGTGGAAGCCATTTTCTGGCTAAGTAAACACGGTCAGGAAGCCCTCCTGGCAGACCTGAGGGTAGTGTGGCAGGACGGGCTGTGACTTGGAGCCTCCAGCAAGTCCTGGCCTTGAATCCCTGCCCTTTTGCTCACAATAGGATGACCTGAGCAAGGTGCCAAACCCTGAGTCACAACAGCCTCATCCATAAAATGACAATGACCGTACCCAGCCATCATGCTGCCCCGGTGATGGCTAGAAACAAGCTTTCTAAACTGGAACGTGCTCCTGGGAGGAGGGATTGCCACAGCAGTTTTCTGAAAGGCACCACCTTCTTCTCACCTCCCTACCACCTGAAGGAGGTCTGTGACGTGAGAGGGGTGGCTGGCCAGGACAGGACCGTACAAACTAAACCAATGGGGGGCCGGTGGTCACCCAATCTGGAAGGGAGTGGCCACATGAAGTTCAAGGATGGTGCAAGAGGGTTGAAGATGGGACGCTTTCTGGAAGAGGTCAGGCAGGAGGACAGGGGTCGCAACACAGGAAGTCAAAGGAGTCGGGGTCCACTGACGGACGGCAGGGCTCCTCATGGAGCCTGTGGGGACAAGGCCAGACCAGGAGGGAACCTGGGGTCATCAGGGGAAAATGGCAACTAGTCCCGATGTCTGCTGGGGCCCAGGGCTCCCTGCAGGTGCTGACCAGGCACTGATTTCCTCCCTGGACACAGCCGGTGGCCCACTTCCCAAAAGCCTCGCACACCTGAGATGCAGGTAAACACCAGGGCAGGACAGACGTCACTGCAGGCCACAGAGACCCATGACAACTGCACAGGGTCCTGAGACCGGCCACCTTGTCCCTCCCTCCACCGCGCCGCCCTTGGGTCTCAGTCAGGAAGTCTCCCTGCCCCAGCTGCTTCTTCCTGCCCTCCCCTTTCTGGAATGCTCCATGGCTCCTCTGGCCGGGCGGGTGCCAACTCATGCAGAAAGGTGGCTGAAGTCCTGGCGAGGGTACGCCTTCTCCCACACGTGCCTTCTCCCCCTGTGCTGGGATTGCTGCCCGGTTACCTGTCCCTCCTCAGAGCTGACCATCGCAGCCGGCACAGTGAGGTGCACTTTCTCTCTCATGTCTCACCTCCCCGGGTAGATTATAATCATCACTGAAATTATGCTCCACAGTTTGCAAAATGCCTTCCTGCATATTACTTAATGTAATCCCCACCCTAAGCCCACAAGGTAAATATTGTTATTATTTTTTTAACCACAAGGATACTGAGGCTTAGGAAGGCGAGACGACGTGCCTGAGGTCCCATAGCCCACCCATCACACATGCCCCATGTCTTCCAGCGCCAAGGCCAACGATGTGCCCCATGCTGAGGCAGCCATTCAAGGTTAGGACTCCTGCCAGCTGTGTGACCTCTGGCAAGTTACTTAACCTCTCTCTGCTTCAATTTCCGCAGAGCAAAACTGTGATGGATACCCACCTTGCAGGTTCTTGTCAAGATTAAAGAAAGGAATACGATAAAGTACTGTATTTGGAATGGTGCCAAAACTAATAATTAGTTACAATTATTGTTAGACCTTGAATGATTCTCTTGGTCTCTTAGCTCATTAAAATTTTTTCGAATTCACTTAGGTATCTCGTAATATATTTGAAAGGTAGCCATTAAAAAAATAAATTTTCACAGATTGAGTAATGCTAGGTTTTAGGACTGTTCTCTTTTCCTCTCCTAGTCCCCTAAAGAGTTTGGAACACAAAAATCTTCCTACTCCAGTGTATACCTCACTCTCTCACACACACACACACACACACACACACACTCGTGCACACAGTCAAATCTCAACAATTACAAGTGTCCCACAGAATGTAAAATACCAGAAAACACTGACCTACACTCGCCTTGTTGGGCTGTCCCTGGATAGCTAGGGGACATGTCAGTCATGGATGGAAATTTCACAAACCTACTTTCTATCACTATAATGGGTCAATCTCTTATGTGTTATTTCTCTATTGCTCCAGTTTTAACTTATCTGAGATTCTAGAAGAAACGTACTGTTATAAAATAACATCTATTTTTTTTCCTCTTTCAAATTAAAAGAGAGAGAGAGAGAGAGAGAGAGAGAAAGAAAGAAAGAAAGAAAGAAAGAAAGAAAGAAAGAAAGAAAGAGGAAAAGAAAAAAAAAACCCAGGCATGGTGACACACACCTATAATCCCAGGCACTCGGGAGGCTGAGGCAGGGGGATGACAAGTTTGAGCCAGCCTCAGCAACTTAGTGAGACCCTCAGCAACTTAGCAAGACCTTGTTTCAAAACAAAAAATAAAAAGATCTGGTGATGTAGCTCCGTAGCACAGCATCCCAGTACCCAAAAAATAAAAATAAAAAAAGAATATGCATACTGTTTCCTGGAGGAAGAAGCCTCACGTGACCAGGTAGCTAGTCAATGCCCAAGGTCAACAGAAAACTTCCTTTTTCTCAGGAGTGCAGTTCCTAAATTCAGAGAACAAGTCCCAAACTCAGGAGGACCCTGGAAGGCAGAGTGGATGACCATCTTTCTCTCCCTGCCTGGGTTAGGATAACCCTACTTAGTGCACACCCTTCAGGCTGTGTTTAGGGCTAGAGGTTTCAAGATTAAGAGGAGGATGAAGTCCCCTGGGGTAAAAAGCTTTATTCTTTGGAAGATTCCAATTACAGAACACTCAGTCAGGCCCTCGTTATTTTTTCTATCTTTTCTACTTGCAGATCACGGTGGGGGAACCAGCTTTTTGCAGTGGGAGACCAACTGGATCTTCAAAGATTCCTCTCTGAGAGCAAGAGAACAAATCTGCCCATACAGCTTTGGCACTGGGATTCAAAGAAGCGTTGTTCTCTCCGCAGTGGATTTCACATACAAATGAACCGATGAATACTATAAACGTGTTAGCTTTATTCAATCCGATCGATACAGTGCGCATTAAAACTCGGAGGTAAAAATGGATCGTGGCTTTTTGTTGACACTGGGAATTTTGGCGCCCAGCCCTGGTTAGGGCAGACAAATAGGACGGTCTGCCTGTAAAGCTGTCAGGCGCATCTTGGGGGCGGGGTGGGGGCTGGATCCCAAACCCCAAGTCGGGAACCTGGGCAGCATAGGGCCGCCCACCCCGACGAGCAGCCAAGCGCCCAGGCCCGGCCGGAATGCCCGCCCCTCGGCCCCCGGTCACTTTCCAGCCTCGGCCACTTGGCCACTTCGCATTTCCTACATTCTTCTCACTGCGCAGACCCCTTCGGCCCGGCCTGGGAGGCCGACAGCTGCGGCTGGCGAGAGCCAAGCAGGAGGCTCCAAGGAAGGGGTGCTGAGGGGCGCGGGAGAAGTCGGTGCACCCGAGAGGCTCGGGAGGGGATCAGGGTCCCCACGCCCCCGTCCCCGGCCGGCGCCCCACACTCTCGAACGCAGGTCCCCGAGGCGCTGCCCTGCCCAGGGGACCCTCCGTCGGCCCCTTCTCGGGGCTCCCCCGCCTCCCGCGCCCCCTGCCCTGTGCTGGCCCGTCGGCGGACCGCGGCCGCGCGGCTCCTGCGGCTCCTCGGAGCCCGCCCTGCGCCCGGCGCCCGGCGCCCAGGCCAGCGGGGATGCCGGTCCCCACCCCCCGGACCGCCCAGGTCTGCACGCAGCTCGCCCCCTCCCGGGCCCCTGGCGCGGTCCTCTGCCGGCCTGCAAGACCCCAGCTCCCTCCAGAGCCCCTCTCGGACCCTGCGGCTCCCGGCTGTCCCAGCGATGCCCCGAGTCCCCGGTCCTCACCTGAGTCCGCTCGAAGCTCTCGCGCTCCGCCGCCTCCAGCCCCGTGCCCACACCGCGCCGGCTCAGCACCTTGGGCAGCGGGTTGGGCACCTGCTTCATGGAGCTAGCCATCCGATCCATGTCGCCGCGCGGAGCCGAGTCAGGGGCCCTCGGCCGCCCCGGGATCCCCGCGGCGCCGCCCGCCCCGCCCTACCCGCGGGGATCCGGCGCTAACGGGACGGCTCCCGCCTCCCACTGGCTGGGAGCGCCGTCCGTCTGCGCGAAGCCCCGCCCCCCAGAGAGGCTTCCCCCGCCCGCCCCCGCCTCCGGAGTCGCTCGCCTCGCACCGCCCGGCTGCCCCTGGGGACCGCAGGCGCGCCGTGATTGGCCCGGAAGCCCGTCCGTCACCAGGTCCCGCCGCGGGGCGGGGCCCGGGTGGGCTGCCCTGACCTGCCCCGGCTCGCCCCGCCTCGGCGCCCGGCGCGCGCCTCCCCTCCCCCCTGGCCGCGCCCGCTCCCTGGCGCGCTGCGGTCCCCAGCCGCGCCGCTCTCGCTCCCGCCGCGCTGCCCCCGAGGTCCGGCGGCGGGGGCGGGCGCAGCCCCTGGGAGCCGGGCCTCCGGGGCATCTCGGCCGCCTGGGCGCAGTGTTTACTCCCTTCCGGCCTGGGACGCCGAGCGCGGGAAGGACCGGCTGCGCGGCCCGGAGGCGCCGCGCCGGGTGGCCCCGCGTCCGCGCCCGCCGGGGCCCAGCCGCGCTCCCACTCCACTGCCTCCCGCATCCTGACCCTGCGGGCCCCTCTGCGGTGACCGCAAGGCCGCGGTCCCGGGGCGCTTGGGCTGCGTGCGCGGGAACTTCCCGGCACCTCCTCCCACACCCCCATCGTCCGGACCGCCCGCAGCGTATTTGTTGGTAGAAGCCCTGTGGACACTGCGTCCACACCACCGAGGGCCACCCCTCGCGGCCTGCGCGGACGTCAGCTAGGGTACCGACTGGGAGAGAGTGCGCTCCTCAGTGGAGATGCTGAGCAAAGTTACACGTGTTCCGTCCAAGGCCAGTTTGGGTGTGACCAAAAATAAATAAATAAATAAATCTTTGAAGCGCAAAGGAATGCAAGACACCTCTCAGCAAAAACGATTTGCAAAAATTTAGTGGTGCGAGCGTATTATATACCTACTACTTGCTTGCTTGCTTCATGGTGCTGGGGATTGAACCCACGGCCTCGCGCATGCTGGGCGACAATTTTTTTAAAATTAAGGCTTTTCAATAAAAATCCACATTTCGGGGCTGTGTGGCTGAATGATAGAGCTCTTGCGTAGCATGCACGAAACCCTGGGGTCGATCCCGCGGCACCAGACACACGCACCAGCACGCAGAAAAATGGCATTCCATAGACGAGGGAAGGAGCGAATGGGCATTTGCAGAAAAGAGGGAGCCGCTGAATTGTTTTGCTCGGAGATACGCTTTGAGGTGCTGGCATTGGTGGGATTGGATTATATGAACAGGACCGAAAACAGGAAATCAAGACAGAGACTCCAGCAGTAGGTGAGACAATAAAGGGCCTAGAAGAGAAGAGAAAGTTCTTTCGCTTGAGAAGTTAGGTGAACACGGCTTGGGAAGAGGGGAGGGGGGGAGGTGGTTTCCTCCGGGCTGCCTTCAGGTGTCAAGGAGGGAGGCCCGCTCACATTTATGTAAATGGCAGGAAGTCGGAGTAACCTCCCCAAGGGTTCCTCTGGAGAGAGACTCCATGTCACCTAGTTTTCCAGCTTTCATGTCTAGAAAGACATGGGTGACTTTTTAACTGAGAAGGGGAGTCTGGAGGCTGGTTTGGGAAGAGAAAACTTTTATTTTAGAGCAATATCCTCATAGTTAATGGCCAATGTGCAGGTGGATGGATGGAAGCAGAAGGACCCAGGAAGAATGGGAGAAATCAGAACTCCCAACCAAGCAGGAGGGGAGGTGTACTGTAAATTGCACTCTATTGGAAGATAATATGCGGGTGTGGTGTTTAGGGGCTGTGAACGTGTGTCCCTCAGAGTTGTAGCAGGAAAGGCGTTCACACTCAGAGGGCTCACGAGTTTAAAAAGGAGCACTATGGAAAGGTGACCTGGGCTGAAGGAATCTGCCAGGTAAGGTAAATTCCTGGGAATGCTGCAATAGAGGGAACGAACATCTGTACCCCAAAGGGGACAGGGAGAAGAGGGAGCTGTCCTAGAACCAGCTGGGGACTCAAGTCAGAGAAGACCTTAGGTAGAAAGCCAGTCACTGGGAACAGTTGTCTGGCCTGGTTGTTTTGGGATGAACCCCCAGTCTCTCCCCTTGATTTCCTGCTAGTGCCTCCCATTGGCCAGACGGAGCAGGAAGTCAAGGGCAAGAGTGTTGCAACCCGTGTTACTCCACACTCGTACCCTCTCAAGGGGCAGCGTGGAAAGCTGGTCCTGCAGTGCAGAGGTCCCTGCGCAGGGGAGCATCCAGAAGGAAGGACAACAGGGAAACAGACGAGGTCCCTCTGAACTCCAGATACCCATTCGAATCCTGCTCTCTCCTCGTGCTCTGGACTCAGATAAAGAGTGATTTATGACTCTTTGCCCAGATTTTATGGCATCAATAAACACCGGCCCTTTAAACAGGGATTAAGGGATCAGCCTAGTTCTTATTAGAATAAACCAGAGCAGGAATCAGGAATTTGTGGTTTGGAGGCACCCCACCGGGAAAACTCAAGCCAGCTACCTCCTCTGTGAAACTCAGCAAGTTCAAAAAAAGGATCTCCCACCTGCCAAGGATGAAGAGAAACGCCCCCCCCCCCCCCAAGGTATCTGCTGGCTGCCCTTGGCTCCTACTTTCAATCCTGGCAACGTGGGAACTACTTATCTCAGGCCTTCCAGGGATTCCCTGTTTTGGGACACAAATTCCTAATCTCTTCCAGCACTTTTTTCTAATCATGGGTGAAATGTGTCCCATCCCACATCTAGGTTGTTACTGTTCAGCATCTGGCTAAAGGAGGATATATAAGCCAGTCACACTGTTCCTATAGGTTCCTGGAGGTCAAGTGTACTTTTTAACAAGTTTCATGAGTTGTGGTTGAAGACATTAGACTGCAATTTATTCAAAGCATACAATCCGATGAGTTTTGACACATAGTATGTATATGCACATGCATGGAACTGTCACCATCAAGATAACAAACGTGCTCATCACCCCCAGAGGTCTCCTGCTGCTCCTCTGTAATTCATCTCTGTGTCTCCCAGGCAACTGCAACTCCCAGGCAGATCTGCTTTCTGCCACTGTAGATTAGTTTGCATTTTGCAGAATTTTGCTTTTCTTTACTTTTCAGCTAGGGGTCTGAACTCAGGTTCTCATGCATGCTAAGTAAGCACTATACCACCGAACTCCATTTCTGCTCTGCCCCATAGAATCCTACATGATGTGTTCTTTTTTGTCTGACTTTTTTTCATTAAGAATATTTTTTTCTAGGAATCAAACCCAGAGCCTCACACATGCCTAGCAAGGACTCTACCACTGAGCTACACCCCTAGTCCCTGGGGAATTCTTTTGAAATTCATCTGTGCAGTCACATGTAGCCATATTGCATTCCTTTTAATGACTGAGTAGTATTCTAGTGCAGGAAAATTCCACAATTTATTTATTAACCTAGAGGATCTATTTTGTTTTTGTTTGGGTACTGGGAATTGAACCCAGGGGTGCTCAACCACTGAGCCACATCTCCAGCCCTTTTTATTTTGTATTTCAAGAAAGGGGCTTGCTAAGTTGCTGAGGTTGGTCTTGAACTTGCAATCATCCTACCTCAGTCTCCCAAGCATGGGCTCATCCGTTCCCAGTTTTTAACTGGTATCTGAAAAACTTGTTATGAATAGTCATGAAGTAGTCTTCCTAGGAACGCCTGCTTTCATTCCTCTTGGATAAACACCTGAAATATAATATCTGAGTTGCTTGGTAGATGCATGTGTAACTTTTTTAAGCAATTGCCAAGTTGTTTTCCAAAATGTTCACACTGTTTTATATCCCTGCCACCAGCACATGAGGGTTCCAGTTGCTTCTCTTCCTCGTCAACACTTGATGTGGCCAGTTTTTGTGATTCAGCCATCCCAGTGAATGTGTTAGTGTGTCTACTTGGTGTTGAAATTTGCTCAAACTAATAAACTTGCTTCTTTTTCACTTCACAGTTTATCATAGGCCTTGCTACAAGTTAGCAAAAGTAGATCAAACTCTACCCTTTTCTCTTGTTTATTCATACACACACACAGATCTACAATTTTTCACAAATGGGATCCTATTCATGTTCAATCCCCCAAATATCTGGAGAAGTGTGGCATCTGCATACCTGGATCCTGGTGCTCACCTTCTTGTGAAGGACGTGATTTTCGTTTTGCTCTGGGCGCTGGGATTAAACCCAGGACTTTGTACATGTTGAGCATTATTTTCATTTGCTTTTTTTTGACATCTGCTATTCTCTTTGGTAAAGAGCTTATTCAAATCCTTTGCCTGCTTTTAAAACCTTTTGATTTTGAAACAGACAAGACACTACAGAGTTTCTACATACCCTTCAGCCAGCTTCTTCTGTTATTTTCCATAACCATGGGGCAATTGTGTAAGCCAGGGAGTCAACAGAGGCGCGATTTGATTAACTGAACGTTTGGATTTCTCCATGGACTAATGTGCTGTTCTGTTCCAGGATCCAATCCAGCAGCCCACGTTGTCATCACCAAGTTCCCTTAATCTCCAATCTCAGGCTTTCCTTCTTTTATGCTCGTCATTTTTATGCTAACAAGATATCTTCTAGGATGCCCGTTCATTTGGGCTGACCCTATATTTTCTTATCTTTAGAATGATGTTATGATTTTTGATTTTTTATTTTTACTTTTTGTACCAGGGATTGAATCCAGGGGCACTTTGGCACTGAGCCACATCCCCAGCCTTTTTTTATATTTTATTTAGAGACAGGGTCTCTCTGAGCTGCTTAGGGCCTTGCTAAATTGCTGAGGCTGGCTTTGAACTCACGATCCTCCTGTCTCAGCCTCCCACGCTGCTGGGATTACAGGCGTGTGCCACCGCACTTTGGTGTCTTAGCTTTTTCACTGCTGTGACTAAATGTCCCGACCAGCACAATTAGAGGAGGAGGAAAGGTTCATTTGAGGGCTCACGGTTTCAGAGATCTTAGTCCATAGAAGGCCAGTTCCATTTCTTGGGTCTCAAGGTGAGGCCAACATCATGGCAGGAAAAGGTGGTGGAGGGAAGCAGCTTACATCACGGGTGATCGGGAAGCAGAGAGAAAGAGTCTCCACTTTCCAGATAAAAAATATATACCCCAAAGCCACGCCCCAATTCCCACCTCCTCCAGCCACACCCCACCACTTTGATTAACCCCATCAGGGATTAATTCACTGATTGGCTCGAGACTCTTACAACCCAATCATTTCTCCTCTGAATCTTCCTACATTGTCTCACTTGTGAGCTTTTGGGGACCCCTCACATCCAAACCATAACACCTGGCTCTTAATTTTTTACTGGCAGATACATAATATGTGCCAAAGACTGAAAACTGTATTATTTAAGGATTTGGTCAGACGTTGACATGTTCATGCCAGTACTCAAAGTGTTAACTGTGTGTGTAGGGGACTGTGTGTCTGGGCATGTGTGCATAAGTGTGCAGGTGTGTTTGAGTGTGTGAGTGTAGAGGGGGTCAGCCTAGATTGGGGAAGTGGGGGTGACCAATAGGGGGCAGCAGAGACCGGCCAGGAGAAGTTTCGGGTGCCCCATGCCTGGCCAGGGCAGGGGATTGCAGAAGACCTTCTATTCTGGTTGATTCAGGAGCTAAGACAGAACCTGCAGTGGGACCAGGCAGTCAGAAACAAGGCCCAGATGGGAAGCCATGCCAGATAGGCAGCCCAGAAGCCAGGAGCGGGGAGACAGCGCTGTGTGACCCCAGGGATGGACCGGGGTCAGGTGTCTGCATAGTGAGATGATCTCATCCTGTAGCAAAATAACGCCATCGACCCAGACGGGAATCCTTTGAGAGAAAGATGACAAGTTCATTTGTGGACACACTGTGTCTCAAATGCCACTGAGAAACGCCCAACACGTGATTGAAGACCAGGACCGTCAGAGCTGCAGATGGGTGAGCCTCCTAGGGAGGCAGGAGACGCTGCTGTGAGCCCGGATCAGAGCGAAGCGGACCCAGCCGGGAACCGGGAGCGAGCAGGGCAAACATTCGCACAGGTGTAGCCAACCTAGGTCAAGGGCCCACGCGCTCGGTTCACCTGGGTTTAAAGAATTCACCCAGGTCAGGACAACAAGGCAGGAGAGCACAGGAGGGGACCCAGCCGGGGATTTACAGTGACAAGCATCTGCCTCCAAGCTCAGGGTGCTTAGGTGTCAGGCGGGCATACAGGAGTGACCAGGGAGAAGAAGGTGAAGGAGACGGGGACAGGAGGGTGACCAGCAGGCTGCAAAGCCATTCAAGGCCAGGAGGAGAGTGATGTGACACAAAAGGGGCCAATAACAGTGGCAAAGGACCCTGAGAGGTCAGGGAAGGGCGAGTGGCCAGGAGGACCTGAAAATGACGTCTGGGCTCTCTGGGTAAACGTGTGGATGCTGCAAGGTTCAGTGGTCCCCCAAGGCCACCCTCAGGTTTAGGAAAATTCTCTAGACATGCCCACAGGACTCCCGGAAAGCTGGCTTATTCTCCATCATGGTTTCTTAGGGTGACAAGACACAAACCAAAATCAGCCCAGGGAAGAAATGCACGGGGCAGAGGGCAGGAGGGGCCCCCGCAGAACTTCCAGTTGTGCCCTGCCGTGGACTGGGGCAGCGCCGTCCTCTTCCGGCAATGACAACATGCACTGAGGGTCATCAGGGAAATATCGCCAGGGAGGGGTACCCTGCCTTGCCGTGCAGAGGTTTGGGGGGGTCCCTTTACGTAGATATGGTGGCCACTTGTATGGCTGACCTCGATTTCATCTCCAGCCTCTTCAGGGGTCAGCTGATACCCTCTGGTCCAAACCCACATCCTAATCACAGTGTAGGACTGACCCATGTGGCCAAAGGCCCCCAGGCCAACAAAAACGCCTAGCAGGCAGGTCATTCCAAGGGCTTGGCGATCACCTCCAAGGAGCCAAGACAAGCTTTGCAGCCTCGCAGTCACTGTACACTAAGAGGTGGACTCCATCTAAGCAGAAGGAGTGGCTGGCGTCACTGTCTGGCTACTCCAAAACATCTGGCAGAAGAAGGAAAAGGGGTTCACGGAGAAATGTGGAGAAATAGGTAAATGGGACAGTACCTTGAAGAGACATAGGTCACAGGGAAAGCAGAGTGGAATCCAGGATCAGAGGAGATGGGGCAGAAGAATCTTAGGTGGTGTCCTCCCAGGGGCCCGTATGGGGGAGGAATTCTGCAGTGAAGGTCAGGCTCGCCATCTGGCAGTGGTTGTTGAAGTGGGCTAAAGGAGGAAGAAGCAACTGGGCGCGTGGTGCACACCTGTAATCCCAGCGACTATGGAGGCCAAGGCAGGAGGATCACAAGTTCGAGGCCAGCCTCAGCAATTTAGCAAGGCCCTGTTCAAAATAAAAAATAAAGATGGATGGGGATGTGGCTAGTGGTAAAGCATCCCTGAGTTTAATCTCCAGTACCAGGAAAAGAAAAAGAAAGTACGGGCTAAGGGCCTACGGTGTGCTCATTTATAGTGTAAGTAAACAGAAATAGGAAAGGGCTTCTGTGTCTTGGAGCTTTGGTAGCAAGAAAAACGCAAGGCATAAAAAGAATCCTCCAAACACAGGGGATTGATAGGAAGTCCTTCTAGCAGGACTAGTTACATAATTTGAGGGTGCAGGACTAAATGAAATGTAGGCTCTATTGTTCAAAAAATACATCAAGCTGGGCACGAGGAGGCTGAGGCAAGAGGACCGCAAGTTGGAGGCCAGCCCCTGAGCAACTTCGTGAGAGCTCATCTTGAAATAAAAAAGAATATTTTTTTGAAAGGGATGGGGTTGTTGCTCAGTGGTGCAGCATTTATCTAACCAGGACCTGGGTTCAATCCCCAGTACTGCAAAAAAATAAAAATAAAAAATACGTAACAAGAATGTGAAGATAGAGCTGGGGTGTGACTCTACGGTAGAGGGCTTAAGGTTCTGGGCTGGATTTCCAGTGCTGGAGGGGAAAAAAAAAAGGGATTTAAAGACAACAACAGAACATGAGATCAAGTGTGGAAGCCTTCTAAGTGCAGAGCGCTGAGCAATTACACTCACAGTTTACACACCGATGAAGCAGAGACAGTCCTGCCCCTAGAAGATAATAGGCGGGGGAAGAGGCTTCTCTGTGGGGTAGCAACAACAGCTCCCAAGAGTCACGCGGTGACTTTAAAATATGCCCAGCGGCGCATGGTGGATTGCTCCTGCAGTCCCCACACTGGGGAGGCTGAAGCAGGAGGATCACTTGAGGCCAGGAATTTGAGGCCAGCCTGGGCAATAGAACCAGACCCACTTCAAAAAAAAAAGCCTTCCAAATCTTGGACCTCCTCTCTGAGAGGTGGAGCCTAATTCTCTCCCCCTTGAGTGTGGGCGTACACAGTGACTTGCCTCTCATGGATAGAATGAGGCAGAAGTGACTTCGGAGTGACGTCATTGGCGGTATTCTCTTGGCCACTGTCTTGGTTAGCTCACTGGGGGACAGTTAGTTGCCATGTCCTGAAGACACTCAGCAGCTTAGGGGGAGAGTCCCACCAATAGCCATGTGTGTGAATGGGCCACCTGGGAAGTAGATTGTTAAATAAAAATCACCCTCTGGAGGACATTGTCTTGGACCAAGCTTCCGGGGGGTGGCAGAATTTAAAGACAAAAATAGGACTTTAAACCAAGGGTGGATACCTAGGGTCCAACAGACCAGGCTAGAAATAAAAATGGAGTCACTCATGCTAAAGTTGAAGGTAGGATACTCATCTGACCTTGGGAGAAATCAGGATCAGGGGATGATGGACAGTTGTCAGGCAGGCCGGTTCCTGTGGGCATGATGATGAGGTGGCCTGGCTTTCATCCTCACGCCAAAGGAGGCCACCTATCCCCCAACCGGTTATTCTTCTAGTATTCTGTCTCCCTGTCCACACTTTGCGAGAAAGCAACTTGAAAGTGACCCAGTGGCCCTGGTGGTTGGTGTCTGCCAACTCCGGCCCTGTCGGTCCAGCCCCAGCTTCTTGGCACATGGTAATTCCCAGCAAGAGCTGCCGCACGTGCGCAGAAGCCAATTCCACGCACTGGTTTTCGCAAAAAGAGTGTCATTGAAAGATGTCTGACAGGGAGACAGGAGGCTGCTCCCATCTGTCCACCAGAACGGCCAGTCGTGAAGGGCACGCAGCCTGGGTGAGGGGCAGACAGTCATTGATGAGAACCTGGAGTCCTGGGGGAACCGGCTGCACCTAGTTTGCCAGACCTGGTGGAACGTGAGGTGGTGGGATTTCTAGGATGGAAATTGGGAGTTTCTGGTCTCTGGTTTCTGTGGATTGAACCGCGAGGTGCTGAACCACTGAGCCACACCCCCGGCCCCTTTTTATTTTTTATTTTGAGACAGGGTCTGGCTAACTTGCTTAGAGCCTTGCTAAGTTTCTGAGGCTGGCTTTGAACTTTCGCTCGCCGCTGGGAAGACAGGCGTGCGCCACCACCCCCAACCCTGTCCTGTAACTTTTGACGGTCCTCCCCCCGCCCGACCCCAGGTCTCATCTGGGTCCTCGGGACTCCGTTCTAGTTCTTCAGGATTTGCTCCTTGGAGATTTTTGATTCCTCTGGACTTTTGAGGTCATTCAGGTCGAGTCCCAGGGTCTGCATCTCCGCCGGGCAGTGGCCAGCGTGTGCCCCAAAGCTGACTGGAGCACAGCGTATTTTATTGAATGCCGTGTTGGCCGGGTCTGGAGTGGAAAATGAAGCCACCGAGTTCTTGAGATTGTTGCAGTGGTGCCCTTGACGGTCTCCCAAGGTCACGTGCCAGCGATCAGATGGGCGCCCCTGTGGGTTCTCAGAAGGAAACACAGGAGCCACCCCGAGTGAGAAGCCCTCGTCTCAGCCAGCACGGGGCGCACGATCCCCTGGTGAGCCAGTAAATGCTGATTGATTCGGGCACTAAGTTGGGGGGCTGTGTGTCACCCAGCAGTGGTGACCAACCTAGGGCAGCAGCAGGAGCCCCGGAGAAGGGCTGTGGCAGACACGGTCAGACGGATCCGTCTGTCACTCACTCGCTTCAGGTTGAGGATTTGGGGAGCATCCTGGGACCACGGCCCAAGCGCCCTGTGACTGGACTCTGTCTGTGGGTGGATGCGTGTTCTGTCTGCGATGACGAAGGTTCACCCAAAGCTGTTTGGTGTGACTTGGTGGCTATTCTGTCCCATTGCCTGACCATTCAAGGTTTTAAAGGTGATAAAAACTGGGGGGAGCCAGCGCTCCGCTCAAGTCGGCCTGGCGGGACGGTGCGGGGCAGTGCGAGCCTCGGGCAGGCTGCTCTTGTGGGCAGGCTCCTGGGTCAGCCTTTCCGCCCAGGGACACATGCCACGGGTGTCTGCTGTTCTTACTTAAGAAATGGAGCCGCAGGCTGGGGGTGCGGCGCGGTGGTGGAGGGCTTTCCTGGGTGTCGGATGCCCTGGGTCTGACCCCTAGCACTGCAAATAAATGAATGAATGTAGATCCTCCTCCTTTTTTATTTTTTTATATTTTTTGAGATGGGGTCCCACTAGTTCACCCAGGCTGGCCTCTAATTTTTCTTTTGTCAGGGTCAAGGACTGAACTCAGGGCCTTGCCCATGCTAGGCAAGTGCTCTGCCACTGAGCTAAATCCCCAACCCCTGGCCTCGAATTCTTGGACTCAGTTAATCCTCCTGCCTTAGTCTCCTTGGTGGTGGGGACTATAGGTATGCACTACTGGGCCAGGCAGAAATGCAGATTCTTTTTTGTTACTGAGAATTGAATCCAGGGGCACTTCACTACTGACCTACAACTTTTTTTTTTTTTTTTCCCATAGCCCTTATTTAAAAAAAAAAAAAAAAAAAAAAAAAAAAAAACCTTTTTATTTTTTATTTTGAGACAGGATCTTGCTAAATTTCTGAGTCTGGCCTCAAACTTGCCATCCTCCTGCCTCAGCCTCCTCCAGAAACACTTGGGATTACAGGTGTGTATCACTGTGCTTGGTCAGAAATGCAAATTCTGTTTTTGGGGGTGGGGGTTACCAGGGATTGAACTTAGGAGCACTCAATCACTGAGCCATATCCCAGCCCTATTTTGTATTTTATTTAGAGACAGGGTCTCACTGAGTTGCTTAGCATCTCACTTTTACTGAGGCTGGCTTTGAACTCACCATCCTCCTGGCTCAGCTCCCGAGCTGCTGAGATTCCAGGTGAGCACCCACCTTGCCCAGCTAGAAATGCAGATTCTTAACACTTGAAAGAGGAACTCAATAAAAGTGTCCAGTGGGAGGCAAATGAGAGCTTCTGGCTGTATGGACGCCTGTGGAGTGGAAGGTCCTGCCCTCTCTTAAAGGAATTTGCAGCACTGTAGCTGAGAAGGAAGATGTCTGGTCTGGAACTTTCCCAGTGCTAAGTGCACCGGGCATCTGGCCATGTCTTTCTCAGACGGGTGAGGCTGTACGCTGGGGAGAGCACGGACAGAGAAATGGGCTGAGCCGGGGCCCAGCGCCAGCACCACTTGCTCACTGTGTGCTGGGCACTTAACATCTCTGACCCTCAACTTCCTCATCTGTAAGATGGGAATTTAACCAGTTCCTACCTCAGTAACTGATGCATTAAAAGACGTAACCTTGTAGTCATCCGTCTTAGTCCATTTTCTGCTGCTATAACAGAAGACCACAGATCGGGTAATTGATAAAGCAAAGAGGTTTGTTTCTCACAATTCTGGAGGCTGGGAAGTCCAAGATCAAGGTGTCGGGACCTGGTGACGGCTTTCCTGCTGCAGAGAACATCACATGGTGAGGGAGCAGGTGAGCTCAGGTCCCCTTCTCTTCTTATGAAGCCACTGATCCCATCTTGGAGGCCCCTTCCTCATGACCACACCTCACCCTAATGACCTGCTAAAGACCCAACCTGCAAACATGGTGAATTTGGGATTAAGTTTCCAACACATCAAACCATGGCATTGCCTTCCCCCTCACTTTAGAATTTCTATCAAAGTTATGGTGTGTATAGAGGATCTTGCTTCCTTGAAAGGAAGCCTGGCTCTCCTGATCTGCCTTCATCCAGAGGAGTTAGAGGAGAGCCAGGCCGGTAGAAGCAAATCCACACTCCCCAGGAAAGATCACGTGTGGGATCCGCGCCCAGTGTGGTGGCGCACACCTGTAATCCCAGTGACTCCGGAGGCCGAGGCAGGAGGATCGCAAATCAAGGCCAGCCTCCACAATTTAGCAAGACCCTGTCTCAAAATAAAAAATAAGAAGTGCTTGGGGTTGTGTCTCAGTGGTAGAGGGTCCTGGGTTCATTCCCCAATACAAAAACAAGTGAGACCCATGCATGGGGATAAAGGCCACACTGTGCACCTTGCTCCGCCTGGGGGACAAAAGAGGACCCTGTTGGGGCTCTGAGTAAGCCAGCCACCCCCTGACACCATGTCTTGCCTTGCCTGTCTGCCTTGAATGCAGTGGGACTGAGCCCATTAAGCCTCTGGCCTTTGTCATGTCAGTAGCCCAGTTAGCCCTGACTCCCAGGTGGCGTCTCCTCCTGGCACTGACCTCTGCCCATGCCTGACCTATCCCCTCGATTCTTTTTTTATTTTGGTGCTGGAAATGGAACCCAGTGCTTCCAGCAACGTTCCTCCAACCCTTGGCCTTCCCTCCAACCTCCTCTCTGCCTTCCTGGTAAGTGAAGCCCCGCTCCTGGCTCTCTCAAAAAGGCTGGTCCCGAAAGGCTGGGCGTGGTGGTGCACATCTGTAATCCCTGCAGCTCAGGAGGCTGAGGCAGGAGGATCGCAAGTTCAAGGCCAGCCTCGGCAACTTAGCAAGACCCTCAACAACTTAGCAAGACCCTGTCTCGAAGTAAAAAATCAGAAGGGCTGGGGGTGTGGCTCAGTGGTTAAGCGCCCTTAGGTTCATTCCCGGCTGCCCCTGCTGCCCTACTATGACGAGGCTGGGTGCCCTCCTGGCTCCTCAGCCTTCCCGCTCACATCCTGACCACAGCACCCTCCATTCCCGTTGCTGATGCCATCCATTCGGGGCACCAGCCGCCCTCCCTCACTTCCCGACTGTCTTTTGTGTTCTGTGGTCTTGGGCCCTGGGATCCTGCAAGGCCTTCCTTCGGGTTGGCTTTTTCCTAGGCAGAGAGAACAGTCCCCCTGCCGAGCTCGCCTTTCACAAGCAGACCAGCCGATCCAGAGCCCAGGCCCCCAACCGGGCTCGCACACCCAGCGGACCTGGGGCCAGGGCCAGCAGCCAAGCCCAGCAGAACCCGCTGGCCTGCTGCTTCCCGTGCCACCTGCCCTGAGGACCCTTGCCCAGCCCTCCACCTGGTGCGGCCCCGGGAGGCCCACAGCAGGACGAGCCCCGCTTTCAGGGTCTGTGGGCGCAAGGGTTTGTCGTCGATGGTGATCGTCTCCCTATCCGTCGGCCTCACTGCGTCTCATGGTAAAAACCCTGTTTTAAAACACCCGTGACTTCCTGCTGGCTCGCGGCCGACTTGCCAGCGTCACTCCGGTCTCGGTCCCGGGATTTCCACCTGCAGTGGGCGACCCTCCACGCCCACCTGCTTGGCTTCCGGTCCTCCACCCGTCTCAGCCACCGGTCTCAAGTTCACACCTTGAGCTCATCCTCACCCTTTTCCTCTCCCTGGCTCCCCGCCTTCTTCCTCCAGGATGCTGGGGCCTGCCGTCCTGTGATCCTTCCACCTTGGCCCTGTCCCGCTCACCCCTGGCAGCCCCCCAGTCTCTCTTAGTAAAAGCTGCGATCTTTGCCACAAGCCACAGGCCCTGCAGGCCTTGGTCCCATTCTCTCTCTCTCTGACGGCGCCCAGCCTTTGCTCACTTCTTCCTCTCCAGTCCTACTGCCTCCTCAAACAAAGCCAGATGCTCGGCTGCCCCAGGCCATTTGCACTGGCTGTTGCTTTTGCCTGGAACATTCTTCCCTTAGACACCTGCAGGATTCATGGCCTCGCCTCCTTTAAGCCTCTACTCAAATGTCACCTTTTCAAGGAAACCTTTCCTGACCACCCATTCAAACTGCAAACCCCCCCTCACGCACACCGCTGGGTCACCTTCCCTTGTCACCTTCTGATGTGTGATATAGTTATTTATTGATATATTATGGTGCTGGGATCAAAAACAGGACCTCACACAGGCTAGGCTAATGCGAGACTAGCCAGACCCCCAGCCCCTTATAGTCTCCTTATTTATTATGACATTTCCTGCTCATCGCTTATCTTCCCCACGAGAACAGGGACTTTTCTCTTTGTAATTCATAGCCTTAACATCTAGAACATTTTATTATTTATTTATTTATTTTTTGGTACTGGGGATTGAACCCAGAGGCGCTTAACCACTGAGCCACATTCCCAGCCCTTTTTAATATTTTATTTAGGGACAAAGTCTCACTGAGTTGCTTAGGGCCTCACTACGTTGCTGAGACGGGCTTTGAACTCGAGATCCTCCCACCTCAGCCTCCTGAGCCGCTGGGATTACAGGCGTACGCCACTGTGCCAGGCAGCAGGTTTTGCATTTTAAAAAGAGGAGAATAAATATTTATCTAACGAAGGAACAGAATATTCCCGTCCGATTGGAGCCTAGCTATCGTCTTGTGCAACTCATGTCGTCATAAGAAAGAACATAGCGATGGCAGGCAGCAGCCGTGACCGTGGACTTCCCTTAGACTGTTGATCTGGCTCCAGCTTTGTGAGCTTTTGACATGTTATCTCTGGAGATCTGCGGCAACCCGATGGGCTCAGTGTCATTACGGTCTGCTGGTAACTAGGGTTAATGGAGGGTTCAGGTTCAGGAACTTATCTCAGATCGCATGGCTGAGAAGTGGGTCCCAGCCCAGACTCCTATCGCCTGCACGGGTCCCGGGCACAGAAAGGCCCTGTAAAAGAAAACTGCCCGATTCAGGGAAAGAGTAACCACTGAATGGGAATTGAAGGCCCGAGACAGGGCTGTGACCTGCTTGGTGCAGGGACACCCTTCATCAGCCACCTGGGATTTGCTGGGGTTGCTGTTTGGGAGGAGAGACGGGGACGAGATGAGGCGGTGAAGCTGTTTTTTTCTGGGCGGTGGCTGCCAAGTCAGTCCCGACCTCCCCGCCAGCCTGTCTGGGCTCTAATGCGCTCTGTGGATGCCCGTCTGCCCCAGGGGAGCCTTAATGGACCCGCGGAGTCCCAGCGTCAGCTGAACCGGTGGATCCATAATGGAGGAGACAAGGTCATTACCCAACAGAGCAGGGCGGTAGAGGACAGAAACCAGCCCATTTCAGCCAATCCTCGGCTCTCACATCCCCGGCCCCAACTTCTCTCCTTTGGCTCCAGGTGTCTTCTTATCTACAGAGGCCGGAACCCACCTGTAGGCTGGGGATCTTCACCTGCCAGGGACCCACCTCACCTGGCCATCCCGGATTCCACCTTGCCTTGGGATATATTAGAACACGGGCAGGGATTAGAGCATGAGTGGTTTATTTAGGGCACATTTCCCAGCAATTCCAAGGTGGCACGGCCTCTGCCCTGTGCCCACAGAGAGCTGCTGGGTTGAGTTCAGTTTTTTAATTCCTCCTATGCATTGGTAGTAGAAATTTACCATGCAGCAGACTTTGGCCCGGGCGCGATAGGAAGGATGTCCTCGGTGATTCGAAGGGGCGTGACAGAGGCAGAGGATTTCAGAATAGCATCCAAGTGCCTGAGCCCTGCAGAGGGACCTGGCCCCAGCCTGGCCTCCCTCGTATAGTCTTGCAGGGCTGAATCTGCACCTGCCCATCTTTCCACTAGATTCTTGAGAGCATGCTTTGGTATATGGAAGGAATTCAGGAACTCCGAGGAATCCTGAAATCTTGAATTCCAACCTCTTTTTTGATGAGTGAAGAGACTGAGACCAGAGGACAGGGTGTCTGACGTCGAACTTAGACCAGTCCATTCTCTTGTGGGGCGTCCCAATGGGCTGGCTGAAGGTTGAACTCTTTCTTTTTTTCACGTCTCTCCCCCGCCATCTTCCCCCAGTGATTGCAAACGACTCCCAGTCTCAGGTAGTTCCTTGAAGACTCAGTAATATGAACTTTTCTGTGAATTGACTAGTTTCAGGGGAGCGCTGGTAGGAATCCTTAAAAGATGGTAGGAGACTGTTGCCCTCTGCTGGTAAGGAGGTGGAACTGCAGATAAAAGTCCTACGTGAATAGATCCATCTTGGAGCTTGGTCTTTCTATCTTGGATACCTTGCCCTGGTCCTCCATGGACACCACTCTGATTCAGAAATGAACTTGGGCGAAAAGCATTTGGCAATATTTTTCTTTGGCACTATACCCCACAAATATTTACTGGGCCCACAGGTACGGTGGCACATGCCTGTAATCCCAGAGGCTGGGGAGGCTGAGGCAGGAGGATCACAAGTTCAAAGTCAGCTTCAGCAACTTAGCGAGGCCCTAAGCGACTCAGAGAGACCCTGTCTTTAAATAAAATGTAAAATGGGATGGGGATGTGACTCAGGGGTTAAGCACCCCTGGATTCAAACCCTGTTCAAAAAGGAAAAAAAAAAAAAAATTTACTGGGCCCTTCACTTGTGCAAAGATAGACTTGACCCTGGCCTCTAGGAACCAGTGATCTTGTAGCAGAGCTAAGAGTGTTGGTAACTGTTTTATAAGCACCACAGAGGGAGAGCAAAAGGTGCTGGAATCCTCCAGAGGCAGGAGAGGGTTGCTGCTGTTTACAGGACACAGGGAAAACGTGACCCTGACATACTTGCTAAAAGGAGGAGGCATTTTGTCATTTGGGGTACAAGCTGGGAAGTAGACATTTAGCAGAGAGATTCTGAAAATGGAGAGGGCACGTTCTAGCCCAGAAGTTCCCATCCATAGAAGGAAGATACCATCTGAAGACTCATAGTGAGCCAGGAGTGCCCACATTTCATTCAGGAAGATAGAGCGTCCCGTGTGGATCTGGGAGTAGTGGGTGATGAGCAGGCCGGGTCTGGTCCCAGGACACAGAGGTCAGAGCTGCACCCTTCACACCGTCAGGCCTTATCATTACCTCCCCCGCCTGCAGCCCACACCTCTAGTGGCCCACTCTGTCCTTCACGTGGCAGGCAGGAAGTGCCGGAAAGCCAGCACTTGCTCCCTCGCCCTTGGTTGACGCCGGGTCCTCCACAGTTCCCTGTGCTCCCCATCAGGATTGAGCTCGGTCACCCACAGTGGCAACCTCTTCCTTCATAGACTTCTCTGCTGCTGCTTCTCTCTTGCTTCACTTCCCCAGTCCCTGTTGGTACCTTCCGAGATCATTTCCAACGTGTATCTCAAGCACATTCTTATCCCGACTTCTGTTTTAGGAGAAACTCAATTCCAAACATCATGCAGGACCTAGGGTAAGAAGACTGCTGTGTGCAGTAAGTGCTTCCTTAATGCCCAGTCACCGGAGCCAGGGTTTACAGATGTTGAAAGAAATTGAAGAAGACGTCATAAGTGGAAAGGTATCCCATCTTCATGGATTAGAAGAACTAATATTATTACAGTGCTCCTACTACTCAAGTGAATCCCTATCAGAATTCTAATGGCATTTTCCCATGGGAACAGAAAAAATAAATCTTAAAATTCATATGGAACCAGGTGTGGTGGTGCACGCCTATAATCCCAGTGACTCAGGAGGCTGAGGCAGGAGGATCTTGAGTTCAAAGCCAGCCTCAGCAACATAGTGAGACCCTGTCTCTAAATAAAAGCTGGGGATCTGACCCAGTGATTACACACCCCTGGGTTCAATCCTTCGTACAAAAACCCGCCCAAAAAACGGTGTTGGGGAAACTAGATATACACAGATAGCAGAATGACAACATGCAAAAATTGATTCAAAATGGAGTAACAATTTAAATGAAAATCCTAACCCATCAGGTTCTTAGAAGAAAGCAAAAGCACGTCAGTCAAACTGAAAAATTTCTGCACAGCAAAGTAAGCAATCTCAACAGAGAGAAGAGACAGACTAAGAATGGTAGAAAATATGCGCAAGCTATATAGGGGGTTGTCAGAGAAGGGCCAATATCTAATAAATACAAGAAACCCAGATCAACAGCAAGAGAGCAAGGAATTGGATTTAAAAACCAGTAAAGGACCTTAATAGACCCTTCTCAAAAAAAGATACACCAATGGCAAATAATATATGAAAACATGTTCAACAACTAATCATCTGGGGAACACAGATCGAGCCGCGAGAGGTGAGAGAGTGCCTCACCTCTGTTAGGATCAATGTGATCAAAAAGACAAATGAGTTGGGTATAGTGGTGGCTGCAGGCCTGTAACTCCAGCTGCTAAGAAGGCTGGGGCAGGAGGATTGCGAGTTCAAAGCCAGCCTCAGCAAAAGCGAGGCCCTAAGCAACTCAGTGAGACCCTGTCTCTAAATAAAATACAAAATAGGGCTGGGGATGTGGCTCGGTGGTCAAGGGCCCCTGAGTTCAATCCCCGGTACCAAAAAAGAAAGACAAATGATAACAAATGTCAGTGAGACATGGATAAGGGGGATCTCTTGCACACCACGGATGGGGGTATAAATTGGCACAGCCATTATAGAAAACGGCATGGGCACTGCCCCCCAAAATGAAAACTGGAATACCTGTGTAGCCCAGCAATCCCACTTCTGGGCCTGAACCCAAAGGAAATACCAAGATCGCAGAGACACGCCTGCACCTGTGTCGACTGTAGCATCACTCACGGTAGCCGAGGTTGGAATCAACCCAAGGGTCCACTCTGGGACCCAGCCATACAGAAAACACGATGTGCGATCTGCTCTCCATTCTGTCCTGTCGGTCCGTGTGTCTGTTTTTACGATAGTACCACGCTGTTTCTGTACCTGTGATACGTGTCTGTATGTACGTGTATCTAAATGCATAGATAGAGATAGACACATCATGTGTAAGGGATAGGCTGGCTGGGTCTGTGGGTTCCACGGCCACAGTCAACCAACAGTGGATCAAAAATATCCCCAGAAATGACATCTGTGCTGAGCGTGTACAAACTAAACAGTATTGGAGAACACCTGTTATATTGGGTATTGTAAGTAATCTAGAGAAAGTCGGAGCATACAGGAGGCTGGGCATGGGCTATAGGTACCTACTATGCTATTTTATAGAGGGGATTTGAGCATCTACAGGTTTCTAGTCTATGAGGGACTCTGGAAGAAATCGCCCTCCTATACAGGGGGTAACTCTGTGTGTACATGAATATGTTTTTTATATATGTTGGAATATAAATGTGTACGTGTGTGTGTTTGTATAATGAAATGTAGGGGGTATTTCCCGTCACATCCAGCGTGAATGAGGGAAAGGGTTTCCATCCGAGGACGGCGCCAGCTCTGGATTAATCACTAAGAAACTTATCTGATTAAATAAACACAAGAGCCAATAATCTTTTCAAAAGGGAGGGGGTGTGACGGATTGGGCCACACCAAGATCTGGCCTCTCACAAGATGGAGAAGCCCACCTTCCCTTTACTTACAGTCGCACAGGTAAAGGGGACCAGGAGGGGCTTCTTCTGTGAGGAACAGGATGGGTGGAGTCGGGGAGCCATTTGCTTAGAGAATCAGCATCTCCTCAGGGTGCGCCTCCTCTGTACAGGGCCACCTCCCCCAGGCTGTCTGGGGCAGTCTCCCATGACCGCTGGTTCCTGGGAGTCAGACGCTGTATCCCAGGCTCGGCCAGGCCTGATTCTGCGAGACGTGGAGGGCTCCCCACAATGAAACGCTAGTCAGCCCTAAGAGAAAAGGAAATCCTGCCATTATAACACCACAGACGTCCCGAGGGACATTAGGCCAAGTGAAATGAGCCAGGCAGAGGCAAATACCGCATGATCTCACTTACACGTGGCATGGAAAACAGTCAGGCTCAGAGGGGGACAGTGGAGTGGCGGGGCCACCAGGTGGGGCCGGAAGGAAAGAGGGCAGGTAGCTCAGAGGAAGAGCGCTGGCCTAGCATGCCTTGCGGCCCTGGGCTTCACCCCCAGCACTGCAAACACACACACACACTCACACAAACAAGCAGGGTGTGACGGCAGGGGGCTCTCCAGCGATTCCTCAGACCCACACGTGATCAGATGGCAGAATGACAGAGTCATGCATGCAGGTTTTGCCAGGGCGACTCTCCCAGGTTTGATGCTGTATTATAATTATGGAAGATGTAACCACCGGGGAAGACGGAGGACAGGGCATGCCCGACCTCTCCCTGTTATTATGATTATTGTGATTGTTCTTTGTGGTGCTGGGAGGGCCACTCAGGGCCTCACTCCCGCTAGGCAAGCGCTCTGTCGCTGAGCCACACCCCCAGCCCTTTTGATTTATCGGAGACGGGGTCTAAGTGGCCCAGGCGGTCTTCAGCTTGTGATCCTCCTGTCTCAACTCCACTCCCCCCAATTAACTGGGATTATAGGTGGGCAGCACCATGCCTAGCCCTCTCCATAGGCTGCAATGCCTGCGAATCTGTAATTATTTCTTAAAAAGAACTTACTTGGGCTAGACAGACATGGCGTCCTAGGATTGGTAGGTAGAATATATTCATGTTCATTTTGTTTTCTTTTACTTTCTGGGTTTTTTCACTTGTTTTTGGTTTTGGTACTGGGGATTCGACCCAGAGTGCTTTACCACTGAGCTACCTCCCCTGCTCCTTTTATTATTTTTATTTTGTGATAAGGTCTTGCTAAGTTGCTTAGGGCCTCGAACCTGCGATCCTCTTGCCTCAGCCTCCTGAGCTGCTGGATCACAGGCATGCACCATAGCACCCAGCAGCTTTCATTTTCTAAAAACACTTCCAGTATGTTGAGGTGCCAGATACCCAGCATGAATGGACAGAGAGATGTTGGGCAGGGTTTATTTTTCCAAATAATGCAACCTACCTTTCTCAACAATGTTAGGAAATATGCCAAACCTTTTGCCAAGATGTATCACATTTTTCTTTTTTGCAATTATGCAAAAAAAAAAAAATGCAAAATTCAAATTTTGCAGGGTTTGGGGATGTTCAGGCAGTTGGTGAACCTATCCTGACTTGGTTTCCATGCCTTGGAAAAAAAATTCAAGTTTTATTGATTAGAAATATTATCCACAAGTCAAATCTTTATGAAAAACCTTTATTTAAAAAAGAAAAGAAAGAAAACTCTGGTGGAAAACATGCTTCCCTCCCTGCCAGGAGGCCCTCTGTAGAGATGGCCCCAGCTCCACCCAGGGGAACAGGGCCAAGAGCAGGGTCCAGGTGTCCCTGGACTGAAAAGTCAGCAGAGTCACAATTATTTCTTAGTTTCCAATAAAGAAATATATCTCTGCACCCATTTTTCCTTGGGCTGGACACAGACTCTCTCGCCTTTTTTGGTAGTGAATCTGCAAAATAGAGACAGAGGTGACGTGAATATGGGGGCCCTTGGCTTCCTGGGAAGGGGCAGAGGGAGAGGGCGGGGCGGCTCCCTGAGTGGTCTTGACACCCACACCCCTGCCGCACTCCGTCCCTGGCTCCTCCTCATGGACCCACACCACCACGCCACTTCATTCTCAGCTGCATCGTCTTGGGTTGTTCTTGTGGTTGTGTATGTGATTCCTGCGTTCCTTACTGTGCTGTGAGCTTATTAAAACGCGGGGGCCGGGGTCGATGTCCCTGAGTCTCCAGCTCTGAGCTCTCTGAGAGCACTCAGAAGCGGCAAGAACCGAGGTTGGGGATACTCTAGCCTGGCGCGGGTTTTCAGGGCCCAGTGGTGTCTACAGGGCTGGCTGGCTGGCCCTGGCACATGCAGGGCAGAGGAGCCCAAGGAGTAGGGAAACAAGGGAGGGAAGGATCCTGTGACAGTCTGTAAGTGTGACTGCAGATTTCTTTGTCATCATGCCCATTGGCAGGTGGGGGCCCATGCCCCCTCCCCATGAATTTAGGCCAGGCTGAGGGACTGACTGACTAAGAGAATATGGTGGAAGGGAGGCTCTGTGACATCTAAGGCTGTGTTGCAAAAGATGGCGAAGCTCTTATGCTGGAACCTTGAACCTCCTTGTAAGTCCTACCACCATGCTATGAGGAAGCCCAACCAGCCTTGCAGAGGTGCCGCCAGCCCCCAGCCAGCAGGGCCAGCTCCAGCAACATCTCCCTTCAATTGAGTGAGCCAGCACCATCCATCCAAGCCTTCTGGAATTCCTGGCTCACAGAAACCATGAGAAATAAGAAAATTATCATTTGGTGTTTTGGTTTGTGGTCCTAGAAGACTGATAAACACCTGTCCCTTCATTTTAGAATTGAGGAATCTCGGCTTGTCTAAGGTCCCCCCGCTTGTGACAGAGCTGTGCTTTGACTCCAGTTGAGGAAGCTTTGTCAGCTGCTGGTTAAGTGTGGGTGCCTTTAAAGTTCCAGAAAGCCACTCGAGACCCAAAGGAGAAGAGCCAGGACATTCTGAGTCCCAGGGTTCCCCTTCCTCTGCATAGGCACGCAGTGTCACGTGTTTATCCTCAGCTCTGTCTCAAAATGATGGCATTCAGGTTTGTCCCCGGAGCCCCCTCTCTCCTGCTGCTTATTCTCTGGTGTTCAGCAGCTCTGTATCCTTGGGAGCACAGGCTGGTGCCCACTTCCTGTTTGCTCCTGAAGGCGATTTCCATCTTTTGAGCATATGGGGTGTACAGGCCCGGTGCTAAATGACGTGCATACGTGATCTCATTCAATCCTGCCAGGAGCCCCTGAGCCACGTGTGGGCTCCCTCGTTACCATGACCTTGCTCCTGGCTGCCTCTCTGCCTTGTCAGGGCTGACAGTTTATCCTCCCCCACTTCTGGTCCATCCCATGCTCCTCTGTCCTCCCTGGAATGTTCCTTCCACTCATCCTTGGGGTCACTTCCTTAGGGAGACCTTCCAGATGCCAAGTCAGGTCCTCCTGGGACTGTGACAAGCTCCCTCCTCCCCTCTCTCTCTCTCTCTTTTTGCTCAGCACGATTGTGATCAACACTTCTGTGCACATATCTTTGCCTCTTTTCTTTCCTGAGACTGCAAGGTCTGCCTGGCCCACGGTATAAGGAGCAGACTCTAATCAAAGCTCAAAGTCATACATGTCATCGCAGAGGCAGGACACAACCCAGGGGCCCAGGTTCTCATCCTGAGGCTCATCCTGCCCCTGGGCTGGCAGAGGTGGGGGCTCTGCTCGGCACCCATCCAATGACGTGGGGATCAGGGACCATGAAAGCATGCCCGGGAGATACTCACATCACACCCTGCTGGGGGCAGCTGATCTGGGTGAACTGGTAGGCTTGCACCCAGTTCCAGGGAAGCATCTTATGGCTGTATTGGAAACAGCATGTCTTCTCAACGTCACTGTCACCTAAAGATAGGAGGGAATCTTGAGACTGTCCTTTCTGGAAAGGAGCCTGGGGCGGGAAGGGCCTGGGGCGGCTACGTACGTGTGGCAGCTCTGACGTGGACGGTCAGGAGGAAGGCCAGGAGAATGGGAGGAACCAGAGGGAAGCTCCTCATGGTCCTTGGAGCCGGGTCCTTCACAGCTGTCTTCTGAATTCCTCCGGCCTGCCCGCCTTTTAGGAGGCTGAGCAGTCCCTGAAGAGAATTCCAGAGAATTGTGTGGTTGGAAACGGAAGTGGCTTTTCTTCCTTGGCTGAACAATGGAGTATAACCCACTACCCGAGGGAAGGAGCTGGGATGGTGGGCCCAGGTCCTGTGGGAGGAGCAAAGGGGCCAGAGTGCCAGCGGGAGTCTCGGGCCCAGGGATGTTGGCCCAGTCAATGCCTCTTCTGGTTTGAAAAAACAGAAGCAGAGGAAAAGCAAAGTCATATTCCAGGGAACTGACCCGAGTTACTTGACGACACAATTGGTTGTTCCAGATAGATTTCGGGCTCTTGGGTGAAGTTTTGTCTGCCTTCTCAACATTGCTTATCTCCTGGTGAGGTCTAAGTGGTTTCAGATGTCCACAGTAGAGCAGCCAAAAGTGACAAGGGGTGATCAAGAGCCATGCTCCGGGCACCCAGGCTGCCAGGCCCTCGGGCCGGTGCTGTTACCACTCCTTAGTACCTCAGAGTACCTGACCCGTGGGAATGCCAGAGCTGGTTGGGGCACTTGAGACAGCTCCTCTAGCTTAGAGGGTCTCTAAACTGACAGATTATACCGATTATCTGGAGGTTTTACAAATATATATTCCCCCGCCTGGTCCTGGGCCTTCGGGGTGACCCACGATTCTGTATTTCAGCCAAATCTGGCTAAAACAGGGAACCAGTGTTCTAGAAAGGCTGGTGACATCTGTCCAGGAGAGTCTTAGGGAGGAACAGAGCAGAACTGTCAGACCAGGGCTCAGTCACTCCCATGCCGTGGTATGTCCTAGGGTTCTGAACATCTGAGTTTAAGAGGAGGGCAAAGGGGTCCTGCCGGGCATGGTGGCCCACATATGTAATCCCAGTGACTCAGGGGGCTCATGCAGGAGGATCACAGGCTCAAAGCCAGCCTCAGCCACAGAGTAAGGCTGTAAGCAACCTAGCGAGACCCTGTCTCAACATAAGCAAGTAAAAGGGCTGGGGATGTGGCTCAATGGTTAAGTGCCCTTAGTTTCAATCCCTGGTACCACACACACACAAAAAAAAAAAAAAAAAAAGAAAAGAAAAGAAAAGGGGTAGTGATCCTATTGAATCACAGAAGTTTCCATGGAGAGATGGAACCACTACTTTCAGTTCACTCCTTTTCAAACACTTCCCTCATGATCATCTAGATTGTTCTGGCTGCTTCGAGTGACAGGGATCTCAGCACCGAACCCATCCCAACCCAGGATGGCTGGGACTGTGACAAGGTTCTTCAAGTTTTTTTTAAAACTTGGCTGAAATCTCTATTTCCTTTGCTTCTATCTATGGACGGAGTTCTGTGCAAAATGTATGATTCCTCCTCTTTTGGAAGACGAGGAGGTTGGGGTGGAGGTAGATTTGAAGACTGTCACTTTTGGGTTCTTTTAGCAGCAGACCTGAGGCAAGGATTCCAGGCCAAGCGATTGTGTGTGTGTTGGGTGGGGGGCATGGGAGGTAACAGGAATTTGATTTGATTTGGTTCTATGAAATACCAGTAAACGGAAGGGGAAATCCGGGCAGGGAGGCAGGGCTGCAAGAAGAATTGACAAAAGCTTACTGCCCTAAGTAGACGGAGCTCACTGCCACTGGGACCTCTGGAGTGGGCACGCCCTAAGGACCACCCCTGGTGTACCAGTTTCTGTTCCCATAGACAGCTATGGTGTGCAAGGGGCCCAGTGTTTCCTCAGCACTAACCATAAAGGGAACAAGTTGATAAGTTGGTCTCTATCGAAATTTGGAACTTTTATTCATTAGAAGATAAAATTAAGACAGCAGAGGTAATCTGCAGGGTAGAAGAAAAAACTGTTAATACATGTCTACTGGGTTGACTAAATACCACACCCTCCCCCATAGTCACATCTACCCAGGACCTTAGAATGGGACCTCGTTTAGAAAAAGTCTTCCCAGATGTAATTAGTCAAGAGATTAGAATGGAGTAGGGTGGGCTCTAAATTCGATAAGTGTCTAAATCCAATAAGTGTCCTTAAGAGTTGGTCACTGCAACAGAGGGGAAGGCCAGGTGAGTCAGGCAGAGATGGGGGTAAAGGATCTATTCCCTTGGCAGGAATGGCAAACTGGGAATGCTAAGGATTGCCAGGAGTCACCAGGAGGAAGGAAGAGGCAAGGGAGGAGTCTTCCTGTGGCCTCCAGAGTGGACACGGCCCTGGATTTTAGATTCAGCCTCCAGAGCCATGAGAGAATAAGTTTCTGTTGTTTCCTATGCCACCCAATTCGTGGAAATTTGTTACCATGGTCCTAGGAAACGATATGATATCTATCTGCAAAAGGATTCGGCTTTCAGAATAGATAAAGAGCACCATAGATCAACCAGAAAAAGACAATGTGATAGAATAATGACTGAGTCTTGAACACTTTCCAAAAGAGGAAATCTACACTGCAAATAAAGAGAGGCTTCATCTTATTAACCATCAGAGAAATGCAAACTTAAGCCGAAATGCATGTGCCTGCCAGAATGGCTGCAATAAAAAGCGGGAAAATACCGAAGGTTAATGAGGATGTGACTCACAGTGAAGTCACATAATTGGTAGCATAGTTGCACATTGATTAATGACAGTGAGCTCTGAGAAATGTATCCTTAGCCAATTTTGTCACCCTGCGAACATCACAAAGTGCACTTAACCAACTAAGACTTCTGCATCCCGAGGCCATATGATCCCATGGAGACCACCGTCACATGACCGAAACAACATTATTCAGTGCAAGCAGTATTAAGCTAAACATAGACATACTTGATAATCCAGAAATTCGACCCTTGGCTATGGGCCTATCAGAAATATGTACCTAGATCCACCAAAAAGTCTTTTTTTTTTTTTCTCTCGCAGTACTGGGGATCCAACAGGGGCCCGGTGCATGCTGGAGGGGCTTGAGCTACGCCTCTGCCCTCCACCAAGAGGCATTTACTGGAACAGTCAAAGCAGCAATATTTGTAATGGCCCCAGACTGGAAGCTACACAAATGTCCCTCAATAGTAGAATGGAAAATAGGCATTTATTCACATAACACAATGCTGTACAGCAACTAAAATGAACTATAATGACACACGATCGTATGGCTGTATCTCACATCCTACTGCAGAGGAAAAGAAGCCTAATGCAAAAGCGCATTATCATTTGCCTCCGTGAGTATCAAGCACCAAGGAAGCAAAACTAATCTATAATGATGGAAGGCGGGAGGGTGATGGTGCTTTGGGGAGGGGGACTCAAGAGGCAGCTCCGGGGGGCTCTGCTGGGTCCCTGAGCCGGGGCTGGTTCACCTTTGTCCTCTTGTGAAAATTCACTGAGCTGAACTCTTTCTGACTGGATCCACACCCTTTTCTACATACACAGGTGATGCATAATGATATTTCAGTCATTGACGGAGCTGCAGAGACTACAGGGATCCCCTAGGATTGCAATACAGTTGAAGAACTCCTACCAGCTGGCGCTGTCACAGCTGTCAAACCGCCACAGCACAATGCGTGACCCACACCTTTGTGGTGATGCTGGTATCGACTAACCTACTGAGCTGCAGGGGTATCAAAAGCCCAGCCCATAAAATCCCACACAGTATGTCAAACTCAGTAATCATAATGCACAGCTGCGTTACGGGAGCACGCAGTTACTGGGCTGTACTTGTTGTAGAAGGAGGAGCAGCCTCAGTCATCTCATGTTTATTGCGCCTCCAGGTTGCAGCAAAAGCCACCTGAGCTGGGTATAGGGCACTCTCCTGTAATCCCAGCAGCTCAGGAGGCTGAGGCAGGAGGATTGCAACTTCAAAGCCAGCCTCAGCAATTTAGCAAGGTCCTAAGCAACTCAGCAAGACCCTGTGTCTAAATAAAAAATAAAAAGGGCTAAGGATGTGGCTCAGTGGTTAAGCACCTCTGGGTTCAATCCCCCTACCAATAAAAGAAGGAGGAGGAGGAGAAGGAGGAAGAGGTGGAGGAGGAGGAAGAGGAGGAGGAGGAAGAAGGAGAAGAAGAAGAAGAAGAAGCAGCAGCAGCAGCAGCAGCAGCCGCCGCGGCCACCGCCACTCAGAGTGACAACCTACACCACCAGGGTGGGCGTGTTTCCCGGGATGCAGCCCCGTTGTTCAGTGATACTCAACTATATGTTACATTTTGATGGAATAATGATGAGGAAGGAAGTCATATGCTGAATGAAACAAACAAATCATTCTGCAGTTAAAGGAATTTGTGTTTTTGTTTAGTTGGTGCTGGGGATTGAACCCAGGGTACTCTACCATTGAGCCACATCCTCAGCCCTTTTTACTTTTTATTTTGAGACAGGGTCTCGCTAAGTTGCTGAGAGTCTCACTAACTTGCTGAGGCCAGCCTCAAACTTGTGATCCTCCTGCCTCCACCTCCCGAGCTGCTGAGCTCACCCATGTGGCCACCGGTATGGCTAAAGGAATGTTTTATGGAAGTCGTGACTCTCTGTCCCCTCCTTGGTATTCAGAATGTCTCTATTTCTAGAAGTGAACGCTGACTGTCGGAAGTCGCCTCAATTCTCCTCATGCTTCGCCAGTGGGGTCCAACCCCTGAAACCTCCCTCCTGGAGTGACAGCCCCTCCTTCCGCCCCTACCTCCGAGCAAGGTCTGCGTCCTCCTTCCAAACCCTGTGGCTCCCCAGCCGGTGGGCTTGGAAAACAGTCTCTGACCTGTACGAACCTGGGCTTTGGGCCCTGCTCTGGAGTCTGCCTTAGCTGTCCAGTCCCTGGGATCCCAGGTGCCCCTGTGAGCCAGGTCAAGACCTCCTCTGAGCCTGACAATGACCTCCGTAAAGAACCCCTTCCACATAATGTTGCATTCTGAGGTTCCGGAGGGACGATGAATTCTGGGGGATTTCGTGTGGCCTAGTACATGTATGCTGAGAAAATCTCCCAAGTGCCTTTCTGGTCTCGTACGGGAGTCTTCTAATGAACTAAAGTCCCAAAGTTTAACTTAGCTCTGCTGATGTCCCCACCTTATGATTAGTGATTCTGATCTGCTCATGAGGGTGCCTCCCCACGAGGGCCGTGTCTCCTGGGGGCTTCTGCTGAAACTCCTTCTCTTTGGCATTTGAGTGTATTGAGGACACTGCCCAGGCCAGGCCCTGAGAGACCCCAGGTCCTTCCTCTCTGTTCCCTACTGCCCCTTTCCTTAGGGCCGAAGCCCCTGCTCCATACCTTCCAGGTTGCTGGCTGGGATCCGGATGCTTCTGTGTGGCTCTCCCAGGACCCCCCATCTGGTGCGGTTCCCAAGTCTGGATTTTCCACTGCCATGGACACCCTTCTAGAATCAGGCCGACCATTCTCCTGTTGCCGTGGGCACTGGCTGGCCTGGCTGGCCTCGCTAGGCCTTCCCTTCATTAGGCGAGGTGTTCCTGCCCAGTAACCTTCTGTAAAGGACTGAATTGCGTCCCCACCCCCAAACTGCAAGTATTGAAGCCCTAACCCACAACGTGACTGGGCTCGGCGACAGAGCCTTTAAAGAGGTAAGGAAGGTTCAGCGAGGTCAGGGGGTGGGACTCTGACCCAATAGGACTGGTGTCCTCTTACAAAGAGGAGGAAGAGGCCCAGGGTCCTGCGTGTACAGACACAAGGCCATCTGAGCACACAGTGGTAGGTGGCCACCTACAAGCCATGGAGTGAGGCCTCTCCAGATGCCGATCTTGCCAACGCCTTGACCTTGGACTCCAACCTCCGGAACTGTGAGAAAAAACATGACTGGTTTGGTCGCTGGTACCCTGTCAGGGCAGCAGGCGGCCCAGCCCACCCTCAGCCCCTGGGCACTGGGCCTCTCCCCTCCTCCCTGTCTAGGGCTGGGCCCCCCAGCAGGAAGCAAACACGGAGTTGAGGATCTGGGTGCAAAAGTTAATTTGGGAGGAGATGACAGGAAATGGCAGCAGGGAGGGGGCAGTGGGTGGGGAAGGGACAGCCACCAGAAGGCACGACCGCCTTGTCAAGCAGCTTACCCCGCGGGCAGCAGGGGCTAGAACTTGTTGAAGCTTCTAGAAACCACTGGACCTGGACCAGAGTCACTGGACTCTGGGGCCGCCCGTCACGAGGTCAGGTAACTCCCCTGGGATGAAGAGGTTCGACCTGGAGGAAGAAGGCCTGGAATTGCTTGAAACCAACAGCTTTGCATGTCAGGAGCCCTAACAGCCAAGCAGGACTTCCTGGTAAGTTCTTCCAGCAGCTTCTGCTTCCCAGGAGGAGGTTGAGAAGGGGAAAGAGGAAGAGGCTGGGGAGATGCAGGGCAGGGACCCCCACTATCGCTGACCATCTCTCCAGCCAGCGCACTGTCCTCTCGATAGCCGGACGGAGCCTGGGTGTCCTGGGAAGAGGAGAGGGGAGAGGGGGCGAGGGAAGCTGTGAGATGGTCAAAGGCTTTGGCTGCACGGCGGCCTCACCTTTAACTTTCAGTTCCATCTGCCACTTGGAGGAAGAGGCGACAGGCACCAGATCTCACTCAGCAGCTGCCACAGACCCTGGGCAAGGGTTCCAGGGCCCGATGCCCAGATCAGCTCCTTGACTGGATGAACCCAAGTTCCCTCAACCGACAGTCCCTTGTCGACCACGCAGAAGAGGAAGTCTGTCGGGCCTGCCTGGCCATCACAATGCCCCGGGGAATTTTTTGGACAACGCATATTTCCGGGCTTCATCCTGGTGAGTTCAAGCCGACAGGTACGGAGAAGAGCCCAGGAATCTTCACTTTTGAAAGCCTCCCAGCCACTTCTGAAGCCCAGGTGGGTAGGGAACTGCTGTTCTGCCTATTTCCATCCTCGGCTCTAGGATGAGTCTGGGTCTCTTGCCTGTCCCACCCTTGGGTTCAGATGGTACCTTTTGCTTCACCACCTGGGCGCTGACTACAGGGCTTCCAACTTGCTTTCTGTGAGTCATATGACAGGTTTTGCAGAGGGCAAGGGAGGCTCTCTTGAACAATAGACCAACGTTGGCCTCCCTCGGCCGCAGACCGGGCCGCTCTCATGCATTAATTGCCTCTCCCTGGACCTATGAAATAGATACCTCCATTCTGCCCATTCTATAGATGTGGAAACCGAGACCAGAGAGGTCAGAGAGTTCCCTCCAGCAGCACACTGCCAGATACAGATGGTGCTGGGGTCGGATACAGGTAGGTCTGGCTCCCGAGTCCAGGTTCTCTCCCTTCATAGATTTTTTTTTTTTTTTTTTTTTTTGTCTTTTAAACCAATTGGCTTATTTTTAATTTGTTTGTTTGGTTTTATTTTTCCCCCAGAAGCAGCCCTTGAGACAAAGGTTCTGGAGGATAGAGTTAACTTAGTAGGTTTAGGGAAGGAAGACAACCAATGAGTGTGTCAATCATTGTCAGGGACCAACTAGGACCTAGGGAGACTATGGTGATGGGGTAAGGCACATCCCTGCCCCAGAGTCACATGAGCCAGGGGGCTTGAGAGCTGGGGTGGTACACACCCATGGTCACCAGCCTTCCCTGGGAGTGCTCTTTCCCCCAGCACTTCTAATGTAACAAGGTAGCCCCTGGGATAAAGTCCCCAGGCCCAGACACGCGGACACTGTTGGCAGCTACCAGAAGACAGGGGCACACCTACTGGTCTAGCCCGAAGGACAGGGGGATGGGGACAGGTGGATTCCGCTTGTGTGATGGAGTCAACCATCGCACTTGCCCCAGAGGAACCTCACCTAGTTTTCCAGAAAACCATAAATAGACAAAACCATTTGAGTGGTGTGCAGAGCTTGGCAACCAACCCCGGCTCAGGGATGTGCCGGATTCCTTGAAATTAGCTTATGGTAAACCAGGCACCTTCGAGCCGGATGAAGTCCTTTCTGTTCTAACCCTTCTTTCATTACAGAAATTCAACTGCTCTTGCTGCCACCCGGTCTATGCAGTGAGTCCCCAGTAAATGGCCCTCTGTGATCCTGGATCTATCTGAATCTTCCTTCTCATGACACCTTGGGCCTGGTCCTCTCCTCCTGGGACAAAGATTTTCTGGAACAGGAGAGCATAATGACAGTTTCTGTACACTTATAAATTTAAAAAAATCATAAAAGTAATAGATGCATATAATAAAAGTTCAAATACCCCAAAAAGTACTGTGATAAGTGTATCTCCTCCTCCTTCTCCATCCTGGGTCCCCAGTCCTGACCTGCCACAGGCAGCCATCTTGAAAGATGGTGTCCAGCAAGTGGCTAATCACGTGTTCATATTTTTTTTTTTTTTTGCCCCATGAATAATATCAGGCAGCACAAGCTCTTGTGAACCTTGTTTTATTTTTTCACTGAAAAATATATCTTGATGATATCCTTTGCAAATGGAAAATTAAGTTTTTGCCAATTTTCTATAACCAGAGGGAGTGCAATGTTGCACACACACACCTGTGTGTGTCTTCATAGGGTACATTCCTGCAGGGTCGGGGGCGGGGTATGTAGGATAAGTATTTTAACAGATACAACCAGATCATCTTTGCAAGAGGTTGGCCCCATGGTTACCGGTAGTGCCGTGGAGGGCTGGCTCCATCCACGCTCTCAGGGGCTCCAGCCCCCTCTTCCCTGGTCTTCATCACCTGCTTTGATCATCTCGTGGCCCCTGGCTGTAGCCATGCCAGGCTCTACAACTTCCCTGCAGAGACAGGTGAAGAGCACGCGCGTGAGAACAGACACACTGTCCCTCAGAGCTGCAGCAGGGCTTGGCTGCCATGATTTCCGTTTGGCAGAGACTCTCCGGCAAGCAGTAGAGAGCGGGAGCCTCCCGCTGGCTGGAAGGGTTAGGGTTAGGGAAGCCCAGGTGCGCTCTGATGGGAGGTGGTCGGCTTGGGAAGTCGGAGGCAGATGAATCAGAAGCATCATAAGCCCTCGGCTGGGAATACATTTGGCTCCCTCTGGTTGCTTCTGAGCTGGAAGAGGAGGGTGCTGGCGAGACTGGCGGTTCCTGACCAAGCACTGAAGCGCCAGGCCAGGTGCTACCGGAGCTGTGGACCAGAGTCCCATGTCCTCAACAGCCTGGCTCTTGTCTTTTATTTATTTTTTTGGGGGGGTGCTGGGGATTGAACCCAGGGCCTTGTGCTTACAAGGCAAGCACTCTACCGACTGAGCTATCTCCCCAGCCCCTGGCTCTTGTCTTTATTTCAGTCTCTCATTCCCGATGCTCCAGCTCGCTCCGGTCCTTAGATGTGCCCATCTTTCCAGAGCGAAGCCCATGCCAGGTGGATGGAGTCTGAGGTGAGGACTCCAGAGGGCTCCCTGTCTCCATGAGAATGTCCCCTCCTTTGCATTGTTTTGCATGAAGACTTGTTCTGCTTTGCATTAGAGGTCAAGTAATTTAATAGCTCTGTGCCCGGAATACCTGCCAAGGGCCTTTTGTGTGCTGGTAGATTCCCTGTTGGCAGTAGGGGCCTCTCTATATCTTGGGGCTCCCTGCTGCTCCCCAGTACTAGGAACTGAGTCCAGAGGTACTTCACTACTGAGCCACATCCCCAACCTTTCCCCTTTATTCTTAATCTTTTATTATTTTTTGAGACAGGGCCTTGTTAAGTTACTGAGGCTGGCCTCAAACTTGGGATCCTCCTGCCTCAACCTCCTGAGTAGCTGGGATTACAGATGTGTACCACTGCAACAGGCCCTTAGGACTGGGGGTTATTCTGCCCCCACTTTCTGCAAAAAACCACCCTGCCCCAGCTGACAAAGACTCATGACTGGGAATGGGTGTGTATCTCTGAGGGGTGGGCCTCACACCTCTTCCCCGTGGGCTGAGCCCGGACTGCCCTGGGCTAGTTGATACACCGGCGGCTGCTGCCTTCTTGTATTCCCTCCCCATTCTGTTGTGACTCCCTCTACTTTCCAAATACAACATTGCATTCAGATCTCTGCTTCATGGTCTGCTTCTGGGGAAAAGTCAAAGTGACAGGTCTTGTTATGCCCATTTCACAGATGAGGAAACCGAGATTCAGAGATGAGGTGACCTATTGTTGCATCACACAAACAGAAATATATTACTTGTTCTCTGACTCCAATTTCCAACCCAGGGCTCCTGAAATCCTTGTGGTTTCCCAAGTGAGGGGACATGGGAACGTTGTGTGCAGAGCTCTTAAACTTGAACTTCCTGATGAGGGGATCTTGGTGGACTCCCAGAGAGCTTCAGGATGAGGGCTTGGCCAGAGGACCCAGGTGTGATTAGAAGCTTAGGATTTTCAGCCTCATTGCACCCGATCCTGCAGGGAAGATCGTATAGATGAAGTCGCCATAAAAGTCTTTAAATGCTGCTATCTGCAGAGCTTTCGTGTTGGTGGACACCCCTAAGTCCTTGTGGGGTGCTGCACAGCCATCGTCACAGACACAGAAGTTCCCACAGGCCCTCAATGTGGTCCCAAGCCCTGCTTCATCTGACCATTCACTTCCATCCTTTAGAATAAACCAGCAAGCCCAAGAGAAGTGTCCCCCTGAATTCTGTGAGCCAGGACCAAACTCGAGGAGGGCTCAGAGGACACCCAGATGTGTGTCCAGGTTGGACAGAAGTGTGGTATCCCGGGCATCACACATTGGGTGTCAGAGGAGCTGCGAGTATAGGAAGAGTTTTTCTTTTACAAGGTCAAGCGGCTTATAAGACTTTTTAACAACTCATTAAACCCACACGCTTTTGATAGGCGTGTGTCTCTCTCCGATCCTTTGAAGCCGCCGATCATCATTTATCATTTTAAGGCCTATAACAGCTCCTGTGCAGTGCACAGTCAGCGTTATTGAACTGTTCTAAAAATGTAATTGAATTTGCTTGTGCAGGGGTGTTTTCTCAAGTTAGTAGAGGGTGAGTATCCCCGATCCAAAATTTGGAAGTGCTCTGAAATTCAGGATTTTTGGATTAGGGATATTCAACCAGGTAAAGTGTAGGTAAATATTCTACAACCAGAAAAACTCTGAAATCGGAAGCACTGCCAAACATTTTGGATCAGGGATACCCAACCTGTGTTAAATAAAACTTTGAAGGCAGCCGTTGATTTGCACTGGGTGCCTGCGCTGGGCCCGACGAACACCCCGAAGTAGTTTTGACACCATAACTGAGAGCTGTTTGGTTGGAGACCCAGGAGTCAACCAAGTAAGCGGCACACTGTGGACCAGTAATGTGCTAACCGATCAACTGGTTGATTAAGCTGTGGCCAATTAAGCTGTTTCCAAGGCTTCACTTCTGTTTTTTTCTAAAAATATCTGCAGATCACATTTTGGTTGGAATTCTCAGAATCTGCTCTGGTCACCCGATTTCCGGGTCATCTCTGTTGTGCTCAAATAAGCTGTGCTAAGCTTAATTCGTGTAATGAATTTTCCTTTTATCTATTTTTGCCCTGCTGGTGGATGCAACCCACAGTGTTACATCCCCGGCCCAAGATTTTCCGATTTAACCCTTGTACCAGGTCGCCCAAAGGCAGGCCAGGACCACGGTTGATGCCCTGGGCTCTGGGGCCTTCATCCCCTCCTGGCCTTGGGTGGGTGGCCCAGGGTGCTCTCTGGAGCACATTTCATCGCCAACCCTGTTCCCAGGAGAGGTGAGAACAAATGAGACATCGCTGCTTCAGAGGAGAAATGAGTTTACTTGGATTATGATTTCAGATCAGACTCTGGATGCACTTGACAGTTCTCATGCACAGAGAAACTGCTGGGGTCTCTCTCCCCCACTCAGCTCCCACCCCATCTTCCCTTCACCAAAATGTGGAGGAAACCCCAAAGCAGCAAGAAGCAAGCCCTGTCACCCAGCAGAATATCTCCTTCAATTCCTATCTGCAAAGGACTCCAATGGTGCATGTTGCCCCTCACCCTGGCCCTCCGTCTCCTTTTCTTTACAAAAACCGATGCGTTGTTCCTAAAACTTTGAGAAGTAGGCACGGATCCCACAGTGAATCTGCCAGGGGATCCTCTATTTTTGTTGAGTTTTTATTTATTTAAAGTGCTGGAGGTGTGGCCATCCAGGAGCATCCCCAACATGCGGGGGAGCATCTCTGTTGACAGGTCACCATCCCCAGACAGACAGAGACAGACACACAGCCCTCAGTCCCACCACGAGACCAGAGGACCCGTTAGAGCCGCCTGCAGGCTCCCTGCCAGTAGGCTATGTCTGCAGGTGCTTGGATCTCATGCACCTGGGCTCTGATGGACCCTGCAGGTCAGAGAAGGGCCAGCTCCAGGTCGGGAGAAGGGCAAAGGGCTGCCACCTCCCTCCTTCTAGAACCTTCTCCCCCAGCTCGGGGACAGCCAGGGGCCCAGGACACCTGGAGCCATGGTTTAGCTTCCAGGGAGCAGACAGCCTGTTCCCCTGGGATTTTCACAAAAGAGCCACATCCCTGAGACTGAACAGGAAAATTAACCCTTGTCCTTCTCCCGTGGGCTTCCCAGGCCCCAAGCTGCCTGGCAGGGAGCCCACGCCCAAGCTCAGGGCAGGAGGGCAGGTGGTGGTTAGTTGGCAGTGCTGTTTCCACGGTGTCTCTGCCTGGGGACCTTGACGCCCCGTGCCCTTGCCCCCGTGGAAGGTTGCTTCTGCTTGGCGTCCAGGCTATTCATGTACTTCCGGACCCACGGCTGCTTGGGGTCGCCACAGACCTTCTGGCCCTTCTTGGTGGTGAAGCTGTGGGAGGAAGGACAGGGGCTCACCTGAGGCCTGGCAGGGCCCCGGGACCCCTTCATTCTATGAAGAGGGGAGGTGGAAGGCCAGGGAGGGTTAGCTGCTTGCATGGCCCCCGCAGCTTCCTGGCACCCCTGTCTTCGCCTTGGGGGTGATGGGGTGGCGGGGGGTGCCAGGCTCACTCAGGGTCCTCCCTGTCAGACAGCGAGGCCCAGACCTGCCTTTGTATAACGCTGGATCTGAAGGAGCTGAGTCAGCCTCTGCCCACAGTGAGAAGTCGAAACCGCCACGAGAACCCCCAGAGTAAAGGGCAGACTCAGGAGGCTGAGGCAGGAGGCTCACATTTGGAAGCCAACCCGGGCAACTTAGAGAGACCCTGTCTCAGAATAAAGAGTAGAAAGGCTGGGGATGTGGCTCAGTGGTAAAGGGCCCCTGGGTCCAATCCCCAGGACCAAAATAGAACAAAATCAAATCAAATCAAAGGCAGATGCTACCAGTTCACACGCTGGCTGGAAGTGCAGCTGGGGATCCTGGGTGGCCCCCTTCAAAGCCAGCTTTGATCTGGGGGGTCCCCAGGCCATGAGATGGGGTATCAGCAATTAATAATAAACACTAATATCACATTTCATTTACGTGCTGCTCTAAGTGAGTTCACACTGGCTAGCTTGTGTGGGAGGCCTCTGTGAGGGTATGTGGAGCACCATACTTGGCTTCATGTGTGACCTCGAGCAAGTCACCTTCCTGAGACTCAGTTACACTCGGTAAATGGGAAATCATGCCCCCCCCCACAAAACAGTTTTTTTTTTTTTTTTTTTTTTTTTTTTTTGGTACCAGAGATTGAACCCAGGGGCGCTGAACCACTGAGGCACATCCCAAGCCCTTTTGATTTTTTATTTAGAGTCAGGGCCTTGCTAAATTGCTGAGGCTGGCTTTGAACTTGTGATTCTCCTGCCTCAGCCTCCCGAGCTGCTGGGATTACAGGCACATGCCACCATGCCCGGCTTCCATCAAATTTTTGAGGGACTTAGTTAAGATGGGGTCCCATCCCCCCCAACAGTGCCTTGTATATATTTGGGGCTCAGGGGATGATTTTGGACATAAATCTTCCTCCTAATTTTATGGGTGAGGAAGCTGAGGCTCAGAGAGGTGAGGTGCCTTCCACAGGGATGCACAGCTGACTTGACTCCTCGGGACCCTGGAGGCACCCCATTCCCTGTCCCTCTCCTAGGGAAGTACTCACATCACCCCTGCCTTGGGGCAGGTGCTCCCGCTGGACATCTGGTAGCTTACCACTCGGCTTTCGGGAATTTTCTTAGAAATAAAGGATAAGCAGCACGAAGAGGGGATGACCACAGAGCCTGCAAAGAGACACAGAGAAGAGCTGAGTCCTTCCCCAGTCTGCTGCAGGGGCTGGACCTCAGCCACAGAGCTGTCCCCTGCACCTGACACCCCCAGGCCACTCCCTGGGCTGCTCCTCGTCCCTGCTTCCCACCAGCCCCAGCCGCTTAGCCCTCTGCCCGTCCTCGCTGTAACAACCCAGCCCTGTCCTTGGAACCAGACATGCCCAAGAGACCCGGATCAGAGGTGGAGGTCTCACCTGTCGGGAGGATGTAGCCGACACAAAGGGCCAGAAGCAGGAGGCCAGCTATGATGCTCGCGGGGCCTGCCATGTCCTGGAGAGCAGAGGTTGCAGCTCAGGGCGCAAGGCCAGTGCCTGGGAGGAGAAGGCCTGAGGAGGAGGCTGATTCCCGCAGCGCACCCAGCCTCCCTGGCTCTGCCCTTTATAGGGGCCGCTAGGGAGAAACAGGCGCTCAGAGTCCCCGCCCCCTCCACGCTTCCCCGAGAACCCTGAGGCTTCAGCCGTCAAGAAAGGGGGGGTGCCCTGTGGTTTCCAGCTGAGTCAGGGGTTATTTGGAGCTCAACGAGAAAGAGCTGGGTGTGGGGGCGTCACTGCCCTGCTGGGGCCAAGTGCAAAGGCTTTGGATGCCCAGTCAGAAGGGGATCCTGGCTCTGCTGCTCATTCCCTTTGGGAGCCTGGGTCAGTCACTCACCTCCCGGGACCTCAGTTTTTTCAGCTGGCCATGGTGGTTATCCCTGTCTGCCCCCCATTCATTCACTAGGGTTTTCCTGGGCCTGGGCCCTGCGTCAGGCCCTGGCGTACTTCCAGCGGGGACACAGAGGTGATCAAGTGTGCGCAGACAATGACAGGTTCTGGCAGAGAGGGACAGAGCCCTGCGAATGCGGACAGCACGCACGCGGATCCCTCCGCCAAGTTGGTGCACTTGGGATCTTGGTGGCTTTGAGTTCCCAGCAGACAGGACCTGCCTCCCCAGCTGACTGAAGCCCCTTAGCCTGTAGGGTCTGGGCAAGTCGCAAGGGCCCGGAAATTTACATCTCCCCCAGGCAAGTTTTGATTGGTGTAGGCTGGAAGGATCCAGAATTGACGTCCAGCGTGTCCCACAGGATCTCCTGAGTTTCCGGGCCACCCTGTCCCAGCGGGACAACCGGTTGAGTGTCTGTGCTTCCCACGTCACGGGCACCTTGAGATCCATGTTTCATTTCTACACCCACCAAGTCCTAAGTGGCTCTCCTGTGTGTGCAGGATGGATACGGGATGGATCACCTCGGGGACAACTTCCCCTGGACCAGAGATACAGCTGCAGGTCCCCAGGAGGGGACAAGACCAGTCTGGGAGGCCAGCCAGTTCCAGACCTCATTGACCTTCTTTGCAGAGTGAAGCCCACTAGGAGCCTGACTCAGCATTTCACTAGCCTTGAATCCGTCCCTCTTTTCCTCTCTGTCCTCACCAGCCTGCAGGGACAGTCCTCACGGGCACGGCAGTGGGGACGGTGAAAGGAGAAGAGTGGCGGGCCAGCCCTTAGCAGGCGCAGGGGCTTTTCATCCTTGCACCTTCTGACACCCAGTCCTGACCTTCGCGCCTCAACAGTTTGAAGGTGGGGAGGACATCCCTTTGTGGGTCTGGGTTTTATGACTCAATGGGAGGAGCAGGAGGAGGAAGTGCAGAAGGGGTGTTTAGCGGGGGAGAGCGTGGACAGGGGGTGGGTAGGATTCTCCATGTCGAAACCCAAGTGGGCCCGCGGAAGGGCACCGGGCGGGACAGCTGGGGAGGGCGGCACCCCAGGTCCGTACCGCCCTGAGTGGACCTCCGCCGCCTTGCTCACACACCCAGTCTTTCTGCCGAATCCAGGGTAGACATTAGGGCAGGGATCACGGAGGCCACTCTGCGAGGAGGCAGATGGATGTCGCCAAAGAAAAGGGACCCGATGCTGTCGAAGGGCCCCTATCCTGGCTCCCCACACTGAAGCCCTTCCTCTTGAAGGGGTGGAATCTGACGGCGGAGGATGATTGAAAGTAAGAGTGGGAGGAGGAGGGGCTAGGAGAGCAGCCTCGAAAGGAGAGAGAGGGAGAGGGAGGAGAGGAGGGACGGACAGGAGCAGAAGGCCCCGGTGGCCTTGGTCTTCCCATCTGATCCCTTGTCCCGCCCCCATTCATGGCAGGCACACCACAGAGGCCGTAAAGAATAGACATTTTGCCAACGTGGTGGCGTGTGCCTGTCATCCCAGCTGTTCAGGAGGCCGAGGCAGGAGGATAGAGAGTTCAAAGCCAGCCTCAGCCACTTATCGAGGCACTAAGCACCTTAGCGAAACCCTGTCTCTAAATAAAATATAAAGAGGGCTGGGGATGTGGCTCAGTGGTTAAGCACCCCTGGGTTCAATCTCTGATACCAAAAAAAAAAGAAAAAAAAAAGGACATTTTTCATCATCTTATTTTAAATCTGTTGTGTTACGGTTGTGTTCTCTAATAAGGGAGTTTGTGTGTGTGGTAGTGATGTCAGATTTCCCTAAGGTAAAAAAGGTGAAGTGACAAAATAAATAAATAATAGATGCAGCAGAAATGGGATGCAGAGAGGACCCGGCCCCTAGGGACCGTATGTCTGAAGCCTGAGAAACCTGCCCAGGGCCGAGGAGGGTCTTCTCCTGCATTCTGTTCAATGAGCAGGGCCATGGAGGCGGAAGCAGAGGGTTGTGGGGGCAGAGGGGACACCAGGGGAAAGAGCAGAACGTGAAGGACGGGAGCAGAAGAAGCACAGCAGGTGTGGCTGACCCGGCTCCCCTACCCCAGGGCGAGTCACACGAGAGCAATGCCAGAGCACAGGACCCAGCTGGATCCCTGGACAGCAGCCAAGGTGGTGAGGCGCCTCACAGATGCTTCCTGTTAAGAAAGGACTGGAAGAAGCGGGCTGTTAACTGGGGACGTGAAAGGACTTCAAATGCCTCAGGATGTGTCACAGAAAGGGAGCGGTGGATGGCCTAATCGGGGCAAAAGGAGATCGCAGCAGAGGCCTGTGATCCGGGCTATGCGGGTGGGGAGGAAAGGCGGGGAGGACAGAGCCCTGGCTGCTTAGGCCACTGCTAGGCCTGGGATCCTCACCTCTGCTCATTATCCCCATTCAACACACAAGAAAACTGAGGCTTAGAGCAACTGGGGAGGGTAGAGGGGATCTTTGAACTGAGTTCTGTCTGAATCCACTGGCACTGTCCACAGGTGGAACTCAGCCTTGACCTTGGGGGCAGCAGGGCTACCCACAGTTCTAAGAAACAGCAAGAATGAGGTCAGCTCTGTGATCTAGTGACCGCTGGCAGGTCTGGTGGGAAGTAGTCAGAGGAAGGACAGCTGACTGGGAGGTCATGGCAGATGTCCAGGGGAGGCACAAAGAGGGTCTGGACTTAGTGGGGGCCGGGAAAGTCCAGTTCCATTCTCCACATTGGGTAGACCTCAAGAACTTCCAGGAGAGGGAGATGCAAAATGGGAGGGGCCCTGCCGAGAGGCCCACCTCCCCTTGGTTTGAAAGTTCTTTATGTGTTGGAAACAGTCTCTGATACGATGCAGCCGTGTGGAGAGGGGGGACCTGATGAGGCGATTGGCTCACAAGGGCTCCGCCCACGTTAATGGATTAATGCCATTATCATGCAAGTGGGTTCTTGATAAAAAATGAACAGGGTCTCCTTCCCTCCTCTCTCACATGCAAATTCCCTTGCCCTTCAGCCTTCCACCACTGAATGACACAGCAGGAAGATTCTCTCCAGATATGGACCCCTCAACTTTGGACTTTCCGGCCCCAAGAAGTGCAAGAAATTTCTTTATCAGTTACGCGGTCTGTGGCATTCTGTTATAGCAACACAAAACAGACTAGGTCATCAAGCCAGCCTGCATTCCAGGCTGTGGGTGAGAGACACCTGCAGGGTTTCTAGCACTCAATTGCTGGAAGTCGGCCAAGAACCCACCTGTTTAGGCCCCTCCCTAAACCCAGAGAAGACTGGCCAGTAGCCATGGCCCAACAGGACCATGGATGTGAGAGTCGCTTGGCAGGGTCAAGATCTTAGCTTAGCTCTTCACGACTAAGGTTATTAATTCCTCTGTGTCTTAATATTAGTATCTTTAGCTGCAAAATGGAAGTGCCTGCACCTTGTTCAGTGTCCTCTCAAAAGATGGTCATTAACAACTTGTTCACAAGCTGGTGAGCTGACTAAACAAGCCATCCACAGTCAGTCTCTTCCATGAGTTTTCAGACGTTCTTGCCCCTACCTTTTTTTTCTACTTGTAGATGGACACAATGTCTTTATTTTATTTGCCTTTCATTTAATCTTCACAATAATGACTCTCAGAATAGATGTGAACATTCTTGTAGAGAGAGGTAACTTGTCCAAAGACACACACTCCCTGACTCCTCCTCAAGTTTGAAGCCCAAACCTGAAGAAATATGGGCTTAATATGTGGGTAGTGAGGGAGAGAGGAAGGCTAAGAAAGAGAAGAAAATGGAGGGGCTGACCCTAAAATTCATATGGGAAGGCAAGGGCCTCGAGTGCTAAAACATCTTTTTGATAAAGAAGAACAAAGTTGTAAGCCTCATACGCTCCAGTTTCAAAACTTACTACAGATCTACAGTAAGCAAAAGAGTTTGATACTCGCATAGGATAGACACCTAGATCGATGAATGGCTTGAGAGCCCAGACATAAACTCGTATGTGTAGGATGAACTGACTTTCAACAAAGGTGATGAGACCATTCACTGGGAAACATTTTCAACAAAAGGGGCTGGGACAAGGGGAGAGTCACCACAAAAGAATGAAATCAACCCCTACCTCACACCCTACACAAAAATCAACTCAAAGTGGACCAAGGACTTAAATGTAAGAGCTAAACCTATAAAACTCATGGAAAGAAACCTGGGTGGATATGTGACCTTGAATTAGGAAACAATTTCTTAACTATGATACCAGGAACACAAGCAACCAAAGAACAAATAGATAAGTTTGACTTAATCGAATGAAAACCTTTTGGGCTGGGGAGATAGCTCAGAGTGCTTGCCTCACCTGCACAAGGCCCTGGGTCAAATTCCCAGCACTGCAAAAATAAATAAACAAATTAATTAATTAATTAAAAACTTTTGTGCTTCCAAGGACATGATCCATACGAAAAGACCAACCATAGCACCAGGGAGACTACTTGGACCTTTACACCTGATTAGAGTCTAGCATCCAGCTGGGTGCAGTAATGGTAATCCCAGTGACTCAGAAGGCTGAGGCAGGAGGGTCACAAATTTGAGGCCAGACTCAGCAACCTAGTAAGATCTGGTCTCAAAATTTAAAAATTAAAAATAAATAAATAAATAAATAAATAAATAAATAAATAAAAGGGCTGGGGATGTTGCTTTGGTAGAATGTTCTGGGTTCAATCCCCATTACTGCAAAAGAATGGTCAGAGGTGAATTTTACAATATGTGGAGTTTTTTTGTTTTCTGTGATTAAAAAAAAATGGAAAATAACAAGTGTTGACAAGGAAGCAAGAACCGTCATCATCGTTGGCGGGAATGTTAATGGTGCTGTCACTGTGGAAATGTTTCCAGTTCCTCAAACATAGAGTTACAATATGACTCAGCAATTCCACTACTGCCTGTATACCCAAACACATCAAAATATATGTGCACACAAAAACTTGCACGCTACTATTCTTAGTAGACTTATTCATAATAGCCCAAAAGTGGAAATCACCTAAGTGTCAATTGACTGATGAACAGATAAACAATCAGTAGCATATCTCTACAGTGGAATATTACTAAACTATAAAAAGGAATAAAACAGCAATACATGCTACAACATGGGTGGACCTTGAAAACTTCACACTAATTAATTGATGGATGTCAGACACTAAAAGTACATGCTATATAATTCCATTTATAAGAAATCATCAGAATGGGCCAATCCTACTAAAGTAGACTAGTGGTTCAGGGTCTAGGAAGGTGGAGGAATTAGGGACGAGTTTCTTTTGGGGTTGAGGGAAACGTTCCAGAGTGAGATCGTGATTATCTCTCAATGAATCATACTGATATGTGAATGGTGCTGATGTTCTGTTGATTCGTTGGACTCTGCAACTTATACTTTAGAGGGATTAAAATGGTGGATTTTGTGTTTGTGGATTTTATCTCAATTTTTTAAAAGGTGTTGGGGGCGGGTTTCAAAATATTTATTCAAGCCATGAGGCCCCGATGACTTTATTCAGGCCACACCCAAAGTCAAAGACCTGGCCTTTCCCCTGGGTGGCCGACTTCCACTCAATAACCTGCTTTATCAGCTTGGAATCTGGAAGGGCCCAGGAAGGTGGGCAGCTCTGGGATTTCCCCTGGTCCTCCCTGGGCACAGGCACACCTCCCGCAACAGGCAGAGGAAGACGCTCCGTCAGCCAGGTCCCACGGCAAGGTCCTCAGGGGCCCCTCCTCGCTCTCTTTTGATTCCCTGGTGGTCTTCCTCAGGTCCTTCTTAAATCAAAACTCAGTGAGTGGCATTCATTCCTTACGCAGTGACAAATATGAGCTCAGAGTAAGAGCCTCCTCTCTCTTTTTGTTGTTGTTGTTTGTTTTCCTTTTTGGTACCAGGATTTGAACCCAAGGGTGCTTAATTCCTGAGCCACATCCCCAGCCTTTTTACATTTTATTTTGAGACAGGGTCTCTTTGAATTGCTTAGGGCCTTGCTAAATTGCTGAGACTAACTTTGAACTCATGATCCTCCTGCCTTAGCCTCCTGAGCCGCTGCGATCACAGGCGTGTGCCACAGTGCCTGGCTGTAAGAGCCTTCTTGTACGTGAGGCCTTTGCAAGTGAGGCCAAAAGGTCCTTTTTTCTCACTAATGGAGAAGCAAGGTGAAAATACAGAAAGGGGTATGACGAACAAGCCCAGCTCATCGATTCTCCTGGAAGAAATGGTCAATCCAGTTCTGGGGCAGGAAATACAGAGACTAGGACATCTTTTTTTTTTTTTTTTTTTTTTTTTTTTAGATGGGGATACTGGAGATTGAACTCAGGGACACTTGAACACTGAGCCACATCCCCAGCCCTATTTTGTATTTTATTTAGAGACAGGGTCTCACTGAATTGCTTAGGGTCTCGCTTTTGCTGAGGCTGGCTTTGAACTCCTGATCCTCCTGCTTGAAGCCTCTGCAGCCGCTGGGGTTACAGGCGAGGCTGGGATATATTTTTATGCCAGAAAATCAAAAAGTGTTCAGAGAATCAAAGGAGATAGGGCTAAAAGGACATAGGAGCCAGCTCCCCAGAGCTCACACTGGCCAAATCTGGGACAATTTGACCAGTAGTAGTGATAATAATGGACTGAATGAACAGGAACCCTTCTGTCCATAAATGAAGGAATGAGTGAATGAGTTGAGGGTTAAATTAGGTCCCCTATTCCCCCCCCCAAAAAACAGGTATGTTGGAGTCCTGATCCCCAATACCTCAGAATGTGACCTAATCTGAAGATAGGGTCTTTGCCAAGATTATTAACTTGAAGGCCAGTAGGTGAACCCTAATCCAATCTTACTGGCGTTCTTATAGAAAGGGGAAATTTGGACTAGAGACTGATGTGGACAAAGGGGAGATAACGTGAAGACACAGGGAGAAGAGGGTCATCTATAGCCCAGGGAAGGAGGCCCGGGATGGACTTCCAGCCTCCAAGACTGCATGCAAGACAGAGAGTGTCTGCTGTTGAAGCCACTTAGGTGGATTGGATGGGCCACGTCAGCCCAGCAAGCTGACGCAGGGAGCGAGGGAAAGCTCTCCTCTCCGCAGAATGTCAAGTAACCAACGTACAAGGAAAGGAAGAAATCGCCCAGGAATGCTCAAACCAGCAGGTTAAAGCAGGGTGACCCTTTGTGATGCCTCCTAAATGTCTCCCTACATGTCACTTATGAAGTGCAAAGAGGAAAGTAGTCACTGGGTGGTAAAGAAGCCTAATTTAAAAAAAAAAAAAATGTGAGTCTTCCCAGTGAAGTTTGAAACCGGGTTAAAGGCCAACCCATAGCCCCACAGAGGGGCAGCCATGGTGGGGTGGAAGGTTTTGGTCCCAGACCTGCTAGAACTGGCTGTAGTCCAGTCACTCACTTCTCCCCTGCTTCCACTTCCTCACCCCTGAGATGGGGGGCCCCAGAGGTGCTACCTCTTGCAAGTGGCCTCACATGGCTGTGAAATCCAAGGAAATAATGGATATGAGGGTTTTGGGCAAATTTCAAAGCACAGAGCCCAGGCCCTGAGCCCCAAAGGTGATCCTCAGGCATTAGACGGCAGAAGTGTGAATACTGGGGTCAGTGGGTGCTTCTGGGCCCCTAAAATTGAACTTCAAATCAGCCTGCCCTGCTGGCCACTGAATGGACTTTAAGAAGAAATATGAGCCCGGCTCAGTGGCGCACATCTGTAATCCCAGCAGCTTGGGAGGCTGAGGCAGGAGGATCTCAAGTTCAAAGCCAGCCTCAGTAACTTAGTGAGGCCCTAAGCAACTCAGGGAGACCCTGTTTCTAAATAACATATAAAACATCTGGGGGTGCAGCTCAGCGATAGAGCACTTGCCAGCACGTGAAGGCTGTGGGTTCCATCCCCAGCACCACCAAGGAAAAACGGAAACCCACGAATCCCACCTGCAGACCCACTACCTAAACTGAATCCAATCACTCATTCACGCGCCTGTCCATGCCGGCAGCCGGGCTCCCTCCAGCCATCCCCTCCAGCCCCGCTGGGCCCCTCTGGACCCTCACCTCACCCTCCCTTGTCCCTATTTCGCCAGTGAGAAAACTGAGGTCAGAGGTCTGATGACTTGCCAAAGACCCTGAGCCACGATGCAGCTGGCTTGTCCTGCACCTTTCTGGGAAAGAGCCCGTGTCCCTGTCGTGGTGCCAGGTGGACGTGCTGCTGGGTGGTGCCCAGTCTGCTCCCCAGGTTGCTCTCCAGGCCACCCCCTCCTTTCCACCCTCACGGTCACCCGGCCACCAGCCTCCCTCACCTCCCTCCTGGCTCCCCCCCCCCCCCAACACAAGGAGACTGGGGAGGTGCCAGGAGGAGGAGGTTGGGGTGGGGAACAGAGCTGCTGGCCCGTGCTCTGCATGTGGCGGTCCTGGGGGTCACTCACCTAGAGGTGACCCAGCGGCAGCCTAAGCACCGAGCGCAGAAATGTTCTCCCTTGACTTCTCGGATGGGGGTGCTGGACGTATGGGAGGTGGGGAGGAGCTCCCGAGGAGCCTCCTGCGCATCTTGGCTTGGGTTCGCAGGAGCCCACGGTTCACAAGGAAGTTGGCTTCCTGGCAAGAGGCAGACGGGGACCGGGACCCATCCCTGGGGCGGAGGCGGTCTCTGTCGGGGAACACGGCAGGGCCACTGTAGGGATGAACCTCTGCCTACACACCCCAAGCCCAGTCCTGGAAGGGGCGTGGGCCCAGGTGGTGGCAGGGGGTGACGGGTAGCCGCTGTGAAGCGCCTTGCCCTTTGGTCTCTGGATGAGAGGGCTTTCAAGAGCTCAGGCAGAGGCGGCACAGATAGTGGCTGAACCCAAGGACACTGCTAATCGGCTGGCCCTGCCAGGATGGCACCTGGGACCGGCTGCAGCCTGAGGGCCCAGGGACACTTCTGTCCATCTTGGTGTTACTGCTCAATGCCTGTGAGATGCTGGAGGCCCAAGGGGAGCAGAAGCAGATAGCACGAGGTCGAGCTCAAAGAAAGCAGAAGGAAGACGTCTGTGGGGGGGCAGAGCTGTCCAGAGACAGACCGGACCACCCCTCCTGGTGGTGGGACCCCTTCCCAGGGAGGTAACCGCGCAAGCTGCTCTTGGTGGATGTCCACACAGGTGATTCAAGCTCAGAAGAGGAAGTCCTGCCCTTCCTGGCCTTCTGGGATCCGAACAGGACCCATTTCAGACTGGACGCCCTTAAGAGCGCAGGGTCCACTAGAAAAACAAGCACATAACAAGTATTTCCACGGCAGCACCATCGGGTCTAAGGAGTGGGGGCTACGGAGGTGGTGCAGATCCTGGCCCTGCCATCCAGGAAGAGGAGGTGAAACCCTTCCTTCCTGGGGTGCCGAGAGGAGCACAGGGTGAACGGCTGTGTATCTTGTTCCTGGCTCTGTGCCTCCTGCAGTAAACCTTAACGAGGGCTCGGCATCGCTCCTATCAGGCACTGACCCGAACAAAGGGCTCTTTGGGGGGATCAGGGAAGTTTCAGAGAGGGGCCGGGAGGAGATCCCAGGTGGAAAAGGTGCCTGGGTGTTCCAGAGCACAGGCAGAGAGAAGCCAGGTAAACAGGAGATGGCGCGGCTGCGTTTCTGGAAAGCAATGGAGGGAGGTGAGGTTGGAAGGCTCGGGCAGGGAGATGCACATCACAGAGTACCCACGCCTCCTGCCCTGAACGCACTGAGCACATCATTCACTACAGCGCTTGCAGGTTTCAGGGTACCAATGCCAGGGACGGTGAGCAAGTACCTTAATGGGTCTCGGTTGACCGGCAGGTGAGAGGGCCAGTGGCGTGCTCTGTGGGGAGGGCTCTGTTTGGTAGCACCTGCCAATTCCTGTGGTGTAAGTATTTCCACCATGGTGCCAAGCTACCAAGATGATGTCTGAAGTGGAGCTGGAAGACGGGGTTGTGGTGGGCTCTCTCAGATGGGTGTGAGCTGGCTTTGGTGGACCACAGGGTGGGACCCAGGATGAGGTCTTAGGGTGTTCGTGGTCATCAAGTCCTGGGAGACACATGGAGGAAATGAGGGAGGCTGAGATATGCAGGAACCTGAGGCCCACCCCGGTGGGTGCGGGAGGTGGGATGGTATGAGCGTGTGTAGGGGGACCTTCCTGCTGCTCCACAGCTCTGGAGGCCCTGCCCCCAGGAAGCAGGCGTTCCAGCATGGAAGGCCAGGCATCCCTCACTAGGCAGTGTTTCTGTCCTGCCCTGACTCGGACTCCTGCTTGGAGGCCAAGGAAGCTCCAAATTCTGCTGATCCACAGAATTGGGTGTCTGAGGATCCCACAGAAAGGAGAAGTGAAAACGTTTTCTTCCTGAGGGACCCACACAGCTGGATTTCTTCCCTAAGACGGAAAAACCTGAAGGAGGAGCCGAGTTTGCAGAGGCCCAGCTCCTCCGACAGGGTCTGCATCTGCTGACAGGCACAGTCCGCTCATTGCTCAGCCCCCAGACTCAAGGGGTCAGTTGGAATAGCCAGGAATCTGGCTCCCACAGGTGTGTGGCGGGGAAGCCAGGAGGGGGACTCTCCTCTCCACCCCACAGTTTCCTCCTGTGTCACTGGCCCTGTGGCAGCTGCCCCACTGTGCTGAACAGAACCTGAATGAGAGACGGTCACAATGACTCAACGAATCAAAATGCATCCTGCAGTCATGTAGAACTAAACAGAACCAACAATAAAAAAAAAAAAAAAAAAAGAGAGATACTGATTCTCCTCTACAGACTCCGGAAAAAAAAAAAAATAATAAAAAAATAAGGCCAATAAACTGGTAGAATTAACTCAATAATATCAATTATTATGTTAAATGTAAATGGACTATGTCAGGTCCCCAAGACTACCACTATGCTTGCAAACTCCCTAGAAGGATCCTAGAAAAGTCAGCATAAGGTTATTAGCTTTATGACTGAGGCTTATCACCTCGTGTTCTAAGGGAGGCTGGCTGGATCACAAATAGTCGCCGGTGACAAGGGGGACTCAGGAGTGGGTTCCTTCTGCTCTCTCCCTCCCATAAATCACAAAACAGAGCAGCTCTTCTCCCAGCCACAAACACAGCACCCGGTGTGACCCTGCCTGGGGTCCAGGCAGAGACCCAGTGTCCAGGATTTCCCTTGAGGCTGGCTGGCCACACTGACACCCTCTGCCCAGCGCACACCCAAACTCCAGACTCCAGAGGGACGTGGGTGTTCAGAATAAGCCACGCCCCTGGTGCCAGCGCTCGGGGCACCCAGGGACACCCTCGTCAGTAAACCGGCAGCCGGGAGCGCCGGGTGAGCCGAGTTCCCAGAGGCCAAGCGGGGGCCGCCTTGGCAAGCAGGCCTCTGGGGGACGGGCCTGAGCTCTGTGCCGCACTCAGTGCTCCAGTTAAAAGGCGCGGATGGTCAGGCTGCGTCAAAGTGTAAGACCCCACGGGACGCTGCCGGCAAGACGAGTTTTAAGTGTAAAGACAGAGATGGGCTGAAAATGGAAATATAGAAAGATAACACTCTACAAACAGAAGGAGGGACGTCTCCTAATAGCTCATCAGGAAGGCAGAGCAAGTACAGGTGAGTGTGAACCTATTAATTGACCTTAAAGACAGATGAGGCAAAAGTTGCCAGAATTAAAGGGAGAAATAGACAAACCACCACTTTCGTTGGAGGGTTTTTTTTTTTTTTTTTTTTTTTTGCAATACTGGGGATCAAAACCAAGGGCACTGTACCCTGAGCTACAATTTTGAGACAGGGCTCTCCAAGTTGCTGAGGCTGGCCTCACATTTTTGATCCTCCTGCCTCAGCCTCCAGAGTTGCTGGGATTACAGGCATGTGCCACTGCGCCTGCCATAGTTGGAAATTTTAATTCAGCTCTCTCAGTAATTGGTAGTACATATAGATAAAAATTGATAAGGATGTAAAAAATTGGAATCACTTTGACCTGACACTCGTAGATTACCACATTCAACAAATGCTTGATATACATTTGTTTTTCTCAAACACATATCATATGGCCACTGGGATACACCATATGCCTGACCAGTGGACCCATATATTCAAAATAATAAAATAATAATAATAAGTGTTAAGGAATATGTCCTCCAACTGCAATGGAACTAAATTAAAATCAGTAATAATAGTTGTCTAGGGAAAAAATTGAAAACACATTTGTAAATAACCCAGGGGTTAAAGGAAGAACTACAGGAAAATTATAAAAGATTTTGAGTTGAATGGTAATGAAGATATGACAAATCATTATGTATAACTATAATGCACCAATAAAAATATGGAAAAAAAGAAAATGCAATAAATCAAAAATTGTGTTATGTGCTTTATTTTTTTTTTTTTTACCACCACTACAACAAAATTATGGGATGCAGCTAACCCAATACTTAGAGGTAATTGTACAGTCTTAAACCTGTTAGGACACACACACACACAGAGGAAGAGAGAAGTTAAAAATCAATGACCCAAGTTTCCATCTTCAGAAACTAAAAGAACACCAAATGTCAATCCAAAAGCAAGTGAAAAGAAGGAAATAATAGAAACTGGGTACAGTGGTGCACACCTGTAATCTCAGCGACTTGGGAGACTGAGGCAGGAGGACTGCAAGTTCAAGGCCAGCCTCAGCAACTTGGTGAGACCCTGTCTCTAAATAAAACAGCTGGGGAAGTGGTTCAGTGGTTAAGTGCCCTGAGTTCAATCCCTGGTACCAAAAAGAAAGAAAGAAATAATAAAGGTAAGAGCAAAATCAACAAAATAGGAAACAAGAGGAGCAAATTAAAAAAGACAAAAGTTGGTTATTTGAACGGTACATACCTGTAATCCCAGCAGCTCAGGAGGCTGAGGCAGGAGGATAACAAGTTCAAAGCCAGCCTCAGCAATGGTGAGGCACTAAGCAACTCAGGAAGACCCTGTCTCTAAATAAAATAAAAAATAGGACTGAGGATGTGGCTCAGGGACCACGTGCCCCTGAGTTCAATCCCTGGTACCAAAAAAAAAAAAAAAGTCGATCATTTGAAAGATAAACCAAATTAATAAATTCCTAATATAATAGAGGGAAAAAAGTAGAGTTTTTATTACAGGTTCTACAGACATGAGGAAGATAAGGGAAAGAATCAATAGCCAAAGAAGAGATTAGAGGTCACCTTGAGATGAATAGAAATAAATACACAATATACTGAAACTTAACGGAATGTAGCTAGCCAGCGCTCACCGGGAGACTGACATGGACACTTGTCTACAGCAAAAAAGAACATTTGCTCTCAAGCCAGTGACCTCAGGTCAACCCCAAGTAAGAAGGAAAAAGAACGAGTACGTGAAACCCAAAGCAAGTCCAAGAAAGGAAAGAATGACTAAAGAAAAGAGAACTGAAAAGGAACGAGGAAAACACTTCACACCACAAGTTGGTTCCTTGCGAAGATCAACAACGACCACCAGCTTTTAGCTGGACGGACCAAGACAAAAAGGATCAGCAAAACCACGAATAAAACGGGCACAGTACTGCCAGCTTCATAGAAATGGAGAACCCCTCAGGGGATCCTAGGTGGAAGGACGTGCCAGACGACTTACGGGGACTAGACCAATGCCCTGCAGCCCTCCGGCTACCCAGCTGGACCCAAGACTCACTTGGCACTCCACAGGCCGGTAAGTGGAGAGACTAGGGGTCAATGACCACCCCGCAAGAAAAGCTCCAGCCCTGATGCTTCCATCGTGAATTCCACCAAACATTTAAAGCAGAATTCACCAGTCCTTTTCAAACTCTTCCAAAAAAATTAGAGGAGGCACGAACACCTCCCAACTCATTCTCTGAGGCCAGTACTACCCTGATGCCCAAAGAGACAAGACTCACCAAGAAAGGAAAGTTTTACGAAGCTTATAGAAGTTTTACGAAGAGGGACACAGGGCTGGGGATGTAGCTCAGTGGTGGGGCACTTGGTTAGCATGAGTGACATCCTGGGTTCAATCCCCAGTGCCATCAAAAAAGAAAGAAAAGAACAGAATACTGGCATAAAAATTCTCAAGTAAATCCCAGCAAACTGAACCTAGCAGCATTATAAAAAAAAAAAACAAACTTATACCATGACCAAGTGGCATTTATCCCAGGGATGCAAGCTTGGTTTACAATACAAATCAATAGCTGGCGCACACCTGTAATCCCAGCGGCTTGGGAGGCTGAGGCAGGAGGATCACAAGTTCAAGGTCCGCCTGAGCAACTTGGTGAGGCCCTCAGCAACTTAGTGAGACCCTGTCTCAAAAAATAAAAAGGGCTGGGGATGTGGCTCGGAGGTTTGGATGGTTGCTGGCTCAGTGGATTCTTGTGTTCTCCATCAGAAACAGACACAGCCCAGCTGGGGTGTGCACGGGAGTCTCTCTGTTGGGACTCCTGGTGGAAGAGACCCAGCAGGTTCCGGGACTGGTGAGCTAGTTTTTTTCAGGTGAGAGGGTAGCAGAGGTGGGCTGGAGTTTAGGCGCGCGCACCTCGATTTTGAGTGCCCGTCTCCTGGCACCCCCCGTTGCCTCTCTCACTTTGATGCCACATCTGTAGACACATCTCTGCCCCGAGACAGCTGTGAGCTGCTGTGAAAGGGACCAGGACCACAGGTGGGGAGTGGAAGAAAATACAAGTCACGTGAGTGACAAGTCGGGGGTCCTGGGAACTGGCTGCCTCGGTGACCCCTCCATGGTTTTATCCTGTGGGCTGTGTGTCCTTGGAGCTACTGGGAGGGTCTCCTGGCTTGAATGATAGCTGGTCTGTGAGCTGGGAAGAGTGAGGGCTGGCGGGGCGGAGAGGGGTGGGCACTAGCCAGCTCCAGGAGCTTCCTGAGGCTCAGCGTTGCCACTGTCTTGACAGCGTCCTATGGGACACCGCTGTCGTGGAGGGCTCTGTCTTGTTTCAGTGGGTGCAGGAAAAGCACCTGACAAAATTCAACACCCTTCATGATAAAAGCACTAAGAAAAAAAAAAAAAAGGAAGAAAGGAAAGGGTAGGTTATTCCTTAACCTGAAAAAGACCATCTATGACAACCTGCCGTCAGCAACGTTTCACAGTGGAACTTAGGTGCTTGCACCCTAGGGTCAGGGAAAAGGCGAGGACATCTGCTGACCTCACTTTGGCTCAACATTTCTGGCACCTAGCAAATGCCAGATACGCGTGCCATTATCATCGCTTCCTCTCTCCCTCCCTCCCTTCCCCTCCCTACCCTTGTTCTCCTTCTCCTTCTGTTTTACCCAGGGCACTTCACCATGAGCCACATCCCCAGCCCTTTCTATTTTCTATTTAGAGACAGGATCTCGCTGAGTTGCTTAGGGCCTTGCCAAGCTGCTGAGGCTGGCTCTGAACTCGCCATCCTCCTGCTTCAGCCTCCGGAGCCCCTGGGATTACAGCTGTGCACCACCATGCCCAGCTCATTTTGCTGGATGTTCTAGCCAGAAAAATGAAGAAAGAAAAAGCATTCAGATGAAAAGTAAAGAACTAAAACTATCTCTGTTTGCAGATGATACTATACACAGGAAACTTGAACAGATGCAGATACACAAAACTATTAGAGTTAATAAATAATTTCAGAAAGGTTGCAGGATATAAGACCAATATACAACAGGTACTTGTATTTCTATATACTAGCAATGGAAAATCTGCATATGAAATTAAGAAAACTTTCTATTACCATAGCGTCAAAGAGAAGGATGTGGGCTGGCTGCAGTGGCACATGCCTGTAATCTGAGCAGCTCGGGAGGCTGAGGCACGAGGATCAGGAGTTCAAAGCCAGCCTCAGCAACTTAGCGAGACCCTGTCTCTAAGTAAAATACAACAAATGGCTGGGGATGTGGCTCAGTGGTTAAGCACCCCTGGGTTCAATACCTGATACCAGAGGGGGAAAAAAAAAGAATGATCTAACCAGGAGTAAATTTAACTAAAGACATGAAAAAAAGTTATATACTGAAACCACAAAACATTGTTGAAAGAAACTAAGGAAGATAAAATAAAAGGAGAAACATCGTCTGTGCACGGTTGGAATACTTAACAGTATTAAGATGGAACTACTCCCCAAAGTGATTTATAGATTCAGCACAAACACTAGCACAATCTCAACTGGTTTCTTTGCAGAAATTGAAGAGCTGACTCTAAAATTCATACGGAAATTCAAGGGACCTAGAATAGCCAAAAAAATCTGGAGAAAGAAGAGCCAAGTTGGAAGACTCTCATTTCCTGATTTCATCATGCTCTGCAAAGCTGTAGTCATGAAGGCAGTTTGGTCCCAGCATAGATAAATAGAATTGATTGAAAACCTAGACACAACGCTTGCATTTCCAATTCAGTTGACTTCTGGCAGGGGGACTAAGGTCATTCAATGGTGCTGGGACAACTGATCCACCCTCAGTTGGAAAGAAAGAAATTGAACCCTGCCACATACCATATCTGAAAATCAACATGCATCAAAGACCTAAATGTAAGAACTAAAACTCAAAAGGACAGAAAAGAAAGAAGAATAAATCCTCATAACCTTGGATTTGGTGATGTGTTCTTAGATATGACACTAAAAACATGATTGACCAAAGGAAAAAATATATCCAAATTTCACTTCATTAAAATTTTAGAATTTTGGCTCACAGCTGTGATCAATCCCAGTGACACAAGAGGCTGAGGCAGGAGGATAGCAAGTTGGGAGGCCAGCCTCAGCAACTTAGCGAGGTCCTTAGCAACTTAAACAAGACCCTGTCTCAAAATAGAAAATAAAAGGGATTGGGGATGTGGCTCAGTGGCAAAGCACCCTGGGTTCAATCCCTAGTGACAAAAAAATAAAAAAATAAATAAATAAATAAAATAAAATTTTAAAATTTTGGCAAGTTATTTTGGGAAGCAGTATGGGGATTCTTCAGAAGACTAGGAATAGACCCACATGTGACTCAGCTGTTCCACTCCTTGGTATTTATCCAAAGGAAGTAAAGTCAGCACACTACAGTGATACATGTATTCCCCTATTTATAGCACACAATTCATAATAGCTAAGTTGTAGAACCAACCTAAATGTCCCTCAGTAGATGATTAGGAAAATAAATGTGGCATATATACCCAATGGAGTTTTACCCAGTCATAAAGAAGAATGAAATTATGTCCTTTGCTGGTACAAGGTCATTCTAGGCAATTTTGCAAGACCCTGTCTCAAAATTAAGTATTAAAAGGACTGGGGATGTTGTAACTCAGTGGTAGAGCATTTCTGGGTTCAATCTCCAGTTCTGAAAAGAAAGAAAGAAAGAAAGAAAGAAAGAAAGAAAGAAAGAAAGAAAGAAAGAAAGAAAGAAAGAAAGAAAGAAAGAAAGAAAGAAAGAAAGAAAGAAAGAAAGAAGGAAAGAAAGAAAGAAGGAAAGAAAGAAAAGTAGGATTCAATTATAAAAAGATAAATATCCCAATTAAAAGTAGGCAAAGGCTGGGCACAGAGGCACCTGGTTATAATCCCAGCAACTCCGGAGGCTGAGACAGGAGGATTCCAAGTTCAAAGCCAGCCTCAGCAACAGTGAGGCCCTAAGCAACTCAGTGAGACCCTGTCTCTAAATAAAATACAAAATAGCACTGGGATGTGGCTCAGTGGTCGAGTGCCCCTGAGTTCAATCCCTGGTACCAAAAGAAAAAAAAAAAAAAGAAAAGTAGGCAAAGAATCTGAAAAGACATTTCTCCTGTGATGGACCGACGGATTTAGCTCCATGGAAATGTTATCGGCCAGGCTACGTGGACAATGACTGAACAGGCTCCAGTTTGCTCTGAGACTCTGTGTTACATAGGAAATGCTTCTCCCATGGGAACGTTCCGCCTCTGTACCCGGCATCAGCTACTTAGCGTGACACGTGTGGCAATACGAAATGACGAAATGGCAATTCTTGTATAATGAAAAGTTGTTCTCTTTTTGATTCCGCGATTCCTAAACAATGTACCATGTTTACGGTGATGTCAACAGCGATTATCTTTAGTTTGTACCTAAGTAAGGTCATTTTGACCCACTTCCCTCTCTGCTAATGACTTCAGATCCCATGATGCTAGTTTGTAATTTCAATCATAGCAACAGACACTTATGGTTGATGTACTGACTTAGGATATAAAACCCCCTGCAACCCTATGCTCGGGGCTGTTCTCCTAACAGTTATTTTTGGGGCGTTGTGTGAGACAGTCAGCTGGTTAATAAAGACTCTCAGATTTGGACTTCTCAGTGGTGATCGGTGTGTTCTTAAGTTGCGCCCCATAACATCTCTATTCAAATGGCCAATACACATGTACAAAAAAGATGTTCACCATCATTAATCATAAGGAGACACAATTCAAAACCACAACAGGGTAGCATTTCATGCTCAGAAGACAAATCATAATTCCCAGTACTGCAAGAAAGAGATACAGGATGATTCCAGCCAGGCGACACCCTTGAAAAGGCGACGCTATGGAGACAGTAACTAGATCGGGGTTGTCAGGAGTCTCGCAGGGAGAGAGGGAGGGCCGGCCAGGGGGTGCACCACTGATTTTTGGAGCCTGAAACCATTCTGTGCCATAGGGTAAGGTTGGAGTTGTGTCATGAAACATTTGCTAGAATCCACAGAACGCACGGGGCGGGGGGCGGGGACTAACCCGTGATGAACTGTGGACTCAAGGTGCTGGGGTGCATCAGTACCGGTTCACCAACTGGACACACGGACCCGATCATTCGAAGCATAAACACAGGAAACAGGGGTGCCTGCGGGAGGGGAGTCTGTCCCAGCTCTGAATTTCCCCATCAGTTTTCTTCTTCTTCTTCTTTTTTATAATAAACCCGGTCTTTTTTATTCATGTCAACAAACTGGATAGAATAAATAGGGAACACATCTCCATAGATTTTTTTTTCTAGTTATCGTGTATTTAAATTTTTTTTTAATCTGGCACATAAAAATTGTGTCTGATGATGATGTGCAACAAGATATTTTGAAATAGGTGTGCATTGTGGACTGGCTTATCAGGCTGATTAGGGGAGGGAGGGCAGGGAGTGGAGGGAGGGGAGGGAGGGCAGGGCCCTGACCTGTGTGCATCTGGGCCTACTCTCAGCTTCGGAGGTGAGGTGCAGGCGGAGGGTGATCGCTCGAGGGCAGAGCAGGGGCTGGCTGGCCCGGTCCTTTGTCATTGGAGAGTCTTTCCAGGACTCAGGCACTCAAAGCGGGGTTTTGTGATTGTTTTTGTGTTCACCTCTTACACCAAAATGGGGAAAAAGAAACAAAAGAGAAAGCACTTGGGATGTATTAAAAACTGTTCTGACTTTAAAGGTATTTATCATTTAAAAGAAAATGGAACTGGCCACTTAGGACGACCTTGTCTCAAAACTGGAAAAGATAAAAGGGCCAGAATGTGGCTCCTTGGTAGAGCGCCCCGGTTCAGCCGCTGGACATGCACACACGCACACACACTCATTCATACACACTCACACCCCCATACACACACTCATAGACACTCTCACACACTCACAAACACACGCACACTCACTCATACACACACAGTCACACACACACTAACACACATGCACACTCACTCATACACACACTCACACCCTCACACAAACACTCACACATGCGCACACACACTCGCACACTCACACACTCGCACACACACACACACACAGATGCAGCATGTCATGTGTGATCTATGAAGCTCATAATAATGGACATCACCGTTTGGGCTGATCTTTCTGACTTCGTTCGGCTTGGCGCTGGGTCCCCCGGGGACTTGCCCACGCTAAGCATCCTCTCCACGCGCCCTGGGCCACACCCCAGGCCCTGCTGCCACTTTCTTCTTCTTTTTTTAAGTACTGGGGATGGAACCCAGGGCACTTTACCGCTGAGCCACATCCCCAGTCCTTTTTATTTTTTATTTTGAGCCGGGGTCTCGCCGAGTTGCTGAGGATCACCTTGAATTTGCAGTCCTCCTTCCTCAGCCTCCCAAGTCACTGGGATTACAGGTGTGGGCCACCGCACCTGGATCAATTGATTTAAATAATGAAAAGTAGGTGTCGGCAAGGCTGTGCAGAAGTCGGAACCCTGGTTTTGGGTCCACCCCGTCGCGGGCAGTGTTGCTTACTGATCACTGTTCATCCCCTCAAAAGCCAATATTTGGAGACAAGGAATGGTGGGAAGGAAATCAGTGTTATCTGGGGATGGGCACCTTGGAAGATGGAGCAGGCTACGGGGCCTCCAAACTCCATCTGAGGAAACGCAGGGGCTCGAAGGTCTTTTATAGGAAAGGAAAGGAGGAGGGGGTGGGCGGGAAGGTCACTGGCTGAGTGGGCTGGTGGTCCCTCAGGACCTCTGCCTTCTTTTCTCTTTTGCAGTTCCCTTGAGAGAGCAACTACCTCTCATCTCCTAGGCCAGTCCCTCCAATTTTTAAAAAGATAAGCTCATTATTTACCTGCAAGTTAAACAGTATTCCACTTCTAATTAAGGCACCAGATTAGCCAGTCCTTAACGGCACTGGGATGTTATCTGGAGAACAGGTGGTGCCCTGGGTTCTGGAAGCCCAGAGAAAGGTCACCGATTAGGAGTTTACGACTTGTGTCTTTCCAGTCCCAGGAATAGCTAACCCGGCAGTTAGTCATTAAGACTCAAAAGTCATCTGTGGTTGGACTTGGGAGATGGTGGGCAGCAACGGTTTTAACCCGGGAGGTGGCCTCCGTCAGAGGCGTCCTCTGGCCGGAGCCAGCGGGTGGCCGTGCGACCTCCCGAGTGGGGTTCGGCCTAGTTTTGTTTTATTCAGAGCCGGGGATCAAACCCAGGGCCTGCGCAGACCCCAACTCACGGTCAGGGGGTTGGGGGGACAGACGTTCACTGGGTTAGACGAAGCGGGGTGAAGGGAAGGGAGGGGTGGGAACAGCAAAGACGGCGGAAGGAACCGCTCCTCACTTTCCTGCTGGCGTCTGGAGCCACCACCGGGAAACGCGCATCGCGTGCGGCCGAGAAGGGCAGCCCTGCTCCGCGTGTGCTGAGCTGTCGGCGCGCACTCTGCTGTCACGTACGACTGAAGGACCACCAGACAGAGCCCGGGCAGCCAGGCGAGCGCTCTCCCACTGAGCCCCAGCCCCAAGTTAGGGCTGACACTGAAGTTCATCTTTAATTAGTGCACGGGGTCCACTCGATGCCGACACGGCCCTCGGTGCCCTGCCACTGCGACCTGTTTACAATGGACGCGTTTCTTCCTCTTCCTCCCCATCCTCCCTCCCCTCCCCCTGCTCCTCCCTCACCTCGGGAAACAGGATCACCCTCCTCCCCATCCTGGGCAGAGTGATCTGTCCTGAGCTCACGCCCAGCACGGGAAGGACGTCATCCAGACTTTGGGGATGGCTCCAGAAGATTCAGAAATGACCTGTCTTCCAAATTAACAAGTGAATTACGCTCCAGACAGAGGCCACCTGGAATGTCACCTTTGAGTCACCTCTTTAAAGTTCCTGTTCCTGCTGAGGGGCGGGAGCTCAGCCTCTGGGACAGGAGTCCCTGTGCTTCTCCTTTGCTAACAAAGCCATAAACCTTTTTCCTTATTCTCAAAACTGTGTCTTTCTTATTGGATCGGCATTGGGGACAAGGACGGAGCTTTGGGCAACATTAGCACGTTATAATTTTACATACGTAGGCACGTACATGCATGCATATCCAAGCAGGATTGATGGTGGCATGTTTGCACACAGCATGATTTGGTAGATACTGTTTCCTAGACCCTCCTGTGCCCTCCCCTCCTCCCTCCCCTTCTAATCCCCTTCCTCTATGAAAATTAGTGATTTTTAAAGTCAACTAAGAGCAGGAGAGAAGCTGAAGTGCCCCAGGGCCCCAGGAAAGCAGCTCCTCAGAATGGCAAAGGGGACAAAGGCCTCATTTCCTGTCTCTTGAAGCGTCTACACTGGGGGACCTTGCTGAGGCTGAAGGGCCAGGCCCCCCAGGCTGAGCTGATCCCTGGAGGTAACAAGCACGCTCCCTTTGAGCACACCTGTTATAGGACGCCCAGCTATCCAGAAGCACAGCTCAGACACCCCCAGGCAGAGGGCCCTGCGCAGTCACGGGGTCAGGTACAGATGGCCCTGCACCCCAGAACCCACCAAAGCACCCACTGTGCTTCCCCACCGTGCCCTTCCCCCTGGCCATGGAGCAAAGAGCCTGTTCTTTCCACGATCTGAGAATATAAACGTCTTCACAAGTGTCATTTCAGAGTGTCTTGCTATACCTGGTTAAAAAAACAAACAAACAAAAAAAAAAAAAAAAAAAAAGAAAGAAAGAAAAGAAACAAAACCAGATAACCTTAAAACACAGGGCAGCCGGGCACAGTGGCACACACCTGTAATCCCAGTGGCTCAGGAGGCTGAGGCAAGAGGATCACAAGTTCAAAGCCAGCCTCAAGAACTTGGTGAGGCCCTAAGCAATTCAGCGAGTCCCTACCTCTAAATAAAATATTTTTTAAGGGGCCAGGGATTTGACTCAGTGGAGAAGCACCCCTGGGTTCAATCCCAAGTACCACACACATAAAAAAACAATCCACAGGGCAATTCTGCTTCTGGGTATGTACCGTAAAGAACTGAAAATAGAGGCTCAAATACCTGCTGCAAATATTCTTTTATTTATTTACTTATTTGGTGGTGGGACTGAACTCGGGTGCTCAACCACTGAGCCACACCCCACACCCTCCTTTTTTTAAAAAAATTTTGAGTCAGGGCCTAAATTGCCCCGGCTGATCTCAAACTTGCAATCCTCCCGCCTAAGCCTCCTGAGTCACTGGATAGAATTGTTTTAATGTGGGTGTTGTTAAAAGGACCACTTCCTGATTCTCATATAAAGAGAACAGTCATCCAAAGGGTGAACTCAACCCTTCCCTCCCGAGACCCAGGAAAACCACTTGCAGTTTTGAAAGCCTGGTTTCGCTGGACGCTACTTATTTCCAACCAGCAAATAAGCATTCACATTTGAGGATCTTTCAAGTACTTTCAGATGGCTCGTTCCTGAAGCCGATCTTCTCCTTTCTCAAGCCATCCCACCTGTCTCCTTAGCGTCTCTGTGAACCTCTCCCATCCAATCGCGGGATGGTGGACACTCTGACAAACACAGACGCCTGAGAAAGTTCAGGGAGAAACAGGACACTTGCATGTTCCCCCAGTATCTCCTCTAAGATTTTATGAAATATAAAGGAAAAATCATAGTAACTTTACAGTGGAAAATCTCAGAAACCACTAAAGCCTATTCAATAAAAATAAGAAGCCATTGTTTTGGACAAGGATTCTGCACTGGGCTTTGAGAGGCCAGAACAAAAATCAAGATGGAGTCATTCATGCTAACATTCCACATCACCAAACCAAAACTAAGACATTATCTAACCTTCTTACCTTCTAACCTCCTAGAAATCAGAAGACAGGTAATACCCAAGTTTCCTGCCCAGGCCAGGTGAAATCACCTGAAATGACAGGATTTCATTCTTTTCATGGCTACATAATATTCCATTGTGTACATATACACAATGTGTGTACCTATTGACCTTGAACGTGTACACTTTGTGCATGTTTACCATATCTTCCTTATCCATTCATCCACTGGCGGACACCTAGGTTGATTCCATATCTTGGCTTTTGTGAATAGCGTTGCAAAACACATTCTCCCAGGGAGTCTGATCAGTCTTGAGTGTGACCTGGGCATCAAGAGTTTTAGATCAGACCAGAGACCCTGCAGATTATAGAAGAAAAAGTAGGTCCAAATCTTCACCTTGTTGGTCTAGGATCAGACTTCCTTAACAGGACTCCCATAGCACAAGAAATAAAAGCTAGAATCAACCACTGGGATAGATTCAAACTAAAAAGCTTTCTCTCAGCAAAGGAAACTATCAGCAATGCGAAGAAAGAGCCTACAGAGTGGGAGAATATCTTTGCCAATCACACTTCAGATAGAGCACTAATCTCCAGAATCTATAAAGAACTCAAAAAACTCTACACCAAGAATGCAAATAATCCAGTCGACAAATGGGCTAAGGAAATGAATAGACACTTCACAGAAGAAGATCTACAAGCAATCAACAAACATATGGAAAAATGTTCAGCATCTCTAGTAATAAGAGAAATGCAAATCAAAACCACCCTAAGATTCCATCTCACCCCAATTAGAATGGCGATTATCAAGAATACGAGCAACAACAGGTGTTGGCGAGGATGTGGGGAGAAAGGTACACTCATACATTGCTGGTGGGGCTGCAAATTAGTGCAGCCACTCTGGAAAGCAGTGTGGAGATTCCTTAGAAAACTTGGAATGGACCCTCCATTTGACCCAGCTATCCCACTCCTTGGCCTATACCCAAAGGACTTAAATCAGCATACTACAGAGATACAGCCACATCAATGTTCATAGCTGCTCAATTCACAATAGCCAGACTGTGGAACCAACCTAGATGCCCTTCAATTGATGAGTGGATAAAGAAACTGTGGTATATATATACAATGGAATATTACTCAGCCATAAAGAATGATAAAATTATGGCATTTGCAGGCAAATGGATGAAATTGGAGAATATCATGCTAAGTGAGATAAGCCAATCTCAAAAAGCCAAAGGACGAATGATATCGCTAATAAGTGGAGGATGACACATAATGGGGGGAGGGAAGGGTTACTGTTAGGGTTAGAGTCAGGGTTAGGGAGGGGGGCAAGTATGGAGGAAGGAAGGACTGTATAGAGGGAAAAGAGGGGTGGGAGGGGTGGGGGGAAGGGAAAAAAATAACAGAATGAATCAAACAACATTACTCTATGTAAATGTATGATTACACAAATGGTATGCCTTTATGCCATGTACAAACAGAGAAACAACATGTATCCCATTTGTTTACAATTAAAAAAAAAAGGAGGAAATAAAGCAATCAAGAAACACTGTAAACATGAAAAAAAAAAAAAAAAAAAAAAAAGAGTTTTAGAGCGTCCAGGTGATTCTCATGCGTGTCCAGGGTTTGTGTCTTGTCTCCCATAGAGTAACTTCCAGAACTGAACACTGCTGTCCCTGTGTGTTCTGATAGGTGCCACACGGGGGTCTCGTCTCCTTCCCTTGGGACGCTAGACCTTCATTAATGCAGGCCAGGAAGTCCAGGAACTTCCTTCAGATTCACAGATTGCTAATAACCCACCCAGAGCTGCTTCTCTACTAGAACCCCCACATCTTTCCTTCCAAGCTGCTCTGATGAGCCTGCCTCTGCCTCTCCGGATTTGGCCGCGGCTTTGTGTTTTGAGGCCTGGGTATTTCGTCTTCTTAGATTTGTCTCGTTGCTCCTGCTACATCCCTCCCACCCCCAAATTTGGCCCCCCAGGGTTTCTCTTTGTTTTGAGGCATCAGGGGCAGCACTGAATGGGGAGATGGTCTGCTGTCCTTCCTGAGATGCCCTGGTGGCTGTTTCTCTGGTGGCCTCTGTCAGAGGATGGACTGTGAGTCTCAAGGGGCAGAAAGGCCTGGTTAGGGAGGTTTCCCAAACTGCCCAGGGCTGGGAAGAGCGCAGGGGAAGAAGGAGCCAGATCCTTAGAGTGCACCAAGGTCGTGCTGGGTTGGATCTGTTGTCAGACGAGGAAGAAGACAAGAGGCTGGAATTCAGGTAGATGCCGAAACAGGAACTCAGGAGCCCAGTGGGGGATGGAGCCAGGGCCTTGCTGGACTGCGTGCGTCCCCGACGGGCTGGTCACCGTGCCTCCACCTGTGCCAGCTCCACTGCCCAGCCAGTGCTGCCCCGAGGCCCATCTCTGAACGCACAGCTTCTCTTCAACTTTGGTCTCAGCGTCAGCTCTTCCGGGAGGACGTCCCTGTCACAGGTGGACCTCGGAGAGAAGGCGAAGAAAAGGAGCAACGTTTCCTGTCCCTCGGGACGGGGCACCCACCGACTCCCCTCTGAGGAGGGAGGAGCCGGGGATGGTGCAGGCAGTGCAGGGAGGAAAGGTTCTGGTCCCAAGGAGAGAGGCAGAAGTGAAGCCCGTGTGGCCTAAACAGAGCATGCCGGGCTGGGTGACCGAGACGTCTGGCTCTGCCTATGCAGCCTGGAGGGCTAGAATCGTGTTGTGTTCGCTTCACTGCCAGCACCGAGCCACAGCTCAGTGTGACCAGGCCTCTTCCACAGATGACTGGCCAGTCTGCAGTGGGCTTCTGCATGGCCCACGGACCAGCTGATTGGAACCCTGTGCTTCCAGGTGAGCAGTTCCACAGGACAGTGGAACCCAAATTTGCCTTGGCAGCAAAAATAGTGGAGTGGTGTATTCATTCATTTTTCATTACTATTATGAAATACCTGAGGCAGGCAAATGTCATAAGAAAAAAAGGTTTGCTTAGCTTAGCATTTTGGAAGCTGAAAGTCCAAATGGCATGACACTGGTTCTGTTGAGGGCTTCTCTAGCTGTGTCACTTCATGATGGATGACGGTGGTTGTAGGAGGAAGGTTCTCATTACCTACCAGGAGGCCAGAGAGGGATTCTGTGGTTGAGTTCTCTCTGAGTGAGAGCTCGGGGCCCTGGAGAGATACCTTAATCCCTTTTGAGGGCAACTCCCCTAGTGACCTAGGACCTCCTACTCAGCCTCACCCGTTAAAGGTCCCACCACCTCTCAGCACCACCACACTGTCGACCACAATCCCAACACACAACTCGCGGGGAACCTGTTCAAACCATATCCAGATCACGGCAAGGGGGATGACAGTACTGGGAACTGAATCCAGGAGTGTTCTGCCCCTGAGCTACACTCCCAGCCCCTTTTAATTTTGAGACAGAGTCTTGCTAAGTTGCTGAGGCTGGCCTCAAACTTGCCATCCTCCTGCCTCAGCCTCCTGAGTCTCTGGGATTGCAGACGTGTACCACTGTGCCCGGCTCCACCATGATGACTTTTAGCAGGGGCGTTGTAAAGACTTAAACTAAGTCCACAAACCAAATATACCACTCAGAAACACAGCTCGCCCCACGAGAGACAACTCAGGACTTGGATTGATTACAGACAAGAGGGAACCCACCTCAGTGAGGACTCAAGTCCTGTGGCTGGGGGGACAGAGTCCACACCTCAGGGACTTAGGCAGTGGTCTGTGTCCACCTGCCTCTGAATCCAAGGTTCAAAACCACAATAACAATCACTTGCAATCCCATTATCTAGAGGAAACCCTTTTTTACCTTTTGATTTATGTCCTTTTATAGTCTTTAAACATACAGATATGTGCTTACTGTATATATTTATGAGCATGTGCTGCATACAAAGTTTCATATTTTTCTGATTTCACCTTTTGTCATGAACATTTTCTCACATCGTTAAAAATTGTTTGGTGAATGTATTTTTCATAATTTCACTGGACTATATTCAGGTACCCGCCAATCCATCTGGGCATGCCCAGAGAGGGTGTGGATGCTGTGTGAGGGTTTTCTGTGCATGCGCAGGAGAGCAATGTTCTCTCTGATGCTGACTCGCATAAGGTGGGGGGAGAATAGAAGTAAGTTTGGATTAGACAAAGGGGAGTGCAGGGAAGGGAGGGGGACGGGCATGGGAAAGACAGGAGAATGAAAGGGACATCACGTTTCCATGTTCATACGTAAACACGCCACCAGTGAAAGTCCACACCGTGTAGCACCACAGGAACCGGAGCCACACTCCATGTGTGTCTGTGTCAGAATACACTCTGCTGTCAGGAGTGACTAAACACCAACTCAGAAGTGCTCAGTTACATGGATGATACCACCCTGTCTAACCATCCTCCTGTTGACGGATGTTGGGCTCTTCCCACTTCTCGCGGCCGGGGAAGTGCCATGCTGCTGGGAATGGTCTCGTGCCATTCTGTGCGGGCGCGTTCTTCTCTTCTCCTGGGTTGCTGGCCATGGTCTCGAGTGGCCCCGATCCTGTATGTGGCTCTGTCACAGTGGACCACACACACAACCACGTTCCTGACATCAGAGATCATTTTTGGATTCTTCGTGCCGTTACGGCGGGTGAAGCCTGGATGATATTCTGGATTATTTTCTGTGCGGACGCTATTAACAAAGTGCATTGCTCTCAGGGAAGAGCGTCCAGGATGGAGATTGGATTCTAAAGCCAGATCGTGGAATAATTCACCTTTAGCTGGCACTTCACATTTCATGAATATCTCTCTGCCCAACCCATGAAAGTCCTGGGGACATTTAGCTGGAAGAAGAGAAGACCCAGGGGTTCTCATTGCTGTCTGTAAACACCTGAATGGCCACGATTGGGAAAGGAACAAGGTAATTTCATGTGGCCCCAAGAAACCAGCTGTGTCCACCGTCGGCTAAGCACGTGGGGCTTGGACTCTTCTTTCCAGTCCGCTTGTCGGGGGGCAGCTTTTGCGTCTCTATGTCTTTCTGCCTGTGACCCGCCCTGGGGCTCTGGGACTTCTTGTGAAATAAGACAGACTCTATTTCCGAAAGGGAATGTTCAACCCTTTAGAAAGAAAGACGTCGATCCAAAGATGGGTTGTCAACGAAGCGGAGGTTCACCGAAGAGCTGACCTCGGGACTATGGGAGGAGGAGGGAGGGTTTGCCCTTGGGAGCGCGGGTGTGTGTGCAGAAGGTCCGCCGCAGCTGGGAAGAGGCAGGACAGCGGCATCCACGTGTGGAGGTTGCGGGTGGACGACAGGCTGAAGGCTGAGCTCTCTGGAAGGCAGATGACACAGACCTCCCAGGGCGTCTGGCAACGTGTCAGAAGGTGACTCTCCACGTCCACATGTGCCTGCTGCGGTGGAAGGCTCATCAGTCACCAAGAAAGAGCCACCACTGTTCAGCAAGGGGCCAAGGGAACGCAGGAATTTGTGCCCTGAAGCGGCTACTGCTTGCTCAAAGCAGATGATTTTTTTAATTTAATTGTCGCTTAACTAACCGTAGGCAAGGCAATGCCCCGGTTCTCTGAGCAGCACAATGAGGATGCAGAATTAAGATCTTGGAATTTCTTCATTGATTCTCCCCACAAAGGAGCACCTGCCCTCTGGTAGGAGTGGGCTGACATTCCTCTGAGAGGGAAGAGCAGCAAGTATCTGGAACTATCCTATAATCCACCTCGGTCCACCCTCTTGGTCAATCCTTTGCTTCTCTCCTTTCACACTAAAGCACAATCCTTCTCCTCCACATAAGGAAAACACCCCGAGTCCCATCCATTCATAGCATGAAGCTCAAAGTCTAGGAGCTCATGATAGTCTTCATTTCAGATAAGCCAGCTGCTCTTCTTGAGTCATAGATTGAAGATCTACACAGATAAGTTATCTGTCCTCCTCGTAGTCATCAATATATGTCCCCTCTTATGGGGGATACATTCCAAGACCCCCAGTGGACACCCAAAACTTTCAAATAGTACCAAATCCTATATATACCATTTTTCCCCCTACACATATATTCCTGTGATAAAGTTGAATCAATCAATCTGGCACAGCAAGAGATCAAAAAGAATAATAATAAAATAAAACAATTATAACCATATCCTGTGATAAAACTGCCAACATTACTACTCTTGCACTTTGGGACCATTAAATAAAATCAGTGTTACCTGAACACAAGCACTGTGATACTGCAACTGTCAACCTGATAGCTAAGATAGCTAAGTACCTCACGGGAGGGTAGCATATACAGAGTGGATATACCAGAAAAAGGAATGATTCACATCCTGGGCAGATGGAGTGGGACAGATTTTATCACAATGTCAGAATGGTGCTACCAATAGTCATGACAATTCAAAATTTATGGACTATTTCTGGAATTTTCCTTAAAATATTTTTGGCATGGTTGACTGGGTTGCTAAAACCTCAGAGACTGTAACCTCAGATAAAGAGGGACTTGTGTACCACGATGGAACAGGAGAGTTTAATTCTAGTAAACACTCCCACTCAGATCCAGGAAGGAAGGAAGTCAGGAGCCATGGGGGAAAATAAAACCTTGCAAAACTTCCTGCCAAGAGAGAAGGCTGTGCTTCCTGGCAGCTCCTCAGCATCAGACATCAACAGCGGGAAGACTGCTCCTCAGTGAGGCGGGTGACTAAGGGAACTCACCGAGATTCCATACTGGGCTGTGAAAGAAACCACAGAGCCCAGAAAGTTGAAAACTCAAAGTTAAGAAGTGATGGTTGGAGAGGTATCAACTTGGCTGCGAGAGGAGAGGAGCACAGGTAGAGGGAACAGCATGGTGGAAAAGAATTTTGACACAGAGAAAGCGGTGGAACAGACGGGGAGGCTTAATGGACCCAGAGCTGATGGAAGAAGCAACTGCGTGAAGAGCAACCCAAATCACTCCGTCCACCAGCAGATAATTGGGCGGGAATCCCGCCAGGGTGGGAACCACTTATAAGTGCTGCGTGGTCTTCAGTAAAGGCAGAATATTGGGAACTCATAAAGGAAGTTGCCAGCTGACCCATTTTGTGCCCCAGAGTGTCCCTGGACTGAAATAAGCCCAAAGAGGTTTGTGCCTCTCCCTGGATGCCGAGGAGTGAGAGTCCCCTGGGCTCCTGGCATCCCATAAGATCTACTGGGAAGACACCAATAATGGCCACGCAGGAGCCTCCGCACTCCAGGGCTGATCCTGGCTGACTCACGCTCATAATGGTGAAGGTGAGGCCGGAGGAGGTTGAGACCCACTCAGAGTGGAATCTGTGGGAAGCACGGGGGACCCAGTGGCCCAGCAGAGGTCAGCATCTCCCCAGGGCGTGCGTCCCATCCCACATACCCACCATCAGAGTTCCAGAGGTCGCCAAGACCAAACCCCATGCTGGAACTTCCAGGGTAGAACTCCGCTCCACCCGCTGTGGGAGGACCCAACTTCCCAGTCCAACCAGCTTTTGCTCCCCGCCACCATGGCCGGCAGTTGACCGAGGAGCACAAAGACACTGGATTTAAGGACCCGGGCCAGGGTCACAGCGCCCAGAAGCGAACACCCAGGACGCCCATCCCGCAGCAGTTTCAACCGCCTCAGCAGAAACAAGCCCTTCATGTTTTAATCCCGTTTTCCCTCCTTTAAAATTTTTTCAAAATTCTTAATTTTTTTTCGAATTTTATTATTTTTTAATTTTCCCCCCATTTTGTGAGATTGTGGGGGAGTCTGGGGGGATGGGTGAGTGTGTTCTCGCTGTGTGGACATAGGATCAGAAATATATGTGTTCGTATACGTGTGTGTTTATGTGACTCCACTTCCTTTTTAACTGCTTTCTTGTTCACCTGTTCATCATCGGCCTCAGTTTGAGTTAGATGGGGTACAACTGGCTGTGGTCTTGAGTTGTTCTGATCTGACATTTATTTGTTTGTTTATCCCTTGGTTTTTGTCCTCTTATTGCCCTCCTTCTTTACTCTCCTCCCTACTGATAGTTAAATTTCCTGTTCCCTCTTCCTCTCTTTCATTTAAAAAATTTAGTTGTCTTTTTCACTCCTTCTTTATAGTCGTCATTCTTTACCTATCTCCTGCCTCTTTTATGCTCACTTTTTAAATATTTCAAAATTTCCCGACTTCCTACGCTATTTTCTCTCCACTTAAGAAACTGTAAATCCTGCTGATAGAATTCTAGACTTTATGTGATTTCTCTGCCACTCGTGTTGTTGTGATTCTTGATACACATGATGTAGCACACGCCTGCTGTGTAATGCCTGATCTAGTTCAGCTTTTTATTATTGGTTCATATGTTAAATGCTGATGTCACTATCCCTATACAGCTGGCAATTAGCGCCACGAATGTCAAAGGAGACACTGGACATTCATTTTAAGGCTGTACATCTGTTGCTAACGTTAGTTCTATTCCTGGCTTCCCCTTCCTCAAGAGGGACTGGAAGATTCGCTTCAAGTTCACAGAGCACAGATCTTGCTGCAGAGCAATATTCACACCTTGGTCAAGTAACAGAGGATCTTGCCCCACACATGATCTTGCCCCACCTGGGAACCTCAATAATACTTGGACTATAGTAACAATCCTATTCCCCTATAGAATAGGTGAGAGAGAAGTCCCAAACCAACAACCGGGCCCCAGTGAGGAACTACCAGAGGGGAACTTCAAGACCCACTCCTGGAAATCTACTCATACCCCCCCCCAAAACAGAGAGAAGTCCCAGAACAATAAAGAACTACACAGAAAAGTAAATGCACATAAAAGAGGAAGGGGAATTCATATTAATTGATGCACAAGTCCAAGACGTCTGAAAATGTGAGAAAATGGTTGAACAAATCTCCCCTCAAAATTCACAGCCCCCCAATAAAGGATCCTACATATATGGAGAAGTATGAAATTCCAGAGAAAGACTATACAAAACTGATTATTAAAATGTTAAATGAACTAAAAGAACATCTAAGGAATGAATTAAGAAAGCAAATACAGGAGATGAAAAAAAAAAACATTTCAATAAAGGACTAGAGATATTGAAAGGAACAAATCATAAGTCCTGAAAATGAAAGACGAAATGAATCAAATAAAAAATTCACTTGAAAGCATCACAAACAGATTAAATTTCATAGAAAATAGAACTTCAGGCCTTGAATACAGGGTACTTGAATTAAATACTCAGTATGCAATAAAGAAAAACAAAGACCATAATCAGAACCTACAAGAACTCTGGAACATCATCAAGAGAACAACACTAAGAGACACTGAGATAGAAGAGAACACAGAAATACATGCTAAAGGCATTAAGATTATCTTCAATGAGACAGTAACAGACAAAGTTCCCCTCTATTAGAAAAGAGATACAAATGCACACACAAGTGTAGGACCCCCCAAAAGGAGAACCCAACTCTATCCCTCGGATCGACGGCAACCCCAATCAACCGCAGGAGGCGTCACTTGATGCAAACCGCACGAGGTGTTTATTCCAGCGCGCTGGGACCCGACTCGGGACTCACGCAGGAGTCCAGGAGTCGAGTCCCTAGCAGAAAATCTTACAAGTTTATAAAGGCAGAAACCACACATCGGAAGGGGTCGCACATGAAAGGGAAAAGGGGAACAAAGCTGCCGGGAAATTCCAAAGGGGGTCTGAGTTGTCTGATAACATACAACATGTTTCACAATGTTTTACATCAGGGCGTAGATTCTGGTCAATAGTTTCTGGTAATCCTACTGTTTGAGCACCATCTAGCTATCTGGCTCAATTTACGCTTTTACTCTCTGTTTGGGGCTGTTTCTTGGAACAGCTTTAGGGGCTTTGTTCCCGTCACTGGGAGGGAGACCTTAGGGAGTTGAGATAAAACAGCTTAAAAAAAATGTCCATTCTTTCACAAGAGACATATAGGACCTCAAATACATAAGACCAAAACAGAACCTCTTCAAGACACATCATAATCAAAATGCCTAACATTATAAAAGGAAATAATATTAAGAGTTGCAAGAGAAAAGCATCAGATCAGGTCATATTTAGAGGTAAACCAATAAAGCTCACTTTTGACTTCTCAGCTCAGACCCTAAAATCAAGGAGAGTCTAGGATGAGATATTCTAAGCTCTAAAAGAAAACAATTGACAGTCGAGATTGCTATACCAAGCAAAGCCATCATTCAAAATCAATACGGAAACACTTTCCATGACAAAGATAAACTAAGAGAATTCATGACCACTTAGCAAACACTGCAGAGATACTTAAAGATAAATGGTACACAAAGGAACCCAAAAGCAAACCCCAGAGCTCCCAAATAGATGAAGATCACTAGAAGAGCAACTAACTAAATGAAAATCAAGACACAATTAAATATAGCAAACAAACCAAAATAGTAGGAAACAGCAAATCCATGTCCATATAACACTGGATATAAATGTGTCCCGACCCGCAGGACTTCAACGGGAACCTGGAGCGGGGAGCGGGGATTGGGAGAGACAAGAGACACGGGAAATGGAGACAAGACAAAAGCCTGATCAAGTCTCGTTTATTAGGGGAATAAACACAGTTAATATAAAGTACAAAAACCAATCAGGGGAAAGCGCGCGAAGGTAAGACTAGTCTCGCGCCAGAACTCGAATAAGGAAGTGTAGTTGGCCAGTCGTGAAGCACCACGCAATCTTGTCTGATGCACCTGGTATAGGCTGACAGTTGTGTGTGCAGGTAGAGGCACGCCCCGCCAGCATCCGGCAGGCGCCATCTTAGCTCAGCATGAGGCGAGGCAGGGCGCGTGACCTGCCGGCTCCGGACATAAATGGTCTTCACTCCCCAATTAAAAGACACTAAGACAGCCACCACCATCCGCACCATCATCCCCAGCAGCAGCAGTAGCAGTCGCACTACCACCACCATTATTATTTCTACAACCATAGCCACAACCACCGCCACCATCACCAGCAGCCTTACCAATACCTGCAGCATGGAGCCGAGGGCGGCCCCAAGGCCCCAAGGCCCAGCCAAAGCCACTGAAACATGAGCAGAAACACACCCTCCAGCAGCACCAGGAAATGCCGAAGAAGAAAACAAGCTATGGTGAAATAAATGGTAATGCTGGAGAAAGAGAAATATCTTTAAAGAGCTAGCAACCCCATTTCCAGGGTCCTCAATGGCAGCCAGCAAGTTGTAGACACTAGCCTGAAGCAGACTGTAAAGGCCAGCGCCTTTGGGAAAGCAGGAATTAAAACCAAGAATTTCATTCAGAAAAACATATGGACAAAAAGAATGGGACGTCTTACAAAAATAAATCTGGAGAGAACCAGTCTGTGGATAAGACTGATACTGTAGCAATTCCAAATGGTGTCGTAACAAATAATTCAGGCTACATTACTAATGGTTATATGGGCAAAGGAGCAGATAATGATGGTAGTGGATCTGAGAGTGGATGTACCACTCCTAAAAAAAAGGAAAGCTAGGCGCAATAGTGCCAAGGGTTGTGAAAACCTTAATTTAGTGCAGGACAAAATAATGCAACAAGAGACTAGTGTCCCAACCTTAAAATCGGGACTTGAAACTTTCAAGCCTGACTATAGTGAACAAAAGGGAAATCGAGTAGATGGTTCAAAGCCCATTTGGAAATATGAGACTGGGCCTGGAGGAACAACTGGAGGAAAACCTGCTGTGGCTGATATGCTTCGTCAAAGTTCAGATATTAAACCTGGTGTGAGCAGCAAAAAGTTCGATGATCGGCCCAAAGGAAAGCACGCCTCAGCTCTTGCCTCTAAAGAGGACTCATGGACCCTGTTTAAACCACTCCCAGTTTTTCCAGTGGACAATAGCAGTGCTAAAATAGTTCCTAAAATAAGTTATGCAAGCAAAGTTAAAGAAAACCTCAACAAAACTATTCAGAACTCTTCTGTTTGACCATCTTCATCCTCTTCGTCATCTACTGGGGGAACTCTGACCCAGCCTTCAAGTCTGTTATCCCAGGTCCCTATGTCAGCACTGAAATCTGTTACTTCTGCCAACTTTTCCAATGGGCCTATTTTAGCAGGGACTGATGGAAGTGTGTATCCTTCAGGGAGTCAGCCACTGCTAACTACTGCTGCTAATACTCTAACACCCGTTTCTTCTGGGACTGATTCAGTTCTCCAGGACATGAGTCTAACTTCAGCAGCTGTTGAACAGATTAAGTCTAGCACAAGAAATAAAACCAAGAATCAAGAATTGTGATGGCGGTGAATCCAAGATGGCAGACTAGAGGGAGGCTGCACTCCTTGTCACTCCGTAACTCCAGTTTCAAGCAAAGGATATCTGTTTCTTGGTGAGGCAGTTTTTGCTGCTTATCGATCCCCAGCTGTTTACCCCATTTGTCTAGTGTGATCACCTGCAGTCTGCCAGCATATCGATGCCTTTTTTGAGTGGAGATTGCTCATTGTCAGATGCCTATCATCTGCCATTTGCCTGCCTCTTGTCTGTCCATCGCCTGCCTTACACCTCTCCATCACCCACCACACAAGGTTCACCTCCCGATCGTCCGACAAGAGTCAGCAAACTGATCGCCAACTGCCAGTGGAGCACCAGCTGCCTGCTGTTGCCTGGAAGTTCACTGTTACAGTACCTGCAGGTTTGGTTACACGTGGCTGCTGCCATTTTGAAACAACAGCCAGGCCCCGTAGGACCCCTGGCCAGACTGACTGAGCCCGTCTCCAGGATCCCTCAGCCCGACCAATCACTCCCTGCCTCCGAGGCCCTCACATCAACTGACTGCTCCCTGCCACCAGGACCCCCAGACCGACTGACTGCGCCCTATCACCGGGACCCCAGACCGACTGATTGCACCCCCCCTCCAGGATCCCGCAACCAGACCAAACACACCTGACCTCCAGGACCTCCAGGTGACCACATCCACACCCCGAGCTGCAGCTCCCCATTTGCCAACACATTTAGAAGCCAGAGTGGCCATCTTGGATAATCCTGGAAGCCAAGCCATAGCTCCGATCTTTAGGTGGGGCAAATCCCATCCTGACACCCCTGCTGGAGACTTGAAGCTCATTGTCAGCTACTTCTCATGCATCAGGCTACTGAAGACTGGGAGGTTTGAATACTATACGAACGTTATATTGTAGATTTTCTTTTTTCTCCTTATTGAACGATTTTAAGTTTTTATTTCTTTACTTTTCTTGCTCTTTTTTCCTTTTGTTTACCTGTCCCCTCAGAGTCTCTTTCTCCCTTTCTGCATGCTAACATCCAATATCTTTTGATTATACTCTCACCCTTTCTATTATCTAGAACTTCTGTATATTCTTTTCTTATCCCATTAACAGCTACATCCTACATCCCTCTGCATCCTCTTTGTCCTCCACTAGAAACTGCAGACCTTATTGCAAATCTGTTTGTTATACTGAAGATAATATTTGAACTCATTCTGTTTATTATGAAAATAATGTCCTCGTAGGGGCTCTTTGGTCTAGGATTGCATAGTGTCTGAATTGGGCACTGCTAATATTGATCTCCCCTTAAAGGAAAGGTTTTGGAAACCTATAGGGCCACTATAAGCCTATGGGGGGAATCTGCAATACCCCAGATCTGCACTGCCAGAGGGGAAGATACAAGAACAACATGAAAAAACAAGGGAAGAAAATGATTCAAACAATCTAGATTCTATATTAATAGAATCCAATGACAGTATGTTAGAAGAAATGTCAGAAAGAACTTCAGATTATACATGATTAAGATGATTCATGAAGCAAAGGATGAGATAAGAGAGCAAATGCAGGCAATGAATGATCATACCAATAATCAAAGAGCAACGAAGACAAAATATTTAATCTTGAAAATAAAGTTGCCCAAACAGAGAAGATAGTAAGAAATCATGAACAGAATCTCCAAGAACTATGGGACATCATGAAAAGACCAAATTTAAGAATTATTGGGATTGAGGAAGCACAGAGATACAAACCAAAGGAATGAACAACCTATTCAATGAAATAATACCAGAAAATTTCCCAAACCTGAAGAATGAAATGGAAAATCAAATACAAGAGGCTTACAGAACATCAAATGCACAAAATCACAACAGATCCATACCAAGGCACATTGTAATGAAAATGCCTAACATTCGAAATAAAGATAGGATTTTGAAGGCTGCGAGACAAAACCATCAGATTACATATAGAGGGAAACCACTACGGAAAGCAGCAGACTTCTCAACCCAGACCCTAAAAGCTAGAAAGACCTGGAACAATATATTTCAAGCTCTGAAAGAACATGGTTGCCAACCAAGAATTCTATACAGCAAAACTAACCTTCAGATTTGAAGATGAAATAAAATCCTTCCATGATAAACAAAAGTTAAGAGAATTTACAAATAGAAAGCCTGCAGTACAGAATGTTCTCAACAAAATATTCCATGAGGAGGAAATGAAAAACAACAATGTAGGTCATCAAAGGGAGGAAGTACCTTAGAGAAAAACCACTCAAAGGAGAAACAAAGCCAACTTAAAAACCAAAAATAAGCCAAATGACTGGGAATACAAATCATATCTCAATAATAACCCTGAACATTAATGGCCTAAACTACTCAATCAAAAGACATAGACTGGAAGAATGGATTAAAATGAAAGACCCAACAATACGCTGCCTGCAAGAGACTCATCTCATAGAAAAAGACATCCACAGACTAAAGGTGAAAGGATGGGAAAAAAACTTACCATGCACATGGACTCAGTAAAAAAGTGGGGGTTTCCATCCTTACATCAGATAAAGTGGACTTCAAGCCAAAGTTAGTCAGAAGGGATAAAGAAGGACATTTCATACTGCTTAAGGGAACCATAAATCAGGAAGACATAATGCCCCAAACAACGGTGCATCCCTGTACCTCAAACAAATCCTTCTCAATTTCAGGAATCAAATAGACCACAACACAATAATTCTGGATGAGTTTAACACACCGCTGTCACCACTAGATAGATCTTCCAAACAAAAACCAAACAAATAAACCATAGAACTCAATAACACAATCAATAACCTAGACTTTATAGATATATAAAGATTATTCCATCCATCAATGAGCAAATTCACTTTCTTCTCAACAGCACATGGAACCTTCTTGAAAATAGACCATATGTTATGCCACAAAGCAACCCTTAGGAAATGCAAAAAAATAGAGATATTGCCTTGTGTTCTATCAGATTATAATGGACTGAGAGTAGAAATCAATGACAAAATAAAAAACAGAAATTACTCCAATACCTGGAGACTAAATAATATGCTATTGAATGAAACATGGATAACAAAAAACATCAGGGAGGAGATAAAAAAAATTCTTAGAGGTCAATGAGAATGACGATATAACATATCAAAATCTCTGGGACACTATGAAAGCCGTACTAAGAGGAAAATTCATTGCATGGAGCACATTCCAGAAAAGAATGAAAAGTCAACAACTTAATGACCTAACATTTCAGCTCAAAGCCCTAGAAAAAGAAGAACAGAACAACAGCAAAAGTAGTAGAAGACAGGAAATAATTAAAATCAGAGCTGAAATCAATGAAATTGAAACAAAAGAAACAATTCAAAAAATTGACAAAACAAAAAGTTGGTTCTTTGAAAAAGTAAACAAAATAGACAAACCCTTAGCCACACTAACAAAGAGGAGAGAGAAAACTCAAATTACTAAAATCTGTGATGAAAAAGGAAATATCATGACAGACACGACTGAGATACATAACATAATGAGAAGCTACTTTGAAAATCTGTATTCCAGCAAAATAGAAACTACCGAAGACATTGACAAATTTCTAGAGACATATGCTCCTCCCAAACTGAACCAGGAGGACATACACAATTTAAACAGATCAATATCAAGCAATGAAATAGAAGAAGCCATTAAAAACCTACCATCCAAGAAAATCCCAGGACCAGACAGATTCTCAGCGGAGTTCTATAAGACCTTCAAAGAAGAACTCATTCCAATACTTCTCAAAGTACTCCAGGAAATAGAAAAGGAGGGTACTTACCGAACTCATTCTATGAAACTAATATCACCCTCATACCCAAACCAGGAAAAGACACATCAAGGAAAGAAAATTTTAGGCCAATATCCTGATGAATATAGATGCAAAGATCCTTAACAAAATACTGGCAAAATGTATCCAAAAACATGTTAAGAAAATTGTGCACCACAATCAAGTGGGGTTCATCCCTGGAATGCAAGGATGGTTTAATATCCGTAAATCAATAAACGTAATCTATCATGTCAATAGACTTAAGGATAAGAATCATATGGTTATTTCAATTGATGCAGAAAAAGTGTTTGACAATATACAACACCCCTTCATGCTCAAAACACTAGAAAAAAAAGGGATAGTAGGAACATACCTGAACATTATAAAGGCTATTTATGCTAAGCCCATGGCCAACATAATTCTTAATGGAGAAAAACTGAACGGCTTCCCTTTAAAAATGGGAACAAGACAGGGATGCCCTCTTTCACCACTTCTATTCAACATTGTCCTAGAAACTCTAGCCAGAGCAATTAGGCAGACTAAAGAAATTAAAGGGATACGAATAGGAAAAGAGGAACTTAAGCTGTCACTATTTGCGAATGACATGATTCTATATTTAGAGGATCCAAAAACCTCCTCCAGAAAACTTCTAGACCTCATCAATGAATTCAGCAAAATAGCAGGCTATAAAATCAACGCACATAAATCTAAAGCATTTTTATATGCAAGCGATGAAACATCTGAAAGGGAAATGAGGGAAACAACTCCATTTGCAATAGCCTCAAAAAAAAAAACAAAACTTGGGAATCAATCTAACCAAAGAGGTAAAAGATCTCTACAATGAAAACTATAAAACATTGAAGAAAGAAATTGAGGAAGACTTTAGAAGATGGAAAGATCTCCCATGTTCTTGGATAGGCAGAATTAATATTGTCAAAATGGCCATACTACCAAAAGTGCTATGCAGATTCAATGCAATTCCAATTAAAATCCCAATGATGTACCTTATGGAAATAGAGCAAACAATCATGAAATTCGTCTGGAAGAATAAGAAACCCAGAATAACTAAAGCAATCCTTAGCAGGAAGAGTAAAGCAGGGGGTATCGCAATACGAGAACTTCAACTATACTACAAAGCAATAGTAACAAAAACGGCATGGTATTGACACCAAAATAGACAGGTAGATCAATGGTACAGAATAGAGGACATGGACCAAACCCAAATAAATACAATTTTCTCATACTAGACAAAGGTGCCAAAAATATGCAATGGAGAAAAGATAGCCTCTTCAACAAATGGTGCTGGGAAAATTGGAAATCCATATGCAGCAGAATGAAACTAAACCCCTGTCTCTCACCCTGCACAAAAATCAACTCACAATGGATCAAGGATCTTGAAATCAGTCCAGAGACCCTGCATCTTATAGAAGAAAAAGGAGGTCCAAATCTTCACTTTGTTGGCTTAGGATCAGACTTCCTTAACAGGACTCCCATCGCACAAGAAATAAAAGCAAGAATCAATACCTGGGATAGACTCAAACTAAATAGTTTTCTCTCAGCAAAGGAAACTATCAGCAATGCGAAGAGAGAGCCTACAGAGTGGGAGAATATCTTTGCCACTCATACTTCAGATAGAGCACTAATTTCCAGAATCTATAAAGAACTCAAAAAACTCTACGCAAAGAATACAAATAACCCAATCAACAAATGGGCTAAGGATATGAACAGATGCTTCACAGAAGAAGATCTACAAGCAATCAACAAACATATGAAAAAATGTTCACCATCTTTAGTAATAAGAGAAATGCAAATCAAAACTACACTAAGATTCCATCTCACCCCAATTAGAATGGCAATTATCAAGAATACAAGCAACAATAGGAGTTGGAGAGGATGTGGGGAAAAAGGTACACTCATACATTGCTGGTGGGGCTGCAAATTAGTGCAGCCACTCTAGTGTGGAGATTCCTTAGAAAACTTGGAATGGACCCACCATTTGACCCAGCTATCCCACTCCTCAGCCTATACCCAAAGGACTTAAAATCAGCGTACTACAGAGATACAGCCACATCAATGTTCATAGCTGCTCAATTCACAATGGTCAGACTGTGGGACCAAACTAGATGTCCTTCAATTGATGAATGGATAAAGAAACTGATATATATATATATATATATACACACACACACACACACACACACACTGGAATATTACTCCACTATAAAGAATAATAAAATTATGGCATTTGCAAGCAAATGGATGAAATTGGAGAATATCATGCTAAGTGAGATAAGCCAATCTCAAAAATCCAAAAGACGAATGATCTCACTGATAAGCAGATGATGACACATAGTGGGGGGTGGGAGGGGGACAAGAATGGAGGAAGGAGGGACTGTATAGAGGGAAAAGAGGGGTGGGATAGGTGGGGGGGAAGGAAAAAAATGACAGAATGAATCAAACATCATTACCCTATGTGAATGTATGATTACACAAATGGTGTGCTGTCACTCCATGTACAAACAGAAACAACATGTATCCCATTTGTTTACAATAAAAACAAATTTAAAAAAAAAGAATTGGGATGGCATCAAATTTAAAGGCTTCCACACAACACACAAAGGAAGTGATTAGGAGCATGAAGAGAGAGTTTACAGAACGGGAGAAAATTTTTGCCAGCTACTCCTCTGACAGGGGATTAATATCCTGAAAAAAAAAGGAACTAAAAAAAAAAAAAACAAAAAAACAAAACAAAAAAAAAAAACAAAAAACAAAAAACACCAAAAAACAAACAATAAATGGGCAAAACAACTCAACAGGTAGTTCTCAAAAGAAGAAACTGAAATGGCCAATAAATATATGAAAAAAAAGTTCAGCATCTCTAGCAATCAAAACTACCCTAAGATTTCATATCACACCAGTCAGAATGGCAATTAGCAAGCATACAAATAACAAATGCTGGCAAGGATGTGGGGGAAAGGTTCACTCAGCCATTGTTGGTAGGACTGCAAATTAATAGGAGCACTCTGGAAAGCAGTATAGAGATTCCTCAAAACACTAGGAACAAAACCACCATCTGACCCAGCTATCTTTTTCTCTGGTATTTATCCAAAAGAACTAACATCAACATACTAGAGTGATACAGCAACATCCGTGTTTATAGTAGCACAATTCACAATAGCCAAATTACAGAACCAGGCCAGAAGTCCATCAATACATGAATGGATCAAGAAAATGTGGCATATATACACAACAGAGTTTTACGCAGTCATTAAAATAGAATGAAATTATAGCATTTGCCAGAAATGGAGAACATCGTGCTAAGTGAAATAAGCCGATTCAGAAAATCAAGGGTTGAATGTTTTTCCTCATATGTGGAAGATAGGGAAAAAAAAAAAAAAAGAAAGGAAAAAAGGGATTTTTGTCAAAATGAACTATAATGCTTTAATTAAAAAAAAAAGAAAATGAAGAATTTGTAAAAAATATGTGTGTGTGTGTGTGTGTGTGTGTGTGTGTGTGTCCCTACCTAGGATTAGAGAAAATTAGGTTTACTTCTATCCCTGGAAGTGGCTCCCTTATCCACTGTTCCTGGTGACCCTTGGGTGCATCCTCTGGGAGGCTCATTAAATTCGACAGCCATACATGACACAGACGTGGTATGTCACGTTTTCTGTGGAGCTGAGTCTTCTCAGCTGGCTTCCTGCCTAGAACATGAAAGAGTAGAAGAGTCATTTCAAATGGGGAAAAGGTCATTTGGGGTTTGTGGTTGTTGTTGTTCAGATTAAAGGTTCTTTTGGTCAATTTCTTCAAAACATCAAAAAATTTTAGTTGACTTCATGAACATTAGGCTCTGGACTGCTGAACGTGCTAACTACTCTTTCTGAAGCACATCTCTCTAGATGCTGGTTCCTTGACATTTTCAGACTTCAGGGGAGACTCTGTCTTGGTGACCTTTTGTCTGGTTTAAAGGATTTACTGGACACCATGTTGACTGATTAATGGACTGCAACACCTCCACACTTGATTTGGTCGTAACCACCAGGCTAAGTACTCATAAGCCTTTCTCTTACAAATGCTTCCCAGTTTTTATTTGCCTTTTGAGAATTAGAATCATCTTTCGACTTTGTAAGTCCTGGGATGCCTATTCTTTCTACATTTAAATTCTTCTTGCAATCTGTCCAATTTTTCTTTATTGTACCTTGTCAAATGCAACTAATAGAAACCAATTCTTGCTACTAAAATTCTTTTTATTTCATATTTATCTCTATATATGGATAGATGTATATGTATGGATATATTTTTCTATATATTGTACCATTTAACCACTGAATCACATCCCCAGCCCTTATTTATATTTTATTAAGAGACAGAGTCACACTGAGTTGCTTAGTGTCTCACTAAGTTGCTGAGGCTGGCTTTGAACTCACAATCCTCCTGCCTCAGCCTCCCGAGCCGCTGGGATTACAGGTGTGCGCCACTGTGCCTGGCTTTTCCATATTTGCATTGGTGCTTGTAGTTGTACGTAATGGTGGGATTCATTGTTACACATTCTTACATGCACACAGTAAAACAATAGAACTTGGCCAATATCATTCCCTAGTGTTTCCTCTTTCCCTCCTCTCCTCTCCCCGTTCCTTTCCTCCACAGATCTTCTTTTGATTTCCATGAGATTCCCCTCAAATTCCTTTTCCCATTTCTTACGCAAAAGCCAAAAATTCATTTGCTAAATTATCTTCCTTCCACGTTATGCCAGGTGATAACTCAGCCTCCAGTGGCTGCATCGCTACTGCCTATTTTAGATGTGCAGACTTCTAGGTACCAGGCTTCGTAGAGGACAGTACTCACTATTGTGCCACAACGACCCTCAGGAGCTAAGGTCTATCTCTTGCCCACTTTACATGTTATTCCAGGATCAGCTTCTGCTGTTCCAGGCTGATGCAGCAGCGCCGATCTGACAAGCCAGACTTCGTAGAAGAGCAAAAAGACTGAAAAAACAAAAACGAAGTCTGCATTGGCTCTTAGGGCTTCTTCCAGGAAGTGGTGCTCCTCACTTCCGCCCGCGTGGTTCCCCGGGATTGTAAGAGGATGGGGGATGGATGGCTTTGTCAGGGAAGAGTAATGCAGTCCCCCACACCCCACAGAGCCCAATGAGCAGGACCCTCTCTTTCACTGGAGTTCTGAATGGAGACTCAAAACCAAGGCGCCAACCAGCAGAGACTCGAAATGACTCCATCAGAAGACAGATGGGTTGGAGGTACAAGAACCAAACAGGATGGCTCATTTAGAAGCCCAAAAGGTGAAGCCTTACTGCTCTAACAAGACTGCCAGCAGCCGTCCCTGGAGGAGGAGAGAGCGTGTTCCAGGAGGAGCTGCTGGCGGTCAACAACGGGAAGAGGAGGGGCCCAAGAACCTGGCTCCTTTCCAACTTTCCAGGCAGCTCAGCTAGTCCCACAGCAGCAGGGTGGACCCAGGAGGGCTGGGGCTAAGTGCTAAGAAGGTCCCCAGGTGGAAGGAATCATCAGGGGTGAGGAAGAAGCACTTCCAGTGGAGTTCTCTCTCAGCCAGTGAGGCCCGACAACTGACTGGTTCCAGTGCCCAGTGGGCAGAGGACACTCTGCAGCTCCAGGGGACAGGAGGGAGGGGTGGCTCGCTCTTGAAAATGACCAGGGAGAGCTTCCTGGAGTGGAATGCAATCCAGGTGGGAAGGTTCCGATCTGGGGAAGCTTTTCTGTATTTGTTCTGCGGGTTTCCTATAAATCCATCTTTAGCAGCATGTGTGGTTGGGGATCCTCTTTCTCCATCCTCCCCCAAGAAGACCATTCAGGCGACTGGAGAGTCAGTAAAAATCAGTGGACTCTGAACAAGAAGAGCCTTGAAGGGGATTCCGGGTCTATTTTTCGGGGCCAGAGGGGCTGAAATAGTTGAGTGCCTGAACTTAGACCACAGAGGCGGGGCTGGGATGTTAGACTCAGGCTTCTGATTCCCAAGCCCCTTCCTCCTCGCAGGGAGGGGCTGGAATGTCTCTCCCGAAGTGGGACCTTTCCGTTGTACAGGTCTGTAATTCCCTCCAGGTGCTGACACCCCTGACACCGCTGACAAGCAATTCCAGGATTTATCACCAGGAGCAGCAGCGTGGGAGCGGATGTCTGCAAAGCCATTCCAAAATTCTCCCCGATCAGACCCACAAGCCGGACCTACCAAGACAGGGCTCCCCACAGATGCAAAGGATTTTTCTCCCAAGACATTGCCTCTAGCAAGGGCGGGGTCTGTTGCTAGGGCAACCCCATGGGGTTTGCAGGTCCCTGGGCTCAAAGTCCTTGGGATCCCTCTGTGCTTGGCTTTCCTTCCTGCCCATCATTCTGCTTCTGTTTCTCTCTTTATTTTGCTTTTTCCTCCAAAATCTGAGTCTCTCCCTGTAAGATCAGGTTGACCTCTACAATGTCCCAGAGCTGACTCACTTGTGTGTCTTCTTATTCCTCAGCCAATCTTTTGTATTTTTCTTTTTGGCACTCCAGATTGAATCCAGGGGCACTTAAACACAGAGCCACACCCCTTTCTGTTTTTTAGGTTGAGATAGAGGCTGGCGTTGAACTCGAGATCCTCCTGCCTCAGCCTCCCAAGCTGCTGGGACTGCAGGGGTGCACCGCTGTGCCCCACCTCCGTGGACAATCTGGATACCTTTGCCAGTTCCTCCGTAGTCAGTTCTTCCTCAGATTTCCCCCTTCAATCCATAATTCAACATTGTACTTCACTTCCAGCCTCTGAGAAACCCCAAATGGGTCTGTGCCCAACTCCATTTTGACGGGGGGAATGTATGGTGGCAGGGAAGGTCAACAGTCATGGCCACAATCTATTGGTCACTTGCTTTGCCAGATGCCTTACATATATTTTAGCAGGGGAGGCGGTACTGGGGAATGAACCCAGGGGCGCTCTACCACTGAGCTACACCCCCAGCCCTTTTTATTTTTACTTTGAGACAGGGTCTTGCTAAATTGCTGAGGATGACCTCGATTTTATGATCCTCCTGCCTCAGCCTCCAGATTAGCTGGGATCACTGGCTTACAGCTCTATGCCTGGCTATATGTTACTTTGAATGTTGGAGAAGAGCTTTGTTGTCCCCATTTCATAGCTGAGAACATAAAACTAAGAGGTGTCAAAGGACAAACTTCCAACAATTTAGTTCAAAGATCTCAATTGGCTTTATTTTCAACTCTAGAATCAGGTCACACTTCAGAGTCAATCAATCAGGCACTGGAGGGGCTCACTTTTGGGGTGGCCCCGATTTCCATATCCTTCAGTTAGCATCAGATTACTTCAGTTTACTTTTTCTTCTGCAAGGATTAAAACAAAGGGAACTTCTTTATCACATGCCCATGAAAACTGGCAGGTTTAGGAAAATTAGCTATTACCTCTCTCTCTCTACTGATTTCTTGGAAAAGTCAAATAACTACTCTGGTTTGGGGAGGTGCCATTTTTAGCATGGGTGACTCCATTTTGGGTTTTAGTCTGATCTGTCCAGAGACCAATGCAAGAGATTAGTCCAAAACAATGGCCCCCTGTATTGTTTATCTAGCAGAGTTTGAGATTCCCCAGCAATGAATGGCAAAGGCGCACTCGACCCGTCCCATGTGGCTCCATGTCTGTACCCTTCCTGTGGCCACTTAGGAAGCCACTGGCAATGACAAAAGCCAAAGTGAGGACAACAGAGTGGGAATGCAGGTGAGGCAGATGTTAAGTGCTCGGAAATGCACAGTTCAGGCTAGCGGGTGAGCCCACAACCAGGCATTGGGCTGATACTGGTGGGAGAAAGTACAGTACATTATTTTTTGCATAGTACCCTATAAAACGCTTCTCCAAAATGACATCTGTTTGCTCCTTATTCATTCAGGAAATACATCTTATTATCCCTTTAAATTCCTTTATTCTGCTGCATCCCCACCAGAAATGGCAAAGAAACGAAGTAACGCCATTTTGTTCTGACCTGACCCCATGGTATGCTTGCTCTGTAATGCGTTCCTTTCAGCCTCTGGAAGCTGTGTCTATGTTGACAGTACAATGGGACCTTCCCACCTCCCTGACCATGGCCCTGTTGTATGACGAAAATGACTCTGAGATGTGTCATCAAAACCATTCTCTCATGTAATCAAAGTATCTGCCTCAACAAGGTCTTTTCTGACCTACATGCGCCTCAATCGTCCTCGTGGTTTTTGTGGATTTTGCCTTTATACATACGCTCTGTACTTTCAAAATTCAGGGCTGGGAGTTCGCTGAGGGCTTGGCCTGCTCCCAGCCATGGCTTGCCTGGTGTGCTCATTAAAAAGCCCTTTTTCCCTCTCAATCTGGCTCAGTGTGCATGGTGGTTTGTAATTCTCATGCGCTCCATCACACGCCCTGTCCTTTCCCACCTCTATCACAAACTCGAGGCCCCACACTACCTTGCAAAGAAGGTTTGGGCCTCAGCTGTGAGTAAGTAGCAGTGGCCACTGTAACGGAGTGGCAGATATTCTTCATCCTCCGGACACGCCCTCCCGCCTTCTCCGACCTTCTCCTTGGGGCCGCTCCTGGCCCTCTGGCTTTGGGCTCAGTTTACCCCGTGGCTCACTCATCCACCCACACGCTACCTCACTTGGCCTCACTTCTCAGGCCTTGGGAAGTGATGCAGTTCTCAGACATTGCCAGCTCTGGGTTCTTCCTACACGGGTCCTGCTTTGTCCACACCTTTATAAAAAGTTCTCTACTAAGTTACCCTCAAAGCCCGTCCTTCACCCCCACACGCCTTTTTTTTTTTTTTTTTTTTTTTGTGCTGGGGATTGAACCCAGGGGTGCTTTACCACTGAGCCACATCCCCAGCCCTTTTTATTTTTTTATTTTGAGATTGGATCTTGCTAAATTGCTTAGGATGTTGCTAAGTTGCCAAGGCTGCCTTTGAACTTGCAAACCTCCTGCTTCAGCCTCCCCAGTTGCTACCATTACAGGCACACACCTGGCTCAAGGGCCACATTCTGAATGTTTGAGCTATCTGTTTGCTCCACAGTCTTGACGAGAAAGATAAAACCCCAAATATTGTGGTTTATGCCAAAGAACAGTTATTTCTAACTCACATCATCATCCAGGATGGGCCCAAATATGCGTGTCCACATGCCCATGCATAAGACTCCTGGAGAATTCCGAGGAGGTCAGGTCAGACTGCAGAATGTGGGTGGAGGACCGTCTACCCAGTCTGATCCAGGTGTCTCTGGAAAGCACAGAAGACATTGACCTCGGCTGGTAGCCAACAGTCTTTCAGAAAATGAAGCCTGGGTCATTATGTTCTCATGGCAATCAAATGATGGTTGTCCGTCACTGAGAGATAGGGCTATGGGAAAGAAAAAATAGTTTTCCTAAAGACGTCGGTACTACCCACAGAAGGTCAGTTCCTTTCAATTAGCATTTATTTTAATAAGCAACTTCTAAGCATGAGGCAATGTAGTCAGTTCTCTCGGGTTTAGGAGACAGGAAATATTTTTCTATTTAAATTCTATCTTAAAATGTATATGCAGAAAATTCTTTCTGGTGCACACATTTGCCAGTTTTCTTGTTGCATGTCTTCACACGTGTTTGGTACGGAGCTCTTGCGACGATTTGAATATGGTTTGTCTTCATCCAACTCATGCAGAGGTTTAAATGCTCGAGGTGGTGGTGTTGGGGGCTAGGAGCTGGTGTGGGGGGGTTTGGTCTTGGGGACCGAGCCCTCCAGAATGGATCAGGCCATTTGACAGGAGCTGGTGAGTTCTCATTCTCTGCGGAACTGAAGTGGTTACCACAACAGTGGCTTGTTAGGAAGCAGGCTCACCCCTCCTGTTTGGTCCCTTCTGCTTGTCTCTCCTTGTCCTGCTTTCCACCATGAGTTGAATTCACATCAGGCCCTCACTGGAAGCCAAGGAGCGCAGCCTCTTTTTTTAATAAATTATTCAGTCTCAGGTGTTCTGTTATAGTCACAGAAAACAGACCGAGACAGATAATTCACATACCATGAAATTCACTATTTAAATGTGCACAGTTCAGCAGTTTTTAGTATACCCACACAATTATGCAAGCATCACTACTAATAGAATGTTTTTATCACTGCAAAATGAGACATTGTAACCACCACCAGCCACTCCCACTCCCCTTCTTCCCCTCCCCTTGGCAACCACTGTTATACTTTCTCCCTCTATGGATTTGATTACTCTGAATATTTCATATATATGGACTCATACAATATGTGCACCTTCTGAGTTACTTCTTTCACTTAGCACCCACTTTTAAGGGTCATCCATATTGTAGCATGTTTCAGTACTTTTTTCCTTTTTATGGTCAAATAATATTTCATTGTATGGACATACCACATTTTGTCTATCCATTTATCAGTTGATGGACAGTTGGGATATTTTCACTTTGGGTTCTTATGAACAAAACTACAATGAATATTGCGATAAAAGTTTTTGTTTGAATAGGCATTTTTAATTCTCTTGGATATAGAGTAATTCTATGTGTAACTTCATTTCCATAGTGAATTCACTCTTATCACCAGCAGCATATGGGGGTGCCAATATCTTCATATCCTTGCTAGCATTAATTCTTTTCCATTTTGTAGTTATGTCCTATATTAGGATTCTCTAGAGGAATGGAACCAACAGGAAGTATAATTATAAAAAGGGGATTTATTAGATTGGCTTACACAACCAGAAGCTGGATAGTCCATAATGACCATCTGCAGCTGGAGAGCTGGAGGAACTAGTGGCTGTGCAGTCCAAGAGACTGAAGCCCCAGAACAAGAAGGATTGACAGTGCTACCCTAGTGTGAGACCAAGATTTCTGGAAATTTCCTGGAGAATCACTGATACAGTCTGCTTTGGAAGAGCGAAGGAGCCAGAGTCCAATATCCTTAGATGATGGAAACAGCAATCAAGAACCCGTTCAAGAAGAGCCAAGCTTGCATCTGCATCTGCTTCCTTGTTCTTCCAACTTTTATTCCATCCGAGCCACCATCCTATTGGGCAGTGCTGCCCACGCTTAGGGAGGGTCTCCACTTCAGTTGGCTATCCCACATGCCAATCATTCCTGGACATGCCCTCATGGACACACACAGAAGCCTCTTAATCATCCGCATCTCCTAATCCAATCAAGCTGACAATTCAGGTTAACCATGACAGCCATTCTAGTGCATGTAGAGTTAGCTCACTATGGCTTGGCTTTGGTTTGCATTTCCCAAATAATTAATGGTGTTGAACCTCTATTTCATGTGCTTATTGACCATTTGTATATCTTCTTTGGAGAAAATTCCATTCAAATTCTTTATCTAGTTTTTAGATTTGGTTGTCCTTTTATTTCTGTGTTGTGAGAGTTCTTTATGTATTCAGGAGAGTAGATCTTCGTATAATAGAGTCTGTACAGCCATTTCTTCCATTCTTTTCCTTGGTAGTGTTCTTTTACACACAAAATTTCTTAATTTTCACAAAGTATATCATGTCTGTTTTTTTCCTTAGCTGCTTATGCTTTTGGTGTCACAATCAAGGAATTGCTGTCTAATCAAAAGTCACAAAGATTTGCACCTAATTTTCTTCTAAGAGTTGACAATGGTGGCACTTCTCTTTAGGACTTTCATCCATTTAGGGTTAATTTTGTATGTGGCACAATGTGGGGTCCACTTCTCATTCTCTTGCATGTGGACATCCAGGTGTCCCAGCACCGTCTGTTAAATAGTCTACCCTTTCCCCACAGAAAGGCCTGGCACTGCTGTCAAAATCAGTTCACCATCCCAGCAGCTCAGGAGGCCGAGGCAGGAGGATCACAACTTTGAAGACGGCCTCTACAACTTAGTGAGGCCTTAAACTTAAACTTTGTGAGACCCTGTCTTAAAATAAAAAATAAAAGCAGGCTGGGGATGTGGTTCAGTGGTTATGTGCCCCTGTGTTCAATCCCTGGTACCAAAAAAATAAATAAAATTTCATCTCAAGACAGTTTTAGTAGTTTCTATCTCCCTAGGAAGTTGTCTATTTCATCCAGATTGTCTGATTCATTGTCATACAATTGTTCTTACCAATCCCTTATCACATTTTCTATTTACATAAAATAGATAGCAGTTAATAACTCCCCCTTCATTCCTAATTTTACTGATTTGAATATTTTCTCTCTCGTCCTAATCTAGCTAAAGCTCTGTCAATTTTGTTAATCTTTTCCAAGGGAAAAATGTTAGGAATTGCATTGTGTCCTCCAAAAAGATCTGTGGGTGTATTTGTCCCCAGAATGTGTGAATGTGACCTTCCTTGGGAAGAGGGTCTTGGCTGATGTAACCAAGTTAGGATAGGGTCACAGTGGATTGGAGCGAGTCACTTAATCCAGTGACGATGTCTTAAAAGGAGAAAGACCAGGCCACAGACACACAGTGGGGAATGCCATGTGAAAATGGAGGCAGGGAATAGAGCCAGGTGTCTAAAACAAGAACTGCCAAGGGTGACTGGCAACCACCAAAAGCCAGGAGAGAGTCCCAAAACAGATTTTCCCCAGAACCTCCAGAAGGAACCAAGGTGCTGATAACCTAAATTTCAGATTTTTTTTTTTTTTTTTTTGGTACCGGGGATTGAACTCAGGGGCACTCAACCACTGACCCTGACCCACATCCCCAGCCCTATTTTGTATTTTATCTAGAAATAGTGTCTCACTGAGTTTCTTAGGGCCTCACTTTTTGCTGAGGCTGGCTTTGAACTTGCGATTCTCCTGCCTCAGCCTCCCTAGTTGTTGGGATTACAGGCGTGCACCACCCATGCTTGGTGCCATTTTACTTTTTATTTTGGACAGGGTCGTACTAAATTGCTGAGGCTGGTTTTGAACGTGCAATCCTTCTGCCTCAACCTCTTGAATTGCTGGGATCATAGGTGTGTGGCCCCCCCCCATCTTGCTAAATTTCAGATTTATAGCCTCCAAAACTGTGAGAAAAGTGATTTCTGTTGTTTGACGCTGCCTAGTTTGTAATCATTAGTTACAACTATTTTTGATTCATTGATCTTATCTATTGGTGTCCTAATCTCTATGTCATTCATGTTCACTTTAATCTTTATAATTTTCTTAATTTCCACTTTCTTTGGATTCAATTGGCTCTGATTTCTTTCTTTCTTTCTTTCTTTTTTTTTTTTTAGTTGTTGACAGACCTTTATTTTATTTATTTACATGCAGTGCTGAGAATCGAACCCAGTGCCTCACACATGTGAGGCAAGCGCTCTACCCCTGAGCCCCAGCCCTTGCTCTGGTTTCTTAAGGTGGAAATTTAGATTACTGACTTGAGACCCTTCTTTTTAAACGTAGGCCTTCACTGGCACACCTTTCCCTCTGAGCGCTGCTTTGGCTGCATTCCATCAGTTTGGGTATGTTATGTTTTATTTTTAATCATCTCAAAGGATTTTCTGATTTGTCATGTGCTTTCTTCTTTGACTCGCTGGGTCTTGAGAAGTGTGTTGTTGGATTTCCACGTATTTGTGGATGTCTCATAGTCTCTTCAGCAGTTGACGTCTCATTTCATTCCCTGTGGTCAGAGAGCATAGTTTACCTGGTTTTAATCCTTTCACATTTCTCGAGATGTGTTCTGTCTATCCTGGAGGATGTTTCGTGTGTGCATGGGATGCACCATGTGCAGCTTCTCCTACTGCTGCCTGGAGTGTTCTGTACATGTCTGCACATGTCTGCTGGGTTTAGTTGGTCTATAGTATTGTTTATGTCTCCCATTTCCCTGCTGATCTTCTGTCTCATTCTACCCACAATGGACAGCAGGGGTATACACCTAGAACTAGAATTGCCAGATTGTATGGTAGCTCCAGATTTAACTTTTTGAGAAATTCACAGCAGCAGTACACAAGGACTCCAGTTTCTTCACATCCTTGATAACACTCGTTATTTTGTTTTGTTTTATTTTGACGACAGTCCTTCTTGTGAATGTGATACAGTATTCTTTTTTCTTGGTTTTTGCGCCCCTGTGTTCAATCCCCCATAACAACACAACATAACAATTACCCAAGAGAGTAGTGTACTTTGTTGCATGTAAGTTAGATATGCCTTCATAAAAAGAGTAAAAATATTTTTAATTGTACTTACTGTTTTTGAACAGTATTCCTTGCCTATGTGCAAAATTCAAAACAGATCAAAGAATTTTTAAGAGTACACCCTCCCAGGCCTAATCCTCAGCCACGGGGTTCCTCTTCCTAGAAGACTCAGGATTATTCTATGCAGAGAAAGGCATTTGCCTGTCCCCCACCTGTTTTGTATGTTTTGTTATTGATGGAGCATCCTCCACCCAGTGTTATGAGCCTTGCTTCTCCCACTCAACACAGTATGGTAGGTCTCATTCCATATGAACACGTGGCTTCCTGGGGTTTGGATTCATTTAGTTTTGCTTTTTTGACTGAGGAGGATTCCTCTGATGGGATGCACCATATTTCTTATATCATTTCCACACCGATGGACATCTGGGTTGACTCTAGTCATTTATTATTGCTTTCAAACACTTTGCACGTATGCGGGGATATCTCTAAGTTAGAACACTAGACACAGAATTCCTGGACCACCGATTTGTACACGTGTCATCTTGAGAGACATCACCAAATTTCCTTCTGTAGAAGTTGTACCAACTTCTACAATTCCACTGGCAATGGTTTTTTGGGGGGAGGATCATTTGTTTATTTTGTACAGGGGTTTGAACCCAGGGGCACTTTACCACTGAGCTATATACCCAGCATTTTAAACTTTTTTTTTTTTTTTTTTTTTCATTTTGAGACAGAGTCTCACTAAGTTGTTTAGGGTCTTGCTAAATTGCTGAGGCTGGCTTTGAACTTGACATCCTCCTGCCTCAGCCTGGTGGGATTACAGGTGTGCACAAACTTGCTGGTAATGTTTGAACATGCTTGTTTTCCCCACAACCTTCTAAAATACAAATGAGGTGTAGCTCAGTGGTAGAGCACCTGCCTAGCATGTGTGAGGCCCTTAGGTTCCGTCCCCAGCACCGCAATAAATAAGTAAATACAAACAAATGAGTCACATCACTCCCACGTTCACCTCTGGAAGCTTCCTGTTGCTCTTAGAATAGAACCTGCATTGCTCGCCCTGGTCGCGAGGGCTGCCTGTGCTGTGGGACTCCAGCAACCTCCTTTCCCACGTGTCGCTGAAGCCATAGGCTGGGGGAGAAATCAGGAGGACTGCTGCAGAAAGCAGGACGGCAGCCAGAAGGGGTGCAGGTAGCTGGGCCATTTCTCCACCGGACCAGAGGAAGTCACACCAAGCCGTCCACCGAGGGCCAGTGAGGACACTGCATGGGGACTGCAGAGTGGCTAGATGAAGCTCCAGCCCAGGACTGGTGACCAAGAGCATCCTTCAGATGGTCTCCAGCAGGTCAATAAGGAGCCTCTCCACTCTGAGGAGCTGGTTCAACCCCCAGTACCAAGGGAAAAAAAAGAAAGAAAGGAAGGAAGGAAGGAAGGAAGGAAGGAAGGAAGACTTGAGATATCAGTTTTGTAGTCAAAATGGAATTTCAACTGGCGCTATAGTCGAAGTTCTAAGCAAACTATGTTAAACTGAATTAAAAGATTTACTTAATGAGGGCTGGGGTTGTGGCTCAGTGTAGAGGGCTGGCCTAGCGTGTGTGAGGCACTGGGTTCGATACTCAGCACCACCTATAAATAAATGAATACAATAAAGGTCCATCAACTTCTTTTTTTATAGTTCTGAAATCCCTTTTAGCTGGAAGATTGCACTTCTTTGATGAACATCCTGAGTTCTGGATCAGCTGGGTGGTGACTTTGTAATTATTATTATTGGCTTAATAATGCTAATACATCCAAATACTATGGCTTGTGGTTATGATGTTGCAGAAATGTATCTATTGATCCAGAAAGATTGGAAGCTATGCTGCTAATGGAATAAATGTGTTAAAAACTGTATGATATGATTTTGTTAAAATATATATGTTTCAAGATGATCATGTATGTAAACACTGAAAGAAATCTCCGAGGCAATACATTGAGGTGCCAACGCAGAAGCACTGTTAAGATTATGGGTATTAGTTTTTTTCTTTGGCAGTGCTGGGGACTAAACCCAGGGCTCCGTGCATACTAAGCCAGCCTTCAACCCCTGAGCTACTTTGCCAGCTTTTCTATATTGTCTTATTTTCATCAACATTCATTGCTTTGGGAATAAAAATTAACACTCAGATAATAAAAGAAAATCATCTACATTCTGTCTAGCTTATTTTCCTATTTAAAAAAAAATTCTAGGACTGGGCATGGTGACTCGATCCTGTAATCCCAGCAGCAGCTCAGGAGCCTGAGGCAGGAGGATGGTGAGTTCAAAGCCAGCCTCAGCAACTTAGCAAGACCCTGTCTCTAAATAAAATTTTAAAAGGGCTGGGATTATAGCTCAGTAGTTAAGTGGCCCTGGGTTCAATACGTGGTACCAAATACATTTATATATGTATAACAAGGGGAAGTCATGGATACAGAGTCTGACCATACTTTGGTTTGTACATATAGGTGAGGGCTACCTACTTACAACCTTCTGGGTTATGAAGGGTGCCATGATTTGAATATGATTTAAATATGTCTCTCACACATGGGAAGTTTGGCCCCAGTGTGGAAGTACTGAGAGGTGGTGGACCTTTAAGATCTGGGGCCTAAGGGGAGTACTTTAGTCTTTGGGTTGCTGCCCTGAGAAGGCATTAATATGATTCTTGGGGAAATTCCTAATTCCCAGTGTCTATCTGTCTGTCTGTCTCTCTCTCTCTCTCTCTCTCTCTCTCTCTCTATTCCTGTCTCATCAAGTGTTCTCTCCCTCTAGCACACACTCCTGCCCTCAGGTGATGTAGCCAGGGGAGAGGGGCCTTGCAAGAACTAGCACTATGCTGTTTGGACTTTTGGCCTCAAAAACTAAACAGACCCCTTTTCTTTATAAAGTACCTAGCCTCAAGTATTTTGTTAGAGTAACAGTAAATGGAATAATAAAAAGGATTTATAGGTTTATGTTCACAAATTGAAATGGGTTCATGTCTAGCATTGAGAACATTCCTCAACATCTTCCTAAGAAGGACTGGCTGCCTTTCAAGAATCCTAGCACATGGGAAAATTGGGAATCCATATGTAGCAAAATGAAATTAAACCCCTATCTCTCACCCTGCACAAAAATCAACTCAAAGTGGATCAAAGACTTTAAGCACTAAAACAGAAACCCCATTCCTGATAGAAGAAAAAGTAGGCCTAAATTTCCACCATGTCATCTTAGGAACTGACTTCCTTAACAAGACTCCTAAAGCACAAGAAGTAAAATTAAGAATCAATAAATGGGATGGGATCAAACTAAAAAGCTTCTTCACAGCAGAGGCAACAATCAAGAACATGAAGAGAGAACCTACAGAATGGGAGAAAATCTTTACTGCATGCACCTGAGAGCATTAATCTCCAGGATAGATAAAGAACTCAAAAAACTTAACACACACACACAAAAAATCAGTAACCAATCAATAAACGGGCAAAGGAACTGAACAAACACTTCCCAGAAGAAGAAATACAATCGATCAACAAATATATGAAAAAATGTTCAACATCTCTAGCAATTAGAAAAATGTGAATCAAAACTACACTGATATTCCATCTCACTCCAATCAGAATGGCAATTATCAAGAATACAAGCAACAATAAATGTTAGCAAGAATGTAGGGGAAAAGGCACACTCATACATTGCTGGTGGGACTTCAAATTGGTGCAGACACTCTGGAAAGCAGTATGGAGATTCCTCAGAAAACTTGGAATGGAATCACCATGTGACCCAGCTATCCCACTCCTCGGTTTATATCCAAAGAACTTAAAATCAGCATACTACAGCGACTCAGTCATATCAACGTTTATAGCAGCTCAATTCACAATAGTTAGATTGTGGAACCAACTGAGATGCCCTTCAACAGGTGAATGAATAAAGAAACTGTGGTATGCATACACAATGGAATACTACTCGGCCTTAAAGAAGAATGAAATTATGGCATTTGCAGGTAAATTGATGGAACTGGAAATATCATGCTAAGCAAAATAAGCCAATCCCAAAGAACCAAAGACTGAATGTTTTCTCTGATCTGCAGATGCTAATTCATGATAAATGGGGAGCGGGATTTGGACTATACAAAGGGGAGTGAATGGGAGGGAAAGGGGCATGAGGGTAGGAGAATAAATCCAACATTATCACCCTGTGTGCATATATGATTCCATGACCGGTGTAACCCTACGTCATGTACAACCAGATGCATGAGAAGTTACACTCCATTACGTATCATGTGTCAAAATGCATTCTTCTGTCATGTATAACTAATTAGAACTAATAATATACGTATATATACATGAATAAAAAGAATCCTAGCACATATGCCCATAAAAACAGAACCGATGCTGTCACTGGGCGACACCCTCCGTGGTGGAACTCTCGCTTTTATGTTATAAATTGCAGCTCGTTCGGCTTCATTCAGCTCGTTCAGTTTCCGTGCTGGTGGAAGTTACTACAATGTGTAATGAGGACTTTTCACTTCAGAAGTGGTTTGGGTCTGTAAGTTTCCAGGAAGTAAACTTAAGGACATGTCGCAATTCTAATAAAGATGGCCCAACCTCCCATTGCTAGAGCAGATGTCATTGGAGTCTCCCCGCTCCTGCCCCATTCTTTCCTTAGTCTGTGACTCAGCTGTAAATGTCCACTTCCCACTCAACCATCCCACGCTGGGAAATGGAAATATATTGTGTAAGTGAATTAGGGGATCCTGTGGATCGACAAAGCTGATAACTCTAGGTAGAGCCTAGTGTTAGGGGGGCTGGCATGGATTCTGGTTCTGCTGTCAATGGCTGTGTGACCTTGCCAAACCACTTTGCCTCTCTGAACCTTCAAGTCCTCTGAAAAATAGAGTCAATAGTTGCCCACGGTGGTACACACCAGTAATCCCAGTGACTCCAGAGACTGAGGCAGGAGGTCAGCCTCAGCAACTTTATTAGACTGTATCTCAAAATAAAAATAAAAAGGGCTGGGGAAGTAGCTCAGTGGTAGAGCACCTCTGGCTTCAGTCCCCAGCACTGAAATAAAATGGAGTTTATTATTTTGAACTTTCAGATTTGTTGTTAGAATTAAATGTAGTACCAAAAAAATGGTAAATATCTGAGTGGCAGATATAAATACTTCCCTGATCAGGTCATGACACATTACATACGTGTATTGAAATGTCACATTGTACCCCATGATTATGTATAATTACTGTGTCAATTAATAAAACATTTTTTAAAAAACAAAAATAATAAATTCTAAATGCAGTAAGCAGTGCTTTGGAAAGTGCTTTGTAAACCAGCATCCAACATGAGGCCAGGCCTGTCCTTTTATAAACCCAAAGTGCCCACAATTGGCACTAATTTAATGCTTATCACATGAATGAATAGTACTCCTCAGCTCTCATTAGGTGCACCTTCATTGGACTGCAGAGCCTGTGACACTGTGAAATCACCCCAAATCTGCCAGGAGAACAAGCGTAGGTATCCCCGAGTCCCTGGGGAGTTGTAAATTGGTAACTCTCCGTAGGCCTTTGTGTTCATTTATGGAATCTGAGCACTGAGAATCCAAAAGAGATCTCAAAAGGCATTCAGTTCAGCCTCCAAGCCAGAGGAGGCACACCTCCTGACCTTCTCACTGAGTCGCCAGAGAGCTTCTGCTCACACATCTCCAATAATGGGGAGCTCACTACCACCGAGGCTGCCCAGCTTCGCATGGATGAGACAGACTGGCCGAAAGCTCCTGTTCAACTCACTTGTGTCTCTTGGTCATTTCCAGCCTTCCTCCTTAGCTCTCCCCCTGGGAGGCACGCAGAGTCCTTCCACTCCCTTTCCCAGAGAGCTTTCAGATAGTGGTGACCTGTGGCCGGGGCCTGGACGCTTCTCCAGAGGGATCTCCGGGGACTCTGTGTTCCTTCTTCATCAGACACATTTGGAAGGTCCTCTCCTGTCCCCAGCCCTGGCCATTTTTGTTGGACGAGCTCCAGCTTGCTACATCCTCTTTAAGAGTGCGTCTAGGGGCTGGGGATATGGCTCAGTTCATAGAGTGTGTGCTTTGCATGCACAAGGCCCTGGGTTCAATTCCCAGCACCACCCAAAAAGAAAAGCCTGTCTAGAAGGAAAGTCGAGACTCTGGAGGGGCTGCAGCCACTTGGTGGCTCTTCCTCCTCTTCCTCCCTCCCAGCCTCAGACTTGGGTGACAGTCACTCAAGCTCCTATGGGTCATTTTCAGTTGCTCTGATTCATACTTTTGCTTCCTGTTGAGTCAGACCTTGTCTCTCACTGCTGCTGTGTCATTAACTCAAGTACAGGCTGCATCCATTTAACAAGACCCACCGCTACACATGTGCACACACACGCGCACACACACACACGCCGATACACATATGTTTCTAGGGGTTCCGCATCCAGAGGCAACCAATTGCGGGTCAAAAATATCCTGCCAGTACTGAACACAGACAGACTTTTTCTTGTCATTATTCCCTAAAAAACACTATGTGACCATGGTTTTCCTAACATTTACATTGTACTAGCTCTGATAACCTAGATAGTTTTTAAAGTATACAGGAGGGTGTGCGTGTGTTCTGTGCAAATACTACCCCATTTTATTTACGGAACTTGAGCATCCTTGGATTTTGGTATCCTTGGAGGTCCTGGAACCAATTCCGCATCAACACTGAGCAACAACTAGGTAGAGCTTGCCATGTGAGTATTGGCTATCCTTGTTATGATTATTATTATTTTTTGAACCAGGGATTTTTTTTTTTTTTAACCACTTAACCACTGAGCCACGTCCCCAGCCCTTTTTAAAATTTTATTTAAGACAGGGTCTCACTGAGTTGCTCAGGGCCTTGCAAATTGCTGAGGCTGGCTTTGAACTCGTGATCCTCCTGCCTCAGCCTCTGGAGCCTCTGGGACTTCAGGCATGTGCCACCACGCCTGGCTCTTATGGTGGTTCTCTTGGTCAGTCATGGGAAGGTGTCTGTGATTCCCGACAGGAGTTACAGCAGGAGCAAAGACCAATCAATCAGAAAGCAACACACATCTAGTGTCACTGGAATGAAAAGTCAAAGGAGTGACAATAGTTGGGGCAGAGAGAGGGCAGGCACAGGAGTGGGGGGTTCAGGTCATGGAAGATGATATTCAAGGAACCTAGACATTAGTCACAGAGGGGAGCCATTGCAGCTGGGATGGCCTGAGGAGTGTCCCAGATGGTTCCGTCTGTCTGCTGGGTTGAAAGACACCCTCCATAGTCAAAGACAAGCCTAAAAATGGCCGGTCCAGTATAAGTGACCTTGCAGTGGTCCGGGCAATGCTGATGAGGCTGGAAATGGAGTAGCAGTGATAATGATTGAGAGGACTTGGGTTTAAAATGTGTATTTTTTTTTTAATTAGTAGGACTTGGAAATTATTTGGATTACTGGAGAAAGAGAAGGGGTCGGCCATGAAGGCCACGATTCTGGTTTGGGTGCCTGAGTGGATACAGGCAGCCTGCTTCTGCATGAACTGTCTTTTATTTTCTCTCTTCTGCCACTTTGATACCTGGGGCCTTGCTGACTCTAGAGAACCACACCTCCCAGGGCCACCCAATTTTAGAGATGGGAAACCACTCACCCCAGGCACAATATTCAAATTCAAACTAATCATTTGCGAGCCCCCACCCCAATCACCTCCTTCACCAGACTCACATTCTGGGCCATTATCCAGCTGTCCCCACCACCCGGGCCATGTACTGGACAACCAAGGAGACCCCCAAACCCCAAAGACTGTGAAATTATTCAAAATAGTCAAGCCCGAGCCTGCTTAAGACCTCGCCCATTCCTTTCTGTGGAAACCCCAATAAGAAGCTCTTCCCCACCGTCCTTCCACCCACACTGCCTCCTGACAGCCCAGGCACTTCCACAGGCAAGCCCCCTTCTCTTGGGATCAGTAAACGTAACACCCCCTCTTTTCAATGACTATTATCTCTTGGCCTTGCCAGACCTAAACAGTAATAAGACCTAGGACTGGAGACGGAGCTCAGTGGTGGAACACTTGCCTAGCGTGAGCGAGGCCCTGGGTTCAATCTCCAGCATCCATAAACAAATGTATGTATAATAACAATAATAATTAAAAATAATAATTAAAACATATTAAACAACTATAATAAAACCTATGTTAAAACAGAGCCCCTGAATGATGCATAATGGCCCCTAATGATACTTCATTTCAAACTGTGTTGTTCCCCGCTCCTCTGGTGGGCCTTGTGACTTCTTTGGCCAATGGGACATTTGCAAATAAGCAGAGGTGTGGAAGACGCTTGCTCACTGGTCCTTTCCTCTCCTGCTTCCCTGAGACCACCCTATGACGAGGTCCAGCTAGTCCACAGGAGGAGCAGAAAGAGAAAAGTCATCCCACCCAAGCCCCCTAGCCCAGCCAGTCCCCACCCAACCCACCAGCTGACAACAGACACAGGCGTGAACCCAGGGGAGACTAGCAAAAAGAAATGGGTGTGGGGGGTACCTGCTTGTAATCCCAGCAATCTGGGAGACTAGGGCAGGAGGATCACAAGTTCGAGGCCCATTTAGCAAGACCTTTTCTCAAAAAAAAAAAATTTTTTTTTTTAAAGGACTGGGAATGTAGCTCTGTGGTAAAGCACTTCTCAATGTGAGGCCTGGGGTGGGGGGACACCCAACTGAGTCCAGCCCAACTGATTGAATCAGAAGATAATAAAATGGCCAGGAGTTTAAGACAGGAAGTTTGGGGAGGTTGTGACAGCCGGGAAAGTCTGGTGTGCAGCAGAGACTTGCTGGATGGGTGTCTTGTCAAGACACATCCTCAACATTCTTGAAGCAGAACATCTACCCCAGCACCACAGGAATCTGGAAGAAGTTCTTCATCTTATCTTAGATCTTAGTCTATGATCCAGGACTTGCAAGGTGACCCTCCTTCCAGGAGTGAGGGAGCGGGGTGATCCCTCCCTCCACCAGAGTCAGTAGGGGCTGCCAAGCTGGGGACAGCATCTAGCCCTGGACAAGGAATAGAGCTGATAACAACAGGGTGGTGCATGGAGAAGGAGCCAGCTACCCCTGCCATGTTAGAGAGGGTGTGCAGGCACGGTCGCTAGAGAAGAAAAAAGGGAGCATCCTTACAAAGTCTAAGAAGAGAGAATAAAGGGTGATCCAGAATTAAGCTCAAAGAAGGAAGGGAGGGCATGGGGATGCAGAGCTCAGTAGAGCTGGCGCTGTGACGTGGGCCACCCAGCAGACAGCAGCCCTGGCTGGAGAAGAGCCCAGGCGCTGGGGAACCACAGAGCAGGGGAAAGATGGATCGAGGTTGATCCTGAGGGGCAAACCCTCACTGTCTAGCACAGAGTGACACGTTGGTTTGTTTTTCAGAAGTCTCTGTGGCCTCCGGTCAAATGTAAGTACAAATATCAGGAAGGATATTTGAGACAAATGATAAAAAGGGCAGAACACTTGCAGGTGGAGGAACCTGGATCCAAATCCTGGTCCTGTGGCTTCCCACTGATGCCTCACTTGCTAGCGCACCTGTAATAGGGAACGGGCATTCCACTTGTCTACCTGAAACAGCTGTGGCCTCCCAAAAGTGCTTTTCGAACTGACGGTGCTGAAACAGGTGATTCAGGAGTTAGAGTCTGATCCTGATTCTTGACTCTCTGCAGCTGAATCCCTCCCCCCACCTCGCGCCCTTCCTCTTCAATCCAACCAAAGCTGCCCTCGCTGTTCCCTGGGCCAATTCCAGGCGCCAACGCGGGGGGACCGAGGCCTGGTTCTGTCGCTGTCGTGTTATTGCATTACCCAGGGACCCTGCTAGACCGTTTCCTTGGGTATAAAATAGGGATGAACGCGGAGAAGGGGGCGTGGTGTGAAAGGGCGCGGTGGGCCGTTATCATCAGGCATCTAGAGCGGGGATGTGACATCAAAGCTCTTACTGGAATAATGGAGCTGGAGGAGCAGGTCCCCGCACGGGACTCGGTCCCCAAAGCTGCCCCAGCCAGAGTGGGGACTACACTTCCCGGCATCCCGCGCGCCCGGAAGGGCAGGTCGGCGCGCCGGAATTGGGCGGCTCGGAAGGGGGCGGGGCCCTGGAGGCGGGGCTTCCGGCCGGCACCTCCGCTGTTGCTAGGGGAGACAGCCGCAGGGAGGCGGAAGGAGCGGAGGACCTGCCACCTGTGACCGAGCGGAGCGCGGGAACGCGGGCGGCCATGGCGGCCTCGGGGCCCGGGTATCGCAGCTGGTGCTTGTGTCCCGAGGTGCCATCCGCCACCTTCTTCACGGCGCTGCTCTCGCTGCTGGTGTCCGGGCCCCGCCTGTTCCTGCTGCAGCCGCCCCTGGCGCCCTCGGGCCTGTCGCTGCGGTCCGAGGCCCTGCGCAACTGGCAAGGTGAGCAGGGGCGGGGCCGGACGGCGCGCCGAGCCCCTTCCCCAGGCTGCGCACGTCCGGGGGCTGCAGCCTCGCAGGACTCGCCCAGGCCTCGCCGCCAGCCTGCCCCGGGCTCCGTGCGCGTCGCCTTTCTCCCCACCCGGAGGTCCGGCCTCCTGCACCGCCTCTCGCTTTCCCCATTTCGCGTCTTCCCAGAGCCTGATCTTCGTCATCACTGTAATCCTTTCCCCTCCCTGTGGCCGCCAGACCGGCCAGGGCTCCAGATTCATTCCTTGATGATAAGGGTTTTTTCTCCCCCTTCCCATTTCATATACGCACCCACGTCTGCTTAAGACCAAAGCCCCACCGAATTTTTTTTTTTCTCTCTTCTCCTTCATCGAGACACTTGAGCGTTGTCTGTTGCCACTCCTATAAATGTCCTGTCCTCTCGAGGTTTGGAATGTCTGATTTTATTTTATCGGTTCCAGGGAATGAACCCAGGGGCGCTTTACCACAGAGCCACATCTCAACCCCCCCCCCTTTTTTTTTAATATGTTTAGAGACAGGGTCTTGCCGAGTTGCTTAGGAACTCACTAAGTTGCTAAGGCCGCCTTTGAACTCGCGATGTTGCTGGGATTGCAGGCCTGCTCTCCTGCACCGGGCCTGGAATGACTTCTGCGTAGTTCATATCGCAATCCTGACTCCCAAAGCCCAGCTCCTTGTGGGGGGCGGGGCTTCTGCATTTGGAGAGGTGTTTGCTTTTTCTGGGGGAGACAAATTTTGCAGACCAACTAAATATAAACATCCATTCATAAAGACCTTCCTGGTCTCCCTTTTTTCCTCCTTTTGTGGGAAGGAATAGAAGAAATTTGTGTTGCTCTTGTGCAATGTACACTTCCGTGCATTCATCTCTTTAATCCTCAGTGATTCTGTGACATAAGACACACATTAAATTGATCATTATTTAGATGAGGTTGAGACCTAGTGCAAAGCATCAGGGCTGTTAAAAGTCATACAACTGAGGTAGGAACCCAGCTTTTTGTTTTTATTGAATGATGGTTTGGAACTCGAGCCTTGGGATACATCATCCCCAAATCATATAGAATTGCTTCTAGAATCTTCACATTTATACTTGGAATTTCAGTTTCGGAAGTATTCAACAAATAATGAAGTACTCTTCAGATAATGAAGCCTTCCGGAGACGGCCTGACAGGTATATGGTTCCATAGCCTGCTCCCCTGCTCAAATCTAAAGCTGTTCCCTGCACCCCCGCCCCAGATACACACTGCACCTCCTCAGACAGAAGCAAAATGCTAGCCTACACCGAGCCCCTTGTTTTTCTTTAGTTCACAGCTTCCTGGGTGTGGGGTTCGTGGACATATGATCCTTAGTTATACAAGGGACCTTTGAAGGCCTCAAGTCTAACCTGTTACTTTGCAGTGAGGAAAGTGAAGCCTAGAACTTGACTAGCTCAGACAGCCCTGTTGTGGTGGAGCCAAGATTCTGCTGAAGGTCTTACAGCCCCCAAGTCCAGCGTTACTGTCACTTCAGTTTAGTGTTTTGGCCTGCCATGATATAAAATAATTAGATAACCATGTTCAGAAAAATGAGCATGATTCTTTGCTGTCTTATTGCACATAAACCATTTCTCTACCTGCAAGACTTTCAAGGAAGGTGTCTGCTTTCTATATTATGAATGCTAGCTTTCTAATCCTTATAGCTGCAAAATAATTCATGGTCCCTTTTTTCTTCCTCTGAACAGCCACTATGGAAGGAGAGGTCAGGATTACAGCTGAGGAGACTGGCACACAGAGTGTTAAGTGACACCCACTCAATCTACCCTGAAGCTGTTACAATTAATTAACCCTCAAACTGCCCAGTGAGGTAGGTCAGTATTAAAATCTAAAAAAGGATTATAAAGCACTTTGAAATTCAGAGACCACTCCATGACAGAAAGTTTTTTTCACACATGGAAGTTGGTTCTGACCTTCTCCAGGTCTGGGAAGAGCAGGGTTTAGACATCCATGCCTGTACTCTGAGTCTTGGGTCCTTCGTTGTTACCCCCATTGTGCATCACTGCTTTTCAGTGGCTCTCAGTTCTCTCTCCTGGGGGCCTACTGTCCCTTTCTTAGACGCCTTATAACCTGGCTTTCCCACCATGGAGCCTCTAACTCCGGTCCCTCTTCAGTTTACAGGCTGGTGACCTACATCTTCGTCTATGAGAATCCAGTCTCCCTGCTCTGCGGTGCTGTCATCATCTGGCGCTTTGCTGGCAATTTCGAGAGAACTGTGGGCACCGTCCGCCACTGCTTCTTCACCTTGATCTTCGCCGTCTTCTCGGCTATCATCTTCCTGTCATTTGAAGCTGTGTCGTCGCTGTCGAAGCTGGGGGAAGTGGAGGACGCCAGAGGTTTCACCCCGGTGGCTTTTGCCATGCTGGGAGTCACCTCTGTCCGTTCTCGAATGAGGCGGGCCCTGGTGTTTGGTGTGGTGGTGCCCTCGGTATTGGTGCCCTGGCTCCTGCTGGGTGCCTCTTGGCTCATCCCGCAGACCTCCTTCCTGAGTAACGTCTGTGGCCTTTTGATTGGGCTAGCATGTATCCTTCCTGGAAGGGAATTTAGAGTCATGCCAGGGGCGACGGGGGCGGTGGCCTGGGCTGTCAGGTAGGTAGTTTTGGACTCGGACACAGGCAGCCTACGTTCTGGGCAGCTTTGAAATCCATGGAGCCTTGGGTTGTGCAGCTCCTCAATCCAGACCAGGATTTCCTCGTGGAAAACATCAACATAATCATCTCCTAGTGCCAGCTTAGCCTAGCCCTGCCAGTTGACAAAATGTGCAAATTTCATGTTTTTTCCCCTGTAAACTTAGGTATAAACTTACATTGGACCAATTATCTATCATAAGAGTGTCCATTGGAAGAGTCTGAGATACATAAAGCTGGAGATGTTTATCATGGGGATAGGAAACATTTGGTGTTTGATTTTTTTGCATTGCTGAGGGTCAAGCCGGAGGCCTCACACATGCTGGGCAAGGACTCGACTGCTGAGTCACAGCCTTAGCCCCTGATTTGGCTTTGTCACTGTTTTTGTTTGACTTGATCTTGTTCTAAGAAAAAAAAAAAAAAGGAAGAAAGAAAGGAAAGAGATTTTTACCTTGAGGGTGGTTAAAAACTTAGGATAAGCAGGATAAGCTTTCCAGTCTCTCTCTATAGATAGATAGATAGATAGATAGATAGATAGATAGATAGATAGAGATATATAGATTTTTTTTTTTTTTTTTGTACTGGGGATTGAACTCAGGGGTATTCGACCACTGAGCCACATTCCCAGTTCCGTTTTGAATTTTATTTAGAGAGAGGGTCTCACTGAGTTTCTTAGCACCTCACTGTTGCTGAGGCTGGCTTTGAACTCAAGATCCTCCTGCCTCAACCTCCTGAGCCACTGGGATTACATGTTCCACCGTGCCTGGCTCAGCCTTTATATTTTGCCAGTCAAGGGGAAAAAAATCTATACTGCAAAGTGGAGTTACTTTCTTAAACATCAAAGTTAGTGGGGTTGGGGAAAAAAAGAATTGGTAGGGCAGGGGTTAGACAAGATATAAAATTTCATGATTCTGTACTTAGTAGAGGAAGTTATGTCTTAAGTATTGGTAACTGATAGCTCTTATTTTTAATTTCATAGATTTTTAAACTCATTCTAATATAAAAATGTAAAGACAAACTTTTCTTCAAGTACTACTTTAGCTGCATTCCATAAGTTTTGATATATTATGTTTTCATTACCACTCAGTTGAAAGTATTTTCTGATTTTCCTTGGAATTTCATATTATTGATTAAGTGAGTTGCTTAATTTGAAATATCTAGTGGTTTTTCCAGATTTCTTTTTTGTTATTTTCTAACTTAATTTCATGTGGGCACAGAACATTCTTTGTATGATTCTGATCCAACATTTGGTATATTGATGACTATTCTTGAAAAGAATATTGGGTTCTGACGGTGGTAGATATGGTGGTCTTATATCTCAAGTTGAGGTCTTGCATTCATAAGTCTTCTATATCCTTGTCCTAAAACCTACAACTTTAATTGTTGTCATTTTTTGCCTCCCAGTTGTTTCAGGTGTTTTGAATACACATTCAGGATTATATATATCATCTTAATGAATTGACGCTTTATCATGAGGAAATCGACTCCTTTTATCTCTGGTCATATTCTTTTTCCTAAAGTCTGTGTTGTCTTATTATGTTATGTTATTATGTTATATTATGTCTTATATCAAAAGAGTTATTCCAGTTGTTTTACCGTTAGGGTTTGTGTCATATATGTCCTTCCTTCCTCCCTCCCTCCTTTCCTTCCTTCCTTCCTTCCTTCCTTCCTTCCTTCCTTCCTTCCTTCCTTCCTTCCTTCCTTCCTTCCTTCCATTTTTGTGCACCAGGCGTGGTATCACACACTGATAATCTGAGCTACTTGCCTGAGGCAGGAGGATCATGAATTCAAGGTCAGCCTGGGCAACTTAAAAAGGGCTAAGATGTAGCTCATTGGTAGAGAACTTGCTTAGCACGTGTGAGGCCCTAGGTTCAATCCACAGTACTGGGAGAAAAATTATCTTCATATTTAAATAATATTTCCTTTAGGTAGCATGTTGTTGGTTCTCCAATCTGACAGTCTCTGCTTTCAAACAATATGTTTTGGGCATTTACATTTAGTGTAATTATTAACATGGTCAAGTTTAAGTCTACCAGCTTGCCGTTTATTTCATACTTCCACTCCCTTCTTGCCTTTAATAGCATTTATTTTTAATTGTATATTTGTATATTTTATTTGTGCATTTTCTTTTTTTATTCTAATTTGTGCATGACAGTAGAATGTATTTATACATTGCATATTTTTTAATTATAGAATTTAATCCTTATTAACTGTACCTTTGTTTAATTTTTTTTAAGTGGTTACTCTGGAGCATACAGCATATATTTTAAGTTTATCATAAACTACTTTTGAAATATTATGGGCCTGGGGAGATAGCTCAGTCGGTAGAGTGCTTGCCTTGTAAGCACAAGGCCCTGGGTTTGATCCCCAGCACCAGAAAAAAAAAAAGGAGAAAGAAATATCATACCACTCCATACACAATGTAAGACCTTATACAAATACAACATTGTATTCTAGTTACCTTCTTTTTGTCCTTTGTGTTCTTGTCATACATTTTATTTCTATAACTGTTATAAATATCACAATATATTGCTATGACTATAAGTATTAGTTATATATTTTTAACTTAAAAGACAATCAGACATTTACCCACATTTATTGTTTCTAGTTCTCCTTTAATGTGGATCCAGGTTTCCATCTGTTATCATTTTCCTTTGGCCTGAAGGAACTTCCTTTATCATTTCTTGTACAGCAGCTCTGTTGGTGATAAGTTCTCTCAGCTTTTGATCTTCTGAAAATGCTTTCATTCACTGTAGACTTCTGCCCATTTCTGATCTCCTGAGACTCTCACATGCCTGTTCTACTTAAAGGTGTCTTTGCAGTATTGTCTGTCTTGTTTTCTGTTTCTTTGTTTTTGTTTTTTTGTTTGTTTTGGTTTCGGTGGTGCTGGGATTGAACCCAGGGTTACATGCACTGAACTACGTCACCACCACCATCCCCTTTTCATTTTTCATTTTGAGACAGGGTCTCACTAAATTGCTCAGACTGGCTTTGAATTTGCTACTCTCCTGCCTCAGCCTCCTGACTGACTGAAATTACAGGCATGTGCCAGTGCACCCGGCCAGCTGGTATAGTTTCTGATGAGAAGTCAGTAATCATGTTCATTGTTCCCTTTGTATAATATGTTGTTTTTTTCTGGCTTATTTTATCTTTATCATTAGTTTTCAGCTATTCCTTTTTTATTATTGACATGTATTAATTATACATATTAATGGGGTTCAGTGTGATATTTCCATACGTGCATACAGCATGCACTGAAAATCCAACCTCCCATCTTTCCTTCAAACCTCCAAACACACTCTTGGATTTTTATTTAATTTAATTTATTTTATTTTATTTTTTGGCACTAGGGGTGAAACCCATTCTACCATTGAACCACATATCCAGCCCTTTTATTTTTTCATTTTGAGACAGGGTCTTGCTAAGTTGCCCAGACCAGCCTCCCTGGTCACTGGGGTCACAGGCATGGCCACTGCGCCTCACCCTCTCTGCTATTTAATTTGCGATGTATCTTCCGGAGGCTTCTTAGATTTTCCTCCTTGGGGAGTCATTGATCTTGGATCTGAGTAGAATTTTCTTGGGTTATGAGTCGAATTTTTATCAAATCTGAAAAAAATTATAGGCTTTTTTTTTTTTTTCCCTCAAAAAAATTTCCATCCTGTTTTCACCTTTCCTTCCAATTAAACCTGGTTAAACTCCTTGAGACGTTCAGTGGGTCAGCAGGCTCTGGTTCTTTTCCCACCTTTTCTCCCTTACCCTTCAGCTGGGCTGGGCTCTGCTTCCGTGCCTTCCAGGGCAGTGACCTGTAGCGTCTCACCTGCGCTGAGCCTGTTCCATGGGTTTCTTTTCACACGAATTTCAGTGCGAAAAGTTCCATTTGGTTCTGTTTTATAGTTTTTTGTTTCTGTATTGAGATTCTTCATCAGTTCCATTATTATGTTTGTTTTCCCTTAACACTTACATTTTAAAATACTTATATATCTATAATAACTTTTCAAATCAATGTCTGTTAAATCACCATCTCTGCCACTTCTAGATCTGGTGGTTTCTACTGATTTTCCTCCTGACTTTGAAGCCCATGTCCATGCTGCTTTGCATGTCTAGAAGGTTTAGGTTTTTGTTTGTTTGTTTGTTTTTTTTGTTTTGATACTTTTTAGTTGTTAATAGACCTTTAATTTATTATTATTATTATTTATTTAATTATATGCTGTGCTGAGAATCGGACCCAGGGCCTCACACATGCTAGGCGAGTGCTCTACCCCTGAGCCACAACCCCAGCCCCAGTTTTATTTTAAGCTAGACTTGTGAACGCTCAGTATTGAGGGCTGGATTTCATTGTTTTTCCTTGAAGAGTTTTGGGTTTTGTTTATGATAGGCGGCGAGTTAACTCGACGATTAGCCTGAAACCTGAGGTTTATAAGCTCGTTAGGGAAAGTCTAGGGTAGCCTTTATGCAACGATGGGTTCCACCTCATTTTTAAGGCATTATCCTTTTGAAAGTCTTCTGAAAGTCCCAGGTGCTCAGTGAGCTCTCTTCACTGTCCGGTGGACCTCGAGCATGTCCCTCCCTTGTGCTGCTTGCAGTGTTCCAGTGGTTGTTTCCTTGCTTGGCTTGAGGAGTGTCGGCTCATGCACGGGCACTCTGTGTTCCGCCAGGGACTCGGGACTCTGCGGATCCTTGGAGCCCTCCTCCTCCCCACTACCCAACCCGCCATTCCTAGCTAGTTCATCCTCGCCAAACTTGTAGCTGTCCTCCTGGCCCACAAACAAAGGCTGTGCCTGTGCCACCGTTGGATAGCACCTCTGGCCAGAAGCCTCAGGGCTCACTCCCGGGGTTTGCCTCTTCTTACATCACAGTCCAGCGACATTTGCCCACAGGGTGGAAACAGCTGTTTAATTTGTTGTCCTAGCCAGTGGTTATTTGTAGTGGAAGGACTAGTGGGATTACTTAATCTGAGTTGGAAGCAGAATTGATTCTTGAGATCATTCGGAAACCATCAGCCTTGACAACTTTTGTCCTCTGGTTGTCACTCGCGGTGGTCAGCATTTGGAAGTACACTGTGTTTCCTAAAAGAGTGTAGAAACGCACAGTAGCATGTGTAGTGTTGGCACAGTAAGAAGGGAGTGGCCAGTGGCCTGGATGCTAAACGTTCTCTGATGAGCCAGGTGGTGCAGCCCAGTAAGGAACTGTCTCGCTTCAAGTGGCAGCTGCGGCCCCACTAAGGAGCGCCTCCCGGAGCACCCTTCTCTGGTGGGGCTCCCGCAGCTCTCTCGCCCCCAACCCCTTCCTCCTGTTGCTACTCCCAGTCCAGGTTCAGCTCTCACCTTGCTTCCTCAGGGGGAGCCTTCTCTCTGATGAGGTCAGGATCCCTGGCGTGGTGGTCCCTGGGTCAGCTTTTGTGTACTGCCACCTGTTCAACCCGTGTCTTCTTCCTTGTCTGGCAGTTACTGCAGACTGAGCATCCCCAATCTGAAAATCTGAAGTCCAAAATGGTCCAAAATCTGAAACTCTGAGCACTGACATGCACTGCAAGCAGAAAGTTGCATGCCTGACCTTATGTGAGGAGTCCCAGCCAAGCGGGTGCACTAACAACGTTGCGTAAAATGACCTTCGGTCTGTGTGCTTGAAGGTGTAGATAAAAGAAAGACTTTGCATTTAAACTTGGACCCCATTCCCAAGATATCCATTATGTATGTGTAAATCTTCCAAAAGAAGAAAAAAATCCAAAACCCTTCTTGGCCCAACCATTATGGGTAAGGGATATCCAACTGGTACTTACTCTGTAGTCCAGCTGTGAGATGGGTATTTAATAAATATTTGTTGAAAGGACATGAATAAATAAAGGCTGAATCTTTGTGGCTATGTAGGTAGAGGTTCTGACACAGACTAGATGACCAGGGCATTGTCAGGTCACTTGGGATGGTGACAGCTCATGAGGTCAGTGCTGTCAAAGAGGCCCATGGGAAGCTCAGGTTCAAGCAGGGTGCCTTGTGTTTAGGGCAAGCAGATGTCTCCCCTCTGGGGAATATTAGGACAACCCCGTGACTCCTGCCACTACAGGGACAGGTGTGCTGGCTTATGGCCATGACTGCAGTGTGAGAAGGCTGGAGATGGGGGGATGGGCTGGCAGAGGGGCGGGCAGGTCCTTAACCCCGCATGCCTGCCTACATCACTGGACCAGGTTCCTGGAGCCTCTGGGTGGGAATGGACTGAGCTCCCCTGCCCTGGAAACCATCCGAGTTCATGAAACAAGCACGCGGCCTCTGGACGAGCCAGGAGCCTATGTTCACAGGTAGCACCCGCCACCTCCCTTTTGATGCCTTGGGTTCTGCTTAACTCACCCACTCAGATGGCCTCACGTACTGCTATTCCATTGACCTCTCGGAACGAGTGGCGCTGAAGCTCGACCAGAAGTTCCCCTTCAGCCTCATGAGGAGAATCTCCATGTTCAAGTACGTCTCCGGGTCTTCAGCTGAGAGAAGGGCAGCCCAGAGCCGGAAGTAAGTCCCAGAACCCCTCCATCGCTGATAAGCCTCTCCAAGGCCTGTGGAGGGTGCAGCTGGCTAGCCTGGGTCACAGGGAACGTGGGGAGGAGACACGTGGAAGGGGCCAGTGTGCACCCAGCACACTCGCCTCGCCCGCCTGAGGCCCTGGGTTTGACCCCCCACACTGCGAGAAAGTTAAAGAAAATGTGTGCCAAGATCTGAGCCCTCCTCGCTGCCCTGCCATCTAAGGAAGTGCCTGTGTGGGAGTCGGGAAAGGTGGCCAGTGCCAGGCTGGCTACCAGCACTCCCATGGCCTTCCTCCTGCACTTTATGAGGAGGCCAAAGAGCGCAGGGTGCCGTGTCTCCAGATAACCCTGGGTCAGGAGAGGAGCCTGGTCTGCACCCAGGTCTCCCCCACCCGCTGTGCATGCTACCTCTGCCTTTGTGTCTTCACTGGTCTTGTCCTGCTGAGGCTTCGCAGCAGAGGACTTGGCTTTTCCTACAGTGGTCCCTCCAATACCAGAACTTTCTAGGAAGTCGAGGTGCTCTGTCAGTGACCCGCATTCCCTCCTTGCTGCCTGGATGCAGGTTTTGTTGAACTGGAAGCCGTTCCTTGGAGACAGTCCCAGCCTTCGCCAGCCCAGGGCCTTTTGAGCATTTTTTTAAGGCAGGAAGGGATACCCGGAGAAACGAAGTGCAAACTTGCCTGTTTTGCTCTAGGCAAGTAACCCCTGGGGTCTGTCTGTGGGAGACTTTAAATTTAGACTGAGCTGTCCCAGTGGTGTGCACCTGTAATCCCAGTGTCTGGGGAGGCTGAGGCAGGAGGATCACAAATTCAAGGGCAGCCTTGGCAATTTGGTGAAATTCTCATCAACTTAGTAAGTTCCTGACTCAAAAAGTGCTGGGGATGTGTCTCCATGGTACATTGCCCAGGGGTTCAATCCCTAGTACCCCAAAAAACAAAGAGAGTGTTATGTGGTTTTTAATTGTTCCCATAGACTCTTGAGAGGGCTTTAGGGTCTTGGGTGCCAACTCCACACTGGGAAGGACTCCCCTGTGCAGTAGCTGATGCTGGTCGCCAGCCACACTCATGCCCCTGGTGGATGGCGCTCTCCCAGGCAGCCCCCAGGAGAAGGCTTCCCTGCTCCGTGACAGTCAGCCTTTCTGAGGCTCTGCCCCACTAGTGCCAGGTCTGATCCTGCTGTAGTATGACAGGCAGGTGGAACAGGGAGAGGTGGGGGCCCTTTCTGTTCTGCATGTAACTGGTGTCTGGTCTTTATTTGCTAGGACCTGCTGCAAACTCCCGGAACAGGACATTGTGTTTCAGGCAGCTGAACAGTGGGTCATAGGTGGCATTGTGACAGCATGTTTATTTTGTGTTGAGACAGCTATTTTGGACCGTTTTATCTCCCTGGCTGCTCTTAAGAAATCTCTCAACTTGGTTGTTTGTTTTCTTTTGTGGTTCCGGGAATGGAACCCAGGGCCTCACTTGTCTGAGGCCAGCGCTCTACCACTGAGCCACATCCCCAACCCCAAGAATTTTTAGATTTTTTCATGCCATGTGAAGGGTTCACGAAGTGTCCTGTACCTGAACTCAGGTGGTGGGTCAGTCAGATGGGTTCCTGCAGCATGCGTTCCCTCCTGAGGGCGCAGGTAGAAAATCTAACAGCAGACGCCTGGGCCTGAGCCTCATGCTCCTCCGAGGCCACACCTCTGGTGGCCATGCCCTCTGGTGCTGTGCCAGCTGTGACCTGCCAGCCCTTCCTCTGCCCTCGCACTCGGCATCTGTTCTGAGGTTAGAGATTAGCCTTTCTCCTCACTTGGTCGTTAGAGCTAGTCTCAGAAAATGTGCAGGGCGTGTCGTGTGCCCAGCAGGATGTGGTCCTCTCGTGTGGCATGGCCTGCTGTGCCTTGTCACTGCTGGCCAAGTGACTATTTCCTCTTGTTCCTTTCTAGGCTGAACCCTGTGCCCGGCTCCTACCCCACACAGAGCTGCCATCCTCATCTGTCTCCAAGCCACCCTGTCACCCAGATGCAGCACACCAGTGGCCAGAAGCTGGCTTCCTGGCCGACCCCTCCTGGGCACATGCCCAGCCTGCCTCCGTACCAGCCCACCTCCGGCCTGTGTTACGTGCAGAATCACTTTGGTCCGAGCCCACACTCCTCCAGTGTGTACCCAGCTGCTGTGGGGACCTCCCCGGGGGCCCAGCCCCCTCCCCCCGCCAGCTGCCCTGGCACAGTATATTCTGGGACCCTGGGTACGTCAGGGGCTGCAGGCCCCAAGGAGTCCTCCAGGGTCCCAATGCCCTGAGAGAAGGTCCCTAGAAGTTCTCTCAGTTTGGCCTTCTGGGGAAGGTCCTGTCTGGGCTGATTTTCTTGGTGAAAACTTATTTATTGGTACCTCCGTGTGCCAGGCGTGTTGAGTACCTTGACAGACAGATGCCCCTGTGTCCGCCTTCATGCTCACGTCGGCTGGTGAAGTGGTTTGAAGACCTGGTTTACATGCACTGACGACGTGAGACACATGGCACTGGTGGCACAGCTGGGTTCTTAGCTCCAGGCTCAGAGCGCCTCCCAGAGGGCGTGGGAGGAAAGGGCAGGGTTCAGTGGCTGCTGAGGGCTCTTGCAAGCCCCGCTTTCCTTCCTTCTGTGCGCGTGCTCTGTGCTCTGCAGTGTCCGTGTGTGTGCTGGGCAGTCCCCAGGCCTGTGTAGTGTATCTCCCCCGCAGCCTCCTGCACCTAGACTCTCGTGCCCAGCCGTGGTGACCTGCAGCCACGTGCTTCTGGGCCATCGTGTTGATGACCTTGTATAAAGAACCTCCAACCTGTTCACGGTGTGGCTTCTTTGCTCTGGCGGGAGAAGATGGCCTGGAGAGGGGCAGGGCAGAGAGAGCAGAGGGACCAGGGCTGGGTCAGACCAGCACGCACACCCTGTAGGTCAGGAGTGGGGACTCGGTGGAGTGAGTGGCAAAGGCAAGGCGGGAGAGTGGGCAGCCCAGCCACAGGCGGCAGCAAGGTGCCTCCCTGCCCCTGGGGAGCAGCAGTGTGTGGATCCTGGGAGCTGGGACCACGAGGACAGGGCTGCCAAGGGAGCGGAGACCAGGAAGCGGCAGGATGCTGGCAGTGAAGCGCCTGGCTCCCTGCTCACCTGCCACCCGTGCCTCCCATTGGCCTGGTGAGCCAGGAGTGGTGAGCACGTGAGGCCAGAAGTGTCGGTGCAGAGCTGGACCAGCTCAGGGCCTGGCCAGCCCCTGGGGACAGCGAGTGGCTTCTGCTCAGCTCCTGGCTGGGGCTCCTTGAGTGGGCCCAGGTTGGGGTATGTGCCAGCTGCCCAAGGAGTTCATGGGCCAGCACGTGGCCTCCGCTTGTCTAAGCCACTTGGCTGCTGCTGAGAGGTCCTGTGTATGGAGGTGAAGACATCTGATCCCAACCCACCCCGAGAGGACAGGCTAGTCACAGACCTACCCGGGTGACTGCTAAGACCCGAGCAGGAAGGTCCCTGCCTGGGGCAAAGAAGTGGGAAGCGAAGGTAGGACAAGGACATCAGATCTGGACCGGGCAACAAGGTTCATAGCCCAGGGAATGGGTGCAGAGCCGGCCCCAGGCCGGGCCCAGGGCTTTTGACTCCAGCCACACCCAGCACTTGCCTTAGTGGCATGTCCTAAGCCAGCTTCCCTCCCCTTGAGTCCCGGGCCTGTACTAGAAGCAGGTGTGAAGGGCATCTGCTCCAGGGGGCAGGGTCGTGTCCCTTGTTGCTCTGGCCTTCCTGTGTGAGCTGGCTTACTGGAGAGAAAGAAGACCAGGCTGGGGGCCTCTTGGGTCCCTGAGTGGCAGGGTTGTTCGGCCTAGCCTCCCCTCCCACCATGACCTGCCTCCTGGGGCTGCAGGGAGGAGAGGTAGTCCGCAGCAGGGCCTGGCTCCAGCCCGCCTCACCTGCTGCTCTGGGACATTAGTAACTTCCTAGTCTGTTCCGTCAACTTTTCCTGGATCTGGGCACAACAGGGGTGGCCTGGAGCCAGGTCAGCGTGGGCCCACCTCTCACCCCCACGTGTGTTCTGGAGGACCTAGAGGGGATCCCAAGCCCCTTCTTTTGCCTGCCAACATTCCCTATGTCACAATCTGTGTGCGGCCCCAGGCCAGGACCAGAGGTGACACTGAAGGTAGGCCGCATGTGCACGGAGGACCTCAGCCTGGGGCCTGACGCTCAGTGTTTGTCCAGCAAAGGAATGAACAGGTGATCTCTGCCCTGGGGCAGCTCAGGTAGCGAGGTAATAGACAAAGAACTGTCATGTGTGTGCTGGAAAGCTTCAGTGGGGACAAGCAGCGCCTGGGAGCTGAGGGGCCTCCAGCTCAGCCTGGGCTGGCAGCCAGGGAGCTGGGACCAGTTGAGTTCCAAGCTCTTACCCTAGCAGGGAAGGAGGGAGCGTCCACTTGGACCTCGGCTTACTCAGCATGAAGAAAGCCCTTAGCCCCTGCATCCGTAACCTCTCCCCACTGGGTCTCCAGGCAGGGTGGGCGCGCTGCCACCAGGGAAGCTTCCAGTTATCAGTTTCCCCGGGGCAACAGAAAGCAGAGGTCGCTGATGATGAACAGATCTGCCCTGGGGCAGCGAAAGGCTCTCTCCTGAACCCCAAGGAACTCAGAGCCTGAAGGGAGGTGAGCCAGGTGGGAATGCAGGTAGGGAGCCTGGGTCGGGTCAAAGGTCTGAGCTGGAGTAGTGCAGGCTGGCCCCAGACACAGGCAGTGAGCCCGACCGGCCAGAAACGGAAGACTGGGGTGCCAAGGGGCTCTGACACCCCAGGACGTGTGGCGGAGCTGAGAGGCTGCATGCGGGTTTCACCACCTGAAGTCCAGCTCCCACCTAAGGACGCCTGCTCCACCCGGGCGAGTGGCCCAGGGCGAGGCCTGGAGAAGGGCTGGGGCGGGTGACGCGGAGGACACGGAGTAGTAGGCAGGCTGGGGAGCCTCGAGCGGCTGCTGGGGCCCAGAGGGATGCCCCCCGGGGTTGAGCGCCAACGCCACTGTCCTGAACAACAGCCGGCTGCAACAGCAGCGCCCCAAGCTGGCCCTGAAGCCTGGCCCCTGGGGGACCCTACTCTCCAGGACAGGTGAGAGGCTGCCGGGACCGTGCTCCATAGTCCAGCTTTGCGCTTTGAGCTGACACACACACAGGTTGGCCGGGAATTTCAAAAGAAGGTCTCCAAAGGCCAGCCTGCCAACCCCGCCCTGTGTCATGCCTCCTAGAGGCCCAGACACAGACCCCAGAGAGCGAGGGCCAGAGCACTCGAGTTTCCTGGGGTGACCCTGGCATCCCCAGGGCCCAGCGGGCAGGCACACAGGCGCAACCCACATGGGTGCCTACAAACAGACACCAACGCTGACCTCCCGCATTTGGGCCTTACCCACCCATGGCGGTGCACGCGTGTGTGTTTAAAGCACACCCGCCTATAGTAGTTAACACACGCGCGTAAGTGTGATTTGCAGGAGAAAGTGACTCCAGCAGGCGCTCCTGACGTCCCCCTTCAGCCTGCCTGGCCTGATCCCAGCCTCCAGCCTGTCCCTGAGTGCACTGGGGTGGCTGGCCCTGTGTGAGATGACCCAACTGCTGGCACCAGCTTCCTGGCATCTCCAGGAATGGGTGTGGCTTGTGGCACGCGCTGAGTGGGACAGCAGGACAGCCCTCCCCTTCCAACCACCTATCACACAAGACCAGCAATGCCATCAGAGGGCCGGGGCATGCCTATGAATCTGTCAATGTCAAACAATGACTCTCTTAAGGAACTAAGAGAACGGCAAATTCTGAGCCAAATATGAGTGACCATGGACCCAGACTATGGATGCAAGCTACCCTCATGTCATGGTCCTCTGCAGAAGAGGCTACATCAACCTTCAGGGCCACAGAACAAAGAAGGCCACAAACCAATGTATTGACCAAATAACACCTGTGAGGGCAGCAGACAGGTGGGTACAGCAGAGCAGGGACAGCGCTCAGCTTTCAGAGGCCATCTCCTCACTTCCTTGGCTTCTGGGTTGGTGGAGGCTCTAGCTCTGTAAGCTTAGAGTGCATTCCTAGAATCTTGCCTAGTGGTCACAGGATGGCAGGTCAGGTACAGAGATGGAGAGCAAAATGGCTACCAAAGGGACCAAGGGAACCAAGGTCGTCTGGGCTCTTGACCTGCAAGACTCCCTCTTTCTGCAGTCACCGTGTCTATGCAGCTGGTCTGTAGCATCTTGAACAGAGACGCAGTTCAGAGAATGTCGGCTCCGCAGGTCACACTTACCAAACCTGGAGAAAACACGGGAAGATTCCTGGACTAACTCCGTACTACATGTGGGAACCCAAGGCCCAGAGAGAGGAAGTTACCTGACTAAGGGCTTATAGCCAAGTGGACCTAGGGCAGAGCCAGCACAGACCCCGGGTCTCCTGATCCTGGCCACTGGAAAGAGTCAGAGGGTTGACAGCTGGGATCACAAGAAGGCCCAGGTAGAGGCTCTTATGGGGCCACTGGAGACCATTCGGGAGCCTGCTCCACGGGCCTCGGCCTACAACCTGGCGGCTGGGGCTCCGCAGTTTCCCTCAATGTGCCAGCGGAGCCATCCGGGCCCTTCAGTCACACCCTGAAGGAGGAAGGCACGGGGAGCTCTCCAAACGCTCCCACAATGGCGGGAAGCTCTGGGAGAGACCAGGAGCCTGAGTGAGAGCAAGGGACACACAGGACTCCTACCTGCCCACTTCACCATGGGGAAAGGGCATCTCCCTGGTGGGGAGGGCCTGGCACAGAAGGCCTGCAAGGCCCCCACCCCTCCGGCCTCCTCCCGCGGCTCCCGCCCCCTCCCACCCCGCTGGCAGCACGGTCAGTTCCATGACACCCCGATACCCCTCTCCACACGCAGACACCTCCAAGGCCCGGTCACATAACTCAGCTGTCTCCAGAAACGAGTCCTAGTTCTGGAGCAGGTGACTCAACAGGTCCTTTCCTGGAAGTCAGCAGGGGACTGCAGGAAGGAGGGGCCTGAACCTGAGCTTCGGAAGATGGGAAAAAAGGAGGCGCATTACCCAAGAGCCAGCAGGACCCCGCAGGAGGGAAAGGACATTACAGGAAAGAGAAGGGAAGTTCTGGACGTGGTGTCTGGGACCCCTGCTGGGAGTGGGAGGCCGAAGCAGAGGCTGCTCTTGAAGGCAGGGCATGGGACCAGGTGCCGTCAGGGCCACTTTGACTTTGAGGTCCCAGGGGTGCCCTGGCAGGGATGGCCTGGGGTACTGGGCAGAGGGAGTGGTGGCTCCAGGCCACGGAGAGTCTAAACAGCGCTTTGGCCACCCTCACACACCCTGCGAGGGATTCCACATCCCACCATGAGGGGACGAGTTTTGGTGCCAGTGAGCAATTACTAATAAACTTATCTAATCAATAAACACAGGAGTCAATGCTCTTTTCAAATGGAAGGGGGTGTGCGGATCGGGCCATGCCAGACCTGGCCTCCAGCAATGTGGAGAAGCCCATCTTCCCTTTATTTATTGTTACATAGGTAAAGGGGCCAGACCTGGAGGGGCTTCTTCTGTGAGGAACAGGATGGGTGGAGTCAGGGAGCCCTTTGCTTAGAGAATCAGCATCTCCTCAGGGTGCGCCTCCTCTGTACAGGGCCACCTCCCCCAGGCTGTCTGGGGCAGTCTCCCATGACCGCCGGTTCCTGGGAGTCAGACCTTGTATCCCAGGCTCGGCCAGGCCTGATTCTGCGAGACGTGGAGGGCTCCCCACACCCCCCAGGCCTGAGCTTGGGAGAGCAAGCCCTGCTGGGAGCTTCAGAGAAGGGCCTGGAATTGGTGACACAGAGGCCCGAGGGGCAGACGTTTGAGGGAAGGCTCCAAGGTGCCAGCGACCTCTCCCTGGCCGTGAGGCTTCGGGCTAGTCACTTGACCTCAGTGAGCCTCGAGTCCTCATCTCTGAAGAGGAAGAACCATGCCTGCCAGGCAGAGGGGAGGTTATGTAGGTAAAAGAGAAGGAGGTAAAACAAGGCTGCTATCTGGTGTTTGGCTTGGGGACAATTTCCCAACAGCTCTGACCTTCCATTTCCTCCTCCTCACAGTGGAAATAAGGATCCTGAATTCAGAGGGGCTGAACCTTAGAGCAAGAGACACGGCACCTGCCGTGATGTACGCCAACGGGGCAGCTTCTAGGGTGCTGAGAAGACTTTTTCCACCTGTGGTGCATTCTCTCTGTTCTTGGTGGCCTCCCAGGCTGCCTGTGTCCACTGTGCCGCAGACCCCTTGAGGACGGGACCGCCTGGCTTGGTCCTCAGCCCCAAAGCTTGGCCTTCACTAATCACTGAGTAGCTACCAAGCACCTTCCATGGGCCAGGCCCTGTTCAGGTGCCAGGCATGTGACAGTGAGCAAGGTGGCCAACTGCCTTCCTCGGAAGAGCTAGAGGGAGGGAGACGGCAAACAGAGGGACAAGGAAAACGTGAGATTCGAGACAGGAACTAAGTCGGAGAGAAAATATGAGGGAAAGCCCAGGGCAGACCATCGGAGCAGGACGGGAGAGGACTAAGGGCAGATTGGGACTTGGGTGATGGAGGAAGGCTTCCCTGAGGAGGTGACATTTTTGCTGAGACCCGAAGGAATCCGAGGAGCAGCCAGGAAAGCACCAGGGCAAAGGGCATTCCAGGTAGACAGAAGAACAGGAGCAGAGAGCCAGGTGGGTGCGAGCGGTGCGTGTCTCCAGAACACACCAGAGGGGCTGGGGGAGAAGCAGGTGGGAGATGCACACAGCAGGTGCTCAATACATGTTTATTGCCCTGGGCATCTGCACAAGGTTGGCCTGAGCTTGGAAGGCACAATTTGGTCCTCTGAGCCCAGATGAACTGTCCACCTGACCCACAAGAGACTCAGAGTCAGGGGCCACAGAGCCCAGGAGGCTGAGCACTGACCACCCTTTCCCTCATATCCTCGTCAATAGTTAACTGAGCACCTGCTACATTCGGCCTCAACCCAGGGGCTGAGGACAGACATAATCAAGGCCTGGAGCCAGGGATGGTCTGGAACCCACAGTGACCCTGGGGGGGCACCCAGCACTCTCCTCTCTGGGAGAGGCATTGCTCCCACCCTACAGAACACAGCAGACAGGTAGCTGGACCTGCAGGACCCGGAAAGGCCTCTCGGGAGAGGCAGCAGCTGAACCTGGCCCGACCAGGCCTCTCCAGCATGGAATGTGGAAGAGGGTGTTCCAAGTGAGAACAGAGTGTGCCAGGAGCAGAAGCGTACAGCCCGGCTTGACCTGCAGGGGTCAGGAAAGGGTGCCCAGGGGCAGCGAGGAGAGATGGGTGTGCAGAGGCCACCGCAGCCAGAGATTGGAGTGGGTCTGTGGCCAGCAGAGGTCACCGTGAGGTTTCTCTGCTACTGTATACAGGTTGGGGGCCTAAGCGTAGCCCAGAGCCGGGGCTCCGGGTGCCGTTGGGACACCTCTGTGCAGACAGCAGACAGGTGGCAGGCAGAGCGCGCCCTTTCACATGGCTGAGGTCTCTGCCCAGGGTGAGCCGGGCGCTCCACATCCCCTGGGCTGCCATGTGACGGGCCGCTGCCCTGCCCCTCACCTGGCCAGGGGCATTCCTGTGGCTGGCCAGGCCCTGTGCCAACTGTTTGCTTTCTGGGTGTTCTCCACGCGGGGTGTGGCCCGTCTTCACGTCCCAAGGCCGCAGGTGCACACAGAGGTTCCTGGCCCCACTCCATGCTCCACTGCACCCACAAGGATGGAGCCCGAAGCACCCACACCACCCCCCGCCCTCTTGAGGAAGAGGGCGGACAGCAGGTGCGCCTCCAGCCACAGCACGTGAGCTTGTGTTCCTCCCGGAAGACAGCCACCTGCCCATCGGTGCCCCTTCTTACCTGGTGGCGGGAGGAGGGGAGGGAGCAGGACCTCTCAGCGGCCTAGGGGAAGGGAGGCAGGTCCTAATACCCTCTCCCCGGGAGAGCCCAGGGACACACAGTGGGTGTAGCAACCAGGGAGGCTGCAGGTGGCGTGTCCCCATGTTCCACAATGGGAGCTGGTGGTCAAGGGGGTGTAGACCAGGGACCTGCCAGTTGGAGATAATCTCTGCAGTGGAAAAGCCCCTCTGAGCACAGGCATGGCCAGGGTGCCCCTGCCCGTGCTAGAGGAGCCTTGGAGCCAGCTGGTGTGGTCCTCAGAGAAGGAAGGCCTTCCCCAGGCTACACACCTCCCTGGTCCTGCCACCGCCTCTGCCCAGACTTTTCCAGACAACGCAGCTCTGCCACAAGTCCAGACTTCAGCCCTGCACTACAGCCCTGGCTGATGGAGGAAGCTAGGCCATCTTGGACACGTGGCCCTTCCCAGGGGTGCCCGGCGGGCTTCTGCACCTGGAGAGGCTCTGCTTTCCTGAGAACCAAGGGCTGGGGAGTCAGGTTGCAGTGGCACTGGGGGAGGGGGCGGTAGCTCAGGTGGCAGTGCACCTGGGAGGCTGGAGGCCCGCAGGCTTAGGTAACAGCACCAGCCCCCCAGCCCACGGAGCCTGCCCTCTCCTACCCTGCACAGAAAAGGAAGTTGGGTGAAGTCAGTCGGGGGTGAGAGGCCATTCTCTTGGGAGGTGATCCTGCAAGGGTCCCTAAGCCTGGGCTCAGCCCTGGGAGGCAGAAGCTCCTGTCCCCACTTTACAGATGAACATATTGAGGCTCAGGGAAGGAAAAGACTTGGCTGGTAAGGCAGAGTCTTAATGAGCACCCGGATCAGCAGCCCACTGAGCCCACAGCACACACGCACATGCACGCTCACTGGACACACAAGTGGGGGCACACACACACACACACACACAGGCACACGCACACAGGCCTTCCCATTGCCCAGGCTGCCACTCAGATGGCGAAGGGGCTCCAAGAGGCTGGGGTCAAAATGCCTCTGCTGGATGTGACTGCCCGGCCTGCGTCTTCTGAGTTCTCCCCCTGGGGCTGCACATGGAGGGGTCGTGTGCATGGGTGTGCACGCGTGTGTGCCAACACACTGGTATGTATGGCCGTGCACGCGTGTGCATGCTCTGTGCTGTGTCGTTTGCTAGTGAGCCCATGTGTGCACACACATGATGTCCACATGTGTCTGCGTGTGTGCCCTGGTGGGAGGTGGGAGGCACAGGCCACCCTGAGGCCTCTGAGGAGACCCAGCCCCACTCCAGCTTCTGTTTTCCAGCTTTGTCTCTGGGGAACATTCAGTCCCAGGACTCAGACAGCCCACCAAGTGCCAGGTGCCAGACGTCCCAAGGTATCTGACCATTCTCTGCAGCCACAGGGTATCTCTACTGACGCCATTCACGGGGGCCCAGAGGAAGGCAGAGTCACACACCCCAAGAGGGGCGCCAAGACTGGGTCTTTTCCATATCTCAGCTAAACCCTGGTCCCAACAGGGCTCATCTGCTGGGAGAGGCAAAGGCTGGTCCTACCCGGCCTCAGAGGAGGCCAGTTCTTCTGTGCAGAGCCCTTCAGGGTGGGCTCTCTCTCCCCTCCCTATACAGCCACAGGATTAATCATGGGGGCTCCGCCCTAATGACCTTACCTGATCACGCAATCACGCTCCCCCCAGGCCCCACCTCTGAACCCGAGCCCGTGGAGTTTCGACTCTCTACATGCTGTTATCATAAGGCTTTGGGGATCGCACCCCTGCTGCGTCTGGAGGACAAATCACACCCGTGCCACGTCAGGGAGCCAGCACGGAGGCGCTGCCACTCAGCGGTGGAAGACACGGGTGTGGGCGGCTGGAAACCTGCCTCAACTCTGCCCTCCTCGAGTCACTAGCTCCCAGCCCAGTGAACTTAGCTACAAAAGGGAGCTCTGCTCCCACCTCGGAGGGCTGGCGCTGGGCTGCCCTGGGAGGTGGCAGAGGACCAGTCCTGTGGAGGACTGAGTTTGATGAGCTGTCCTGTCCCTTCTGGGCCTGGCCTTCTGGACTTTTCTGCCCTGATGTCAGGAAAGAGATGGAAGGCCAAGTTTCCCTGTGGACGGAGGGTGTTGGGACTAGTGGGGTTAGGGCCTTGGGCTTGGCCATCTCCAGAGATGACCCCTCCCCTCGAGAGCACCTAGAGGTCTGAACAGGAGCCCCAAGGAAGGGCAGGAAGCCAGGTTTTGAAAAACCGAGCACAAGAGAGTGCTATGTGATCAGGCTGGTCTTGCAAAAACCACTGTAAATGAATGCCAGGGCTGCCGTCAGTTCTTAACATGCCTAGCTGCACAACCATCCCCAGAAGGTCACAGCCGACAGCTGTTTCCCAGAGAGGTCCACGAGGGGGCTTCTACTGGCAGCTGGCCAAGAGGCAGAGCACCCTCTGATCAGGGGCTTCTGCGGGGTGGATGCTGCAGCCTCTACTCCACGGCCACCCAGGCCCAGGCTGTGTTGGGGACCCACTCTCTGCTCCGCCAGGCTGTGGACCCACCGACAGCCTCTTCTGATCCTTGCTCCACACCATGCACAAACTGCATGAGTCACTCTCAGTTCTCCATCTGGGGAACAGTGGTTGTAAACCGTCTTCTAGGGGTGGCTGCAATAACAAAAAGGGTTTTGTTTGTTTGTTTGTTTTTGTTTTTACTGTGAAAATGTTCTGTAAGCAGCAGTGAGAAATGAGACCCTTGGCTGGGGAACCTTCCAACCCAGTGCTAATGATAATCCTCCTTTATCCCGGAAAGGGCAGCTGGAAGAATAAGGTTTTGCAGGATAGGCATAAATAAATATGGATGTGTATATTTTTTAAAAAAAATTTTTTTTTTCTGTACTGGACAGAGAACTCAGGGATCCGCCCATGATAGGCGAGCACTCTTCCAGCTAGCTGCACTCTGAGCCCTTCTGCTCTGGCCTCAGACTTCCAGTTGCTGGGATCACAGGCGTGCATTGCCATGCCTGGCAATAACAAATTCTATCTCACAGTAGCTGAAGGACAGAGATTTGGGAGCAACATGACTGGTCCTGGTGCAAGGCCTCTCTCGAGGTTATGGTGAAGATGGGGGCTGGACACAGGGTGCAGAGGGGCACGCCTGTAATCCCAGCAGCTTGGGAGTCTGAGGCAGGAGGATTGTGAGTTCAAAGCCAGCTTCAGCAAATTGTTGAGATCCTAAGCAACTCAGCAAGACCCTGTCTCTAAATAAAAAACACAAAAGAACTGGGGATGGGGCTCAGTGGTTGAGTACCCTGGGTTCGATCTCCAGTATCAAAAAATAAGGAAGGCGATAGGGGCTGTGTCCTCTGAAGGTTCCAGGGGGCTGGAGCATCCACTCGTGACTGCTCGCCCACGGCTCTGGGCAGGACAGTTCAGTTCCTTTCTGGCTGTTAGCACGAAGCCCCGCGTACCTCAGGAACCTCTCCACAGGCTGCTTGAGTGTCCTCACAACATGGCCGTTGTCTCCCCACCCCCCGAAACTGGTGATCTGTGAGCGAGAGTAAGGCAGAAGTCACAGTGTCACTTACGACCCAGCTTTGGTAGTCACATATCAGCCCCTCTGCCATATTCTAGTGGCCACAAAGACCCACCCTGATGCAGTGTGAGAGGCGACCGCACATGGGCGGGACTCCCGGAGGTGGGATCATGGCCGCCATCTTGAAGGCTAGCCAGCACAGCCTCCTGCCCCAAGACTCACAGACCCATCCCTCCCCCGCACATACCGGAAACCTCACCGTCACCTTCCTGTCCTCCTCTGCCCTCACTCTCCCTCAGTCACTGAGTCCCACGATGAGGCCTCTATGAAGCCTCTTTTGCCAGCTCCCCCATTCCTCCCAGATCCCCTACCCAGGTGAGACTCTTGTCCCCTCTCTTTCACACTCAGGCTTTTCTAATCTAAAATGTCCGTGTTGCATAAAACCTTAGTGGATCCAACACACAGGTAGGCACTCAGGACCCCAGGCCTGGCCTCCTCCTCTGTCCCCAGTCCCTCCCCACTGTTCCCACAATGGGCCTAACTTGTGCCTCATCGAATGCTGTCCAAGGAAATGACACCTCCTCACTCACCTGTCATCAATGCCTGGAACCTTTTTAATTTGTCTGCAAAATTCCTGGCATCCTTCAAATGCCACCTTTGAGAGTCCTCTTGCAGGCCGGGCAGTTAGTCTTTCCCCAGACGTCCTCAGCTTTTGCCCACAATCTTGTGACCACCCTTCCCTAGGCAGGCACAGAGACTGGCTCATCTCCTGTCCTTAGAACCACACGGGGTTGGGGCACCGGGGCGATGTCCTGCTGCCCGGAAGTAGAGAGCAGTGCAGTGGGTGCTGGGGGGCCGGAAAAGATATGCCCAACGTCAAGTGTGAACCCCAATTCTGGTTTGTGTCCTGGACGAGGACCTTCGTCTGTGGGGCGGCTGGCATGGGGTGACCGGCAGTTCAGAAAAGTGCTCAGGAACTCTGCAGTGCGGTCCACGCCTTTGGGCTTCATCCTTAGGTCAGCTCCCCTTGTGGCCACAAAAGCCCTGCACTACCCAAGTTCAAGTTCAGGATGCGGTGGTGTCTCGAGGCAGAAGGAGCCATTCCTTCTAGCATCCAGCAGCTTATGGCGGCTTCTCCCTCCCGTTTCGTTGTCCAGAACCTGGCTGCCTGTCACCCCCAAACCCAGCACCGTGAAGGGGAGGGGTTACCCCTTCATTGGCACAAGGGGGAGTCCCAGCCTGACCTTGACAGCACCGTTAGGGACCCTGGCTAGTTGAGACGCTGAGGAAATGAGGTGGCCGATTCCTTCAAATGGGTTCCCTTCCCTGCTGGCTCCTTTCTGTTCATTCATTCATTTTTTTCCAACAGTTGTTCCCATTAACTGTGGGGGGGGGGGGGGGTCCAAGACCCCCAGTGATGCCTGAAACCACAGCCGGTGCTCAACCCTATAAAGACACACATTTATTTGCTTATCAAAACATTTAATTTATAAATTAGGCACAGACCTGGGCATGAGGGCCCAGACCCATAACCCAGTGACTCAGGAAACTGAGGCAGGAGGATGGCAAATTGGAGGTCAGCCTGGGCAACAGAAGTTCCATGATTAGAACTTACCAGAAAAGAAAATGGGGAAATGAAAGAATGGACATTTTTTAAAGCTGTCTGAGGTCACCCTCCCAGTTATCTCAACTCCCTAAGGTCACCCTCCCAGGAATGGGAACTAAGCCCTTAAAGCTGTTCCAAGAAACAGCCCCAAACAGAGAATAAAAGGGTAAATTGAGCCAGATAGCCAGATAGTGCTCAAACAGTAGGATTACCAGAAACTATTGACCAGAATCTACGCCCTGTTGTAAAACATTGTGAAACATGTTGTATGATATCAGCAAACCCAGACCCCCTTTGGAATTTCCCGGCAGCTTTGTCCCCCTTTTCCCTTTCATGTGCGACCCCTCCCGATGTGTGGTTTCTGCCTTTATAAACCTACAAGATTTTCTGCTAGGGACTCGACTCCTCGAGTTGGGTCCCAGCGCGCTGGAATAAACACCTCTTGCGGTTTGCATCAAGTGACGCCTCCTGCGGTTGATTGGGGTTGCCGTCCATCCATGGGGCAGAGTTGGGGTTTCCTTTTTGGGGGCCTTACACTATCCGAAAAATGAAAAAGAATGACTAAAAAAAATAAAAAGAAAGAAAAAAGACAAAGGGCTGGGGATAGAACTCAGTGAGGGAGATTAATCCCCAGTATTGCATAAATAAATTAATTAATTAGGCACAGAAAGAGAGTAATAACAAAGTAGGATGATGATAACAAGACTGAAATAAAAGTTATTTCCACTTTATGAATGGTGTACTTCTGGAATTTTTCATTTAATAGTTTAATACCACCGTTGATTTTGGGTGACCAATAAATGCTGCAGAAATTGAAACTCAGGACAAGGTCTTGCAGTTACTGAGCACCTACTACACGCTAGGTTCAGAAGTGCTCGCTTGAAGCCCAGGATAAGTGGGATCAGTAGAACGAGGGCTGGCCGGCCTCAGAGGTCGCTGCTCCTGCCTAACACAGGGATACAAGCCCTAAAGAGAGGCCTGTAAGCAGCTGGGGAGGTCATTTTTCCCCGGGGGGCCTCATTTCCCTGGGCCCTGCCCAACCCCATGGGAAGCCTGAACTTGGTTGGATGAGGCTCTGGGCTTTTCCTAGTGTAGTGGGGGCTCAGTCACTCTAGGGGCTTTGCCAAGGCCAGGCCCAGCCTCAGCTGCTGCCTGTGGTGTCTGGCAGGGGCACTCAGGGTCATGGCTACATCCCTAACCCCTCACACCTCACCTCTCACCCAAAAAGGGCCACTGTGGGTTCACACCTGGGAAGGCTGGGATGGCCCTCAGCCCAGGACCTGTTCTGGCTGGTCGGCCCTGCCAGGGCTACCCACATCCCCAGCTAGCCAGGGGGGTGTCTTCTCAGCACAGGGTCAGGACGGAGGGTGGAGCCCTAGGAGGGCCACAGTCCCACCCCTCCTGGCCTGTCCAAGGACAGCCTGGTTCAGAGGAAGGCAGGCAGAGAACAAAGGTGCAGCTAGGGGCAGGATAGCACAGCTCTGAGCCCTGCTGAGGAGGCCCAGCCCTCCCTCCTGGAGCAGACTGCGGGTGGGGAAGGGCAAGAACTGCTGGCCACCCCGTTCCCTACAGGTGCCCAGGCCTGGGCGATGTGTCAGGAAAGCCACCGTAGAGATGCTGAGCCAGGATTCTGTGTGACCTTGGGCAGCTGGACCAACCTCTCTGGACCCCTCTGTAAAATCAGGAGGCTGGAGTGCTGATTTTTAGGTCTCCGCACCCCGATGATGCCTGCTTGAAGTCTGCGGTGGGTCTGGATGTGGGCGCTCCCGCCTCCTCCACTTGTTCCCTCCCTGTGACCCTTTCCGAGCTGCAAGTCCAGGGCCGGTGGCTTTGGAGAATTTTCTAGGACCTCGAGAGCCATCTCCTCTCTTCCCGGAGGCAGTCAGCTGGACGTCATCAGCCGGAGGTGGCATGGAGTGACCAAGGCCTCAGGCTAGCGTGTCACAGCCTGTGCTTGCTACCCGATTCCTGGTGGGCAGTGGGGGCCCAGGGGAGTGCTGCCCAGCTACGGGGAGTGGAGCCGAGTCCTTGAGAGCCACTCTTCGCTTCTCTAACTTGGCGCTTCAGGACCACGTGCAGGGCGAAGGCACTCATAAAAATGTGTGCGGATTCCTGCCCCTGGCCTCTTGCACGGAGCTTCCTCTGCCCGATACATTTAAGAGGCCACTGCTGTGGACAACCCAGGAAGGGGTGGGGACAGACCAAATCTCCCCCTGAGCAGGCGGACAGAGAGGGCCAGGGTGCGTCCTGTAGCCTGGGTGGCCGGGCTCTGGGGAGCTCCACAGGGCAGGCTTCAGCACCTGTCTGAACTGGAGACCCCAAGGCACGGGTTCAAGCCAGGAGACCCTCTCGAAGTGGAGGAGGAGGACTTCAACACAGCAGATGCCTCCACCACGCCCAGGGCGGGGACAGCCTGCAGCCTGGCAGCCTGGCCTCTTCCTTCTCGGAGAAGCACTAATCCCTCCCCAAAATCACGTTCTGCAGAAGGAGGCCAGAAAGGCTTTCTCCTTCCTGAGCTACAGCTTCATCTTTTTCTCTTGGCAGACCCAGCAGAACCCACACCGCCAGAGGAATAATCCTGTAATGATCCCCATGGGTCCGCGGGAGGGGGCTGCTCGTGGGACCCTGACCCCCACCCTCCCTCACTCCAAAAACCAAAGGGTTTCTCAAAGGCACCCCCGAGGGCTGGCACTGGGGTGAAAAGTCTCTCTGAGCCTCAATGTGAGCCAAGTCCCTTTCCTAGAAATGTGCTGAAGGCCACTTAGCAAAGAGTCATTGTGAATAATTCTGAAAACAGAGACATGTGACAGGGGTCATTTCATTGCATTTGGACAGAGAGCTGAACACAATGGTCTTGTCACAGGAGAGGAGGCATCTCCAAAGAAGGGTCCAAGGAGTTCCCGGAGAGAAAGGGGAACTCCGTCAGGAGCGGCAGGGTTCTTGGCATCCAGCACCTGCCAGTAGAAGGCATGGCAGGTTTATTGAGGAGCGTGGGTTCACGTTCGAGGGAGAATGGGACAATCTCAAGAGAGAGACGCCTTTTGGGGGATAAAGCAAGGAATACTCTTTTAGGGGAGGCTGAGGGCCACCTTGAGAGTGGCAGACACATTTTGGGGTTCCTGGCTCCTCTCTTAAAGGTGAGGGGTGGGTTTGGGAAGGTATGTGGAAATGATATCTGTCTGCTGACCTCAAGAAGGTTTCTGGTGGCCTGGTCACTCTCAGGATCCCCAGGCTGACCTGGTTTTCCTTATCTGATCAGTAGGTAGTGCCAAAAAATATGCTAAATCATAGGATCCTCAAGATAGCATATCTCTCTTTGCTTAATCTATTTATTGGGGGCTTAATTAATAGTGGATTTACAGATTTCCCAAGAATTTGGGAGTAACAGGCCTGGAAGAGAGACTGGCTTACAGAGTGATAGGTCTCAAAAAGTATGCAGAATTTCTGAATTAAGATCTATTTTCCACTGGGCACAGTGGCACACATCTGTAATCCCAGTGGCTCAGGAGGCTGAGGCAGGAGGATCCCAGTTCAAGGCTGGCTTCCACAACTTAGCAAGGCTCTAAGCAATTTAGTGAGGGCCTAAGAAACTTAGTGAGACCCTGTCTCAAAATAAAAAATAAACAGGATTGGGGGTGTGGCTCAGTGGTCAAGTGCCCCCTGGGTTTATATCCCCTCCCCCCCAAAAAAGTATGGGATAGGATGTGTGTAGGTTGTATGCAAATATTACTCCATTTTATATAACCAACTTGAACCTCCTTGAATTTTAGTATCTACAGGTGTTCCTGGGACTAATCCTCTGAGGATATCAAGGGACAACGATATATAAATATGACAACTGAAATCATGGGGAGTGAATTTAACTTTTCTGTCATTACAAACCGCCTGTGACTTTATTTGTGATACCATAGTCTTTTTTTTTGAAGGGTCCCCAAATGTGCATATATGCAAATATGCATATAAATTTGCATAGAACCTCACAAAAGCTGCTCTGGTCCTTTTGGGGTCCTTTGGAAAAAAGTCCCCCCCACCTCCTGTCCCTCTCCAAGTTCACCCAGCTGGTTGTTCCTCCTGTCCCAGTGTTTACCTTTGTTAATCCAAAGTAGATTGAAGGGAAATGAATAACATAGATATTTCTACTTCGTATCATACTTTAAAATAATCCCGTAATCTCTTCTAAGGGGGATTAGATGCTCATGTTGTAAAAGACTGGACGGATGCGGTTCAGCTCCTTCAAAGGGAAACTTAAGTCAGCGAGAGATTCAAAGATTGACGGGCCACCCGCAATGAACTCCCAGTCATGGGCTGTGTGCAAACAAAGCTGCTGAGGGGGGACGTCCCAAACTGGAGCCGGGGGTTCCAGGCAGATGTTGTGTTAAATGAGACCCTGAGAGTCTCTGGGGGCAGAGGCTTTGAAAAGAGGCCAACCTAACCTGTCGGTGAGAAGGTCTCAAGGTTGGGGTTTGGACAGAAAGGGACTTGGAAATCTGGAATGCCTTGGGGAACATTACGTCAACTCGGTGTCCCCCCATTGGGGGCAGGGTGTCATCACTTGGTTTTCTGGACTCCACGCCCAGCCCTGATGGTGAGGTTGGCATATCTCCTTAGGTTCCTTTGCTCAGATGTGCAGGGAGAGCCCAGAAGCCCTGTGACTGTCCCAGGTCAGCCCTGGGCCTGCTGGTGCAGTGCAAGACACCTCCAGGGGCCTCGGTTTCTCCAGTTAGGACCAGGTGGGACCCAGGTGATACAAAGAGAGCGTGACACCTGTCCCTAAGTTTCCAACCCCCTAGAATCTATCAGCTAGTCTCCAGTGGGACAGAGGCTGTTCCTCGTGTATAATATGGGAACTGTGGTCCCCACCTTTGGGAATTGTGTAAGGTTTTCTTGGTGATACCAGGCACTGCACTGAGGGCGCTTAACCATTGAGCCACATCCTCAGTCCTTTTTAAAATGTTTTTATTTCAGACAGGGTCTTGCTAAGTTGCCTAGGGCCTCCCTAAGCTGCTGAAGCTGGTCTCAAATTTGTGATCCTCCTGCCTCAGCCTCCCAAGTTGCTGGGATTATGCACCTGGTTTGTGTGAGGTTTTCATTCCATCTCTGGTTCTCCATGATCAGTCTGTATTGGTGTCACCAGGAGGGCTTGGGATAGCACAGCTGGCAGGGCCCCACCCACAGGGTTTCCAAGTCTGTCGCTGCAGGAGGGGACCTGAAATTTGGCCTTTCTAACAAATTCCCAGGTCTTGAGATGCTCCTGGCCTGGAGACCACACTTTGAGAATCACTGGAAGTGACTTGAAAGTGAGATGAGTCTCCTGGAGAGGCCAGCCCCCAGGCCAACTTCCCTTCCTGCTGAGTGACTGCTCGGAGGCACACAGCAGGTGCTATGTGCCATCTGACCCGTTAAGATGAGAGCCAAGCAGCCTTCTCCCCAGAAGCCCTTTCACTGCGGTTGCCATAGCAACAGCCAGAGCAGCCAGGAGATTCAGGGAACAGAATCATGGGGTCCTTTGCTGTATCGGGCAGAGAAGGTCAAGGTCCTGGCCTAGCTGCATGTGGATGAAAATGTGGAGGGAAGACAAGGAGGAAGGACGTGGCTTTCAAAGTCTCCCCTTACCCGGGGACACCCTCCCTTCCCTCCAAACTTGCCCTGGCGCCTGTGTGCAAACCAGGGAAGGGTTTCAAGCCCGATTGCATAACAGAGAGAGGAACAAAGGCAAGGGGGTGGCGGGAGGATCAGGGGAGCAGCAAACAGGAAAGAAGGGTCCCAGGGCCTTGAGACTCACCAGTCACGAGGCTGTTCACGCCCATTAACCCAGTGAATCCTCGCCCAAGCCCACGGGCCCCAGGATCCGCAAGGTCACACAACTGGCTTGGCCTTGGCTTAGCCCAGATAGGAAACCTGATCAGCTGTGGCTAAAGGCCCTGTTTATTCTTTCATCTCCGGACGGCCTGTTTGAAATTGTTGAACTTTGGGCATGGTGGCCAAGCCCCAGGTGTGTGGGGGTGGCAGGGAGGCAGGGACGAAGGTCTGGGGAAGTTATTGTTAACACTGTAGGGAATCAGGCTGGTCCCCAGTCTGGGTTTTGTCTTGACAGCAACAGCCGCCTCCTCTCTCTGCTCTCGGGTTCGGATCCATCCAGCTGCCCCGCGACACTCACTGCAGCCCCCAGCTCTGACTTCAAGCAGCAGTGCTCGGATTTGAGCGTGGATAAGAGTGAAGTTTATTTAAAATTTCCATTTCGGCCTTGCCTCCAGAGATTCTGCTCTAGTGGCTGGGGTAGTGGTGCCCCACGATGATTCTGCTGCAGATACAAGTGGCCTGCTGATGGCCCCTGGACTCATCCAGAGCACTGCTTCCCCCAAACTTCCTCTGGAAGCCCCCAGGTTTCAGTAACTTCTGGTTCCAGTCCCTCAGCTGCCAATGCCTGGGAATTCCAATTTAACCTGGCCCCACAGCACTGCCAACAGACATCTCACCTAGTTGCCAGCAGGGCCACACTCTGGCTTGGTAAGCCTGGCTGCCAGGGCCTTTGCTGTATTTCTGGGGCTCCATTTGTGGTGAACGAACTTCAGGGTGCATCAGCCAAATGGAGCTGCTCCACTTCTCTGCCTCAGTCTCCTCATCTGTAAAATGGAAATGAGACCACAGGTCTATCAAAGTGCTTCAGGAAGTTCAGGGCTCTCCTAGGTATGGGTCAGACATAAGACTGGGCCAGGGGTTGAGGTCAGGGCAGTGAGTCTCAGACCCGCCTCCTTCCTCTCCTCTTTGACAGTAGCAAGGCTGCTTTCCTCCTGCTGTCACCCATCTAGCCTTTGGTTATCATCTCACATCTTAGAACCCTGGCAGGAGGACAGGGACAGATTTCTGCTGTCCCATTTTGATGATAAGGAAACTGATTTCTTACCCAGGTCAGGGAATAAAAAGCTTTGGCCAAGGCCAGCTATTTGATTAGCAGCCTAAGTGGAATTTGGCTCCTGATCTCCAGATAGAGATTCTTTTTTTCTGAACTTTGGTAACTGACTTGTCCTTGCCCTACAGGGTCACCCTAGCTCTGTGGATGGATTCAGGAACTCTGTAAACTCACTCTAACGGAAACTCACTGTAAACTCACTCAAACTCATTCTAACAGAAACGCCAAGCAAAACAGCCAGGACGATGCTGAACTCAGTGACCCGGAGTGCATTGAGAACGGGGTCGGCATGTGTGATATTTGCAGCATTCTTTTTTCCGGTGTTAGAGGTTGAACCGTGGGCCTTGAGCATGCTAGGTGAGCTCTCTACTCATGAGCTACATCCCCAGCATCCACATCCCTCTAGTATCCAGGGAGAATGTCAACCCAGTCCCCACAGGCATGCTGATCTGGGGTCATTTTTTTCTTCATACATAAGGAGAGATCACCCCATCTTGGCTCCACTGGGTGTGAGCTCCTGCTCAAGGCAGAGGGTTGGGCAGCATGATTTTGGAGGCCCGAGTCCAAATGCAACAGAAAAGAGTCAGCCAAGTGGAACAGCGGTCCTAAAGCTCTCAGCTACAGGAGCTGCCTGGTTGGGAATGTGGAGAGCTTGCCAGTGTGGGAAGTGGTGCCCCTCAAACATGAGAGCTGGGCAGATGCTGCCCCGGAGGCTGGGGTGGGTGCCCTGGTGAGCCAGCCCCCAGACCCAGCCACTGATGAGGACAGGCTCTCCAAGGACACAGTGAAGTGGAAGGGTTGGATGTGTGGGGAGAACCCACTGACGGTAAACAGGCTGAGTCACCGTGTAAACACCCACTGGTTGGGCACCTTGGGACAAAGCCCATCAGGTGACTGAGCCTGACGCATTCATCTGTCAAATGGGATGCTAGTGTTTAATTTGGAGAGATTTGCAGTAACCGGGGTACCAAGTTAAGCACGGCATTTGGGATCTAGTTGGTGTGTAACGGATGGCAATCAGGGTCCCACCCTGCCACAAATGGAAGCACATCCAAAGAACTCAGTAAACGTTTGGTTTCACAGAATAAGGAAAAGCTTTGAAGGACTGAGGACTGAGGTGATGAAAAGCTACTGCTGGGGGTCAGGTGGCTTCGTGGAATGCTGCTGGCCCAGGCGGGGCATGGTAGTGCACACCTATAATCAGAACTTCAAGGCCGGCCTGGAAACTTAGTGAGATCCTGTCTCAAAAGTTTAAAAGGGGCTATGGGGATATGGCTCAGTAGTAGTGTGCCCTGGGTTCCACCCCAGTACTGAAAAAACGAAACAAAGCACTTGTCCCCAGGGCCAGGGATGTGGCTCAGTGACGGAGTGCGTGCCTAGCAGGAGCAAGGCCCTGGGTTCTGTCCTCTGGCTTCTCAGTCCCTGAACTTTGTCCCTGCTGTAGGTGCCCCAAGTTTTAGGCTGACATTTAGGAGAGCTGGGGCAGGGGCTGTACCACCTGCAGCAGACAGGCCTCCTGCCCTGATGGCCCCCAGGGCCTTCCCACGATCATGCTCTGTCCAGTCATCCTAAAGTGGCCACATGCGCACCTGCCCTGGGTCAAACCTCTTCGTCCACTGTGAAGACAGCCCAAGGGACATGCAAACACACGGAACCCAGTCCTGCAATCACTCACCTAATGTCCTGCCGTGGTCACTGTCCAGTTCCCCAGCTGGGCTTTCCCCCAGGTCTAGCCTCTAACTCCAGCTCTTCCTACCTGGCGGAGGGGTGTCCCTGCCCCTTTGGTTCCTTTCACCCAAACCCAAGTTCCTTAGCTCCAGCCTGTTTTTCCCGAATCTTCTGTGCCTTCACCCAACAACTGCCTCTGCTGCTTGCAATTTGCTGGGTCTTTGGGTGGGTGGGGAGGTATACAGTGGAGGTGGCTGGCCGAGATTCCAACACTCTGGGAATAATTTAATGGAGGAAATACTCTGGGCTGAACTCCACAGAGCCATTACGGTGGGAGCCATTACTTTCAGCCAAGGGATCTGAGTGACTTTCCAGAGTGAGGAGTGTGGGTCAGATACGTACATGTGAACATGGAAAGGAGCCACATCCCAGTTGACTCAGAGGGTGAAAGAGCACAACATTTACAAGGATCTGTCCAGCTTCACTGGAATGTAGAGATTGTGGATGAAGTTATGAAGGTCACGCCGGAAAGACAGGTTGGCAACAGATTTCAAATGTCCTTGTACTCCCAGGCCTAGGATCCATTCCTTCCACAAGCTTCCATAATGAACCTGCCACCAGAAACATGCATTTAGCAGCCAACCTGGAGAGGAGCAGAGAGTTGTCCAAGAGCCTTGGAGGAGGTCTCTGGAAAAAGCTTGCTAACACCAGACCCATGGAGAAGTTGAAGATCCATTTCTTTTTTTTCTTGGCGGTGCTGAGATTGAACCCAGGGCCTTGTGCTTGCAAGGCAAGCACTCTACCAACTGAGCTATATCGCCAGAAGATCCGTTTCTTTTAAATAGTACCAGAAAGAATCAGTGAGCGCCCCCACCCCCACCACCACCAAAGAGAAGGGCTGCACAGGAAGACCCCTGGGCTTCTGGGGATGGTTGGCTCTGCTGTATGCACCAGGTCCAGCAAGACAGCAATGTCGGCACTGCTTGTTGACTTGACTTCTATGCCCTAGCTTCAGACCAGGCAAAGAAAACATTTGGAATGCAAATGTCATCAAGTTCAGTAATGAAAACACAAGGCTTCAGGTTGGGGGCAGAGGGGTGGGGGCAGGGCCAAAAGAAGGGCAAAGCATGGACGCAAATAAATATACACAGTCACTGCCAACGGTTTATGGATCAAAAAGTAAAGGTCTAAGGCTACTGCTTCAGTTATCAAGATGACTAACAGAGAAACTAGGTTTGTAATGTTGAAAGCTGTGGGCAAGGGAGGAGCTGAGAGGGGTAAGTGGCCTAACTTGTCATTAGCAAAACTCCAGAGATTACATCCAAAACATCAGGCCTGAAAACCCTGATTTATCCACCTGGAAGGGTCAGAGAAAAGTGCAAAACAGGGTAAGAAGTTATCTTGCCCAGTCGGGTGTGGGGCCGCTCATCTGTAATCCCAGCAGCTCAGGAGGCTGAGGCAGGAGGATCAAGAGTTCGAAGCCAGCTTCAGCAAATTAGCAAGACCCTAAGCAACTCAGTGAGACCCTGTTTCCAAGTCAAATATAAAAAGGCTGGGGATGTGGCTCAGTGGTTAAGCGCCCCTGGGTTCAATCTCTGGTACAAAAAAAAAAGTGTTAGCCTGCCTGGGTATCGAGGAGTAAGGAAGGGGAACTGGCAGAAAACGGTTGTCTGGAACTCCATAGGTTATGATTTCAACTTGAGAAACATGAAGTTTATAGTCACTGTCATTTAGGTATTGGGAGCCAGTGCAAGAGTTGGTTCTTGAGTTGAGGTCAGGGTTGCTGGGATTCATAGAAAGAATTTAGGAAGCTGGGATATGGCTCAGGGGTGCAGCGCCTGCTGGGCATGAGCAAGGCTCTAGGTTTCTCCCAATACCAGCAGTAAAAAAAAAAAAAAAAAAGTTCTTATGTATTTGCCTTAGAATAAGTAGAACATTTACAAAGTACTCCATTCGGAAGATACAAAGAGTATATAGAGCGAAGCTTCTCTTACCTGTGGTCTGTTTCCCAGTTCTCTGGGGATAACCCTATTTTCCACTTTAAAAAAAAATTAATTTCCAGACATTTTATGCACACACAAATAAATATACACGACATGTTTTACATTCTTCCCCTACATCTGACCACTGATGCCACCAAGCGTAGCATTCTATATCAACTGTTCTGAACCTTGTAATTTTTTTGAGGGGTGGGGTACCAGAGATAGAACCCAGAGGTGCTTAACCACTGAGCCACATTCCCAGCCCTTTTTATTTATTTATTTTTATTTTGAGACAGGGTTTTGCTAAGTTGCTCAGAGACTCACTTAAGTCACTGAGGCTGGCTCTGAACTCACAATCCTCCTGCCTCAGACTCCCAAGCTGCTGGGATTATAGGCGTGCACCATCATGCCTAGCTCTGTATTTTTATTTTATCCATTTTATCTCTGAGATTAATTTATATCAGCAGTAAGCCTCCTTGTCTTTTTTATAGTTGGATGGTATTCATGTAGCTCCACCAACTGAGTATCTTTAAACTTCTGGATTTGGTCATAGTTAAAAAATGTTATCTCAGCCAAGTTTTTTAATTTATTTTAATTTATTTTTTCTTGGTACTGGGGATAAAACCCAGGGGTACTTAACCACTGAGCCACATCCCCAGCCATTTTTTTTGTATTTTGTTTAGAGACAGGGTCTTGCTGAGTTGCTTAGGGCCTCGCTAAGTTGTTGAGGTTGGCTTTGAACTCTTGATCCTCCTGCCTCAGCCTCCTTGTGTATGCCATGGTGCCCAGCTAATTTGTCTTTTTCTTATTAATTAGTAGGGGATCTTCATTAGGGCAACCGGTCCTTTGACAGTAGTTGTAATATTTTCTCCTAGTTTTCCATTTGTCTTTTTTTTTTTTTTTTTTGGCACTAGAGATTGAACACAGGGCACTTTACCACTGAGAAGTACAGTGCAAGTCCTTTTCATTTTTTTTACTTTGAGACAGGGTTTCCCTAAGTTGTTGAGGCTGGACTGAACTTTTGATCCTCTTGCTTCAGGCTCGGGAGTCACTCAGATTTCAGGTGTGTGCCTCTGCTCCCCACTTATTTGACGTTTGACTTGGCCGGTCTTTTGGTACACATCAGGTTTTTAATTTTATGTAAGGTGGATTTCTCAATCTTCTCATTTATGGCCTCCAGGGCTGGTGTCATCGCTGAGAAAAGCCTCTTTGGAGATTATGGACACAAATTCTCCATGGACCTTTTGAGATTTCTTTTTTCCTTCTCCTTTAAAGAAAACCATTCAAGTATTTAATCCATCCAAAATTTATGAGTGTATCAGGCAAGGTGTGTATTCAATCTATCTTTTTTCCCCCAGCTTCCTAGTGAGAGTGTGCTTTTGGAGAGGGTGTGTCCGGGAGGGACAGAAAGGCAGGGCAGTGAGCAGGACTGGAAAAGCAGCACATTCCCTGGCCAGGGAGTGCAGTAGAAACTGGATACAGTCAGGAGCTGCTGAGATCATCCTGGTGAAAGGTGACCCAGGTAGGCCTGCACCAGAGGAGGGGTAGCAGGAAAGGTGAGGAGATCCTGGGGGTAGGATCCATAGGATTCAATTACTACTTCATGGGGAAAAAAACGAAAGAAGTAAAATGCCTGTTTCCTGATGTTTCCTCAGTGATGCTGTTCATTGCAGAAAGAAGAGACCCCTGTCCTTAAGAGTTCTGGCTTCCGGGAGGGGCGGGGCAAGGAATCAAAGTTTAAAGAATCAGCTGGACATCTAGGAGAGACTCCAACCAGGTGTTAAAAAGGTGGAACAGAATATCAAATATCTGGAAAGTGGGCTTCTCCAGCCACTCTCTCCAGGACCTAGATTAGGAAGTCCAGGAGCTCACTGTTCAGTCCCTTAGTTGGCCATGGTGTGAACCACCCTGAAGGTTATTGCATTCACCAAACCTGTAGGAGGGAGAGGTTCAATGGCGGGGGGGGGGGGGGGGGGGGGGTCTGACTGGATCCTGGCTATAACAAGCCCAATACTGGTTATTACTGCAGTAATAATCCCCTCTTTATAGGGAACTTAACCATTTTCCCAGTATTTGGTTGTTGGTTGATGGGCCCGGTTTTTAAAAGATGGAGAAGGGGCTCAGAGAAGAGAGTTGCTCACTGTTTCAAAAGGAATTAATAGAAGACCGTAAGGACCGCAGCGGCTTACATTTCTAGAGCACTGAACTGGTGTGGATGGTCCTGGTCGAGTCCTCCTTAGCACCGCGCTAAGTCCTTTAGGAACACAACCCTGCCACCCAGGCAGGAACCAGCAGGAGGCTCAGGGGGCTTCCCCCTTCCAACAACAGCAACCAGACTTGGAACGCTCTGCGCCCTCCCCGCCTCGTGGATCCGGCCCTCGCCCCTAGCCCGGCGGATCTCCGCCCCCAAGCGGGTCGGCACTTAAATCCCGACACTCCGCTGTCAGGCCGAGGCACCCCGCACCTCAGCCTCGCCATTTTCAGGTGAGGAAACTGAGCGCTGTAGAGCAGGTCATGCCGCGATCGCACGTGAGCGGCAGCCGGGAGCAAGAGGCCACAGACGGCGGCGCACGGCCACCGCCCCGCGGCGACCCACGAGCGGGTGGGCAGCAGACTGGGGGCACAGCAGGGTCAGGCGCGGGAAGCCGCAGCCGCCGTCCGCCGGAACTGAGTGACGGGCTCGGGGGCGGGGCTGCCGGTCGAGACCCGGGGGCGTGGCCAGGCCGGGCCGTACCAAGAGCTCGGACCCGCAGGGGGGAAGCGGGAGGAGGGCCCGCCTCGGGAGCGCGTGCGCCGCTCCTCTGGGCGGAGCCGCTGCCGCGGCGGCCACGCCCCCGCCCCCACGGCTGCGCGCACGGTGGTAGCGTCCCAGTGGTGCGGGCCTGCGTCCTGCCCAGGTGCCCCGGAGAGCTGCCCGGCCGCCCGCGGTGAGTGCTCAGTGTAGCGCGCGTGGGGTGGACGAGGTCCGGGCCTCGGGGGCTCGGGGCTGCCGGATCCCTCTGCCCGCTGCGGCCTCCGGGCCCTCGGCGCTGGATGGGCTCGCGGGCCGGGTCGTGGCACCTCTTCCCTGACGTTCGCGCGAAAGGCGCGGCTCCCACCTCGGCCCTTTCCCGGCTGACCCTTCCCCTCGGGCTGACCTCACTCCGCGGCTTCCACAGCCAGCGCCGAGAGCGCCCGGGCTGTCGGCTGAGGCTCGGGTCTCGGCCTCTGCGGACTCGGGCTCCGACCCGCGTTCTGCCCTCGGGCTGAGCTACTTTCCCTCTCCAAGCCTCAGTTTCCCCATCGGTACGACGGGGCGCGGGAGGCAGCAGACTCTAGGGAGCGCGGATGGGATCCTCATCTCACCCTGCAGCATCAGGTGGGCTCGGTGCAGGGCTCCTGGCATCGCCCGCCGAGCATCCCGGGGGCAGTCCCCCTCTCGCAGCAGCCTGTGCGACCGCTGCGACACACCGGTGCCCCACTCTCTTGGGGAGCCCTGACACCCTTAGCTCGCGGGAGCAGCTGGATGGGACGTCGAGGTCTGTCGAGCGGCCGCGGGTCGGGGCTTCGAGGCACTGACCTCGACCTTTGGCTTTTCATTTCTCAAGGCGAGTCACCGTTGTGTAAGCTAATGACCAATACTGAGGAGTTCGGGGCCCTTTCGTTGAAGGCGACCGCCTCCTGTCTTAGACCCATCAAGCTGCAACCTTTCAAGCTAAAGAAGAATAAATAGTAGCACTAAAGGGAGACCCCACTGGCGTGGGTGGTCCTGAGTTTGAGACATGGCCCCGTGATGATACAGAACTTGACTGGGCTTCTGCTTTAGTCTTTGCTGACACAGGCTGCTGCCCCCACAGGGATGGGGTTTTGAGGATCAAGACAGGGTTCCAGAGAGTGGTATTGAGAACTGAAATGTTCTTTGTAAGTGGAGCAGCTATCTAAACCTCTGGGATCTGGTGTCCTCACCATACAGTGCTGTAATTCCTCTGGCCTGTTTGTGGAGAAGGCATTGGGTCATTAGCTACACAGCAGACCCTACCTACACAGAGTGGTGGTGGAGAAACAGTCCAGAAGGTCAGGTTAGCCAACTGTAGCATTCATAGAGGCCACTTTCTTCTTTCTAAGGAGTTTCTTATTTTCCTTTTGAGGGAATGGTTCTTGACTTTCATAGCTCTTTGGTGGGAAATAGTTTCATTAAATAATCAGCTTCATTCTTGTCAAAAGTGGCCAGAAAACAGATCTGCATTTTAAAGTATGGAATATTAGCTCCCAGTCATGTTAAATGATCTTAACTCTCAAATTCTTCACCCATAGTCATTGGGAAAATAATAGGTAGGAGCCAGATGCAGGGGACCACACTTGTAATCCCAGGGGTTCAGGAGGCTGAGGCAGGGGGATTGCAAGTTTGAGGCCAGCCTTAGCAAGTTAGTGAGACCCTATCTTGAAATATAAAAAGGACTGGGGATGTAACTCAGTGGAAAACACCCGTGGTTCAATCCCCAGTACCTAATAATAATCATAATAGTAATAGGTAGGTTTGGAATGAGATGTTCTTGGCACTCTGGAAATCACAGTATTGACTGCAGCTTGTGTGAGTAAGTCAGTGAATAGGAGTTTATAAACAGCCACAGGGGTGTCTGTTGCCTGACAAACCTGAAATTTTAGGGCCTGCCATTGGCTCTGGGTTGATGCTCCCTTCACCTCTTGAAAATCAGGATCTGGGTTAGGTAAGTCTGTGTATACTTAGGAGATAAAATATTTGAAACAGGAACTGCTTGACAAGTTCAGGACATCTACTTGTTAAACCCATGGGGCATTTCAAGTTAAAAAGAATTTAACTCTTGGGACACTTTTTTTTTTTTTTTTTTTCTGGTGGAAGCTTACGTAGTTACAGGGTCTTTCATGGTTCCAAAGAGGACTTCCTTATGCTTAGGGAGGAGCACCACGCTGGACTGGGGAGCAGACGTCAGGGACAGTCTCTGGCACTAGCCCTGCGTGTTGGTTGGTACACAGTCCCGGGCCTGAGGGCCTCAGTTGAGTGCTTTGGGATTTATGTTTTTACTATATGTCAGATCTCATTTTGATTAAAAAACTGGAAGCTGGTATGGCGCACATGTAATCCCAGTGATTCAGGAGGCTGAGGCAAGAGGAATGCAAGATACAGGCCAGTCTGGGCAACTTAGACCCTGTTTCAAAATAATAATAAAGGATGAGGATGGGGCTCAGTAGTTAAGTGCTCCTGCGTTAAATCCCCGGTAGTAAAACAAGTGTGTGTGTGTATACACACATATATATCCACATATGCATGCTTTGAATGTATTTAACAGATATTGTACTGGGCACTATGAGAGATTTCAGGGTATTGCAGGGAACAAGAAACAAATCCTTCATGGATCTGTCCTTTCGGGGTGAGGGCGAAAACCACACATGATTTGGCAAATGGTAATTGCCAGGGAGAAAAATAACAGGAATACGTGCATCAGAGTAAATGTGGTGATGGTAAATGTCACTAGATATTGCCAAAATCCCTTCCAAAACGGCTTGTTCTGTTCCCTGCTCCAAGGACTCAGCATTTTTAAATTCAGAATTTCAAGGCCAGTTGCGATGACTGGCTGCTGACAGCAGAGATGTTTGTATTTCAGGGAAAATCATGCCTGAGAATGTACTGAGTTTGTTGTTCGTATGCACGTGCGCACAAACATATACAGTGTCGGAATTTTAAGTTCTCCCGATGAGCCCAGCACGTTTCTGCTCCCATGGCCCCTCCAGTGCTGGGGAGGCCATCCCAGAGGCCGGCTCACTGGCCTGAGGCCGAGGGGGTGAAGCTGGGGCTCCCCAGGGCACGCTGCTCCACAGCTCTCGGGCCTTTTGTGCTTCTTCCTTTTCTAACTAGGCTTTTTTTCCAGAGGCGAAATCTCCTAATAACATGAAATTGCTTGATAACATGATGCTGGTTGCTCTCAGCTCCACAAAGCATAAGTAGCCTATGCTGTCCTACCCATCTCCCGGGTATGTTCTTACAGCATGCGAAACGTAAATGAGTGTCTTCGTGGGAGACAGAACATGCTCGTTCTTTTTACACAAACTACAGAACAAAATTTGTTTTCTGTGCAGTTCTGTTATCGGTCGTTTGACAGAAATTTAGACTTGCCAGGCAAGTAGGGAGAAGCACAGGGCCAGAGGTAACTTGGCTGCCTGTGGCGCCGCTGGCCCGTGCCAGGCCTTGGTTTCTTCATCAGTCAAGTTGGTGGAGGATCCCTGCTCCACCTCATCCCAGAACAGCCCAGAAGATTGCTATTTGACTGTTGATTCTCCCTGTACCTACCTGGCAGGGTGAGGTCCCCGTGGACTGGCACCTCACAGCGCCTGCTCAGCCCTCAGGGCATGAGCTTGGACGTTGAAACCCTGGTTCAGGCCCTTGAGAACGCTGCTGGGGAGGGAAGCAAACAAAACTAACGAATGTCGTGGAGTGCACCATTTCACCTTGGGGCCGTGGGGCCAAGGTGCTTGCTGATGCTGAACCTGCTTTGTGCTAAGCCGCCATGGGGTATTGTGCCAGGCTCTGTGGAAGAGGTGACCTATGTTGGGTGTTGGTGGGTCGGTAGGACCCCTGAGCCCACAGAGGCACCCTGCCTCTGAGATCAGCGGCAGGAAGTGGAGGGTGCACAGTGGGACTTGCCTGCAAGGGTCTTACGAGCTGTGCAGAATAACAGAAAGACTCTTTTAAAGGTCACTGGTGTGATGGGTTCAGAGCATTGTCTTCTCGTACTGGGAATTCAGGCTTTCTTGCTGCCCCGTACCTTCTCTGGGTGAGTTAAGTTTTTGGGAGTTTTTACTGTGCTTAAATTTGTGATCAGACCATTTTAGAGCTCTGCATTTTAAAGGTGTTCTTCCTCTCCAAACCCATCCCCAAGTTCATGTGCACATGTGCACATGTGAAGGTGGGGGTGGAGTCCTGTGTGGCAGGCCATGGTTCTTTGCAGGCTGTGACACCTGTTGGTTGGGCCCATTGGAGGCAAATTCCTTACACTTTGTTGTTTTCTTTTTAAATTTTTAAAAATTTATTCTTTTTTTTAAAAAAAAATATTTTGTAGTTGTAGCTGGACAGAATGCTTCTATTTTTGTTCATTTTTATGTGGTGCTAAGGATCAAACCCAGTACCTCACACATGCTAGGCAAGCACTCTGCCACTGAGCTATAGTCCCAGCCCTCAATTTATTCTTTAACCAAGACATAAAGACATAAAAATTGCACATATTAATGAGGTAATATCATGTTTTAATACACATATACATTGTGTAACCAAGACATAAAGACATAAAGACATAAAAATTGCACATATTAATGAGGTAATATCATGTTTTAATACACATATACATTGTGTAATGTTTAAATCAGGTTAAATCTCTCTCTCTCTTTTTCTCTCTCTCTCTTTGGTACTGGGATTGAACCTAGGGGCTCTTTACCACTGAGCTATATCCCCAGCCCTTTTTTAAAAAAAAGTTTTATGTTTTTAAAATTTGGGACAGGGTCTTGCTGAGTTCCTGAGGCTGACTTTGAACTTGTGATCTCCCTGCCTCAGGTGTGTGCCTCATGCTTGGCTTATAGCTCTCTCTCCAAATATTTATTATTTGTGAAGAAATTTCAAAATCCTGCCTTCTAGGTTTTTGAAACGTGCACTTCATTGTTGCCATCTGTGTTACCCTACTGTGCAACAGCACCAGAACTTCCTGCTCCAGTGGCTTTTTTCTGATGTTGGTAGGGTGGCCGCCCAGTTGATGCTGGAATGTGCTGTGAACACAGCAACTGGGGATCCTGCTCCTTCTGGGTGGTTTGTGCCTTGGTGCCAGGTGACTGGGATGGGGGCAGATCTCAGGAGCTCTTTAACTGGAGTGCTCTGAAGGCTGAGGCCTCTGGTCACCTTTGAACAGCATGCATCCCTAGCTGAGAGAGTTGTACCCATGCTCTCCCGAGATCGACCCATTTCAGGGGTAGACCAGAAGGCGATGCTGGGCCAACAGCAGTACTGTTGGCTCTGGTCCCTTCTCAGAGGTGGACTTCTGAGGACACAGCTTGTGGTACAAAAGTGGAATGGAAGCAGTCGGCTGTCGCGACTGGTTGTGTGCAGGGACATGTGCAGGTGTGTACCTGCTGAGATGCAAGTTACACCATTGCTTCTAAGTGAGTTGGCTGGGTCGTGTTTAGTCATTTGGCTTATCTCCCCGGTTTTATCTTCGCTGCCTCTTCCTGTGCCCTCCCAGCCAGCCCATTCCCCGAGTTCAGCTCCACATCACATCGCGGGCGTTTGTGTCAGCGTCAGGAGAACACTGTGATCCTGTGGCTCCTCGCTCTCCCCAGGCGGTAGGCTGGGTCTATACAAAGGTTCGCGGGGTTAGACAGGTACATGTGAACTCCTGGTCACCTTCCCCTAACACAGGCGTGGTGACGGTGGGTCAGCTGGGGTTAGCTTTCAACACTGCAAGTCGCGGCTTGGCTCTCAAGTGCATAGGCGGAGGTATTGGCCAGTCTGAGGGGGTTCTCCGGGGTGGGCTTGGGTGGGTGCACATTCCAGGATCACGGTGTTCCGTCCTGGTCTTGTGGTCATGTGAAGAAGGCTGTTTGTTGGTTTTGCCTAAGGGTTTCAGAGCCTTGATGATTGTTTGTGAAACCACACAGTACCACGTGGACACATGGGACGTGGTCGCTTGTGTAATGTGATTTGAGAACTGGGGTGTAGCTCTGTGGAACAGGGCGTGGTTAGCATGGGTTTGATCCCCAGCACCTTGAAAAACAAATGCTCTTGTGATGTGATTTGTAAACTCTGGAAGGTCACGTAGTACCTCAGTGGCCACAAAAGCCCCCGTCCCATTTACCTGAAACCCGCACCACCGAGGTCTCTGTCCCTGACAGTGTCCTCACTATCTTCCTGGTCCCCGAAGCTCCAAGGACAAAAGACACGTTTCCCTTTCCCTCTTCATCCTGGGTCTCTTGCCACTATCAAGTCCTATCAGTTTTTGACCTTCAAATCTCTTTTATGGCTGTGGTACCAGTGCGGACCCCTGTCATTTCCTGCTTCTCAGGCCGCCTCCAGGCCGTGGTTCTTCCTCTCCGCCCCTGCCCGCCACCTCCCAGGATCTGTCCATGCCATCGCTTGGTTGATCTGGAAGGCCTGCTTTTATCACCACTGCTTTGCTTAAGAATTTTTGGGGGGATTGGTGGTGGTGCTGCTGGGGACAGAACCCAGGGACTCACACAGGCTGGGCACCTGCTCTGCCACTGAGCCGCACCCCAGCACTGCTCAGGATTTAAAATCCCGCTTGCCGCGTGGTTGTTAGGTGTGTGGTTTCTCTCCTCGGTCGACTTCTGTAACGAATGTGCAGTGGCTTATAATACAAGGCGTCTGATTCGCCCTCCTTGGTAGCAGTGTGGTTGGAATAGGTCGTGTGCTCAGTGGGAGCAGGGAACTTCCCTGTGTGGCGAGTGTCCTCAGTACCTGGAGCCACACCATGAAGGCAGGCAGGTAGCTTGACCTTGCTGGGTGGGAGAGTAAGTGAGTGAGTAAATGTGGTTTCTCTCTCAAGCTCATCGCTCATCTTTCTCCTGCCCATCTGCTGAGCCTAGATGTCAAATTGGGTCCAATCTGTATTTTTGAAGATTATTCTAAGATGCATTATGAACTTTTGGTAGAATTTTAGTCTTTCATCTAGCTATGAAATTTCACGCGATTAATAATTTGTTCAGTAATTCAATAATCATTTAAAGAAGAATATTTGAAGTTTCTCTGGTTCTTTCTAGGTCAGTTACCTGGATGCCAAAGACAGGGGTAAATGGGCTAATTTAAAAAATTCTAATGAAAATGAATAAAGAGGTGCAGGTTAACCTTCGAGGGTCAGATGTGTGTCAGGTCCTGTTCTGAGAGTTTCTATCTCATATAGTCATCATGACACAGGGAATTGGTGACGGTACTGAGGCCGAGTGACAGTAACGTGCCCAGGGTCCCTTGGTGCGTAGGTGGGAGGTCTGGGTCCACTTAGAAGGCCCAGGTTCTTTCATGGCTCCACTGAGTGGTAAGTTTGTTGAATTCTAAGTTCCACACTTTCCCCAGCAAAACCAAAAGCCATGGAAAGTACTAGAAGCCAAGAACTAGTAATAGAGAGAAGGACCCTGGGAGACAAGTAATCATACTAAAACACAGACAAGGGAGGCTGTTATGGTCGAGCATAAACTCAGCTCAGAGCTTCCTAGACGTGGAGGCAGGGGAGCATGAGCTTGCACCGTGAGTGTACCAAAGAACGTTCCAGAAGCAGGCCTGTTGAGCACCAGAGTTACTTTTTTTGAGCCTTTATGAAGGGTCATTGAATGAAGCAATGGGCAGCTGCCCTGGGCTTAGTGATCATTTGCCGAGACCCTCGTTGTGTCAGACTCTGGGGTGCTGGGACTGTACCTGTGTGGACAAGACCAGCAAGATTAAGGACGACGATGGCACGGGCTGGGCGAGGGAACGTGTGAGGAACAGAGGAGTGGTGGCCACCGGGAGCCCTGCCTTGGACCCACCAGGCAAGGGCTTGGGGCTCAGTAGTAACGCTGTAGGGCCAGGTCTCCAGGGATGGGAGCAAAACGGAGGCAGTATGGTACATTGTAGCAGGCAGAGATAAAGCCGGGGATCTGGGACTGCGAGTGGGAAGAGGTGCTTTGCCCGAGTGGAAGGCCTCAGTCCCAAGTGGAGGTACTGAGTGCTTAGTACCTCCCAAGGCAGTGTCCTGCCATTTTGCTGTGAAAGTAGAAAAGTCTGGCTTGCCTTCCTGCCCCTTAGTGAGTACCTCACCATGGATCCTGGACTGTGGATCTGTGGCTCTGGTCTAGAATATCTGGTTTAGCGTTCAGCACATGTAAGTATTGAGCACATGCCGTGCTAGACCTGCGGAGCCCAGGGCATAGATAGCTCTGGCCACACATGTCCTTCTCTGGGAATTATTTAATTCTGAGCAGTACTGTCATCTGACAGTAGGGCCAGGATGTCAGCTGTCATTCAAGGAAGTCACATCTATCTCTAACTCTGCCTTGTTCTGAAAGGTCTTGAAGGATGATTGACAGAGTGCATCAGTGCGAGCTGGTCTGGATTTACACCATGCTTCTACCATTTATCAGTTTCCCGTGTTGCTCAAGTTTTTCATTTCTTTTCTTTTTGGTAGTACTGAAGATTGAACCCAGGGCCACTCCGCTGAGCCACATCCCCAGTCCTTTCTGTTTTATATTTTTTGAGATAGGGTCTTACTAAGTTACCATAGTGGGCCTCCAACTTGGGCAAGGTGTTTGATCTTTGTGAGAACTGCTTCCCCGAAACTCAGAGGGCTGGGCTGTGTGTGTGTGCTGTCTTCTTATGCTGGGGCTTCCCTCAAAGGCCTCATGCCCTTAGAGTGTTAGAAGGGAGAAGCGAAATAGTAGAATGTCATAGCAGGTGCTTAATACATGTTGTCTTTACAATTTTCATCCATTTAGAAGAAAATGCATAGATGAGGCAGGAAATGATTGAGGAGGAAATAGGGAGGAGGGTGGTGCCTGGTTGTGCGTGGCCCTGTGGATCTGCTTAGTGTCCTGATGTCCATGGGAGATGGGGGGACATGCTCTCATTTCACTCTCCATCAGTTAAAAGACAAATCAGGAATGGGCATGTTTATGTCATCTTTTTCATCACTGTGACAAGAATACCCTATGAGAACAACTTAGAGGAGAAAAAATTTGTTTGGGGCTCATGAGTTCTCAGTCCGTAGATGACTGACTCCGTTGCTCTGGGCTCAAGGTGAGGCAGAACATCATGGGGGGAGAACCCAGGGCAGGAAAACTGTTTATATCACTCTTGCTCCTGAGCCGCTGGGATTACAGGTGTGTACCACCACACCCAGCAGCCCATCACTTTTAAATTCTGCCGTCCACAAAGTCTCAGGACATGGGCAGGATAGCCAGAATGTAACCCGAGTGTCCTGCAGGCCATTTCCCACTGGAGTCCTCATTTCTGTCTGAAGCCTCATGAGAGCAGTCTGCATTCCCACCTGCACCAGGGTCTTCCGAGCTCCTCCCAGAGTCTCCCATGCTTATGACATTCTAAACTTTTCTAGTTTGCATCTCTGAACGTTTCAGAATTCTTCCTGCAAGCTAGCTCCCAAGGCTTCCTGATGACATGGCCAGCTTAGTCACAGCAACCCTACTCCTGTACGAATCTCTGTTCTAGCTAGCTTCATCACTGTGTCCAAAATGCCTGACAGAACAACTTAGAAGCCAGACACAGTGGCACACACCTGTAATCCCAGTGACTCAGGAGACTGAGGCAGGAGGATCACAAGTTCAAAACCAGCCTCAGCAACATAGCAAGGCCCTAAGCAATTCACTGAGATCCTGTCTATAAATAAAATATGAAAAGGGCTGGGGATGTGGCTCAGTGTTTAAGAGCCTCTGGGTTCAATCCCTGGTACCCCAAAAAAGAAAAACTTAAGAGGAGGAAAAGTTTATTTGGGGCTCCCAGTTTCTGAGGTCTCAGTCCATAGCAGCCTACCCCCCCTAGGGAGTAGGGCCCAAGAGGAGGCAGAACTTCATGGGGGATTGGCCCAGTGGAGGAAAGCTGCTCATCTTATGGTGGGGTCAGGAAGCAGAGAAGAAGAGGCCGCAGGAGGCACACCCCAGTGACCCACCTCCAGGCACGCCATCTGCCTGCGGTTCGCACCCAGCCAATCCATTCAGACCAGGATGGACTGATAGGTCACAGCTCTCATTTCACCTCTGAATATTCCAGGAACTTCTGGGGGACACCTCATACCCAGACCCCAATAGGCAGTGACTGCTGATGCCTGTTTCTTCACTGGGTGGGGAACTGGGTCTGGATTAGACATTGCGAGTGGTTGCTTCATTGGTGAATACACTAAAAGCCACAGAATGGCACGTGTGTTAATGGGGAGTTGTATGGTATGTGGGTTCTACCTCAGTTTTAGAAATCAGGTTTGTAGGTCACAGGTTCTTGAGCAGCTCGGCCCCACGGTTCTGCCACCAGCTGCGCGCGTCTTGAGCAAGCCCCGCACACCTGCGGCAGGCTCATTCATGCTCACCGGGGGTTCCTGAGCTCCCTGCCTTTCTGAGCCCTCTTGGGGTACCGCCAGCATCGGCCTGCGAGAAGGAGGGCTGTGTGTCCCTGGGCTGGGCCTCCCCCAGAGTTCCTACACAGCAGTCCTGGAAGCAATACACTGAGGCAGTTGAACGACAAGGAAACCAGCTGCTTGAAGTGTCACCTTCTGGAGGTAACGGAGGGACCCGCGTCCATGCTACGGGACTGTGCACGGGTGCAGCGTGAGGCCCCTAGGATGTGGGCAGGAGCTCAGGAACTTTTACCTTGTCCTGTGGAGCTTGGTTGAGATGTGATTTAGGTGTTCTTTTCCAAAGGTTCAGTATTAGAGGCTTGGTCCCTGGGGTGGCCGTGTTGGGAGGTGGAGGAACCTTTAAAATATGGATCCTAATGGGGACCCTTGGGTCAGCGGGGAGTGTGCCTCGGAAGAGACCGCGGGACCCCAGACACTCTCCTGCTTCCTATCTGAAGATGTGGCATCTCCCTCACACATGCCCTCCTGCCATCTGCCATGAGGTCCTCACCAGAGCTGAGCTGATGCTGGCCTTGTGCCCGTCAATCCCTAGAAGATGTGAGCTAGTAAACCTTTTTTCTTTATAAAGTCAGCAAGCCTCGGGTATTTCACTATACTAATAATGGGAAAAGGACTAATACATGGCGCCTAGAGAAATTTCTTCCCAGCCCCTCCTACCGGTGTGCTGTGTGATGTGGTGGGTGTCTTTTCTAACTGGAAGCCACAGCAGGTGCAGTGGAACCGTGGCTCTCAGGTCTCCATAGCTTGCTTGAGCCAAGTACACCCCTCTCTTGATGGTGTCACTCCGGTGGAGCATTAAATCAGCCTCTGAAAGGAGCATCTTGCATGGCCTTATGCACCTGTCCTGAGCAGCAGGCCCAGGAGGGTGTCAGGGCAGCCCCGAGGAGCTGTCTTCCTGCCTCAGAAGAGAACGTGGTCAAGGCAGTGAGCTGGCTTGGATAGCAACTCCGTGCTAACGTGTAGCTTTGTCAGCAGCGAAGTGAGTGCAGACACTTCTATAAACGCCGCCGGCAGCCTCCTGCCCCATGGCAGTGGGTCTCATTATTACTGATGCGTTCATAGTGCAGATTGAAAAAACATGCTCTCCAGACACAGGCCACAGGATTGCCCTAGAACTGGGGCACAGCACACCTTGAATTGGTGACAGCTTGAGGTCACAACAGAAGCAAGCAGGGCTGGGAGGGGTCAGAACAGTGGCACCTGAGGCTGTGGTGCAGTGATTGCCTGGCCCGGCCCCATGGTGAGTCTGGACCGTTAATTCCTGGTAGCAGAGCTGGCTGGAGCTCTTCGGTGGACCGAGGAAGGCCTGCCTCTGGCAGCTCCCTGGTCTTCCCGCCCTGGGAGAAGCTCAGGTTTTGCTAATGGCGCAGCCTGCTGCTGGCTCTTCCTTGGGTGACAAGAGCCAGCATGAGAGCCACTGGGACCACTGTGGGCCGGGAGGTGGGTGCCCCCTTCCTTGTCTTGGGTAGCAGATGATAGCCAGGGTTGCAGCACATTTGTCGCAGAGCATCCCACAAGGTCCCTGCATCTTGTCCTGCAAGTGGCTTGCTGTTTCCTTGCCTCTGAGTCCTGGAATCCCATCTGTAGAATGGGTAAGATGCTTTTTCTCTAGACAGGGTTTTCATGCACATCAGAGGAGGAGACTCTGCGTGCCTAGCGCTGTGCTTGGCACTGGTTAGGAGTGAGTGAGTGTGGTCCCCGTGTGGCTCCTGCCGGGGTTGGCAGTAGACACGAGTGTCTCTCTCCTGCAATTTTTTTTTTTTTTGTGCCAGGGATTGAACCCAGGGGCACCTAACCACTGAGCCACATCCCCAGCCTTTTAAAAATATTTTATTTAGACACAGGGTCTCACTGAGTTGCTTAAGGCCTTGTTCAATTGCTGAGGCTGGCTTTGAACTTGCAATCCTGCCTCCGCCTCCTGAGCTGCTGGGATTGCAGGTGTGCGCCACCGTGCCCGGCTCTCCTGCAGTTCTGAGAGCTTGTGTTTTTGAGAACCCAGGGTACTAACCCTTGTTTCTTGATGATACGGAATCCAGGTCGCCAGACATTCGTGGAACACTTGTCTGGATAAACACTCGAGCAGTGAAGCCGAACGCGCAGGAATGCCCGGGGTGTCCAGGGCCGGGAGGCCTTGCAGGGTGCTGCCGGCTTTGTGGGCGGGGTTTTTTTTTTTTTTTTTTTTTTTTTTCCTTTTTTAACCAACCTTATATTTACAGGAACATTGCAAAATAGCGTAAAGGTTTCCTTTATATTTCTCACCAAGTCCCCTAGTGTTACCATCTTCCATAATCCTGCTAAAATGAACAAGAACAGGAAATTACACATCAGTCCGACGTAATTAAGTCAGTCGGGCACTGGCAGACCTGTTTTATGAAGGGCCAGACAGTAAACACTCGGGCCTTGGGAGCCAGAAGGTCCCCAGCAGCTACTCACCTGTTGTTTTTGCAAGAAAGCAACCCGGTGTAACTGAGGAGGTGCGGCTGGGGAACCGGTGGTGGCGGCAGCGGTGGGCTTAGCCCGCAGGCCTGTTCTGCCAGGCCCTGAGCCACACTGCGTGCCTCGCTGAAATGTCACGCTGCTAACGCCCCCTTCCACCCCAGGATCCACCTTGCACTTATGTACCGTCTCTGGTTTCTCAGTTCCGTGACCTTTCGTAGCCTTGATGCTTTTGAAGAGCACAGGTCAGTTATCTTACGGAATGTCACTTGATTCAAATACCGCAAAAGCAAGGTTGTGGCTGCAGTGCGTGGCAGCGGCAGGTTGGCGTTCTACCTGCGTCCCCTGGTTAGATCGTTCTCTGCAGGGTCCCCCTGCAGTTAGTCCTTTCCCCTTGATGTCAGTAAGTATCTTGGAGGAGATACTTTGAGATGATGCAAGTCCTGGTTTTGTGCCCTGATTTTTTTAGCACCTCATGGCTGGATCATGCGTGTTAGTTATACTGTGATATTTGCCTAATAGTAATTCTCTGCTTCCCTCTGTCCAAGAACTGTCCCCACTTTCACGTATTGATTGATTTGATTATATCTGTTTGGACTCAGGTTTTTTTTTGTTGTGGTTAAAAATCTCATACTCCACCAGCAATGAACAGTTCAAAGAGGAAATAAAAGAAATAATTTTATTTCTAGTAGAATCCAAAAGAATAAATTTAAACAAGGAGGTATAAAACATCTACACCGAGAACTATAAAACTGCTAAAAGCAAATAAAACCCCAGTAAATGGAAAGACATTCCATGTTCATGGATTGGAAGACGATTTTGTTGAGGTGGCTGTGCAGAGACAGGGCAGTGACTCAGCACAAATAGGTTCCTGTCGGTGTGACCGAGGTGTTCTGGAACCAGACACTGGTGGTGCTGGCCCGCTGTGGATGTACTTATGTGCCACCTGATTGTACGCTTTGAAATAGCAAGTTTTACGTCGCGTGTAGTCAAGAGTAACCTTCTCAGTGAATTGCTGCCCCCAGCCCACTTCGCTGGTACGTGGAGGGTCTGGCGGCCCCGATTGCGCTAGCTTTAGCCATTAGGAGTGCCTGGGAGTTGTCCTAAGGTTCTCCCTCCAGCGTCACATTTTCCAGAATGTTTCTTGAATTCGGGGCACCCTAAGGTGGTCCAGGCCCATCTGTTTTCCGTGTCCTGGCCTCACCCCTTCCTGAGTCTGCTGTGAGCCAGAGTGCTCGGGGCTCCGAGTGGCCAGTGATGGAGAGGTGAGTCCGGCAGGAGACGGGTAGTGGCTTTAAAAGGAAAAGGAGCTGGAACGTCACTCCCTGCGCTTCCGGTGCTCTCACCTCCCTGCGGCCACTCCCTGTCCACCGAGGAGCAGGCCCTCATCAGTAGCTGCCACGGCAGGTGCCCGAGGCATGGGATTCCTTGTCCCTCCCCGTTTTCTTCAGGGCAGAAGCAGATGAAAAATAAGCAGTGTCACCTCACCCCGATCTTGGTTTCTAACACCGTCTCCGACGAAAAGAGACGTGCATTAAATCATCGTGCCTGCCGATGCCTTCAATTCTTCCCCCAGTACTGAGCCCAGGGAACTTCTGTCTCTGGGCTGCATCCCCAACCTTTTTTGGGGGGAATGGGGTACTGGGGCTTGAACTCAGGGGCACTCGACCACTAAGCCACATCCCTAGCCCCATTTTGTAGTTTATCTAGAGACCAGGTCTCACTGAGTTGCCTGGCACCTTGCTTTGCTGAGACTGGCTTTGAACTCTTGATCCTCCTGCCTCAGCCTCCTGAGCTGCTGGGATTACAGGCATGTGTCACTGCCCGGAGTTGCAGCTCCAACTTTTTTGTGTGTATGTCTGTGGTGTGTGTGTTTAATTTTGAGATAGGGTCTTGCTAAGTTGCTGAGGCTGGCCTTGAACTTGCCACCCTCTTGCCTGGGCCTCCCACATAGCTGGGATAACAGGTGTGTCGTGGCTAGGTGCCCTGCTAGATGCCTCCAGTTTCCATCCAGCCCCCTGATGTCTGCTTCTTATTGCTTTCCACTTTTGTAACTTCTTTCAACAGTGAGAAGTCAGCCCCCACCTATTCGTCATTAGTTTTGGAAGCAGCACACAAATTCCAATTGCCACAGTATATACGCAAAAGTGCCTTTAGACACCCACCAACCCCGTCATGTTCTTGAGGAAGTCACTGTTAGGTTGGACATAGCCTCTGAGATAGTTTTTCTGAAGAAATCTAATTTTTCTTTCACTGTTTCTTAGTGAAAGTATAACTTTCTTTTTGATTTACCATGTTGGACCATCTTTCCATGAGGGGACTACAGTTTGATGTAGTTATTTTTAATTGCTGCATAGTACTCCATTGTTTGGGTTGTAAACTAAACATCCAGTTTGAGTCTGTGACCAACAACAATGCTGCAGCAAAGATGCCATGAGGCCCGGTGAGAAGCACATTCCAAAAAGAGAATCAGTAATTCCAAAGACCTGGGCATTTTGTTTTTCATAAAAAAATAGCTTTATGATCAGGTGAGTAACACATGCTTTTTTTAAGGCAAATGACACATGAATCATAAAGCAGGTTGGGGGTTAAAACCCCATCACCCCCTGACAGTCCGTCTGTGATCTTTGGTTATGAAGGTGCGTGTTCACAAACATCTTCAGTGTCACAGGCCACGGCACCTGTGCTGTTGCATCTGGCTGTTTGCTTGGTCTGCAGAGTGGCTGAGGTATGCCACAGTGGACAGACGCTGAGTGTCCGACTTCCCTGGCTGCTGCCTGTCATGACTCCCAGGCCCTGTGACCGCCTCCTGCCAGCACTGCCCCCTCCGTGCCCCCTTTCACCCTGCCACCACCGACTCACGTCCTGGCCTTGAGGTTTCCCTGGAGTGACTTGGACGTCCCATGCACGCTCTGAGCCTGCCCCGAGACGTCACTGTGTGCCGCAGCCTGCGTCCCTTTTCATGGTCAGTAGTAGACGGTGCTTTTCTTTGCTGCTCATCTTCCAGAATTTTTAGTGGCAGTAATATCGGCATTTATTGCAGCTATATTAAATACATTGCTTTATTATTAAGTATGTCATCGCGTTTGCCACAGTAACAGCGCCTTTATCACTTCACCTTTGTTCGCACTTGCCCTGCACTGGGCGCCGTTGCGAGCGCCCCTGTTCGTTAGTTCATTAGTCCTCACGACAGCCCGAGAGCCCAAGGAGGCGGCTGTCGTGGTCACCAGGGTTGGTGACTGCTCCTCTTGCTCCTGGGTCCGGAGCGTTCTTGGTTGAATGGAGACTAGGTTTTGGCAGGTGCTTCTCCTGTGTCAGGCAGGGCGTTCCTGTGGCTTGTCCTCTGTTTCATGCTGTTGATTTGGTGGGTTACGCTGATTGCTGAGGGCTGGGCCAATCCTGTGTCCCTGGAGTGGACTCCAGGGGATCTCGTGCAATGTCCTTTCATATCTGTTGTGAGGTTTGCTTTGCTAATGTTTGACAACACTTTTGCATGTATGTTGCTGGGCACGTTGGTCCGAAGTTCTCTGTTTGTGGTGTCAGGAGTCCAGGTCTCATAAAAATGAGTTGGGCTGGGTGTGGTGGCACACGCCTGTGATCCCAGCTACTCAGGAGGCTGAGGCGGGAGGATGGCAAGTTCAAGGCCAGCCTGGGCAACTTAGTGAGATGTTATCTAAAGATAGACAGTCTCGGAGAGAACTACTGATTCAATACCTAGTACTGCAAAAAAAAAAAAAAAGACAAAGAGGAGCTGGGAAGTCTTCTCTCTTCTGCAGCAGCATAGTGGGGTGTTCGTGCCAGTGGAGCCACCTGGTTCTGTGGTTCACTTTTGGTGAACGCTTTTAACTTCTAACTCAGATTCTTCGATGGGGAACCATTCGGTCTATTTATTTTGCGTGGCTGAGCTCTGACCATTTTGCCTACTTAGAAGTGTGTCCATTTCCCCTAGGTAAGCAAGTGTCGGCCTAAAGGGGTCCCCACATCATCCCTTTACTGTCTGTGGACTCCAGAGCCGTCCTCCTCCCCGCCCTGCGGGGGTCGTGTGCTGTCCCGCTTTTCTCCCGACCAGTCTGACTGCAGCTAACCCTATCCCAAGGCTGCTTGTGTGCCAGCGATTACTAAGACTGAAATCTTGCTGAGACTTCACAGATTCTAAAAAGAAGAACTATTTGTCCAAAGATGCTTTTCTTCATGCTCTTTGGTGGGGGAGGCCAGAAGGGGCTTCAGAATCCGACTGGCACTGATCAGGCCTGTCCCTTAGCTGTTAAGCCCGCTGTGCTTTGGCCCCGTCTCCAGGAGGGGGGCCCATCCGTGCAGGGCCCCCTCCCTGGGCAGGCTCCTCGGCTTCCTCCTGTCCCCAGTGCTTGATGAGCAGGTGTGTTCAGCCGTTCTGCCCTCCGAGGGCAGTGCCAGCGCCCCCTCGGCCATACTGTGAGCATCTACACGGCACCTCCACCTAAACCAAGCCTAGCGTGTATCGAGGTGAGCAACACTGGTGTCCCAGACAAAGGATAAGAAAACAGCAAAGCAGCTCACGGTGGGTCACGGCAGGAGACGCCTGTGGAGCCAAAGGAAATTTCATGATAAAGGATCATCTAGCAACATGGAAAAAGGTCTTAAAAAACAGTGTTTTCATCCACTCTAGTGGCTCCTGTGCGCACTCACGTACTCACGTGTGTGCAGAAGTTTGCGTGTGGAAGGGGAATCGAGAATTCCAAGGGGAAACAGCTCTACAGGGAACGAGATTCTGGTCCAAGTTTCCGTCCTCTAACCCGCGACACCGAGGCAGAGTGAGACCTGGCCTGGAGTCCCCGCTGGGGCGCAGCCATGGGGTGCTGGACCATCACTCAGCGAGAAGGCCAAGAGGCTGTGACTCCTTTCCTGTCGGTGGTGGGTGACCACCAGGACATCCTGCCCCGGGGAGCGGTACGTGCCCTCAGGGCACTGTGAAGGTGTGGCTCGGTTTGGAAATGCAGGGGTACAGCGGGCGGGGCAGCAGGGCAGGGCATGCTCATTACCCCTGGGAAAGCTCCGTGCCAGAGCCCGCTCCACGGGGCTCGGCCTGCGTCGGGGACCAGTGTTCCAGATGGAGGTCCTTCTCCCTGCAGCCTTCTCTGGGCCAGTCTGGCATCGCTGTCCCTGTGTAGGGTGACAGGAGCTCTGGGGTCAGCCTTTGAGTCTTCAGACTTGGTGGTCTTCTTCCGGCTTCGTCACCACCGAGCCACTTGAGCGGGTGGGTACTCGTAGTCAGGTTGCACCCCAGGATGTGAGCTCCGGTCACATCTCCTCGCCATGGCTCCTTTGTCAGGACAGGCTTGTGGGGGTCCTGGATGCCCCCGACTTCACCCAGAGCAGAAGCCTCCCCCTCCCCACGCCAGCCTCTGAAGCTCCGTTTCTGTAGGATAAGCTCACCCGTTCCTGTTCTGTTCCTCATGTGACGTGTTTTGAGGCCACTTCCTCCTGGGTGCTTACACAGCTAGCCCGCAGTGTGGACGGTGTTAGCCCCTCTGCCTTTTACAGAAAGGAGAGTGGACAGGCCAGGAGCAACACAGGCCCCCCAATCAAAGGTGCACTAGGAGCTCGTTGACAGTGACAGATGAGCGCCACACTTCACATCAGAGAGTTTATTTTTGGTCCCATGGATTGACCCCAGGGTGCTCCACCACTGAGCCACATCCCCAACCCTTTTTTCTGTTTTACGTAGAGATAGGGCCTTGCTTAGTTGCTGAGGCTGGCTTCGTACTTGGATCCTCCTGCCTCAGCCTCCCGAGCTGCTGGGATTGTGCTGGGCCACAGTCAGGTCTGATTTCATACCACATTAATTGAGGCACCTCGGGGGATGAATTCCTGTGAACCCCTATGAGGTTTTTTGTGCCGTAAATTGCCTTGAGCCGCCTCTGCATAGTGCTGCTGAATTAAACCCATGACTTGCCTGGAGCCTGTTGTCGAGGCCCAGCGAGCGAGGGTTGAACCCCCGGAGTTCCAGGTCCCAGAAATGCTGCTGCAAGTTGCAGGGTCAGCCCCTCGGGGCTTAGTCAGCTGGTGTGGCCGGGGCTGCTTCTGCTGAGTCACGCTCACCGTACACGTGGCTGGTGGCCGCCTTCCTCTTTCACGTGTTGTGTCAGACATGGGCTGTCCAGTGTTTCCAAATTAAGCCTGTTATGTGGGGGAAAGGCCATCGGCAGGAGGTGCTGGGCGGAGATGGACAGAGGCCGGGAGCCTCCATGGTCGACGTGGTGTTGCGGTGCCAGCACCAGCTGCACTGTCCCCTTCCTGCGGCAGCCTTCTAGTCACGCCAGCCTGCACCCCTGGCGTCCCAGCTGCCCAGGGCCTGGGGACCTCGGGCTGGGTTCAGGGCTCCTAGCCTGCTCGTGGTCCCTTGCTGAGGCTCCTCTCTAACTGGCCACCCACGCCCTGGTGTAGGGGGAGATGGCGTCGCCCCAGATCCTGTGGGTGCTGGGCCGTGCTCCTCCACCAGGCGCCTCGCCCCCCACCTGCTCTTCAGGACCCAGCTCCCAGGCGGCCCTGGTGCTCCTCCTTGACGCTTCCCTCCTCCCGCTCAGAGCTCCGTCCTCCATTCAGAGCCTGCGGGGAGCCAGTGCCCTCCCTGATAGGTGGCAAGTTTCCCACGGCCAGGTGGCAGGCTCTCCTGTCCGCCCCTGCACGTCAGTTCCTGGCAGATGCGCCTCAGCTGCTGGCTGGGTGCAGGGACAGGAGTGGGGAGCAGCGCTTCCCCAGGTGTTCTGTCCCTGGTCCTTTCCCAGAGCCTCTGCAGGCTGCCTTGCACTCCCAATGTCTTCAGTGCTTCAGGCAAGTGACAGAGTGGCCAGCAGGGGCGCAGCGTGTGCTCCAGGGGTGCCGGGCGGCCCTGGGCACGCAGGTGACAGCTGTGAGGCTTCTGGGCCCATCTCCACAGGTCTCCCGCAGAGTCTAGGAATAAAGGCCCCTGGCCCCACTCAGGACACAGCCTAAAGGAGGAGCCGCTGTCCCCGTGCCACAGTTTGAAGGCCGCTCATCAGCGGAGCGGGAGACTCAGAAGACGGTAGGGGTCTCATGATGACGAGTCATCCCACCAGAGGAAAGGGCCAACCCCAGCCCCCAAGAGATGTGGCGCCAGGACGCCCACGCCTGGGGGCGTCCTGTGTTCCGCCCTGGTTGAGCCCTGAGCATGCTGCAGACGTGGTGGCTCAGTGGAGATCTAGAAAGGCACCCCAGCTGGAGTCTAGAAGGCTCTTCCCGAGGGAAGTAGCTACATGGTTGAGAGGTACTTCTGCAGCCATTGGCTCTAGAGCCGGCCATGGCCCTTGGTGATCATCCCCACCTGGCCTTTTTAGCGGCACAGCTCGGCCCAGGGGGACTGAGAAGCCTGCAGTGCAGTCAGGAAGCAGCGGGGTCCAGAGGGGCTTCTTCAGCCACTTGCGTTACCTGCGGCAGGGGCTGGTCAGCTTTTTGTAGGAGGCCAGGTGATAAGCATTTAGGCTGCACAGGCCAGGATGAAAGCTAGGACTTATGGAGATACTTATATAACAAGGGAAAGCAAATTCACAATGTTTTTATTAACAAAATTTGAATTATAACATTGAGTACGATTTTTTTAAATGTAGGTCTACTAATAAGAAGAAAGGAATCGCTTCTGTGGGGATACACTTTGCTCACCGGGTTCAGAGCCAGCTTCCCTGCCATCCACATCCCCTGCGGCGCTCTCTGGTAATGATCTGCAGGGGGGTTTTACCTGCTCAGGCTCAGAGGATGTCTTTTCTCACCGAAGGCTGCCGCCATGCAGGCTGTCCGTCCACAGCGTCGTGTCTGTGTCTTGGTTTTGTGTCGGTTCTCTTCAGTTACACGTGATGAGCACAGGCTTTCAGTGGCACGAAGTTCTTGCTGGAGACCCCGCTGGGATTGTCCTCTCACTCTGCGCTGCTCAGCACCGCGTTATATTGCAGATCACTTGCTTCTAGTCGAAGTTCAGGGGTGCTGCCCAACTTCATAGTTAAGTGGATTTTGTAATATGGAATTCTCCTTGAAGTTGCGTGAAGCTGAAGAACACTGCTGGAACTGTGGTTTGGGCTTCAGAAAGGTTTTTATGGAAAGGGAAATTCACTTCTTGTTTTGCCCTAACAGTCTGGGAATTGCAAAAAAAAAAAAAATCTCTATATTATTTAAGATTCAGATACTATTCATTTACTGGAAATGATTACCGCAGAGTAAGTTTCACATGTAAATGCTGTCTTACTGTAGAATGTAGGTTAACCTCATTAAGAAACCTAATTTCCCAAACCATTCATTGTTCAGTAACAGTGGTTGAAGACAGTTCTTATTTGGGTATGGTTCTTATTGAACCCAGGGATGCTCTACCACTGAGCCGCATTCCCAACCCTTATTATTATTTTTTTTTATCTTGAGACAGAGTCTTGCCAAGTTACTGAGTCTGGCCTCTAACTTTCAGTCCTCTTGCCTCAGCCTCCCAAGTCCCTGGGATTACAGGTGTGCACTACCACACCCAGAGAAGACAATTCTTGTTCAGTAAAAGTTCAATATAGATCTGGAATAGTCACACTAACCTTTACCACTGCTGCACTGTTAAGCCACTGTGTAGTAGGACAGGTTGGATGTTCAGCCTCTATTTCTGATAAGTTCATGGAACTGACTGAGGTTAAGCCCACAAGAGCAAACGAGATTCCCTGTTGGCACTTCTGGCTCAGTGATAGAACAGACCCAAGTGCTTTTTGCACAGTCCCTGCCTAAGGGTGGTAGTGGCTCAGTACAGACTTGGAGCACCCTATGTTTCCATAGGCTTTGTGACTTTGTCCCACAGCCTTTTCTGCTCCACATATCTTTTTACCAACAGTTAGGAAGCATCCTAGCGGAGTCCCCTCCAGGTTGTGCTAAACTAGGGTTTTCAACTCCTTGGAAAATGTTCTTGCTTGTTCACGCGATTCCTTAGTTGCATCAGACTTGGTACGATTCTTCTGAAATAACCAAGCCGTGCTGGCAATGTCTTTAGAGTCTTAAGGAGCCAAGGAAGTGGCGAAGCTTACTGACCTTAGGTGTGATGTCACCGGAGGCGTGCTGGAAGCCAGCCCTTGGCCACCTGGCAGTACCAGAGTACCCACCTCGGGGAGCCAGGTGGGGAGCAGTAACCGTCCAGGCCAGGGCCTGTCAGCAGAGGCCCGAGGGAAACTGAAGGCCCACCCTCCTTGCTGACCTGCAGGGCGCTGGGGGCCTGCTGAGAGAAGGATTCAGGTCTTGCTGTGTTCAGAACCTGCAGGGTGCAGTCTTTTTTTTTTTTTAAATCACTCACTGTGCCAAGAAACAGGAAAATCTCAACTTGAAGAAGAGAAAATGGCCAACAGACTTCTGCATCAAGAGGACACAGATGGAATAAAGAGCCAAACAGACGCTAGGACTGAAGAATATGATAGGCAAAGCAGAACTCTCTGGAAGGCACCCTGGAGGATTGGAGAAGACAGGAAAGAGTCGGTGAGCTCAGGAGAGCTCAAAGATGGGGTGGTAGAAAGGACTCGGTCTGCACCACAGGGACAAACCGGAGCAGGCCAGGAGAAAGAGAGAGAGAGAGAGAGAGAGACAGACAGAGGCTCCGGGTCTTGTGGGACTGAGAACCAAAGATTCCACCGTCATGTCACTGTAGTCGGGAGGAGAGAAAAGAGGGCAGCCTGGAAAGGCATTCAGGAAACGGCCGAGCGGCCCCTCGATTTGTCAGGACGGGAACCCAGATTCAGGAAGCGGATTCAGCCTCTCGGTTCAGGGATAAACTTAGAGACGCTCTCGCTCCAGGGAACCCAGTCCACCCTTCTGGGCACTGCCATCCGCGGCTGCCTGGAAGGTGCTGTCCCCTGGCACCTCCGTCTCTGGAGGCGGAGCTGCTGGGCACCAGCGGGGTTTGTTTCCGGGAGGGTTTTCCCTGTCTTGTAGCCTCTAAGCCCTGGCAGAGGTCCGTGGCCTGGGCAGACCCCGTTCCCCCGCACCTGGGAGATGGAGGCCGGGCAGACCTCAGCTGGCTGTGGCACTCGGGTGCTTGCTTTCTGCTTCCTTCCCCTGTCCCTTCCTCGCTGCTCTCTCGGTGACGGACTCATCCTGACGTCCTCAGTCCTGTTTACCGATCAGAGGCTGCGTGTGTGAGCAGAGGCCGTGGTGCTCCCGAGGCGGCAGCAGTGCCCTCCTGTTCCAGCCGGCCACGCAGGCCCTCTCAGGAACTGGGAGCGCTCCTGCCAGCATCCCCGGCCCTGAGTGGCAGTGGTTTTTCTGTCTACCTTCTCTGCAGTGCACTTGACTGAGTTGCAGCCCTTTGCTAACTGGTGTGAAGTGGCCAGCCTTTGAGATTAGGAGGGAGAGTGGTCAGGTGCACACGCACATGCGTGGCCAGCCCCTGCGCTGGGAAAGGGTCAGGGAAAAAGTAACAATGTAACAAAAGCAGTAGGGATAAAATACATAGTATGACTGTATTGCATTTACCTTATTCGTTTGTGTAGCATTTGCAGAGGCGCTGTAAACGTTCTGAAGTGGCTTGAACCTGCCCGGGTGTGCAGAGGTCACACACTGGCAGATACTGCACGTTTTATCTAAGAGACCTGAGGATTTTGGCAACCACGCGGGATCCTGGAAGCCATTCCCCTCAAATACCAAAGGACAGTTGTCCAGCCCCTGCCCCTCTCTGCACGCACGTTGTTTTGTGATAAAAATGCAGGCCGACGTGGAGTGCTGGCTTGCTCGGGATCAAACAGCTCAGCCGTGTTCTGTGTGCGGGTCCTGCCTGGCTGGTCTTCGGCCTTTTTCTGTGCCCAGATTCACTGATAAGAACACGGGACCTACTGTAGGGAGGGGACCTGCTCAGGTCTCAGCCAGCAGGTGCAGGGCTGTGGCAAGAGTCGCGTCCAGTCCGGAGTTACTCTAACTTTATTTTCACGGCCCTTTTGTTTGCTTTGCGTCTTTTTTGCTGTTGCTGATCCGTGTTACGTCGGGCCCGGGAGCCGTTTTCCTTTCTGTTGAGGGTGGAAAGCAGCAAGTCAGACCAAAGACCCCACCAGGGCAGGGGATGGCACAAGGTTCCGTGTCTCCTTGGAGCCCCTGTGGGGACCACAGACTGACCACCATGTGGTCACCCTGGGAAGACAGTCATCAGTCATGATGGCCAGAATTTCCCCATCAAATCATTTCATTCCACAAAGGTGGTTCCCAAACTGTGCCAGGGTGGGCACCCCAGGGCACCAGAGCACACTTGGGGGTACTGAGTTGTCCACGCAGCAGGGTCTGTCCCCGTGGGCCTCCCCGCGTCAGATCATGCTGTGATCTGCTGTGACGACTCCGCGTCTCTGCAAGGTCGGCTTTGCAGAGGTGGTCCTGACCTCATGCAGCCCACTTCCCTTGGCTTAGGGATCGCCATGGCAAGTGTGCTGATACCTGCAGCTCCACCAGCCAAGCACGCCTGGGAACCTTTGTCCTAGAGGATCGCAGGGTGGACACGGTTCCAGCCCAGCACGGCCCGACGTCTTCACGGCTCCCGTTACTGGTTCCTGGGAATTTGCACTCACTGAGCCGTAGGTTACGTGCAGGGAGAGTGGAGCGAGCTCTGCAGGAGGAGGTCAGCGCGAGGCCAGGGCACTGGAGGGCGCCGGTGCCTCAGTGGGAGAAGGTGGCTCGTGTGACCTAACCTGGGGCGATACGTGCAGGTTTGAGGACGCTCCTCCAGCTTGCCTGCCTTCCTGCCAGCCTGCCCAGGCCCGCTTCCCTCCCTGTGCCAGGCACGGTGCCGGGTGCCCTTCTTCCCTCAGGAAGCTCTCGCAGCAGGGAGAGACGGGGTCCACACGGGTTTCCCTGGGTTGACCGGCAGTGGACACAGCCCCCTACTGGAGGCTGGGGCTCCTAGTTTTGCAACTCAGGGCAGCTGCTGACCCCCTCAGAGCCTCCCATTCTCCCCATGGAAGGGCCTTTCCACCTCCGGCACCTCTTATCTGTGCACAGTTGTCTGGGGTCAAGGCTGTTGGGAACATTCTCTGTTCTGTTGAGACTCGAGTCTGAGCACTGGTAGGGGCTTTGGGGCCCCAGCCCCAGCCCTGGCTGCTGCAGGGGGTCAGTCTGTTGACAGTGGGCAGCAGCTGTCACTCTGCTCCAGGTCGCTTGCAGTTTCCTCAATGGCACAAAGATCTGTGCTCCTGACTCTGGGCTCAGGGGCAACTGCAAAGCATAGGTGTTAGGGGACCCCAACCTTTTGTTTGTGAATCATTTGCTCAACAAGCTGACTTTAGGTGCTCCCCATATGCCAGTCTGCAAACCAAGCAGAGTCTCTGCCTCGGGGAGATCCCAGGGTGGAAACGCACAGCAATGGGGAGGGGTCCCGGGGCTGCTGCAGAGCTGTCGTCAGGCAGAGTCTCTGAGAGGGCCACCTGAACAGAGATCCAAAGGGTGTCGCAGCACAAACCCTGCAGGTAGCCAGAGGAAGGGTTCATGCAGCTTCAGCTTGTGCAAAGGCCCTGAGGTGGAAGGGCAGAGTGGTCAGAAGTGTGGGCGGTGGAAGTGGACCTAAAGGCGCGAGCGTAGGGGTTTAATAGGCCATGGGAGGTTTTAACTTTTTTTTTTTTTTAACCGAGGGGCACTTTACCACTGAGGCTCATCCCTAATCCTTTATATTTTTTATTTTGAGAAAGGGTCTCACTAAGTGACTGAGGCTGGTCTTGAACTTACAATCCTCCTGCCTTAGTCTTCCGAGTTGCTGGGATTATAGGCAGCAGAAATTTAGATTTTTACTGGGCATGATGAGAAGCCCTTTGAAGTTTCTTAATAGTGAGATGGTGTGATCTGATTTATTTTAATTAATCAGTGGTACTAATGCTGGGGTGCTCCACCTCTGAGCCACATCCCCAGCCCCACTGGGTCTCATTCTGTTGCTGAGACTGGTCTCACACTTGTGATCCTCCTGCCTCAGCCTTCCAAGTCGCCGGGATCACAGGTGCACACCTGTGTCTCTGACCTCCTCTTTGAAGGACCGTTCTGGTCGCTGTATGGGGAGTGGCCTCTCTGACTCTTGCAGTGGCTGGGTAATTATGGGGGCACAGAAGTGCCACATCCTTGCTCCCCACACCCCATCCATGTAGACATTCCCCGCAGGGATGCGCTTCTTCTTTGGGGTTCTGCAGTCAACAGAGGGTGTTGGTCTCCTCTCCTGGAAAATAAGTGGCCTGGGCCACGGGTGGGTTAGAAGGCCGTGGGGCCGCAGAATGGGAGCCGGCACTGACCTGCTGCTGCGCCTTGCGGGTACCAGCGGGGGGGGGGGCCTTCCTGTGCCAGCCCCCAGTCAGGCTCTGCATGTCTGGCGCCTTGAGACTCTTTGGGACAGGTCCTGAGGCCTCCCGATCTGGTTTTGTAAAAGCTTGACAGAAGGCTCGTGGGCTTCACAGAGCCGCCGCCAGGGCTGCGCACACAGATTTGACTAGCGCCAAGTAAGTATCAGCTGTGTTTATAATGCTGAGATACAGACAGGTTCTCTGGGGACCCCGGAGCTAATTTGCATGCACGAGGCCCTGAGTTCCACCCCAGCACCGCAGAGAAAGCGAAGGCGTGAGTGGGCTGGGCTCCAACCCCGGAGGAGCACCTCTCATGGGTGAGGAAGCAAGGCCTGTGCTTGCCAGCTGCTCCGCCAGGCCCTGGAGGGCGGGCTGATGGCTTGGCCGCCCTGGGGTTTCCTGCAGGCCGCGTTGTGTGGAAGTGGGATCGGAAGCAGCACCGTTGTCCCCTGAGTTGCTGAGGCGTCTCTGACTGAGTTGTGGCAGCCCGCGCGGTCACAGGGCGATCGCAGAATGGAAGGGCAGATTCCAGAGCTGAGCCCCGGCCGCTGGAAGGGGCAGACGTGGCCTGCCGCGGTGTGGGCCTCGGGAGCTGGCCGGGTCGACGCCTCAGCTTTCAGTGGTAGGCGGGCCAGTTGAGCATCTTCCAGGAACTAGGCTGGTGACTTGAGGGTTCGCGAGCTGACTCACCAGGACTCTCAGAACTCAGAACCCTTCCACTCAGGATTGAGTTTGTTACAGCAAACGTTTGGGATGAACGTCACCAAGGAGGGACACTGAGGTGGTGTCAGGAGAAGCCAGGCCTGGATTCCCAGTGGCCTCTCCCAGCAGAGTCGCAAGGAGAGCACTTGGTCGTCCGGCACCATGTGTGGCATTGTGTCGGGTGGGCCGAGGTCCCCAGGTTCACACGGGTGAAAGCAGCCTTCGCGCAGCCTTCCGTCGCTCACTGTTGGCACAGTGTCCAGAAAGTCCACACAGTCCTCCTGACCACTGCAGAGTCGGCATGTGTTGGGCGACGTCAGTGTCCTGCACGTGCTTGAGGGTCCAGGCTGGGCTGTGATGTCTGGCAGGGGAGGTGTCCTTCAGCTCTCAGTGGTTTTGCTAGGACGTGGTCATCTGTGCTGCCAGCCAGGGCCGCTCCCCGAGCCTGGGAGCCCAGGGTGTCACTGGGCGTCAGCTGTGTGGACACGCAGGACCCACATCCGGGAGCTTGCCTGCTCAGTGTCCAGCACCCACTGGTGTCAGACTGATACAGTGACTCGGATCCCAGGCGAGCAGGGCCAGGCGTCCACCTCAGTCCTTCTCAGCGTAGTGGCGTGAGGCCCAGGGTCTCGGGCCTGCAGAGATGCTGTCAACAGGCAGGCGGCTCCAGGGCCCCTCAAGGGCCAGTCATGAGGCCTGCACGTGGGGCTCGGGGCACCCAGCAGTTGGGAGAGGCTTTACCATGAAATGGCCACTCCTCATGTGAAACCAGCTCCAGGGCTGTGTCCCTGTGGGGTTGGAGGATGCTGGTGGCACCAGGAGCCTGTGGCTTCTGTCCTTACTGTGTGCAGCCGCCTTGTGGCTCCAGCCTTCGCCTGCCCTCAGGCGGAGGGGTCCACGCACGGCTCTCCTGGAGCCTCGCTGAACAGGCCCCTCTACCAGGGGCGTGAGGCCAGGCCAAGGCACAGTGGGCAGCCAGGTGGGCACCCTGGCGGCCTCAGGTGCCTCTGCTTCTCCCTGCTGATGTCACCCTTTCTCTGTCCTGACAGTTTCGTGATCAACATGGGGGACTCTGATGACACAGTCACCGCTGCGCCTGAGGCCGAGGCTGCAGAAGTGTCTCTTTTCAGCGCGACAGACATGATTCTGTTTTCTCTCATCGTGGGTCTGCTTACCTACTGGTTCCTCTTCAGGAAGAAAAAAGAAGACGTCCCCGAGTTCACCAAAATTTCAACCACGTAAGTGACGTCATTCCGCCTCCCTGTCTCTGCCGGTCCTGTCACTCTCAAGTGCCCTCATCCTTCCCCACAGTGCCCTGGGCTTGGCCCCTGGCTGGCCTGGGCCTGCCCCCGAGTGGCAGGGGTCACCCGTGTGCACCGCCTCCTGGGATAGATTGCTCTTTTTAATGAAGGCGGCGGCTCAAGCCTCACCTGGGGAGTGACAGCGTCAAGTTAACTTGGCTATGTGGCTTTGTTTTTATTTCATTGTCTTCTTAACCCTCCATAAAGCTTCTTTTCCATAATAAGTATAAAAGATGGACTAGTTAAGGAAAAATGGTAAGGAAGTGCTGGTACGGTGTCCGCAGGGGTGAGCAGGGCGCACCGGGGGCTGGGCTGGTGGGTGGCTGCCGCGTCTCCCAGGCTGACTTCAGTGAGCCACGCTGCAGGCTCGGGTGCGTCTGCTCCCGGCTCTGTTCAGCCTGGGCTCAGACTCCAGGGCCTGGACCAGGTGTGAGTGGGGAGCCAAGCGGCCAGGTCTGTGCTGAGCAACCCAGGGACACGCTTTGCCTGGGGTCCCGGGTGTGGCGAGGGGCAGGTCTCAGCGCAGCGTCTCAGGGGCCCTCCTCAGGCCGGCCTGCCCAGGGTGGCCAGGGTGCGGCGGGCAGGCTCCCCTCCAGGGCCAAGTCCCTCTTCCAATTCAGGCAGCAGCTCTTCTCTTTTCTCCTTTTCTCCCGTGATGGCGCTGGGGTGGCACCTGGGGCCTGGTGCTCTGCCGCTGAGCTGCACCCCGCCCCGATGCCACATCCCTGCGCAGACCAGTTAGTCGAGCGGCTTCGCGCAGGCTTTCCATTCAGGCTTCCGCCACCAGTGGGGCTGGCTGCCGTTTGTCCAGCGGTCTTCTTCCTCGGCCATTCCCGAGCAGACCTTCCAGGGTCCCGGCCGTAGCCGTGGATGAGGTAGGCCAGGCCACTTACGCTGTCCTACTGAGCAAGTGCTGGGCAGGGTGCTCCCCTCCTGGTGCCTGAGTAGGGCCTCCTGAGCCTCCGCTCCCAGAGGCTGGGACGGCTGGGGAGTTGGCAGGCCCAGGCCAGGAGACCAGTTCCGGGAGGGCCCAGACGAAAGAAACGCCTTCTGGATGGAATAAGGATCGCATTCTGCGGGGCGGTGGGCGGCACCTGGAGGCTGAGAGGGCGCCGGTGAAGAGGCCAGAGGCAGGACGGGCAGATGGGCTGGAGTCCAGCTCCTCCACCAGCACTGGGATGGGGCGCAGCCCTGGTGTGGGACAGATGCAGTGTGGTGAGAGAGTGTGGTCCTTGGGACCAGGGTCCAGGGCCCAGCTGCCCACCTGGGCCTTGTCCATCATCTGTAGCTAGAAGGACACGCTGCTGCTCTCTAACTAAGGATGGGACTGCATGACTCATCCCCAGTACCACCGCCTGGTGCTCTTGTGTCAGGGTGTGTTTTGTGTGATTGCTTCTCTGCCGGGATGCCCACCCTGTTTGGCTGCTCCATTGAGATGCTAGCCCTGTGTTTCATGCCCCCTCTGGTTAGGGACCTGCCCTGGCCAGGGACACACGTGTGCATGGTCCCGGGGGGTCATCTGTGGCTCCCCAGTCAAGTTCTGGGCCCAGCTGCGGGCCACTAAGGTTCAGATCCAGGCTGTATCACGGTAGCTGCGTGACCCTGCCCAGGTGACTTGGTCTTTCTCCGTGTCCCCACATGCTGTAGGTTGGGGTCATGTGCCTCAGGGTTATGGAGGCCAAGCAGGCAAGTGCCTCCTGAGAGCCCTTGGCCTGTTCCTGGTGCGGGGTACGCTCTCGGCTCTCGTCCCCGTTGGTGTCGGCTCCAGCCCTGGGGGAGTCTTTGAGGAAGGATCAACACTCCATTTTACAGATGTGGAAACTGAGCTGCTAGTGGTTAGGAAGCTGCCCAGGCCACCTGACGTGGAAGGAGCAGATCTGGTTCTGAACCCAGGTCTGCAAACCCCTGTCCTTTTCCTTCTGCTGTGCTGTGCCACCTTCGGTCCCTGAAGCTACCCTCCGCCTGCCTATTTCAAGGTGACAACACTGAGGCTCAGAGAGGTCACTCGACCGACGCCCGGGCCTCCTGCATAAGTCGCAGCAGTGCCCCGTCTCCTTGCGTTTCAGTGAGCACAGGCTTCTCTCCCCCAGCTCAGTGCCATGGGGACCGGCAGGGCTTAGTGCGGGCCACGTGTGTGGCCCTGGCCTACATCAGGATTTCTCACCGGGGTTCTGGCGCTTCTGGAATTAGTGCTTTAAAGTTTTTTTAATGCCTCTGCCCCTTGGGGGGCTGTGTGTAATGGTCCCAACCCTTTGGGCTTGGATGTTAAAAAACCAAACAAACGTGGAGTCTGACCAGCAAGCGCTTTGAGGCAGAGAGGCAGAGGACGTGTGGGTCGTGTCCCCTTCTGCCTCCTGGAGCCTGTAGGCTTTGGGCATCCAGGAGGAGCCCCTGGTTCTCCGGTGACTCTCCCTAGTGTGCTGGGCTCCTTGGCCCCCCCCACCAGTCTAGATGTGGCCTTTGGAACCTTAGGAGCCACTGACCACATGTGGCTGAGGAAGGGCCACTGTGAGCCTCCAGAGCAGCATCCTGGGGCCGGGAGCACTGCTGTCCTGGCCCAGGTCAGTGTCACTCTGGGAGGCCACTTGGGGTTTGCCCTCCCGGGGCTGGGAGAGTAGCCTTTGCCCTCGACACTCTGAGCCGCTCTGTGCACTGGGTGAGCAGGATGGCGTCTGTCCCTGCCTCTGGTCAAGAGAGAGGTGCAGATGGGGGATAATTCAAACGTCCTGGGACTACCTGGTCAGAGGGACATTCCCGTCCTTGTCAGGAGAGCCCTTTCTCCCAGTGTAGAGGGAGGGCAGGCCCAGGAGCAGATCATCCGGAGTGTGCTGGGGTCGGCGGTGCAGGGGACAGGGGACCCAGGCAGTGGAGATGGACTCTGACCATCTCCACTTCTCTGACCAGAGAAGGCTCTGGAGAGGGGGTGGCGTGGGACCTGAGTCTGGGTCGGGGAGTAGGGTTTGGGCAGCCGCAGTGTGTCCTCAGGCACAGGTGGGGGGCGCAGGGTGCCGGCTCTGTCTGGAGGGTGTGCGGTCAGGACGGGTGGCGGCTGGGAAGTGGGAGAGGGCAGGGGAAGGACGTGCGGCCGACTGTGAGGGCTGGGCCACTGCCAGGGGGACAGCAGAGTGTCCCACGTGGCTGCAGGGAGGCTGGAGGGATCGGGGACCAGGGAAGCCAGTCAGGGGCCTTCCAGAAAGGGGTCACATGAGAGGCACTGAGGCTGAGGAGAGGGTCCTGAGCAGGGAGGACAGGCCTGTGCGCTGGGCCACCAGGCTGGAAGGGAAGTGGGCAGGCTGGGAAGGGGGTCTGAGGGGTGGAGTGGAGGAGCTCCGGGCCCTGGGACTGTGACTAAGCAGGGCCAGTGGATGCGCCAAACCCAGGCCAGGTGAAGACACCTAGAGACTGGAGGAGGGGACGAGGGCTGCTGCAGGTGGCCGTCCAGGCTCGTGCCCTGTGCCCAGGCCAGGAGCGGCTCCTCTGCGCCCCCAGAGCCCTCACGCCTGCCAGCCACCGCCACTCCATTCTCCCAAACAGCCGCCCGTGGGGTGCACTTGGGCTCCCGCATGCCAGGCTTCCTGCTGGGAGGCTCCTCACCTGCCGGCCTCTGCCCACCCTGTGGGCGCATCCAGCTGCTCTCCAGGGCCCTTGGCCACATGTGGGGCTTCGGCGGTCCTGCCTCCTGCAAGGTCAGTCAGTCCCAGGTCGAGCGGGCCAATTCTGCTTTGGCGGTCCCCCTTCCGTGTGGGTCACCTGCAGGCTCCTCTTTGGTGCAGGCCCTGTCCAAGGTCTCGACCGCTGTTTCCGTTGGGTTCTTGGCCTTCCCACCGAGCCGTCAGGGTTCTTCTGTTTTCCTCTTCGCAGCGCTGGGGATGGAACCCAGGGCCTCGTGGGTGCCCGGCAAGTGCCCAGCTCCGCGACGCACCCTAGCCCAGAGCTCCACTCGTCAGGTGCGGTCTTGGCCAGACAGGTGCCCTGGGCTCTTCTTCCCCCGGCAGTCTGCTCAGAGCCTTGGGTGGTCTGTTCTCATTTCCCTTCCCTTCACATTTCAGTGTAAGCTTTAGGATCAGCTTATTAGTGCCCCCCAAAATCAACAAATAAAAAACTGCTGGAATCAGTTTGTCAGCCTTTTGGTTGACCTTAACCTTTATGGTTAATGCTTTTGTATCCAGTTTTAAAACTCTTACTAGGGCCGGGCTAGAGTGTGTCTGGCATGTGCGAGGCCCTGGGTTTGACCCCAGGACTGCAAAAGGAAAAGAAATCTTATCTTGAGGTCACGAAGATGTGTTTTATTCCAGAAGTAATTATTTTAGCTTTTTTTTTTTGCATTTGTCTGTGCAGGGCTGGGGGCTCTGCAGCCCGGGCCTGTTCTAGTTTTCACACTGAGACGTGCGATCCAGCTGAGAGAGATGTGTACCTAGAGGTGTGGCTCCGTGGGGGGTGCCCCTGCGTCCATGCCAGCACAGGACGGGGGGCAGTGCTTCTCTCCCTGCTAGGAGTCAGCCTCACCCTTCACACAAAGCTGGGGGCTGTGGACCGGGTCAGTTTCTGGACTCCTGTGTTACTCTGATCCGTGGTCTGTCCTTTCACCAGTACCACACCGAGCTGTTTTCTGTGATTTTTGTAGTGACTCATCCTGAGAGCTGGTAGCTAAGTCCTCCTGCTTGCTTCTTTTAAGACCCTGTTGGCTGGGTCGGGGCTGCAGCTCAGTGGCAGAGCACTTGCCTAGCATGTGTGAGGGGCTGGGTTCCATCCTTAGCACCGCATATACATAAATAAATAAAATAAAGGTATTAAAAAAAATACCCTATCAACTCCACCACCCCTTGATATTGCTGCATAAATTTTAGAATCAACTTGTCATTGTCCACCAAAATTTAACACATTTTTTAAAAAACCTCTGGGATTTAGCCAGACTGAATGTGTAATCTAATCGGAGGCGGTTGGCCGCCCACAGTGCCACGGGGCCGAGGTCTTTCAGGAGCACAGGCTGGTCCCTGCCCCCGGCCTCTGAACTAGTTTTAGTAGCAGTGACAGGCTTGTTAAGGAGGCCCAGTCAGGAGCACAGGTATCTCAGTGGCCCTAACGGCCGGCTCTCAGCCTTGCCCTGCTCAGCCACAGGGGCTCCACTGGTGCCTCCAGGGAGTGTGAGGAAGTGCAGGGTGCTGGTTCCCACAGGAGCCCCAGGCCCGCCCTGAGCTAAGACCTGCCTGCGTGGAGCGCCCCGCTTGGTGGGTCCCCTTCCTGTCTGGGTCCCCAGCCCAGCACGGGGCCTCTGGCTGGAGCGGAGCCACCCAGGGAAGGGCTGCCGAATGAACAGACACTAAGTCTGTGCACGCGTCTGCCTCCAGGCAAACCGTGGCCCGTTGGCTGGGTTTGGTTTACATGGTATTGTTTTATTTATGTTTTAATTAGGACATTTCAAAGTCTGGCACATAAAAACCCACACATGGCTTCTTCTGAGGGAAAACAACATCGGAAGACCTGGCCACCCTGGTCCAGGGTGGTGCCCTGTCTAGAAGGAGCCTGCGCTTGGGGCCACCCACACCTTTCCCAGTCAGCCCAGGTGCTGTGACCGTCTATGGCCCTGGCCCTGAGACACTCTGCAGGCCCCACATCTCTGCCCTCCTCCTGGTACACAGGGTGCTTTAAAGAAAACAGTGCTTCTTATTTTGGAACATTTCCAAAAACTCCCAGGTACAGAACTCGGCAGAGCAAGCAAGCCCATGTGACCCTGTCACCGGTGTTATCAGCTCCCCGGCCTGTCTTGCGCACCACCCCCACTCCAGATGATCTCAAAGCAATCCCCAGAAATCACTTTTTATCTGAAGATATTTATCCTCTAAAATTCAAGGCCTCCCTCTTAAACAGTGCCTTCCTCTCACACCTGAAGGTCAGTCACCCCACATCATCTGATCCCCAGCCAGCTTCCTGACTGATACTGTTTGGGTTTGGCTTTTTGATAGTTTTTTTTTTTTTTTTTTTTTTTTTAAAGTCAGAATCTAATCAAGCCCTGTACAGTGCAGCCAATAGTAAATCTTCACAGTCTCTTTCTGCCCCTCGGGGTCAGGTATACTAAGCTGTGTTCTGTAGACAGTAAACTCCCCCTTTAAGGTGCAGCCGATGAGTCTCCACAGATGGGCACCGTTCTGTAACCATCCAGCCACCATCACGCTCCAGGGTCCTGCGTCCCACCAAGGGCTCCCCAGGGTCCTCTGGCAGTCAGTCCCTGCCGGCCTCTGACCACCACTGATCTTATTCCCATCCCTGCACTGGAGCCTCTTCCTGAGTGTCTCGGGTGGCGCTCTGTAGCTGCAGCCGCGGGGCAGCTTCTCCTGCCTGCTAGCTGGTCCCTGCTGCACGTCCCCTCTAGTCCTGCCCCTTCCTGAAGTATCAGTTATTTCCCAGAGTTTCCCACAGCCTGGGCTTTGCTGATGGCCTCCCAGTGGGGCTTGTTTGAAAAGCCACAAAAGACCTCATTTCTCTGAGTGACCTTTATTTGGGGGCTTGCTCTGGACGGAAAACCCAGCAGAGCCGGGAGCCAAGGCCACCGGGGTCGTTTGCGTCTGCTGACGTCTCTGAACACTGGCTGATGGAGCGGGGCTCAAGGACCTGCCCCTTCCAGCACAGGCTCAGTTCTGTAGGGAGGTCCTTGCGTCATGGGGCGTGAAAGAGGAATCAGCGGAGGTCCGCACAGACGGGCCCAGAGGAGCCCCTGCTCGTGGAGGTGCCCAGACCCCACCCTCTGGGGAAGAAGCTAGAAAAGCACACATCCGCCTCTTCAGCTGTCACCTGAGGGCACGTCGCTCGCCTTTCCTGGTTCCTGATGAGTTTGGGGGACGTTCCAGCTAGTGGCTGGAACTGCAGACGTGGCCTTTCTGGGGACAGCAGTGCCAAGCAGGCAGAGGCTGCCTGGGCATTGTCGGGTGCTGGTGCTACTGGTGGCTGCCTTTCCATGTGCAGAGCACGTGGGCCACTGGCCGAGGGAGAGTGTCCACGGAGTCACATGAGTTGGTGGTGCAGTGTCAAGTACTCTAACGGCCTGGGGGTGTCAGGACAGGGGGACTCTCAGGAGAAGGCTGGGAAACAGGGCTGGGGAGGGACTTCCTGGGCAGGGCCTGCCCTCAAGGTGTGTCTTGGTAGAACCCACAGTGAGTCCCCTGGGGTGTCAGGGCCCTGGAGGGAGACAACGGACAGTGGGGCATGTCTCCGAGGGCCTGCGGCCTTCCTTGGATCCGTCCCACCTTTGAGGCGTGATTGCTGGATGGCTCGTGTAGAGCAGAGTGCTCCACCTGAAGATCAGAGTGCTCCACCTGAACCTGTGCCACCTCTCCTCTGGGTTCCCACGCCTGGTGCCACACCTCTACCTTCCCCCTTTGTTTTTGGTACCAGGGGTTGAACCTGGGGGCACTTAACCACTGAGCCACATCCCAGCCCTTTTTACATTTTATTTAGAGACAAGGTCTCGCTAAGGTGCCTAGGGCCTTGCTAAGTTGCTGAGGCTGCCTTTGAGCTTGTGATCCTCCTACCTCAGCCTCCTGAGCTGCCGGAATTATAGGTGTGCGCCGCCATGCCCTGCTTCCCTTCCCTTGCACCTGACACCTGCTGAATGGGCTTCCGGTCTCAGGAGCGTTTGGGGGCTGCTGTGCAGCAGGCCAGGCCACCTGGGCCAGGGGTGGTTTCTGGGCTGAGTCTTGTACAGAGTCCCGATCTGCATACTTATGCATACGTGCTGAAGGGATGTGACAGATGGCCAGAGCACCCTGAATGACAAGGCCTGGGCCCTCAGGAAGGATGTGAGATGTGCAGTCTGAATAGCCCAGGTCCCTGCACCCGGTGGGCAGTACCTGGGCCCAGCTGGCGGGTGTACAGGAGAACTGTCCGAGCCTGGTGCTGGCTGCTGTGGCTCTGGACGTTCCCAGACCTGGAGCTGAGTCACTTCATCACCCTCTGAGCCTCACAGGGGGGCCCCTGCTGCCATGGGGACAGAAACCCTCCCCCATTGCCTGGGTGATGAGGACGAAGCAAACAGGAAGCTCCTTGAACGCAGCCCGCAGGTGCTGGGGTGCGGCAGCCCTGGACCCTCCTGTCTGACCTGAGACTGCCCCCCGCCCCGCCCCGCCGCAGCCTTCCACTGCCGAGGCCCGCGCTCCTGACGCAGAGGTCTTGGGCCTGCCTCTGTGGAGGGCTGCACTCTGCTCTCACCAGAGGTGGGTCTTTAACACCATCTTGGGGGCAGCAACATCTTCCCTGGGGGCTCAGCTGGGCCCGGGCACGGCTGGTCCCTGTGGTGGAGACCTGGGACCCTTCCTGGTCTGTCTTCTGTCCATCCTGCCGCGGCTGATCTGCCCGCCTCTGCTGCCGTCGTGTTCTTGGGCCTCCCTCCTCTCGCCCCTGGTCTCTTGCCCTGCGCCTGTGGAACGTGGCTGCAGACACTAGGCTGAGCAGGGAGCTGTCCCCACGTGCTGCCCCAGACAGAGGGGAGTCCCAGATGAAATCAGTCCTGCCATGCAGAAAATTCAGTTTGAATTGCGGTCTTCAAACTGCGTCTCCACGCGACCTGGGACAGGCCTGGGGTAACCCTGCATTTCCCCTCCTCTCCCTCCTCTCACCCATGGGGGGACTGCAGCCTGAACCACAGACTTCTGCTCCCAGTTTAGGGGTGGAGAGGCCTAATTGGAACCTTCCGTGCTCCGTTCTTCCAGCCACGTGGTGTCTGGGCTCCGGGCCTGGCCCAGCTGCTGCCTCTGCACAGCGGGCTTGGACTTCCCAGTGGGCCGTCTGTGTCCAGGCACTTGGGGAGGGGGCTTCCTAAGACAGACCCCTTGCTGGCCGTCCCCTCTGCGCGTGGTTAGGTATTGGTCCCGCAGCACACAGGACACTCCCAGGTGACACAGACCTAGTGTGTAGGGTCCATGGTTCTTCCTGCTGGGAAGGTGGAACCAGATCTGATTGAATAGGGTCCGAGACACCCTGGCAGCGGGCCTGGTGCGGCGTCCTCGTCCTCGCAGGGCGGCTGTCCTGCCTAGCAACCTGCGCTGCCCTGCCGCCCGCCCGGAGAAGCTTTGTTCCAGACAGGACTTCCTTTTTTTTTTTTTTTTAGTGGGAAAGGGGGAGGGCGAAGGAGAGGGCTGTGGTATAAACAGTTGCCACGGAGACCCAGCCGGGGTTGGAAAGGTTTTCTCCTTCCCTTGGTCCATACAGAGGGGGGTGCGCCCCAGCCGTAGAGGATCACGGGAGGCTGCCGGCTCAAGCCCTGATCCCTCCCTGCTGGAACTACCAGATGTTGCAGAGTTCTCAGCTCCTGGGGACGGAGGCAGGCAGGGGTGCCAGAGATTCCAGGGGTCCAGCGGCACTTGCAGTGGCCCCGGAGCAGGCGGCCAGCCCCACCACACTGATAATGGACAGAGCCGAACTTCCCGCCTGCTGGCTTCTTGCTGGTTTCCAGCAGAGAGCTGTGACCTTCCCTTTTCCTTAAGTGCTGGAGTTGAGAACGGAGGCCATGGGGTGCACGTACTCATCTCCGCCGGACGAGTCCACCTTGAGAAGGTCAGTCTTGGCCCCTTGTACAGACCACATGAGTGCCCCTTAGCAGGGGGCACCTGGCCTCCATCCACACGGGTGGGGAAGCTTGCCTCCCGGGAAGGACCCCTGGAGGCAGAAGCTCTGTGGAGAGTGGGTGGCAGCGTCGGTCACTCCTGCCCGGTCTTCCCAGTCTCTGGGGGCGGCTGGCCCAGGCTCTGGCATTCCTTTGGTTCCTTTGGACTTGCAGCAGGGACTTGGCTGAAGCTGTTCGCTTACCCCTCACCTGGGCCTGGGCTAAGCCAGGCCAGAGCAGTCTGAGGGTGGACCTCAGGCTGAGCAGGTGGCCACTGCTTCTGTGAGCCCTGAGCAGGGTCTCGGGGTGGCAGGGAGTTCCCGAGCTGCTCCTCAGACAGGCCTGGCTCCCCCGCACAGCCCTGGGGGTTTGCCCTGGCCCAGCATCCATCTCCCACAACTCCCTCTTCCTTCGGGGCTGCTGGCCATGCTGGCCCTCAGGAAGTCAGTCTGGGGTGGGGGAGGGCAGGCCCTGGAGGGATGGGGCTGGCCTCTGCTTCTTGGGAGAGCCTTACTCTGGGCGGGGCAGGTTCACACGCCTTGTTCTCCCTCTGAAGTCTGCAGCCACACCTGCCCCGGCCGGAGCTGGCCAGCAGGAGTGCCAGCCTGCTCAGTTATGATGGAGGCCACCTGAGGCCCTCCTCTCCCTCCGGCCCAGAAGAGCCAAGTCACATTCTCTGCCAGCTGCATGGTCCTTGCCCGGGGTCCCTTGGCAGCTGGTCCCCCTGGCCTTCTCTCTTGGGAGCCATTTTCTGTCCCTGAGAATAGGGCCCAGCTCTTCCCAAAGGCTTTCCCTTTTTTCTGGTCACAAGTACCTGCTCCTCTACAGCTTGTGGCAGCAGCTGTCTGTCCACATGGACAGCATGGGCCACCTGGTGCTGCCGGGTGTCTCTGCAGTCAGACAGGGCAGCCGCCTGCCTCCTAAGAACATCCCTGGTCCCTGGGTGTTCGTCAGCCCCAGGTGCACAGGAGGCTGTGGCATCCAAGTGTGTTGAGTAAGAGGACTCAGGCCTCGGGGGGCAGCTCTCCACCCTCTCCTGCCTGCGCCGGGGCAGGACCAGGATTCACGCCAGGTCAGCCCCTGGCCTGGGGCCCCTCCCCTCCTGCTGTGATTCTGCAGAAGCCCATCTTCCTGCAGCCAGAAGACAGGCCCTGCTCTCACCACCTAGCAAGGTGCCCCTTACCACCTGTCAAAGGAGGGAAAACCCAGGGCTTCTGGGGCAGCGGGGCTGTCCCTTTCCTGGGTGAGGCTGCAGATCCACCTTGTAGGAGATGTGACTTCCAAGGACATATCTGCCCTTTGAGAAGAGGTAGTTGGCTTATCTCTGATGTCAGCCCCTCTGAAAGGGGGTGAGCAGAGAGAAATGCCTCCAGAGGCTTCTGCCCACCTCTGCCCCCTGGTTGCTGGGCAGAGACTCAGACCAACCACCAGAAAGGCTGTGAAATGCCAGGTGCCAGGTGCCAGGCACTATGCCAGTTGGCAAAGAGACATTGTCCCTCCCCAGAGTTACCAAAGCCAGGATGCAGCGATTAGAAACTGTGGCAGAAAGTGCCGTGTTCAAGGCGGTGACAAAGGACCATGCTTTTGGGGACAGGGGAGGGTTCCTGGAGAGGAGAGCAGGCGTCGGTGACAGGGTTAGAGGAAGGGGGCGGGGCCCAGGCAGCAGTGCACTCAGTGCACTCACGACAGCCGCCAGGCGGGGAGGCAGGTGAGGGGCAACCCCCGGAGGTAAGTGGAGCCCGTGTCCCAAAAGTAGAAGGGCTGGGCACAGCTCGGAGCGTGTAGCTGGGAACGTGAGGCCCTGTGCCAGCTAGTGCCACCAGGAAGGGGTCCCTGACACCCAGGAGAGAGCCTTCACTTCTTGGTGCAGGTCACTGTGGACTTTGTCCGTGCTTCTTTATTAGCGTGTACTGTGGTGCCAGGGGTGGAACCCAGGGCCTGGGCCTGCCACCGAGCCCCCGCCGGCCCCAGCTCCACCACCGTCTTGTCCACTCTTCCCATGCAACGCGGGGCTTCGCGGGCACATTTCTGCTTTCCTCCTGTCGGTGGTGCATGTCGCCCTGGGCGGGTGGGGTGTTCAGCGCCTAGTGGCGCATCGGTCGCCTTCACAGCCGCCGTCTCCATTCCAGCCAGGGTTTGTGCAGGACACCTCTGCACACAGTGGACTGGCCACGGGGACAGGGGACAGGGGATGGGGTGGGGATGGGTGGAGATCTCCTATATCGTCCCACTGCCATCCCCAGCTGCCCCCTCGGTCCAGCTGCATGCCCCGTCCCTTTCCGCCCTGCCCGGTCTGTTCCTGTCCTGCCCTTGCTCACGGAAAGCGCGGCCCGTTGGCCTGGCTCGCCTGCGGGAATTGGGATCACTTTGGCCACTGGAGAAAGATTTGCTAGAAGGAGGAAAAGGAGAAAAGGCCCGAGCACAGAAGCAGCCAGCCACAAGGTCACCTGTGCCCGCTTGGCGACCACAGGCACCCCGCACACCTGCTTCAGTTCCTCTGCGAGGGCTCAGTGACTTCCCCCTGGACAAGCGTCCTGGCAGGTGACCAGGTCAGCTCGTGGCTGACCTTTCTAGTGTGATAGTGACCAGGAGGCGGAGCCGCCCCTCTGGGTGGATCCTCCAAACCCCGTGCTTCCTCCGATCCTTGCAAGGACCCCTGACGAGGGAGTCGCTGCTGAGGAAGCGTGCGGTCTGCTGGTCCTGCTCAGGTGCACCTGCCAGGCGTCGGGCCCCAGAGCCCCGACTCCAGAGCCGCTCCTGGCCCGGCACCTCCTGCCTGCCCGGAGCCGTGCTGTGGGGAGGGGCTGGAAGCAGATCACGCTCAGACACGTTGGTGAACCACATCTACAGAAGGGCGCATCTGCTTCCCCTGCGTGCAGACCCACGATCCTGGTCGTGGGTGCAGGTGGCAGCCGTCACCAGCAGTCCACCAGCCACTGGTGACCAGCGCTCCACCCCTAAGCACACAGCCATAGCCATCCCGTCTTCTGTCCCCATAAGTTGGTTTGTCTGTTTTGGTTTGTTTTTGGTACCAGGGTGGAAGCCAGGGGCACTTAACCCCTGACCGCACCCCAGCCCTCTTCTCTATTAGAGACGGGGCCTCATTGAGTTGCTTACGGCCTGGCTGAGGCTGAGACTGGCTTTGAACTCGATCCTCCCACCTCGGCCTCCCGATCACAGCTTCCTGCTGGGATCGCAGGCGTGTGCCACCACGCCCCGCTGGTTTGTTTTTGAACTTGACCTCGTGTTCTCTGTCCAGCTCGTGCTGGTCACTGTCCTGTCCGTGAGATATGCTCATGTCTGTGTGCCGTGCAGCAGTGGAGTAGAACCTCGCAGCGTGGTGGGCACGCGTGGACCTTCCTGCCCACGTCTCCTGGGGCACATGCCTGCCACGGAGATGGCGGGGCTGCAGAGCAGCTGTGCCAGGCCGCTCCTGCCAGCGGGGCTGGGGTCCCACTCACTGCCCACCCTTGCCTGCTGGACCGTGGGCCGCTCAGTACTCGCCGCCCCCTGCAGGGTGCAGTGTCTCCCTCGTGGCCTCCCCTTCCCTTCCTAGGAGCTCACCTGACTGCCTCTGTGTTCCGCGGCCACGTAGAGATGGGACGACCCCTCCGAGTCTTGGCAGTCCTGTCAGGTGGTGTCTTTGCCTGGCTGATCTGTTCATTTCTTAGTTCACGTCCACGTCTTGGTCAGGTGCACGTCTGGTGTAGATCTCTCCTCCTGTGCCAAGTTACCTTTCGGTCCCTCGGGGCTTGTCTCTGTGGGAGCAGCTGTACTTCAGTGTTCACGCTTGGTACTTAATTCAGAATGGCCGTATGTTGCCGGACCTGGTGGCGCACACCTGTAATCCCAGGGGCTCGGGAGGCTGACGCAGGAGGATCATGAGTTCAGAGCCAACCTCAGCAACTTAGTGAGGCCCTAAGCAACTTGGCAAGACCCTGTCTCTAAACAAAATATAAAGGGCTGGGATGTGGCTCAGTGGGTGAGCACCCCTGGGTTCAATCCCGGTACCAAAAACCCCCGGAAAATGGCTGTATTTCAAACACGCTAAAGATTCACCACCAGAGAAAGGGGTTCCCCACCTGTCTCAGACCAGGGTTTTAGCCCCACTCAGCCAAGAGTCTTTATGAGTCCCCGTCTCCTTATTGAAGGCCCTCCAGGCCTGGGACAAGGACAGAAAGTGGACGGGGGCGGACCAGACAGGAGTGGAGAATGGCAAGATGGCGGGATCAGTCTCAGACCTGTCCTGGGGCTGACTTGCTACGCTGAGTCCGGAGGGGCCAGGCCAAGTCAGGGCTTGGGAAGTGCCAAGAACACAGAGAAGGGTGCAGCTGAACTCAGCCTCGGCTCCGGTCGCGAGGGGATCTGATCCAAGGGCAGGGCTTGGTGGGTGCAGCAGGGTTCTGGGTCAGAAGGTGGAGCCAGCAGCATAGAGGCGAGAGCTAGGATGGCCACGTGGGTGGGTGTGTACGTCAGGACATGGAGCACGGTTGGTGGAGGAAGTGGTGGGCCCAGCTGCGCACCCTGTCCTGTGGGTCTTGGGAGCCACTGAAGGTTCTAGAGTGAGGCAGGGCAGGGGCATGTTCAAAATTGCACCTTGGAAACTGCAGTGACTGAGAGGCAGAGATGGGGAATGTGGAGGTGAGGTTTGGCTATGGATGGGGAAGAAGAGGGACGCTCAGTTTTCTTCACTTTAGGGAAACATGTTTGTATCTGTCTGGGGGCTGAGAGTCTTGACCAGCACAGTGTTGGTGTCCCCGGAGGCTTTAGATGGACCGTGAGGGCAACGGGAGGCAAGCTGGCCTGGGAACCCTGGGCCTGCCTCCTCCCACCCTGACTCTGGGCCAGGGGCACAGATGGCGCACCCCGTGCACTCACATCCTGTCCCTGACTCGCCTTGTGTTTCAGGACCACCTCTGTCAAGGAGAGCAGCTTCGTGGAAAAGATGAAGAAGACGGTGAGTTCAAGTGGGGGCCTGGGGCAGGGGTCCCCGCTGAGGGACGGCCCGCCTGCACAGAGAGCCCTGTGGTGGCCAGCCAGGGCACTGCCACCCCTTCTACTTCCGGTTGGCTCTGTTTTTTTGGAATTTTGCTTCTCGACCAAACCAGGTGGGACTTGATCCTCCCTCGTGCACAGTCTGGGTCCAAGGTATCTCGGTGTCGCTCTGATCCACGTTTTTATGATGAGGCTTTTCCTTCTAACTAGATGCTCCACCCTTTTTAAATGGATTCTCTCTTCTTCCTCCACCTTTTCCGAGATCTTCCTCCTGATCAGCTTCAGGAGGATGACACCGCCCTGGGAGGCGAGGCTGGGAACGGCTTTGGGCCGCGCCTGCGGGGTTTTGCTTGTTGGTCTTGTGCAGAAGTCGCGTAGTCTTTCTCTGCGACTCCTGTGACCTCACTTGAAAGGCCTTCCCTGCTCTGAAGAGGGAAAGGTACGCTGATTCCAGTGCGTTTGGGGTTCCATTTTTCAAATGTGAGACAGAAGGTGTGGATGCAGGCTGCTTTTTCTCCCAGCTGTTTAAGTAACCGGGTGGCAGAGTCCCTTCCCCAGCCCCACAGAGGAAGCGCCACCTTTATCCTCCAGTAAAGTCCCGTGTGTGTGTGGATCTCGCTGTCGGCCTGCATCCAGCATCATGCGAGTCTAAGACTTCACTTAGTGTGTTGGATTGTAGAGTAGAGCTCTTGTTTTGCAGAATTTTCCTTGACATTATTCCAGACGTATTTTGGGTAAGTGTTTTATTGAGATACTTTGTATGGCGTACAGATTTTACACTTTGGGGTTTCCAGTATCAGTGTTTCCCTGTGGTGCTGGGGACAAAGTACCCAGCACCTCCCGCACACCGGGCGAGGCTCCACCACCGGGCTGCACCCCAGCTGTGTGTCATTAGTCAGTTCTCGGTGTCTTCAAGTTCCACACTGTGGTTTCAACAAACCATGGGTCAAAAATATTTTGAAAAAAGTCAGAACCTACACACACTTCATTGTTCTCCCAACAACACAGTGCGACGGCCGCGTCCTCAGCGTCCTGTTGTGTTAAAGTACCAAGAGACCAGTTCAGAGTTATGGGCCGTTGTGCAGGTTCTCTGCAAATCCACCATTGTGTAACAGGGAGTCGAGCATCTGCGGGTTTGTGCACAGCGGGTGGGACCAGGGAGACCCCAGGGGACAGCTTCCGTCTCCGTTCTTCTGGTGGCTGTGTTTTAACCTTAGGTTGTGATTTTTCGCCTGTTAGGAGACTGTCAGTGTGACCGTGGGCAGAGTGTGGTTGCCAAGAGGCCCTGGCATGCTGACCTGTGACTCCCGCCCCCTCCAGCACCAGGGCTAGGACAGTAGGGTGCCAGCCCCAGAGCCGCTCAGAACTGGAAGCCGGGAGGAAGCAGGATGCCACAGGCTGGCGTGGCCTGGCGCTCACGCCCTCGTCCGGCTTCCCTAGGGGCGGAACATCATCGTGTTCTACGGCTCCCAGACGGGGACCGCTGAGGAGTTTGCCAACCGCCTGTCCAAGGACGCCCACCGCTACGGGATGCGGGGCATGGCCGCAGACCCTGAGGAGTATGACCTGGTGAGCCCCCAACTCGGCCACGCGGGTCTCGGGAATTGCCACTGGCTCACGGAGAGGCTGACAGGACAGAGGGACCAGCTGTGCGGGCAGCCAGGTGCTGTCAGCTTTGGGGACGTCCAGACACGCTGGCCCCAGGCGCTCACCTGTCCCCGTGAAGGGGCGGCTTAAAGAAGTAAAGGGTCTCAGTCAGGAGACCCCTGCCCCGTCCGCCTCGGCCCAGAAGGCAGAGGCAGGAGGCTGGGAGTCGGCAGTCCCTCCTGTCCAGGAGGAGCCGGTGCACAGGGTCATCTGCAGGCAGCCTTTGGCTGGCCTTGTGGACAGGAGTGGGGACACAGGCCAAGGTCAGTGTGGCATGAGGGGCCAGGAAAGCCTGAGGGTTCGGGACAGTGGGTCCTCCACAGGGCTCCTGTTGGCCACTACAGGACAGACCCCTACTCCTGGCCTTATCGCCCCAGCTCCCCTGCCCATCCTCCCGCTGGCTGCCTCCACCCCCAATGTGGTTCTGCACTGTGCAGGCCCCAGCGGGAACCAGAATGAGGGGACATGCCCGCAGCTGCTGCCCTCCACTCCCCTGCCACTGGGGTCTTGGTGACAGCCAGCTCCAACCCCTTTTCATGTCCAGCAGAAACCAGCAAGCCCCCGCCAGGCTCCACCCCAGGCCTGCAGGGGGTGGTTTTCCCTGGGAAGTCTGGGCCTGGTGCACAGGGACCAGGTCCTGGGAGCCCTTGAGGGCCCAGCCGCCAGCCTGTGTCCTGCCACCATCTTAGCCCCTCATCGCCTGCTGCTCCCTTCTCGGAAGTGCACCTCCTCCCCATCAGCTTGACTTCATGTCCTGCTCACCCTCAGTGCCAGCCCCTCACCCCCTGCTCACCTCCCAGACAGATGGTCGGAAGTTCCCTCCCCATCCCATAATCCCCAGCGTCCTGGCAGGGGCTGCTGCTGCCTAACGGAGGCATGGGCCCAACCCAGAGCAGGCCGGTCACGGCGGTGGCACACTGTCCCTGCAGGCCGACCTGAGCAGCCTGCCAGAGATAGACAACTCCCTGGTGGTTTTCTGCATGGCTACCTATGGCGAGGGGGACCCCACTGACAACGCCCAGGACTTCTACGACTGGCTGCAGGAGACAGATGTGGACCTCTCTGGAGTCAAGTATGCGGTGAGTCACCCTTAGACCTCTGTGGGCACAGGGGAGACCCCGGCATGGCACAGGCAGGAGACCTTTGCTCCCCACCTGCTCCTGAGGGCAGGCAGCTCCACAGAGGACCTGCAGAGCAGGCAGGAATGGGCCTCAGGGGACATTGGTTCCTGGAGACTAAAGACCAGGAAAGTATGGCCAGATGACCAGGATTTGGCTGAACGGGGGAGACCATGGCCACTAGCCAGGTGCGCAGAGCACACTGCCCCTTGCTGGCCACTGTAATCGAGGCTTTGAGGCTGGCTATCAAGAGGGGCATGGCTGCAGGCAGAGGCTGCCCAGGGGGCCTTGCAGTGCCAGTGTCTGGCAGGTACAGAGGCCCACAGGGGCTGCCTGCTGGCTCGGCCAGGGCTGCAAGGACAGCTCACCCCCTGTGAGGCCCCACTGGGCAGACCAGGGGCCAGGCCTCAAAGCCTCCATCTGCACAGGTGTTTGGCCTTGGGAACAAGACCTATGAGCACTTCAACGCCATGGGCAAATACGTGGACCAGCGGCTGGAGCAGCTGGGGGCCCGGCGCATCTTTGAGCTGGGCCTCGGCGATGACGACGGGAAGTGAGTGTCCAGCCTGGCCTGCTGCGCATGGGCCCCAGTCTACACTAGGCCTCCCTCCCTGGGCACCCGCCCCTGACCTGGAGGGGCAGTGCAAACCCCGTGTCAGCTGGAGCGTGGGCAGGACTCCCCTCACCCAGCTGGAAGGGCAAGCTGGCCATTCCCTGTCTTCTGCTCCTGGTCCAGCGCGGACACACACGAGCCCCCCTAGCCGGCACAGACGCTCCACGGCCTGGGGTTACATCACTGGGCAGCCACGGTGAAATGAGCCCTAGGGGCGCGGGGCCATGCTGGAGGCCGGGGCCAAGCTGGCCAGCCTCCGTGGGCTCGGGGCTCACCCCGCCCTCTCCCCAGCCTGGAGGAGGACTTCATCACATGGCGGGAGCAGTTCTGGCCGGCCGTGTGCGAGTTCTTCGGGGTAGAGGCCACTGGCGAGGAGTCCAGGTGAGCATGGAGGCCTCAGCCGGGGTGCGGCCTGGGTGGCACTGGACGCAGTGGGGAGTGGCAGCTCAGTCGCAGGCTAAGGAGCCTGGGCTTTCCTCGAGGGTGACAGTCAGGGCTGGGTCTTCCTGCCTTCCCAGAGAATCATCTGGAAGCTGGCTTCCCACCCGAGTCCCAGGGACCCCTGGGGATCTGGCTTCAGCAGCTCTGTGCCAGCCCTGCTCCTTGCCCACCCTGTCGTGTGGGTCACTCACCCAACACCAGTCCAAACCCTCCTCTGGACCGACCCCCTGGCCCCAACTCAGCGTGTGCTGACCCCCCTTGCTCCTCCTTCCCAGCATTCGCCAGTATGAGCTTGTCGTCCATACCGACATGGACCCGGCCAAGGTGTACCTGGGCGAGATGGGCCGGCTGAAGAGCTACGAGAACCAGAAACCGTGAGTGGAGGGAGGTGGCTGGACTCATGTCCTGTGGCCTTTGGAACGCCAGCACCAGGCAGCATGTGTCCCTGTAGGCCTTCCCCCAGACCCACCTGATGGGTGGTGTGGTGGAGGCACCCATGTCCGCCGTGGGAGGGCAGGGGGCCCACGGCAGAGAATGCTGTCCGGGAGCCAGGCCCGCTCCTGCCGGCACCCTTGGGAGCCCCACCTGGCTAGTGCTGTCACACAGGGCAGGCCCTGGGGAGAGTGGCACTTACCCAGTTTGTCCTTAACTTGTTTTGACATCTTGCTTTGCAAACGCCCTGGTCCCCACAGTCCTTAGAGACACAGCGAGGTCTGTACTCTGTCTAGGTTGGATTTTGGCCCAAGGGCTCATTTCCCTATAATCCATCTCAGTAATCAACTGTTTTTGTCCAAAAGCATGTTACTTGTTTGGGCCCCCAAGTACCCCCGGGTGTGCCAGAGAAAACCCCACATCCCAGAGACCCCCTGCCAGTATTAGGGCCCAGGCCTGGGGGTGAGGGAGCCGGGCTCTGTGTAGTCTGGGGATGGGGCTTCCATGTCGTGGTCCCACCTCCCGAGCTGGCCCTCGTCCACACTTGGGCTCCCATGGGTATAAAGCACGGAGGGCCTCAGGTTTCCAGGGGCCAGTGTCAGTTTCCATATCCAAAAATGGGGACCCTGATCACATAGCTCTGCCACCTCACAGGGTTAAGAGGACTGCACTGGTTGGGACTGGGGGCCCTTGACAGTTGGCGAGGTGCCCGCGTGCCCTGGGAGGCCCAGAGGGTCCCTTGGGGACAGGGAGATTCAGATCAAGACAGCCAGTGGACGAGCTGCCCTTCTCCCCACCCAGCCCCTTTGATGCCAAGAATCCATTCTTGGCTGCAGTCACCACCAACCGGAAGCTGAACCAGGGAATGGAGCGACACCTCATGCACCTGGAATTAGACATCTCCGACTCCAAAATCAGGTATCTGCTGCCCCTCCTCTTCCTGTCCCTTCACCCTGGGCTTCCTGATCCAGGCAGAGCGGCCTCCACCCGCCCCCTGAGACTTGGTCCCCCTCTAGGTACGAATCTGGGGACCACGTGGCTGTTTACCCCGCCAACGACTCCAGCCTTGTCAGCCAGCTTGGGGAGATCCTGGGTGCAGACCTGGACGTCGTCATCTCCTTGAACAATCTTGACGGTAAGTTCTGGAACCAAGGCCCCTCAGCCAGACCCTTAGGTTGGGCTCTGCTCGGGCCTTCATGCCAGGGGCCCAAGGCCCTTCCCCCAAGCCTCCACCATTATAGGCTCTGCACACCCCCTGCCCCACTCCGGGGGCCGGGGACCACGTGGTTGTAGGCCCTGGCTTTCTCCCTTAGGTTCTGTCACTGTTCATGGGGGGAAGGGTGTGTGAGGCCTGGTAGCAGTGGGGAGGCTACCCCGCCACCACATGCTGCTGTGCAAGGCTGCTGTACCCTCATCCCTGGGCTGCACTTGGCACCCCTGGCCACCCTTCCAGGTCCCTTTCATGGTCTTCAGGGCGCCAGGCACCAGCCATGGTAGCTTCCCCAGGGTCCCCTGGGACTGCCCAGGGGAACAGGTGAACCTGCAAACCCAACAGCAAGCTGGGGTCCAGCCCTGCTTGGTACTGTCCTGTGATCCAAGCTAAGGTGGTCCATGCTCCCTGCTTCCAGAACCAGCCCTCAGCAGAGACGAGGAGGAGGGCCGGTTTCTGGCCCTCTGCTTCCACCAAAGTGTCACCTCCCCTGGAAGGTCCCTGACACGACTTACAGTCTGGCCAAGGCCACCTGGAAAGGGCCAGCTTGCTTGTGCAGAGCAGGCCTGAGGCTTACATGCCCCATGGGTGGACATTCACCCCAAATCTGCCTCCCTTCTCCCTGCAGAGGAGTCCAACAAAAAGCACCCATTCCCCTGCCCCACGTCCTACCGCACGGCCCTCACCTACTACCTGGATATCACCAACCCTCCGCGCACCAATGTGCTGTTTGAGCTGGCCCAGTACGCCTCAGAGCCCGGCGAGCAGGAGCAGCTGCGCAAGATGGCGTCCTCCTCGGGCGAGGGCAAGGTGAGCCTGCAGCACGGCCTGCACCCAGGTCTGCGGCTCCAGCTGCAACCACACTGACCCACACCTTCCGTGTCTTCGGCAGGAGCTGTACCTGAGCTGGGTGGTAGAGGCCCGGAGGCACATCCTGGCCATCCTGCAGGACTACCCGTCCCTGCGGCCCCCCATTGACCACCTGTGTGAGCTGCTGCCTCGGCTACAGGCCCGCTACTATTCCATTGCCTCCTCCTCCAAGGTGAGGGGGCTCGGTGGGCTGGAACCTGGGACGGGCTGGGAGAGCTGCTGGGAAGGGGACCCTGAGGAGACTTGGGCTAGAGGGGTGGAACAGAGCTGCCCAGGTCAGGGGCCCCTCAGCCAGGCCTCCCTCCAGGTCCACCCCAACTCGGTGCACATCTGTGCCGTGGCTGTGGAGTACGAGACCAAGTCTGGCCGCGTCAACAAGGGCGTGGCCACCAGCTGGCTGCGGGCCAAGGAGCCTGCTGGGGAGAACGGCCGCCGGGCCCTGGTGCCCATGTTCGTGCGCAAGTCCCAGTTCCACCTGCCCTTCAAGCCCACCACGCCCGTCATCATGGTGGGCCCCGGCACTGGGGTCGCCCCCTTCATCGGCTTCATCCAGGAGCGCGCCTGGCTGCGGCAGCAGGGTAAGCCGACGGACGGGCTGGGAGGCGGGATCCCGGGGGCCCCCCTCACCCTGGCCTGCCTCTGCCCAGGCAAGGAGGTCGGGGAGACGCTGCTGTACTATGGCTGCCGTCGGGCAGATGAGGACTACCTGTACCGCGAGGAGCTGGCCCAGTTCCACAGGGACGGCGACCTCACCCAGCTCAACGTGGCCTTCTCCCGGGAGCAGGCCCACAAGGTGAGGACCCGCCGGGCAAGGCCACCCCCAGGACTGGCTGCCGTGCCCCGGCCCTCACAGGCTGCCCTCCTGCCCCACAGATCTACGTCCAGCACTTGCTGAAGAGAGACCGGGAGCATCTGTGGAAGCTGATCCACGAGGGGGGCGCCCACATCTATGTCTGTGGGTGAGTGGGGCGCAGGGGAGACGGGAGGCCCTGTCCCCTCAGACTGGCACCTGCCAGCCTCCACCGCCCGCTGCTGCCTCCCCCAGGGACGCTCGGAACATGGCCAGGGATGTGCAGAACACCTTCTGCGATATCGTGGCTGAGCTTGGGGCCATGGAGCACGCCCAGGCTGTGGACTACATCAAGAAGCTGATGACCAAGGGCCGCTACTCCCTGGACGTGTGGAGCTAGGCAGCACTTGCCCCCGCCCCTCCCACCCACAGACTGTCCCCATGATCACCTTCCTCACTCCCTCTGCTGCCGCCTGGTGGTCTCTGCCTGGACTCGCCACTGAGGGCAGGTCCACGGACAGAGGCACCCCAGGCCAGGCCAGGCCTGTGAGGCAGCCCAACCCCGGGCATGTGGCAAGGGGGACTGGGTCCCACACTCGGTGACACCTCGGGCCCTCAGCAGCTGTACAGAAGGGGCCCTTCTAGCAGCTGAGCTGGTGGCCCCACAGGATTTTGAATGAGTGTAAATAATTTTAAATAACCTCTGGCCCTTGGAATAAAGTTCTGTTTTCTGTATTTGCCTGGCATTGCTTGAGCAGACCCGGGGTGTCCCTGGATCTGCTTCACACAGACTCTAGGTACAGCAGGAGCCCAGCCTCCCCTCAGGAGAAACGCCACCAGGCTGCCTCTGCCTCTCCTCCGTCGAGGCCCCGGCACCCAGCTCCTGCAGCCTGGGCGGGGTCCAGATCGTTCTCAGGGCCCACAGAGCCCAGAAGCCCAGGGAGGACAGAAGGCGCCCCACACATACAGGGTGCCTCCCATCCTGCCGCCACGCACAGGTCAGAGGCCCCTTTGGGGCCGGCAGGCGAGGCCCAGCTCAGTCCTTCTTGCTCCCGCGCGGCTGGCTGTGGAACTTCTGGTGCACAACCCGCAGGGTGGTGAAGAAGTTGCCCAGGAAGAGCAGGAGGAAGGGGAGGCCGCACATGAGCACCTGCGGGGGCCGAGGGTCAGCACGAGCCCACGCAGCTGGGCCCTCCCGGCTGTCCCCGTCCGTGGCCCTGCTCACCTGCCACTCCTTGCACTGTGGGTCTCGAGCCAGGTTAAACAAGGTCAGCGCGTTAAAGAGCTGCCAGAACTGAGAGGAAAGGAGCTGTACTCGGCAAACCAGGGCCAAGCAGGGAGGACTCGGACGCACAGGGACACCGTACCACTGAGCAGGGAGGACTCAGATACACGGGGACACCTGTACCACTGTGCAGGGAGGACTCGGACGCACGGGGACACCGTACCACTGAGCAGGGAGGACTCGGCCTGGGGACACCAGTACCACCGAGCAGGGAGGACTCGGCCTGGGGACACCAGTACCACCGAGCAGGGAGGACTCGGCCTGGGGACACCAGTACCACCGAGCAGGGAGGACTCGGCCTGGGGACACCAGTACCACTGAGCAGGGAGGACTCAGCATGGGGACACCAGTACCACCGAGCAGGGAGGACTCGGACACACGGGGACACCGGTACCACTGAGCAGGGAGGACTCGGACACACGGGGACACTGGTACCACTGAGCAGGGAGGACTCGGATGCATGGGGCACCTGTACCACTTACATGTCCGAAGAAAAGAAAAGGCAGCAGGAAGGTGAGGCCCCGCCACATCCAGGACTGGAAGCCCTCTGCAGGAGAGGCCAGGGACAGACAGATGGACAGCACTCAGGCGCGGAGCAGGAAGGAGGGAAGTCCCCGCCCTGGCAGGCAGCCCGCAGACTCACCCACGGTGAGGTCCATGGTGTGCCGTTCGCCCAGGGCCCGCAGGCGGTAGAGGCAGCCGCTCTGGTAGTAATACTGTAGGAACTGCACGAAGCCTGCGGAGACGCGGCCTCAGCGCCGGCCCAGCTGGGACCCCGCCCACCCTCGCGTGCAGGCCTCGGGCCCAGTGGAGCCCCAGACACTCACTCTGGTACATAGAGAAGGACAGGAACTGGTTCCGGAACTTCTGGTACATGAGACCGTCAGGCCTACAGGGGCAGCAGAGGGCGGGCAGTGAAGGAGCCAGGGTGCCATCTCTGGCCCTGTCCCCGCTCCCGCCAGCACCAGGCCACTCACCATGTCAGCATGACTCCCGACAGGAACGTGGACACGTAGTGATGGATCACCCACCAGCCTTTGATCCTGTAGGGGGAGCCACCATCCTTCCGGTCCCAGCCCCTGCCTCCCACCCAGGGCAGCCCCCAGGGCCAGGTCCGCCCCTGCGCACCGCGAGCCGTTGTTGATGAGGATGCTCTCGCGGATGGTGAGCGTGCAGTAGTACCAGACCAGCAGGAAGTTGAAGGCCGCATCTGTCACCCTGGGGGTGGGGGGGTGCGAGGGGTAGGAGCATTGGTGCCAGGGCCCTGGAGGCATGAGCCTGCACCCAGCAGCAGAACACCCACCTGGAGTTAAGCAGGAAACGGCAGGTGAAGGAGACAAGGATGAGGATGATGGTGAGGTAGAGCTTGAACTTCTCGTATTCGTCTTTGTAGGCGAACCTGGGGAAGCACACGTGTGGGCCAGGCCAGGCTACCACGGGGTCCCCCTCGCTGCCACCCCAGGAGGGCCCAGCAGCCCTGGAGAAACCCAGAGTCCCGGGGTTGAGCCCAGGCAAGACCAGCCCACTAGCCACGTACTTGGCCTGCTTGCTCAAGAGTGTCACGTTGACATTCCCCAGAACCAGGCTCAGGTACAACCTAGAGAGAGGGAGAAGGACTGAGAGGCCCAGTGACAGAAGAATAGCAGAGCCCAAGCTGCAGGGTCGACCAGCTTGGCTTCTCCAGGACCGTGCCCTTGGGGGGCTGCAGGCCATCTCCACACGGAGCCCAGCTTGCGTGGAATCCTGACCTGGAGTGGACCCAGGTCCCCGGCCTGCCAAATCTGACCATGGCCTCCCGGCCTTGAGGCCTCAAGAAGCCTGGCTCTCCCACCCAGATCCCACATCCCAGATCACTCCTCGGTTCTGGGTGGAAGTGGCATCTATGTGAAGTCAACTCTTGTCACCATCTCGAGCTTCTTGCTACCTTGACCCCAGGAACCTCAGCTCTGAGTCCACTTCAGGGCCCCACACCACAGCCACCTCTCCTCCTAACCCAGATAGCCTCCCGCAGAAATGCGACCTCTGGTTGTACTGACCCCACAGACTCAGGTTCCCATGTTCCCTTGAACCACGAGGGCTCTTCCCCTCCCCATGGGCCCCACACAGGGCTGGGTCTTGTCCCAGCCAGGAGTCCCCTGCCCTCCTTCACAATACAACCACTTCCTGGCCATCCAGCCCCCTGATCTCCAGCCTCCTGTATTTCCATCACTCCCCAACCAGGTTCATCTTGTCCTCTGCCCAGAAACCCCCAGGTGTGACAGCAAAGTCACAGTCGTTTACTAAGCAGCTGCCCCTAACATGGGCTCTTGCTCACACTCAGGCCCCAGGGACAGAACTTCCACAAAGGAACTTGCCTGAGGTGGCAAAAGAGGTTACAGGGTGGGGACTCTAACCACACCAGAGACAAAGCCTGCCCAGCCTCCAGCCCCAGGCGGCTCCTAAACCTGCCCCAACCTCTCCACCCCCAGCTACTGCCTGCCACCTGCCTGTCTCTGTGCCTCTGCATCCCGCACCAGCGAGGCCCACAGGGGCCCTCCTGTCTCTCCAGGCACCTCCTCCAATACTCCTTCCTGGGTCTCCCCTCCCTGGCTCTCCTCTCAGCATGGGGATACGCCCAGCTCGCTCATGGGTACAGAGTATCAGGCACATCCAAGGCAAAGGCTCCCAGACCACCCAACTCCTAGGTGCTGCTTTCTGTGACTTCTCTCCTTCCACACGGCCAAGCTGCTGAAGAGGCCCAACATGGCGACTCCCTCCTCAGCTCTTCCATCAGTCTCAGTATCGGCCGCCGCACCTCCCTGCCACCAAGGTCCAGAGGCCTCCTGGAAGCAACCCCTCCCTAGGCCACAACCCTCCTTCCTTGCCTTCCAGGAACCTCTCCCCAATGCTTTCAGCCTGCGGTCTCCTCGGTGGGGCTGTGGCTCAGCCCCGGGCCTTGCACTGGCACCACCAGTCTCTACCCTAAACTCTGGCCACTGCACTTTGTTCCCCGCCTCTGCAGTCATCTGGGGTTACCGCTCATCCTTGACGACAGCTCAGCATCCCCCCAGCTGAGGAAGCTTGCTCTGGCCACCCGGGCTGGGCCAGATGCAGGCCCACTACCCTGAAGTCAGGACCCCCTGACTGCATGACCGACGAGAGGCGGCCTCTGGTTTCTGTCCCTCTCTCCCAGAAGTGGCTGCAACTGGAGCCGGGGGTGGGGGCTCACCCATTCTTCTTGGGCAAATAGGCCTCCATGTCGAAGAAGAGGCCTTGGCGCTCCTTCATCTGGTTCTCCAGCTCCTGCGCGGCCTCCATGGCCTCTGACGGGAGGGAGGTTTTGCATCTGCAGGTGGAGCCGGAGTCAGAACAGGGGCAGGCATCACACCACCCTCGAGGTGCAGAGGGCCAACAAGGCCCCAGAGGGAGAGACTGTGCCTGGCACCCGGGGAGGCAGCACCAGCTCTCCCACCCACACTGGGGGGTGCTAACTTCTTCAGGACGAGGGCCAGTTCCTGGAGCCGCTTCTTCTGCCGAGCGATGGAGCTGGTACAGTTGGTCTGCAACTTGGTCAGCTCTTCCAGCTTCAGGCGGTAGAGCCGGTGGGTCTCCTGGGCCCAAGGGGAGAAGATGCAGGCTGGCTGGGGAGCCACAGCCAGAGCCTGCGGGCGGGCATGGAGGCAGAACCTGCTGTGCCCACCAGAGACCTCCCTGGTTGCCCTCCCAAGGCACTCCTCCCAACAACAGGCTGGTTCCCACAAGGTCTTCCTAATCCATCTTCCAGTGGTCCCCACCCCTCCACAGGCTCTCTGTCCTGAGTCTGGGTTCCAGGGACACAGGTCTACCTTCTGGACCACTGGGTGGCTTCAGGCCCTCTCAGTCCCTCCTGCCTACCCTACCTGCAAGGATAGGGGGGTGGTCAGATATCCACAGTACCTTCTGCTAGGGCATTAAGGATGCTTCCTCCCAGGTTAAAGGTCATCAGGCTTCAGCCTTGCACCTCCTGCCCTAAGACCAGCCCCCTCCCCTACCCCAGCACCTTTGGCCCGAGGCTTCCCCTAGCACTTTGCGCTGGTGGGTGAATCTCAAGAAAGCGCAGTCTAGAGATTGGGCAAGAGGCAGTGTGGGGAAAGCAGGCGGCTGAGGCCAGCAGAGAGGCAGCCAGGCTGGGAGACATTCTACTCAGGACTCCAGGGAGCAGCACCAATGGCAGCTGGCTGGGCTGCACCAGGGGGAAGCCATGGAGACAGGAAGAGGCTGGAACCAGGCCAGGAGAGGCAAAGGTCTAAGCAAGTCTCCAACTGGCCTGGGCTCCACTCTGTGGGCCACCACACCCACCTCGGACCCCAGTCTGTACCACCTCTGCCCAGGCACAGTCACCACCCTCTCCTTCCTGGTCAAAGCCAGAAGCGTCCTCCACCCTGGTCCCAGGACATGACAGCCACGTACAAACTCCGTCCAGACAACTGCTCCTGCAGCTTCGCAATGGCTTCAGAGACTCCAACCCCAGTCAGACCCAGGAGGTCCCTGGATCTGGCTCCACCTCCTATTCCCCTCACTTTCCCAAGCAGCCACACGGGCCTGTCAGCCCCGGCTCTCCCTTCCCTTGATGGATGCTGTCCCTCCTCCTGGGTCGGCCCGCACCCACTCTGGCCACGGGCTTCACCTAAACACCACTCCCCTACGGCACTCTGACAGGAGCTGCCGGGGGTGGGAACTGTGCTGCCGCGGGATGTTTGTGGAGTGACAGATCCAGAGCACTGGGCCCAGCTGGCTCGGACTCGGACTGGGACAGCAGCTCTCCTGGGAGGGGATGGGGTCCGGGTCCAGGTGCAAAGGGCGTGGGCGGACGTAGAGTCCCATCTCTTTCCATGGCCCTCGCGGGGAGGGGGGTGTCGAAGTCACCCAGCACAGTGGGGGTCCCGGCAAGAGCACAGTGGACTGTCGCCGGACACTTGGCAGGGGCCGGCTGGCGAGGCTGGAACCTGAGGCCTCGCCACCCTCCGGAGCAACACCAGGCTCCAGACCCCCGACCCCAATCTCCTCGCAGCCTGACCCAGTGCTGCCCGACCCTTGACCTCAGTCAGAGAGATGTGGCTCGGGGTCAATGGGTGGCGAGAACGGAGCCTACCTGGATGCTCTGGAAGTCCTGCTGCAGATCTTCCCAGTCCCGCAGGCAGTCGCCCAGCGGGCCCGGGGGCGGGGGCTGCATGGCTGCCGCGCCGCAGGCCACGGGAGCAGCAAAGGACTGCGCCGCAACCCTGGCCGGCCCTAGGCGCCTCCGCCCCCGCCCCCCGTCCGCTTCCGGGCTCGCGCGGCCACCGCGCCAATGGAGAAAGACCTGGCGCAGGCCGCGCGCTGGCCCCGCCCCCGGCCGCAGCCAATCGCCGTCAGGGGCGGGGCCACGCACACGAAGGGCGTCTCACCCGCGACTCTGGACCCGGTCCTTGGCTGGGCCAGCTGCAGCCCCTGGCCTGGGTTCCTCCTGCCGTGCCAGCCTCGTGGTGTTGCCTGCAGTGCCCCAGCCCGCGGTGCTGGGAGCAAACCAAGGCCCAGAGAGGTGACACCGACCTTAAACACGTTTCGTCCTTGAGAAACGGCGCCTCTTCGTGGAAGGGATTTCCAGAGTTTTCTCTTCCTAGGATTTTTAGCACCTCCTTCCTGGCTTCCCTGCCTCCAGGCTCACCTCCACTGCCCTTCGCACAGCCACTGGACTGCCCTTCCTAAAACACAGGCTAATTCCCACCCTGTCCCTGCCATGAAGGAGATCCCTTGCCAGACAGCAAGCGCTGCAGCCATCCCAGGCTTGGTCCAACGCATACTGACTAGAGTCAGTACTGCTCTAACCCCTCCAGCAAAGCCCACTCCTCTTTGAGGCTTGCCCCCATTCCCCACCTCCATTTCACTCTGGACAGCACTAGGAGGCTTGACCCAGCCTCACCCAAGTGATTGCAGGGCAGCCCCTGCAGTGATGGGCATCCTGAATTCCCCACCAGTCTCCTTGTGTGTGCCCACTCCTGATCCCCAGGTTGTTGTGTGGGTGCTGCCAGGAAGTGTGTTTGGAAAACACTGCACTTTGAGATCTTAGGAATTTCTAGGAACCTGGATGCAAGAGATGGGAAGGGTAGCACAGCCAGGCAGAAAAAATGGGAATGGAAGCAGAGAAGGGCAGTCAGTGCCAAATGATGGGCAGGGGGTGGGAGGGTCATAGCACTGGGCCTATGGATGAGGGCCGAGGCTGGGCCTGGCACCTATGGGGCCCAGTGGGTGAGTCTCCATCTATGGCTGCCATTGTGACACCTCTTGTGGACCAACACAGGAACACCTCCCAGTAAAGCTCTAAAGGATGTGTAGCAGCTGCTCGGGCAGCCAGAGGCAACTCTAGGAGGGCAGTGGGGTGTTCCAGGGTACCCTAGGGATATGGGCTCTCCTGAGCTGAGCAGACGCGCCTCCTATGTTGAGTGAACAAGGAGCTTGGAAGATGCAGTGCAGGAGTCTGATAGGAGGCTGCGGGCAGCAAAGGCCTTTTCTTTCCACACCAACCTGGGTACATAGGCTGGCCCTCTACCCAGCAAAGGTGCCAAGCAAGGTTCTTCTGGGGGGCCTCTGAAGGTCAGTACATGGGATCAGAAATGTCTGTGACAAAGTCTCCAAGAACAATCTTCTCCCACTCTAATAGCTGAGTCACCAGTCCCCAGTTTGGACGCATGTTGTTTTTGCACTTCTTGACATAGGCCCAGGACCTCTGTGAACAGAGAGAGGGAAAGGGGACGTCAGGATTGGTCATGGACCCTTTTCACCCTAGATCAGAACCAGCTCAGAAGAGACAGGAAGCACAACATGGGGCCCACGACATGGTTTAAGAGCTGCACACAGACAGCAGCAGCCTGAGATGGCTCATTAGGGTGGGCAGTCCAGGGAGCTGCCCTTGGGCAAGCCCCTTGGCACTTCTGAATTGGGGGACAAGTCATTCCTACTTCAGACAGTTGCTGTGAAACCTCCTGTGGGTGAGTACAACACCGCACGCTTGGCGCAGAGGCCTCAACAAAGGTCTGCATTGTCACTGGATGGGTTACGGGAAAGGGGAAGAGGACCGTGGGCAAATTCTCTGAAGAAGGAAAATTCAAGCTGCCTTCCTTCAGGCACCCACTGTAAAGAACAGGAGGTGTATAGCCGGTCTCCATCCGGATGGAGGAGAGGGGAGAAGGGAAGGGGGAAATGGTGAAACTCTACTTCAACCTAATAAAGGCCAGCTGTGAAAAGCCCCTTGCCAACATCACACTCAGTGGAGAAAGACTGAGGAGCAAGGCGAGGGGCCACGTTCCCCTCTTCTGTTCGTACTGGAAGAACGGACAATTAGGCAAGAAAGAAAAGACACCAGAATTGGAAAGAAAAAAGATAATCTCCATTTGAAGATGACATGACCAATCTCATATGGAAATTTCTAAAATTTTACACACACACAGAGCAAACACATCCAGTGAAGTCGCAGGATAACAAAATTAGCATATGCATCTGTTACATTTCTACAAATCAACAATGAACAATCCAAAAAGAAAATTAAGAAAAAATTCTATTTACAATAGCATCAAAAACACTAAAATACTTAACCAAAGAGGCAAGACATACCAAAAACTACCAAAAGCATTGCAGAATTTAAAATGACACAAAGAAACAGAAACATATCCAATATTGTAGAAAAACTTACTATGGTCCAGACGTCCATGCTACCTAAATAATCTATACCTATATAAGATAGATAGTTGTAAGAATCCCTATCTAAATCCCAATGGCATATTTTTGTAGAAACAGAAAAAATCCTAAAATTCCCCCAATTTTTAAAAATACTTGAAACTCACACTTTAATTTTAAAATTTATGACAAAGCTAACCTAGCCACCCACTAGTAAGCCCATAACTAAATGGCCCTGTCCCTTAGTATTACAAAGGGCGGCTGGGTCAGAACAGACCCTTGAGGAAAAACCATAAGCCACATCCCCCAACCCCACACATCACCCTTCAAGCCCACTAAACATCTGCTGGCAGACAGGAAAAACAGGGGTAGTAACCTCATTGTACCTAATGAGGTGACAGAAAGGTGAAAGGACAGGCCCAGGTCACACTTGTTAAGAGGCCCATTCTTCAGGATGCAAGACCAGCACCCTCCCTCCTGCCTGAGGGACCTGTTGAAAGCTCAGACCCTGGAGCTGAGCCAGCCAGCTCTGGATTCCAGCTCTACCACTTACAGAGTGAGTGCTGCTGGTTACCCAACCTCTTCATGCCAGAAATGGGGTAACAGCAGTACCTAAGCTGCGGGATCGTTGTAGATGTGTGTTTATTACACTTCAGGAACACGGTTTGGTATGTAGGGTCACGATGCCACCATTAGCTATTAAAAATGCTTCAAGTGTTTGGTTTTGTTTGTTTTTCTGGACACCTACTCCCAGCATCTCAGTCTCTGAATCTGATGTGCTCCAGGATTCCAACCTTGCACCAAAGCTCTGAAAGCCCAGGTCAGCAGTGGTTCTTGTGCCAGTAGACTCTGGGTCCTGGTTTCTTCCCACCTCCCTCTTTGATCCCCACATATTGACCTTAGTGCCTGAAAAGTTGGGCTGGGGCCCAGGAGTCAGTATGTTGGGCAGCCCATGTCCCTCTTTGTCAGTCCTGAAGGCTCTGATCATTGCAGCTGAGCTGAGCACAGCCAGAGGACATGATGTCCCTGCTACACAGACAGAAAACCCATCCCAGGACCCCAGCACCACATAGACAATGGGAGGCAAGAGTCAAGCCCAGGCAACCTGTGCCAGCAATCCTGGGCACTGCCTGGCAGCAGGGAAAGCTAAGTGCCACACAGGGCATGGTGGCAGTCCTTCCTGACTACAGCTCCAAGGGCTGCACTGCTTTTCTGGCCAAGAGTTATCAAGATGGCACCTTTGGGCAGAGTGCCCAGCAACAGGACTTCCTGCAGATGAGACAAAGATCGCTGCTCCAGGAAAAGCAAGATAGCCTGAACTTCAGGGCGCTCAGCACCCATCCACCCACTGGCTACCGACTGGGACAACCAAGCCCACGCAGGATGGGCTGTGCACCTCACTGCAGGGACCAGTGGAGGTCAGGGTGTTGGGTCTGCATTATCCCCGTCACCAGGGGACCTGGGCCACTCAGAGGAGCCCAACAGAGGTGGGTCCTCCTTACTTTGTCTGTATCCCAGTCAGCCCTGGAAAGCAGCCTGTCACCTTTGCTTTTGATGTGGCCAGGGACAGGGCAGTGACTTGTTTGTCTGGGCTAGAGAACACATTCACTGTCGGCGTTGGAGAGCTTTGAGATTTTTTGGTCCCCAACCCTCCGTGAGAACCAGGGATCGTGGTCTGATTCCACATCAAAACTTTTGAAGAGCTGGGGTTGTGGCTCAGGGGCAGAGCACTTGCCTAGCAAGTGTGGGACATGGGGTTCAATCCTCAGCACCACATGAAAATAAATAGATAAAATAAAGGTTTTGTGTTCACCTACAATTAAAAATACTATTTAAAAAGACTCCAATTGTGGTAAAGTATCCAGAACACAAAACTCACCATTTTAACCACTTTTGTCTATACGGTTCTGTGGCATTGAGCACGTTCACATTCCTGGGCACCCATCCTGCGGACCATCTCCAGAACATCATCATTTTCCTAAACTGATACTTCAACCCCATTAAACACCAACTCCTCATCCCACTTGTTCCCTAGTACATCCGTGTCCACTACTGTCCACCTCACACCAGGGGAATCCTATGGTAGCCGTCCTTTAATGACTGGCTTGCTTTATGGAGCACAGTGTCCCCAAGGTTCCTCCACATTGCGGCATGCAATTCCCTACCCTTTGAAGGCTGTACCGATAGGTCACGTTCTGTGCATCCTTTCGCTCATCCACACGCACTTGTGTCACTTTCACTACTCTTCAGCTACTGTGAACGGCCCTGCAGTGAACCTGGGTGTGCGGGTTCCCGAGCCCGCTTCCCCTTCTCTGCTGTACGCCTGAGACTATATCCAAGACTTTCTAGCCCGTAGCTCCCTGAAGAGCATGCTGGTCAATATCCAGATCCACTGGCCGATGGGCTCTGACCATGGCTATTCTTTACCCCTGCCCTTCCCCCAAACAGACATGGGGGCTTTTCAGCTCCCACCCAAGCCCTCTGAGACCATGGGTCCCCTGCCTAGGGTAGGCCCCCAGTGAGCCCTGCCTGGGTACCAGATGCCCCAAACCCTGGGGTTCGCCATGACGGTGCCCCTCCTCCCTTCCCGCTCTGGGCCCCACTTTCAAGGGGAGGACAATTGGCACGAGTGTCCACTGAGGCCCTGCCAGTGCTGTGATTCTGTGACTCCACATTGTTATCCTTCAGACCAACCCAAACAACCCTAGGGGACAGAAGGGCAGCAGGGGAGCCTCAAAGCTGGTGCTGCCAATCAGCCTGGCCTGGCCTGTGCTGGCCAGCACTGTGTCCCAGGCCTCTGGGACATGCCCTTCGGCACCACGTGCTGGGAAAGACACTGATTTGGGTCCCTTCCTGATACCCCTCCTCTCCACACGACTGTGGCCTCACGGCAGCACCAGCCCTGTCTCTCCCAGGGCTGGCTCTGACTCTAGGGTGGCTGTGGCCCAAGCCTGCCCCAAGGAACACATACCTTCAAGGTCTCCTCATTCTGGTGCATGAGGAAGGCCACAATGACCGCACAACTGCGACTGATGCCCCGGGTAGAAAAGACCAGAAGGACGGAGCCCAGCTCAAGGTGAATCTCTGCAGAAGGAAAGAAGGGGTGGGGTGGTGCAGAGCCCTCTTCCCAGGGACCTAGAAACTGGGTGGCTGTCCCGACGCCTCCGTGTGCCCACAGTGCAAGAGTGAGCACCTGGCGTGCCACAGGGACTTCTCCAGCCACTGCTTGTCTAGCAAACGGGGCCCTCAGACCTAGCTGGCACTGCCAGGTGAAGGCCTTCTCCTGGCTCTCCAGGCTTCTAGCCCAGGGAGCCATTGCCAGTTGGCCTAATGCTGACAGGATCACCCCCAGGGAGAGCTGGGTGCCAGCTGAGGTGATGCAGTGGGCATGAATCCTGGCTGGGCACTCACTGTTCTGTGGGGCTTGGGCAGTTTCCTCATGGAAAATGGGCGACAATATACCCACCTTCCCATGGGGTTTCATTCTGCTCTGTGCCAAGCGCCAGGTGTAGGGGCACACACTTGCAGTCCCAGCTACTTGGGAGGCTGAGACCCGTTACCTGGTTTAGAAACACCAGCTGCATTCACAGAACCCCTGAGGCTGAGTCCTGCCCAGTGAGGGGTGGGGAGGAAATTTAAGCTGTCCCCCAGGCTGCTGGTGACCAAGAACTGAAGATGAACGCACCACGCACCACGAGCAAAGCCCGTCTGTCAGAGCTGGAGGAGGACTCAGAGATGATTAAGGCCAACGGGATCACTGCATTCATGGGGAGGTTGAGCCACCACCAGCGACCGGCTGGCCCGGAGCCACCTAGTGGGGTAGGGTCTCTCTGTGCCACAGGCTGCCACCTCATGGTGGGATACACGGAAGTCTCGATCTCAGATCCTCGTTGAGTGAAAGTGACAATCTGCTGGGCTACTAATGGGTGCTCAGGCTCCATTGTCACTGCCGACTGCTCAGGCTGGGGACTGCAAGGGTGGAAGGAAGGCCAGCACCACAGGCAGGACCTCTGCCCTGTCTCCCTTGCTCTTCAGGGACCTTGCTTTCCTCAGATAATCCTAAGCCCCGGGAATGACTGCAAAATCCACCCTGGAGGATTTAAGCAGCTAGTGGGTGTTGCTTCATGTGTGGCAGGGGGACAACAGGTGACAGGGAGCCCACGCGGAGCAGCACAGCAATCAGGGCTGGGAGGTTTGGAGTGTTCCTCCCTCCATCCACACCATCCTGCTGGCCAGATTCAAGGGCGCAGATAGAGCAAGACGTGCCCCTGGGTCCTCCGCCTAGGGCAAAGCAGGCTCCATGAACATGGGCACACGCGGTAGCTAGCACCCACATCTTCACATAACCTCGCCAGGGCTGCTGAACGCACAACCTGTGCTCCCACTGGACCCCATCTCATCTTACTGGGGGTCCTGAGAAGCTGGACTAATCCTGGGTTGCCCACACTCGGCCAGGTGTGTGCTGGGCCCTGCCTTCTCTGTCCTCAGCAATGGGAGATCAGGTACAGGCATGGGAGGAGGTACTATAGCCCCTGCTGCCGCCCAGGCCCAGGCAAGTTGCTCCCTGTCTTGAGAAGGCTCCTTACCTATGAAGTGACAGAGGTGGCGCAAAAAGGGAATAATCTTGGTGTCGGAGGTATCTTCTATCTGGATGTGCAGAAGGTTGTCAGGGTCGCCTGCAAAACTAAACAACACAGGTCATCAACACACAGCTCACCGGGGTGTCCCTCGTCTTCAGCAGCAGGACCACAGGGGAAAGATGCCCGAGCTCCAGTGAGTAGGAATGAACAGTGAATCTGAGCGAAGACTTTCATCATTTCACCGGTAGGTCTGATGGTCACTGTACTTTTCCAGTGCTAGAATCAAACCCAGGGCTTTGTCCACACTAGGCAAATGCTCCACCACTGAGCTACACTACACTCCAGCCCTGTTGTAGAGATTTTTGTATTTTTTTCAAAAATTAGATTAAGAAAGTTCCGTTCTATTCCTGGTTTTCCAAGAATTTTAACATTTTGAGTGGGACACAGTGGTGAACACCTATAATCTCAGCAATTCTGAAGTATCACATGTTTGAGGCCAGTCTCAGTGGTGAAAAGCAACTGAGCAAGATCCTCTCTCAAAATAAAATGTTAAATAAAAAGGGTTGGAGATGTAGCTCAGTGACAAAGTGCTCCTGGGTTCAATTCCCAGTACTGAAAAGAAAAATTAAGAACGCATAGTGGGCTGGGGTTGTGACTCAGTGGCAAAGCACTTGCCTACCACCTGTGAGGCCCTGGGTTCCATCTCAGCACCACATTAAAAAATAATAATAATATCAAGGTATTGGGTCCATCTACAACAACAACAACAACAAAAAAAAAAGAATGCATAGTGAGTTGGGTGTGGTGGCACTTGCCTGTAATCCCAGCAATCAGCTCCAGAGGTTGAGGCAAGAGAATCACAAGTTCAAGGCCAGCAATTTAGCAAGGCCCTGAGCAACTTGGCAGGACCCTGTCTCAAAATAAAATATAAAAAGGGCTGGAGATGTGGCTCAGTGGGGATGTGGCCCAGCGCCCCTGAGTTCAATCCCCAATACTGGAAAGAAAAATTTAGAATGTATAGTGAATCTTAGCAAATACTTTCTTCTGCATCTATTGAAATAATTATTTCTTTTCCTTTATGTTAATAGTATGGTAAACTGAATTTTCCAGAAGTTAAAACTTGGTATCATTGGCACAGACCCAATGTTATCACTATATATTATCCTTTCATATATCACCATATCCAGTATGCTAATATTTTATTTTGAATTTTTACATCTACATTCACAAAGAAAATTAGTTTATAATTTTCCTGCATTATAACATCTTAGCTTATGAAATTAAAGTATGTTGGTTTCATAAAATAAGTTGAGGATTGTTTCTTTTTATTCTCTAAAAAGAAAAAAAAAAACCTTAATACTGACTTAATTTCCTCCTTAAATATTAGGTAAAATTAATCACTGAAAATATTTAGACCTGAAGTTTTCTCTGTGGAAAAGTTCACTAGTTCTTTATACTACTCAAATTTTGTTTGATGTCAGTTTTGATAGGTAGTTTTTAAAATTTGTTCATCTGTGTTTTATATTTACCATAGTAAAGTTTTCGTCACTTCCTCTTAGGATCTTTTAGAGTAGGTACAGGATACAGGCTCTCTCTGGCCATCTGGTTATTTGTGACTTTGCTCTCTTTGCCAAGTGTTTATTGATTTTATTTAATTTTTTTTAAAAACATTTGGTTTTCTTGATCCTCTTTTATTGTTGCTATTTCAAAAATCTGCTTTTATTATTCTTTCCTCACTTGAGTCTAATTTGCTGTTTCTTTCTTGAGATAAATGCTTAACTCTGATTTCTAGCCTTTCCTCTTTGTGATAAATATATTTAAGGCTAAGTTTCCCTCTAAGCACAGATTAGCTACACTTCAGATTTTGATACATAGTATTTTCATTATCATGTAGTTAAAAATATTTTATAATTTCCATTTTGAGTTCTTTTTTGCTTCATTGGCTGTTCAGAAATTTATAGAGGGCTGGGGAGATAGCTCAGTTGGTAGGGTGCTTGCCTTGCAAGCACAAGGCCCTGGGTTCAATCCCCAGCACCGGAAAAAAAAAAGAAATTTATAGATTTCTAGGAATTTTCTAGCTACATTTTAAAACTAATCATTTCTACCTCAATTCCTCAGTGTTTGAAAGCAAACTAATATAATTTTAATTTCCTGAAATCTATCAATTATTTTATGAGCCAGCATATTATCAGTTTTTATAATATTTTATACATATATATTTAAACACACACATATACATACATATGGATTCAGCAACTATAGAGTACTACTTTTCTGCATTTGAAGATAAGTATCCTTTTCCAGTCTGTTAATATGGTGAATTACCTTAGTTTATAAAAAAATTTAGGTGCCAATGTACCTTTTATTTATTTACATGCAGTGCTGAGAATCAAACCCAGTGCCTCACGCATGCTTGGCAAGTGCTCTACCACTGAGCCACAACCCCAGTCCCTTACCTTAGTTTTTGAATGTTAAACCAACCTTGCATTCCTGGAAAAAACACAATTGGTAATGAGACAGTATCATTTTTAGATATTTTAGAATCCAATTTACTAAAATTGTGTTAAGAATTGTTGTACCTGTATTCACAGGGATAGTGGTCTGTAAGTTCCCCTTCTTGTAAAATCTTAGTTTTAAGTATCAAGTAATGATGTACTTCATAAATGAATTAGAAAGATAGAATACCATCATCTTTTTCTTTTCTTTTCTTTCTTTGTATTGGGAATTAAACCCAGGACACTTAACCATGGAGCCACAGCCCTAGCCCTTTTTTATGTATTTTTTTAGAGACAGGGTCTCATCGAGTTGCTAAATGCCTCACCAAGTTGCCAAGGCTGGCTTTGAACTCACAATCCTCCTGCCTCAGCCTCCTAAACCACTGGGATTACAGGCATGTGCCACCATGCCCAGCACATCTTTATTTTCTTGAAAAGTTTATGTGAAATTATTATTTCACCTGTAAAGGCACATGGGCCTAGATGTTGTCTTTGTGCAACGTTTACTAGAGGGATATTCTGATTATCTATTTCTTAATAAGTGAGTTTGAATCTTTCAAGGAATTTGTTCATTTAATCTAAATTTTCAAACTTATTGGCATAAAGTTGCTTGTTTTCTGGATATTGTTAATTAAAAACTTTGAGATAACTGTCGATTCAGATGTAGTCTTAAGAAATCACAGAGCCCTTATATATGCCACCTAGTTTCCCCAGTGGTCACATGTTGCAGGACTACAGTATAACATCATGAGCAGGATATTGACACTTGATATAATCTGTCAATCTTACTCGGATCTCTCCAGTTTTACTTGCATCCCTGTATGCCTGTGTGTGTATGTTGTACACTCTAAAGTTTTCACTCGTGTGGGTTCGTGTGTCTACCACAGGTCAAGAAATGAATAATCCTAACACCAAGGGTCCCTTTTACTGCCCACTTATAACTAACATGCTTGAGCCCTTCCCCAGGGCCTGCCAACCACTAATCTATCCTCTATTTCTAAAATAAATTTTTGTCCTCTTAATAATGCTGTATAAATAGAATAGGTAACTTTGACTTGCTGTTGTTTTGTGTCCAGCAACAATTCCATGGAGGTGCGACCAGGAGATGCAGGCTGTTGCGTGTATCGGCACGCTTCGACTTTATTCCCAAGGAGCCTTCCAGGTCTGTGTGCACCACCGCTCTTCCAACTACTCACCAGTTGGGCAGCTGATGCACAGTTCTGGTGTAAATGTGAGCTTTCCTTTCTCTGGGATAAGTCCCTACAGCATGCTTTCTGATATTGGTAGGATCTGTAATGATGTTGTCTTTTAACTTAAACTGTTACTTTTGTCTTCTGTCTATGCCAATCAGTTGGATAAGATATCTCAATTTTATTGATCTTTCAGAGAAAACTTTTTTTTTTTTTTTTTTTTGAGAAACAAATTTTGGTTTCATTGATTTTCTTAATTGTTTTCTTTTTCATTTGCTTCTATTCTGTATTACTTCCTTCTTCCTGCTTACTTTTTAAAATTTTTGAGGTGGAAGTTCCTTGATTGAGTTCTTCTTTTCTAATGTAGGCTATAAATTCCACTCTAGGCACTGTTTTATCTGCATGAACAATTTTTGATACATATTATGTTTTCATTCAGTTTAAAATAATTTTTAAATTTCCTCTTAATTTCTTTGGACACATAAGCTACTTAAAAGTGCATTATTTCATTTCCAAATGTTTGGGATTTTCCCCAGGTATCTTTGTTATTGATTTCTAATTTAATTCTAATTTAATTCCATTATGGTCAGAGAACATAATTTTTAAACTTTAATCCTTTTAGGTTTAATGTTGTTTTGTGTCCAGAACAGGCTACCTTGACAAAAATATTCCATATTCTATTGAGAAGAATGTGCATTAAGAAGATATTCAAAGACTTAGGGCTGGGGGTTGTGGCTCAGTAGTAGCACACTTGCCTAGTGTGAGGCACTGGGTTCAATCCTCAGCGCCACATAAAAAATAAATTCAAAAAGCATTGTGCCCATCTATAATAAAAATATTTTTAAAGAAGATATTCAAAGACTAGAGGGACATTACTATTTTTGAACATTACTATTATCTTACAATTGTCAATTAAGTAAAGTTGGATAATTGTGTTCTTTTAGTCTTTGAAATTATAACCTATCCTACATTTATTATTATTGATATGCTGAAAACTGATTGTAATTGTGGATTGTTGTGTCTCTTTCAGTTTTGTTTTTTTTCTTAAAATTTGGGATTGAATCCATGGAGGCTCTGCCACTGAGCTACATCCCAACCCTTTTTAAATATAATTTTTTTAAATTTTGAGACTGGGTCTTTTAATTTTGCATAGGGCCCTCAACTTGAAATCCTCCTGCTTCAGCCTCCTGAGTCACTGGTATCAAAGGTGCTCCTTTCAAAACGTTTTAATAGTTTTTATTTCCTGTACTTTAAACTCCCTTATTTTATGTTATTTTTGAAGAATGGGATCAAATAAGCTCCTTTATTAGGTATACACATGTTTAAGGATATTTTTTCCTCTATAATCTAGAGTCTAAATTAATGGCCACTTTCTCATAATGAAATGACCCCCCTCATCTCTGGTACTATTCTTTGCTGTGCAGTCTAATTTTTCTGATAATAATATAGCCACTAGAAGTTTTCAAAATTTGTCTTTGTCCTGAATATCTTGTTACATCCTTTTACTTCATCTTTATATTTAAAGCACATATATTTTAGGCAACCTATAATCTCTCTTTTAATTGGAGTCTCTAGACTATTTATGCTTAATGTGACTGTTGATGTGAGTTTAAATCTACATCTTGATATTTGTTTTCTGTTGATCTCATCTCTCCTTTGTTCCCATGTTCCTCTTTCTGCGTTCTTCTGGGTTACTTTGATTCTATTTTTCCTTTATTGGCTCATTCATTTAGTCTTGAGTTTTCTTTTGAAATTGCTTTAGAGTTTACAGAACACATCTTTAACTGTTATTGAAGAGATTTTTAAACAAGAGGGAAAGTGTTTTATATTCATCCTCATAATTATCACTTCTGGTGGTATTTGTTCTTTTTGTAGAGATGCAGACTTCCATCTGCTATCATTTTCTTTCTGCCCAAAAGACATCCTTTAACTTTTTGTAGGGCAAGTTCATTGATGATGAATTCACTGAGCTTTTGTATGCCTGAGAAAACTGTCCCATGTTGTCAGTTGGTCATTGTCTGAAAACCCCTGATCTACATGTTTTATTTGAGTTATTTCAGTTATTTAAGGTGGGGCAGTAAATTTGGTCCCTGTTACTTCGTCTGGTCAGAAGTGGAAAGTATGCTCATTTGTATTCTTGAAGAATATATTTTATAGATATACAACTGTGAGTTGGCATTATAACTTTCTCAGCCAAAAAGCTAATTATAAGAAATAACTCGCTTTTTGACTGTGATCTTTTTGAATTTATAGATGAATTTATAGACAGCTGACATCACCATAACATTAGGTTTCTTATCCAAAAGTCCCATCACTTATGCTCTCTTTTATCTACCTCCTTTAAATTTAGTTTTCTTAGCCGGGCATGCTGATGCATTCCTGTAATCCTAGCGATGGCGGAGGCAGGAGGATCCAAGTTCAAGGCCAGAGTCAGCAAACTAGCAAGACTCTGCCTCAATTTTTTTTTTTTTTTTTAACTTAAAAGCCTGGGGATGTGGCTCAGTGGTAAAGGACCCCTGGGCTCAATCCTCGGTATCACAAAAAATATATATATTTTCTTTACATAGGCCCTACATAGTTCTTAAATTTATTCCTAGGAATCTTATCATTTTTAGTTCTTATTGTAAATTGGATCTTTCATCTTTCATTGATGTTTCTACATTCATAAGTTGAATTTATTGATTCATTTTGTATGACATTTTAGTTATCAGATACCTTGCTGAATTCTTGTGTAATTTGCATTTTGATCAGGAGCTGAAAGGGGACAGTGCTGGGCCTTGGTGACCAGGACCAGACAATCAGAGAAGTCTGGCCAGCAAGGCTATGGAGAGCTTTCCTGCACACTGAACAATGGCAAGTGTGCATGTGTGTCCCTGGCGCCAAGGCAATTCCAAAGCATGGAGGTACTTCTCACAGGTTCCTGAGACAGGCCAGGCAGAGCAGACTAGGATGCTTTGTAATGTCACATTAAAGACCTGAAAAGCCCTGCTCTTGGTGAGCCTGGGGGGCAGAGGGTGCCAAAACAACTCCGGGCACAGCTGAAGTCCAGGGCTAACCCTGCTCCAGTGTGCTGACTGCCAAGAGCCCTTTCAACTCTACAAATGCATGACGCTAGGAAACGTGTGGCAATAAATGATACCCATAAAAAACAGCATCTCATTTACTTACAAGGGTCCCACCTCCATGGAGATATTGATATGCGCTTTGATTTTCAAATCCTTCTGCACTTGAGGGTCACAGGCTTGACTGAAATTGCCCAGGAAGATCTTTCCTGGTATTATTTCAACAGGGTATGGCTGAAACGCATCTAGTTCCTGCAGTGGGGAAGGAGATAGGCTGCGGTAGGCATGGGCTCCCGGGAAGGGCGCTTTGTGGTTCAGAAGAGTCATCCCAGCACAGCGGGAGGGACTGAAACCTGGACTTTCAAAAAGATTGCAAATAGTAACTCAGAGAGGAGAGAGAGGGCTGGTCACGTCGGGACACACCACAGCATCACCACACTGTGCTGGTTCTCAGCATGACTCACTGCCTTCCCTGGCACCCATGTGCACCCGGCCAGAGTTGAGGACCCTGTGGTTCAGAACCTCAGCCTCCCAGAATGTGTCCAGCTGGGGTGGCGTGGGGAGGCACAGAGCTTGTGTTATAATGGAGGACATCGGAATTTAAACACCTTAAAGACACACCCACATGGTGTCTATCTGCCACTAGAAAACACCTTCTGATGAAGGAACCAAGTGGCAGGAAGGCAGGGAGGACAAGACAGCCACTTAGATGTGTGCTGAATTCAGGCTCCATACTTGTAATAGAAAATCTGACCAAATCACATGAATAGACCTGGAGGACATCATGTTAAGTGATATAGTCCTGGCACAGAGGGGCCAGTGCCACATGGTCTCACTCCCCCATGGACTCGGAAGAAGATGATCTCACAAAGGTGCTGAGTACAATGGAGGTTATGAGAGGCCAGGGAGGGGAGGGGAGGGTGGCAGGCAGGCGGGAGAAGCTGAGCAATGCTCAGTAGGTCATGGCTGAATAGGAGCGAGGGGTTCTGTACAGTGGCTGAAGACGTAACGCTAACATGCTGTACATTCAAAAAGCTGGGAGGAGGAGTTTGGATGTTTTCATCATAAAAAATGACAAATATTCAAGGAGAGAGACATCTTATTTGAATTAAATATTATATAATGCACACATGTATCAAAATATCACCTAGTCTGGAAAGCAGTGTGGAGATTCCTTAGAAAACTTGGAACGGACCCACCATTTGACCCAGCTATCCCACTCACTCCTCGGCCTATACCCAAAGGACTTAAAATCAGCATATTACAGAGATACAGCCACATCAGTGTTCATAGCTGCTCAATTCACAATAGCCAGATTGTGGAACCAACATAGATGTCCTTCAATTGATGAATGGATAAAGAAACTATGGAGATATATATATATACACACACACACACAATGGAATATTACTCAGCTATAAAGAATAATAAAATTAGGGCATTTGCAGGCAAATGGATGAAATTGGAGAATATCGTGCTCTGTGAGATAAGCCAATCTCAAAAATCCAAAGAACAAATGATCTCGTTGATAAACGGATGATGACACATAATGGGGGGTGGGAGGGGGGCAAGAATGGAGGAAGGAGGGACTGTGTAGAGGGAAAAGAGGGGTGAGAGGGGTGGGGGAGGAGGAAAAAATAACAGAATGAATCAAACATCATTACCCTATGTAAATGTATGATTATGCAAATGGTATGCTGTTACTCCATGTACAAACAACATGTATCGCATTTGTTTACAAAAATAAATTTAAAAAAAATCACCTAGTATAATTTTTTTTTTATTTTATGTACCAATTAGAAATACCCAATTAAAGAAATAATTTGTTTCTTTGAATCACTAAGAAACAGGATTATTTCTGTTTTTCCCAAAGCGAGTTCTAAGAAGCACTGGTCCCCCACAGTGCCTTATGAAAGGAGGGTGCAGAGGGCCAAGTACCCCGCATGCCTGACTCACCCTCTCTGGGAAACTGGGTGCACAATGGAAGGCCAGAAGAGGCCCCACATTAGGAAATGTGCCCTCGCTCAGCCAAGGCTTCCCACACGCTCTGACTGGAGACCACTTCCACATTGGAACTCCAAGGGAAAGCCTGGCCTTTCCAAGGTCCTTTGGCACCAAATCAGACTCAGAAGTAATGACTTAAATATGCCAGATGACCTTTCACTGCCTGTGCCAGTCCCTCAGAGCCCTGGGGACTCAGTGTAGCACACCCTTACCACCCCAGGTAAGGCCACTACAAGCCCATGTCCTTCCCATGCCATTAGCTTCAGGAGTTGTGTGCAAAGCCAGGTGCCCAGCTGAGCCGGCCCTCAAGTTCACAGCAGAGATGGTGGATCTGCAGGCAGGTCCAAAACTGCCCCGGAGCCCTGCCGACCCACCCAGGATGCCTGGCTCACTGGAGCCTGTGACACTCCTACAGCTCCACTGGAGACGAACCTGCCTCAGCACCAACCACACGCCTCGCCACCCTTCCTGCTTCCTGTAAACCAGCCTTCTTTTCTGTGGCTACCTGGGTTGGGCTGGGACAAGGGCGTGGCAGATAGAAGGTGTGTTAATGCCAGGTGACAGCAGGAAAGAAAAGGCATCTCCACCAAGCATGTCCCAGCAGAGCCTGCTGTGCCCCACCAACTGCCCCTCCCAGGGGCTCCCCACCCCTGCGAACTGCACCATGGCCTGCCGTCACCCACACTAACGCTAGGGCCTTCCTCCTGAGCAATGCAGTCTCCGAAATGTCCTCAGACCATCTTTTCTCCCCTGCCTCTCCTCGGGGCTCCCCAGTCCACTGCCCCACCAATCTGCTTTCCACTGAGCTTCCCAAAGTGCATTGTGACCATGCCACCCATCTGCTTGGCACTGCTTGGCAGCTGGCCCTCATTTCCTGAGAAGCATGGGGACACCCCCACTTTATGGTATAAGAACATGTAGCACGTAAAACCGTCACCTTTGCCCCTAAACTGGTGACAAAGGTCCTACGGCAGGGAGAGGCGAATGCTAGGTAACCCCATTCAAAAGAGTACAACCAAGCAGGGCTAAACTTGCCCACCTGGCCCTGGCCCTCGGAGCCTCTGCCAGCCACAAGCCCCTCCCCTCCAAATCTAAGAAAGTCATAGGGCACACATCAAAACCAATCACACTGCATTTAAAATGTGCCACTCGTGGCACGTCAGTTAAGCTTTACTAAAGCTTTAATAAGGTGTGTGCGGGGGGCGAGTTATCAGCAGCATAAAGTTTGCAGAGACGACATCCATCTGTCCATACCCTGCAAAGCCAGCATAGGGAGGCTTCCCAGGAATAGGGAGCAGCACTCCGTGGGCACTTGCTGAGCTCAAATCCTGGGTGCCATCACGTCAGTGGAGGGAACGCTTGTGTGTACACCCTAGGTTTGGAAACACGTCTGCCCTCAGACATGCGGTCCTGCCTATCACACAGGCCCACTGAGCAGCAGAGTTGGCAGGGGAGGGAGGGTTGAGGAAGGTCTGCCAGCCCCCTTTCCCCACCAGCACACTGCCCCGTGTATCTGGCCAGGATTTAGGTGAAGACGGTGGACGTGGTGGCTGTCAGGGCTGCCCAGTGAGGGGAGCTTTGAAGGGGGTCCCAGCTGGCTTTCTAAGAGAGCCTCAGCAACAGGAGGGACAAGGGTGAGGCTGAATGAGGCCCCAAGAAACCCAACAACACAGGCCACGAGCAGCGCCCAAAATCAGACTGGACCAGAGTAAGAATAGGACCACTCATCAGCTGCCAGACACAAAATGGACTCCATGCTGTCACCAAGTGGCCTCTGCCATTACGGGACAGCTATGAATTCATGATTCATTTCTCCAGCCTGGTCTCCTCACTCTCTTCCTATCCCCCAACCTCTTCTCTTCTTCCTCCTCCCTGCCCTCCACCCCTCAGTCCCCAGCCATGCCTCTCTGCCGAGCCAACCTCTGCTCAGCCCTCTGCCTCACCTGGGGCATCCAGATGATCTTCTGGGTTCGAAAGAAGTGGTACAGGCCTGAGAAGCGCTCGTAGCCCCCTTTCAGGATATGCACGGGGTTGCCAGTGAGGTCACTCAGCATCTTGCCACATTCCACAGCAGGTCCGAGCGCCATTTCTAAGAATGGAGACCAGAGAGTGACTATACCCTGTGCGCTCCATCTGTCTAGACAGCCACTCTGTCTTCTGAAAAGCAATTATTTAGGAAGCCAAAGCAAGGATAAATGAGAGGAAAGTTACGATTAAATTTTAAAAGCAACTCACCATCAGGTAGATCTTCCGTAACTGTCTATATATACACAGAACATATGGACGCCATATGTTGTATATCAAACAACTCCCCCATGTGAAACATAATTCTGCAGTTTTTAGTATATTCAGTTGTGTGACTATTGTCACAATTTTAGAATGTTTTCATCACCTCCAAAAGAAACCCTGTACCAGTCACTTCCTGGTTACCCCCAAACTTCCAGCTTTGCTTACGCCAAGCTCTGTCTGATTTCTCTTCAGATTCAGGTACTCTGGACACGTCATATAAATGAAAGCCTGGCAGTCACGTGATGTTGCATGTCTGTCCTGTACACTGTGGTCTCCTCAGTGTTTGTATCAATACTTTCCTCCTTTTAATGGCTAATATTCCACCATATGGATTTACCACTTTGGTTTTATCCTCTCATCTGCTGATAGACATTTTGTTACTTCCACTTTAAGGCTATTGTGAATAATGCTGTTACAAACACTCATGTGTAAGTTCTTGTGCAGACTCCGTTTCTTTGGAGTATCTGTCTTAACCCTTTGAGGAAACATCAAACTTTTTTCCTGAAGTAACTGCGCCATCTCACACTCTGGTGGGCAACACAGGAGGGCTCCACCTTCTCCACGTTCTCGTCACGTGGCCATTCCAGTGTGTGATGTGAAATCTTGCAGTGGTTTTGACGTCAACTTAACCTTGAACACCTTCACTGACCTGCAGGAAAGGCTATGTAAATCAGACACGTGGGATCGGAATTCTGCATGATTAAGGCTAAGCAAAAATACCTGGATCCAGGATCAGACCCAGAAATAGAAATATTCAGTAGCGGGCTCAGGACAGTCATCCAGGAGGAGTCAGGCATGGACTTGGACTTCTATGCTGAACTTTAGGCCTGGGAGACAAGGACACTTCCAGCAGGGACTGCTCAGGACATGGTGGCCTGGGACCTGCCTGGAGGGACTACATTTGGAGGACAAGTCGAGAGTCTGTAACCAGTCTGGGACACAACCTACAGTTGTGAAGACATGGGCCAAACCCTCCCATGGGGTCTGATTCAGAAGTTAGAGTCCAGTCAGAGGGCCACATGGTGCCTGCCACATCCCTCCTGAGCCCAAGGTGGCAGGAGGGCCCCGAGAGCTGGAGAGAGTCTCAGGACACACTGCTGTCACCTTTAGGCTGCTTCTCAAGACCCATTGGAGGCTTATTTAGTCAGGGACAACAAGGTCAAAACCAGATGAAGGCCAGCTTCCAAGGGACAGTCAAGGATGCCAGCAGAGCCCAGGCTACCCTGCTAGCAGCCTCAGAAAAGATCAGTTTCCCCTTGTTCGGAAGCAGGGGTGTCTCCACAACAGCAGCGATCCATTACTGGGAAGCAGAGGCTTCTACTGCAAGGGGGTAACAGAGTTGATATTGGAAGGGGCCCAGAAAGGCGAAGTGACTCCAAACTAGAATGTCAGTTTCACTCATGTCTATTCCCATTAATCACAAGTCCTCCACTGACATGAGTCTCCCACTCTGAATGGGGGTACTCGCTGCTTCCACAAGGAGGGGAGACATACTAGAATAAGGTCCCTGCTGATAGGGGGCAGTTTTGAGTTAAATTCTCTGAGTTCCACAGCCAGCCAATTGCCATGAAAGCCAGGCTTTGCTGAGATGTCAAGAAATCCCCAAAGCTGTCTTTCTGTGTCAGGGAGCGTACTTGCAATCTATAACCCCACTGTTACAAGGAAGGACGGTTCAACATGGAGAAATCTCTCGTCCAAGACGGGGAAGCCCTCAGAGTGCTGCGTGGAGGAAGAGCCCCAGAAGCCAAGACCAGGTTCCTAAGAAGACACCGACGTGTGGGAACACCCATAGGCAGGGTGCTCACGTGCACCCTGGAAAGAGTCGGCCCATTTCCAGCTGGGAACTCTGTGGCCCCCAGCAGAGGTGGCAGGTAGTCAAACCAACACTGAAGGCCAAGGAGAGGTGCAGCAGGGCACAGGGGATGAGCAGCCCGGATGGGGAGCCTGAGCAGAGGGCACAAGGTGGGGGTCCCCAGAACAACTGCTGCACACTGCCAGGTACGGAGGACTGCTCACGATGTCTATCATCCATGGACATCACAGCCCTCGGCACAGCAAAGACAGAGCCCCAAGGCCCACCTTGCTGAGCTATGCCTCACTCGGAGCAGCAGGAAGAGACTGCACCATGACATCACATACCTGCTCCTGGGATGTGAGGACGGGCCCCTGTGCCCAGTGCCCAGATCTCCCTGGGGACTGAGGAGACAGGGGCTTACAGTAGGAAGAAGGGGGTGGCAAGAGAAACCCTGAAACAGTCTTGTATCCAAAAGACTTAGCATTTACCTGAAAGATGCCATTTTAAGTGAAGGAAGTTGCTCGAGGGGGAGAATTTCACACGCAGTTGTGGCCTCCTACCAAGTGGGGATAGGACCCCCATGGCACAGTGAGCTCGCTTACAGGGTGGAAGGGGGTATCTTTATTGCCCTTTTCCTAGAGTTTCAGGGTCCAGCCTGTAATCCTAGGACTGTACACCGGAGCCCTGTGGGGTGAGCGTTGGCAAGCAGGGACCCACCATGGCCAGAGATAACCCGAGAAGAAAGTCCAAAAGTCTGGTTTTCCTGAAGGTGGGAGCTTAGCACCACCCAGTGGCGGTCCATGTGAGTGCTGGCCTTTGGAACCACACTCACCCATTCGAGCTGTTGAGTCGCGGGAAGCAAAGCTCTCAGTGCCAAGGGGACGGTCAGGGCCTGAAATGAGAAGAGTGGAGTCTCAGAGTTTCAGCTGAGAACCTTGGAACTGATGCTCCAGCCCTGAGCCGCATTTTTCTCCAGCATAACCGCCCAAGCCCTGGGAGACAGGGCAGCCTCAAGCTGCCTGGGCTTGAACCCTGACCTATCACTTAGGAGCTTTGATAGTTTGAAAACATGTCCACAGATTCTTCCAAACACCTCTGATTAAAGTGTCAAGGCTATTAGAATGGCAGTCCTCAGGAACACACTCAATAATAAATGTGGAGAGGATGCAGAGAAAGGACACTTTCACATTGTGCTGTGATTGTAAATTAGTACCACCACCATGGAAATCAGTGTGGAGGTTCTGCAGAAGACTAGGAATGGGACCACCCTATGACCCAGCTATGCCACTCTTCGGTATTTATCCTAAAGAATTAAAATTGTCATACTGTAGTGATCCATGCAGACCGTGTTTACAGCAGCACAATTCACAACAGCCAAGCCATGGAACCAGCCTGGGTGTCATTCCATGAATGAAAAAAATGTGGCGGATGCATACAATGCAGTTTTATTTAGCCATAAAGAATGAAATTATGTCATTTACAGAAAATTGGATCAAACTCGAGAACACTATGTTAAGTGAAATAAACCAACCTCAGAAAGTTAAGGCTCATGTTTTTTCTCATATGTGGAAGCTAGAGAAGAAAAGGAAAAGAAGTGTGAGGGGGTCTCATTAAATTGAAGGGAGGTCATAGAGCAGAGGAAAGGGAGCAGGGGAGGGAGGTAGGAAGAGAAACGGGAAGCAGTAGGAATGACATTGCCAAATTATACTGCCATGTCATGTGCATGTATGAATATGTACCAAGGCCCACCATTATGGACGTCCATAACACTCCAGTGACAAATATGTAAAGAAATAAAAAGGTCAAGCCTACCTGCTTGTCCCTTGAGTGTGCACTGTACTTTGTGATCTACTTATAGTGAATGGAATATGGCAGAGGTCACTAAGTCCCGAGACCAGGTCATAAAAGGCATGCGGTTGCCCCTTCTCACCCGCCCCCACAAGACCACTCACTCTGGGGGAAACCAGCGGCCGTGTTGTGAGCCATTCAAGCAATCCATGGAAAGATTCGTGTGGTGAGGAGCTGAGGCCTGCTGGTTATGGCCACGGTGAATGAGTCATTTTGGATGCCAATTATTCTGACCCAAACCTTCAGAGGACAGCAGCCCAGGCTGACAGTTTGATTACGAGCCCAGGAGGAACCCTGTGCCTCCCAGCATGGTCCCTGAATTCTGGGCCCACAGAAAGAGGAAGATAGTTAAGGCTGGTTGTTTTCAGTTGCTCCGTCTGGGAGCAGAGATCCTAACTCACTAGGATCTAGGGCGAGTCACTTCGCCTTTCTGGGCCCCTTCCAACCATCTATCACATGGGAGCAGTGCACCTGCTAGGAGACGGTTCTCCATGGTCTCTCCCATTTCAGAGTCCTACGAACAGGGGCATCATCTGCTTCTGTTCTGGACCATCTCTTCGGGAGATATTCATGTAACAGCTTTGGAAGATGGATGCTCTTCCTTCCCTCGGGCCCCCTATGCTCAGGACTCTCCTGTAATGCGACCCACTGTAGCTCTAGGTGTCCCTGGCCCTCTTCAAGTCGCCCTGTGAGAGCTGGGGCGTGGAGAGCCAGCACAGGAAAGCAAGGACATCGTGGCTCCTCACGTTGTTCTGAGTAATACAGTCCTGCATCTGACCCAGGAGCCCCAGGTCTCTCTAGTGTCCATGCAACCGGGCGAGGCGACTTATCTTGTATGGAGGATGAAACCGCAGACTCCTCATGGTTCCTGGCTTCACCATCCTCAGAGGAGGCTCTGCAGACCACACAAATTGGTCCAGGTAAAGCACCTGGCATATGGCTCCTGGCACAAGGTGAGAGGTAACTTTTGGGGGTTTGAACTCCTGGGCACGTAGCCACCGAGCCATTCCTTTTTATATTTTATTTAGAGACAGGATCTTGCCGAGTTGCTTAGGGCCTCGGTAAGTTGCTGAGGCTGGCTTTGATTCTCCTGCCTCAGCCTCCTGGGCCGCTGGGATTACAGACTTGTGCCACCGTGATGGCTCTTTAACTACCATTCTTGCCACTGCTGGAAAAACCCACCTGGGCCGGGATCCTCATAGTCGTCGTCATCCTCCAGGTCCCTGTTGACTAAGGTCATCTCCAGGGTGCTGGTGTTGCTGTCATACACCACGCAGTACTTCACACACTCCAGGTCCACAGACTCAGGGATGAGGTACTCCTTACCCTTCTAAAGAAACGGCACAGGTGAGGTGGTGGGCAGTTTGGTTGAGCACCAAATTCGTCCATGCCAGCCCCAGAAGGAGCTGGACCCGCCCTGAAGGCTTCTGAAAACAGACCTTTGAAATTAAAAGTGACTTCCTGATAACCACTTTTCTGCATCCTGTTCTTCCCCCTGCCCAGAACAGAGGAGCTACTACTAGTTACAAAACATGCATATTTTGTCCTTTTGTCCCAAGTGCCTCCTCTTCCCTTGTAAAAGCTTCCCTGCCCCTATGCCCTGAAGATGGAGATTTGAGACAAAATTCTCTATTTTCCTCGAGGCTCAATGGCTTGAATAAACCCATTTTCCTCACAGAACAACCAGTCTCTGCCTCCCCAGGTGGTGGTGTTTGTTTCTGGTGGTGGTTTAACTCAGAGGCACTCTATCACTGAGATACACCCCCACCCCTGGGCCTTTTAATTTTTGAGGGTCTTGCTTAGCAGCCCAGGCTGGCTACCAACTTGCGATCCTCCTGCCTTAGCCTCTGAGTCTCTGGGATTACAATCATGCAGCACTGTGTCCAGCCGTCTCTCTAGTTTTTAGTGAGCAACCAGTGGTAAAGCCTTCCCCCCATGTTACAAGAGCACTGGAGATCCATTGACTTCCAAGAATTTTCCATACCCACATCCCCTTCTAAGAAAGGCCAGCTTCAGTAGGCTGGACCAGAGGCAAGTACCCAAAGACTGGCTGGCCTGTTGAAGGGCTTACAGCCTATTAGGTACCCTGGCATCAGAATTAGTGACATTCTCTCTCTGCAGAGAGCAGCTGGCAGTAGGCCCCAATCCAAAACCACTCATAAGGTGGCGGTCAGCAGGTCAGGGAGCAGAATCACAAGCGAGCAGATGCCATGAGGAGGACTGCCTGGTCAGATGGGAGTTCTGTGAGAGCAGAGGTCTGGGTCCTTTTTCAGGAGTCCTGAGCATCTAGAATAGTGTCTGGTACCTTGTAAGCATAAATATGTCTAAATGAATGAATGGCCAACAGAAGCCAGAAGGGTTAGTGGATGGTAGGTAGAGTCAGGAGCACCCGAATCACCATAATGCAGATCAGAAGGCAAGGAACAACAGATGCTGACTGCCAAGAGATTGCTAGTGTCCGTGCAACTGGGTTGGACCCATGCCATTTAGGGAGGGGACAACGTCACCTAGGAGGGGATGAGGTCACCTAGGGAGGAGATGCAATCTCACAGCACTGGAAGGGCTTCGCAACCTACAAGACATTCCAGAGCTTGAGGAGGTTGTGACGGGACAGGCACGAGCAGTGGGAACATGAGATTATGAGGATAATTTGGTAGAAGGGCCCACCGTGCAGACACCCACGTGCTTTCTTGTCTAAGAAGCAATTTACCTGCGTCCCTGCCTGGTTTACGTAGACAGGATGTGTTACATTCCTCATACCTGTTATCTGCAGGAGAGTGAAAGCCCAAAGTAATAAGAGGGACCCAAGTTTCCCTGAAGGGGGAGACCCTGATCCCACATCCTGGAATTCAGGGAAATAAGGATAATTCCCCCTAACCATAAAATCTGTAAGAAAAGATTCCAATTAGAACGAGTCAGCACAGGTCAAAGAGACCTAGAGTGGTCATACCAGTGGGGACTTGAAAGCTTGATGTCATCCTGCTTTCAGTCAAAAGAGGACCTGCAGGAGGGATTTTAGGTTTCTCTGAGATTCAACGGGGAGAAATCCTGTTTGTCTAAAGGAATCAGGAATATGTTCAAGAAGATGCTCAGTAGATGGCACTCAGGGGAGGAGCAGATGTGGGCTTCGGGCAGGGGTGGGCTTCTGGGGACAGAAGAACCTGGAGAGGGAAAAGATGTGAGCAGCTCCCAGTGGCTGGAGCAGGGGGAGAGCACAGGGAACATGACTGGACACTCGTGTTTATTCGGTAAACATGCTTCGGGCATTGTGCTAGGGTCTGGGATGCAGAGATTCAAAAAGGAAACAAGAAATGTCCAGGTCAGTCTGGAGGACCCAGAAAGGTTGCCTGTGGCAGGAAGCATCTGAGACGAGATTGCAGGGACAAGTGGACACTTGCCGGGGACCAGGACTGGGGAGCATTCCAGGAAGAAGGAACAGCTTCCAGTCACTTGTTTAGTCAGCAAAACATATCCAGCACCTACTGGACACTGGGGACTAAATGAGAACCTAAGATCAGTGATCAAAAGAAGCAGGCATGGGCTGGGGCTGGGGCTCAGTGGCAGAGCGCCTGCCTAGCACACATGAGAGGTTTGATCATCAGTACCACATAAATAAAATAAAATAAAGGTATTGTGTCCACCTACAACTAAAAAATACATTAAAAAAATAAAAGCAGGCACATCACAGTGCTCAGCAGAGGCCCAAAGGCCCAAGAAACCGTGTGGGCAGGGGCCACGTGGACTGCATCTCCCAGTCTGTACATCTTGCCAATTGTAAGATGTGCTCCAAGTTAATAGTGCCTACAAGGAAGAGACTTCTCATATAGTCCCATAACAGAATGTCATTGGAAGGTATGTCCCCCCCTTACCTGTGGGGGATACATTACGAGATCCCCACCGACGCCTAAACTAAACCCTGTCTGGTTTTTTCCAGATACATACATACCTATGATAAAGTCTAATTTACAAGTTAGGCATAGTAAGAGATTAATAAGAAAATGGAACAACTCTAACAATAGGCTGTGATAAAAGTTATATGACTATGGTCTCTCTTTCAAAATGTCTAATTATACTGTACACATTCTCATGTTGATGTGACTCAGTAGGTGACTGAAACCTGGAAAGTGACCATGGATATGGGGGACAGGCAGGGGTACAGCTGGCTTCCAGGAAAACCTGATCCAGGGACTCTAAATCCCAGGCTCCCTCAGACTCTCCTCCATGCTGACCTCCCCTCCTCAGACAACCTTCCCCAAGGCCTGACCCACGGGTAGCAATGCTCAGACACCAGCTTCCAGATTGCACCACCAGATTGGGGAGAGAGGACTTTCTCCAATTCTCGTCCAGTTTTCACCCCAGACCCAGGACCATCGCTGAGGTCAGGGCTCCAACTCTTCTTTTAGAGAGCACTACTAGGTGCAGGGTCAAGCAGGGAGAGGACGTGTCCCCTCACAAAGTGGGGGTGGGGTGCTGGACAGAAAACAACAGATGCCCACAACGCCTGCTTTTAGGGAAAAAGATCTGACTACGTTAAAAGTGTGAATCAGCTGAAGGATATAGTCCAGATTCAAAGCATCTTCAAGGATGGGGGAAACATGTACATCTTAGAAGCGAAGAGAAATACACACTGTCGAGGGGTCAGGTGACAATAAAAGTGGCCAGAGACCAGGCAGCAGAGGGAGATGGAGTCAGAACCCAGAAGACGGAAGCAGTGAGGCTGCGTGTGCTGCCAGGCAGGAAGCTCCTGAAGGCCTCCATCTGCTAACAAGAAAGCTCGGGAGGGCAGGCCGGAGGGGTCACCTGATGAGAGGCTCTGGGGCCAAGGCAGAGAGGATGTCTCTCTTCCAGAGTCAGTGTGCTGCCAGAGACAAAGGAACACACGGATCTGACAGCTGGGCTGGGAATGAGACCCGTACATGATAGAGGCTCAGGATAGGTTATACAAAAGGCCTTGAAATAGGGGATGGGCTGCTGGAATATAGGGCCAGAGAACTGAAACTCCAGGGAGAGAGAAGCAGGAAATGATGCAATGGGATGGGGAAGAGGGAGGGCAGCAGGCAGTAAGCTTATTCTGGAAAAATACTTGGGCAGGGCCCATGCTCCATGCCGAGTTACGTGTAGGGCAAGAGATGAAATGCATATGGCGCCGTGGCAGTAGGGCAGGAGTGGAGGAAGGAATTTTGCAAGATAAAATTTTAGAAGAAAACTTGCCAGGACCCTAACTGTCTGTGAAGGGCTGAAGCTATAAGCCTGAGTGAAAAAAAGCATCCTATCAGGCATGAAAAGGACCAAAGAGATGCCTGCAGGTAGCAGGCGGAGAGAATGAAGCTGAACCAGGGAAAGAAAAAACCAGGAATAAGAGAAACCCAGGAATAAGAGAACTGCCAAGTCCAGGGCAGAGGCTGTGACCAGGACTGCAGGGACTGGAGAGGACCCCGAGTGAAGGCTTCCTGGCGTCGCTGTGACTTAAGACAGAGGACACCTGCAGGAGCAGGTGGCAATGTGGAAAGGAAAAAGAAGGGAAGGAGGAAGGAGGATGGAGGGGCTTCCCCTTTGGGTTACTGTAATACCTCTGTGGCTTATCGTCTGCTCACTGAGTAGAAGAGAAGCTCCATGAGGGCAGGGGCACTGAACCAAGGCACTCTGGGAAATCTCCAAGGCTTGGAGCAGCAGCTGGCACAGCAAGGAATTACACTGGTGTTTGCTGCCTAGAGCCGTTGACCGTGATGGGGGTGGGCAGGGAATGGAAGAGAGGTGTGGACAGTCACCATGGTACTGCATGGAACAGACCTGCCCCTACTGCCCAGTGTCCCCCAGGAGACGATGGTTCCAGGACGGAGGATGAAATCTCCTGTTCCTTCCCACCCTCATGCAAGGTCACCAGCCTGCCCCAGGTGCTGGCTCAGCTGCGTACCTTCTTCACACGAAGGGCTGTAATCACGTGGCTCTCATCGTACTCCCTTCTAGAACGAACATCTGGAAAGAAAAGGGTTCAACTCAGAGCTGGATTTGCAGAGGAGCACAGGACCAGACTACCTAGAGCACTTACTTTGTCGTCAACATATTTGGTTTGCAGGCCAGGCAATAATTCCTCCCGGTCTATAATCTGAGGTGTACAGTTCCACTACCCTGGGCTGTCGCCTTGTGATCCCAGTCCTACTGCACTCACACCCACACATCTCCTTAGGAGACAATCAGACTTCCTATCTCTGATTTAGATGGAGTTTTCCCCCTAGGAAAGGGGGAATAGGTGTCAGGCATGGTGGTACACGCCTATAATCTCAGCAACTCAAGAAGCTGAGGTGAAAAGAATACAAGTTCAAGATCAGCCTGAGCAACTTGGCAAGACCCTGTCTCAAAATAATTTGTGTGTGTGGTACTCAGGATTTAACCCAGGTGTGCTCCACCCACTGAGCTACACCCCCAGAACTTTTTATTTACTTTGAGACAGAATCTCATTAAGTTGCCTAGGCTGGCCTTGAACTTGTGATTCTCTTGCCTTGGCCTCCCAAATAGCTGGGATTACAGGCACTTGCTACTGCACCTGGCAAAATTTAAAACAACAAAAATATAAAGGGCAGGAGATGTAGCTTAGCTTGACCTGCTTAGTATGTGTGAAACCTGGGGTTCTGTTCCCAGCAGTGCAAAATAAAAGGTTTTTTGGGGGGCAGTAGGGGAGAAATCAAAGTCAAGCAAGCTTACACTAAGTGCCCCACTGAGTGTTAGACCCAAACTCAGTCTAGAACCTATGAGCTGAGGTCCTTATATTGCCATGCTAGAATAGGAGAGGCTTGATCTTCCTTACAGTTGGAAGGAACATGGAATAGAAATTGAGTCTCATATTAAAGACTTGAAAGATCTCTGTCCACGGGAAACACAAATCAGGCCTGTTTTGTGCACAAAAACTGTGGCAAATGTGCCCATGTTGCTTCAGGCAAGCAATCCCAGGGGTCCAACTGCAGGAGAGACTTTCAATTTAGAATGAGCTGGTCCTAGTGGTGTAGGCCTGTAATCCCAGAGATTCAGGAGGGTGAGGCAGGAGGATCATAAGTTCAAAGCCAGCCTCAGCCACTTAGCATGGTCCCAAGCAACTTAGTAGACACTGTCTGAAAATAAGAAGGACTGAGAATATAACTCAGTGGTAAAGCACCCCTGGGTTCAATCCCCATCACTGCCCTCCCACCAAAAAAAAAAAAAAAAAAAAAAAAAAAAAACTGATTCAAGACATTGAAATTTTGAGGCTTTGTCAGGAATAATCACAAAACCTTTCTGTGGAGTTGCCTTCACAACAACTATGGAAAGATGATCTAACAAAAATTTTTAAAACACATGGTTGTGGAGAGAAAAAAGCCTAGAATAGCCAACTCAATATTGAGGGAAGAGAACAAAGTTGGAGAACTGACATTACTCAACCTTTAGTGCACTATACAGCCACATTGATCAAAGCAGTGTGGTACTGGCAAAATAATACACAAATAGATCCATGGAACAGAATGGAGTCCAGAAAGTGAGCAACCGAACCTCGTTATCTTTGACAAAGGAGCCAAGGCAAGACAACAGAGAAAAGATGGTATTTTCAACAAATAATTTGGAACGACTGGACATTCACAAGCAAAAGAAATAAATTAATCAAGATCCAGACATTAACACCCTTCACTAAAACTCAGAAGGGATAAACAGAACCAAGTATAAAATGCAGAACAGAGAAACTCCTAGGAGATAACAGGAGAATAGATAAGCTTGGGTCTGGTGATGACTTTTTGAATACAACACCAAAGCCTCAATCCATAAAAGAAATCACTGATGAACTGGACTTCGTTAAAATTTTAAACTCCTCCTTTGCCGCATCTATGGGGAGAAGGAAGCCCATTCTCAGCAGACTGTTGGCATTCCAGAAAGGACAGACGTTACTCTGAAGAGATGCACAGTTATAATGATGGGCCCAAGAGGAACCCTCCCGAGGGATTTCAATCATATTCATGTAGAACTCAGCCTCCTTGGAAAGAAAAAGAAAAGACGCGGGTTGACAAATGGCAGGGAGATGGAAAGGAACTGGCTGCTGGCCATGCCATGGAGTACAGAACACAGAACGTGATCGAGGGCGTTCTGCTGCTTCCCTTCCCTTACAAGATGGGGTCTGTGTGCGTTCCCTTCCCCTGCAACATCGTTATTCAGGAGAATGGGTCTCCTGTTGAAATCCAAAATGTATTGGGTGAAAAAACACATCCGCAGGGTTTGGATGAGGACAAGTGTTGCTTGTTCAGTGTCTCAAGCTCAGAAAGATGAATTAATCCTTGAAGGAAATGATATTGAGCTTGTTTCAAATTCAATTGCTTTAATTCAGCGCCACACAGTGAAAAATAAGGATATCAGAAAATTTTGGAGGGTATTTATGTTTCTGAAAAAGGAACAGTTCAGCAGGCTGATGAATGAAACCTAAGACTTATTCAGCCACAGAAACACAGTCCTGGAGTCAATTTGACATTTCAGTGATGTAATAAAAGATCGCTATTGACTTTGGACTTATTCCTTTTTTAAAAAATATTTTTAGTTGTAGATGGACACAACACCTTTATTTTGTTTATTTAGGTTTTTTATGTGGTGCTGGGGATGGAACCCAGTGCCTCACGTGTACCAGGCAAGGGCTCTATCACTGAGCCACAACACCGCACTGGACTTCTTAATACTTTCCAACAGGCTGAATAAACTTTAGTGTCCTTTCAAAAAAAAAAAAAAAATTTAAAACTCCCCCTCTGCTGAAGATACTGTCCAGAAAATGAGAATGGTCTGGAGATGCAGCTCGGTGGTGGAGCACTTGCCCAGCATGGGCAAGGCCCTGGGTTCAGTCTGGCATTGCAGGAAAGAGGAGAAGCAGGAGAGGAGAAGAAAGAAGATAAACCAGTCTAGGAAGAGATATTTGCAAAATACATATCTGATAAAGGACTATTTTCCAAAGCACAAACCATTAAAATTCAACAGTGAGAAAATTTAAAAATGGACAAAAGATATGAACAGACATCTCACCAAAGAAGATATACAGGTGGCAAACAAGCATATGAAAACATGCTCAACGTCAAACATAATTAGGGAATTGCAAATTGAAATCAGAGCACTATACACCTATTAGAATGGCCCAGATCCAGAACACTGACAAATACCAAATGCTGGCAAGGATGTGGAACAACAGGAATCCTCACTCATTGCTGCTGGGAATGCAAAACGATACAGTCACTTTGTAAGACAGTTTGGCAGTTTCTGCAAAATTAAACATGCTGTCAGCAGTAATCCTGTTCCTTGGTACTTACCCAAATGGGTTGAAAACTCGTGTCACACACACATTTATAGCAGCTTTATTCATGATGGCACAAACTTGAAAGCTACCAGAATGTTCCTTAATAGGTGAATGAATAAGCTGGGATCTACCCTGGCAATGGAATATTATTTAGCTCTAAGTGGAAAGGAGCTATCCAACTCTGAAAGGGCATGGTTGCCAGGGGTGAAGGGAAAGTACTAGAGATTGACCTCAGGGGTGCTTTCCCACTGGGCTTCGCCCCCAGCCCTTTATAATGCTGAGACAGGGTCTCCCTCAATTGTGAGGCTACCCTGGAACTTGTGATCCTCCTGCCTCTGCCTACCAGGTAGCTGGGACCACAGGCGTGCACCACTGCAGCAGCTTCTTGTTTTAAATCAAGGTCTCGAGAATTTGCCCAGACTGGCCACAAACTTGCAATCCTCCTGTCTCCACCTCTGCCTCCCAAGTAGCTGTGATTATGGGTGTGCACCACCACACCTGGCTGATTTGCTGCTGCATAAATTTTAGTAAATTCTAGGAAGTTAGTCTACTAAGCCAAGAGACATCTCGGTCTGCTAGTTGATGTGTTTAACTGAAAGACCAGCATAGTAAATAGCACTGCTTGTCCAGCTCTTCTTGTGTCTCCATTCCTGTTTTGTGTTAATTTTTAGTTCCTTGTTAAAACTTATCAAAACTGGCATACTTATTAGCAAATTACTTGAAGAGTTTGCCTGCTTTAAATTTTTAGCATTTGAAAATTATTTTATAGATGAGAAGAGACATTTCACCTAAAGGAAAAGTCCTATAATCAATCCAGGTATCACTTTCTGAGTTTGAACCACTATCTCTTATTTATGTATGATAATCATCAGAAAAGGGTGATTTTAATGGGATCTTTAAAAATTTTAGTGCTTGAGTTGCCTAAGATGTTGCATATCATGTGTTTAACCTTTGCAGTTCAATATTTTCTAGAAATAGTGTTTGTGTCCAACAGTTAAAACTTGACAGATTCATATATGAATTTTTTTTTTCTTTTTTGGTGTTGCTAGGTATTGAACCCCAGTGCCTTGTGGTTGCAAGGCAAGCACTCTACCAACTGAGCTATATCCCCAGCTCCTTGAATTTTTATTTTGGTCTCTTTAGAGGGATGTTTTAGGTTTATGAAAAGGCAGTTTTTCTTTGCTACGATTTTTTTTTTTTGCAGACTATTAATGTGCATGAGTTTATGAGCAAATGAAAGATGCAGGAAAAAAAAAAAGAAAATCACAATTTCACACTCCCTGATGAGATAATTAATAAACGTTTTTAAAAAGTCAAAAAAAAAAAAAGATGCAGGTTCAGTACACTGATTTTCATTTCTTATGTCTGTCAGAACCTACCATAAGTTATTTACTGTGAATGGGTATAGCAAAATTTGTAGCTCTTTTTTTGACCTTGCAATAAATAAAACATCATCCTCTATATTTTCATCTCAAATATTAATCCTCAGTAATTTGGGGGGGTCAGTTTTGGTGTATCTATTTTCTGTATTGGGGGAGGAGGCTGGGAACTGAAACCAGGGTGATCTGCCACTAAGTTACATTGTCAGCCCTTTTAAACTTTTTTTTTTTTTTTTTTTGTGGGGTGGGAGTTGGTGGAGACAGGGTCTCACTACGTTGCCGGCTGAACTTGAACTTGGGATTCTCCTGTTTCAGCCTCCTGCTGGCATGCCTGTTTCCTGAATGTACTGTGATAAATCATATTTCAGAAGAATCTTTTTCCATAAATGGTTGTGAAACAGTCAGGAACCCCCATAAAGAACAGGATCCCATAAGATTAAGCAAATAAAACCTCTCAAAAGGGAATGAGACTGAGGGGTTGACATATTTAACTCCATGGAGATGTTATAGGCCAGGTTATATGGACAATGAGTAAACAGGCTCCATTTTACCTTGAGACTCCATGTTATGTAGGAAATGCTTCTCCCATGGGAACACCCCACCTCTGTGCCCGTCAACAGTTGCTTAGCATGACTTGTTTGGCAATACCAAATGATGAAATGACAATTCTTGTATAATGAAAAGTTGTTCTTTTTGCTTCTATTTTCCTAAGCACTGTACCATGTCAACAGTGATATCAACAGCCATTGTCTAGATGTTAGTAACCATTCTTTAATTTGTACCTAAGTGAGGTCATTTTGACCTACTTCCCCCTCTGCTAATGATTTCAGATTCCATAATGTTAGTTTGTAATTTTAAAACATAGTGACAGACACTTACTATTGATGTACTGATTTATGGTATAAAAACCCCTACAACCCTGTGGCTGGGGCTGTTCTCCCAATGGCCATTTTTGGGGGCATTGTGTGAGACAGTCAGTTGGCTGGCTTAATAAAGACTCAAATTTGGATTTCTCAGTGGTGATTGCTCTGTTTTTTTTTTTTGTTTGTTTGTTTTTTGTTTTGTTTTTTTTTTTGGTGCTGGGGATTGAACCCAGGGCCTTGTGCTTGCAAGGCAAGCACTCTACCAACTGAGCTATCTCCCCAGGCCTGGTCTGTTCTTAAGTTGGGCCCCATAACAAGACAAACACATTAGCTCTCAGCCTTTAGAGGTTAAAAGACACACCAGAAATTTAGGAGTTAAAAAGTGAAACCATCTTCAAGGTTATGCGATTGAGATAATGTACCTGGAGTCAAGAGGCTGAGAAGTCCACTGACCTTCTGAAACTGTGGTCAGCAGAAACAACAAAACGGCCAGAGGCAGACAAAGCAAGGTCACTAAATCAGAACCACTGAGGCAGGACAAGAGTATGCCACGTTCTGGAAATATGAGGGGCCTTACCAAATAAGGAGCAACTCCAGGTGGCGAGAGGCAAACGCATGCATGATAGTCACTAAGTCACCCTGACCTTCTAGCATAGTGAAATGCTCAGCCCAGATGGAGATTTGAGAGGTGGTTCTGAGGCACGCCACCCGTGGAGCATGAAGAGCAGCACAGACACAACTCCAGTCCCACCTCTACCCGCAATGGCATCAAGAGATGCAGTTCCCGGGCTGGGGCTGGGACTGGGGCTCAGTGGTAGAGCAGTAACCTAGCATGTGTGAGGCACTGGGTTCAATTCTCAGCACCATATAAAAGTCCATGAACAACTAAAACAATATTAGAAAATAAAAAGGGATGCAGCTCCTGCCCACCTAGTAGGTGACATAAAAACTGTCCACTTTTGTCCTTTGCTCAAGCCATCCTGACCCTCAGTGCTGTCTCCCTTCTGGCTTGAGCAGACGCTAGTATCTTCTAATGCTAAATTCTTGGGGAGGGGTCACTCTTTTTCTCCTCTTTGTTCTTCTGGAAAGCAGAAAGGGCTTTTCTGGGGAGACAAGGGGACCCGTGTTCCTTAACCCTGTTTTCTGGGGGCCGATAATGACTTTGGAGTTTTATAGAAAAGGAAATGAGGACAAGGGTTACAAGGGACTGCATTAAACTTTTTCTTTTTTGAGGTGCTGGGGATTGAAGCCAGGGCCTTGCATACGCTAGGTAAGTGCTCTACCACTGAGCTACAAGCCCAACCCTTTTCTATTTTAAGACAGAACTCACTAAATTACTGAGGCTGGTCTTAAACTTGCAATCCTCCTGCCTCAGCCTCTGAGTTTCTGGGATTACAGGTGTGCTCCACCATGACCATCTTGTGCACCATCTTTGAGCATGCAATATATGAAGAAGCATGATCTCCAACTAAGCATGCTCAGGAATGTGCCCGGACCTGTGCACAGTCTCTCCAGTATTAACATGCACAGGTTCCCACAATAAAAGCAAAGGGATAAAGGCAAGCTTTGTTAGGCATTCCCAGTGCTCTCCTTACTTGTACAAGTAATAAACCTTTCCTCATTCTTTCATCTCCTGGTTGTGCTTATGGGTTTACACTCCTCAGGGACAAAACCACTGTGTTCAGTGACAAGCACTGGCATACTAGCTGCAACTTCCTGTGAATTGTATGAAAAAGGCCAGTAAAATCTAAGTGTAGTCCAGATTTGGGGGTGGGGGGTGCTAGGAATTAAACCCAGAGTCTCGTGTGTGCTTGGCAAGTGCTGTATCACTCAGCTACACCCCCAACCCCAGGCCAAATTCTTAAAAGCACACTAAGGGATCTCTACAATCTGTTGCTAGTATAGCCCATTTATGCAAGTGAGGCTTCCAAGGCATCGCAGCTACCCTGACCTTGTACCCGCACTTTATATGGAAAAGCGTGTGTACTTCCAGACATCTTTGTAGGTTCTTTGCCCAGTTGCCAAAGAATCTGAAAGGTTCCAACTTAGAATCTTTGGCAATTCTTGCTGATAGCAGTTATTCATTCCAGTAAAACAAAGTATACTTCCAAGAGGGAATCTTAGATGATTCTAAACTCCCTTGTTTATTCTGAGAAAAAAAAAAAAAACAAAACCCAAAACCCACTTTATGTTCCACTTATTTCCCTCTGTCTGGTGGCTTCTTTTGAGTCAGGTTTTGAATTTGGGCAGTACAACATCAAAGATCAAGAAAAGCATTGATGAAGGATGGGTGGAAAATGTATTAAGAATCTGAGGATGAAGTCTGATTTTGAACCTGGAATTGATTAGGAGACTAAAGATTTAAAGAAGCAGAAGACTGTGGCAACACACCCACGTTTAATAATCCTGTGTGTTTTGTGTACATGGACAAGAATAAACCAATGGTGTTGAATTGTAGGTGCTGACAGTCATTGTTAATTGCAGATAAAGCTATAAGTATTTATGTCCTTAAACAAGTTACAAATCAAGTCCAGAGGCTGGGGATATAGCTCAGTTGGTAGAGTACTTGCCTTATAAGCACAAGGCCCTGAATTAATCCCCAGCACCAAAAAAAAAAAAAAAAAAAAAAAAAAATCAAGTACAAACTTTCTAACAACTAGTTTTAATGTTCATGGATACATTTTTACAGCTAGTATGTATAACTATAATGCCTAATAAAAACAAACTAATAGCATCAACACAAATGGGTGTGTATATAGAAAAAAAGATTCCCACCTAAAGCTATATAAAAAGTAAATTCCAGATGGATCAATGTCTTAAAAGTGTTGAAAAGCAATACTTTCAAAAGAAAACAGAGGGCAGGGGATGTAGCTCAGTGGTAGAGAAATTCCCTAGCATGCACAAGGCCTGTGTTTGTTCCCTGACACCACAAAAGAAAAAGAAAACAGAGGAGTAGCTTTATAGTATCAGGGTTTATAAGGAATTTGTTGTTCTTTTGCTGGTGGTGCTGCTACTGGGGATGGAACCCAGGAGCTCATACATCACTGAGCAACACTCCCAGTCCATTGTAAAGAATACTTAAATAACATCCACACAGGAAAACCCTAAAGGAAAATATTGATCGATGTTACCACACTAAAATTTAAAACTATGCAAAAAAAGTCATCATGAACAATGACTAAAAGTAATCCAAAGAGCCAGCTGTGGTGGCACACACCTGTAATCCCAACCATTCAGGAGGCTGAGGGAGGAGGACCACAAGTTTGAGACTAGTCTGGGCAACTTATCCAGACCCTGCCTCCAAAACAAACAAAAAGGACTGGGAGCTGGGCACAGTGGCTCGGGTGGTTAAAGCAGGAGGATTATAAATTCAAAACCAGTTGCTCAAGACCTCAGCAATTTATAGAGGCCCTAAGCAATTAACAAGACCCTGTCTCTAAATAGGAAGAATTTTTTAAAAATACCACTGGGGATGTGGCTCAGTGGTAGAGCGCTTGCCTAGCATGTGTGAGGCATTGGGTTTGATTCTTAGCACCACATATAAATAAATGAATAAAATAAAGGCCTATCAACATCTAAAATTTTTTTTTTAAATGTGAGACCTGAAACTCTAAAACAAAGAAACTACTAGAACAAAGTTCTTGACATTGATCTGGGCAATAATTTTTTGGTTATGACACCAAAAGCACAGGCAACAAAGGCAACAGGAACACACATACATACACACACACACACACACACACACAATTCAATTTAACAAATGGGTTGAGGGCCTAAATTGACAATTCTCAAAAGATGGCATGCAAATGGCCAAAAAGTATCTAAGAAATGCTCAACATCTCTAATCAGGGAAATGCAAATCAAAACTACAAAGACATGTCATTTGGACCTGTCAGAGAGATTATGAATCAAAAGCCAAGTGTTGTCAAGGAAAGGGGAGTTGGAACACCGCTGGGGGGTATGACTGGAACAGACAGTTCAGAAAACAACAGATCTCCCCAGACACCTTAGAGGCTGAGCTACAATATGATCCAGCAATCCCACCTCCGAGCACATATCTAAAAGTCATTCAATCTGTTTTTCAGAGATCCCTGTATTTCCAGGTTCATTGCTACACTATTCACCAAAGTCAAAATACAGAAATGGGGCTGGGGTGTAGCTCAGTGGTAGAGTGCTTGCCTAGCATGCATAAGGCCTTGGGGTCAAGGCCCACACAACACAGGAATCTCAAATGTGGGGATGACCGCAAGCAGCCAAACTCAAAAGAGAAATGCTATTTGATAATATTCACATAAAATTCAAGAGCCAGGAGAAACTTAACCAGAAGGATCTATGCTTGGGTGAGATCACAAAGAAAATCAAGCAATTCTGGGCAGGTTATCTCTGGAGGTGGGGAATGGAGTAGCAGTTGGGAGGGTCCTGTGGGCCTTCTGGGGCCTTTCCCCTAGTCCTCGATGTGGGTGGTTGTTCCATGAGTGTCTGCTTTATGATAAATCATTAAACTCAGAATCTCTAAGATAATACTTATATTTCACAAGAAAAAAATCCAAGAAACACCAAAGATGGGGAGAAGATATTTGTAACATGTAATCAATAAGGATTAGCATCCAGAGTATAAAAAGAACTCCCACAAATCAGGATGAAAAACAAAAAATGACCCATTAGAAAAATGGAGAAATATTTTCTCATAGAAGGGAAAGCCAGGTTTGTCAATGAACAAAATGATTGAATCTTGTTAACAATTAGGAAAATGAAATTTAAACAAGGCAATTTTATACCTATCACATTACAAAAAAAAAAATATTAAAGGCTGGATGGGCATGGGGGCAACACCTGTAATCCCAGCAACTGGGGAGACTGAGGCAGAAGAATTGCAAGCTTTAGGCCAGCCTGGGCAACTTAGCAAGACGGTCTCAAAATAAATGAACAAGACTGAGGACGCGGCTCACTGGCAGAGTGCCTGGGGTTCAAGCCTCATCGGGGAGTAGCAGGGGTGGACAATGTTTCTTACATTGTAGACAGGAGTGTAAATTGATGCAAGCCCTTTGGGGGACAATTCGACAATGTGGTGAAGCTGAATTTAACTTAGCAATTCCATTTCTATCTACACACCTGAAGAAACCACTTCACACACAAATAAAGAGAAATGCACGAGATTGCCCATTGCAGCGTGCTTTTAACAGGAAGACCATCCAAGCAACACATAGCGTTTGACAGTCAATGGATATAAATTCCAAGTGACGGAATTAGTTAACTGCACGTATTCCCATACAGACATGGGAGAAACACTCAAAAATATACTTTTTTGGTAGAGTTGTACTTGGGATTGAACTCAGGGGCACTTAAGCACTGAGCCATATCCTCAGCCTGTTTTTACTTTGAGACAGGGTCTCACTAAATTACTTTGGGGCTAAGTTGCTCAGACTGGCCTTGAACTTGCGATCCTCCTCCTCAGCCTCCTGAGTCACTGAGATTACAAGTATATGCCACCATGCCTGGCTCAAAAATAGACTTTTAAGAAAAAACAAAAAAATTGCAGAAGATTATACATAATGGTATATTTAAATATCTGGCCTAATTATATTTATATATCATATTATAATATTTGGTATATTTAAGCATTTAAACCACACATTTTGTGAAAATACAGAAGCAGTCATCATTAGAGAAATGAATGTTGTCAGGATGAGGTACTAAAGAGGGGTACACCTGTGTCCACCATGTTTTATTTACTATGTTAAATATGAGTGGTGGGCACAAGGGTGTTTCTTAGTACTTCTACATTTGTTATGTTTAAAATATTTCACTAAAACAAAAAGAGGACTAGAAGTCTTCTGGAAACTTCTAGATCCAATCTAGGATGATTTCCAAATCACACAGAGTCAGTAAGCCTAAGAGTTTTCAAAGCCATTCATTTCCCTCCCCAAAACTTATTAATCTATCAAAAATAACATTTGCAGGATACCATTCTCCACAGATGTCTGCTGTTTTCTGTGGGTTGTTTGTGTACTCACCCAATAAACAGAGATAGTTGGGTTCAGTTAATCTGGACAGTTTTGAGACCTGATTCAAGATGTTGTAAAGTTCCGTTGGCTCACAAAAAACCAAATCAGTCATCCTATTGGGAAGAATCAATAATGTACAAGTTTAATATACCTCTTCTTATTTAAGAATGACCATAAAGTAAGTTACTGAATTCAACTTTCTTAACATCCCTTCAAACTTAATGTAAGTCATCAGGAAGCCTTCGAAAATTGGAAATGAATACGTGCAGAGGAGATTAAAGCAAGGACCCAACATGGAGCCACATAATACCAGTGGGCTGCGTAACAGCCATCCATCAGTTCAGTTCATTTGTTCACTCAGCCAACCCTTGACCGCACTTGGAGAACAGCCAAGATAGGCAAGACCCACCCTTGCAGAGGTTACATCTAGCATGGAATGCTAACACTGAACAAAAACTAAGCCCAAGGAGGAGGAGCACCGTGAAAGAATAAGCACACACTTGCACTTCCATAGCAGTCTCCCACAGGGGCTTTGCCCCTAGCTGGGAACCAGACATGGGCTATCTAAGGATGTGACTGCTAAACAGAGGCAGGACCCAGGACGAGATGGAGAAGGGAGAGAAGGTGAAGAAGAAAATGTTAGGAGCAGGAGTGAGCGCAGTACCTGAGAAAGTTCAAAGGAGCCTGGTCAGGCTACACTGGGGAACAAGTGAAAACCTGAGAAGGCCTTCAGGCTGTGTCAGGGTCTGACAGTCAGCACTGCCTGGAGAACTGTGGAGGGGACAAAGGGGGTTGCTGGTGCCTGAGGGCAGGGCTGTTGTTGGGACACTGATTCCTGGGCCCAGCTAATTCTGGAAGGGTTGGACCTCTGCAGCAACTCCTTGTGGGAAGCTTTTGTTAGAAAGGGAAGCAGAGCAAGGGCCCAGGAGGACAGCGGAGGGAGGTGGAGTCTGGACACAACCGGGTTCAAAGCAGCCTTCACATCAGAGTAAGCAGTGCAGCGTTCCTCAGTGACTTCAGTTCTCGGCTCCCTTACCCCTCAACCTCAAGTTTAGCCTCCACACGGATCTGCACACAGACATCTTCCTCTACCTCTCTCATCTCTGCCCTCCTTTCCAACAAGCTTTGCAAAAGCACCAAGTCTGTTCACTGCCTTCACTTCCTCATCTCCAATAATGTCAAACTCTTAGGTCAGAATCCTGGCTCTGCCACTACCAGCTGCCTGACCTTGATGAATAATTACTCTGTGCCTCCGTTACCACCTCTGTAAAATGGGGGCAATAAGAGCACTTCCCCTTCTATAAAATGAGCACAACAGTCCTTGCCCGCTGCATGTGGGCTAATGAAACTACCCAGGGAAGGAACTGAGCAGGGAGAAAATACTGTAAGCACCGACTGTCGACAGAGCCTTCTCCCCTGGAGCTTCTAACCCAAACCACAGAAGCCAGTCTCATCAAGGTCAGTGACAATGACCTTGCCTAAGCCTTTAGTAATCCAGCATGTAACAGTTGAGTGCTTTTCCTTCCCCAAACACACTCCTTTCCCAGGACACCACGCTTTCCAAGCTTCTCCCCCTCCTCTCAGACTGTTCTTTGAGCCTTGGCTGGGGGTGTGCCTCTTTAGGTAAAGATGTCCCTGGGCTGAGTAATCTTTTTTCTTCCCCATCTACACTCTCATCCTGGGACAGGGTTTCTAAACATTGGCACCCTTGACATCTGGGGCTGGGTAACTTGCTGTGGAGGGGAGGCTGGTCTGTGCATCCCTGGCTTCCACATGGTAGAGGCCAGTAGCAACACTCTTTGGTTATAACAAAAAAGACCCCAACCAGGCATGGTGGCCCATGCCTGTAATCCCAGTGGTTCAGGAGGCTGAGGCAGGAGGATCAAAAGTTCAAAGCCAGCCTCAGCAACTTAGCAAGGCCCTGTTTTGAAATTTAAAAAAAAATTTTTTTTAAAGGGCTGGAGATGAGGCTCAGTAGTTGAACGCCTCTGGGTTCAATCCCGCTACAAAAAAAAAAAAAAAGTCCCAGACATCGCCAAGTGTCCCCTAGAAGAAAAGGGCAATATCGTCTCTAGTCGAGAGCCACCAATCTAAGACTGAGCCCCAGTGATTCATTCAATCCCTTCAACACCTCTTACATACCAATGACTCCATACTTTATCCTCTGTCGGCCTCTCCACAGATACCTGATGGCATCTCAAACGTAACACGGCCAAACAGAACTTAATGCTCACCTGCCCATGCCTCCAATACCTGCTCACCGTTTAGCCTTTAGGAACCAGCACCATTATCCTCCGAGTTGTTGCAGAGTCCAACTGCCGAGTCCCCCTTTCCCTTCCCACTTCATCCTCTCTGAGCTCACCTCCTAATGGATTCCAAGCCCACCTGCTCCTCTCCATCTCCAGGGCAACCGTGCTAGTCCAAAGGACTGTCATCCTGCTCCTGGTGATGCACCACTGCCCAGTTGCGCTTCTTGCTTCTGCTTTCTCCCTAACCTAATCTTCACATGGCAGTCAGGAAGATCCTCCCGACTATAGGAGTCCGCTCTTCACCTCGACTGCAGCCGCTGAAACTCAGAGCTCATTTGTATCGGTCTCCTCCCACCCTTATGTATGGTGCATAAGAACAGAAACCTGCCTGTCTTGTCCACTGCTGTACCTTCCCCAGTGTCCAGGATCTACCTGTCACAAAGTAGTGCTCAATAAGCACGTGTGGAATACATACATTGCTACTTACCATGACATACATGGGGCCATCTTGTCCTGCCACCATGTTTTCTCCATGTAGGTTCCTCAAAGGACCTCCTCATTCCTACCCCCAGTCAGTTCCCATTCCCAGGTCCTTTGTCTCTGAAAGCCCTGTCCTTGGGCCACCTTGGGGGATAGCAAGTAAAGGAGAGAGGGGATGGTGTCTAGACCTGCAACTTCATTTAGCCAATCTAAAAGCTGGCTCCTAAGCCATCTGTCCTATGGTTCAGAGACTACCCTCAGCTATCCCTTTTTGTCCCCCATTGCAAAATTCATCTCCTCATTGAGTAGCCAAGGAACTGTCTCTAGGCATCCAAATAAAACTCAGCCCCAGGGCATGTCTTCCTTCAAATGCCTCTCCTTCCCAAAGGGTGTGCTTTCTGGTCAATAAACAAAGAGGGTATGAAAGCAGACCCCAAACCCAACTGCACAGTTCTGCAAGGACAAGCAACCCTGTGGACTGAGATTGGGGCAGATTACTAGGCTGAGAAATGAGTGCTGCTTTCCCTTTCAGTACTCTCCCCAACTCCACAGTTTAGATGTTCTTGGATCCACCGTTTGGGCTCAGAGAATATCCTGATGCCGTGCTTTTACTTAAAACATTCAAGCAATATGGACAATTTTTTGCCCAAAGTATTTTCCTTAGTGGATTCCATTAGCCAGTTTAAAAGTTGATTTTTCATATTTCACATTCGACCAATTCCAGTTTTTCTCTTTCAATTTTGATAAACCAAACTTATTTTTCCCAAGGTCTAATCTCTTCCATGTGACTCTTACAATGAATATTTGGTTCCTTAATTTTTATCATATCAAATTGCATTTTCTGAGTATAGTCTCAGCCACTTCTTCACTGATATCACTTCTACCAAGTCTCATTTTCCTGGTGACCTATCTAATACAGTGGAGTCAAAACGGCAAGTTTAAGATGTCCCCTTTAATGCTGAACCTGTTTTTTTTGGGGGGGGAGGAGGTACTGGGGATTGAACCTAGGGGCTCTTTGCCACTGAGTTACATTCCCAATCCTTATTTTTTATTTTGAGGCAGGGTCTTGTTAAGTTACTGAGGCTGGCCTCTACCTCCTGTCTCAACCTCCCAAGTCTCTGGGATACAGATGTGCACCACTGCATCCAGCTATGCTAGGCTTTTTCAGCAAAGCTCTTCTTAAGAGACTTTCAGGGCATTTAGTGTGATTGTCCTTGTATGGGGGGTGGCCAGGGAGCATCTTTTGGAGATCCAACTTGATGGGAGTAAGACAGATCTGCCCATGAACCAATGCCCTGGGATATCCACACAGCTTTCTGGATGACAGACAAAGCCACCTTTTGTACTCTTTGTCAGGATGGAAGGTACCATCACCAACTTGGTCCCTGCACTAGGACATCCTCCAGTAGGAAGGTTCATCACCCTCTCTGTGATAACCCAACCTGGCCTTCAAACTAGGAACTTAGGTGTGGCTCCCTTCCATTCAGCCCTAGGTTGCGAGCTTGCCTTCAGTGACAGCACATAACTGCATTTGAAGAAAACAGCCAATTGGGAAGGGAAATTTCCTTAGTGGTTGCCAGAGCCTGAAACTGGGACTAAGAGGGAGCCAGCCCCATGGAGCTCTTCCCTGCCTCCCTGGATCTGCCCAGAGTCCAGGGCCTGAAATTCTTACTGTCAGAGGTTACAGCTGACCATAGGCTTCTCACATCAAGTCTGGGACACTGAACACTTGTTCTGGTGTTCAGTTGCCAAGCCACCCCAAGCCCCCGGACAGTCCAGGTGGACACACTGGTGGACTTTGGCTTCTGGTGGAGAAAAGGCATCACTTGATGTTCCTGGAAAAACCAGACCACAAGAGTGACTTTGGGCTCCTGGCTCAAGTTGATAGGGACCAGCAGAGGTAAGAGTCAGAGCCCACAGAGAGTCCCACAGTGCCCTGGGTCTCCATAGGAAACTCAGACTGAGTCAGAATGACCAAGTCTTATACTCAGCACTGGCATCAATGCCCCTCCTGTAAATGGAGGCAGTAACACACGCTGGAAAGGTGGAGGAATCTCCCTGAGAACAGACGCAAACTGCCAGCACTGGGCCTGATATACAGCATGGCTCAGGAAGTAGGAGTTCCTTTACTCCCACCCGCCCCCCTTTCAGCTTCATCTAGGATTCTCTAGTGGCTACAAGTCCAGTAAGCAGAACTCACCATTCAGAGCTCTCGGGCCGAATCCTGAAGCAGGAGTTGTTGGAGTCTATAGGCCGAGGAGTCTGGGGTGCTACCCGAGGGTCAGGATCTTAAAGGATCTGGCGTGGCTTCCCTCCACCCTGGCTGGACACCTTACCTTCTATGGGGCCTGAACCCTCACGAAAATGGCTGGACGAGCCAGGCACGTAGCACAATTCTGTAATCTCTGCTACTTGGAAGCTGAGGCAGGAGGATAGCAAGTTTGAGGCCAGCCTCTGCAACTCTGAGGCACCTGTCTCAAAATTTTGAAAAGGGTTGGGGATGCAGCTCAGTGGTAAAGCATCCCTGGGTTTAAACCCAGTACCACACAGACACATACCCTCAGAACTGCAGAGGCTGCAGAAGAGGTCCTGAAATCCGTATCTCAGTTCAGAGGGGCACCAGGTCCCACTGGCATAGAGAGGAAAAGAGGGGAGCAGGATGAGGCCTTGGCCATCGTCAGTGCCTATATCCTGAGGGGAACAGGTATGGACCAGAGGTCTAAACCCAGCCACCTAATCCCCACCCTGTCCTAGAGCTTCAGATCACTATCGTTTCCCCAAATCTAGATCTACTATACCACCAAGAGGTGACTTAGTGGTCCTCTGAGGGTGCCAGGTCTACTGTGTCAGAAGAAGGGGATGAAAAAAATGTAATATAGTCTCCCAAAGACCCTGTCTGGGCTCACTTCCTCCAACTTTCTCTCCAGGGCCTGCGTCTCCTCTGCTCCTTGACTGTGCATAGGCCCCACTTTCCACTTCTTAGATACAGGCCTTTGACCTTCACCAGATTCTGCTCTTACTTCTACCACTTCAGACCCAGATCTGTCTCCACTGTGACTCTCGGCTCCTAGGAGCTCCTTGCTGTCTCTGCAGTAGCCAGTCCACCACCTCCTAGCTGTCCTGCCAGAATGGAGTCTAGAGAGCCAAACACCTGGACATCTTCTAAGTGAACATTAAAGCTATTTAACTAAATATGGTTCTGGTTTGGTTTTTTGTTTGTTTGTTTTTGCGGTGCTGAGGATTGAACCCAGGGCCTTATGCTTGCAAGGCAAGCACTCTAGCAAATGAGCTATATCCCCAGTCCCTATGGTTCTGTTTTAAAATATGGCCCCAACTGGCAATATCCTAGAGCACACAGAGAAAAATAACAGAACTCCCGTATGAGGTAGAATGACAACTAGCTCTCTTAACTCTTCATTTCAGCTCTAGAGATCTGAAAGGAATGATCTTAGGGTTGAAGACAGGCAATATGTATGTACACCCAATCCCCAAATCTCACAGTACATGACTGTGACCTTAGCCCACTAAACAGTCAGTACATGTGGATGTTTGGGGTGGGGTGAGGACGATGCCAATGGATTTGTATATTTTTACATATAATGAACAGGCAAAATAAATCTATGGTAATAGAAATCAGGAAATAGCTATCTTGGAGACTGATAAAAGGAGTGTGAGGAACATTCTGAAATAATGATGAGGCTTTATTGTTTTGGGGGTCATTACAAGGGTTGAAATTGTTAAAACTAAACTGAACATTTAAGACCTGTATATTTACTAAATGCGAACTGAACAACAATAAAAACAGAGCTCCCCATACAGATCCATATGTTTGTGTCCTGGGATGTGAATACACAGAAGTGTGGATGCGAGACTGTGTATGTTCAAGACCTTGGTGATGGCACGAGGACTTTGCATACAGCATACACACCCTGGAACCTCAGCTTGGCCCTCACAGCCACTAGCTAGCTAATCCCTTTCTGGTCTTTTCTCCCACGCCCAGCATTTCCCCAGGGGCTGCATGTGTTGTGCAAACCTCAGCCTTGCTCAGTCTCCAACTGAACAACCTGCCTCATTTTCTAGCTGTTGCACGGAAATGAAACCACTGGGTATGACCCATCCCCCTTACCAGCTGCTTTCGAGGTGCCCTTCGCTGCTCTTTCCCAGTCACAGAGAAAAGCATCCTCTGATCTCATCCTGTCCACCTAGTTCTCTCCCCACTTTTTTCCTTCCAGCATCTCCAAGTTCTTGCCTTGTTTGCATCTTTTTCAGATTTCATTCACCAGTCTTACACATTTTGGCTTCCTAGGAACAATTTGTGAAACCAGAAGAAAGCCCTAGAATAGCTTAGCCCATGCCCACTAAAGCTTGCACAGGCACAGACAGTGACACTGGCCTCAGGGCAGGAAGAACTGGAAGCAGCAGCTGCATTAGAAGTGGCCTGCAGCCAGGTGTGGTGCATGCCTGTGATCCCAGCAGCTTGGGAGGCTGAAGCAGGAGGATCAAAATTTCAAAGCTAGCTTCACCAACTTAGCAAAGCCATAAGCAACTCAGGGAGACTCTCTCTAAATAAAATACAAAAAGGGCTGGGGATGTGGCTCAGTGGTTAAGTGCCCTTATATTCAATCCCTACGACCAAAAATAAAAACAAAAATGAAGGAGCCTGCACCCCCAGAAGCTGTTGAGGCAAAGGATCTGGATACCAGATGTGAGTCAGGCAGGAAAGAGGGTCACTGAGAAGCCATCTTAAAGGGACTTAACCCAAAAGGACCAATATCAAGTGGTGGAGGATTCCAGAAACCAAGGACTGAGGGAGGGAGGTATTAAAAACAACAAGATTGAGACATGACCACCTACGTCAGGGAACTGGAAGTTAAGAAAGACCCACAAAAGTGCTGCAGGGGAGGCAGGCCCAACTCCCATAAAGCTCAGAAGAACAAATGCCAGATGACAAAGGACCTCTCTTGCTCCATCTCCCTTTACAACACCACTCCACCAACACCAGTTGTGTCAGAAGCCATGTATGCCTGGGGTGGGGTGGAGGAGTGAGGAAGCAAGAAAGAGAAGACAAGAACCCTCCTTCCCGAATGCAGAAGCCTATAGAAAGCTCAAGAAGGGAAGGGACAAGCTTTAACTTTGAATTAAGCATAGGGTTTTGATTATTGTGAATGGGACATTAAGCTATTGAAATAAGTCTGTCCTGGTAGTGAGATGCAACGCAACCAAAGATTTAAAGAGTGGAGATGAAGACAAAACACACACATTCTGCTTCTTGACTGAAGATGATTCTGCTCATTCAATGTCAGTTACAAATGCAAAGCACCAAGAACACTGTCTGCCATCAAGTCAGCAGTTACTATAGCAGGGGTGAAGACTGAGTAATCTTGGGGTTTAGAGTGAGGCAGACTGGAGCTGAACTGGAGGGTTTCTCAACAGTTGTCTTGGATGGCCCAGGTGGAGGACTCGGGAGTAGCAAGTTTTGGCTTCCTGGAGATGCTGACACGACACGATGCAGAGGACACTGAGCCCAGAAGAGGGAGTGAGCCTGAGAATCCGATTTCCATTTCTCCTTCAAGGCCTCAACTCTACAGGGATGACTTCACTCTGGCCTCACTCGAGTTTCAACTCCTACTTCCTTGTGAAGCAATTCCCCATTTGTTCAATTTTTTTTTTTTTTTTTTCCCTTAAAAGATGACCAGGCTAGTCAGGGACTCAACTGATCCTACCTCAGCTTCCCAGGTGCTGGGACTACAAGTGTGTACCACCCATGGATAATTCTATATGGACAACTTGCCATCACTCCCAATTCAGCCCACCTATAATAAAATTCTTTCTCCAACCAGTGTTCCTTCCATGCAACCCCTGACTTCCCTCTAACATACATACTTCTCAGCCGGATTCTCCGTATTCCTTTCATTCCGGATCTAGATGAACAAACTCTTATCCACTCTGCCCTGGAGACTTCTCTCCCAGCAGCCCCACTCTCTCCATTTCTGTAGCCACTGCCGTCATTCATATCTTCACCATCTCATAGGATAGTCTCCTAAACGATCTTCCTTCCCTCCGTTTTTTCCCCCATTGGAATTCTTAGCATGCGAGGGCAGTCTTATCTCATCCACAGTTCTGATGGCCTCATAAAAGCTTTTGATAGCTTTGCTTCTCAAGGAATAAGACACAAACTTCCCAGCTAATATTCAGAGGCCCTGAACAATGTTTCTTTCCACTCTCATCTAAAAGCAATTCAATACTCCCAAAGTTCACTGAGGCCCTCTCAGACCAGTCATGTGTTAGACAATAATGAGAAATGATTTAGGGGGGTTTTGTTTTGTTGTTGTAGTACTGGGAATTTAACTTGGCAGTGCTCAACCTGAGCTACATCCCCAGATCTCTTTATTCTTTGAGATAGGGTCTAAGTTGCCAAAACTGGCCTCAAATTTGTGATCCTTCTGCCTCAGTTTCAAGTAGCTGGGATTACAGCCCTGCGCCATCACACAGCTGGCTCAATAAAGAGTCGAAAGACAGTTCCTGACCCCAAGGTGACCTCATTTCTGGTGGCAAGACAGAGTAATTACGAGAACACAAGTGTAAGATCAAGGACACTGCGTGCTCTCAAGTCTCCACTCTAACAGTCTGTCCCCTGAACATAGGATCATGCTTTCCTTCTTCATTTTTCCTCTGGGCTCTTTATTTCCCTCCTTGTCTATCCACTTCCCATAGTTAAAAGCCCAGCTCCTACAGCCCTCCTTTGAGAAACGATTCCCAAGCAAGGGCCCTCTCCCTTCTCTGGAGGTGAATGTTCCAATTGAGTACTGCCTTCTCTTCTGCAGGGCCTGTTTAGATGGCTCATCTTCTGGAAGGTCCCCTTATACAGCCCCACCCCAATTCTGGGTTAGCTGCACCTTCTGTGTTCCCACAGCACCGCACAAATTTTATCCTTGCCCATATTGCTGCGTGTGATTGACCCATCTCTTCCACTGAACTGAACCCCCTGAAGGCCGGAAACATGAATCTTGTTCTCAAGCGAATACCCAACTCCAATACCAAGTCCACACATCTTGATTGTTCACCAAACAGAGGAGCAAAGACTAAGGCAGCTATCATGAACTCCTTCGTGTTGCTATGTTCTTTAGCACTTGTGTTATTATTTCCATGTCTGCTTCCCCAACCACCGCCCCCAGGCAGACTCAGTCATTAGTTCGTTAACATTTCTCTATCAAGGCAGCAATCTGAGGCACATCTATCTGCCCTACTTGACTCTGGACTTTTTGACATGCCCAAGACATCTCTGCATTCCCAGAAAACAAAAATGTGTGTGTAAGGGGATGAATCTTAGAATTTTAAAATAAATTCCTTGTGAGTAGGAACCCTAGCTGTTTTGTTTGGGCAAACAGCAAATCCACATAAGCTCAGGTATCTTAATTGTAAAGAAGAGACGGCGGGGCTGCGTTCACAGCATTGCGGGCTGGGAGGTGAGGAGTAGGGGTTGGATGACTGTGCTAGTTACTGTCCATTTCCTCCGCAACAGGACTGTGGTCCTGCAGAGCTCCTCCAACGGCGCAGGGTGCCGGTGCCGCCTGTGCTAAAGTTCGCTATCGTTCGCAGTAGAGTCCGTTTTGTAAATGGTAACGTAAGACCTGGGAAATCTGAGGGCAGGTGCACCGAGGTGAACTGATGCCCACTCGGTCTCCCCTCACTCCCCGCTCTGGCTCGCTCAGAGCCCCCTCCCGCCTGGCTCCAGGGACAGGAGGGGTGGATTCGGCTGAGCTCGGGGACTCGGGCCCGGGACACACTCCGCCTGACCAGCTGCGCCCCCGCGCCCAGGCTCGCTGTCAGGGTCTCGGTCTGGAGCCCCACCTGGAAAATGGCTCCTCTAAGGCGCTTCCAGCCCGAGCCCGTCCTCGTCCACCTCTCGGGAGCGGACTCTCCCTCCCACTCCAACCGCGGGTTCCCACTGGCCAAGGCGACCCCGACTCGCAGCAAACACCACAGTTGCCAGGAGCGTCCCTCGGCTTCCCTCCCTGGAGCCCGGAAGTGGTCGCGATATCGCGAGATCCAGAAAAAAAAATGGGCGGGACCGGAAGTCGGGTACTCTCGCGAGACCGAAAGAAACAGAGCCGGGCTGCAGAGCTCAGTGCAGTGTGGAGGTCGTTGGAGTCACAAGCACGCTGCCAACTTCTGTGCCTGCCCGTCTGCGCTCCTCCCGCCCCAGCCATGCTCTCCGCCCTCGCCCGTCCCGCCGGCGCCGCTCTCCGCCGAAGCTTCAGCACCTCAGCCCAGGTAGGCCCGACGAGGGGCGGCCTGCTGGCTGGGACCCCGGCCCGGGCTCGCGCGTCTCAGGCTCGAGCGGGGCCACCTCGGGCCCCAGGGCCGCCCAGCACTGGCTGAAGGCCGGGGCGCAATGATCCAGCGCTGACGCCGGGCGGGAAGTGCAAGGGAGAAAGCCCTGGAGAGGGCGAGGTGACCCGCCTTCAGGCGGGTGTGCTTCGCAAGCTCCCCCAGCTCGCCCCCAGGCTCCGCAGAGGGTGCGCTCTTGGCCTACGTGCCTTGAGGTTGAGAAGGTTCGGAAGTAACTCGTTTTTATGCAGCTTTCATTTGCTTTGACATAAGTAATATCCTCCTCCTTGCACGATCCGTGTGAGGGAGAGAAATAATGTGTAGTTAGATTGAGACACAAGGATAGAGACTTGGGCCGGGTGATTACACAGCCCCCAAAGGCATAAAACTCACCGCTCCTGAGGACTGTCAGTGGCCTTCCATCTGAGTCTTTTGAGTATTCTGTTTTGCTCTTAACCTTTTTAAAGGATCCTCACTGCTATGGAGAGACTGTGCCTGACCCCCAGGTGTCTTGACAGTGCTTGACTTGGCCTGGGACCACTTGAGCCTAAGCTATTTTTAGCCATCTTCTAGGAGAATGGTTCTCATACTCTGGTGCGATCAGAATCACCTGAAAGTAACAGCACAAAGACCCAGGCTCATTAAGGAAGATAGAATGGTGAGCCTCTATCTTTACCAAGCGCCCCCAGTGAATCTAATACAAAGTTTGAGAACCCAGGAGCTGCTTGTTTTCCCTCTTAAGTATCATAGCCAAAAGGAAGGTGATTACTAATGGGAATTGATTTCACATTTCTTATTTAGTTTATGTCCTTCGGTTTCCCATGCAGTCAATTCTTTTGAAAAATAAAGACTACAGATAAGTGTATTGAGTATTTGTGCTTGCCAGGAATTGTGCTGGGTCCTGCAGGGGCTAACAAGATGAGTGAGACGTGGCACCTGAGATGAGCCAGCAGTGAGTTAACTTATGACAGGTGAAGGTGATGAAGATTGATGCTAAGGAGAAGGAGAGGGACAGCTGGTCTAAGGTAAAGCAGGAAGAACATAAATGGGGGCAGAGTAGTTTTTCTTTTGCAGATGCTGGAGATTGAACCCAAGGTCTTGTGCATGCTAGGTAAGCTCTCTACTACTGACCTATACACCCAGCCCAGAGGGATTGAATTTTGATGGCATTTTGCCTAGGCACCAGAAATAACAGCAGAGAACAAAACACCCTGTTCTCAAGGACTTTACTACATATTTTACTTGTTGTCATCTTACCTCACATTACAAAGTATCTTGGTGATGAACACAGAAGGAAAAAAGTAGGGAGAGGAGAGATCAAGGAAGAGGGTTGCAATTTTAGATTGGCCAAGGTAAGCCTCTCCCAAAATGGGAGATTTGAGTAAAGCCCTAAAGAAAACAGAGATCACATATAGAAAGAGTATTCCAGAGTCAGGCATGGTGGTACACACCTGTAATCCTCCATATTCCAAGGCTGAGGCAGGAGGATTGCAAGTTTGAGGGTAGCCTGAGGAATTTATGGAAACACTATCCCAAAATATAAAAATGGCTGGGGATGTGACTCAGTGGTAGAGCACCCCTGGGTTCAATCCCCAGTACCAGAAAAGAAGGCAGAAAGAATGTTTTGAGAGCCCTGAGATGTTTGAGAATATGAGGAACCAGTGTAGTTCCAGGGAGGGCAATGAAGAGAACAGCAGGCCTTGAAAAATGTTGGCTTTCTCTTGAAAATGGGACAACCATCATAGAATTTTTGAGCATATCAATGACTTGTTCTTGCTCCCATTTTAAGAATCAGGTCAGGGAGAATGACAGATTAGGGGTTGTGGTGATCTGGGTGACATCTGTAGAAATGGTAAGACATTGCTGGGTTTTGGATAATTTTTGACCAGAGTAAGCAGGATTTACTGATTGTTGATCGTGTGAGGGCTGGGGAGAACCTGGAATCAAAGATGACATCTAAGTTTGGGTCTTTGGAGTTGGTATTTGGTGAGATGGGCAAGACTTCTGAAAGAGGGCAGGTTTGTGGATGGGGAGAAATTCAGGAGCTCAGTTTTAGATTAGATTGAGTTAAAAATGCCAGTTGGACACACAGGTGGAGATGCTGGAAAGGCAGTTGAATAAGGCATAAAGGTGGGCTTGAGCCAAGGGCATAGCACCTTGGTCTCCAGACTTTCTCTCAACAATAAAAAATAACATACAGTGTCAATATATCTATTTCTATGTAGACATACTAATACATACATTATAATTTAAGTATATAGTAGAAGTTCAAAAACAAACCATAACAGACTTGCAGTATAAAGCAGACTCATGGGTAAAGGAAGAGTTCCCATGTATCCGTTTTCAGAACCATTGCTAGTCAGGGTACAGTCCATAGCCGCCACTCCGCTCAGGGAAGATCAGCTTTGGAAGACACTGTTACAAAAGAAGTAGAAGTAACCATTGTAATCCTGAAGGTTTTCCTCCATTGCAGTGCATTGTGGAGATCCCACTAATTAACAACTGTGTTTTTGTAAACACTGAGTTGGTGACATGCACAAACAATGTCATCTCAGCACAATGAAATCAAAGACCTGAGTGAGGAAGTCCTCTCCCTCCCCCACACCATGTTCACCTCCTGTACCATATTGGGCTGATCCACTTAAGGACCCTGGCAGGGCACCAGATCAGTCTGATCCTCATAAGGTTTAATTCTCTATAAATTGACATTGGGTTTGTGGGACTGTGGGAATGCCTGACAACTGCAGAGCTGGGAGTTGGGCGTGGCAGCATGTTCCTAAGGTCCCTGCCGCTTGGGAAGCTGAGGCCAGAGGACCACTTGAGCCCAAGTGTACAAGGCCAGCCTGGGCAACACAGTAAGACCCTGTCTCGGGAGGGGGGTAGAGAACAAAACTGAAGAGTTGGAATTTGGGAGTCCCTGAGACTCAGAACAAGATGTGGGAGTCCAGTGGGAGATCCAGAAGTGGACGAGATTGCCAGACCTTGGGATCTAAGTAGGTCTGGCTGGTTTAGTTTTTCAGGAAGTCAAGGTTCCACCTTCAGAGTACCACTTAAACAAAAACTAGAACCTAGGTGTACACCTGTAATCCCAACAACTTTGGAGATTAAGACAAGAAAGCCACAATTTAGGGAGACCCTGTCTCGGATTTAAAAAATGAAAAGGGCCGGGTGGAGCACCCCTGGTTCAATCCCCAGTACAAGGAAAACAAAAGGCTCAGAACCTGTTTACACTCAAATCTTGATTGTCTCACATGCTTTTAGAGTTTAATTCCTAAGCAGAAATACATTGTGAAAGTTGTTTTGGTTTGATTTTAGTTTTGGTTTTTGATGACTGTTAACCAGCATCATCCACTGTAGAATATAATTGGTCTTCTGTGTCCACATGCTCCACATGGACAGATAAGGTCAACTCAGATTGAAAATGCTCTAAAAGGAACGGAAGTTTATATATGTACTGAACTTCTTCTTCTCATTATTCCCTACCAGTACATTTACATAGCATTTACATTGTATTATGAGTCACCTAGAGATGATATAAAGTCCTCTGGCTACACAAATACCACTGGGGATTTGGATATCCTGGGGGGCATCCTGGAAGCAGTTCCCACAGCTACTGAAGGACAGCTATACTTCTCTTTTGGACCTTTTCCCATTGCTCCTAATGCATCTGATTAACTTGTACCCCAGCCAGCAAGGGTCTTCAGCCCCACGGCTCCTATACAATGGGCCTGTGTGTGTGTTTATACTTTTTAAACTGTGGATTGAAGGTAAGACTGCTGTGATCAGCCTATCTGCCTGACAGGGGGAAGCTATTTCTTTGTCTTCTGGAAGGGTATTTGGAGTATGACCCGGGTATCTCAACATCTCTACACGGAAGTTCTCCCCATTTGAACCTTGACCTTTGGAATAGGGTCCAGAATTCTATCAGAATGAACTTGGTAGAAATACAACTGTATCTTGTTTTGACATCGATAAAAGAGGATCAGTGTCATGTTTTCAGGACACCATGTGGGTTGTTTTAATGTTGATTCTGTCCTAAGAGTTGTTTCTCTGCCTCTTTTTAGAACAATGCTAAAGTAGCCGTGCTTGGGGCCTCCGGAGGAATTGGGCAGCCCCTCTCACTCCTCCTGAAGAACAGCCCCCTTGTGAGTCGCCTGACCCTCTATGATATCGCTCACACACCTGGGGTGGCTGCAGATCTGAGCCACATCGAGACCAGAGCAACTGTGAAAGGTACTGGCCACGCCCACCCTAGAGCCTGCCATCTTCTCCCCATAGGCCAGGGTCTTGATTCTAGAACAATTAGACGTAACTAGATGTTCAAAAACGTGCAAATTGTGTTAATTTCAGGAATTAAAGTTTTATAAACAATTATACCCATTTGGACTTGGAACCATAAAAATTTAAATGGCACTGCCTTAGAAAAACAAGGTTGTCCAGTCTTCCCACTCTTTACTCTTTCTAATGTGGAAAGTAGTGTGAGAACAGGCAGGGGGAAGTGTCAGGAAGCTGCTGGGGCAGACAGAGGTGCTGCTCCCGGGGGCTGCAGGTTGTCCTCCCTCCACCTCCCGCTCCCCAGTCAGCATCTGAAACACGCTGCCCTAGGGAGCTGAGCCTTTCCACACAGGTACGTGGTTCACAGTTAGAGTTGCATAGTTATGAGGCCTGCTCATTTCACCTTCACCATATGTCACCATTTTTTCATTTCACCAGGTTCTTAGTAATTTTTAAAGCTGCCCATAATTTCTCATTTATTTACTGTACCCATACTATTGGCCATTGAGCCACTTATAAGTTGCAGTAGATCTTTATATCTCCTTTCTTAGAATACTAAAAGTAGAGTCAGTGAGTGTGAATATTTCAAAGTTCTTGCTACAAAGTAGCAAATTGCTGAAAGTTGTGCTAAATGCTGTTGCGGACTGACAGTAGGTAAGAAGACCCCTTCCATAGTGTTTCCAGTTCAAGAAGTTGACTCCCAGCTTGTATTTATGAGCCTTCCCTGAATTTGTTTGCCCACTTTCTTTTGAGCTGTATCTTTGGTTTTTGAGATCACCTGCAATAGGAAAAAGTCAAAATCAAAGCAGATTTTAAACATTGTAGCAAATCTTTGACAGCAAAACTGTAACATGTCCCTTGATGATAGATGGTGGTACTGGGAGTTCTTGCTGGGGACCCCAGGGCATTTCTCTCACCTGGCACCTTTGCTCTGAGGAGTGAGACCGAAGAGACTGAGTGGCAGGCAGCTAATGCAGCTACCCATGGTGTGCAGAGGCTAGTGAGCTGGACAAGGACAAGAGAATGGCTGGGTTTGGTTTTGTGGGAACGTGGAGGACCAGTGGGGGCCTGGGCAAGGAGAGGCTGCAGGAAGGTGGAATGATGGTCCGGCCAGCTCACAGGCAGTAGTTGCCACTTTTCATGGGGCTCTCCAGCTTTTGTGGAGGCCTTTGGTTGGTGTGAGGCCCAGGTGGGGGTCGTCCTTCCCAGGTCTTGTCCCCCAGAGGCAGTAGCCTGTCTGGGTTAGAAAGGTGAGCTTGCTGTCCTGGGGTGTATTTTCTAGGCTACCTTGGACCTGACCAGCTGCCAGACTGCCTGAAAGGCTGTGACGTGGTAGTGATTCCGGCCGGAGTCCCCAGAAAACCAGGTGTGTGTTCCAAAGCTTTGCCCGGCATCTTCCTATATGTTGCTAAGAAGGGGATGTTCCTTTAAAAATGAATTGAACCTGTGGGGCACAATGGTGTGCACACCTGTAATCCCAGCAACTTTGGAGGCGGATGCAGGAGGATCACAAATTCAAGTCCAACCTCAGCAAATTAGCAAGACCTGGTCTCAAATTAAAATTAAAACAGGTTGGGGATGTAAATCAGTGGTTCAGCACCCTGGATTCAACCCCCAGTACCGCAAAAAAAAAAAAAAAAAAAGAGTTCGGTCTCTTCCCTAAGAAAATACCACAGGCTCCCCAGTGCCCCTGAGACAAAGATCACGTGTGGGCCTGGTGTTTAAAGTCAGCCGTTATCTGCCATTTGTCCCTGCCCTGATGTGTCACCATTCTGCTCATGCCTGGAATGCCCTTCCTCCACCCAGCTACACCCCGGGCTTCTTACTAATCCCTGATGATCCTTCTCAGCCATCGGCCTCCCCAGCTCCCACCCCACCCCTGCTGTGGCACTTGCCACACCAGATTGCTCACCCTAGAAGTTGGATCTACTTGAAATGGGAGCACCGTCCTGTTCTTGTTGAGTTTCCTATAACCGCCGACACCCGGCACTTGGCTCCCATTTGGAAATTCACCGTGTTCCTTATGAACATCTCGCACTGGGTCATTTCAGGCATGACACGGGATGACCTGTTCAATACCAACGCAACAATTGTGGCCACCCTGGCCGCTGCCTGTGCCCAGCATTGCCCTGAAGCCATGGTCTGCATCATTTCCAATCCGGTGAGTACAGGCAGAGTGGTACTGTGTCCAGGCCACGTTGGCCACAAAGGTTTACCGTCGTGGTAGGGAGAATGCTCTGAGAGACCCAAGGCTTGTTTCCCGAGGGTGCCTTCCGGCACAGTGAGTTTGAACCCGGCCCTCCAGCCAGCTCTCCTGTCTGTACCCTGGAAGACAGTCTGTTCCGAAGGCTTCTTTTAGCCATGATTGTGGGAGCCTCTGGAGTCCTCCTGCTGTGTTTCACTTGGGGTTTACAGTTCTGGGTCCCTATCCTCCCCTCCCCTCACACAGCCACCCCTGCCCTGCTACAGCTTGCAGGTAGTGGCTGGCGTGAGGACAGCCATGGTCCCCGGGCCTGGGCTGGCAACACCTCGGGTCATGTGTGCACCAGCTGCCCTCCGCTTCCCTCCTAAGTCGTGTTGGTGTCCAAGTGCACAAGGATCTGTGGGATGGTGCAGTGGCGGTGACTGGGGGACAGGGCTGCTGGCCAGAGGAGAGGGTCCAGTCTTCCCCACTAGCTCACCTCCTCAGGGGTGTGGTTGAAAGTGGACAGTTGCAGTGTCCTGCGGGGAGCTGGCAGGTGTCTGCTGTGAACCCCATGGTTCATCCTGTTCTGTGATCACTGTGGGGAGGGTCAAGCCTACTGCCGCACATGAAGTCACTGAGTCTCCACAGCAGCCTCCTACTTGTCCCCGTTTTACAGATAAAGAAGCCAGGTCCTAGGGAGTTTGGGTGACTTGCCCAGGGTGCCAACATAGAAGGACGGAATTGGGATTTGACCCTAGTTCATCTGCTTTGAGTAAGCTCCAGTCAGCAGAAAGTGCCCCACATAGCCAGCGTCACATCTGAGTTGGTAACTGATGGCCACCCCAGGAATACATGTCCCCTGCAGCAGGGGGGCTTTTGTTTTCATAGTGGGTCAGCCCTGTCCTGTGAATGGCGTGCCTGTGAGCAGTTACCAGGGCAATTTAACCTGGCATCTGTGGACTCGTTAGTGGTCTGATGAGAGATCACATGTCTACTCCGGACAATGTCTCCTCCTGTTCTTGGCTCTGTGCTCAGAATCCAGGGCAGACCGTGCCTGTCGTTCACAGGTTAACTCCACCATCCCAATCACAGCAGAAGTCTTCAAGAAACACGGAGTGTACAACCCCAATAAGATCTTCGGTGTGACGACCCTGGACATTGTCAGAGCTAACACTTTCGTTGCAGAACTGAAGGTAAGCACCGCACCACTGTCCTTGGGTTACTTTTCTGAACTTCTCCAGCCACCTTGCTCGTTTAGCAAGGGCATTTTGACCTGAGAGTTTAAGTCTTTTTGTAGCTTGTCCCCTAATGGAAAGCATGCAGCAGGTCCCTGCAGGTTCAGAGCAGCCAGCTGCCATCTGGCTTGCTTCCCTCTGCCTTTGACCTCTTCCTAGATGTGTCAGGCTCAGGCTTTTCCCGGGTTTTTTGGTGGCCGTGCTTGGGCTGTGCTCCCCATCTTCCCTTTCTCATCACCCCTGGAAATAGTCTTGCCAGGATTAACCTGCTAGTCCTTAGACAAAGTGATAAAATCAGCAACTATGAAGAATTTAAGAAAGTTCCAGAAATCCTGATATACCAGCCTCCAGGGCCTTATTATCTGGGGCCTCCAGTTCTGGCTCCCTTGGGTTTCCCGTAGTGGCTTACCTCGGAGGGCTCTGGTGCTGCCAGCTGCTTACTCCTGGACTGTTGGACTGCACCCTAGTGTGTCTTGAGGTGGGTTTGCTTTGGTGCAGTGCCTTTCAGAAACTGCTTGCAAAGCATTTTGGTTGCATATCTAGCAGAAGCACCACTGGGCCCCAAAAGTGTCCCTTTTGAGCTGCAAGCCCTTCTGTTCTGAGTTTGCAGGCAAGGTCTCCCGAAGCAGCAGATTGTCTTGTGCACAGCTTGGTGGCAGGTGCACACACAGGACCGGAGTCCCTTTGTGCACCAGACAGATCTGCTTCTGAACCTCCAGACAATGTCCCCACTTTAATCCATGCCGCAGCATGTGGTGGGGGTGCTGTTCTAGATGTTGGAGTTGCAGAGATCCATGGGATGTGGTCCCAGGGCTTTGGGTCTCAAGTAGTGAACAGGCAAGAGACAGTTTAATTCAGTGGCCAGTTCAGCAAGCACAGCTATGTCCGGAGTTGGTAGGACCCATAGGGAAGGAACAGGAGGGCATCCGAGTGTGAAAGTGACCAACAAGAGGTGGGCCTAGTGTCCAGACGGCAGCCATACTTGTCCTTTGAGGGTTCTGGCCACGAGCTCCCGTGGCTGAACACGCCAATTCCCCAGGCCATAGTCCACAGGCTACTTGAGCCACATTTCAGATGTGATAGCCACTTGATTCCTGTGTTCTCACAGAGGGTTCTGTGAGCAGAGCTTACTTAGCCTAGAAACGAGACGGGATCCCGTCCAGACAGAGCTGTAATCGACAAGCCTCGTTGAAGTGAACTGGTGTTCTGGAAAGCTGCTGAGGTGTATCTAGAGTGAATCCAGCCTCCAGGGCTGGCCCTTCCCTCGCCCTCTGGGCCGTCTGGCCCCTCCGCACCACCCTCTCCCTGGGCACACTTGTCTCCTGGCATGTACATTTTATGCTCTGCTGGTGCCACATCTGCTCTTGTGTGCCCGATGGCGCTGTCACCAGTCCTGTTGCCTGGAGTCCCCTTCCATCTTGTCGCACAGCCTGGAGCCATCACCTGTCCTTATTGAAAGGGCGGTCCAGACACAGGGCTGTGTCTCTGTCCCTGGGGACACGCAGAGCCTCAGCACATGTGCCCTGCAGGAGCCGGCCCTCCCTCTCCTCTGACATGAGCCAGGCTCCCGAGCCGCAGGCACCTGGGGAAGGTGGTGTCCCTGTGGTCACCACTCACCTCCCCACCGTCACCCCCACCAAGTTCTTTTTTGTCTGCTTTTAGAAACACTTGGGACACAGATTCCTGGGGGCAGCGTACCTTGGTTTAAAAGCGAATGGGCCTCTCCAGCAAGCCTGCGGCCTTGAGCTGTGCTTTGGTCTCTATCCGTCCCAGTGAGCGGCAATTGACACGCTTCTCCCCTGAGTTTCCTGGAATAGGAATGAGGAAACAGCAGTTGACTGTTCTCTACGACAGTGTGGGGACTCAAGTGTGGCCTTCTCCAGGGAGAAGAATGGCATTCACACTGGGAAAGAGGGCTCGGCCTCACATTCTGAGAGGATGTCTGGGGGACTTCAGGCAGCGGGTGGTCTCAGCTCCTGAGAAGAACCTGTGCTGACCTCCCCAGGCAGAGAGCCCCGTCACACCTGTTCACACTGGTGTCCGACCATCTGGTACAGCTGGGATGGGACAATGTCTCTTCCCTGACTCCTTTGTCCTAAGTCCTGTGAATTTTCCCAGTGTGGCCGATTTAGACGGAGTGAGGGTTTTGTGCCCAGAGAGCGTGTTGACAACTAACCAAGCTTCGCACTTTGGTGAGCAGGGTTTGGATCCAGCCCGGGTCAGCGTTCCCGTCATTGGCGGCCATGCTGGGAAGACCATCATCCCCCTGATCTCTCAGGTACGTGTGCCAGTGACACTGCAGGAAGCTCTAGATCACAGCGCGCTCGCAGGGCCACCCGAGACACTCGGGAGGGAGAAGAGTGAACCAAGACTGTGTTTTGAAAGGATCCCTGCTGGCAGCAGCCGCTCCAGGATGCCTGGGGCTTTCCTGCCTGGACCATGGGACCGTGGGGGTCCGAGGGTGTGGCCATGGGAACCAGGGGAAGTGTCCCATTCCTGCGCTAGGTCAGGGCAGGAAAGGTGCTGTGAAAACAAGCAGAGGCTGGCACAGGGGAGCTCCAGTGCCCACTGTTCCGGAGGCTGAGGTGGGAGGAGCACTTGAGCCCACAAGTGCAAGGCCAGTCTGGGCAACACAGCCAGACTCTGCCTTTAAGTGGGGAAAAAGGAGTAGAGACACTTGGCACTACCAGGAAGGAGACTCATCTGACTGAGCTCATGGCCCTGAATCCAGTGCCTAGGAAGGACAAAATGTGTGTGCTATTTTTGCCTTAAATGTGTGATCTTACAAGAAAATCATGAGGAAATGTCACACATCCAAATTGAAATTGTTTTTATAAATGTAGTGATCAAAAAAGAAAAATCAGGAAAAGCTGAGGGACTGAGAATAGACTAACTGAACACTAGCAGGGATCCGACCCTGGCTCTGGAACAGGACTGGAATAGCAGTGGGCAATGAAGTCTGAAGCCCAGGTCCTGACATGTGGATGTCAGTCTCCCAGCCACATCACTGCACTGTGGTCTTGGGAAATGCAGCATTGGGGAAAACTAGTGACGGGAAATCTATGTGGTAATTTTTCAGCTTTCTTTTAAAATGAGTAGTGGGCCAGGTATGGTAGTGCATGCCTGTAATCCCAGTTACTCAGGAGGCTGGGGCAGGAGGATTGTAAGTCGAGGCCAGCCTCATCAACTTAGAGATGATCTCCTAATGAAAAAATAAGTAAGTAAAAAGGGCTGTGAAGTCGCTCAATGGTCGAGTGCTCCTGGGCTGAAACCAAATACCTTTAAAAAGGCAGGGAGTGGGGGAGGTCACCAAGCCTCCCTGCAGAGTTTGTCTTTTCTTTATAAAGAAAATATCTGTTTCCCTTGCACTCGTGCCTGGAGGGAGCCCACTGTGAGAGAGGGCAGGGGTTGGTGGGCCTGGGGGGCTCTGCACCCGGGGTGAGCTCAAAGCTGCTTTATGACCTGTGGCTTTGCTTGTAGTGCACCCCCAAGGTGGACTTTCCCCAAGACCAGCTGACAGCGCTCACTGGACGGATCCAGGAGGCAGGCACTGAGGTGGTGCAGGCTAAAGCTGGAGCAGGTGGGACCCTTGGGAAACCTGGACGGGGAGCCCTGACACCAAGCCCCAAGTGGGCGGAGTGGGAGGCGGAGGCTGCCGGCAAGGAGTGGGGTTTTCTGTGTGCGTTTGCCATAGCTTGATGAGAAGGCTCTGCGGAGGAGGAGCTTGGCTTGCCGAGGGGGCCAGGGCGATGGCGGGAGCGGAAGACTAATTCTGTGTAGTTGGGGTGGGATTCTCAGCAGTAAGCTGGGACAGCAGCAGATGTCCCGTGAAGCAGGCTGCCCTGGGCTAACCTGACTCGCTCCCCTAGGCTCTGCCACCCTGTCCATGGCCTATGCTGGTGCCCGCTTTGTCTTCTCCCTCGTGGATGCCATGAACGGCAAGGAAGGAGTCGTCGAGTGCTCCTTCGTGAAGTCCCAGGAGACAGACTGCACCTACTTCTCCACGCCCTTGCTGCTGGGGGTAGGTGTCCCTGCGAGAATCGTCATCCGGGAGCTGTCCCCGTCCCAGGGCTCCACAGTACACATGTCCCTGGGCAGTGGCTGCACACCCTTGTCTGGATGTGCTCTGGCTTTGGGGGGCAGAAGCACATCTCAGAATTAAGAGCCAGGAGCGCCACACTGAGGAGTGTGCCTCTTGTTCACACGGACTTGACAGCTGGTGCTGAGCAGTTGTGTGACAGTGGTGACCGATGAGGCAGCCCAGGACAGCTCTGAGAGCAGGCTTCCCTGCACAGCCCCTGCGCCATTGCCCTTCCTTACCTCTGACCTGCTCATTTGCCCTGACCTCAGGCCGTGGCCCATGCCCTTCCCAGGAAGCCTGGAGCTGGGGCACAGCTGGGGACTTTGATCCCTGCCCCAGTACTTTCCTCCTGGGAATGTGCCTCTAGGGACGGAGCCCGTCTTGTCACATTGCTGGCTTCAGGTGGCTGTTCGGGGGCACCTGTGCAGTCTGGTTGGCTCTTCACTGAGCTTGAGTGAGCAGAGACCCTTGGGTCTCTCCGCTTTCCATGCATGTGAGCACTGTTGAAATCAGGCAGGTGTGTGGTCACATCATCTCATGCCCAGGAAGTAGGTCTCCTGACCCTCAGGCCCCCCCGGGCCTTTCCCATGGATGCTCTCACGCTGGAGAGCCCTGGGACGTGGCATTGGCCCTGGAACTCCCTTTGGTGGGAACACGTTGGTCAGCATAGTTCAGGGCCCAGGTGGTGGCAGGTGTGACAGCGCTGGGGAGAGAACACCTGCGGCTGGGGCCTTGGCTGGAGAAGGTGCAGCACACCCCCTTGGAGCTGGGTTGGAGGCTGTTGCACAGAGGTGACACAGTGGCAAGGCACCTGTGTCTTTTGTGCGTCCTGGCTTGAACCCAGGGTTGCTTAGCCACCGAGCCACATCCCCAGCCCTGTTTGTATTTTATTTAGAGACAGGGTCTTGCTAGGTTGCTGCCTTGGCCTCCCAAGCCGCTGGGATTGCAGGCGCTACTGCACCCAGCTGACACCTGCATCTTTGATGTCAGACATTCACCTACGTAATTAGATTCGATTCAAGTAAATTTTAACATTCCTTCAGTCCTTGATGAACTTGGGGAAGAGACTAGAACCCAAAATTACTGTGCTGTTGGTGCTGCTGATGGTGAGCACTTTGTAGCAGGTGCTTGGCGAGTCGTCCTCATGGGAGGGAGGCGTGGAGCGGGGAGAGTGCCCTTCGTAGATACAGAAATGAATTGGGAGTGTGAGCCACTGCCCACGGTACGTGCCCGGTGAAGACAGCAAAGGCCCCAGCTGGGACTGTCTGCCTGCAGCCTGAGCTCCCGACCTGGGCTCAAACCCGCCCGAGCCAGCAGCTGCCCACAGCTGCCTGTGTAGTCGCCAGGCAGAGCCAGTGAAGGTGCAGGTGGGTTTCTGTGACACTCTGGTTTTCCAGATGTTACCACCTCCCTTCTCCCCTCCAGAAAAAGGGCCTAGAGAAGAACCTGGGCATCGGCAAAGTCTCCTCCTTTGAAGAGAAGATGATCGCCGAGGCCATTCCTGAGCTGAAAGCCTCCATCAAGAAGGGAGAGGACTTCGTCAAGAACATGAAGTGAGGTGCGGGTGACGAGCAGCGGCTTCCTTAACTTATGACAGCATCGCCTCGCCAGAAGGTGGCTCCGATGCTTGCGTTTAATTTGCTTCGATGATGGTTATTGTGTCGATGTTATCATCCCTTCCAAATTGTGGCTGGTCTATTGGTGCGACAATAAAAGCAGACTTTGATTTTCTTTCTCAAGGTCCTTCTGTAAGTGTTCTTCCCTCCCGTGAGCACGGACGTGGGGTGTCCGCGCCCCTCTGCAGTCACATCAGTGTTCCTTCACGGTAGATGGAGGCATCGGGAACTTCAGGAAATCTTATTTCTGACACGGGTAGAGCGCTCAGCCCTGGGTACCTGCTCCTCCACGCTGCCCCGCACCACTTCGTATGCCGGGTGTGACCTGAGGGGGTGTCCTTGCCTTCACAGGGCGTCGCCGGCTTGGTGGCTCATGCCAGCGGCCCTTCCCTGGCACTGTTCCCTGCTTTGAGCTGCCTGGACTGGCTCTGCCCCCTCTGAGCTCAGCCTCCTCAGCACCAGCCCCAACCGACACCACAGCCAGAGTCTCCAGGAAGTGAGGGTGGGGACGGGAGCCGGCTGAACACAGCTGCTGGCAAAGCCGTGGCTCCGGGTCCTCTTCGGGGCCCAGTGAAAGGCTATGCTGGTTGGGGTGTGGGAGTGCAGGGCAATTGGGTCCCTTCAGCAACAGGCAGCGTGACCTCTGAAGTGCAAGCGGCTCTGCCTGAGAAGGAACTTTCCGGCACCAGGCGATGCCTTCCGGGTGGGATGGGGGATTCCCGCCCCAGTTGTCTTAACTGTGTAAAACCTAAGAAGAAACCAGGAAAATCGTCTCTGGAACGATCCAGCCTCTTGGCCGTGCCTGTCCTCCGAGGGCTGCTGGCCACGAGCCTTCTGTGGCTGCTCTCCTGCTCGCCTGCCCTGCTCTGGGGAATTGCCCAGAGGCTTTACCTTAGGACCCTGTGCTGACACTGGGCATTCACTCCACGTGGCGGTGGCGGCTGCTTGGGCTGCAGCCTTCAGGAGCTGGGATAGACTTGGACATCCAGGGCAGGAGCTGGTGCTTGGGACACTGCAGGGTGGGGACAGCTGGGCCTCCCTGTCCTCACGGGGCCTATGGAAAGGTGGGTGGATTTGCCCAGGGCTGAGGGCAGAGGCCCTGAGGGGGCACAGCTTCCCCAGGGCCCCGATCTGGGTTAGAGCAAGTCACAGGGAAGCCAGGTATGTTGTGAGGTGACCCCCCAAGCCCACGAGTGCCAGGAGGCCAGGGTCTTTGGGGACCAGTTCTGATCATTTCACAAAAGCATGAAGTACTTTCTCATGTTACGCTTTTAGTAGCTGGCTCATCCTTAGGAGGGACACATCTGTCATTTATTCCACATTGGATAGTGAGGTTTTTAATCTTTTGCTTCTCTAAAGAGCATGGTCCAACCTCACTGCCCGCTTGGACCCTGTGGGGGTCTACAGGCAAAGCACGGTGCTCGCTCTTCTCAGGGTGTGCTTGCTATTTCAGGGATTCTTGCAGCAGGCACCAACAGGCAAGGACCTACGACCTGAGAGGTCAAGGGATATTTTGGATTAGGATGGTCACTACTCATCTGTACTGGGGATGACCACTTGGCCCTCGCTACCCCTCGGAAGTTCAGATCTAGCCATCCAAGGCAGAAGGCCCAGAATCTGAAATGTTCCCTATTCTTCTGGATTATTCTGGGGGGGGTGGAGGATCCAGGCTGTGGAGACATCAGCTGTCCCAGAGTTCTTCTCACCGTAAAATCCTGTTCCTGATTCCTCAAGGATCAGCAAGAAAATGCAGACGAAGCATCAGAGAGGAGAGGGCTCCTCTAGATGTCTTTGCGGAACAAGAGTCGGGCAGATTGCCCCCACTAAGCGACCTAGAGGAGGAGAGACCACTCGGGCCGAGCCCGAAGGCTGGGCAGCATTTCAGCCAGTAAACCAGGCAGGATGGCCAGAAGGGACTGGACCCAAGATGGATTTGGGGAACAGCTGAGGCCCACAATGAGGGGGGCAGGCTGGTAAGGGACAAGTCTGTGTACCCTACTGAAGGGTCACCCTGGGATCAAGGCAACAGGATGTCCAAGGAACTGAGCAGCTTGGTGACAGGATTCTAGGCTGAAACTTATCAAACTTCAACAAGGACGATCTTGGGACTCGGAGGGACCTGGGCAGAGCCAACCCCCTGTGGTGTCCCTGCTGCAGGCCTGCAGGGCACCCTGGAAGCGGGAACAATGAGGAGGCAAGGAAGCCGAGGGCCAGCCATGGTTGGCAGTGAGTGGGGGAGGGGTGTCAGCTCATGGAGATCAGCCCCCTGCACCTCCCAGCAACTTCTACCCCCAGAAGTCTGTCACATGTCACGTGGTTAACCACCTTGGGCCTGACCCCCTCCCGGGCTGCAGTGTGGACTGCCATCCCTGCCTTTGGGTAACCTCCTGACCAACTCCTATCCCCAGAGTTGAGGAAAAAAGCCCAGGAGTTGTGTGTATAGTGCTAATGACCAAAAGAGGTGGCTGAGGCCTTTGCCAGAGGAAGCCAGGAAGCAATTCTCAGAGCAGAGGGAAGCCTGGTGTGGAGGGAGTGGATCCCCACAAGGAAGCCAGTCTTGCCTGTCTGGCAGACAAAAGCTCACCTGCGGTCCCAGCAGCTCCGGAGGCTGAGGCAGGAGGATGGCGAGTTCAAAGCCAGCCTCAGCAACATAGCAAGGTGCTAATTCAATTCAATTCAGTGAGACTCTGTCTCTAAATAAAATACAAAAGAGGGCTGGGAATGTGGCTCAGTGGTCAAGTGCCCCTGAGTTCAATCCCTGGTATCATAAAAAAAAGAAGAAAGAAAGCCGGTCCTGCAAAGAAGCTGCCACTAGCACTGGGCAGACACAGCCATGCCAGGTAATTATAAAGAAAGTGGAGGATCAAGTCTGCAAAGGCAGAAGAGAAGGCACAGATGGCTTATCCCAGAAGGACCCTGACCTCCTTGACAGGGGCCTTAGGGAGGACCAGCCTCCTCTGCAGTTCTCCCATGCAGCCTGGAGGGGGCAATAGAGGCTGGCGCTGCGCTCAGCTCCTAGGACTGGCTGGGTCACCCACACAGCAAGTTTAGCATTCCAGAGCCAAACCTGCTTCTGGTGCTGTCTGGTCTCACTTGTCCAGCCAGGAGGGGACAGCCACTTTCCATCATGGAAGCCAACCCAGGGAGGACTGTGGAACCCAGCTCCCAGGTTGGGCCTGGAGCCTCAGTATCAGTGCAGGAGGTTGAGTGAGGGACCCCCCATGCCCAAGAGAAGCAAGACCGTGGCTCCTGAGATGAGTTCACCTGGCAACCTTGAGTTCCTCTGTCTCCAGTGCCCTGTGTGGACAGCCAAGGACAGGCCTAACACTAAGGGGCGGGGAAGCGGCCAAATGGCCAGAAGGGAGAACCTGGGCCCGACCTGCAGCCTCTGTGGGCATCTGCAGCAGCTTGTCCTTCCAAGTGCTGGGCCTTGATTGGACCTTTTGCTTCCAGGGACAAACCCCACCAGAGGCTACATCTGCCCCTGCTGCCTGCATCCTGGCCTGCTAGATTCAACCGCTTGGGGCAAACTTCGGGAGCAGCCAGAGCTGCTCAACCAGAAATATGTTGTTTTGGAGCTGAAGAAATAGCCCATTTCGGAGAGCACTCGCCTAGGATGCGCAGGGACTGCTGTTTGAATCCCTGGCCACTCAGGCGTGGGGGAGGGGGGGGTAGAGCTCTTGGAGCTGAAGAAATATGTTATTTTGTTTCCTTCCCTTCACTCTTTTCTACAGAGTCCATTAGGGTCACCCTGGGGTGGCAGAAGCAAATGCCAAAGGGAGGTAGGACCAGGTGGGTTGATTTGGGGCCAGTTTGCACTGGGCAGCTGATCTGGTAGTGAGATAGAGATCTATCCAAACCAACCAGTCAACTGCTGCTGCCCCGTCTGGGGCCCCTCCCTGGGGACTCCCCGCACCCCGCACCATGGAAAAGGCGTACCCCTTGGCAACAGCATGGGGTCCCCCAACCCACTGACCAGTGCCAAAGGGCTTCTAGAGGTTAAATATTTTAACACCACCATGGACAGCACCCCTTCTGCAGAAAAGCTGAGTCAAAGCATGGGGGTGGGGGACAGAACACAAGCTACAGACCCCCAGCAAGACACCCACAGAGCTGTCCCCCTAGCCACCCTTCAGCCCAAGGAAAGGGTCCAAATTCAGAACTTTGGAGTGGTTTTCCGATGAGTTCCCCCATCCCAACTCTCTCCCGAGGTACTGATCACCCAAGGCTGCCTCCAGCATAGTCAATAGCAATCAATGCAGTCTCCCCCCTCCCCTGCCCCCCACAGTACTGGGAATTGAACCCAGGGGCATTCTACCACTGAGCCACATCCCCACATCCTAAACCCTTTCATTTTTATTTTGAGACAGGGCCTCCCCAAGTTGCTGAGCCTGACTTCGAACTGGCAGTCCTCCTGCCTCAGCCTCCCGAGTGGCTGAGATTACAGGTGAGCACCGTGACATATGTGTTATACAATACCAAGCATGAGAAGGAACATCCCAATGAATATTGGTATTTGAATGTAAAGCATGCAAAAGGGTCTTAAAGGAATACACACCAGTTAGCCTGGTGTAAACTTCCAGAATGGGGGCGGAAACTGCCTTGGGAATGTGTATTGCACATAGAGCGCTCTCAAATTTTTACTCTTTATTCTTTGCGTGATGGGGTTGAATTGTATCCCTAAAAGTGTGCATGTTGGAGTCTGAAGCAAGTTTGCTGCCAATGTGACCTATCCAGATGCTGACACAGGAAGAGCCCTAATCCAATACAACTGGTATCATAAAAGGAAGAAATCTGGCAGGGCGTGGTGGCACACAACTGTGATCCTGTGACTCAGGAGGCTGAGGCAGGAGGATCACAAGTTCGACGCCAGCTTAGGCAACTTAGTGAAACCCTGTCTCAAAATAAAAATAAAGGGCCTGGGGAGATAGCTCTGTCGGTAGAGTGCTCGCCTTGCAAGCACAAGGCCCTGGGTTCGATCCCCAGCACTGCAAATAAATAAATAAATAAATAATAAAAAGGACTAGGGATGGGGTTCAGTGGTAGAAAAAGCAGCCCTGGGTTCAGTCCCCAGTATGGGGGTGTGGAGAGAACAAAGGAAAAAGGCAGGGGAGGGGATTGGGACCCAGGCACAGGCACAGGAAGAGCCCCATGAGAAGATGAGGACAGAGACAGGATGATGTGATATGCAAGCCAAGGAGCCCCAAGGATGGCCAGCAAACCCCAGAAGCCAGGGGACAGGCCCACGACGGACCCTTCCTCATAGGCCTCAGAAGGAACCAACCCTGCTACGACGCCTCCATTTCAGAACTGTGAGACGATACATTTGTGTCGTTGAAGCCATCCAGTTTACGGAACTTTGTTACAGCAGCCCCAGCAAACGAATACACTTTGTATAATATTCCACAACGTCCCCCCCCCATAGAAGTCAGGATGCACCATGACTCTTATTTGTTGTATGGGTCCATTTTTCATTACTATCACAAAATGCCTGAGGCCAGGTAACCGATGAAGGGAAGAGGTTTATTTAACTTACAGTTTAAAGGCTGAAAGTTCAAACAGTATGGCACTGGCTCTGATGTGGGCCCTGCTGGCTGCATCACATCATGGAGGGGAGTGTGGAACAGAGGGAGAGACAGGAAGCCAGAGGGAGTGGGAAGGGCCCGTCTTGCTCTCACACAAGCGTCTCACCAGAACTCACCAGGCTCCCGTGAAATAACCTGAATCTCTTCCAGAGCAGAGGTTGGCCCCCTCCTCCCCGTGACCCAGTGACGACCTCTGAGGCTCCACCACCTTGTGCCTCCCAACACCACCGCAGGGAGCTGAAGAGCTGGCTCTGATGCAGGAGCCCTGGGGGCAAACCACAGGGAACCAAAGCATCTGTGAGCTCCAAGTTCAAGTACGTACTCTGACACCACCAGCCGTCAGCTCCCCAGGCCAGCAGGGCCCCCGGGCCTGAGCACGGTCTTGTCCAGGGATGTAGCAACCCCCACTGTGGCCCCATTTCATGGATGAGGATGACTTGCCCGCACTCAGGCCGCTCACGGTGACCAGACAGGATCGGAACCCTGGTCGCGTGACCCCATGCCCGGGGCTCTGTGCCCTTCTCGGGGTGCCAATGTACCCCCAGCCTTGGCACCTGTTTGACCTCGGGACCGGCCCCGCCCTGATGAGCCGTGGCCTGCTGTTCTTCATCACGGAAAGCCCTCTGCCACCTTGGAGAGATGCGCGCGAGGGCGCACGTGGGTTCCTTCTCCCGCGGAGCTGGGGAGGGACCGAAGATCACACTGCCCGAGCGCTCTGCCTTGAGTCACAACCCGTAGGGACCCAGCTTCTCCTGTGGCAAACCATTCTCAGAGAGGGAGGCCGCATGTCCTTGCCCAGGCCCAGAGCACTGGCTTCTGTCCCTCAGAGACCAAGGACTCTCAACTTCCAGGGTCCCCTGCGGTAGGCAGATACTGTCCCCCCAAAGATGTCCACATCCCATTGCCAGGAACTGGAGGATCTGTGACATCCTCAAGGTGGAGAGAGGGGCCACAGCCGGGAAATTCAGCAGCTCTGGAAGCTGCCGTGGGCAAGGAAACCGACCCCCTCTACCGCCAGAGGGAACCAGCCCTCCTGACACCCGGCGCTGAGAGATTCTGGCCTCCAGAACTGTGAGGCGATAGATTTGTGTTGCTTTAAGCCACGGAGTTTGTGTCCCTTGTCATGGCAGCCACAGGAAACCAGTACACCCTCCCAGTACACACCTCCCAGGTGTTTTGCAACTGCAGACCCTTTAATCAGCATGATCTCTAAGGTGGGTACAATTAGCATCTTCATTCTCCAGTCAAGGTAATTGATGCCCAGAGAGGTAAAGTAACTTGTCCAAGGTCACACAGTGGGTAAGAGGAGCTGGGAAGTGAACCCAGGCGATCAGGCTGTGGACATTTCCCCCTTCTCCAGGGTGTCCTGCAGCCTTGGGGAGCTCAAGGCCAAGTCTCAGGGGTTTCCCAGTAGCTCTGTCCACCACCAGGGGGCCCCTGCACTGAGCTGGTTCTGTCTCCTGAAAGCGGAACCTTTGGGTTTGTTGGACTCCTGGGTCATGACCCCTGGATGGGGGTCCCTGGGCCCCGTGCTGTGAGGCGGGATCTTGGTCACACTCTGCAGGTGGACGCTGGGATGAAGGGGACCAGTCACTCACAGAGGGGCCAGCGAGGCCTGCCCAGTGGCTCTCAGGACTGACAGCCACCCCACCCAACTCCCTGCCGTGCATCTCTCTCTGTGGGTGTAGGGGCGGGGGTGTCAGGTCCCATGACAGGGCCACCTCACAACCCCCAGGTGCCATCCCCTGCCCAGTGCGCAGGGGCCGCCTCAGCCCCGAGCCCAGGGGGTCGGCTTGGGAGCATGGCAAGTCCCTCTCCTGGAGGAAGCTGGTCTGGTCCCTCCCGGGACAGGCTCCCTCAGGCTCCCCAGTCCCCTGACCTCGGCCCCCTCCTCCCCATGCGTCCCCCTCCTTCCCGAGCTGCGGCTCCACCAAACCCACCTCCCTTCCTAAAAATAACTCTCCTCCGCCGGCTCCTCCAGGCGCCTGCTGGATTTAATATTCTCCAGCTGAGCTGGGAGGGAGCCCTGCTCCGGGCAGACCTGCACTGGTAATTAGGTTAACTCACTCCAGCAGGAGGGGGATCAGAAATGCTCCTTCCACAGGCTGTGGGGCGATTCTGCTGTATGGGAAGTGGCGTGTGGCGTGGTGGGTGCTTGGTGTATGGTGTGTATGCTTATGATGCTGTGTGTTGTGTGTGTGGTGTGTAGCGTGCATGTATGATGCCGGCGCATGTGTGTGTGTACGTGCACCATGCACATGGGTGTTGTGAGAAGCAGCATTCCATCACTATATCAAAATACCTGAGGCAATTAACTTAAGAAGAAAAAAGGTTAGCTGGGCATGGTGACGCACACCTGTAATCCCAGCAGCTCAGGAGGCTGAGGCAGGAGGATCGCGAGTTCAAAACCAGCCTCAGCAACTTAGCAAGGCCCTAAGAAACTCAGCGAGACCCTGTCACTAAATAAAATATAAAAAAGGACTGGGGATGTGGCTCAGTGGTTAAGCACCCCTGGGTTCAATTCCTGGTACCAAAAAGAGAGAGAGAGAGAGAGAGAGAGCAGGTGGCGGGGTGGAGTTGATCTTGGCTCAGGTTTGGAGCTTCCAGTCCACCATCAGGGGCCCCAAGGCTTTGAGTCTCTGGCAAAAGTGGAGTATCATGGCAGGAGCACGTGGGCAGAGCCAACCACTCACCTCTTGAGCCAGGAAGTGAAAAGCCAGACAGGAAAAAGAAGAAACTGGGGTCCCACGATCCCCTTCAGGAGCTCAGCCCCCAGTGACCTCAGGACCTTTCCAGGTCCCACCTCCTAAAGGTCTACCACCTCCCAATAGCACCACCCTGGGGACCAAGACGGTAGCACACGGACTCTTGGGGTACACTCACCTAGACCACGGCAGGAGTGGGATGTGGGGAGTGTGCACAGCGCGGCGTCGGGTACAGATGTTGGGGTGCGGGGGCTGTAACTTCCACACCCCAGGCTGCCCCAGCTCAGGAGAGCGCAGAGCAGGTAGGACCCTGCCAACCTGCCGCTGCCCAGTGAGCGAACCCTGGAAGTGACCACAAAGCCTCTTGTCCTTGTGCAGAACCTTCCCTCTGTCACCTCTCGGAGTCCCAGGAGGCCTCGAAGGGAGGTGTTCACCTGGGGGGCAGCATGTGGAAGTGGACAGAATCAAAATGGAGCCCCTGTGTCACCCTACGGTTAAGGAGCAAGGGTTCCCAGGCACGCTGCCTGACAGCGACTACCCCGAGAGATGGGGCCAGAAGCAGCGGGAGGCCTTCGCCATCTGAGACAGGAAGTGCTTCTGCAAGGACATCCGCTCAGCGACGGTCCGCTCAGCCTTGGACTGACAGCACTAGCCGCTGTTCATCACTGAGGCCAAGGACGACGGTTTCAAAATATCTGAAGCGATCTCTTCATTTTCCTGTTTAAAGGCTTCCCCTTGGCCGGGCCTGCTGGTGGCGCCCGCCCGTAGTCCCAACAGTTCTGAAGGCTGAGGCAGGAGGATTGCAGGCTCGAGGCCAGCCTCAGCAACTTAGCCCTGTCTAAAAATAAAGTATAAAACAGGTTGGGGACCTGGCTCAGGGGCTGAGTGCCCCCAGTCCAGTCCCCACATGTTCCTGTCGGATGCTGTTATTTCTAAGAAATACCCGTATTCTTGGAAGAAATATTTAGATTGACAGCCCCATGTAACATGGGCAGGCAGAGAAGGACTGTCCCCTCTGCCACCGTCCCAGAGCAGCCCAGGTGTCTTTCCCTGGGGAAGGCAGCAGGGTCATCAGCTTGGCTGTTGGAGCAGGTGGGACGCCGCTCACTTGCTAGGGAGTCTTGGCACAGTGGATCCAGGACCTGGCGCAGGGCTAGGCCCTCCGAGGGGCACCAGCGTGACTTGAGATGTCTACGTGTGTCAGAATGCTCGACACCAGCACACGAAACGCACCACACCCAGGCCATGCTGCTCGGAACAAGGCTGGAACAAATGCCAGTGGATTCAGAGACAGCCAACCGCGGAGCTCGACAGAGGTGGAGCAAGAATGAGGCAGGACGGGAATTGTCAAAGCTGAATTGTACATGGCACCGTCTCACATTGTGAATTTGATTCCCAATACAGTAGAAACTTTCAGAACGAAAAGGCTAGCGGGGCTGGAATAGTCCAGAACATCCTAGAAGATGAGGTCACCGAGGACCAACAAGAAGTAGTCTCACTCCAGACTCTAGACCTTTCTCTCTCCACTCGCTTGCTGTGGAGCCCCAAGCAAATTACTTAACCTCTCTGAGCCTCAGCTCTGCACCAGTGAAATGCCGATGGCAAAGCCCGTTCCCAGGCGTCCTGAGAGAACGGAGAAGACAAAGCGTACAACACATGGTATTCAGTGGAGACGGCCTTTGCGATTTTCCTCCGCTGGAGGCCAGGGTCCTCAGCAGCCTGTGGAGCAGGTAGGGGGCTGTCAAGAAGACAGCATGGCCAGGAGGGAAGGCGAAAGTCAGCTGAGGATGGGATCCTCCGGGCAGGAAGCAGGAAGGGAAGAACCAGGGGTCCTGGGACAGAGCCAGTGGAGGAATGGGCTGGGCTGGAGGGGCTTAGGTGAGCTGGCCTCTGGCTCAGGAGGCAAATTCGGCCCCTCTGGAGTCCCCGGAGGAGGCATTGCAGCAGGGTCAGCGGGGACAGGGGGCCACGCAGCCCTCTGCGTCTGGAGGCTTTTTGGCGCCATATTTAAAGCGATCATGCACCTGCTCACCCACCTGTTCAAGCGCCTGGCTGCCTCCGTGCCCTGCAATCACAGTGTGTCCCGCCCAAGCCGCCTGCCTTCCCCCCAGCACAGGGCAGCCCAGTGGGCAGGGACGGTGCGGCCAGGGACCCGGGACTCCCCAGACCTGCTGGCCGCTCCCCACTTGGGGCTCTGCAGATGTCTGGAGGACGTGCCTTGCCTGTCCCCACCCAAGGCAGGAGTGCCACAGCTCAGAAGTCAGGGCTTTGCTTCAGCCCCTGGACCATCAGGGGCGAGGGGCTAAGACCCCTCGAAAGGCCCCTCGGGGGATCGCCCGTCTCTGGGAACCGGGGCTCTAGGTCAGTGTGGGTGTGCCCCTCCCACAGCAGGCCCTCCCGGCCACCTCTGTCCCGGAGTCACAGGCTGGGGAGGACATTTGTGAAGCTGCCCGTGTTCAGGCAGCGCCATGGCGAGTGGCTGAGGTTTGGGTCTCCGAGGGGAAGGCAGTGTAGACATGTTGCTGTGAGTTGTGTGGATGGGGGTGGGGCGTGGGGGGGCAGGTGGGACCGCTCAGGGGGCTGTAGAAGGGACATGTGTCAGGTGTGTGGGGTGCCGGGTGAGGATGAGGGCCGTGGACTCGGGTGACTGGAATCTGTTCCGTTGGCAGACGGATGGACGCTACCATCCAAGGAAGCCTCGGCAGCCATCTCTTCTGCCACCCCTCCCTGCCCACCCTGTGGGACCCTGTGGACCCAGGTGTGTGCCCCAGGCCTTCAAGGAGAGTTCACTGCGCACTCTGCAGGAGTGGAGGTCCCCTGCCAGGACACCTGCCCGGTGGACCTGGACACAGCAGGAGCCCAGAGCGGGATGGAGGGCTAGTGGTATAGGCGGTGGCTGGCAGGGACCTGCGAAGGAAGGAAAAGTGGTTCCAGACGGCAGCCATGGGTGAAGGAAGGGGCAAGGCCACCCTCTGCTGTCTGCTGTCCCCTAGCCCCCTGTCCACCCTTCTTCTCTCCCACCCTGACTTTCCTGTCCAAGGCATTTCTGAAAACTTTCACTGAAGGACAATATCCATGCCAAGAGCACAGACAAGAGACCAGGACCCACAGAGGCTGACACGCCCAGCACCCGGATCAAGACAGTACCTATCAGCCTTCCTGCCCCTCTCGTCACCACCCCTGAGGACAGCCACCCTCCCAACTCATCACCCGATAGGTGAGTTTTTGCCTATGGTCACTTTTCACCCCCATGCCTGAGTCCCTCCGCAACCCAGGAACAGGGCCCACTCCTCCCTGGGCCCCGAGAGGTGAGAGGAAGCTATGAGGTGAGGTGGCCTGTCCCCACAGCTGGCAGACAGAGGATGATGGTCACAGATGCCTGTTGGGGCTCCAGAAGTAATGCCTGAGGGATTTCCGGGCTGGATATAGCTTGATAGCAAATAATTAGCTTCCGTGAGTGTTAGTCAGGGCACTGTTGGCTGCTATAACAAATAAACCCCCAAACCTCAGGAGCTTGCCCACCTTATTTCTCATGCTCCAGGGGGTCTTGTGAATCCTGCCAGGGGCCCTTGAGGGAAAAGAGAGAAAGAGGGCAGATGTGCCCCAGGAGGAGGTTCCTTGGGAGGGAACTGGTCAGGTGGCCTTATCTCCATGCTGACGAGAACCCTGGAGAGGCAGGCCCTGGTGGGCATTCCTGTCCCACTGACAACTTAACCCTCTGGAAGGTAGACACCTCCGCCTCATGGGAAGGGGGGGCCCAGCGAGGATGCACAGCCCCTGCATCCCGCCGCAGCTCCACCCAGCAGGTAGAGTTCACTGGCTCCATGCCTGCTTAACGCCTGTGATGAATTCTCATTCACGCGCCCATCTGCAAATTAGTTCAGGAATGGATTCATTCCCTCATTTTCCCTCTGCACGCATCTGCACCTCTTGTAAGACCCATTTGAGGCCCAGGGGCCTGAGAACAGCTGGGCCAGCCAGGGTCACATGGCCGCCATGGGACAGCTCAGAGCTAGTCAGGCTCTGAGGTCTTCAGAAGTCCTGCGGAAGCAGGGAACTTGCTGAGGAACCAGGATATTAGCAACTTGGTTCTGGAAGATATGTCCCTCTAGCAGGACGGGCCTGCCTTCGAGGACCTGGGGGGCTTTAGACTTAAGAAGGAGGAGGCTCTGGGGCTTGGTGGGGCTCAAATCACCCTCCCAAGTCCACGCAGCCTGGGTCTGACTCCAGACACACTATTCTGACACACCCTCCTTACCCTGTGGGCCCAGCTCAAGACTCCTCTGTGCTGAGACAGGGACCTGGACTTGTTGTGAACAACTCCAGGATCTGTGATTTAGGGACAAATGTGGCTTTGGGTCACAAAGAGTTTGATTCAAGTCATTGACAAGGATGCTTACGGCTTAGGTGGCCATGGGAACGAGCCACTCTGACCCTCAGGGTTCCCATCAGTGAGCCTGGACAATGATCCCCACCTCAAGATCCACTGCAAGGGTTAGAAGTAGTGAGGACGAAGCACAGTCCCTGGAATACAGTAGTTCTCAAAGACACGGGTCTCTGTCACGAGCCAGGCCCAGGCTGAGAGTAGACCTGAGTCTGCCAGGGACTTGATTCCTGGGATGGCCTCAGGCCAGGGATAGTGTTGAACCATTAGGACAGTGAGAGACCTAAGTGGCTGGTGGGGGGTGGCAGCAGGGGAGGGGGACCTGGTGTGCACAGAGGAAGGTCTCACGTAAAACTCTAAGGCAGAAGCCGGGTGCAGCGGCACTCACCCGTAATTCCAGAGGCTCGGGAGACTGAGGCAAGAGGATCACAAGTTCAAGTCCAGGCTCAGCAATTTAGCGAGACCCTAAGCAGCTTAGTGAGACTGTGTCTCTAAATAAAAAATAGAAAGGGCTGGGGATGTGACTCAGTGGCTAAGTGTCCCTGGGTTCAATCCCTGGTACCAAAAAAAATAAATAAAAAACCTCTCAGGCAGAGACTGGCAGAGCCCCAGCCTCCCTTCCTACACCTCCTCCCAGATCCCAACATTCCCTTGTCCAGAGGATTTGTACCCTCTAAAAGGAACCTAGCCAGGGCAATGCTTAATCCAGGGCCATGGCCCCCATGGTGGGTTTCCAAGTAAAGGAGAGGAGAGGGGAGGCCAGGGGAGGCGGAAGGAAGTGCAGGGAGCTGCCGCCTCTGCTCATTGTTTATTGACGATCTGCTTCAAGGTCAGCCCTGCCTGTCTGCCGCGAGGGACTCCTCAATTTCCCAGGCTCTGCAAAGAGAGAGCACACTGTGCGGTGACGAGGAGCAGGACATGGAGAGCAAGAGACCCGGGGCACCTGGCCAAGACCCAGGCGACAGGGAAAGAGGCAGTGTGACCCCCTGTGGTCTCCGAATACCGTCTGTACCCAGCAAGGTGCTGGGTGCTGAGTGAAGGGCAGCGAGGAGGCACAAAGGAGGCCAGGGCAGGGGAGGAACGTGGATGTCCAGGTTTGTCCTTCAGATACAAGGCCCTTCCTCCAACCCCCACCCCATAGGCTAGGACTGGAGGAGAACCATCATGATCAGAAAGAAATTCCTTCCTAACAGCCCTCAGAGACAGTGTTGATAGTCACATTTGACAGATGAAGAAACCGAGGCTCGGCGGGGCTCACATCACTTTCCCAAGTTCACACGACTGAGAGGCAGCAAATCTGGGTTAGGGCATGGGTCTGCACGGACCCCACTATTCTGACGTGTCCTCCTTACCCTTTGGGCCTCTCAAGACTCGCCCTCCTGAAGTAACTCTCAGAGTGTTCCAGGAGCTTCTTTGCAGGACATTTTAGGACCTTGGCCAGTCTCCATCCCATCTGTATAGCCAAAGGCAACGGCTATACTTTCAGTCAGCCAGGAGGGCACCAGGCACTTGCTCACTCAAGTCCAGGTGGCCTCTGACTATCATCTCTCAGTTATATGTATTGGATAGCTTTGCACAAAGTCCCCTGGAGTGGAGTTCCAAGGGACTAATTTTGCCTTCTGGGCCTTTCCCTCCAGTGAGATCAGGATCAAGCAATAATTAAACATCTACTACATGCCCCATGCAGGACCTTTGGCAAATGTCTGCTTGTGCCTGAACCCTGCCACCCTCCTGTGGCAAACCCATGTGATCTGGACATGCTGCTGACTTTGGACTGGGACTTTTGAGCAATGTTGAGACTTTGGGGACTCTTAGAGATGAACAAAATGCATTTTGCATTATGAGGTGGACATGAGTCTTTGGGGACCAGGGGCAGAATGTTATGATTGGGATCAGAAACGACCCCCAGGGCCATGTGTTAAAGGCTTGGTTGTTAGCCTGGGACACTATTGGGTGCTCCTGAGCCCAAAGGATAAGGAGGATGTATCAGAATAGTAAGGCCTGTGATGCTCCTTTAGGAGGTAGGGCTCCTTGGAGGAAGTAGGTCATTCACTGGGGGAGTCTCTCTCTCTCTCCTTCCTGACTGCCATGAGGCAAGCAGCTTAGCTACCCCCTTTGCTCCCCGCATGATGTTCTGCTTTACTATAGACCTAAAAGAAACAGAGCCAGCCAACCAGGGACTAAAACCTCTGAAACCATGAGACAAAATAAACCTTTCCTTCTTTAAATTGATTTCTCTCAGGTGTTTTGTCACAGCAATAGAAAGATGACTAATAATCCACTGAAAATCTCTAAGCAATCCTACTGGATGGCATGTGAGCAGAAGAATTAAGGATTCAGGCCTGCACGAACTTATAACCCACAAACTTGTGAGATGAAGTGAACGAGTAGTTGCTCCAAGTCATGGAGTTTTGGTGTATTTGTTACACAGCACTGGATAACCATTACAGCAGATCCAGAGTAAGGCTCAGGCACGGACGCATTTAACAAGAACTTGAGATGGTTCTAATACACAGAGTCACAGAAACACTTTGAGAAGCACCAGAAAAAAGTGACCAGCTCCCAGGCTGAGTGCCCGTAAGGTGTGAACCTATATCACATCATGTAGAAAGATAAACTGGAAGAGACAGGAAGAGCCAGAGAAGAGAGTGGAGTAGGTGGTTTGGAGAAGAGGAAAGAGAACAGCTTGGAGACAGAGACAGAAAATCAGATGACTCGAGGCAACAATGATTCTTACTTCCTCCACACTGACACACAGGTGATATGGGGACAGATGTGACCAGCCCTGCTTGTGAATCTCATCTAGACACAAAATATCACAGAGGGAGCCACAGAACAAGCAGAATAAAAGAGACTGAGCAGGGCCATTACAGGATCCAAGTGACTCTACCAGGCCAGCAGGCGAAGAACACCAGCCTGACCTGGCCTCTTGACAGAGGGCATTTCTTGCTCTTGCCTCTGTGCACGAGCCCCTCGAAGGGCTGACTAGGCACAGGGGAAGGGGGCTGCCCGGAAGAGGAGTTCACCCTGGAGGTGAGTGTGGAAGCACAGGGGAATGGACAGAGGCGCCACAGGTGGGAACAGCACTGGTAAATGTCAGTGGGGGCACAGGGCCAGGGAGAGGAGATGGGAAGGTGGGTGGCAGCGAGTGAGTCTGGATGTGGGGGAAGCTGGGGAGCAGGAATCCACTCCAGATGCGAGGCACTGAGTCAGCAGCTTTACCCCGCATCTACTTTGGAAGGGCTTATTCATGGCACGGTTGTTTTCTGATGGCAGAATATCAGACCAACAAAATGTTGGCTGGTGAGGCCAGGCAGAAGATGGATTGAGAAAGCAGCGAAGCGTGTAGACATTCAACCAACAAATACTTACTGAGCATCTACTACGTACCGGAGCTGGGAACAGAGCAGTGAGCTAAGTCCTCGGCCACTTGGAACTCAAGAACTAGAGTGTGAAGACAGAATCAAACAGAGGATGAATAAGACAGCAGATGGCAATAAGCAAAAATAAGGGGATTTCATAGAAGATGGACAAATGACCAGGAGGCACATGAAAAGAAGCTTGTCCTCACTGGTCGCTAGGGAAGTATAAGTCAAAAACCAAAGGAGATAGCATGGCATACCCTCTAGGACAACCATTGGTTACAAACATAACAAATATTGGTGAAGAAGTGGAGAAAATGAAAGCTTTGTGCATTGCCAATGGGAAGGTACCACGGTGACGGCACTGTGCCAACAGCCTGGCCATTCCTCCAACACTTAAGCATAGAATGAACATTCGATCCTGCAAGTCCTCTCCAGGTTGTACTAGTCACCTTTCCATTGCTGTAACAAAATACCTGAGAAAATAAATCTAAAGGAGGAAAGATTTATTTTGTCTAACAGTTTCAGAGGTTTCAGTCCCAGCTCAGCTGGCTCCTTTGCTTTGGACCTGAGGCATGGCAGAGTATCATGGCAGTGCGAGCAAGTGACAGAGAACCACACACCTTGTGGCAGCTGGGAAGCAGATAGAGAGAGGAAAGGAGAGAGAGAGAGAAAGAGAGAGAGGCACCAGGGACAAGATATAAACTTCAAAGACATACCCCCAGAGACATGCACTAACCAGGACTTACCTCCACTGGGGACCAAGCCTTTAACACGTGAGTTCTCATGGAATGATCCAGATCCAAACTATTACACGGACATATACCCCAAAGGACTGAAAGCAGGGTCTTGAACAGATATGGGTACACTCAGTTTCATTAGCAGCATTATTTGCAATACCTAAAACATGGAAGCAACCCAAGTGCCCATCAACAGATGAGTGGACCCTGGCTCACCCACGCAGGGAATATTTTTCAGTCTTTAGAAAGCAGGAAATTCTGTCTACATCTCAACATAAACTGTGAAGACGTTATGCTAAATAAAATAAGCCAGTCACAAAAGGACACTACTGTATGATTCCGCTTAAATGAGGTCTCTTGGGCAGTCCAACTTAGACAGACAGAAAGTAGAATGTGGGTTCCAGGGTCTGGAGGAAAAGAGCCTGCAGAGGGAGTGTTTCATGGTGCAGAGCTTCAGTTTGGAAAGATGAACAATATTTTGGAGATGGACGACAATACGACAACGTGAATGTACATAATGCCACTGAACCCTTGCATTGGAAATGGTTAAAATGCAGTGTTATGCCTCCTTTACCATGATAAGATTTTTAAGAGGTAAAAAGGGGGTCCAGCAGGGAGGTACTGTTTTATATGGGGAGGTCTTGGAAGGATTTATCAACCAAGCACCATCTGAGAAAGACACAGATTGTGCAGGAGAGGGAGATACAGGGAAGGTCTAGTACCAAGGCCAGGCCCAGGCAGACCTGTTGGGGATGAGGAAGAGGACAGAGTCCCAGGAGATGAAGATCCACAGGCAGACTAGAGGGACTGCAGGGCTGAAGGACTCAAAGTGTTCCGACTTGGGATTCAGACTCAGGCCAGGGGAGGTATACTGCTCAGGACCCAGAAGGAAATAGCCCCCTCCAAAGGTTTAATCAAAGGGAGCCTGGTAAAGGGACTGCATAGAGGTGCCCATGAGGACACAAGAGGGGCCCAGTGCCCCAAGTGCCACAGGGAGGTAACCAAAAGCCAGAGCTTGGCCAAAGCTGGAAAAGAGGCCAGTGGATGGGAGTTGGAGGGGAATAAACCCCTCCCCACTCTCTCCTCCCACCCTCTGCTCTCCTGGTGATGCCCCCCACTTGGGTGAGCCCCATCAGAAGCCTAGAGCAGGGGAGCCTGGGTAATCCGTCTGCAGAGCTCTGTCTCCCAAGGCCCAGGGCAGAGAACGGACCCAGCAGAGCAAAGCAGAGTAAAGCCAGCACAGATGGTGCTGCCATTTGTTGAAACGAGTTGAAGGAGGGCAGGAGCACTTTTGGGGAAATTAGCAGGCTGAGCAGGGAAACCAAGGTAGAGGTCTAGCCCTGTGAGCCAGGGCAACAAACATGGGGACCAAGAGACAGCACAGGTTTCCTGGGCTCCCCCAGGGACTGAAGGCCTCAAGGCAGCTGGGGACGTTTGCTTCCGGCTTGCAGGCTCCCCCAAAGTACCTCCCACTGGCTGGGTGTGGTGACGCATGCCTGTAATCCCAGCAGCTTGGGAGGCTGAGGCAGGAGGATCCCAAGTCAAAACCAGCCTCAGTAACTTAGCGAGACCCTGTCGCTAAATAAAAAATTAAAAGGGCTGGGGATGTGGCTCAGTGGTTATGTATCCCTGGGTTCAATCCCTGGTACCAAAAAAAAAAAAAGGGTACCCGTGAAGCCAGGGAGGCAGGGGCTGCTGAGGCCCACCAGGGGAGGACAGGAGAGGGTGAGCCAGCGGGGTAGTGTTCCCAAGCACTAGTTCCAAAAGACTGGAAGCCAAGGCTGGTTTGGCTGCAAGCCAATGTGGCAAGGTTTCACAAAGCCAACTTCAGTTAAGGAATGGGCTTAACTGAGGGGAAAGGACGCCATGTCCCTGTACCTCTTCTGGCCCTCCTCCACCCCTCTCCACACACCCAGCCAGGGCTGCTCAAGCCAGAAAAGGGCCACAGGGCCTCTGGGGGTCTCTCCCAACCCTTGATCTGCCTTCTCCCTGCGCTTCCTTGGGAGGCCCAGACAGCAGGAGGGCAGCTCCTCCCGGAAAGGGGGAGCTTGCTGACTGGAGCCTGGATGGCCCGAAGCCCCTGCAGATGAAATATTCATGCAGCCAGAGGCAGGAGACCAGCTGAAGGCTCGCCTTTGGGGCTATGGGGCTGCATTACCGCTGCCAGCAGCTGTAACCCACTCCTCTTCTCCACCCTCAACCTTTGTTCTGCAAACAGGATCATAACACACACACACACACACACACACACACACACACACGAATTACACACTACCAAGACACAGGAAGGTGAAGAAGAAACCTGGAGAAAGAAAGAGGGAAGGAGAGGAGACACAGACTCCAGAAAGATAGGGGTACAGAAACAGACATATAGACACAAACACACCCACACCCACACAGATGCCCAGAGACGGACCCAATGTCATACAAATATTTCCTAGAATCTGCACCCCAAGTGCAGCCCACCTGGACACTGGGCCTCTCTGTCCAGCAGGGGGTGCCCGCAGAGGGAACACTCTGATCCCTTTCTCAGCTATCTACACCCCTGGAGAGGTAGGAGCTGGCAATGAGAACTGGGTCTCACACAGGTTAACTTGCCTCACCCCTTATCTGAGGCTCCAAGGTTCCGGGGTTCCGAGGTTCCGAGGCTCCGGCATTTCTAGCCCTGCCCCCTGAGACAGCATTGTAGACACCTCTGCTGGGCTCCAGGCAGGGTCCGCCACGTTCCTGGCTTCCACTCATAAAAGGTCTCTGGGCTCCCCATGCCCCCAACCTGAATTTTCTCCATTCAGTCTGCTCACTGAAAGGGCTAAAAGGGAGACGGGCGGCCCAAGGTCATGCTAACTTGAATTCAAGTTCCCATATTCCAAACCCAGCAATCTCGAAGGCACAGTGATTCCATTCTCAAGACTCTCTTCCCATTGAGTTGTCTCCCATCCTCCACACGACCTGCCTCGAAGCATAATGACAAGAACATCCTAAGCATGTCCCCTAGCCGGACCCCAGAGTCCTCTCAGACGCCAACTGCGTGGACCGCCCTGGAAAGGACTCTGGATATCGAGTGCCGCACTCGGATCTAAATTGATAACCTCCCTTTCTCCAGGTGCCTCTCGAGACTGACGTTCCCCACCTGCAAGGGGTGGAGATGTCCCCCGCGGTGGAGCATCCTGCCCCGACGCCTGTCTCCTTACCTTAGTGGCAGTGGCGATGGCTCTCCAGGCCTGAAGAGGGCGCTGTGGGCGCTGGGCCGCTCTAGCCGGCGGGCGGGCCCGGAGCCGGCTCTATGGCTGTGCGCTGTCCAGCATTTCAGCAATCGGCAGCGGCAGCGGCGCCCGCGGGAAGACGGAGGGCGCGGGGCCGCGGGGCCCGTGGAGCTGCTGAGTCGAGCCGAGCCAAGCCGAGGAGGCGGCCCGGACCTGCGGGTCGGCGGGGCCCGGCTCCAGTGCCCGGGAGAGCGCGGTGGTCAGCGGAGAGGTGAGAGCCCCAGGTGGGGCGGGGGCATTTCCCAGAGGGGCTGGGGCTGGGCTGAACCTCGGGCCTCCCCGGCCGGTGACCAGGGTCTGCAGGCCCCGGAGCAGAGGGTCATTGTTGGGGGACTGATAGAGTTCTGTCCAGGGGTGTGAGGCACCTGGGGAACGGATATGAACGTTGTTCTTTTCACAGAGAGAGATGGGGAAAGTGAGAGCCCTGCGGGGTCATGGGCAGGACTCTCCTGGGCATAAATGATCATGGCCCTGCCCATGAGGGTGACAGGGAGGCCCCCGTGCGCAGGCTAATTGCCCTCCCCCAACTGAGGAGAAGGACCTGCTCCCAGGGAAGGGAGAGACAAATGCAGGGACCCTGTGGAGATGCTGGTCACTGGCAGGGGTGGAGGGAGCAGGGCCCCACCTGGATGCTGGGCCTCTGTCCAGCAGGGGGTGCCCGCAGAGGGGACAGTCTGGCCCCTTTCCCAGCTATCCAAATGCCCCTGGGGAGGCAGGAGCTGGCAATGAGAACTGGGTCTCACACAGGCTGGCATTTACTCTCACACTGGGAAGAGGATGGAGGACACAGATGAGAAAATAGCCACTAGGAGTTTGGGAGGAGGGTTCTCAGTGGCCTCTCTGGATTCTCAGAGAGAGTTGCTAAAGCCTAGAGCGGGCCCAGCCCCATGATAAATTCTTGGTAAAGAGAAAGGCTGAGAAAAGGGGCGCAGCCTCTGCCTTGCCACCTCCTCCCCTCCCTCCCAGGGCCCCTGCCTGGACAATGTGAAGCCTCCTGCAGTTCCTACTCCTGGCAACATGTCCACTGTGAGGACAGATCTGGGGAGAGTAAGGAAAAGCCACCCAGGTCTGATCTGACACTCCAGAGTCTATGCTCTGTCCCAGCCATAACTTCTCACTCCCCCAAGAACCTCACTCACTCGCCCATTGGGGGCATGGGCTGGTCTTTTGTCCTATGTCAAGAGAGAAGGCAGGTACTTTGATGGAGAGCAGGACAGGGGTTGGACAGTTCCTCTGTCCAGGGGGCATCTTAAGGTCATGGTCCCAATTTGTGCCAAATTCTTCCCCAGCCAGAAATAGGACCAAATTGGCTAGGAAAGTGCTCCCACACAAAACCAAGTTTTGGGTTTCTTAACTTTATGCCCCATCCCACTCTCCTGTGAGGGGTGGAGGAGGAATTCTTGCAGAGTAACTGAAGAATGAATTGGGCTTTCAGGAGTGGGGGTGGGAGGATTGGGAGTCATGGACTCTAAAGTCAGAGAGGCATGGGATCAAATCTAGGTTATGTGACCTCAGGTAAGCCACTTAACCTTTCTAAGCCTCTTTTCCAATCTGCAAAACAGGGATAGTGTTAACAATATCCCCTCTGCTGTGGAAAGACATTATCCAAATAATGGATGAGAAACTACTTTTAATCTGTAAGATGCTGGATGAGTATTAGTAAATAGAACATAGTAAGAATTCCTTAAGGAGGGACTGGATAAAGGTGGGAAAGTGTTCAGCAATCCTTGAAACTTGTCTTTTTCCTCCTAGAGGAGGTGGACAGTGGTCAAGGGCATCGTGCCAAGCTCCATACTAGGCACAATGCTACACTGGGCTCAGTAGGTCCTCACAAAAGCTTCCCATGGAAGTCATCATTGTCCCTTTTTCAGAGCTGAGAAACAAGGCTTGAGTGACTTTCCCAAGGTCATGATGTCACGCAAGCTGTCTTCCCTGGGGCAGAAGTGTTTGTTGACAACCTGTCCCAACCTCTTGATATCAAGGCTCAGTTAAATGCCAGTTTATTGATTCATGATGCCAGATTTACAGGTGGGGAGCCCGAGGCACATGGGTGAGACCATGCAGTGTGGTAGAGATGACACCCCCAAGGTCACTGGGATATCTAGAGGTAGAATATTCTCTGAATGGCAACTGGCTGCCCCCACCCATGCCCACCATTGTCCTACCAAAAGGAGAGTCCAGGTCTGACAGGCCCACCTGCTCACTGCTGCACCTACATCCCACTTCCTCTGCCTGAAAACCTCTTGCTGACCTCAGCAAGCCTGTGACTGCCTGACCCTTTTCAAGTGCTCAATCTTCACCCCCTGAGATGGCCCATGGTCACATGCAGCTGCCAGCACAACTGGGGTCAGTGTCCCGTACTACCTGCATCTCCTCTTCTGTCTCCTCTAGGGACAAAGTCAGAGCTCCTCCTATTCCAGAAGTCAGCCTTATCAGGGGCGCTGGTAAGGAAGTCGGTAGGCAGCTTCTCTTCTTCCCGCCTGCACACACTCGGACTCCTTGCCCATGGGTCTGACCCTTCACATGAATATTTTCATCCCATTCTCTTGTAACCTGGCCCCAATGGCGCTGCTGCCTCCCTCTCACGGAGAAGCAAAATAAGGTCTAGAAATCCAATGTGATGTCCTCAAGGTCATGGAGCAAGTCTTGGCATAACCAAAGCCCACTCCCTCGGGGCCCCTGGGTGGCTTCTGCAGTACCACATTGTCCTCACTTCTCCAGGCTTTCCTGGGTGAGGATCAACCAGGGCACTATGGGCTACAGGGAGCTGTGGGAGGTGATGGAGGAACTCAGCAACTTGGGGACAGGAATCTAAAGACATTCTTTCTGGGCCTAGTTCTCATCCTGGCTTTTTATGTGACCTTGAACATGTCCCTTCACCTCTCTGGGTCTCAGTGTCCCTGACCATAAAATGATAGGGTTTGACTGGATAATCTCCAAAGTCTCTGTCAGCACCAAGATTTGAAGACCTCTCTGATGTATGTATCTCTACATCAGGAAGCCTGTGGTTCCATCAGCAGAGGAGAAGTCACCTCCAGTGTTTCAAGGCTTGATTTATTCATTGCAGCTGAGATTCCAAATTCACCCGTCCCTCCTCATGACAGACGAGAAGTCCTAACTAAAGAGGAAAATACAACCTGAAGAAGCCCCCGGGGCTCACCTGGGGATCCCAGCACTCCAGCTGAGCCAAAATCAGGGCTCCCTGGTCCTGAATTTAAGGTGAACTTCAGAGACAGAAGATGCCCTCCACATTCTTCCTAGAATATCTCCCTCATCAGAACCAGGAGACCCCAGGACCCCAAGCACAGGTGCAGGGAAGAAGCAGGCGAGACAAGAGACACTGATTCATGGAGTTTGGGGGAGGAAAAGTGGTTCTGCAGCTGTTCTGGGCAGGAGGCAGGCTGAGAGGGATTAGCTCAGCATGGAGCTAGTCCAGGTGACAGGGAGACCAGCGAGAAATGGAGAGGTTCCTTCTCGGTTCCAGCACATTGGCCCAGTGAAAGACTGGGTAGCTCAAAGAGAGAGGACCCACTGAGGGACAGAGGGCTCAATGAAGAAGAAGCATTCAGGGAGGTGGTGCTCAGAGGAAACCTGCGGTTTGTGAGGTGGGAGGCTGAGTAAGAGGGAGAGAATAGGGGCCGAGATCGGTCAGGAGACCCAGAACAGAGGTCTTGTGTCCAACAGTCAGAAAACCCAGCCTGGCCCAGCCTCGGTCTTGTTTTTGTGTTTTCATTACTGGGTGTTGAACCCAGGGGGTACTCTGTCACTGAGCTGCATCCCCAGTCCTTTTTATTTTTTACTTTGAGATGGGGTCTCGCTAAATTGCTGAGGCTGGCCTTGAACGTGTGATCTTCCTGCCTCAGCCTCCCTAGTCACTGGGATTATAGGCATGCACACCCTCACTAATCACCAATGATTTCCTGTTCCTTCATTCTCTTCTGGGTCATGGGCTCAGGAGGACCACAGTGCCATCCCCAGAGGACCAGCCCTATTGGCCTCATATCTAGAATGGGGCTCTAAAGGGCCCTGAGCAAGTGAGCTAGCCCCCAACTCCCAGGACAACCCCTGTAGCTAAAAGCCATCAGCCTGCCGGTCTGCGGTGCTGCTTCCTCGGCAGGCAGCCGGGCCTCAGCCTCCTGCCGCTCTTGCCCTGGCCTGCTGCCCACTGCAGAGGCTACTGTGCCAGCCGAAGCTGGCGGGCAGTACCTGGCTCCCTCAGCATCCTGCCCAGGACTCTGAGGGCTACAAGGAGGCTGGGTCGAGTTCCCAGGACCCTGGGGTCTGGGCACCTTCCTCAGCTGGGACTGTGGCACTGAGCCCCCTCCCTGCATCGTTCCCCAGAGTCCAGGGTGGAGGCAGGTCAAAGCAAGCTGTGTTGATTCTCTTGATTTAAGAAGGGCATGTTTTCATTGCTCAAGACGGGGAATTCAGAAACCAAGGAGAAAATAAAACAGCATCCCACTGCCCAAAGATAAGCACTGTGAACGTGGTGGGGATCTCCTTGCAGGCTTTTCTCCACATGTCCATAGATACACAGAGTTAATGACTGGGAACCTGCTGTCAGGAGAGGTCTGGATCCGACTTCTCACTCTGTCATGAGCACCCTCTGATGTCTTTAAAGATTCTTCAAAAAGCATACCTTTTTTTTTTTCCTGGTGCTGGGGATCAAATACTTTTATGGTCATGGTCGTATCAAGGCCAGGCATGGGTGGAACCGCTTCCCAGGAAGCCAGTGAGAGTGGAGGATGGTGCCTGGCCTCTGCCCTGCCCCTTTGGGTGGGCACATCTTTGGGGTCTGCTGGCTGTAGGTTTCCCTGGGAGAGGATGGCCATGTGAGCTGCATCTGGTCAGTCAGTGGGCCTACCCCCTCGGGACTCTCTGCCAGGGACTGAGGCAGGGAGGAGCCAAAGCTACTGGTGGCGAGTTTGGAGGGTTGCACAACCCCTGGAGCAAGGACCCAACAATACCTCAGAGGAAAGAGTTCAGAACTGGAATTAGGTGATTCCTAACCTCCTGGGCTTTGATCTCCCCTGGGCCCCACATCCACCTTCAGGTCTGTTTCCTCTCCTGTAAAATAGACATCATAGTACCTGCCTCCAGGTGCTTTAAGTGGTGCAGATAATAGGTACGAAAGCGCCCCAAGAAAGATCAGATCTTGCAGGTTCCTGAGAGATGGTGAGCATCGTCTGAGTCCTGGAGGCTACACAGTGGCTGTTGAGGGAGCACTTCCTGTTTTCTGGGCACGGTATGAGCCTGAGGACACAGAGGTGAATCTGACACAGACCCCGACTTGAAGCACTCCTGGTGTGGTGGGAAAGGCAGGCGGTTGTGGGAACCGGCAGCCACGGCCCATTGAGGTTCTGGTAGAACTGAGTTGCCCACGGTAACGAGGGAGCGGTGGTATTTCAGTTGTGTCTTAGAGGCGGCCAGAGCAAGGACACTCCAGAGAACAGCACAGGCAGTGGCACAAAGGTATGAAAGTCCTGGCAGGGTGAGGGGGCGAATGAAGCAACAGACACAGCAGAACAGTGGGCATGCTAGGGAACAGAGGGCAGCCCGGGGGAGTGCTGGGCTGGGTTAGGCCTTGACGAACCTGAGAAACCACGTAGGAGCTGGAAGCTAGTTGGAAAGCAAGGAGAGTCCCAGAAACCTTGGCACAGCATCATGAAACCATCAGGCGGGCATGTCGGGAAGACCATGCCCTGCAGCAGGGTCAGGGAGAGGGATGGAGAGAATGGCACAGAGCCGGAGAGGAGCCGCTGGCTTCAGCTGAAGAGGGGCCACGCTGGCCCCTGGGAGAGTCGATAGGCGAGGTGTGTCTGTGCTCCGAGCTCGGCTCACCAGGGCCGAAGGAGGACCTGCAGGAAGGGGCAGGCCCAGGGACGGGGGCAGGAGGGAAGAAGGTGGCCTGCCCCCAGGCCCATCCCTGCTGATCACTTAGCCCTTGCTGTCAGACAGAGACCCCAGGTTGGGGGAGCAGGCTTCAGGCCTGGAAAAGCAGCCCTCTTCCGTCAGGACACCAGAGCGGGCTTCAGGCAAGGAGAATGGGATGCTCAGCAGATTCTGCCAGATTCTGGGCAGTCCTGTCCCCCTCCCTGTCTAGCCCTGTCTGACACACGCGTCCTGGTCCTTGTGACCTGCCCATTATTCTCCCTAGTGTACCTCTTTCTCCTCTGCCTCTCAAATGCTGTCTTCCCCTGCTCCTTGGACAACAGAGAGCAGATATGGCCGCTCATTCATTCATTCAGTTCTCCATTCATCAAACGTGCTTTGCAGCGCCTCTGAATTTGAAAGCTCCATTATCATTGTCATTCTCCAACCCCGAGGTGGACACTGGATAAAGAGAGGAATAAGACAGTCCTGGCACACGAGCATCTCTCCAGGCAGCAGGGAGCAAGGCTCATAAACCTGGAAAACTTCTGGATGGAAGGCTGGTTATTAGGGCGATCCGGCGGCAGCCAGGGCTCTGGTGCAGGGAGGGGCAGGCTGCCTGGTTGACTTCTGTGCTGGCTTCACAGATGGATCACACTGAATGAGGACAGGTTTGCCAGAGGGGACAGGAACCAGTGCTTGAGGCAGGAGAGTCAGAACCCAGGCCAAGGAGCCAAAGACCCAGCTGGAGAGAGAGGGTGCAGGGGGCCAGGGCCTTAGCACCTTCTCCCATGGGCAGCAGAGAGCTCAAGGAAGCAGGTGTTCCCAGCAGGTGAGTGCAGGCCAGAGCTGCTTCAGAAAGGTCGCCTCTGAAGGACAGGCACAATGTGGACAGATGGAGAGGACTGGGGGACTGCGGTGTGATTTCAGAACCTGGGTCACAAGGCCTGAGGCCAGCCTGGGATACCCAGAACCCCACAGCCATGGTCTGAAGGTGCCTCTGTATCCCTGGAACGGTCATGATAAGCAGATTCCTAGGACCCAGCCCACATGAACGAGGACGAATTAGTGTGGGGGTCTGGGGCTGGCTATTTTTAAAGCTCCCAGGTGACGATGTGCTGGGGCACCCCGGCCTTGCACACGTGGTCCCCTTTGCCCAGGGTGTCCTCCTTCCCTCTTCCTCTACCTCCTTGAACTTCGGGTGCTGCTCAGACATCTTCCATGTGATGTCTTATGCCAGGCTCTCTTCTGTGTCCCCAGGTGCCCGAGGCTGCTTCTGGCGTGTCCCCTCTCATTCTCTGTCCTCACGGTTGTTTACTCTTTGGTCTCGTTTGGCATTTCCAGCATGGCAGGTCCCGCTGCCTGATGTCAACACATCCCTTCCTCAAGGTACCCTAAGAAGTAGGAGGTCGTAGCTGAGGGAAGCGGCGGCAGCACAGAGAGGCTCTTGACAAGGCACACAGCCCCCAGCTCAGAGGCAGAGCTGCACCGTCCCAGGAGGCCCCTGGCTGGCTGCTCCCTGAGGTGGGGACCTATTCGCTTGTTGCTCAGGTGCTCGTTGTGCATCCTACAGGTGCTCCATGTTCCCACCTGTAGGATGGGTCAAAGGGTGACCGTTCCCTCCTGGGGCTGCTCTGCAGCTTGGGATGTCCGAGACCCTGATGGAGGTTTAAACTCTGAGGTGCTTGGTCCGGGGGGCGGGGTCGATGGCCGCCGAGGTGGGGCTTCCCTCTGGGATTTTAGGGTGGATCAGTTTCCCAGACAGGCCTTCTCAGCCTCTGCCGTGCTGACGTTCAGCCTCTCCCACAAAAGACCCTCTGGAACCTGACCAGGGACCTGGGGAGGGCTTGTGACTCGGACGGGGTTAGACACCCCAATAAAGATTCTGACCTGATGATCAAGCCGGGTGGAGACTCGGGCCACAGCTGCATGAGCCGTCCCCATTCCCAGTGTAACTGAAAGAGGCTCACCCCCTCCCAGTGCAGAGGACCTTCCTCCCACCCTCACCCACCATTCCTGCCTCCACCCGCCATCCCTTAGGAGCTGTGGGTTATTGTCAATGATGTTGTTAATTAACTGCTTAATTAACTATTTAGGCTAATCAGATTAATTGACATTAATTGGTTACCATTTGTCAAGGACCCTGGAAAGCTATGCCTCTCAGAGTTGGAGTGTGTGACTGGCGCTGGGCAGGGGAGTCAGGTGCTGTTGTCACACTGTAGAGCTGAGGGTGAGCAGGTGGCCGGCAGGGGCAGGGCCCAAGGGATGAGGGCTGCTGCCCAGAGACTGAGCACCTCCTGGCAGCTCTCAGGGCTGATCCCTGACCCATCGTCACCTCCTCTCCTCGATTGCAGAAAAAAAGGCTTGACAGGGACCAGGGGAAAGAGCAGTAAACTTTCTTTCCTGTGTCCCCAAGGGTTGTAAATACCTCAGAGGGGGAGAGACCTTAAAATTCTAAATAAGCCGTGATATAAGTAGGTCACTACATAATAACTGCTGGGACGCAGCATGCATATTCAGTCAAAAAAAGAAAGATGAGCAGTATAGGGTGGATAAAATATGCAAAATATTAAACTGTGATAAAATGATCAGATTTGCATTATTTAGTCAATTACAGCCCCTCAAACCCATAGTACATTTTAATGCCTATTTAAAAACACAACTTACGGTTTTAAATTATAGCACTTGAAACAACAACATAAAAAAGCTACTATGAAATGCATCCTACGTTTCAGGAAGAAAAAAGGCCAACCCATTCAAAAATGGGAGTGTGAGTCTGTCTTCAGAGACATTCTCTCAGGATCAAATGGCTTCTGGGTCAAGTCCAATGCTGGGCTGGGATTCAAGAGCCTCCAGTCTTGCCTCAACTTTCCTACGGACTCCAGGATCCCTTCTTTCTCTGGGCCTCAGTTTCCTCCATGGCGAATCCCCAGCCTGTCTTCTTAAGAGATTGTTTCCATGGAGCAGAGGTGCAGACATCCAGGATCCTGGAGATGCATCAAACGTGGGGCAGGGAAGCAGTGGGGTTGTGGGTGGTGGGAGGGTCAAGCTCCCAACCTGCAAGGGGAGCTTCCTGCCTCCCCAGCAGGAAGAAGGGCTCCTAGTTTGGTGACAGAAGTCTAGCATGGTAAGGGAAGACCTAGAGAGTGAATATGGGGTCTCTCCCCATTTACTGCCCAATCCTGCAGCCCCCGGGGGAGGAAGGACCGGGAGAGACTGGAGGCTGTTGCCTAGCAACAAGAGGCGCATCTGGATCGATGGGAAAGGCAGGCGATGCTCCAGCCCCCAGCCCGGCTCTCTCTTTGATCTCAGCCAGCCCAGCAGGAACCTGGGGGGGATGCCCAGGGCGGCCTGCCTGATTAGAGCTGAGTCAATAGAGGGAATTTTCCATAATGAGATTGTGTGGGCAGTGGAGGCAGCTGTCCCTGGCTTCTCCCTGCCCTCTCCCTGGTGGGTGGAAGGGGCCTGTCTGTCTATCCAGCACCCACCCTTCCTACCTATAGCTCCTGGGGCAGGGGGGATACCTCGCTCCCAAATTTGATTCTTCTCAATCTTGGACTGCCAGGAACTCACAACCCAACCTTCCCAGAGCCTACCTGTATCCAGGCCCCTGAGTTCCAGATAAGAGAAGCCAAGACCCCTACAGGAAAAGGGATCTGGTCCACCTTGCTTCCCCAACCTGGCTCCCAGGTGCGACCTGAGAGGGTCTGGTCCTGTTGAGGGGATGGGGTGGAGAAGGAAGGGATGAAGCTGAGGGTAGCACACGGGCTCCTCCAGTTTCATGGCAGTGTTTCCCCGAGGCCACCTTGCAGGGTATCCTCAGGGAGCATGGAGACCTAACCCAGGGCCTCTGGTTTGTACCCTGGAAAGACAAAGATCTCCACGCCCCACAGCCCATCCTGTCAGTGACAGCTCCGCAGTTCTTCCTCAGGCTAGGCTGAAGCTGTTCTTTGGGGATATCCCCCAACCCTTCCCCAAATTCCTAGTCCAGCTCAGGCACTCATGGGTAAGCTGCTCCCCATCTGGAAGGTAACGGTCTCCCTGAAGGTCACAAGAACCCCCAAGGAAGAGCAGAGCAGGCTGGTTGGAGCAGATTCCTGAGATTAAAATGTCACTTGCTTCTTTGACATCAGTTCTGTCTATACACATCTGTCTACTGGGTTGAATGGTCTGTATTCATTTTGGTGGCCAATATTGCCTGTTCTGGTCTATTCCACTAGGTCTTTATGACTGGAGTGCCAGGTCCCTGTTGTCCTGTGTTGATAAAGCTCATCTAAACTGACTCAGCTGGGTCCATCCCATTTGTAAGGCTCTGGCTGGCCTGTCCTGGGCTACAGTGGTCTGTACTGGTCTCGCCTGGGCTGTATGGCTTGTACTGTGCTCACTCGGTCGGAAGCATAGTGCTCCACAGAGGCCTCCTTGTCCCTGGGGACCTACCACCCCAGACTTCTGCTCTGGGAATCCAAATTGGAGTGACATAGTTAAGGACCCTCAGCTGGTGGGCAGGAGCCTGGGTGCTCAGCAAGACCTTCCTGTCTGTCCAGAGACAGAGCTTATGGAGTTGGTGACAGTGTGGCCTGTGCAAATGTCAACACGCAGAGCCCGGTGTACTGACAGCAGTGACCAAGGACCTGTCCCATCAAAGTTTTTGGACACCGCAGTGGTAAAATACAAACTAGAAGCTCTGTGTCAGGGCAAACTCAGGCTGGACTCCAAGAGATGTTCACAGATGGCTGCCCTGTGCTGGGCCTGAGGGACAGAAAGGTAGAACAGCCCAGTCCCTGCCCTTAGAGAGCCCTCAGCTGGTCAGGGAGCAAACCTGACAGCAGGCAAGTGCTGGCAGAGGCAGCCAGAGGGTGACAGCAGAGGTGCATCCCCCTGGACATCCTTCCAGAAGGTCAGAGAAGGTTTCACAGAGGAGGTGATGCTTGCCTGGGGTTGCAGGAAGAGTGAAAGAGGAAGGACATTCCAGGCACAAGGAACAGCATGCGAGTCAGGTGCTAGCCTGGGGCTGGACAGGTCAGGACCCAGTGCCGGTGAAGCTGCCTGGGCTTTCTCCAGCAGTCAGCAGGCTCACCTCCTGCCTGGCCTGCCCTGGGTACCCCATCTGGGCTCTGATAACTTCACCTGCTCAGCCACCCCCATCAATACCACAGACCAAGGCTGCAGGGAAGGAATCAGGCCAACCCTTGCTGGGCATGGCTGGACCCAGCCCTAGACTACATAGAGGAGAGTAGGAGAGGGGCCACCAGGGATGCCACCAAGGCACCTGGTGCTGTGCCAGCAGCCACATGGACCAGGCGCCTAGCTCTCCTGGAACCAGCCCTCCAGCCTGGGGGCTCTGGCCAAGTTATTCCTCCAGCTCCAGCAGGGGCGCAGGAAGCTCCAGCTGCTGAATAATTGAAAGGAAGGCTTTCAGCTTTTCTCCCTCCCCCAGCGCAGCGTCTTCTGGAGGGTTGGGTAACAAACAGCAGCGCCGGCACCTCCCCAGAGAGACTGCAGGGAGGCAGAGAGGAAGCTTGCTGGTAACCCTCTCACTGCCGCCACATGGACCGTAGGTGTGGGCTGGTGTCTGTGAAAGCAACCTTAGCAGCCCACTAGCCATCGCGAGTTCATACTGGTTTGGAATGGTACAGTTTCTACCAAATCTGATTTATGCTTCTTCTGTATTTTCTACTCATACCTGAGGTGGTTTAGACTGGTTGGCATAGTTCATGGGCAACAGTCACAGCTAGTACTTATTACATAGAACTTATGGTGCATATATATTAATCTCTTCATCCCCACAACCATCCTGAGAGGGGCTCCTTACAGCAATTCCAGTTTGCCAATGAGGAACAGGACCACTGAAGCTAAGTCACTTAGGGGCACACAGGAAGGAATCTGAACCCAGGTAGACAGAGCTGGCTCTTTTGTTACTCACTGATCCCAACAGGTCTTTCTCAGTTGGTGTGGACTAACCTATTTTTTAGGATCAGACCTCCCTCCAAAGGACAGGGACAACCAAGATGAGGGTACCAGGCTACAAGAGAGATCTTTCCAAAATGAAAATCTGGTCATGGTCTCCCCAGCTCAATACCCTGCAATGGCTCCCTATTGCCTGCAAAGTGTGCCTAGCTTCTCAGCCTGGCCCTAGCTCCTCTCCTGTCCTCTTGGGATTGCTGCCCCAGCCATGCACTTCCCTCTCATCCCACGTGCCTCCAGACCCTACAGGACATCCTTCCTCCCCTTCTTTGTTCCTGGAATTCCTTCTTACGTTTCAAATCCCTCCTCCAAGAAGACCTCCCAGCTACGCTCCTCCCCACATAGCCCAGCTCAGTCCAACGTCTCTGCCACACCGCCTCCATCCCATCATCAGTGCCTCTCCCCTGCATTTCCCCCTTGTCCTCTGAGCACCAAGTAGCCACCCAGGAAATGGGTGACTGAATGCATGACTCTGCCCTACAGCTCATGGGGTATCTCTGGGTGCCCTGGCCCTGACTCCCCAGCCATCCCTCTTGGGTGGGGAACATGGGAGCTCCCCATTCATTGCAGCAGCAGCTGCTATGGCCACTGTTTGTCCTGCCCCCATAACATGTCAGTGTCACTGTGCAGCCTGGCTTCCAGGAGTTGGGGGTGGGGAGGGACCCACCTAGATTCCTTGACCACAATGGAGATGGCTTTTCCAGCCCCCAAAATATATTGACCACCTTTTGCTCATCTTTTCCGAGAGACCCAGACTTAGTTTCATGTATGTTTGTCAGTTCAGTCACGTTTCTGACAGTTACAAAGAAGCTTCTTCCTCCAGGAAACCCAGGAGGCGTATCCCTGTTCACCCCTTCTCCCCGTGCTGGGCTTTTTCCAGTGTTCACAGTCCTCACCTTCACAGGATGCCACTTCCTACATCTAGCATCCCAGCATCCCCTGGCCCCTGGACCTTGCCATGCCCTGGGCCTCAGCCTGGAGAATCCCTGCCTAGACACCCCATTCCTTACCTGGGGAAGACTCATTTCCAAAGGGCCATTTCAAACATCGTGCCCTTTTCAAAACCTTCCCTGATCATCCCAGCAGAAGAAGACCCTCTCTGGTCTCCTTTTGCTCCCCCACACTGGGAGTGGGGCAGGGAAATGGTATCAGGACCCATCTCCATACCAAGCTTATCACTGAACAAAAGAATGAGTGACCCACCAAGCCACAAGGTGGGGGAGTGTCCTCCCCATGTTATAGGTGAGAACAGGCTGGGGGCATTTCAAAGACTCTGATCAGCTAGGCAGAAGTGGCGGAGCCAGAATTCAAGCTAAAGCCTTCTGACTTCAAATCCAGAGCTCCTTTACTAGTGCCCCAGTCATGGGTCCAGTGGGGGACTGCAGGAGGACGTAGTGTCAATAAGGAGGCTATGTTGTGTGTGACCACGACCTTTGAGAGTGTGAAGACCCTGTCCCCAGGGAGGTGGGTCTCTGCAGGCAGGGACAGGGAAAGGCGCTTCTAGAGCTGAAACGGTGAGGTGGGTGCTGTCCGTGGTGCTGAAACCCGCAGGAGCCGCCGGTTTGCAGAGGCCAGCGGCAGTGAACGGGGAAATGGCCCAGGTCATCTCAGCAAGCTCCGCCCCACTGCCTGGGCGTGGCCTCTGCTCTCTCCTCCTCCCTGCACGTACCCTCCCCAATCAGAAACCTCATTCACTCCAGCTCTGTGATGATGACACCCAAATCAAGCCCAGATCTCAGACTCATCAGCACCAGACTCACCACCTGAGGCTCCCTAGACAGCTCCACCTGGATGTCCAGGGACTCTTCACAGGCACCACATTCAAAACAGGACAGTCACCACTGACAACTAATAATGACCACCCAAACCACTTGTAAGACATTCACTGTACACCAGGTACTGGGATCAAAGATCACGTGCGTTCATCCTTTACCACAAACCTTTGAGGAGGATGCAATTATTACTTCCATTTTAGAGGCAAGAGAGTTTAAGTCCCATGCCCAAGGTCACCCAACTCCAAAAGAGCACAGCTCCATCTCCCCTTCAAATCAGAGATCTCCAGGATAGGGTTGCATCATTCCTCAGACCTATCTGTGTCCTCTGCTCACTGAAGCCTGTTCCCTCTCCCCCAGATCAGACCAGGGCACTACTGACCTGAGCATCTTCCTCGTCTAAGCCCCAAGATGAGTGATGACCTTATTAGCTGAAAGGCCTTGGTGCCTGTCGGCAGCTGAGTTTCTGGAACAGATTGGACCCAGCCACATGGATGGGCTGTTTCACCTTCAGTTAATCACCAGCAGGGCTGGACTGGCAAGTACCAGTGTCCAGTCTGTGGCCCATCCTCTCTGTGGCCAGACCTGCTTAGGAGAGTCAAGTGGGGCCTGTGGTCAGGAAGAAAGCCTAGGGATCCCCCCATCGGTCCTCTGGCCTTTTAACCATTTCCTGATTGGCAGAAGGGGGAGCATGCCCCTGGTGGGCAGGCATTAAATTGGAGCTTCATGACTTAATCTGCACATGGGTTCGCTGGCTCTAACATTGGACTTGCCCTTGGGATCTTGCCAAGCACTGGGAAAAGCCTCAGCTGTGCTCCAGAGGTGGACAGTGTGGCTCTGGTTACTGGCTACCTCCCGCAGGAAGGGGTGGGTTGAAGGATTAGTGGTATGCATACAGAGTTAGTGTGAACCAGACTTCCTGTGTAGGAAAGGACCTATGGGGCCTTTGAGTCTAACCCTTTCATTGTCCAGAACAAAGTCCAGAGAGGGTGAGGAACTTATTCAAGGTCTCACAGCCAATCAGCAGTAGACAAAAGAATTCCTGTTTGCTGCTTTGCCTCCAAAAGATGCAGTGTTCATGTCCAAGGATGAAGAGATGTTAGGGTTAGGGTTAGGGTTAGGGTTAGGGTTAGGGTTAGGGTTATGGCTCTAGACTCCTTATTACCACTTGACCCCATCAATCCCTTATCCTCAACACACCCCCAGTTTACCCTCCATGTTTCCCATCACAGTAAAGGGCTGCATCGTACACCTGGTTACCCAAGCTACAGACCCAGGGTCACCAAGATGCTTCCCCTACCCACTACCTGTCAATCATAGGTCCTGCCAAATTGAGTCATTTTTTCCCCTCAAATGCAGCAGGGCTCACCTGCTGCAATATCTGCATCTCCTGCCCCCACCAAGTAGACAGGGATGTGGACACTTCTCAATTTCTCTTTGACCACAATATACTGCTACTTTTAGAGAACGAGGATTTGTCTTGTTTGTCTCTAAATCTCAGCCTTTTACAGGGTAGAGCCCAGAGTGGATGCTGGGGGAGTGTTTGTTGAGTGACTGAGTGATATATTATCTATCTCCTGTTTGAATAGGGAGCTCACTCCTCCTGGGATGAACTCCTTGGTTTTAAAGAGTTTGGGTTGTTAGTAAACAAAACAACTCTTTCAGACTCAGCTGAACTTGATGCCAGGTAACTCCCCTGCAGGAGTCCTGACTTTGTCTTCTGGAGCCATCTAGCCTGGCTGGGACTTTGATCCAAGGACCAGCAGCATTGGTGTCACTTGAGGACTTGTTAGAAATGCAAATTCTCACCTGGCTTGGTGGGGCACACCTGTAATCCCAGCAACTCAGGAGGCTGAGGCAGGAGGATTACAAGTTTGAGGCCAGCCTCAGCATCTTAGCAAGACCATGTCTCAAAATAAAAAATAGAAAGGACTTGGGATATGGCTCAGTGGCTCACTGGTTAAGCACCCCTAAGTTCAATTTCCAGTACAAAAGAGAAAGAGACAGAGAGAGAAAAGAAATGCAAATTCTCAGGCCCCACCTCCGATCCACTGAATCAGAGACTCTGGGAGTGGTACCAGCATGTGTGTGTTAACAAGCTCCCCACATGATTCTGATGCTCCATAGAATTTAAGAAGGCTGCTATAGACCACTGCATCCCAATCGCTGGTCCATAGATGGGCTGCAGCAGAATTACCTGGGGAACCTTATCAATCTCACCCCCAGAGATTTTGATTCAGTAGATCTGGGGTGCCTTGCAGATTGGCATACAAAATATAGGACACCCAATTAAATTTGAATTTCAGATAAACAACGAATAATTTTTTAGAAGTATATCCCAAATATGAAGTTCATGAAATTCAAATTTAATTTAACGAGGCATCCTGTGTTTTTATTTGCCAAATCTGGCAACCCTCACTGGAGATCTCGACTTCTAACAAATTTCTCAGTGGAAGTTTCGACCAGGTTTGACCTAAATCCTTTCCCATCCTTCAAATGTTTGAAGATGGGGATTCTGGCCACCTGTCTATTCGGATAATCTCCCGCCTCCAGGCAGGACATCTTTGTTGGTGTGGCTGAAGCCTGTACATACTTCTGACAAGCTGCATTCCGTTACTGGCTCAAATGGAGCCTGTGATCATTGAAAATCCCTAAATCCTTCCTAAATATACTCCTTCCAACTATGTCTACTCCATTCCCATTCTGGAAGGTTAGTCTGGATCCAGCTCCTGCGTGGCATTTCTCACTATTCATCTCCACCTTTTTAGCTACTTTCCATTTTTTCCATCTGCTGAGTCCTCTTAGACTCTGACTCTATATTTATGATCCCTCCCAGATTGTGTCCTAAGCGAATCCGACCTTCAGGCTATTAGCGTTCCAACCAGTCGATAGTGAACGTACTGGGTCAGACACCGGGGAGGATGGAGTGCCGTGGTCCTCCATTTCCGAATCTCTGTTCAATGCCTGCGTCTAATGTGACGCTGACCCATTAATCCGCTTCCTTCGAGTGTAGCTCCATCAGTCGACCAATGGCAACAGTGCAGAATAAAACTGAGTGTCCCTTATCCAATATACTTGGAACCAGAAGAATTTCAGATCTTAAATGTGTTCAGGGTTTGGGGACGTTCACATGTTCGTGATGAGATGTCTTGGGGATGGGACCGTGAAACTCATTTGTATTTTCTATGTGCCTGGATACACAGCCTGCGGGTAATTTTACACCATCTTTTTAGTGCCCCACGTTTTAACTGCAGCCTGTCCCGCGAGGTCAGGGGCGGAACTTTCCACTTGTGGGGTCATGATAGCTACTTGATTCGTTTCCAATTCCAAAGCATTTCGGATTTGGGATTTCTGTATGGGCGCCCACCAGCTCAATGCCTCCTTTGCCTTACGAGGTCTCGCGATGACTTAGGAAGACAGTGCCAGCTGCCTCCAGAGAGACCCCGTGTCTGAAGTAACCCCCTGGTCTGTGGGACCAGCGATCCTGAGTTGGAAGTGAGCCTGGGGTGCAGCGTGTCATTCTTAGCTCGGCCTCTCCTCCAGGGGGCCAGGGGTCATCCTTTGAATGACCCGGCTCAGATTCCTGCCAGGTGCCTCCACACTAGGCCAGGTGACATTGGTGGAATCCGCCATCGGTCCTAGTGAGAATCCAGAGTGCACCCGCCAGCTCCTGCCTTCACACCGCTGCCCTTGGCCCTCAGTCATCTCTGCAGCCCAGCAATGTCACCCAGGCATTCTCCAGGGACAGGGACAGAACTGCTCAAGGCTTGGATGCCTGGGTGCATTCAGAAGCATTGGTCAGCTTTCCCTCCCTGCTCCCCAAGCTCCAGGGTGGGGTCAGGGGGCAGATGTGCACAGCAGGTCCCGGGCTGGAGCCTCGGGCCTGCTCCCCTTGGGCCTGCTCAGGGGCTTCCTGCAGTGCCCAGGGCTGGGGAGGCTCTGAGAAGCTGGGGTGAAGCGTCGGCCCCTCCACAGAAGGGGCTCAGGAGGGAGGCCGGTGCAAACAGACTGAACCCCAGGATTTAATGTCCTGGAGGTGGACAAAGGCCGAGGGAGCGCCAGGAGGGAATGACTCGAACTTCCTGGGAGAGGGGAAGACTTCCTATAGGAGGTGACATTTGGGCTGGGCTCTGAAGGATGAGGTGACGCTGTCTCCCTCCGTGGAGAAAAAGAGAAAAGAAATTCCAGCCAAGGGGAACAGCCTGGGTAAGGCACAGAGGAGGAGGGCGGCCCCGTGTCACCCAAAGCCGGGCAGAAGGCTGCCTTGGGCGGGGTGTGGCGAAGGATGAGCGTTGGGCTGTCCTCAGTGGCAGAGTGCCTGCCCCCCGCCTGTGCAAGGCCCTTGGTCTGATCTGCAGCCCTATAAGAAAAGGAGTGTGCGCCAGGGGTGGCTGCGCGGGGCAGGGGCAGGAAGCGCAGGGCCAGCAGCCGGGCCTCCCACGCGGCTGTCTCTCCTGCTCAGTTGTCCTTGGTGGTTCAACTCGCGCTCCTCAAGCGCCATGTGGGTCAGGCACAGTGTTGCTCTACGGTCGGGCAGCAGACCTGTGGCCCCACAGGGATGCGGACAGGCTTCCGGAAGGTGACAGTGCCCATGAGCAGTGACTCTGGGAACAACTAGGAGCGAGTGGGGAGAATCCCAGGACGGGAAGGGCAAGTAGGAGAACGAGGAGGCCAAGAGGTGGAGGCCATGGCAGGCGTGAGGCTGGACCAGGAGGCGGGGCTGGGCCACAACTTTGAGCCAAGGGACAGGCCTGGGAGGCTGACCCAGGGCACAGCATTGTCTGGTGTGCACCCCTGGACTGATCTGCCATGTACCGACAGAGGACGGATGGATGGGCAGAGGTCTAGGGCAGGGAGGATGACAGGATGCTGGGGTGGCGCACCAGAGGGAGGCGCATGGATGGAGATGGTGACAGGGAGGAGAGGACATGGATGCCTGGGCCTGGGCTGGGAAGGGGGGATGAGGGGTCAAACTTGGCAACAAGTGAGCTGAGGGGGAGCCGGGCCATGAGGGTCCTCCAGCGCCACTCCTGTCCATGGCTCAGGTGCACCGGAGATGGAGGGGCCACGTCAGCCCGGCAGGGTGAGCAGGGCTCCCTCAGCCCCGGTGACCCTGCTGTAGCTCCCAGAAGGAGCTCTGGTAAAACAGGGCTCAGGCGGGTCTAAGGGCAGAGGTGGGAGCCTGCAGGGTGTGGAGGTGGGGAAGGTGGTTAGAGGAATTGCTTGTTTGTAAGCCCCAGGAACCCCCTCTCCAAGCCCCCAGAACCCCTATATCCAAGCCCCCTGAACCCCCTCTCCAAGCCCCCAGAACCCTCTCTCCAAGCCCCCAGAACCCTCTCTCCAAGCCCCCAGAACCCTCTCTCCAAGCCCCAGAACCCCCTCTCCAAGACCCCAGAACCCCCTCTCCAAGCCCCAGAACCCCCTCCTCAAGACCCCAGAACCCCCTCTCCAAGCCCCAGAACCCTCTCTCCAAGCCCCAGAACCCCCTCTCCAAGCCCCAGAACCCCCTCTCCAAGCCCCAGAACCCTCTCTCCAAGCCCCAGAACCCCCTCTCCAAGACCCCAGAACCCCCTCTCCAAGCCCCAGAACCCTCTCTCCAAGCCCCCAGAACCCCCTCTCTAAGCCCCAGAACCCCCTCTCCAAGCCCCAGATCCCCCTCTCCAAGCCCCAGAACCCTCTCTCCAAGCCCCCAGAACCCCCTCTCCAAGACCCCAGAACCCCCTCTCCAAGCCCCTGAACCCCCTCTCCAAGCCCCGGAACCACCTCTCCAAGCCCCTGAACCCCCTCTCCAAGCCCCGGAACCCCCTCTCTCAGCCCCTGAACCCTCTCTCTGAACCCCGGAACCCCCTCTCCAAGTCCCAGATCCCCCTCTCCAAGCCCCAGAACCCTCTCTCCAAGCCCCAGACCCCCTCTCCAAGCCCCAGATCCCCCTCTCCAAGCCCCAGAACCCTCTCTCCAAGCCCCCAGAACCCCCTCTCCAAGACCCCAGAACCCCCTCTCCAAGCCCCAGAACCCCCTCTCCAAGACCCCAGAACCCCCTCTCCAAGCCCCAGAATCCCCTCTCCAAGCCCCCAGAACCCCCTCTCTAAGCCCCAGAACCCCCTCTCCAAGACCCCAGAACCCCCTCTCCAAGACCCCAGAACCCCCTCTCCAAGCCCCAGAACCCCCTCTCCAAGACCCCAGAACCCCCTCTCCAAGCCCCAGAACCCCCTCCTCAAAACCCCAGAACCCCCTCTCCAAGCCCCAGAACCCTCTCTCCAAGCCCCAGAACCCCCTCTCCAAGCCCCAGATCCCCCTCTCCAAGACCCCAGAACCCCCTCTCCAAGCCCCCAGAACCCTCTCTCCAAGCCCCCAAAACCCCCTCTCCAAGTCCCCAGAACCCCCTCTCCAAGCCCCTGAACCCCCTCTCCTGAGGAGTCTGGATGATGCTCCCAAGCAAGGCAGGGATCAAAGTCTCAGAGAGGGACAGGGACATCTCAGGGTCACTCAGCAAGGAGCGGAGGGCAATGGCCCAGAACCCAGGGTCTTGGAACTCAGGGGCAAGGACATGTGAAGGAGCTTCTGTCCTCATTACCACGCTCCTCTGTCTCCTTCAATCCCCCTGTCATTCCCAGTCCCCTTTCTGCCTCTGGTTTCTGACTGTCCCCTCCCCAGCACTCTGAGGCCAGCAAGGGGAAGGTGTTGGGGGTGCTGGGAAGGCCCCCTCCTGGGTATCTAGGCAGCCCAATCCCTTCTCCTCTTTCTACTTTCCTCCTCCCCTTCCTCCTCACCCCTCCCACTCCCTGGGAATGAGGCCTCCCAGTTGCTTAGCAACCAGCAGAGCCTTGGAAAAAGAAAATGAAAATAGCTCAGGAGGTGCCTCCCCCTGTTAAGGTAGAGGCTCTTGGTGTGTTGGTGGGGGGGCCATGTCTTACTTTGGATGTAGCCCAGAGTTGTACCCAAGAAGCCAGGGCTTCTTATCTCTAAGCCATGTTTACGCCCACTATGAAAGGATTTGACTGCCTGGAAAGCTAATGTCAATGTCATCTTTGGTCACATTATTAGAAGCAGTGTTTCCAGGACGAAGGAGGTGACAGACCTGTGGCCTGCAATGTGGGGGAGACCCCCACCTGGATGATGGCATAGAGAAATTAGCCTGATCGCTATGGGGATTGAAAAGTACATCTGGCCTGGGAACCTGGAGAAGGCCCCAGCTTCCCATATCTGCAGGGCTGCCCTGGGTAAAGCCTGGGAGGTAGAAGCGCCTGTAGTCTTGACCCTACTAGACAGAGCCAGGTCGGCGGGCTGGGGTGTGTGTGAATGGTTTAAGCTGAGCCTGAAGGAAAAACGATAAATAAATAAAACTAACAGAGATTCCGAGTTGCCTTGTTGACTGGGGACTCAGCAGTGGGTGACCCAGGCATCTGCACAGGGCAGAGGGGTGGCCCTAGGTAGTCACCAGGTCCCTGGGGATGACGCAGGCCCAGCCTACAGCCTGTACAGGCCATCTAATCCAGCCTGCACCCCACTTCCAGATGGGGACGGCGCAGCCAACCCCATTCATGCCCTGAGGTGTGACCCAAAGGTGCAACCTGTCATCTGTGCGCTCTGGGCCTGAGAGGAAGCGGATTAGAGCCGTGAGCGCCCGTCAATCTCCAGGATTAACTCGCAGAAGGGAGCTTAGCAGGTGGCCCAGAAGTGACCATCCCGCCTCGGGTCTCTGTCCCGCAGGGCCGGCGGCCGAGGTCAGCGGCTCCGGGGCCACCCGCCATGTCCTCCACCGTCAACAACGGGGCGGCCAGCATGCCATCCCCACCCGACGCCGCCAACGGCTTCCCGCAGCCCGGAGCCTCGTCGGGGGCCTGGCCGCGGGCAGAGGAGGAGCCGCGCGCCGCGGAGCCGGGCCTGGTGAAGCGCGCGCACCGCGAGATCCTGGACCACGAGCGCAAGCGGCGCGTGGAGCTCAAATGCATGGAGCTGCAGGAGATGATGGAGGAGCAGGGGTGAGTGAGGCGGGGGGGAGCGCGGGACCAGGCGGCCCGGCCAGCGGGGGCCAGCCTCGTGGATCCGCTGGGCAACCATGGCAAGCCCAGCCCATCCTTCGCTGGCCCCTTCCTATTCAGCCTACGAGCTGCCTTTGGAGCTGCCTTAGAACACCCGCTGGGGCGGGGCTCTGGATTCACAGAAGTCAAGGAGACACAGTCCCCACCCCCAGAAACACCCAGCCCCCAGGGGGAGCATGTAAACATCAATGACAAGTCCAGCCCCATGGCCCCCACACTTGTAATCTCAGTTTCTCCGGAGGCTGAGGCAGGAGGATTGCAAGTTCAGGGCCAGCCTCAGCAACCCTGTCTCAAAATAAAAAATAAAAAGGGCTGGGGCTCTAGCTCGGTATAGCACCACTAGGTCTGAGGCCTTGGTTTCCCCATCTATAAAATGGGTGGATCAAGCTGCCAAGCCAGTCCTGCAGCCAGGCAAGAAAACACTTAGACACTTAGTATGTGCCAGGGGTGACTATGGTTTCAGCAAAGGAATCACCTGCTGGGTTCAGGTCACTTCCTATCCTCAAAGACGCCCTCCCACCTCCACGTACCATCGCAGAACAGAAACAAGCAGGTTAACATCCACCACCAGGCAGACTAGAATTGTGGTTATAGGACATGAGGGGTGAGGGCCAAGCACTTCTGGGGCCCCAAGGAGAGATCCTGGGAGCAGAGGGAAGGCTGGCAGGGAACAGGACATTTGAATGGACTCTGAAGGATGAGCAGGAGCTTGTCACACCGAGGAGGAGAGGTAGCAATTCCAACCAGTCAGTAAAGGCTGGGGACATGCGCACACGTTCCCAAGTCTAAGGGAGGCCAGAAGCCCTCACTCGGGGGCTGGAGGCACAGACACAAAGCTGTTCCCGTCTGTGCAGCTCCAGGGACAGCCGGGGCCCCAAAGCTCCCTTTGGCATCTGCCCTGAGTGCATGGAAAACGTGGACCACCTGCCGCAGGGGGCCACCTGTGCCCAGGATCGGGATCTGGAGCTACAGGGGGCCCAGACACCGCCTGAGGCCAGCAGTTCTTCCAAACCGCTTGTGTCTGAACACACAGGCCTCCTGGGCTCCCCAGGAGGCGGCCAAGACAGGGGAGCATCTCTGCAGAGCTAGAGACATTAAAGCTCAGAGATAGCCACTTGCTGAAGGTGGGCCAAGGCTGAGCCTCTACTTAGCTTCCGGGGCAGCCGCAGGCGGGGCTGCTGGCAGGTAGAAGAAACTGAGCAAGGCAGAGCTCACCTCTGGCAGGGACCAGGTAGGACGGAGGAGGCTCCTGCAGAGAGGGATGGCTGAGAGGGAGGATGCAGAGGGCAGAGAAGAGGCCTCCAGCTGGCGGTGAACCACAGGGATGGGCTGCGGGTTCAGGAAAAGGGAATGAAATCCCAGGGGCTGGGTTAGGGCGTGGGGCAGAGCATCCTCTGCAGAGAGCGCCTCAGGACCTTTATTAAACCTGCCAACCCTGCTGAGCTGGAGACTCCAGGGCTGTGGGACAGCAGGTGATGTGGGTGGGGGACAGGACTACAGGGACAGAGAGGGAACAGCCTCACCCACTTCCAGCCCTCCTCCCCTGCCCTGCCCACCCTCCGCGCCCCCACTGCAGCCCTCCTTTTCACTGACCTTCCCTTTGCAGAGCCCATGCTGTCCCTCATCCCCAGGGCCCCTCCCTCCTGAGCCTGAGCAGAGCGGGAAACACCCACTAGATCTCAGGATGTGGTCAGGGTCCCCCCTGCCCGAGTCCTCCTCCAGGGGATCCCTAGACTGGCATCTCCTCTGAAAGCTGGAGTTGCCCTTCCCCACCTTCCTGTCCTTCAGTGGCCGTGTGACCTGGTGGGGAGTGGGACACAGCCACTCTGAGTCCAAGCCGTGAGTGACCTTGGCCAAGCCACAGCTTCCTCGCCTGTACCACAGGCAACCTGCCTTCTGGGGCTGTTCTGGGGGCCCACTGGACCGAAGCACAGACCCCACCAGTCCCCGCCAAGTGCTCAGTAAACACATAGGGACTCAACTCCGTTATAAAATCTAGTCACTGATGTTCATGTCTGCCAATATGGGTTCATTCGCACTTGACAAATATCGCCACCAGTCACAAGCAGACAGGCTCGCTGGCCCCATTAAAAAGCAATCCCTGCCCTTAATGTTGATGGATGGATGGCTAATTTGCTGGCAATTGATGCCGCACTTGACGTCACCTTCCCAGCAGCCTCTGCACACAGCTGTGGGGACCAGGGCCACAGAGCCCCAGCGTTGAGCCCCTCACCCTACCCACCTCTTGCCGTGGTGCTCCTTATGAGGACAGCTTGGTTCTGCCCCTAGCTGGGCTGTGGGCCGTGAGCCCCTCCTCTCCCTGTTCTGTTTGCTCATCTGTAAAATGGGGATGAAGCCACCACACCCTCGGAGCTGGGTAAAGATGATCATGTTAAAAGCACAGACTGGGCCAGGACAGGCAGGACCAAACATTTCCTTCCCGGGAACCTCACCTGCCTCTGCCCTAGTAAGTGACCCGGGAAGACCCCAAAGCCACAAGGAATTTGGTGAGTCCTTCCTTCAGGGCCTGCAGAAGCCTGAGGGCTGGAGGAGCACCCAAGCCAGGAGGCTGGGCATGGAGGCCGACATCAGTGCCCGCCCCAACCCCACTCTCCACCTCTGACTTGGAGCCTGAGGCTTTGGCCAGGCCAGCCAGGCCTTCTTCACAGCCTTAGGGTGGCAGGGCTGCCACCTCCTCAGGGAGTGTGGTTTGGGTAGCAGCCTCCCTGCCCCCATATCAGCCTTAGCCTTCTGGAAAAGCAGAGAGAGGAGGCCCAGGTGATTCCTGAAGCCCTGGCGCCACACTGATCTGGCAGAGGTCTGGGCTGAAAAAAGGCAAGGAAACTAGACCCTCTGTCCCCACTTCACTGGAACAAATAAGCTTCAGTTGCTACCATTTACTGAGCACCTACTATATGCCGAGCTCTGTGCAAAGTGCTTTAAGGGCAGCACCTACCTCAAACCTCATGACAACCTTATTAGGCTGGTCATGTCCCCATTGCATGGATGTAAAAGGTAAGGCTAGGGAAACTGTACAGATTTGCCCAGGGCACAGAGCTAGTAAGTTGGGGTGCCAGGACTGAAACAGGACTACCTAGCTCTACTGCCTGTCCCCTCAATGATGGTCCCTCATGGCCTTGGCAGAGAAAGTTGAGCCTCAGTGATCTGGAGGAAGGAGAGAGGCAGAGGTGGCAGCCACACTTGAGATCTCTGTGCAATAACCAGGTGACATCCCTGGTCCCTCAGCTTCTCCCAGCAAGACACTCCAGGGCAGGAAAACCCTCCCCAAGTCTCTGAGCTGGTTCAGACCAACACTGCCGCCCCCAACGGTGCCTGGGCTGGGTAGCTTGCCCGCGACCTACTGGCTCTGGGGTGAGTTCCAGGCCCCAGCACATGGGCCAGTCCAGGTCTCAGAGAAACCCACCTCCCAGTCACTGCATGCTCCACAGACCCCCAGCTATGGGGGTTCCGACCCTGCTCTGCAGCCCCACCCGAGCACCTGTAGAGCTGGCCCAGCCTCGCTCTGAGCTGTCTCCTCCCCAGTCCTGCCTGGCCCAGGGTCTCAGGCCAGTGCCTCCGTCTCCCTCCCAGGGGTCTATGAGTCAGGGGCCAAGTGCCATTTGTCTCTGCATTGTCTTTGTAACAATGACAAGTGAGTGTCCTGAGGAGAAGGTGACATGGAGCAGTTGTTCTGTGCCTCCGTTGCTCAGAGAGAAGCCACCAATCCTTTCTGGGCCCTGGGACAGTCCAACTGGCCAGACCAACAAGTAGCCAGGCCAACAGGCCTCCCAGGAAATGCTGAGACTGAGATCTGCTGCGCTAGGCGGGGCCCAGGGGCTGTGAAGCTGGGTGAGAGGCCTCAGCACAGGGAGGCCTGCACCCACCCCAGCAGACCAGGACCCTGTCCTCCCTATCACAGCTGCACCGAAGCCTGAGCCTGCAGAGTCGGGTCAGGGACAGGCTAAGAAGGAGCCAGTACCCCTGATCCAGCCCCCATGCCTTTCAGTGGGGCCCCCTGCATCCTCCCTCCCAGATCACTCTTGTCGGCTGCTTTCCCTCCCCTCTCAGGTCACTCTGACTCACCATCGCCTACGTGAATCTGGACAGTGGCTCGATGCCAGCCTGCCTGCTCCCAGGTCCCTGTCCCCACTGTGTCCAGCTCCCTATCCTCCAGCCACACAGCACTGGAACCATCTTCAAACTCTCCAGTGCGTCTCCCTTACCAGCTACTCATTTATCAGAACACTTTGGATGCCACAGCATGGCAGGCATGATGCCAGGCACTGGGGACATCACAGCCAACTAGACAGATAGCCCATGCCCTCAGGGATCTCCAGGCCAGTGCAGGATACAGACAAGTCAAGAGATAATTACTGGAGCAGGAAGCACCTGCCAGGGTCTGGGAGGACTAGGTTGCTATGGAAACACAAATGCGGACACAGAACTGGTCAGGGGGACCCATCCTGCTGTCGACATCCAGAGAGGCAAGTCTTTGTGCTTGAGCTATGACCGGTTCCACAACCTGGAAGCTGATCTACCAGTCAAAGGATGCGTGTGTTTGTTTTAAGGCTCGAAACTTGCTAACTTGCTGTCCTGCTAATGTTTGTGGAAGGAGTGCAGGAAAAGATAAAGGAGGAAAGAGAGACGAGGTCCTTGCGAGAGAACAGCATACCATTTTCATAGAGGGACTAGTGGGAGGGTTGGCCCTGTCATTGGGACAGACACAGGATGTGATCAGATGGCAGAGGCCAGGAAAGTGCTGTCACAGAGCTGCAGAGAGAGCATGATGGAGACCCCAGGGCCGGGTGCTGGGGGTGGGGAGGAGTGGATAGCTCTTCCCTTTAGCCCCTAGTCCGAGTCTGAGCTCCAGGAGGGAGAACAAGGGCAGAGAAGCCAGGAGCTTCCATTCCAGGCCCAGATTTCTTCCACCCCTCTCAAGCCAGCAGCAGAGGCAGGCAATGGATGTTCCATGAGGACCCAGGCAAGCCCCTTGGCAGCCTTGATCTTGCAGAGGTCAGCCTGCTCTGAGGACCTGCCAAGGCTGCTGTGAGGATCAGCTGTCAGTGAGACCAAGAGAGCAGAAAAGGCCATGCCTGCCAGGCACGGTGGCGCTAGCCTGTAATCCCAACAGCTCGGGAGGCTGAGGCAGGAGGACTGCAGGTTCAAGGCCAGCCTCAGCAACTTAGCAAGGGCCTCAGCAACTTAGCCAGACCCTGTCTCAAAATAAAAAATAAAAAGGACTGGGGATGTGGCTTAGTGGCTAAGCATCCCTGGGTTCAATTCCTGGTTAAAAAAAAAAAAAAAAAAAAAAGGTGGGGACATGCCTGTGTCCCAGCCAGGATCCTCACTTCTCCTGAGAAACGTCCCCGAGATGTTAGACAGCGACCTCTGAGGCTGGAGTCTGGCACACCCCGGGTCAGCTCTCCCACCTCTGGGAGCAACTCTTTGGTTTGTCTGTTACTTTTCTGTTGCTTCTCTCAGCTACTCAGGCTGGCCCTGAACTCCCTGGCTAGGTGAGGCTCCACTTCCCATGTCACTGGGACTAAGGCCACGCCTGGCTTAACTCCTCCCTCTGGCTGATGGAGTATGGGTGGTCTGTTTGGGCGGTTGGTTGCTGGCCCGGTGCACATGGTCAGGCCTTGAGCTTCCTCAGTGCAGAGGGCCTGGCAGGGTTCTGTGGCTTCAGACAGGTTCTCGCCAGCTGGGGGTGCCCTTGTGACCATGGGCTGGGGAAGAGGCAAAGGGAGGGAGCACAAGCCAGGAAAGCAGCCCTTCAGCTCCCTGTGCCCCACAGGTACTCGGAGGAGGAGATCCGGCAGAAGGTGGGGACGTTCCGGCAGATGCTGATGGAGAAGGAAGGAGTGCTCACCAGGGAGGACCGGCCTGGAGTCCACATGTGAGTGCTCCCTGGGAGGGGCAGGCTCTGGCACAAGGGAGCCAGAGGGCCCGTCCAGGTCCTCCCTCAGGTGGTGGGGCCCAGGTGGGTGGAGGAGGGGAGAGTGTGGACCCTGCTGACTGGGAGCTCTGGCCTGGTCCAGCACACAAGTCAGGGACACCTGGGTGTCACCAAGGGCCTCCCCCTGCCTGTCCCATCTTCTATCTAAGGCTCAGCTGTGGGAGGGGTGGGAGACACAGCCCACAGGGAATCCTGGGCTGCAAATGAGGAAACTCCAGAAATGCTCTGACCCCAGCGTTATCACTGGCTGGCCACATGACCCCAGAGCCAACATGTGCTCCAAAAGGTGGAAACCCACACACCAGTGCCAAAGGCTCAGCAGGGCACGAGGGTGTGGGCTCCCAGGAGGCCTCACCTCTGCAGCCTCAGGATGGGGCGCAGTGGTGAGCTGTGGGTTGCACAAACAGGGAAGTTGCAGAGAGGTAGATCTGGACTCAGATCAGAGTGGACTGTGCATCACTTGCAACCATGAGGAAGATGGGTCAGGTGGCGTTAGGTGGGTGGGCACAGGCTGTGCCTGCTGGAGTCCAGTCATGACTGGAGGGTTGGCCCAGCTCCGCGCCTACCAGGTGGCACGTGCTCGGGCTGTCATTGCATCCTCTTGAATGGGCCCTCCCCTTCCTAGCGTCCAATTTCCTCAGCAGCACCAGCATCCCGGGCTTCTCTGGCTGGAAGTGTAGGACAAGAACCCCAGTGGGGACTTCCCTACCACCTACTGCATTGCCAGGACCGACTATGTTCCAAGTTGCCTAATTAGACCTCATGTCTCTGGCCAGGATTGTAGCGAAAGCAGTCAGTCAACCTCAGGTTTGGCAGGGAGTTCAAGGGTGACCTCAGGGAGCTAGGCTCAGCCTCCTCTCTGGACCCCAGGTGAGGATCCAGGGGTGGCCAACACCAAGTCCTTCTCTTCAGCCTCCCAGAACTCAGAGCCGCCACACCATCCCCTATCTTCACAGGCAGGGTGGGCCCTTCTCCTCCCTTCTCATCTTCCTGACAACCAGATTCTCTCTGATGCTACCACCAACCAAGAAGATCCTGGCTTTCTGAACTGTGCCCCCTCAAACAGCCCCAAGGCCCCTCTAGAAAGTCATCCATGCTTTCCTCTCCCATCCGGTGGGAGCAAGAACGAGAGACCTTCTGGATTCTACTTTTCCCACTTTCTCAGAACCTTCCCTGTGACAACTGCCCCCCTCGCTCAAGCTAGCAGTTCTTCCCTTTCTTGGGTTCCTTCCTCTTAGCCTAATTCCAATCCCAAAGAAGACATCAACCCTGCTTTTTAGTTTACCTACAGCCCCACGTTTTCCTTTCCTTTATCGGCCTGTTTCATAAGGAGTGTATGGTACCCATTGTCTCCACTTCTATAAACCACAGAGATCTGGCTTCGGCCCCCATGACTCTGAGGTCTGCGTGGCCAGGCCACCTGGGCTCCGCTTACCCTGGCACATGGCTTCTCTGCAGGCCGTGGCAGTCACCTCTGTAGTACACCCTTCCTTACTGGACACCAGAACATCATGCTACTGCAGCATGTGCTGCCACTGTGCTTCCCCTTCTGGAAGCCACGTTCCCCTCTGCTCCCAGGATGCAGCTCTCCATGAATTTCCTCTGCCCCTCTGATGGCTTCTGCTGAGTCCCCTTCCCCTGTCCATAACCCAGAGGTTGGTTTTCCACCATGCTGTCAGTTTCAGGACAGAATCTTTATCATTTCTTTGCTTGTATATTGTACCTAGAACAGTGTGGCTTGCCCTGTTTTCCCCGAAGCCCCGGTTTCTCCATTCATGTAGCAAGAGAGGAGTCGTCTTACCCTTCAGGCAGCTTAAATGGTATTAAAATAGTATTCCCAACAATGAACGCAACCGCTGAAGCAGCTGGCGGCCAGTGCCTGGGACAAAGACTGAGGGGAGCTGTCCGTGGTGCTGAATCCAGGCTGCCCTGGTCAGAGGCAAAGAGGCGGCCTTGATGGAGGGCAGGCCACAGTTCCTAGGGACCCAGCATCTGATTAGGTCTTTGCTTCTTAGCTCACTTCTTAGAAGGGGGATGGGAGAGAGCGCACAAGCTCTGGAGACAGACACCACGTGGCCAAACCTCTAAGTTCCCAGTGAACCCCGTGGGATCCCAGTTCCACTAGACCCTACTGTGTGACTTGGGCAAGTCCTTGACTTCTCTGGGTCTCCAGTGATTTATCTATGAAATGGAGATGTGAGTGCCTACGTCACAGGGTTGTTGAGGAAATTAAATGAGACAGCGTGCGGGGGGGATCAAAGCCTGGCAGACGGCAAACACACACGTCACCACTAGAAAACCACCACCACCATCCCAGGTACTCAGCTGACCTTGATTTATTCCCTTCTGCCCGGCTATCTTCATCTGCCAACTGGGGGGATCCCCCCAGGGCCTATGAAGCCCTCTGACCTCCAGCAGTCCCTGTATCTTTCCTTTGTACCTCACGCTCCCTGCATTGTAGACTATGGGGACACGGAGAAATTTGATGCCCTCCTAGATTTAAATGACAAAGCCAGACCACCCTGGGGGTTTTGAAGGACTATAAGAGCACAGGTTGGCTTCATCACAGGGGCAGGGTCACTTCTGGAGCTTTCTGTCCCCAGGGGCTGTCCTTCTTCCCTAGGTTAACTGGTTTGAGTGACAGCTCCTTATGACAGTCACCTCTGTAGTCCACCCTCCTTACTGGACACCAGAACATCATGCTACTGCAGTGTCTAGATACGACTCCATATATAGTGGGGATCAAGTGGAATGAGATGAGCAGGTATTTGGGAACCCTTCCCTTTAGGAGGTGGAACTGCAGAGACACTAACAAGACAGCTGGACTTAAACTGGATTGTGGGGGAGGTGAAGGGGCGAAGGAGTGAGGTGCCGAAAACAGAGCAGCTTTTGGCTCTGGAGGTTGCTTGGATGTGGAGAGTCCTCTTTAGCCACCTGTGGCTCCTTAGCACCCAAGAGACCAAGCCTGGGTTCCTTTGCCTGGTGTACAAGCCTCCCTGCTCTGGAGCCCTGGCCCCATCTACCCTCTTGGCATCGGCCAGCCTGACTGCTTGCTGTTCCTCCGAGTCCTGCACATTTCCACTTTTATTCTGGTCCCCAGCCCCCAAACACTGTAGTCCCCTCCACGTGGGTTCAAGTACACCTATACACACACACCCCACCATACACGAGCCTTTAAAAACCACATTGCTTATCTCCCTGGGGGAAAATTGTCTCTTCTCCTCTTCTGAGCACATCCAGTGTTTCCTGTGCTTCTCCTGGCTGCCTGCGATTCTTATTTCTTCCCCAGTCCAACAAACATTGTTTTCATAGTTAGATAACAAAATCCTGGGAAAGACGGTTTGTGAAAAACAGTACTCATAAGCTGCTTCCTTACATGAACAGAAGAACCAAATGCCAGGCTTCCCCCCACCCCACTCCAACATAGCTGATGTTGTACAGAGTATGACCTCTCTGTTCCTCCTTGTTTCAGCCACAAGATGGGAATATTAATGATGGTCCCCGTGTCACAGAGCACCCAGTGATCAAATGTGATGAGTACATGCTAATTGATGGGAGAGTGCCTGTCACCTGGGCTGTAATTATAACAGGCAGCAGCTCACCATGTGGTGCTAGAGCTGACCCCTCCTGTTCCCACTCTAACCAAGGTCCGTGACAGTCCTGGCACGCAGGCTGAGTGACTGGGCAGAGAGGGCAGTCCCTGTGCCTGGAATCCCCCCTCTTTCTGGATGCGTTCATCAGTCCATTGGCCGTGATGCTCCAGGCTAATGGGAACCAGCGGAAGTTAATTAGCAACACTGCGGGCCTAAGGAAGAGCACATGACATGAGGTCTCGGGGTCTGAGCTCTGCCGGGTGGCAGGACCAACATGTCCTCGTAGGGCTCTGTTCCCACCACAGTACATCTTCTGTCCCTCAGCAGCAGACTGCACCTGCTTTGGTCAGTTCTTCGGGGCTCATTTTGTTAGCACAGTGGGGCGCCACCTCCTCTGCCCACTCCATGGACATGATGAGGGTCAGCTAGGTAACGAACATGAATTTAAGAGCATAAAATGCTAAACACACGTGGTGCACACATCCACAGCTGTCCCCATGAAGTAGGGAGGGTCAAGCTAAAAGCCCAGCTCTGGATACGGTCTATGGCAGGGAAGGCCCACCAGCAAATTCAAGGGCTGTCCTGTCTGCCCGTGAATTCTCAAAGCCAGGTGTAGCTGGGCACAGTGGCACATGCCTGTAATCCCAGCTGCTTAGGAGGCTGAGGCAGTCCAAAGCCAGCCTCAGCAATTTAGCGAGGCCCTGTCTCAAAATGCAGAAAAGGGCTGGGGATGTGGCTCAGTGGTTAAGTGCCCCTTGGTTCAATCCCTAGTACTGGAAAAAAATAAAAGGCCAGTTGCACAGCTGAACTTAATATTTGCCTTAAAGGTCCCAACTCTACAGGAACTAGTCCTTTCTCTCTCTGGGTCTGTTTTCCCATCTATAAAATGGGTACAGGGACAAGAAAAGAGAACCTGGGGTTCTAACCCTGTGAAACCCCCCTCCCCAAACAGATGTAGTGGAACCAGGAGCACAAAGCCAGCAAAGGGGGCTGAGGTGGTAGCTCGGTGGCAGGGCACATGGTCAGCATGCTCAAGCCCCGAGTTTGATCCTCAGGACCACAGAACAAAACCAGCAATAGAAGCCTCAGTCCATATCCATTTTTATCCCTGGAATTCCCAGGACAGGGCTGGGAACGTGGCTCAGTGGTGGAGCAGTTGCCTAGCATGTGTGAGGGCCTGGGTTCAATCCCCAGCACTGGAAAAAAACAGACAAACCAAAAAAAAAAAAAAAAAAAAAAAAAAAAAAGCCCAAGAAGATGAAGGATTTGAGACCTTGCCTGTCCTGAGCCTGCTTACCTTAAGCTCATCCTCCAATGCTCCCCAGCAGATAAGACCCCTACAGTCTCCATCTAGCAGGGACAGGAAAGTGAGAGACACCCTCTCTAAGAGGGTGGATGGGGGAGGCAGTAGAGGGTGGGGAGAAAATGTCCTCCAGGAGGTGCAACCCAGACTGAGCTATTTTATTTTGTAAATAACCTTCAGCATGTTCGCGTCAGGATCAACTGAAGCTCCCTCCCCCACTGGCTCACCCACATACTATCTGAGGTGCCCTTATGTTGCTAAAGACTATATTTTATGAGTCAGACATTCCTGTGTATGAGGAGCTGTGCAGTGGGCGACGGGCCCTAGGAGCATAGAGGGCTGGACAGGCGGAGGGAGTTGGAGATTCCAGGACAGGGACAGGAGGTAGGAGGCTACTGGCTTCAGGAAGAGCAACCCAGAGAGAAGCAGAGAGGTTTGAATGAAGGGATGTGGGGGTGTTTGACTCTGTGGGGGCAGGAGGATGACATGAGTCTCTCCTCCATCACCCCAGAAAAACCTTCCTACCACCATGTGACTCCAAGGCTGTCAGGGCCAGCTGGGTGTTTGGGAATTGGACGACATTCTTGAGACTGGCCTCAAGGCTAGATAAACCTGTCATATTTGGGTTACATTTTTTTCTTACCAAATTGGCCTTTAAATGGTCAATTAGAGGGTGCCTTGCTGGAGACTGGTCCCCTAAGACTCTTCTTCACCCCATGCCTGTGACCTGCCTCCTTTCACTCTGTCTCTTTTTTCTGCACCGCTGTGTCATTTCTCCCTGGAAGAGGCTTTGGTGTGTAGGTGCCAACAGAGGACCCCTGCCTGACAGTGGCTACCAGGTGCAGGCAGAACGGTCACAGGCCAGGACTCCTATCAGGGGCTTCACAGAGAGATGCTACTTAATCCTCCGCTCAAAGCTGGGACATTCTTTTCCTCCTTGCAGAGATAAGGACCTCCATCTGCCAGTCCAGTCATGCCTGGATTCAAACCCACCTGTGTGAATCCAAAGCTCATATCCTTAACACTCTGCATTCAAGCCCTGGCCTCCCTCCTGCTGTGCCCGGAAGGGTGAGCCAAGTGGGCGGCACCCAGGAGAGAAGGCAGTTCTCCTGAAACCAGGGCTGAGCCTCCCCCCTAGGAGGGGCCCCATCTGAGCCACTGTGGATGACAAATGGAAGATGAGGGTTCACCCCCCTGGAACCCCTGGAACCCATTCTAGTGATGCCAGGCCTCTGGAAAGCCACTTGTAAGCTTCTTTAGGGGGAAAAAAAAAAAAAAAATGTCCAGCATTCATTACCTCTGTGAATTTCCCCAAAAGTCCTGTAACAGTTATCACTCCATCTTGGAGAAGCAGCGCAGAGAAGGGCCTCACAGGGCTGGGGTGTAGCTCCAGGCTAGACTGCTTGCCTAGCGTGCACAGGGCCCTAGGTTCAATGCCCAGCATCAAAAAGGGGGGAGGGTGCAGGGCATATGACAGGTCCCAGGCCACACAGTGGCTCAGCGACGGCGCATGATGAGAGCTTGTCTGAGACTTCCAAAACCCACGCTCTTCCCCGGCTGCCTGTAGACAGGAAAACAAGGGCAACACCCTGAGAAAGACGGGGAGCGACAAACATCCGTGGCAGACAAGGACTAGGGGCTCCGCAGTTGAGCAGGGACGAGAGGTGGCGGGTCCCTGCTGAGTGAAGCAGGGACTTCTGCAAGACGGATGGAGAGTGCGGGAAGCCGCAGAGTGCTGAGGCCGGCACCCTCCGCCACTGGCGGGTGATTGATGAGGACAGCCCAGCAGCGGGAGATGAGCAGCGAGGCCTCAGGAGGCTGCAGAGGAGAGGCTATGAATATTTCAGAGGCTGAGGCAGGGCGGGAGCAGGAGGAGAGGAGGGGAAGAGGCACGGGCCATCAGCAGGGGGTAGGGGGCTCAGGGACTCAGAAAGACAGATGTCAACGAAGGGGAGCTCAGGAGGGAGCGAGAGTGGGGCTCAGTGAGGGAAGGAGGGCGGGGAGGGGCTCCGGAATAGGGCAGCGGGGGTCAACAGCTGGCTCAGTGAGGGGGCGGGGGCATAGGAGGAGACTCGGTGAGGAAGGGGCTCAGGAGCGAGGGCAGCCTGAGAGGGGTAGAACTTACAAGGGATGAGGGCTAAGTGGACGCCTGGGTGCTCCTCTTTCTCTTTGGCATACCTTGTCCCCGAAGGCTGGGGACCTAGAAAGGCAGACCGGGTTAGGTTACCCAAATCTCCGCCTGGTCTCGAAGGGTGGGGCCGCAGATCCCGCGCCCCGGCTCATGCCTCCCAGGCCTTTCCCTGGAGCCGCCGCCGCAACCCAAGGACCTCGGGGCCAGGTGAGCGCGCGGCGTCTAAGAATGGGCAGCGGGCAGGCGGTCGGCGGAGGCGGGTGGTCAGCGTCCTTGTCGCCGGCAGCGTGGCGGAGACTCCGCGGCCAACCGAGGGCGCAGAGCCGGGCCTGGAGTACGCGCCCTTCGAGGAGGACGACGGCCCAGTGGACTGCGACTGCCCGGCCGCCTGCTACCGCGGGCACCGGGGGTACAGGTGAGCGGCCGCCGCGGCGGGGGGGAGGGCAGCGCGGGGCCGCCCCGCTCACCGCCCGGCGCCCCTTCTCGCCCAGGACCAAGCACTGGTCCAGCAGCTCAGCGTCGCCCCCTCCCAAGAAGAAGAAGAAAAAGAAAGGCGGCCACCGGAGAAGCCGGTGAGAGAGGCGCAGGGCCCCGGGAGGGCGCGGGAAGGGCGGAGGTGCCCGTCCGTGAGCAACACCCATTTGTGAGCCCTGCCCTGTCTCAGCTCCTCCCACAACTCACCCCCTCCCCTCACTCAGCTCCTCCCCTTCGCTAGGCCCCGCCCCTCGTTGAGCCCCTTCCCTTCTCCGAGACCCCACCCCCCAGAACCCGACACACCGACCTTCCCTCCCGTGTTACCATCCCCCTGGCCCTCCCCCAAGGTTTCTGAACCCACCACCCCAAATGTGAGCTGCCTTATATGTTCTTCCCCCATGTCCTTGTCCACCCTTCCTTGCCCTGAGACCCTAGGGCCCCGATTAACGCGTCTATCTGTCCTTTCTCCTGACATCTACCCTCAGCAAAAAGAGGAGAATAGAGTCAGACTGCAGGTCAGTAATGAAGGTGGTGGGCAGGTTGGGGCCCAGGGTGGGACATGTCAGTGGGTGGGGGGGACCCCAAAGCCGCCCTGCAGATAGGAGGCCTGACATCTTAGGTCCTGGACTCTGGACACTGCCAATGTGCCAGCTTTTCCCCACCGAGGCTGGGAATCCCACCACTGGAGGCCCTAACCTTTGGGTTTCAACCACCCTAGCTTATAGTGCCAAGGGGCTCAGAAGAGTACCCAGGACCGAGGATGACTACCTGTAGGGACCTTGACAATCCAGTCTTTGGACCTGGGGTCACTCCACAATGGGGAGTTAGAATCCTAGAATCCCACTCCCAGCTTCCATACCCCAGGCCCCCAGGCTTTTACAGTCATTTCTAGCTCCCCTCCCCAGCTCACTAGAACCCACCCCTGTGTCCACAGCTGTGGGAGCGCCTCACCCCTGCGCAAGAAAAAGAAGAGTGTAAAGAAGCACCGCAGAGACAGGTACCTTACTGCCCCCCAACCCCGGCCTCCCCTCACTTCCCTGCACCCAGGACTGGGATCCCCAGGTCAAGCCAGGCTGGCTCAGGAGAGCTCCTTTATCACCACACAGGTCTGATTCCGGGTCCCGGAGGAAGAGGCGGCACAGGTGAGCAGTGCCTGTGTGGAGCACAGGGACAAGGGCGTAGGGTCCCTGAAGCCCACAGGAAGCCATGACAATGATGGGGGAGGGGATCATGGGTCTGGTCCAGCTCCAGCCTCCAACTCTGGGACTGCTTCCCAGAGCCAGGGGGTGGAGGGGAGTAGCAGGCAGACCAACTCTCTGCGACCTTTGTATACCCCAGGAATCAACTTTGACATGGGTGCCCCAAGAATTTCCAGTGTCCAAGGGGTGTGTCTGAGATGACCCCAGACGTGCAGGGAAAGCAGATGCCAGGCGGAAGGAAAGAGCGTTGAGGGCTCAGTGCATGCAGGAAACAGTGGGTAGACTGGGGCTAGAGGTGGCCTTTCTGAGGGGCAGGTACCAGTCCCCTGCAGGTCTGACTGCCAGGCCAGGGAGCTGCGTCCACCCAGGCCAGCATGGGCGCTGTAAGCAGGACAGTAGCTTATTCAGGACATATTGGGGGAGGGGAAAGGAGGAGAGGAGAGGAGAGGCCCAGGTAGATGCCCCAGAATGGCCAAGGGGGAGCACAGAGATGATACCAAGAAAGTAGGAAACAGCACAGCAGGGGAGGAGGGTGCCTGCCACCGGAGTTGTTCCCACGGTTGACTTCAGAGCCAGGCGTCCTTCCAGCAGCCCTGAGGAGGACCAAGTGCCTGAGACCATTGGGAAACACTGCTCCTTCCCCTGCAGTTTCCCCAATTTCCTGTCTTCCCTCCATCCCACCCACCCGCCACCCAAGCCTATGGGTCATTATGGGCCCCTCCTGTCCCGGGTGGCCGCCATCAGCATGGGTACTGGAAGTGAACAGGGCTAGGCCAACTCATGGGAAGACTGAGGTCTCCAGGAGGCGTGCAGCTTCCAGAGCTCAAACCCTCACCTCCTGGGCCTGCCTCCACTCGGTCTGCTCCTGGGGAAAAGGCATGTCGTCTTTCTTTGGATTGCTTCATTCTGGGATCAGAAGGACTGAAGGAATCTAGTGTCGCCAGTGAGGATGGGCTGAGAGGTGGCATCAGGGAGGGTGGCACCTATGGGGACTTGGGGCAGGTTGAGACCTTTGAGGAAACTTCTTGAACTTTTTGCATCAGAAACAGAAGGTGCTGAGGATGGGGGACATGCCCCAGAGAGCTATATGGGATGGGGTGGGCAACTTTGGGGAGGCCCTGAATATGGATCCAGAAGTCACTGAAAGGCAAGGCGATCGTGCCAAGAGAAACATCCCTATCCCAAAGCCCAGGTGAGCTGGCCCAGGGCCTGATCATGGCCTGAAAAGAGAGGGCACAGGGGCACAAAAGAGGTCTGAGGGGCCATCTTACCACAGTAGCTCATTAGGCGACCTGTCCCAAGAGATCTCTTAAGGCAAGGCAAGTCTCATCTTCATTCCTGCTAGACTTGAGCCCTGATGCTGCCAGATCCCCCCAAAACAACCCTCTTTTCCTTTTGGGACCTGGAAGCACCCTAGCAGGACGGGATGGTAGGTCCCTGCCAGCCAGGGAGGCTCAGGCCCTGGGAGGAACACATTTCAGGCCAGACCCAGGCACAGTTCTGCTCCAGAACTTCAAGGCCACATGCACCCCTGTGCTGCTCAGGCCTGGTCTCTGCTCCCTACAGATCTCGAAGCCCCAAGAGCAAACGGAAAGAAAAGAACAAAGAGAGGAAGAGGTGAGCCCCCCCTCCCCTCTCAGCAGGCAGCAAACTAGCCTTTTAGCATCACAGAATCAGGCCTCAAAGAGAGCTGGCCCATGGTGCCCACCTTGCCCAGATGGGATTTATCCCAGACCCAGAGAGGAAGCCAGGAGCCCCAGGTGAGCCAGCGGCACAGCTGGAACCCAGGCCATTGTCTCCCAGTCCAGGGTCCTTTCCAACCTAATCTTTGTGACCCCCTTCCCTCCCCACCCCCAAGTCACAAGAGCACCAGATGAGGGATGGCGAGATCTTTGGAAGCTGGGACTGCCTGGGGAAGAAGGCTCCTTTTCCAAACTCTCACACATGACCTTAGGGACCAGCTGGCCTCTGCCCCAGCACTAACCCCCTTTGGGTTAGCTTTGTAGGTGGCCACGGGGAGCGGGATCTGCAGTGGCCTCCATCAGACTTTCACCCGGTCCCTGCAGGCAGGTCAGGAAACCCCAGGGCTAAGGTGGGCAGAGCTCAGGCGCTGGCTGATTCCCCTCCCTCGCCCAGGCCTCACGCAGAGTCCCCGAACCGGAGATCCCACCGCCACAGCAGCGGCAGTTCTCCCAGCCCCTCGCTGTCCTCGCACTTCAGTGACTCCGGATCACCTGGCAGGTAGGCTTAACCCTGGGAGGGCTCAACGTGGGCGTCAGCTCGGCATTTCTTCCCCCTTTTTTGAGGGGTTGCGGGGAGGGAGTGTTGCAGATTAAGCACCCCCAGGCCTGGTTGGCAGGGCTGGTGGGCGGACATCAACTGATCAGTGGGTAGAAGTTGGCCAGGAGCGTTCAGGTGCCCACCTGCAGGAAGAGCTGAGGGTCCGCATACCTGAAGCAATGACAATCATGACACTGTGGCTAGTTCAGGTCCAAAGGGAGGGTGGGAGTGTCCCCACTGAATGCAGGGGAGCGGCCTCCTGCAGAGGGGGCGTCCCACGCGGGCTCCCCCATGCCCCCACCCCCCAGGCTGAGCCCCAAGCACCGAGACGATGGGCGGAAGACGGGCAGCCAGCGGTCCAGCGGGAGCCGGTCGCCTTCCCCGTCGGGCTGCAGTGAATGGGGGTCGCCCCAGCAGAACGGCGGCAGCAGGCAGCGGAGCGGAGCGCACCGTGGCCGCCCCGGCTCAGCGCACAGCCCGCCCGATGTACGTACGCTCGGTTTTTCGGAGGGGTCCCGCGCCGCGCGGGATGCGCCGTTCGGGGGTGGTGCGGTCGCCAGAGGGGCGGGGACACGAGTGTGTCAAAGGGGCGGGGCTGCTTCCTCCCTTCCCCTGCGCCCGCCGGCCCACACCTCGCCAAGGGCGTCGCGGCACCAGTCTCCAGGAGTGCCCGGGTTGTTGCGCCCACCTGGCCCTAGTGGCAGAGTGCGGGGGCCCTGCGAGCTTGGGCCACCCTTGAGCTTGGCGAACCGAAGGCCAGGCAGGGGCTGACCATCCAGGCACTCCGTTGGTACAGAACTGGGGAGGAACAAAGGTCTCTGCCTCCCCCCAGGCACACTGCGGGGAGCGGGAAGGGACGTTGGTAGGAGTCCGCAGTCAGGAACTGGAGTCAAGAACCCGGAGCGCCCTCGGACATCATGGGGGCCCAGATCCTCTCTCCCCGCCACCAAGCCCTTGCCCCTCTCTGAGCCCCTCCCCTGCCCCACTGCTCCTACTCGCCCCTCTACCTCTCTCAGGTCCCTTGCCCATCTCAGTCCCTGTGCCGCGACAAAACTGCATTTCTTAAAATCCCTGCGCCCCAGAGAATCTGCCTCTTCCGGGCACTGCCCACACGTGGACAGGTGTCTCAGATCTACTGTTCCACTTCCCACCGCCTGTCCCTCCTAAGACACTTCCCAGGTAGCCCACCCTCAGGGGCTCCCCACCAACACCGCCCACAAAACTGTCCTCACCTGACCTCCAGGAGGGACACAGTCACCTCCAGAGAGATAGGCGGGGGTGATGAAGGCAGGAGCTGGAGGATGGGCTGGCTGGGGTGAGGGTTCTCCCAGACCCTCGTGGCTTATAGAGTACAGGCTTGAGGCCCCTCAGAAAGACGGGGCAAACTCTGGGACCTGGGGTGGAGAGGCCTGCAGGCTCCTCCCCAGACCCACAGACTGCCCCATAAGCTGCAGCCAGAGGGGGAGAGCTGCTGCTCCACAGACCTCAGGTCTCAGCAGCGAACGTGTCCATGTTGGTCAGTTTTGTTTTGATTTTTGGCTATTTCCTTCCATCCCTTTCTTTTCTCAAACACCCTTCCCCTGCGGCCTCAGAGGAAAGGCAAGGGCAGCCGACTAAGGTCTCTTGACCTCAGTGTTGATTTTTACTGAAGGACATTACCTGTCTCTAGACTTTCCCACCTGGAAAAGATCCAGGCTCTTGGACTGGCTTCTGGGATGTGGTTGGGCCACAGGGGAAAGAGCTCATGAAGGCCCTGTATCTGCCTTGGCAGTGGGAGAGGGCATGCAAGGGTGGCTGAGGGTACCTGTGGCAGGGACAGCTACCACAGACCCTGGAGCTGATGGGGAAAGCCAGAAATGAGTGTGGCCACCCTCACATGCCTGAGCACAGTATGGTCATTCCTGTGACTCCTCAGTGCAGTGTAGTTGGCCGTGCTAAGACAGCCTGCTGAACCCCAAACGCCACCTCCTGGGGTCTCCTGAGAGACACAAGCACAGAATGTCTCAAACCAGGGTTGCAAACCCCTTCCCATTTCTGGTCCCTTCCCTGGCTCTGGAGTTCTGAGCAACTACCCCACCCTTACAAGAGTCCTGGGCTCCTGCATTCAAAACACCCCCATGGGCACTTGGGTGGGGAAGAGGACCTAGCCTTGGGGAGGGAGCCTCCGCAGCACCCAAATCTCTTCTCCCTCCCAAAAGTGGGTTCCGGGAGTGTTGGTGTGGCCCCAGGAGTGTCCCGGGTGCTGGTGCTTTCACACTGCTTGGAGCGTTGACCCCCAATCCTATTCCTATCTGAAGGCCTGGGAGATCTGGGGTCTTGAACATCTGGGTCTCTAACCTGCCCTCGCATCTCCTCCTTGCCTGAAAATACTTTTGGAGGAGTGAAATGAGGCCAATTCTTTCCCATCCAGAGAGGCGAGATGGGAGGCCAGGTGTCACAGACTAGACCATTAACAACAACTACCAAAAACTAAGTCTCTGGACCAAAGTCCTGGGGGTGGGATTCTTGGACGCTACCTTAAAAAAGAAAAAGAAAAAAAAAAAAAAAAAAAGAGAGAGAGAAACAAATGAAAAAAAAAGAAAAAAAGAAAGCAAAGCTCAACATTTTTTAACCCCGTCTATGTTTTTGTTTGTTTTTTAGCCTCCCATTTGAAACGTGGTAATATTGTGATTCCATTTCTTGTTTAGCCGGCAAGGGAAGAGGGTGGGGAAGTTTATGTCATTTTTCCTGTTATTTTGTTTTTGTTCCTATTTCCTTTTCCTTTCTGATTTCATTTTTCCTTGTGTAGCGTACAGAAATGCAAACTCTCTCTCTGGGTTGTTCCCCCCCACCCACCCCATCTCCTGTGTTGTTCTAGAATTTTGCTTTTGTGTGTGTTACTGTGGGAACCTTTCTTCCTAATGCAGAGATGGTTTTGAATTTTAAGTGAACATTAATCATATACATTTCTCTCTATACTTATTTTCCCCTCGTTATCAGAATTTAAAAGGGAAGATAATGCTAAGCAGAAATGATTTCCACACTGATTCCTGCCAAATCAACAGCAGCCTCCCCTCTCCTCAACCCCAGGGCACCCCAGGGCACACACTGGAACTGTTGCCACTTTTAAATTAACAACATGGGTGCTTCTTAGTCTGTAATAGAAACTTGGCAAGAAGCTGGAAAACCCAGCAAGGAAAAGAGACTTGCTTGTCCTGGGTCACCAGGGAGCTTCCCGGATCTCCCGTGACTCCTCAGTTCAGTTCAGGATGACAGGGATGGGCATGATGGGGGCCGGGAGGAACAGCTGCTTAGCCGTCAGCGGTCAGCGTCAGGTTTCAGGGTTTCAGATCCTTAGCAAACCCTGGGGAGGGTCTGAAGGCACCAGAGTTTAACTCAGGTACAGACTTCGAAGCCAGACACAAGGCCAAAGAACAATTCCTAATAGTCTTGAGACTGAGGCCGCCGAAGTGATTTCCATCTTAGGCAAGGGCTGAATCCAAAGGAATTTCTGGGAGAAAAAAAGACAAGGAGATTTCTGGGTTTCTGCTTACAGAAGGGGAAACTGCAATCAAGAGAGGTCAAGTTCACACAGCTTTATGCCCCTTCCCCACTGGGGATTGACCCACGGGCACTCCAAGACTACCACTGAGCTACATTCCCAGCCCTTTCTATTTTTTTAATTTGGATTGGTTTATTCATTTATTTATTTGGTATCAGGGATTGAACCAGGGGTGCTCAACCACAGAGCCACATCCCCAGCCCTTTTTATTTTTTTTTTAATTTTGAGACAGAATCTCACTAAGTTGCTGAGACTCGCTTTGAACTTTCGATCCTCCTGCCTCAGTCACCCAAGTAGTGGGGAATAGATGGAATCATAGGCATAGGCCACCGTGTCCAGCCAAATAGTTTTTTAGAGGCAAATCAAAAGTAGACCCAAGCCAGGCACTGTGGCACACACCTGTAATCCCAGTTGCTCAGGAGGCTGAGGCAGGAGGATCGCAAGTTCAAAGCTGGCCTCAGCAACTTAGCGAGACCCTAAGCAACTTAGTGAGGCCCTGTCTTAAAATAAAAATAAAAAGGGTTGGGGATGTGGCTCAGTGGTTAAGTACCCCTGGGTTCAGTTCCTACTGCCAAAAAAAAATGTAGACCCAAGCCCTCTGACCTCTAGACACTTTGTAGCAAGGTAGTAAATGGAAAGAACAGCCAGAAGCCCTGAGCAAGAGGCTGAGGATTTGGGGGAGGATGCTGGTTGTCTCAGCGCCAGCCTTCCCACACACAACCTCAGAGGTCTAGAGCATGTTCTATGTCCTCTCAACTCCCTGGGACTGGGGCCTGCCCACACTGAGGGGCCAGGGCACAGGTAGCCCCATGTTCCAGAAGCTCACTCTATTATGCTGCTTCAGTTACTCACTGCCCAGTTCACATACAGACAGGGAAACAGATAATTAGGCACAGAGAGGGAAGTGAGCCACTCAAGGACACACAGAGTGGGATGGAAGAGTAAGATGCCAAGCAGGGGACCTCATGGACCTCATGAGAAAATCCCTTTGGTCTGCTGCCACGTGGAACCTTTGCCAGACTCCCTCCAGCCTCTATGGGCAAGGCTGGTGCTAGCTTCACCCACTCAAGGTCCAACACCCTGGCCATGAAGGGTGTTCAGAGCCGCCCTCTTAGAAGTGGGGCCACCTTGACTTTGGCCTTGGCTCCATCTTTCTCTGGCATTAGAAGGGTCAAGGAAGGGCTCTGGGCTGTGTCTCAGTGGTAGAGTAGTCACTGCACGTGCACGAGGCCCTGGGTTTAGACCTCAGCACTGAAAAAGAAAAAAGTGTCAGGGAAGATTCAGAGGGGGCACCATTTGGTGACAGTGGCAGAGACATCTCTGCCCCACATTTCATTCCTCAGTGGGTGGCCTCCAGTGACCTCAACAAGAGGCGCCTTGGCCCACCCTGCCCTGCCTCCCCCAGGAGGAGCAGCGGCCACAGGCCACAGCTGCAGCAGGGCAGTCAGAATAGGAGGTGACGGCTCTGCATTTCTTCCAGGACGTGTCCCTTGTTTCCCAGGGCAAAGCCAGAAGGCAAGAGGGATGAATTTTGCTAAAATGGAGCCAGCATCCGCGGGCCAGGGCCTGGGGTTGATCTGAGCAGTCGCCCTCCCAGCTGAACCCATGGTTGTCTTCCCTTTTAAATGCACACCCGCCCTCCGCGCATCTGTCCACTCTGGCCTTGTGCAAACAGCTTCAGCTTCTCTTTCTTCTCTCGGTCTGGTCCACCTGTCTGTCTGCTTCTTTGTATCTGTTTCCTTCTGTCATTGTTTCTGTCCTTTCGTCTCTCTCCTCCCTCTCTCTGTCTCTCTGTGTCTGTCTGTCTCTCTTCCTCTCTGTCTCTCTCCCTGGGCAGGACCTCTCTCCCATGCTACTAGCATCTCTTTCGCCACCCTGTGATTCTGCTTCCATCAGCTGCTTCCTGCATGCCCTCTGGAAGGTTCTGTGGTGTAAGGAGTTAAGGAAAACTTGGCTATCAAAGCCTGTGGTTTTAAAAAAGTGAACAGAACGGGCTGGGCAAGAGCCCCCTCCCATCCCTGGGCCCAGACCCCCACCCCCACCCCCGGCTGCCCACCTGCTGGCTCAGAGGGGGAGTGCAGTCTCGCCACCGCCCTGGCTCCATTCTGCATTCCCAATGCGGAGACCTTCTTTTCTTTTTTATTATTGCATCCCGTCCCTGACCACTGAGAAGGTAGGTATCCCGGCTCCGCTGTGCGCTCTCCCGCTCCATCTCAGACAAGCCCCGCCACTCTGCTTGGTTTGAATGTGGTTTTCTTTCTCTCTCTCTCTCTCTCTCTCTCTCTCTCTCAACCTGGCTCCGGTTGGTTTTCTCTTCCTCCCTTTTCTTTATTTGAGTGACTACTCATTTGTAACCCGCACTTTCTCCAAATGAGCTGCAAATCTGTGTCTCCTGGTTTGTCGTTTGGTTTTCTTCAACGCCCCGCCCCCCATGCCTCTCCTAGTTCATCTCGCCTCCTTTCCTCCTTCCTCTTCCTCTCCGAGCCCTCTGCCCGCCCCAGCCCCCTCCGTCCCCCTCTTTTCCATTCTGTTGTCCGAATGCATTTCTGTGTGGTGTAGCATCCAAGTGTGTGTCCCCTCTGGAACTGTGCGCTGCGGTGGAGCCAATTTGATTTCTGTTGTCTGGAGTAGCTTCTAATCCCCTCCCCTTCATCCTTGCCAGTCCCTGGGGCTTCAGTCACCCCTGGCCTTCGGGGTCCTCCTGGGCAATAGGCAATGGTAGAGCCAATGCGCTGGGCCTCTTGACCTCCGGATCCTGGAGGAAGTTTTGACTGAGGTCAGGCACAAGCAAAGAGCCCTGGTCAGGGTGACTGCACCAGGCTCAGTGCAGGTCCTATACTGGCAGGAGGATGGAACTTGGGGGTAGGAGCCACAGGGCTCTGGGCACCCACAGGCACTAGGATTGAGCTCCATCTTTTGGGTGTGATGGTAGAGTAACTTCAGGGGGGGAGTGGACTGGAAGCAGCTGCAGGACTTTGAGGACCTATTTGGCAAAGTCTCCGCAGGGCGACTTGGGGGATGAGGTGGACTCTTAGCTCACTTTCCCCTGCCTGGGCCACTAACCAACTTGGACAGCCCTCCCCCCAACTCCCCAGCATCCTTTCATCTTCTGAATCCAAGCAGCTTAATGATGTCCATTGGTGAAGAATGATCCAGAAGGGACAGTCACTAGGGGCCAGGGTCCCCCAAGGGGTCGAGGTAGAACCAGGCTTAGGGCCTGAGACTTGTGGCTCTCCTCACAGTGCTCATTCGGCCACACTGAGGGTAGCAAGTCAGAAGTAGGCCTTTGGGGACCCCAGAAGGGGCTACAGAAATGTGGTGTCCCAGCCATCCACTGTGAGGCCTCAGGGGGCCTCCAGCCTCAGCTCTGAAAAGGGAAGGCCTGGCTGTTCCTCCCCACCCCACACCTATCCAGGGCCGGTGCTGGGTGCTCACCCACTCAGAACATTCTTGCAGGCCTGGGTGGTGCCAGGAGGGGGACAATATGGTTGTTCTTCCTGAGGGAGACGTGCTGCTAGTCGGACAGGGGCAGTGTCCCAGCCTGGTGGGGCCTGGAGGCTCCATCCTGCAGGATGGTCTCAGGTGCCCAGGACCCCACGAGAGGGATGGTGAACACTGAGGGAGAGGCCAGTGGGTGTCTGAGCCCTGTGGGGAGCAGGCATGAGCATCCAGGTGCTTCCTATCATTGCCCCTCAGAGTCCCAGGATCAGGTGAGCACACCATCCCTCTCTGCATCCTTCCATGGCCTCTTCCCCTCAAGTTTTTCTTACAGGAGCCAAAGAAAAATGTCAGCTAGCAAGTGGTAGCAGGGTCAGAGCCTCCAAGGCAGGGCCCCCCATCTGCCATTCACCTGCATGCTAAGCAAATTGGCAGAGGCCCTCCTGTGTGCCAGGCCCCTGCTGGGTGTCTTTGCCAGGAGAGGAGCAGGCAAACCTGGGTTTGTGGTCCCCAGCCCTCAGGCTGGAAGCCTGGCAGAGCCCTCTTCTTGTCCAGCGGAAGCCCTGGAGTTCAGGTGGGCAGCGCCCATTCACCGCAGTGGCCCCAGCCCTGGCACAGCCTGGTCCCCATCCACACAGAAGGAAGCGAGAGCTGCTGTGAGATCACAGAGGAGTGACCCCGACTCCATAGAAGCCGCGAGAGGCTGGGCAGCCTGGAGCTGAGGGCAGAGGAGCCATGGGCCCGAGCCAGGCTGCTGTGGGAGGCGGGAGGAGGAGGGGAGAGGAGGCTCAGGCAAGAGGGAGGAAGGAAGGGAGGAAGGAAGGAAGCACTACGAAGGGAAGAAAAAGAAAAAAGAGCAGGCTTCCTAGAAGTCACTGGGGGGGTCTCTAGACCCCACTGTGCCATCCAGCTGTGGAGTAAGGAATCCCATGGGGTCTGGCCTCCCCTCTTCCTTCAACTTGGGAAAAGAATGAGACCTAGATACTGAGGATGCTGCTCAGCCTCTGGCAGATCCTGGTGATCCTGTTACTGAGGACTTCAGGAAGAAGCGGTGTGGGGCACACGCCTGTGATCCCAGCCACATGGGAGGCTGAGGCAGGAGGCCAGCCTGAGCCACTTAGCAGGGACCCTGTTCAAAATCAAAGGGGCTGGGGATGTAGCCCAGTGGTAAAGTGCTCAATCCCCGGTACCAGGGAGGCAAGAAAAGAGGATTTCTGGAGGGATGGTGAGAAGGACCTGTGTGGCCTGAGAGTTGCCCTGCCTCCCCACCCCTGGGAAAGCTCTATCTGCCACAGTACCCAGTAACACTTTACCATCCTTTGCCTCCTGGGCCTCTGGGGTCACCTCTAAGAGGCCCCAGGCCTTCCTGCACTGCTCTGACCCTGTTAATCTGTGAGGGTACCATATTTCACAATTCCTTTATAGGCCAACTGGGCAGAGACTCCAGTTACCCGCTTTTTACCAGTGGGGAAACTGAGACCCTCCCCCCACAGTAAGGTCACTTACAAAAAGCCTCATAGCAAACTTGAATCCCCTTGAACCCAAGATATCTCACTTTGCCAATTACTATCACTTTGGGCTGGGACAGGCCAGTTGTTTGGAGGAGATGAAAGGGATGTGGGCGGAGCTCAGGTTGCAAGACTTACCAAGCAGGAAGTGTCCAGCTCAGCCCAGGGGCCCTGGCCCAGAGGCTTGGACCCCGAGGTTGGGGCAGCCCCACTGTTGGGTGTAACCTCTAACCCACACGGCATCTCATTTCCAGCCCGACAGTGGGCAGATGAGAGGGTTCTGCCTATCTGTGGGAAGGAACATAATGGCCTTGATCTTCCTCTCCCTGCTGCTGGTACCTTCCCTTGAGTTCAAAGTTGCTGGCTCAGATCCAGATTCTGGTTTGGAACCATGATTCACATCCGGGTCCTGACTCCTAAGTACTCTGCCCGCTCACCTTGATGCCTTGACCAGAGTAGCAAGTGGAGGTGTTGAAAGAGGGTGCCAGTGTCCACCTGGGCTGTGGGCTACCCGGCATTGCTTCCTGAGGCTCCCTCACCTGGTATCTGTTCACTTTGACCATCCAGGGCATAGGGCACATTTAAGGGACCTGGAGACATCTTTCTCATTTGCCTCCTCTTGAGGGAAAAGAAAGTTGAACAAGAGAAGCCAGGTCTGGGGCGTGGGAGTGGCGAGGCCCCACTGGAGGGAGGATGGAACTGCCATCTCACAGGGGCTACGGCTGAACAACCCAACCTCAGCTCTGTTAGCCGAGGGTGAGGGCTGAGCAGGGGATCAGGAGAGCCAAGTTGCCTGCAGGTCATATGCACTCTGCCCACCTAGGCCTGCCTCTGCCCCGAGTGGGACGCCAGCCTCCCCCAGAGAGGTCTTCATGGCCCCATTGACTTTGGGCATGACTCTCACGAGCTGTGGCTGGTGTCCCTTGCTGCTTCAGGCACCAATCACTAGCTGGCTGTGCCTGTTCACCAACGGTTCACATCCTGGCTCCACCTGCCTCTGAGGGCAATTCTTCCTCAGCAAGGGGAACTGACCCTTTACTAGCTGCCAAACTGGTGTTAAGGAACTAAACCAGATACCAAGTCAGCCCTGGAGGGGCTCAAAGTCGAGTTGGTAGTGGTGCCTGGGGAGGTGGTGGGGAAAGGCCTACAAGCAAACAAGCATCATCAACTCTTCTGACATGGGGGCCCAAGGACAGGAGGAGGGGTCAGTTTCCAGTGAGTTCCGGTCAGAGAGAGGGGTGGGGAGGGTGGTCCAGGTCACACAGAGAATCCTAGAACATTTGCCCTGGAAGAGACATCAGGAAGCAAAAGTCAACCTACTCGTTTTGTGGATGGGGAAACTGAGGCCCAGGTTGTGAAAGTTGACTTGGACAGTGTCCCTTGATGAGGTAGTGGCAGGCTCTAAAACCTCTGGTCCCCAGCCACGGCCCTTTTGACGGTACCAGGTGCCCTTTCTGGTTTTCTATATCCTGAGCCCCATGTCCTAACTCTACTTTTGGAAAAAAAAAAAAAAGAAAGAAAGAAAAAGAAAACACTTTGGCATCTCTACCTGGCAGTCAGCCAAGAGGTGCCCAGTGGCCTGGGGAGCCCTGCGCTGCTGGTTCTCCCTACAGAGGCAGCATGGCCTCTTCTCAGGCCGAGAGTGGGGTGGTGGCGTTTCTCTCTCTCTCTCTATCTCTCTTGCATTTTTGTGAATCTAATGATGAACTTATGCTACCACGCTTTTCCCTTCTCTTACACACCTTACCTACTAAAGGAGGAAGTGCCACTTTCTTGGTAAGTGGACGTTAACCAAGAGGGACTTAAAATCAGAACTGTAAAAAAAAAAAAAAAGAAAGAAAAGAAAAAAAAAAAGAAAAGAAAAGAAAAGAAAAAGGAAAAGAAAAGAGAGAAACAGAAAGACAGTCGGGTGCTACTGACAGCTCCAGAGCTCTCTGCAGGGCCGGAAAACAAAGAAAAATATTAACAGAAAACTGTCAGGTTCCCCAGGAGATCATTGGTTTTGAGTTTGGTATCTAATGACATTTGTGGATTTTTGGTTGGTTTTTTTTTTTTTTTTTTTTTTCTTTCTGTTTTTCCTCCCTTTCTTCGGTTCAGTTTTGAGTTCAGTTGTCCCGCCCCGCCCCTCCCCCATCTGTGTGCCGTGTGACCCCTCCATCTCCTTTGCCCACCCCCTTGCGCTGGGGGGCCTGGCCTGGTGGGCTGGCCCTGGCCGGGCCTCCCGGTGCCGCCCTCTCTCTTCTCTCTGCCGGGAATCGTCCGTCCCATGCGGGGTCAATGCCAGCCCCGGTGCCCGTCCTAGAGCCCCCTCCCCTGCAGCCCCCCCACCGCTCCGTCCCTCTTGTGTTTTGCATGCCGAGAATCCTGCATGAGCTGCACTGTTGAGGCCAGAAGGTGGACACTCAGAGAGGCAGAGGCAGGGCAGGCGCGGGGAACCGTGTGTGCGATGCTCCGGGACTGGCAAGCCCTCGGCCTGGGCCCGGTGACAGCCCTTTCTCCTTTTCTCCCCCCACCCCGCCCGCCCGCTCTCGCCCTCACTCTCTCGCTCTCTCGCTGGCTCTGTCCTCTGCCTGTCTTCGACTTTCCCTCTCTGCTTCTCTCACGTCTCCCTGGCACTGTCCCTGTCTCTCTCGCTCGCTCTCGCTCTCTCTCTCTCTGTCTCTCTCCCTCCCTCTCCTCTCCATCCTCGATCTCGCCATTTCCACCTTGCTGCGCTGTCTCCCCGGCCCATCCCTCCCCGCCTCTGCCTCTGTCCGTCGCCCTCTCTGCCTCTCTCCCTCAGAAGCCCAGCTCGCCCTCGCCCAGGGCCCGCGACAAGGCTGCGGCCGCGGCGCCCACGCCGCCCGCGCGGGGGAAGGACAGCCCGAGCCCGCGATCCGCGCCGTCGTCGCAGGGCCGCGGAGGCCGCGCGGCGGGCGGGGCGAGGCGGCGGCGGCGGCGGCGGCGGCGGCGGCGCTCGCGGTCCTCGGCGTCCGCACCGCGCCGCAGGGGCCGCCGGCGCGCCCGGCCCGCGCCGCCCCGGGGCTCGTCGCGCTCGCTCAGCAGGGCCCACTCCAGCAGCGACTCGGGCGGTGGCGGCGCCCCGGGCCCCGGGCCCGAGCCGGGCTCCGAGCGAGGCCACGGCGGACACGGGAAACGGTGAGCTCCCCCTGCTCCATCGCCCGCCCGCGCTCGCCGAGCACTCCACCCAGGGGCTCCCCACTCCTCGGTCGCCCTCCTGGGCGCGCAGCCCCCGTCCACCCTCCAGCGGAGGTGGCCCTCCCTCCTGGGCCGCCCGGCTCCCCGCACTGATCCCAACGCCCCCACGGAACTCCCTCCCCGCCACTGATCCAAAACCCCAGGGAGCACTGTCGCCCTGCCGAACTCCCCGACGGATCCCTGGATCACCCCGCCCCAGCCCAGGAGCGCTCTCCCCGTCCACAGGGTTGGCGCACTGATCACTCTCCCCAAACCCGAGCAACCTCCGCTCCGCACTGACTCCTCCCCTCCTTACTTAGCTCCTCCCCATAGGACGCCCCCCGCGCCCCGCCGGCCACCGAACCCCCTCCCTGTGCTCCCTCCTCCAGGGCGAAGGAGCGGCCCGCGCGCCCGCGGCCGGCCAGCACCTCGCCGTCCCCCGACCCGCACAGCAGGCGCGGCGGCCCGGAAGGGAAGAGCTCGTCGCGCAGCCCGGGTGCCCACCCCCGGTCCTGGAGCTCCAGCCGCTCGCCCTCTAAATCCCGCTCGCGCTCGGCGGAGAAGAGGGCCCGCAGCCCCAGTCGCTCGCCGTCGCCCAAGAAAACCCTCGGCCGGTGAGTGCCCGCCCGCCCCGCAGAGGTCGTGGACGCGACCCGGGGCGCTGGCTGCAGGGGACCCTGCTGGGGGAGCCGGGCGGCCCGGCCACGTCGCTCACCTCGGGCCGGCCCCACAGGGACAAAGACGGAGAGGGCCGCACGAGGCACGCAGAGGCCGAGGCCGCCCGCGCTCGGCGCCGCTCGCGCAGCTACTCGCCCATCCGCAAGCGGCGCCGCGACTCGCCCAGCTTCATGGAGCCGCGGCGCATCACCAGGTATGGAGGGGCTGGAGGGCGTGGGAGCGCGGCCAGGGCCACTGACCCGAGTCAGTGACCAATGACCTCGGGGATGAGGTTTCACCAGCCCGGCCTGGGGACCTTCTCCAATGACCAACTGGAACCTGGTGCAGGGCGGGGAAGGGGCCACAGTGACAGGAGCGGAGGTGGGTTCAGTGATGGGAAAAGGATCCACCCAGGAAAGGGCTGGGGTGCTGGGATGAGAGACAGGTGGAGCAGCTTCCTCAGAAGGAAAGGTCCCCAGCGGGGCCCGAAGGTCCATGGAGGGCAGGAAGCTCTGTACTTGAGTCTGAGTGGGTGACAGCAGACATGAAGTTCAGCTCTGGAAGGTCCAGCCATCCCTCTGGAGCCAGTTCTTCCTGCCCCACACCTGCCTCCGGGCAATAATGTCTCCTTTTCTCCTTCATCTCAAGGTCCAGTCTGCTGAGTGGCCTGTGGCCAGCCTGGGGGCCAGGTGGACCCCTCTCCACAGGCTGCCAGGGAGATGCCATGTGAGCTGGTCTGGCTCCGGTCAGCTGTCTGTCTGTCTGCCTCTCCTTTTCTCACTAACCTCCCAACCCCTGGGGAATTGGAGGAGGGGGCACAGCAGTGTGGTCTCTGGGGCAGCTGTGGAGGAACCCTGGGCAGCCCAGGAATGCTGTGCCCAGGATATGTAAGGCTGGTTAAGCAGAAGCCATGATCAGAGCGCCTCTGCTAGGATGGGAGGGGCCTGGGCCTGGGTCTCCAGATGACATTGTGGTCTGTCTTTGTTAAAGTCACCCTTAAGCCTTGAAATTGGCCTGGCATGAGTGCAGAATTACTGACAGTCTGAACCCAGTTCTGCTGCTCCCTTGGGCAGCCTGGGGAGACCAGCATGCCTCTCTGGGTCCCCGTTGCCATGTGTACCCATAACCATTCCAACTCCGCCTGAGCTGATTCTCAAACTTATTCTTCCTGGTCCTGGAGGGAGGAGAGGGCTTTGCCTCCTCCCCCACCCCAGAGCTAGAGGCCAGACTGCTAAGCTTGGGACACTCAGACAGTTCACACCCACCACCGGTAGGCTGGAGGTCCTAAGGCAAGCAGACCCTCTACACCTCCCATGGCCCCCATCTCAGCCCCCTCCCAGTGCCTCCTCCTCCCACTAACTCACACCTGTTTCTTCTTCAGAATTAACCCTGCGATGGGACACTAGCCCTCTTAACGGCTCCCTTTTCTTTTCTCTGGGTCACAGCCTCCTGCCTTCAAACTAACTCCGGGCCAGCGGGCGGTAGCTGAGTGAAGAGTGGGCGCCAGTAGGGTTGGGTCAGGCCTTGGGCACAGCAGCAGTGGCCAGGGTCTCCTTCTTGTTCCCTTTGAGTTACCTGAAAAGCCCAAATTCTTGTTTCCACAGGTGACAGAGAGGTAGAGTTGGCCATATTCACAAAGAAGCCATGCCAAGGGGGCTCAGCAGAAGAGGGCTTGCCTTGCGCGTGATACAGGTTCCACCCCCTCACATTTACGTGCAGTTGCACACAGGCACACACAGGACTCCACATGGCTCTGTTCAAAGTTTCATTCAAAGCTGGGTGTAGACCTGTAATCCCAGGATTTGGGAGGCTGAGGCGGGAGTTCAAGGCCAGCCTCAGCAACTTAGTGAGACACTGTCTCGAAATACAAGTTTTTAAAAAGGGGTTGGGGATGTGGCTCAGAGCACTCCTGGGCTCAATCCCCAGGTCCCCTTCAAAAACGTTTCATTCATTCCACAAATATTATTAGCCATACTCAGGTCAGGCAGAAACTTGGGCTCCTTTCCAGGCAGACAGGTGAGAAAACCAAATGATCGGCATGGTGTTGGCAAGTGATTCCAATTCTATTTGGAGGGTGTGGATGGCTCTAAGGCCAGGGCTCAGGGGAAACTGAGGCAGGAAGCCCTGGCCACTGCTGGAGGGGCTCCGGGTCTGAGTGAGCCCAGAAGGGGCAGAGCCCTGGCTGACCTGTCATCCCCTCTTCCTTCCCGGCAGCGCCCGGAAGCGTCCCATCCCCTACTACCGGCCCAGCCCCTCCTCTTCCTCCAGCTGCCTGAGCAGCGACTACTCAAGCAGGAGTCCCAGCCGCAGCCCCAGCCCGGGCCACAGCCACGGAAGCTACAGCAGCCACAGTCGCGGGACCCGCAGCCGCACACGCAGCCCCTCCCGGACCCCCAGTCCCAGCTACCAAAGCCGGAGCAGCTCTGAGAGTGGGGGTTTCTGAGCCCAGACAGACCCAGCTTAGGGTCCCCTGGCGCAGGGAGAGGCCAGGCCCCAGGACCTGGAGCGGGGGTGGGTTGTGCCCCCCACAGCAACAAAGAAGTCCCGGGGCCAGCATGTGGGCAGATGGGACCAGGGAAGACCCTGAGGGCCGGTGACCTGCCCATAGGAGGAGCCAGATTGTGCTGCTCAGAAAGGGTGCCCACCCCCACCTCCTGCCCACCCTTCATGTCCAGGGAACAAAGAGCCGTTTCGAACACAGGGATCACCCTGCCCACTTCCTGCTTCATGCCAGCCACCAGGCTGGGGACCACTGCCAGAGAATGGCACCGTCCACAGTCTGCTGTGTCACCTCAGCCCATAGGCCCAGGCACATCTTGGAAGGTGCCAGACCTCCTCTCCCTACCCCTCCTCTCTCTCTCTCTCACTGGGTGGACGAGGAGGTATACAGCAAGCTGAATCTAAGCTAGACAGAAGGAAGAATGGCCTAACTCTTGGTGCACCACCATAGGCTGAAGAGGAGGACCCTGGCTGAGGGCTGGTGGCTGGTCCCATGGCCTCCCCAAACCTCTCCCCTGGCCCAGGAGGGCCCAGACTGGGCAGTCCCCAGCCTCAGGTGCCATCTCTCCAGGCCAGGCTCTTCCCTCAGGTCCTCGTCCCAGCCCTGGGCCAAATCACACCAGCCAGGCCTTCCGGGGCGACTGAGGTGGGGGATGCAGACCACATCTTCATCTGATCCTGAGGTCAGAGAGGGTCGGATCAGGAGGTGCAAGATGGAGAGGCGGGAGACGGCACAGGAATATGTGACCACGGGCAAAACAGCACAGTCGGGTGACCAGACTGGCCACGGGGAGCTGGGAGGGATGGGAGACAGGTCGGCAGCACTGGCGCCACCAAGAGGAGGGCAGCATGTGCGCGTCTGGGACGACAGCACAGAGTCACAGGCTTAGGGAAATGTCTGCGGTCCCTCGGGGTCTGCCCAGGGAAGGCCTCCTCCCGGGCTCCCAGGGAGGGGTGGCGAAGCCCTTGGAGGGCGGCCAGGCTCTGAGCCCAGGGCCCTGCCGCGGCACCAGCAGGGACGCAGGCCCCCAGTCCTCTTCTGCAGCTCCCAGCCCCCTCCTCCTGGGGCCCTCAGGGATCTCACAACGTCTTCCTTGGCCCAAGAGGGCAGATGCCCTGGGCTCTGGTGGGGGGAGGGGTCTGGGGTCTGGTCCGGGTTCCCCCCTCTCTATTCCCCCCTCCCTCTTTCTCCGCGGTGCGGATAAAAATTGGACTCTAATAATAAACACTCAGTGCCCGGATGGCACGTGGTGAGAACAGGCCTCTTTGCGTGTAGCACCTGGGCGGATTGGGGAGGGCAGGGAGGCCTGGGGTCATCCCCGCCACGTGTACTGAGCGGGGAATCAGACTACTCAGGACCCCACGGAGAAAATCTGACACCAAAAAAGCAGGGCCCAGTCGGGGGCAGTGGCTCATGCCGGTAATCCCAGCAGCTCGGGACGCTGAGGCAGGAGGATCTTGAGTTCAAAGCCAGCCTCAGCAATTTAGCTAGGCTCTATGCAATTCAGCCAGACGCTATCTCTAAATAAAATACAAAAAAAGGATTCGGGGTGTGGCTCCGTGGTTAAGTGACCCTGTACGCGGGGGCGGGAGACGGAGGAGAAAGAAAGCAATTGGACAGAGGAGACCGTCCTCCCTGCCTGCAGGCCCCGCGAGGGTTGACTGCTCCATGCCTGATCCCACACAGCCAGCCTAACCTCCGCAGTGCATGGGGACAGGGCAGAGGGCGGAGGCACAGGGCCCAGGCTCGGAGGACCCCACTGCATAGCAGAGTGATCCAGAGTGGCTGGAGCAGCAGTAGGGGGTGAAGCCTGCCTGCTGCACGTCCTGCTGAGCCAGACGCACATACGCAGGGCTGACAAAATGCAGTATTATATTGGCAGTCCTCAGCCCAGTGACAGGCAGAGAATTCAAAAGATGGCTGCTGTCCTTGGTTTGCGTTTGAAGGGGCCTGGTAAAGGGCTCAGTATGGTAGATTTCCTTTTTTGAACTCGGGGCACTCTACCTCTAAACTACTACTTTTTATTTTGAGACAGGGTCTCACTAAATTGCTGAGGCTGGCCTTCAGCTTGTGATCCTCCTGCCTCAGCCTCCTGAGTCACTGGGATTACAGGCGTGGGCCACCAAGCCCAGCTTTTCCTTTTTTCTTTTTTTTAAAATAACGTCATTGTATTTCTTTTATATAGCTCTATACAAATACAAATTCTCCTATTCTCCTTCTCCTGCCCTTTTTCTGTCCTCCTCTTTTCTCTCAGAGTGGTAGATTTTCACTGACTTTTTTTTTTTTTTTTTTTTTTTTTTTTGGTACCCGGGATTAAACTCAGGGGCCCTCAACCACTGAGCCACATCCCCATCCCCATTTTGTATTTTATTTAGAGACAGGGTCTCCCTGAGTTGCTTAGCACCTCGCTGTTGTTGAGGCTGACTTTGAACTCGCAATCCTCCTGCCTCAGCCTCCCCAGCCCCTGGGATTACAGGCAATCCCAGTGTGGGCCACCGTGCCTGGCTTCACCTTCTTTTGAATCAAGCATCCTCTGAGACTCTGATGGAAGCTGAGAGCCCCTTCCCCATGCCCACACCTCGGCACATAACAGCAATCTCTCAGACACTCTGAAGCCCTGTAGGGACCCCAGGTTAAGAACCCTGGTCCTTCTCAGCTGACTTGTCCACAGCAATGACACTGCAGGACCCCGCCCCCCTCCCACTTTCTCTTCCCCCAAACTGGCAGGGGCACCTGACACAGCCAGTGGCCAGTGACTGTGTTTCAGACCCAGAAAGATGTTCAGAGAAGCCCTGGTGATCTCTTCAACTCTTTATACAAGGTCAGCAAGGCTGGGCCTTGAGTGAGGGGTGAGAGGGGCAGGAACCCGACTGTGCTCTGTAGCTCCCCCCACCCGTCCTTCATATCCTACACCCACAAGCAGGCAGCCCCAGATGGTGTGACTGCTACCTTTCTGTCCCACTTGCCTCTTCATTGGCCGGCCAGCCTCACGTATATATACACTTCAGTATTCCAGGGGTACTCCAGTACTCCACCATCAAGCTATGTCCCTGGCCTCTTTTATTCTTTCAGACAGGGTCTCACTCAGTTGCTGAGGCTGTCCTCAAACTTGCAATCCTCCTGCCTCAGCCTCCCAAATCACTTGGATTATAGTGAGCATCAGCATGCCCAGCCTTCCCACTACATCTAAAACGCACCTCTGACCATTCATGTGCTGAACACAATTCTTGGTGCTGAGGACACAGCACTGACCAAAGGAAACCAGCCTCCCTGCCATGAGGACCCTGCATCTGTGACCATGTCCACCAGCTCACAGGCCTTGGAAGACATTCCAAATGACTCCACCTGGCCTTGGCTATCCCCCAACCTTGTGTCCCCTCCTTGCCCTGGGCTCCAGTACACCTCAGTCCAGTGACTCCATCATGCTCTCTCCACCTCCAGGTCCAGGTGGGCTCAGGTGTGAGGCCCCACCTAGCAACCTCCCACTCCATGGAGCATCTCGATCCCCAACTGTAGTGATCCCGGATTCCTCTAGGAACCTCTTCTTAGGGTCCCAGGCGTTTATCCCAGTTATTCGTGGGCATCTCTCTCTCCCCAACTCTCTGAGCTTCCGGAGACCAGGCCACATCTTCTTGGTCTCTGCATCTGCCGTGCAGGCACTTTTGAAATGCTTCTCGAATGAGCAGACCAGTCCATGAGGGAATCAAGGGAGGAAAACAGTTCCAAAGCCCTGGGGAGGCCGGGGACCAAAGGTGAGGTGTGATAGCGGCAAGCGGACACCAGAGGGCGAGAGAGAGCAAGGAAAACGCCAGTTGCGGAGACCAACATGCCTGGACTGAGCAGACAGCTCCCTTGTTGAGGGTCCATCCCAGCCTGGAGGCCACCAGCTTGGGTCCCCAGCACCCTCTCTGGGTACCTGGGGAAGAGGCCACTTTGCGCAGAGTTAGGGAGAGTTAGAGAGTCGTTACCCCGCCACAGCCCAAGGCTCAGTCCGCGCTCTGCTTTGTATCTTGGGAAAGAGAAAAAGCCACCAGGAGACAGGACACAGGAAACTCCCGTGCAGCCTCTGGTGACCAGGAGGAGGGGAGTGGAGGGGCCCTCCCCCGGATGTGTGCATTTTGCACATGAGGTGCCTGAGCCTGCACATGCTCTCCTGATTTGGGGTGCAGCAGGTCCCACAAGCAGCCCCCATCTTCCCCTCCCAACACCCACTAGCAGTGGGGAGGTCGGGCGGGGCTTTCCTGGTTCCTGTTTTCCTGGCTGAGTTTCTCTTTTTCTCCTTAATTGGTTTTCTACAGTCCAGACCCAATGCACATGCCCCTGTGTCCCAGCCAGTGTCCCTCATCCTCTGCCTTTCAGGGATGCTTCTAGAAGTCCCCTGGCCTCCATGCTGCCTCTCAGGAGAGGGTGTATTCAGTGAGCCAGACACCTGCCCTTCTCCAGGCTGGCCTCCACTTAGGAGGCCCAAGACAGGGGATGCCTCAGCCTTGGGGATCCCACCTCCCCCTCCACCTGCCTACTTTTTCTTTTCTTTTTCTTTTCTTTTTTTTTTTTTTTTTTTTTGTACCAGGAATTGAACCCAGGGTGGCTTTACCACTGAGCCATGTCCCTGGTCCTTTATTTTTTCTTTTGAGACAGGATCCTACTAAGTTACTTAGAGCCTCACTAGTTGCCAAGGCTTGCCATCCTCCTGTCTCAGCCTCCCAAGGATGTGCCGCTACACCCAGCTCCACCTGCCTCCTTTCTAGGACTCCCTTAGAGTGGAAAATCCACCTCAGCACAGGAACCCTTATTTCCTATGGGTCTGGGAGATTCCTGTCATGGTGTGTCTTCAAAGAAACGTCCAAGGAATTCTTAGAAGGAAGAACTCAACTCAGGACCTGCAAGGTTCTTGCCTTATGTGATATTATAGAATTTCTCCACACGCCAGTCACAGAAGTTTATTTGGGAGAGTAGACACATATTCAAAGGAGAAGGCAGGTCATCTCAAGCAAGAGAGACACTTAAGGATTCCCATATTTTCTTTTAAAGGACACTTGGTGAGGGTAGGTATGGGAAGTTATGGAGAAATGATACCTGTCTGGTGACCTCCAGATGGCTTTTGGTGCCCTGGTCAATCTCAGAATTCTTAGGCTGACCTGGTCTTCATTATCTAAGCAGTAGATAGTGCAAAAAAGTCCCCAAAATTATAGGATCCTCGAGGTCATATAGCTGTCTTTGCTTATCTATTTATGGGGTGGGGGGCTAGTTAACAACATGCAGGTGAATTTACAGATTTTCCAGAAATTTGGGAGTAACAGGCCTGGGTTAAGAGGCTGACTTGGGGAGTGACAGGTTGGAAAAGTATGTTTAACTCCTGAATTAAAATCCTATTTTCTAGCCGGGTGTGGTAGCACACATCTGTGATCCCAGTGACTCGGGAGGCTGAGGCAGGAGGATTGCAAATTCAAAGCCAGCCTCAACAACTTAGTGAGGCCTTAAGCAACACAGCCAGACAATGCCTCAAAATAAAATATAAAAACCAGCTGGGGATGTGGCTCAGTGGTTAAGGGCCATGGGCTCAATCCCTGGTACCAAAAATAAATAAATATATAAAACAGAATCCTATTTTCTTTGCCTTTCTCTTGTCTACCTATTTCTTACCTCTTCTAGCTGACCTCACACCCATCCCCTCTCATCACCTTACTCCAATTTAAAGCAGACTCCAGTCGCCCCCAGGCCCAGCAGACCAACAGGGAAGGGAGATTCACATCTTGGACCTGGTGGAGGTCTCCACAGCCTCCTCCTGTTAAATAAAAAAATATTCAATGACATTTGCTAAAACCTGGTAAGAAGGATTTAATTCAGGACCAGCGAGACAGACTCAGGACCACTGCATCTGGGCTCCACTTTCAGGGGGCTAGTGGCCCAGGAAAAGGGTGGGGCCCGCAGATGGGAAATGACTCAGCGCAGCCTTCAGTGGCCAGGGGGCTTCAGGCCAAACCCACCTGGCGGGATTCCTGCTGAAAGCTAGCCAAGGGGCTAGGACTTCAGCAGTGGGGGTCAGGGGGGAGGAGGATGAGGAACCTGACCAGACTGGAGGGCTGGGGATTAACTAACTGCCTCAGCCGAGATCTTGCTAAAAGTGGATCCGATAGGGAAGGGCACGGGTGGGCCCAGGAGATTCAGGCACCCAAGTTTGATTGAGAAGAGAATCTCTGTCACCACTCCCCAAAGACCCCGATCCTGCAGGGTTTTGACTGCAAAGGAGCAGACCTGGGGGGAGGGGAAGGGGGAGAGGGGAGGAGAAACTTGATTCATGACCCTGGAAGGAGCCTTCCAGAACATCCAGTCCAATGGTCTCATTGTACGGATGAAGAGAATGAGTCACAGTGCTGGCCTCTGGCCAAACAAAGTCAAAAACATCCAGGTCCCCAGACTCCCAAGTTAGGCAGATTCTTTCTGTTAGACGGCCAAGAGCAAGAGGGGCCAGAGAATGGCTCCCCAGCCCTGCCACCTGCACCAGTGTTGTGGGGTGGGGGGTGACCCCCAGACCAGCCAGAGCCCAGAGGCCTAGCGGGTGAGGCAGGCTGGACATGGGTTTTAGGAAACAGACTCCCAGAGGGGGAATGTCTCGATGTTTCCAGAAAGATCTAGTGCCCCCTGCCCCCATTCGCTTTAATGACGGCTGCCCACATTTTCAATCCCAGCGGCGGCTGGTGCGATCTGTCAGTTGTCAGGCAGCTACTGGGGTGCTCCTGAGGGAGTTCTAGCAGCTGCCTGAAGACTCCAGTGCTTTCTCTGAGGCTGGGCCAGCAAGGGAGGGGCTGGTGAGCCGCAGTTGGCAGAGGCCTGTCAAGGGCGTGGCCAGTGTAGCCAAAACCTCAGGCGCAGTGCGAGGGGTGGCAGCGGCTGGTCTTGGGGCTTCTGCAGAGCACCCCAGGTTTGGGGATTAGGAGCAAGAGAAGGGGTCCTCCCACGAAGGAATCTCCAGACCCTGGAGATAGCAATGAAAAAAAGACAGGGCTGAGATCCATTCCCTTTCGGCTTCTGGGAAATCCCTGGGGTGGGGTTCTCTCCTCTCTCTCTCTCTCTCTTTTGCAGTGCGGGGGATGGAACTCAGGGCCAAGTGTGTGTGTGTGTGCACGTGCACACGCACGCACACATGCACACGTGTTAGAATCCAGCCTCCTGGAGGAAAGGCACTTGGTTAGGACTGTAAAGGATCCCGGAGGTCTGACCCAGCCCTCCCTGTCCTGACCCCTGCCCCTGTATCCCAGAAGCTCGCTACCTAGGAAGTCTCTCCCTAAGGAAGCTGGAGTCCTGAACTCCAGTCCTTCCCACCTCTGACCAACTTGAACCCAGGGGCACTTAACCCCTGAGTCACATCCCCAGCCCTTTTTATATTTTATTTAGGGACAGGGTCTCGCTGAGTTGCTGAGGCTGGCCTGGAACTTTTGATCCTCCTGCCTCAGCCTCCCAAGTCACTGGGCTATCAGGAGTGCACCATGGCACCCAGCAGGACCCTGGGGCAATTCTGACCCTCAGTTTTCTCATCTGGAAAAGGGGGCTCAGACAAGCTACTGTGCTACGCCATAAAGCACACACACTGGGTCATTCCCGCTGTTCTAAGCCACAATATAGAAAGCCAAAGGGCCTCTGAGAACACTAAGGGAGTCTGAGCACCAGGCACTCAACACACCGTATCGTATTTGGGGCCCACTGCAATGCTGTAATACGGCAGATGCATTATGTGCCCCATTTTGCAGACGGGGATATGTGCGCCCCAAGAGGTCACCAAACTTATGAACAGCAGCATCCAGAGTCAAGCCCAGCCCTGTCTGACCCCAAAACCCAGTTTCTCCCCCACTTCCCCCCGCCAGCCTCTATGTCCCCTCCCTTGTGATCAGCATACTGATCTAAAAGTCATCCCTTAAGAATGGCCCATGGAGGAGGATTCTGAGTGACAGGTGGGGCCGGTCAGCGTGCCCTGGGTTGCACAACCTGCCCGGGCCTGGGCAGCGGGATGGGTTCTCCTCGCCCTGGTTTCAGGCAAGATGAAGGAAGCTTTGTCTACAAAGTGCTGGCAGCCAGCAGCAGCCGCCCCGTAGCGTGGCTGGGCCTGGCAGGGCCCCACTTGAAAGCACCTATGACCACACCTGACAGCTCCCTCTGGGTGGGGAGCCCTGGGCTCCTGTCTGGGCCAAGATGGGCAGGCAGGGGCGGGGGAGTGCCCTCCCTACCTTCTGATCTCACCTGAATTTACAGAGGCGCTGGAGATGGGTGGGGCTGGGAGACCAGGGAACAAAGGCTCGGAGCTTCCAGAAGCTGAGACCCTGAGGAGGAGCAGCCATCTGAGACCTGCTGGGTCCATGGCATGACCTGGCAAGGGAAGGGAGGCAGAGGGGTGAGGGCAGGGATCCTGTGTGCTTTCCACCTTTGACACCAGAGAGTTCCAGGATCTCCGAGTTCCCCCTGGGGTGACCTTGAACTCAGGACCCAGCCAAGCTCTACCCAGATGCACAAGAGGTGGGTAGGAAAGAGAGGCACCCATGAGCCTGCTCTCAAAAAAATAACTGAGGGGGCCGGGGGCGTAGCTCTGTGGTAGAGCACTTGCCTAACTCGCCCTGGGTTCAGGCCTCAGCACCACATAAACATAAATAAATAAGCTGGGCGCAGCGGCACAAGTCTGTAATCCCAGCAGCTCGGGAGCCTGAGGCGGGAGGATTGCAAGTTCAAAGCCAGCCTCAGTAACAGTGAGGTGCTAAGCAACTCAATGAGACCCTGTCTCTAAATAAAATACAACACAGGGTTGGGGATGTGGTTCAATGGTTGAGTGCCTCTGAGTTCAATCCCTGGCACAAAAAAGAATAATAAAGAAAAAAAATAAAATAAAATGAAGGTATTATGTCCATCTACAACTAAATATATACATATATACACATATGTATATACATATGTATATATTCCTTTTTTTTAAAAGGAAAAAGAAGCTCTTCAAGTGAGTGGACTGGATTCTAGCTGCCAGTTCCTCCAGTGTCCCTGAAGCCTGGGTCTGGGTGGGACAAGACTTCAGTGGCCTCAGCCCCCTATAGAATGGGCAGGAGTAGAGACTGGGACAGGGCAGCCAGCAGGATGAGCTGGGAAAGAGGAAGTAGGGAGCCCAGGGGAATGGGGACGGAGTGTGAAGAGGCCGACTATGCTGGTGTTTTACTGAGACTGTGGCCAAGTCAATCTCTGGAGCCTCAAGTTCCTCAGCTGAAGAGAAGCGGAGCCTAAGTCAGGAAAAAGGAGAGCTGAACAGGCCACACCTGGGAAGGAGGGGAGCAGCAACCTCAGGATTAGAGCAGGAGTCTCAGGCAGCACCTCCTTCAGAGCAGGGAGATGGGGGCCTGGCCCCATAGGTGGTCAGATGGAGGCAGGATCAAGGGGTGAGCCTCAGGCTCCAGGCAAATTTCTGTTAACTATACCTCTTGGACACACACTTGTCCCCCTGTATGATGGGATTCAGAAGCAAAAGGGGCCTTTGGTGGCACACACCCATAATCTCAGCAGCTTGGGAGGCCTAGGCAGGAGGATCACGAGTTTGAGTCCAGCCTCAGCAACTTAGTGAAGCCCTAAGCAACTCAAGAGAGACCCTGTCTCTAAATAAAATATAAAAAGGGGCTGGGTTCAATCCCTAGTAACAAAAAAAAAAAAAAAAAAAAAAAAAAAAAAAAAAAAGGGGTGGGGGTGAGACCATAATCTGTAAAAAGGAAACTGAGGCCATAGGACCTTGGCCAGAATCACACAGGAAGCCAACAGCAAAGCCCAGCCAGATTCAAATTCCTTGTCTTTGAGGTTCCCTGGCTTCTGAAGGAAAAATAGATACGGGGAGATTTGACAACAACCCCTCTCCTGGCCGGAGTCTCAGCCCAGGTTTCTGATCTGGGCCAGCCCCACTGCTCAGGAAGAGAAGGGAGGGGAAAGGCTGAGCCCCCGCAACTCTTCCATTCCAGGCAAAGAACAGTTAACTAACGATGATGACGCACCAGGCTCTGGGCTAAGTCTTAGCTTCCATGAAGTCACTGAATCCCTGGTCCATTCCAGTGACGTCAGCAGCATCTTGGTATCCCAGATGGGGAAAGTGAGGCACAAAGAGTTTTAACTTGGACAAGTTCACCCTCTTGGTGGCAGCTCCAGCAACCTGGGGCAGTCTGGTCCTGCAGTCCACGCTCCCAAAAACCACACCACACCGCTTTAGGCCACAGTCGTCGCGGGGACCCCAGTGGTCAAACCTACTTCCACCGCTTCCTAGTTGTGGGGCCGGCCCTGGACAAGTAACCCAACCTCTCAGCTTTGATCTCCTGAACAAAAGGAGGATGGGGCGGGCCTCGGGCCACCTCCCGCAGCGCATTACCGCCCAGGCCGAGCGTGCCCAGCTCTGGGCACAAGTCCAGCTCCGGTGCTCCAGTCATTTGTTTTCCTAAACAAGAGAAGTTTCCAGATGTGGGCAGAACCTTCCTCGCCCCGCCCGCTGCCCCTCGTAAGCCGTGGGAGGAATGCACAGGGGAGGGACGGCCCCCAACCGGTCATTGCCATTAATAGAGACCTGAAGCACCGCCTGCTAAAAATACCCGGCTGGAGACCTATAAGAGCGCCGCCGGGGCCCCGACCCAGCACTTCTCCGACCTGAGCCCGACGCGCAGAGAACACCCCGCCGAGCCAGCATGACCGAGCGCCGCGTGCCCTTCTCGCTCCTGCGGAGCCCCAGCTGGGATCCTTTCCGCGACTGGTACCCGGCCCACAGCCGCCTCTTCGACCAGGCCTTCGGGCTGCCCCGGCTGCCCGAGGAGTGGTCGCAGTGGTTCGGCGCCAGCGGCTGGCCGGGCTACGTGCGCCCGCTGCCCGCCGCCGAGGGCCCCGCGGCCGTGGCCGCGCCCGCCTACAGCCGCGCACTCAGCCGGCAGCTCAGCAGCGGCGTCTCGGAGATCCGGCACACGGCCGACCGCTGGCGCGTGTCCCTGGACGTCAACCACTTCGCCCCGGAGGAGCTGACGGTCAAGACCAAGGACGGCGTGGTGGAGATCACCGGTGAGCCCGTAGGGCGCCCTGCGGGGGACCAGGCTGGCGGGCAGAGCCTGCGCTTCCCGGGGCTGGGGGTGGGCTTGGGCCGGGGAGTTAAAAGTGAGCCCAGGACCCGGAGGCCCGAGCCCTGGCCCTTGGCCGGCTTCCCTTGGCTGGAATGCCGGATGCGGGTCGCTCGGAAGGGCCCCGCCGCCTCCAAAGATGCGCTCTACGAGGAGAACACGCCCCTTCCCGGAGAAGCCCATCCCCATCCCCTAATAAGCAGGTGCTGGTCGGCTCCCTGTCCCTGGCGCGGTGGGGGCGTGTGCGATGCTCTGTGCGCCTGCGCGCGCCCCGTCCCTACCAGGGCTGAGCCCAGCGCCGCGCCCCCACCGGTCGCAAAAGTTCTCTCGAACTTTTCGAAAACTTGTTACCGCTGGATGCGGACAGTCAACCCTCCCCTCCACACACACGCACACACCAGACAACTCGATCTGTGTCCTCCTGAGACCCCGCTACCCCTGAGCAAGCGGGGGGGCGGCTCTGGCCAGCTCCGCCTCGCAGCTCCTGACCTCCTCCTACCCCACTCCAGGCAAGCACGAAGAGAGACAGGACGAGCACGGCTACGTCTCCCGGTGCTTCACTCGGAAATACACGTGAGTTCTGGCCCAATCTGTGGGGGGATTGGGGGGTCCAGAGGAGTGGACGCAGGGAAGGGGACAGGAGGGGTGGGTAACAACTGCTCTTCTTCTCCGCATGTCCAGGCTGCCCCCCGGTGTGGACCCCACCTTGGTGTCCTCCTCCCTGTCCCCTGAGGGCACACTCACTGTGGAGGCCCCGATGCCCAAGCCAGCCACACAGTCAGCTGAGATCACCATCCCTGTCACCTTCGAGTCGCGAGCCCAGCTGGGGAGTCCAGAAGCTGGGAAGTCTGAGCAGTCTGGAGCCAAGTAGAGGCCATTACCCTGCTACCCACCACTGGCCACCCCCTCCACCCACCTGCGTGCTCTTTTGATACATGTACCTTCTCTTTTTCTCAAATAAAGTTTGAAGTAACTGCCATCACTGCCTGAGACCCTGGTGTTTGTGGAGGCCTCAGGCTAGTGCCCTGAGCAAAGGCCTCCTATGTTCTTACCTTTGCCGAGGGCCTGCTGGGCTCAGCTCTCTGCTGGGCTTTGGGAACAAGCACTGTCCTGGGTTAGGTGTGGGGGAGAATCCAGGAAGAGCACCTGTGTCCAGGGGCCTGGCTGGGGTAAGGGGAAGTTGCAGGACTGGCAGAGGAGGGGGCTTCCTAGGAGCTCATAGTCCCTTACTGTCCTCTCAGAGAGGGACCAGACCATGTAGAAGGAATAGGAGCCACTGTGAAGAGGGTTTGGTCCGTCAAAGGACCCACCCTCAACATCCATGTGTGCAGACTGGGGCATGTGCTCTCAGGAGTGGCAGGTGCCTGGCCACTAGCAGAGGGAATATGCTCTTGTTGGACAGAGAGACAAGGTTCCAGGTGGGGAGGCCTTGCCGCCACCGGCCAGGTAGGAACCGTCCCACCTGCCTTGGCCCTACTCCATCCCCACCCTCCAGGAGGTCCAAGGAAGGTTCTGAGGGACCTGGGGAGGCTTTGGAGCCCTGCCTCCAGCCCTATCTCAAGTTCCCCCTGAATTTGAGGGACGAGGTCCCAGAACCTGAGGCTGTGGCAAGACACGCCCACATTCTTTCCTAAACCCACAGCCCAGGGAGGAGCAGCTTCCGTGGGAAGAGTGCGGTGCGTGCCCCATGCACCCTGCATGCACTCAGCCTGTTGGAGTCCACTCCCTGGTGCAGTCTACTGTCGTGATACTCACACCTGGAGCAGTATGAAGCCAAAGCAGGTTAGGTCTGGGAGGTCTGGCTGGACCTGGACCAAGGCCAATGGGGAAAAAAACAGCAAGGATTGTTGGCCCAGCTGGCAACACAGGTCTGAGCTCGCCAGCCAGGGTGCTGCCCAGCCTCCCCACCCTGCTACCACCAGGCCAAGACTGCTCAGGCCCAGTCCTGAGCTCCAGACCCTAAGTCTGCCACCCTTGTCCCAGACACCTCCCCTGCAGGAGACTTCTGGACGCCTCCATATTCCTAGGGCCAAGATATGGAGGTTGAGACCGTCCAGTTCCCATCCTGGCTCTGCTGGCCAGTTCCCCTGTGGCAGACACCAGGGATGCCCTGGCCTGCTGGGGTGTGGCTGTGTCAGACATAGTGACAGCGAGGCTGCCCTGAGGTGCCCTTGGAGTGTCATCCTCACATCAACCCTGAGCAGAGGTACAATTACTCCTGCTTAAACCCCTGGGAACAGCGCGTCTCAAAGAAGTGAGCAGACGTGGAGGGGAGGAGGGGGGTGACGTCTGTGGTCAGATGAGCCAGATCCTGCTCAAGGACGGGGAGAGGGTCTCCATAGCTTGAAGTGCTACCAAGTAAGGCTTGATGGGGCTTCAGGAGAAGGGGGCAGGGGGCTAGGCAGCCAAATGGCCCTGGAAGAGCTGCCAGGAACCTCAGACTCAGAGTCAAGCTGGTGGTTGGGGCAGGCAGGGGTCGACCTTTGGAGTGCTGGAGACACTCTGGGGGTGAAGTCCCAGGGCAGCACTCTGGAGGTTCTGAGCACTAGGGGCCTCATCCAAGGCATGGCTGGGGCATGGGTACCAAGGGAGGACTAGGAATTCGGTCCTGCAAAGGAAACCGGTCCCTGTCTCCCTGGGAAGCTAAAGTAGAAGTGGGCAATCTGCAGTAGCTGCCTGGTAGTGCCAGCTGGCCACCCAACAGGGCTGAAGGTTAAGGGCAGGTGTGAGGCTGGGTTCAGAGGATGCCGAGTCTAGGGCAGCACCTCCGAGCGGAGTGGGCTCTGGCTGGCAGGATACGACAGTCTCTGCTGGGAAGGTCGTGCACTGGGAGACCTGTTGATGTGGTGGCTGGGCAGTCCTCCCCAGGCCTGTCCCCAGTGTTTCAATGTGTCCATCTTGAAAGGCCTCCCAATGTCCTTCAGGTCTGTGGGCTCAGACACTGGCCTTGAGTCAATGCGTGGGAGCATCTGGGTGGCTCTGGTCAGCTTAAGGCCATCCGAGGGCAGTGATCTGTGCTCTGGCCACGGTGAAGGCTGGCAGGCCCAACTCCCTCGAGGACCACAATTCCTGTGACTGCTGCTCATCCCTCACCTGTTCAGGCTTACCCAGGGCTCCCTGGGGCACCTTCAGCTCTAGAGTGATTCCAAGCCTCTATTTTTCTGTCCCTCCCCATGGTGATCTGACCCTCCCTGTGGGCTATCTCCTCTGGGCCCAGCACCCAGCTGTTGGTCCAAGTCCCTGCTCTCAAGGAGACAGCTGGAGGAAGCAGCATGATTCCCGGAAGGAAGGCCCGAGCTGGGTTTAGTGGAGGTGGGCAGGAGGGATTTCTGGAAGTGAGATCTGTGGGATAGGCAAGGAGGGACAGTCACAACCTTGTGCCAGGGCTGGGGTGAGAGAGAACAAGAGGGATATGAGAAGTGTGTGCCACATGCCCTCTACCCAGCCCCTCCCCGCTGACCTTGGCACTGAAGTCCAAGCTAAGTGTAGACTACTGAAGTCATCAAAGTGTTTAAACAGACCTGGGACCAGGGCAGATCCCTGCTTTATTCAATCAATCATTTGTTCATTCATTCATTCATTTTTTTGGTACCAGGAATTAAGACCGGGGGCACGTAACCACTGAGCCAAAGTCCCAGCCCTTTTGTATATTTTATTTAGAGACAGGGTCTTGTTGAGTTGCTTAGGGCCTCGCTAAGTTGCTGAGGCTGGCTTTGAACTCACGATCTTCCTGCCTCAGCCTCCCGAGCCGCTGGAATCACAGGCGTGCACCACCGCACCCAGCTAAATCCCTGCTTTAAAACAGGGTTCTGGTCCTCAAAAGGGAGTGACTGGGAGCGTCCAGCCAAGAGGCGGGGCTGATGTGGTGGGGATAGGGGTTTGCTGACCTTACAGTGGTGGAGTTCAGCAGACCCTGGCCTTGGCTGCTAGAGAGTGAATCCTTTCCAGGTCCCACCATCTGCCCTGCCACAGAACTGTCCCAGGAGTTGGTGGGAGAGCTTTCCACAGCCACACAGGAGTGGAGTGTGGAGAAAAAGCTTCACCACGAATGGCCATGGAGCTGGGTCTCAGGCAGGACCAGAGCACCTTCGCGACTGGGAAAGGGGAGGAGGGTCAGGCATAAGAAGAGTGCCTGCCCAGGGACTGGCCACGGTTGACAGAGGCCCAGCCTCACTGGCCTGGTAGCAGCCACCCAAACCTACCCCATCCCAGCAAAGCCTAGGGGAGGGTCATCCACTGGCCTCACTTTGGAACCCCCATCTTCCCATCCTATCCCCACATACACACACTGGGACCTGGGGATCTGGGACAGTACCCAAGGTTGGGCACAGACCTACACAGCAGCCAGCAGCCAGCTGAGGACCACAGCAGAGAGGGGGAGGAAGCTGTCTGGGCGAGGGCCGGGGAGGGAGAGCTGGTCTGAGCCAGCCTGGTGCTGGATCCCAAGCTCAGAGTCACGAAATGGGCCTCTGCCCCACCTCCATCCTGCTTCCCAGGGAAGGATCCCAGGAATGTGCAGGGGCTTTTCCATGGAATCCCTTGGGAGTGCTCCTCAAGGCAAGGGGATGGGGGACAGCATCACACAACAGCCATGAGTCAATGTCAACAGCCGATCTGTCAATGTCTAGTGCAAATCAGAAAAAGGTGCCCACTCCGTACCAGAGCCCAGGGCATGGTGAACTCCGACTCACCCCTTTGGGCGGGTACCCTTCCCAGAAAACACCTGGCCTCACCCCTCAGCACACAGAGGAGAACCGGAGGCACGGCAGGGTCTGTACTTGCCCGGAGTTGTCTGGCAGACCAGGGCAGAGCAGGTCATGTGGTGCCTGAAGCCTCTTCCTGGGCTGTGGGATGCCCAGCATGAGTTCTGCCCATCCACCTGTGCCCTGCCTGTGTTCCATCCATTGGCGCATGCCCCGTGTGCCAGGCCTGAGGAGCATGGGCTTCCATGGGGAAAACCCACACAGGAGCAGAAACCACTCCACCCCTGCAGGATCCCCTGCACCACAGGGTGGGACTCTCCTCCCCACTTCCACATCGCCAGGTGACTTTGGACCTCACTGTGCCTCCCAAGGGGGAGCCATGTCCTCTCGGGTTTCTGAGAAGAGAAAGCTCTGGCCACTTGCAGTTGGTGCTGGAAGAGTTGGCAGCATCAAAGATGCCGGGAATCCCAGGCTCACCAAGAAGGGGCAGCTCTGGAATGAAAACTGTCTGGCTGGGCGGCCTTGAGTAGGGGCGTAAAAGGTGGGACAGCTGCACCGGCCAACCAGCAGGGCAGGCCCAGGGCCCAGCCAGGGCTCCCACCCTCTGCCCAGGACAAAGAGCACATCTGGGGAGCACCTCTGGGGAGTCCCTGGGCATGGCAGCCCCTCACAGCCTTCTGTCCAGCCCAGCAGGCAATGCTGCCCCGTCTGTCAAAGAGCAGTGACCACATCAGCATGCAGCACTGCTCACCCAGGGCTGCTCCTGTGGAAGGAAGTCCACCCCGCCCAGGCCCTAGGGCTGAACAGGACAGAACCTGTCCAGGTCAGGGTTGAGAACGGACTAAGATGTTCAGGGATGAGCACCAGGCTACTGCACCTGGGTTGGGCCAGTCCTGCCCTGGGCTCAGCTTCCCTTCTCAGGGGTCCGGTGGCCTCCTCACGACATTTGGGGCTGTCAGTCCCAGGAAGGGTGGGAATCAAGCAGCAACCACAAAGGTTGGGTTGTCCCCTAACAATGGTAGGAAAGCCAAGGTCCCAGGGGTGCCCAAGGAAAGGAGAACAACTTGGTGCAGGACCAACAAGAGTTTGGACAGAGCAGGCTCTGGCTGACCCTAGACTCACCATGTCCACCCACTTGTACAAGATGGGTCTCGGCACCTCCTCTCAGAGATGGCCGGAGGGCTCCTGTGTTCAGGCTGGGGGAACCAAGGACAAGGAAGCGGACACCTAATCAGGTGGACGGATGACAGGTCCTGTGTCCTCCCCCCCATAAGTCCCCTTCCCTTCTGGGTGCTCCCACCCTCTTGGCCTCCTACCTTCGCTGGGCCCCTTCAGAGCTGCTGTCCTCCTCACGAGTCTCCTGTGCCCCTCTGATTCCCATGGCCCTTACTTAACCCCCACCAGCTCCCTACATCAAGCCCCTCTAGCACACTAACCCCTTTCTTGGAGTTCTCCCATCTCTGAACCCCCACCCCAATGTGGCCCTTCTTCACTTCACCAAGATCCCTCTGTTTTAAGGCCCTTTCCTGCCTCCCACCTCCACCTTTTTCTTTGAAAACCCCAGAGAGTCTCTGCTCAAGGCCTGTCCAGCCTGACAGCCTTGAACTCTAGGGGTGCCTGCAGGAGTGGATCCTTCAGCAGGGGTCCCGGCGCCCCAGGTCCATGGCGTCTGGGTTGGATGAAGAGTGGTTCTGGAGGAGGAGTCATCGATCCCCAGCAGGAAGGCCGCAGGCCCTGGGGCCCAGGCCTCAGACTGTCCTGGCTCCCCTCAAGCAGGAAGCTTTGGATCATGGCCCATGTGTACCAGGCTGGAGTGGTGCCAAGGCAGGTCCTGAGGCTGGCCCCTGCAGGATGCCTTAGGGCTAGGCATGCCAATCACCTGTCCCCCAGGCCCACATAGGACAATAAATGACTGCCCCCTGATGTTCCCCCAGAGACCCCACAGACATCTCAGGGTGCTCATCCCAGAACTTTAGGAATCTCTGCCTGGGTTCTGGGTCTGGCAGGGCCAGTGGAAATGGGAGCAGGAGGCCCAGTCTTGGAAAACACTGACCCACCTCCCCCACCCCCACCATGCCCTTGGTTCCATTCTTCTCTACTTTGGCCCGTCTCCAGAGGCCCTCAAGCCTGACAGCATGTCCCTCCTAGAGGACCCTGCTCATTGTCTTGGCTGCCAGCCTGATTCTGCCTTTGCAGGACCTGGAAGCCAAGGATGAGATCCTGGGCCCCTGCCCCACTCTGGCACATCTCTGGTGCAGAGGGTGTTGATCACTGTGTCTGCTACTATTCACAACTGGCACGTACTGGACACCTGCTAGCTGCCAATCACTCCTTAGCTGTCCAAATCCTCATAGCAACCCTAGGCCACTAAGAGGCAGCAGAGGATTATGGATATGGCTTGTGGACCCTACTATCAGTCTGCTTGGGTTCAAATTTCCACTCAGCCACTTTCTAGCTGTTGGATCTTGGGCTAGTTACTAAGCCTCAGTTTCTTCATCTGCAAAATGAAGCTGTATATGAATTAATAGGTGATGTCTTTAGAATAGCCTGGAGACAGTAAGTACCCAGTCAATGCTAGGAATTTCTATAAGGTAGACCACATTATTCCAATTTTACAGATATGGAAACTGACAGGCTAAGGAACTTCAGAAGTTATGCTGAAGACTCAAGACACAGTGGAATGGCAATTCAAATCCTGAGCTCTTTAAGTTTTCTTCCCCAACACAAAATAAGACATTACTTAGTGACAGAGGCCACACTGAAGCTGATCTCTGATTCATACATCCAGGCAGGATGGTGACTTGGAAAACTTGTTCCCCCTCTAGGCTGAAATTTTGCAGCTCTATGTTGGGAGGTGGGGATGGGGGGGTCTGCACTCCCTTCCATTCCCGACATCTTTCCAGGTTGATTCTGCAGGAGAGCCCTGGCCCTGGTTGATCACCATTCAATTAGAAGTGTGAGTGTGGGACTGGCCGGCACATCTGGGCAGAGGACCCTGCACAACATGCTTGAGGATGACTGACCTGTAACACCTAGGAGGACATGTGTGCAGTCTGAGGCTGGACAGGCAGGCAAGAAACAGGCGCCGGCCTCGGGGTCCTGGGGACACCAGGTGTGCCCGGTATGCCCACTTTACTGCTGCACCAGGGGGGCAACGTGTTAGGTAATGGAAACTGTCAGATCCAAGTCTCCATGTCCCTCCGAAACCTCCTGTTATGTGGTTTGAGTCAAAGGTGTACAGAGCCCTGGTTCTCCCCTCTGCGAAATGGGAATAATATACATTTGCTAGGGCTGCTTCCAGAACGAGATTTGTAGGTGAGAAACAGCGATACAGGACAAGGGACACGGGGTCGCTGGTCCAATGAGGACACTGGGTGCAGGCGCGGGTCCAGCGCCCACCAGGAAGCTGAGGCTCCGCCCTTCCAAGCCAGCTGCTTCCAGGGACAACGCCCGTGGAGGTGACGATCGCCCTATAAGGCGTTATGATGCCCCCGTACCCTAGACCCGGTTACTCCTGTAATGAAGGCAGAGAGGGAGAGGGAGGGTGGCGAAGGCGGGGTGGATAAAACTCCGCGGTGGCGGGAGGGCCAGGTCGGGTACAAATCCGGCCTAGGGGCAGCCGAGCAGGCCGACCGTGGAGGAGGAACCGAGCCCTAGCAACAGACCTGCCATTGGCGGTGCGGGGAGAGCCTAACCTGGGATTGGCTCTTGCCACGCCCGCGATGGAAGGGGCCGCCCCGGGGGGCGGGGCCGTGGGCGGAGCCGGGCCCCGCCCGCCTCACATCCGGGCACCTGGGCCGCCCAAGGGGCTCGAAGCTGCCCGGGAGCAGAGCGCTTCCGGCTCGCCCCTGCGAAAGGAGCCTGCGGGGAGACGCCGGCAGCGAGGCCCTTGATTCCGGACGTCCGTGGTGGGAGGATGCCCAGGGAGAAGCCCCAGGATGGAGCTCCCAGCTGGGTCGGGCTGGAGGGCGCTGCTGCGGTCCAGCCTGCAGTGAGGGCTGGAAGGAAGCGGAGCCGGGCGGTGTCCACCCGGGGGCAGTGTGGGGCAGCAGTGCAGGAGCCCCTGGGCGGCTGAAACCTCCCTCCCCAGGTCCCGCAAACCAGCATCACGGCAGGATTTTTTAAGTTGACCTGGGGCGGTCAGACCAGTTGTCTTAGGTACATTTTGGGTGCCGATGCCTCGAAGGATGGGCCAGGATTGTCTGTCTCCTTACCCAGCTTCATTCTGGCCTTGCCACCACCAGGCTAAAGACTCCAGTCCTTACAGACCACGGGCAGCCATGATCATTTCTCCTGTTGCTTCAGCCCCATGGCATGCAGCATATTGGTCTTGGGGACTTGGACAGTATTCAGGAAGATGACAGGGGAAAGGACACCCAAAGTGCTTCCGTCAGCTACAAGTTGCTCCGCCCTTCATACCGCTTACCCGGCCCGCATTTGCTAAATCTCCTGTGTCCCTGATGTAATCTGATTTAGAGTCGGAGGATCTTTCTGCTTTTCACTTTGCCTCTTCCCTTACCCACTCCAGCTCAGAACTCATCACTGAGGGACCTCAGTACACCCAACAAGGAATGTTCCAGAAAGAGCAGCCTTCAAAGTCAGCAGGCAAAAAATACCTTTTTGGAAGACACTTGGCTCTGATAAACCTAACAATCCAAAATCTTTCCCATCGAGTTTTAAACTGACAACCACCCACGTGTGGGCCACACCATCCCAGTTCCTCAGGAAGCTGAGGCAGGAGGATGACATACCCGTGGCCAGCCTGAGCAAGACCCTGTCTCAAAACGAGGGATGGGTGCGGCGACCCTCGCCTGTAATCCCAGCAGCTCGGGAGGCCGAGGCAGGAGTGCAAGTTCAAATCCAGCCTCAGCAACTTCATGAGGTGCTAGGCAACTCAGCAACACCCTGTCTCTTAAATAAAATACAAAATAGGGCTGGGGATGTGGCTCAGTGGTCGACTGTCTCCGAGTTCAATTCCCAGTACCAAAAAACAAAACAAAAAAAACAACCAAACCCACAACCAAAGACCCCCAGCCTTAAAATATGGCTTCAAGTTATAATAAAAGGTGGCAAACTTTGATGCCAAAGTAGTAGGTAGGAAAATTTGTCTATCATTGGAAGAACCAGGTTTTTTTTTAATTGTTTTGTTTTGTACAGGGGGGGGTGATTGAACCCAGGAGCTTAGCCACTGAGCCACATGCCCAGCCCTCATGTATATATTTTATTTAGAGACAGAGTGTTGCCAAATTGCTTAGGGCCTTGCTAATGCTGAGGCTGGCTTTGAACTTGCAATCCTCCAGAGCCACACCCCTGTGCCCAGCTGGGAACCAGTTTAACACAATGGCTGTGACTCCCCTAATGTGGACCCAGAATGAAGGCAGCCTGCACACACTCACCTGTTCCTGAGGTAACTACAACACATATGGGTGGCCCTGCTTCCCCACCCCACCCCACCTTGGGACAGAACAGCTGCAGGTGGCCAAGCCTCAGTTTGCTGAGCCAAAGCAAGTGCTCATTAAGTACCTACCCAATACTTTTCCCACGGGGGTGGGGGCAGGAGGGTACTGGGAAGAGGCGAGGCCCACCAGCCTATTAGAAAACATGAACCAGTCAGAAAACATGGTTCTCAGGAGTGGCCATCAGTCCTCTTATGATTCAGAGCTGTTTTGACCCAGCTGCTTAAGACCACTATGAATGAGGGGAAGGCTGGAGCCTCAGGCAGGGGAGGGGCCGGTGGCAGAGCACTCCAGACATGGAAAAAAGAAAAAAAATCCTCTGGCAAGACCAGTGTCCCAACCAGGTAGGAGACATACTGAACAGCAGGAGGGAAACTAATGGACAGCCCAGAATGTGGGACATTCTGTGAGACTGTCAAGTAGCTTGGTCTCTCGCAACCCCAAGTCGATGTCATAAAAGATGGTGTGGGAGGGGTGTTAGACTGAGCTATTAAATGCATTCTGGGGACAACTTGGGGAAATCTGAACATGGGCTGATGTATTAGGGAATTGCTGCTGGTGTAATGATGGTTATGTAAGAGAACTCACTATCCTTATTTTTACAAGAAGTGTGAACACAGAGTAAATAGCCCTATGGTGACTTCCAAAGTTCCACAACATCAAGACAAGTCTGCCCTGCTTCCAATGGGCTAAATCTTCTCATTCAACAGGCCACCAAATCCTAGTAATCCATATTTAAAATCACAATGCAAACCGTTTCTGGCCCATAGCAGTGCTCCAAAGAAGCAAAAACCCGACCTCCAGCTGAGCCAGATTAGGAGGGGACAGCAGAGGTCACACTACAAAGAGACAATGAATGGGAGACTGGTGGACTGGTGTGGCAGGGCAGTTACTGGGAAACCTGGGATCAGCAAGTGATGAGCCAGACAGTTAAGTAATACAAGATTTGTGAGCCACCTGGCCTCTTCACACCGTAGGAGGACCCAAATTCCAGGTCAACAAATAACAAATTAAAAAAAAAAAAAAAAAGTAAATGGGAAGATAGAAAAAGATTTCAAGCCAGTCTCAGCAACTTAGCAAGACCCTGGCTCAAATATTAAAAAAACAAAACAAGGGGCTGGGTTCAATTCTCAGCACTACGTATAAATAAACGAATAAAATAAAGGTCCATCAACATCTGAAACAGATTTTTTAAAAAAATTAGAACATTCTTAGCAAGAATATAAAAACTTGTTTTGGTTTTACATTGCACCCGTTTATATTCTGTAATGTGCACACACCACCAATTAAAAATACCTCCCCCCAAAACCATGTCGCTCAAAGTAACTCCTACTGGCTTTCCTCTTGTAGTAGGAAAAGTGCCCAACAGTATCTTTCTTAACCTGGGACATCTGTTCATTTGTGAGGCCTGTGAGACCCTGACCCTGCCCCCGCCCCGCGCACTGACTCCTCCCACCCACAGGTACCCACAGTTCCTCAGAGGCAGGGCTGGTGTGGTTGGCATCAACCACGTCCATCTACGCCAGAATTGGTGAATTCAAACCAGCAGGCTCATTAGCAGGCTGGTATATCACATTTTAATGCTCTGATCAGGTTGGTGACCACTTAATGTCAACTCCCAGAAATAGAGAACAGCGATACCCAGCTAGTTTTCAGAAGTTGTTTCTCCAAACTTGCTTTGAGAACCAACCTGCCATTCTTAGCCACTGGGATCATCCAGAGTGAGTCAACGTGCAGTCTCAGCTGACCCGTGCAGAGGCCAGTGCATGTGGTCATAGCATATAAATAGAGTGGAGAGAAACTGCACCGGCCCTCCGCCGCATGCTTGCTGGACTGGATGATGGTTCCTGCCCCTAAACCCCCTCGTTCGTGGCCTCTGCCCCACCCACAAAGTTGTCAGGATGAGTCTGCTCCATGGTTGGAGCAGGGGGCTAAGGGACCCTCTAACGCCCAACTCCCATTCCCATCTGTCACCTTTACTTCATTGCTTTACCCTATTGGCTATTTTCAAACTTCCAGAACAGACTGAGCACAAGGACCCTTTAGCTTGGTGCCTACCCCAGAGCTTGAAGAATGAGTTTTTCCTTCTTTTGCAGTTCTGGGGATTGAACCCAAGGGCACTCTTACCACTGAGCTACACTCCCAGCCCTTTATAAATTTTGAGACAGGGTTTCATTAAGTTGCCCACACTGGTCTTGAACCTCCAATTCTCCTGCCTCAGCCTCCTGAGCAGCTGGGATTACAGATGAGGGCCACTGTGCCTGGCTGGACGTGAGAAGTTCCCAGTCTTGTTCTACGCCACCACTCAACCTCGGCTCTTCAGGACCGTCCTTTCCAACTACCTGTCTCATTTCCCCCTGACACCTCAACTTACCACAACACAGGCGTGCGAGAGCAGATATCAGAGGCCAGATGACCTGCAAAACTGTGAACAATGCTACTCCTCTATTTTTGGTTTTGGAAAACAACTATTTTTCAAGAAACAAATGGTGATTGCTTTTAGACAAATGAGTACTTTTAACTTCTAGTTTTTGACTCAACCCCACATACACAAAAGCTTTTCAGAGTTATGTAAAGGGTTCTGAGTTGAGAAAGTCAAGAAATCAAAACTGGACAGCCAGATATGGTGGTGTCTGCCAGTAGTCCCAGTTACCCGGGAGTAGGAGGCCAGCCTGGGAAAGTGTCCCCCTTCTCAAAAAACACCTTTTAAGTGTTCGTGGCAATATTTTGGGTAAATCCCAGTCATGTCAAGTTCCAGGCACCCCTAGGAAGCAGAGGTCCCAAAGGAACAGGGTGTATCAGCAGCTTCCAAGTACATTCCCTTGATTCTGAAGCACCTCAGGGACCCTCTGAAAACCTGTCCCCGTCTATACATTCCTCCTGCCAGGGACTCCCACACTGAGCCCGGTCAGCCTAGCGGTCGTTTCTGCTCTGCTTCCTCTTTCCTGGCAGTGCAGATGCAGCCAGGGCTCAGCTCAGCAAACGGGAAGGCCAAACTCCAGGCGTCAGTGCATGGCAGGATCTCAGGCCCAGTCACTGCCAGTTCCACAGCCACACCTGCAGTGGCACTCAGTGACAAACAAGCTAACCCAGGAGAATTCATCCAATGCTCGGCGAAAGGCCTTCAACATGGTCTCATCACACATGAAATGTGAGTCCAAGTTTCTCAGAAAATTAAAAGCTGCCTCCCTCCGCTGTGAACTGCCACCCTTCCCCTATGACAGAGGTGCAAAGGCTTCATCCCGTGGAAACCCCTACTCACAGTCACACCCACCTGCAGGCACCTTCTGACACAGCTGCCTTGGGCAGCACCTGGCTGTCGGGGGCTCAGGAGTGTGATTCGAACCTGGGCCTGAGCGTCTTCCTAGTTGTATCCCAAAGGGCTCTTTGGCACCCAGCCAAACAAGAGAATTTTGCAAGAGATTTGGGAGGCCCAAATGGTATCCCAATTTCCATTTCCCTTTTTTTTTTTTTTTTAAATTTTAGTGGTGGGGATCAAACCCAGGATCTTGTGCACTGCTAGGCAAGTGGCAAGTGCTCCACTACTGAGCCACACCTTCAATCAACCCTTGATTTCTTAAGGTCACTAAGCCCAGGTCTGACTCCCAGATACAGGCACTTTGCAGTATACACTGTCCTGCCCCACACGCCATCCAGCCTCGCCCACATCCAATCATATCTTCAAAAGCAAAGAAAAAGTTAAACATTAAATGAAACTACACGGCACTGACATCAGATCTGTAAGTTTATTTGCTCAATGTACGACAGCTACATAATGACTCACATTCATGATATTCCATCACTGAGGAAAACTGCTAAGAATGGTCCGTGTGCGAAATAATTCCTTAGAGAAACACGGAGTCGGAAAAATAATCACTGATTAGACCTTAAAAATAGTTCACTGCATAACATGACAAAAAGCACAAAGGCTCATAGGGAGAACATCGTCAATGTCCCCTACACTGTAATAGTTATAATTTCACCATGACAAACACCAGACATTAAGATTAAGCTAACACTGGTGTTTCTTTTGCCCCCCCTTAAAAACAAAATATATAACTGCATGTCACTATAGCAACATCCAAAACAGATCAATTTGTTACGATCACTATTTGGTAGAGCAAACTTGTACCCCCAAAAGGAAAAATTAAATTAAAAAAACTTTAAAAAATTTGAAGACTTAATTTTTTTTTTTTTTGTCATAGGAATACATAACACCTAGAGTATAAGTTAATGAATTTCAAGCTACTGCATAGAAATACGACACTAGCATGCACAATACTGTATCAATAGAGTAACGGAGGAGTGAGCATTTCACTGGAGAGACAGCATCATAGGCAAGTGCATTTCTTTAAAAATAAAGAAAAGGAAAGAAAAGAAATCATTCGAGCTGCTTAAACATCAAGTCTCCCGTCCCTCTTCAGCTCCAGCCCTCTGTCTGGGGTGATTTTATCTTGCATTATTCTAAAACGCAGCCAGAGCCAAAGCTGAAATTTAAAGGAAAAATAGGTTTTGTCATTCCAGTCAATCATTTCCAAATGCGGTAAGGACGGACACGACACTGCTCACCACCGGACATGAAGATAAGTTAGGGAAAGACCCACCCACCCCCTCCCCCAAAGTTTCCCTGTCCACGCCATGACTCCAGGCTCCTGTGATGGCACAGAAGCGACAAGCTCTCTTCAGCTAGTCCTTCTGGAAGAGCTCAGTGAGTCAGGACTTCCAGGGCAGGAGGGGGCCCTCTACGGAGAGTCATGCTGGGAAGCTGCAATGCTACAGAGCACACTGACCCGACGGCCATCGCCACTCTTCTACCGTCACTGTCACCGTGTCCTGTTAAACACACGCACCTCCTAATTGTAAGCTGGATTTTGGTCTAGCAAAAGCATGTCAGGTTTTCCTCAATCATTACTCACACCTCTCCTTGCCTAAATAAAACAAAGAAACAAAGCAACTCTGGTGTCATTACCCATCTTTGGAGTCCACATGGTCACTGATTTTGTTAAAAAAAAAAAAAAAAAAAAACCCAAGCAAGCTAAGAAAAAACCTCACGCACACCAGCCACGGTGCCACGGTGCCACCCAGTGGGCCATGTTTACAGGGCCGAGCTGCAGGAGAACCAGGGCCTGAGCTGACTGAAACAGCTGAGTGGAAATAGCAACATGGTTTCCATCAATTGCAAAATGTGGCTAACTGCAGAGAGAGGTCAAGCTCCAACTTCCATGCTCTCCTTGAAAAGAAAAAGCGGAAGAATTTTGGTCAAACGGGATTAAGCATTTACTACCTGGTAACGACTTCACTGTCGCCCCAGAGCACACGCTTGGGGGAGGGGAAGCTGGCCAGGCGGGGCGCTTCCTCCTGGGTATCCTACCGGCTCAGCTCCTAGCACCTGACTTCCCACACTGCACCACACGCCTTCTCGCCTTCTCGAAGGGCTACCCAGCTTCTACAAGCCAACATCCGAGCCACCTGTGTGCCAGGGGCACAGGTGCAGCAGGGAAGATTCAAGTGCAGAGGGGAGCAAATGGCAGTGCGATCCCTGAGGAAGGAGCGTGGCAGCTGAGAGCAGGGGTCTTGGAGAATACCGACACCATAAATGACTGACAGACCTGAATTTTCTCCCATTTTTGCGGTGCTTAACATTTCTGTTAAAGTGATTAATAACTTTTGTTGTGGATTTATGTTAAGAGGAAAGAAGGACAAAATCCCACAGCCACCTGCCAAGCACCTGTTAACCGAATCTAAAGTAGCTTTGATTCTCCTCAGGCAGGCCTGTTAGCCAAGGAGGCAGATAAACAGCAAAACCAACCTAGACACGGCTAAAGAAGACTGTAAAGCCAAAAAAACCTAGCAAAGAAAGACTCACGATCCATGGCTTGATGTCACATATGGCTGTCATGTAGAAATACTGTAAACTGCAATTTAGTGTTAATACTGTCCACTAATCAGACTCGAGGAAAATGGGCAGGCCTAAACCATGTGGGCAAACCTCAGGCTCCAAGTCTGTTCGTCTGGGATTTAAACAATGCCATGTCTGGTAGAGGACACCCCAAAAGAAATGCACAGCTAAAACAGAGGGGAGAGAGTACCCAAAACTTAAGACAAGAGCGTATGTACATAAAGATCCTTACTGGAACCACAGAACTACTGAATGAGGGCCATTCCATTTACATTTTCTTTTCATCTCAAAACCTATCACCTAGCAAATAAGTTAAATTAAAGACAGCTCCACTTGCATGAACCTACAGAACAATCCATATGCCCGTGTGAGACTGCTACTCCAATACCAGCACAGCTAGCCTGACTTTCCACTAGTGGTATTTTGGCAAAAACGTCAAAGAGGCGATCAAAGACAGGACAGGTCGTGGGTTTCTCCCTGGGAAGGTCAGCCCTCCCTTTCCCTCCCCCACCCGACCCCCAACTCATGGGAAAAAAATAAAGACTGCAGTAGTAGCATCAGCGTGCGCTGCCAGTCCACCTGGGGGCCTTAATTGTTGCCTTCTCCGCCCTCGTCGTCTTGCTGATCGCTTGTCCAGAGCGTTAGGTTGTCGCGGAGGAGCTGCATGATGAGAGTGGAGTCCTTGTAGGAGTCCTCGTTCAGAGTGTCGAGCTCGGCAATGGCGTCGTCAAAGGCGGTCTTGGCCAAGTGGCAGGCTTGCTCCGGGGCATTCTGGATCTCATAGTAGAAAACGGAGTAGTTAAGCGCCAGGCCCAGTCGGATGGGGTGAGTAGGCTGCATGTGCTCCTTGCTGATCTCGTGGGCTTCGCTGTAGGCCTTCTCCGACGACTCCACCACCGTGGCCCGCTTCTCTCCAGTGGCAACTTCAGCCAGGTAGCGGTAATAGTCCCCTTTCATCTTCAGGTAGAACACCTTGCTCTCATACTGGGTCTCGCTGCAATTCTTGATCAGGTAGTTATCCAACAGGCTCAGCACATCCTGACACACCGCCTCCAGCTCCTTCTCGATTTTCTCACGGTAAGCACGAACCATCTCTATCTTCTTCTCGTTGCCATCTGCAGATGTCTTCTGCTCAATGCTACTGATGACCCTCCAGGAGGAACGGCGTGCTCCAACGACGTTCTTGTAAGCCACAGAGAGCAGGTTTCGTTCTTCATTGGACAGTGGCTCATTCAGCTCTGTCACCTGGAGGAGAAACAATAAAGAGCTGTTACGGTACAGATGACGTCAAATGGGTTAGTTATATCTTCAAGCCACCAAAACACAACTGTTGATTAAAATGATTAACAGAAAAAGAAGTTACGCTGTGCGAGTATACGGAAGTGGGTGGGGGGGAACGGGCAACGAAGAAGGGGAAAATGCAGCTGGATCAATGGTGACCAAACCCTGGCTTCCACCTTAGAGAAGGACCCAGGCTCTGCACATGCTATTCTAGGAAAGAACTATCAAGTCCAGCTCTTAGATGACAACTCAAATTTTTACCTTAATTGCAAAAGGCCTTTACAATCTTCTCATGTAACATCACACACAGATGATCCTAGGGATCTTAAGTATAGATGGCTTACATTCCTCACCATGTCTGGGACAACAGAATGACTGACAGCTTCCTCATCTGCCCTATCCACTGACCTTTAGGCCTACCTCTTTTGGGTGAGAATATACTGAGTCAACTTCAAGCTGACTTGTGAGAAACAAGGTTTTTCTGCTGGTCTGCTAAGAGAAGATGAATTGTCAGGCGCCGTGGTGCACACCAGTAATCCCAGTAAATTGGAAAGCTAAGGCTAGAGGATCAAAAGCTCAAAGCCAGACTCATTGATTTAGCAAGTCACTGTCTCAAAATAAAAAGGGCTGGGGATGTGGCTCAGTGGTTAAGCACCCCTGGGTTCAGTCCCTGGTACCAAAAAATTTTTAAAAGACCAGATGAATTATGACCCTCAGAAAGAAGTCAAAACCGGGCATGTGGCATGCATCTGACCACTGTTAACACTTCAGCAAAGTGGAGAGACGCGTGCTTGTGACAGTGTCTAAAGATTAGTAAGTAACAGAAGGTAAGAGATCAGCAAGTCAAGAGATGCTAATAAACATGGGAATTTTAAAGGTTTCTATCTTCTGGACTGTCAAGACATTACATCACTAACACTATTTATTTTACCTGGTTGTGTGATATCACTGTCATTAAGTTTCTGACAGAGCTCTTACTTTCACCCCAATTCTGAGGTCACACTATTCATCTGGTTAACTGCAACCGGTGTTTAAACTTCTGTATAGCGAGTCAACAGCTGGACCACATCAGGACCCCCGGCTCACTGCCTATTTTATAAGTCTTACAGAAGGCTGTAATTCCCAAGCCTCCTCCTCAAGTACCTGTGCTTCAGTCCTAACAAGTTAACACAAAAACAGTGTATTTTTCTGTCGGCTGCTAAGAACATCCTCCAGTATTCCTGCCTGGCATATATATCAAAAGCAAGGTAAAGCCAGGCTCTGTGGTGCATGCCTGTAATCCAGCGATTCAGGAGGCAGAGACAGGAGGATTACAAATTCAAGGCCAGCCTCAGCAGCTTAGTGAGACCTGTCTCAAAAGGGCTGGGGACATGCTCAGTAGTAAAGCTCCTCTGGGTTAAATCCCTAGAACCACCCCCAAACCTTGCAAAAAACCAACAAGGTAACACATTCCCTATGAAACAGTCTTTCCTTACTCTCCTCTCCACCCGCGGTAAACTAGCCTGTGCAGACCAAAAACAGCTTCCATGTAAAATCGCATTACATAATATATACACTTAAGTATTTGTGGGAGATGATATACCAAAAGACTTACTTCTTTTTCTTTTTTTGTGGTGCTGGGGATTCAACCCAGGGCCTTGTGCTTGCAAGGTAAGCACTCTACCAACTGAGCTATCTCCCCAGCCCCCAAAAGACTTTTTCTCCATGTTTGAGTCATTTACCTTCTACAGTCTTGTAAAGAAACAAAAAGAGGGGTGGGGAGTGCTTAGTGAAACTTATTATAGTCAGTCCCAAATTTCTTTCTTCTTCTTTTTGTACTGGAAATTAACCCAGGGGCACTTTACCACCAGGCCACATTCCTAGTCCTTTTCATTTCTTATCTTGAGAGGGTCTCACTAAGTTGCCAAAGCTGGCCTTGAACTTGTGATCCTCCTGCCTCAAAACTCCTGAGTCACTGATTAACTGGTGTGCGCCACCACACCTCACTTGTAGTCACCGATTCCAATGCCATCTATGCAGAGATCATCACATAAGAACATAAACCAAATCAGAGTTATTAGGATGCTGCAAGCAATTCATTCTTTGAATTCATCATGTGTAGCTTACTAATTTTTGAGATATTCACAAAGTGTTATGCAATGCAAATATCTATTGAACTATCAGTATATTTAAGTAGTTTTCTTAAGTTAACCTTTCGCTATACATTATTGACTATGATAATAATGCTAGAAAACAGAAGGGGGGGGATGGGCTTTGGTGCTGCTAGAATTCAGAGCGCAAGTCGGGAAGAGATGCTTTTGCTCCAGGACCCCTGTGCCAGCCTGCTGCCACTCACTCCTGCTGAGCTCTGATGGCCACAATACCAACACCGCTCAAGGGGCAGGCCATTCCATCTCTCAAGGTCCATGAAAGGGATTTGGTCACGACAGGTTGGAGAGGCGAAGGCTGAAGGGCTTGGGGAGAGGTACATGCACCGGAGATGTGACAGGTACCTCCGAGGATGCCCTGAGGACACGAGGGGACATGTTCTTCCATAATGGGATCGCCTAGCTTTCCTTCCGGTGCGCCAAGTCCCTTTTCTCTACTCCATCCTCTTCCCCAGCCTGAGGCTTCCTCAGCTACCTTAATCACTTCCCTTTCATGAACCTAGGAGGGGCCTGCAAAGAGCTCCCCAGACTGGCTGTGAAACAGGCTGGGGCTCTGGCAGGCCCTGGAGGCACGCACTCAGGCCACCACACTCTCACCTATTCTGGCTGCCAGTGAGGGCACTGAAGCCCAGCCACTACAGAGTGGCCTAATAACTGTCTCTGGTGCCAGGAGGAGCCGAGTGCCTGAGGCCATGGAGATCAAATTCTGGCCTTTCCCCTAAATCATGCTGTCCTTATTTCCAGAGCCAGGCTCTATTTAAAGCTCAAGTGACCTCACCAGCGCACTATACCGTTAGGTCTCCGTTTGCTGCAGAGGAGGTCTGGCCCAGGGCCCAGAGGCAGCTACCCGAGCTTATGTAAAGCTGTCTAGTTGCGCAGACAAAGTGCAACATGGAGATTGTGAAATGCCAAGGCCACCTTTAGATAGAGTAACTCAAGCACATTTGGAACACACTAGGATGTTCTCTGCCAGTGAAAAGCTAAGTTCGAGGGGGAAACTTGTAGCTTGAAAGTTCTCTCAAAGTACGAAATAAATAAAATAAGGTTTCTTTAAAAACCGTAACTCAGAATTTTTAAAAAATCCCTCAGATTAGGGCCTGGGGTGTAGCTCAGTGGTAGAGAACTTGCCTAGCATATATGATGCCATGGGTTCTAGCGCTAGTCCCCCACCCCAAAAAAATTCCTTAATAAGATTTATTCTGTAGTTTTTATATTGAGATCAGAGATTCCAACCATACTATATTTCAAGGTTAAAAAAAAAAATGTCAATAGTGTCCAAAACAGGTGGATTTTTTTTCTTATTTTTGGGTACTGGGAATGCTAGGCAAGCACTCTATCATGAAGTTAACCCCAAGCCCCAAAGACTATTCAAGGTAAGAAGACATCAGATGTGTGTATGTATCATCAGGGAAGGGAGGTAACATTTTCAATATAGACTAAGAATGTAAACTTGTAAACACGGTCCCCAAACTTTACTGTCTTAGCTGTTGGAAAGTCTAAATCTGTAGCCTTCAGAGCTATATATTCTGCTTAAAAACAAAATTAAGGGGCTAGGGTTGTAGCTCAGTGGTAGAGCGCTTGCCCAGCACATGTGAGGCACTGGGTTCAACCCTCAGCACCACATATAAATAAATTAATTAAAGGTACTGTGTTCATCTACGACTAAAAAACAATTTTTTTTTTGGGGGGGGAGGCTAGGGGGTGCAGCATGGTGACAGAGTGTTTGCCTAGAGTACACGCAGCCCTGGGTTTAATCTCCAACACAGGAAAAAAAAATTTGAGTTTTTTTCCCTCGTAACTTCTAACTCAAGTTAAAATTTTTATTCATGACAGAAAGATGTGCATGACAAAGAGAACTATTAGCAAAAAGGCTTGAAAATCTGTAATTCTCTTCATGGTTTCAAAAGTAAGATTCCCAAATCCCAGCGCCTACAGAGATCAGCTATTAATTAGTGACAACTGCACTCCCCTAAGAGTTGACGCAGGGAGAAGTCTTTCTAGTTAACATTAGCGACCCTTTTGAGGTTGCCAGAAAGCTACCTGGAAGATTAGGGTTAGAGCAGCAGGTCATTCAGTTTCCTCAATCAAGAACCTTAAGTTGTAATGAAGGTAACTATTTTTAAACTTCTTAAATAAGATAACTATTCAAGATAATTTTATAATTTATTCAAGATCACACTTGAATTAATGTTACCTTATTTTAAATGTATTCCTATCATGCAGAATTTTGCGTGAAAATTATTATAATAGCCAGGTATGGAGGAGCACCCCTTTAATCCCAGCAATTTGGGAGACTGAGGCTGAAGGATTGTAAATTTGAGGCCAGTTTCAGCAATCTAGCAAGACTTGTCTCAAAATAAAAAGGGTTGGCGATGTACCCATTGCTAAAGTGCCCCTGGGTTCAAACCCCACCCCCCAAGCAGCAGCCACCACTGGGGTGTCTGGCTCTATCGTGCACATTTTGCCCTCCTAGGACCTGAGGGTGCTACCACAGAAAGGGCCAAGAGGAAGGCTATGTGTGAACATCCTAAGTAAAATCAAAAGGAACAAGATGGCCAGGTGCAAGGCTCACGGGCATGGGGGCCCATGGAATGGACAGCGCAAGCAGGGGGTAAACCACAATCTCCCACCAGGACAGAGTTCTGCTCAACTACCACCAAGCACGGCTTCTCAACATGGCCTGTCTACAGATAATAAACTACAACTTTTGAAAAAAAACCTTTAGTTACCAGAACTATATTCAGTGCAGAGAAAAAAGAGCTGACACAGCAGGTGTTCGACGGCTGTCCTTAGAGGGGCCTACCGGGAAGGTTCCCACCACCTCAAGCTAATGGTTCGCCATCACCAAACTGTAAACCACAAACCTTAGCCAAATTCCATGTGCAAGTCTGGGATTTTGGCATGTGCTAAGCCCAGAGTGCCTCCGGGACCAGGACTGAGTGCAAGGAGCTTCCCTTATGCAGGCCAATGTTCCACTTGTCATGGTGAAGCACATCCTATGTGACTTCCCTAGGGTAGGGCTGGAACGCTCATGCCTGGTCTCCTGTCACCCTCGTCCCAAGACCATGCATACAACTGCATCCTGAGTCCTGACAAATCACTCAACCCGAGGGCAACCCTGGGGACCCCAACACACATTCATTCTAGAAAACTTGATAATGTGCCCTTTAAGGTCTGATGACAGCAGAAAATGTACTTAAAGGTCTACTTTCATTCACCAAGCACCCATGGAACACCTAGGACACATGAAGACAAAAATGGGTGAGATGAACTCAGGGAACTCAGTCCTACCAAGAGGAAACCCAACTCACACTAGCGCCTCACAGAGGAATTCCAGAGGCAGCAGAACTGCTTGCAAAATCAGAGACTTCAGCTGGGCCCAGTGGCACACGCCTGCAATTCCAGCAACTCAGGAGGCTGAGGCCCTAAGCAACTCAGAGCGACCCTGTCTCTAAAATATATAAGAGGGCTGGGGAGAGACTCAGTGGCTAAGCATCACTGGGTTCAATTCCCAGTACCCCCCCCAACCAAAAAAAAAAGATTTTAATTAGAAAGTAGCAGCAGCATTTTCCTGAACAGCAATCACCCTGGATAACAATGCACGGAGGGGAAGAAACGGGAAAAACATCCTACAAAAGTCACGAAACATCCACAGCCTACTCAGGGCCAAGCTCACAGTCTCAGAGGGAGACCTGGGTAAGAACCCAGAATTCTCTGCAGTCAGCCAGCCTGTGTTCTTTCCAAATGAGCAGTACAAAGTGGGCAAGCACCCACTTTCCAGGAGTGGCCCAGAACGACTCTTCCCCAAAGTCACACCGCTACCGAATGAAAGAGCAAGGAAGCAAACTCCACCCTTCCGGCTTTAACGCCTGTACTCCAGGGCTGAGGTGGATACTGCCACGTCACAGGGACAGCCCATTTCTCTAATACACAGGCCTTCTAAGGATTTGCAAAATCAAAAAATAGAAAAGTAAGCCAAAGGAATGGATAGTCAGACCAGAGAAAAGGAAAATATAGGCAAAAATGCCAAATCTCCTCCATTAAAAAAAAATTTTTTTTTTAGTTGTCGATGAACCTTGATTTTATTTATCTATATGAGGTGCTGAGAATTGAACCCAGTGCTTCACACATGGTAGGTAAGTGCTCTACCACTGAGCCACAACCCTAGCCCAAACCTCATTCATTTTAAATGTTCTTTTTCTCCTATGGGACTGCGAAGGCTTAAAATTTAATGACTCCCTGGGAGGGTAACAGTGCAGGAGGGGCATGTGTCCGGGGTTGGAAGTGCAGGCTGATAAAACTTTTGTAGAGGGCAACTCAGAAATGACCACAGAAATTCCAAATGCTCAAAAACCTTTGGACCCTGTAATTCAACTTTTAAGAAGTGATTCACTGTACTATTTGTAACAGTTGTAGCCTGGAACAACCTAAATGATCTTAAAGGGGTACCAGTTATAACACAGTCACAAAACAGAATCCCAGATAGCCACTAAAATAATACTTTTTGTGTACTCCCAGTGTACTTCAAGAAGGGTCTAAATACAGGCCTGGAGGTGGTGGGGGTTTAATAGACGGAGCTGTTCCTGGTGCCAACAAGTGCCAGCTCAAACAAACCCTCCACACAATTTACAATTCATACCTACCAATGAAAATTTAAAGCCAATCTAAAAAGAACTCTAGCATTTTTCCAGTTTATACTCTACATACATGGTCGTATGGTTTTCAGATATCACTGTTCTTTCCTGTAGTTACACCAAGCATACATTTATCACATTTTACTGTATAAAGTCAGCTCTTATATACCTATTTTTAGCTTTTTAAAAATTTCTAGGGGGCTGGGGAGATAGCTCAGTCGGTAGAGTGCTTGCCTTGCAAGCACAAGGCCCTGGGTTCGATCCCCAGCACCCAAAAAAAAAAAAGTTTCTAGTATTTCATTCTTAAAAATTGACTATATTTTCTCTATAATGTAAAGCCAGGCACAGTGGCACACCCAGTAATCCCAGCAGCTGAGGCAGAAGGATTCAGAGTTCAAAGCCAGCCTCACGAAAGTCAATTAAGACCCTGCTCTGTCTTTAAATAAAATATACAAAGAGCTAGGGATGTGACTCAGTGATTAAGTGACCCCGAGTTCAATCCTTGGTAAAAACAAAAAAAGAGAGAAGAATATTAAGGCTCAGAGGGAAACAGAACCCAAATGATCAGCTCCAAATTCCACATGCTTTCCAATATAACTAAGGACAGAAAGCTTTTTATAAAACGCTCTCCTGAGCAGCCCTACCTCTTGAGGCTCAGATTCAGTACTGCATGGAGTTCATTCAGATTTAAGGTCAAGAACTATACACTCTCTCAATGCTGAGTTACCATGACTCAATAATTTCAATGGTATAGACAAGAAAAATGAAGATATATATCCATACAAAATCTTGTTTATGTATGTTTATAAAACCATTAGTCACAGTCAGGCACAGTGGCACATGCCTCTGTAGTCCCAGCAGCCTGGGAGGCTGAGGATGGAGCCAGCAGCCTGGGAGGCTGACTGCAAGCCAGCATCAGCAACTTAGCAAGACCCTTGGGAACTTAGTGAGACCCTATTTCTAAATAAAAAAATTTAAAAAGGGTTGAAGATGTGATTCAGTGGTTTAGTGCACCTGGGTTCAATCCCTGGCACCAAACAACTAAAACTTAAAAATAAAAGCATTAGTCCTAATAGTCAAAAAGCAGAAACAACCCAAGGGTCCATTAACTAATGAATAGACCAAGAAAATTTAGTATGATGCATAAAACAGAATTTTTTTTTGTTGTTTGGGGGTTTCTGGCAATGCTGGGAATCAAACCCAGGAACTGTGCTCTATTACTGAGCTACACCCCTAGCTCCAATGCAATATTAATGATGCATACAATAACCTTGATATATACTACATAATGTAAAAATATTTTCTACTAAACAAAGTCAGTCACAGAAGATCACAATATATAATTCCAGTTCAATGAAATGCCCAGAACAAACCCAGAAACAAAAAGCAGATGGGAGTTTGCTCTTCCTGGGAGGGGCAGGAAATGACAGCCAACAGGTACAGGGGTTCTTTTGGGGTTGATGGAAACATTCTAAAATTAATTGTGGTGAAGTTTACACAAATCTGAACATACTAAAAACCATTAAATTGCACACTTTTGTATGGTATGCGGATTATATCTCAATAAAGCTATCGAAAATCAATGTGCATGATAATTTACACAGCACTCTCACATCAACTGATGTGTTTGATGGGCTCAGAATTCCTAAAAATCACGCTTCTTGACGCGGAGTTACTGTTAACGGCACGGTGCTCTGGGCTTGTGTTCAATTCTCCTTTTAGGATGCATTTAAACACCTATACAATCTCACTTGGCTAACATTTCCCAATATCCTCTCCAAAAAGGGGAAGACGGCTTATGTTTATTGCACAAGTACAGTAAGGCAAACTGCCTTCCCCACCATGGGTGTTTCTATTATGAAGCACTAAATCTCGCAGCAATGGGTCAAAAGTCAAGGAGGAAGACACCCTTGAGAGTACAGGCAATCCCCACCCCCCAAGGCAGCACTCCTTCCCTCTTACCAACACTGCTGAGTCTCTGACCTCTCACCTGTGAGACTCACCCCAATCCCACTGCAGAGATCAACAAGCACTTGACCCTTCACATCAATTCCAGTTTGTGTCTTTTACAGCTGCTATTCTTGAACCTTAAAAACTTTTTTTTAAAGGCACTGGGGATTGAACCCAGCTTGGCAAGTTCTCTGCCAGTGAACTAACACCCCCAGCCCTTCTTATTTTGACACAGGCTCCTCCTAAGTTCACAGGCTGGCCTTGAACTTGGGACTCTCCTGCCTTAGCCTCCCAAGTTGCTGGAATGACAGGTTTGCTCCACCAGTCAGAATCAATTCAAACAAGCAGTTAATCAACTCAAACAGTTCTCATACCCCTGGGTCTTCTCTAATTCTACTTCCCATTTTAAGACAACTCCCCTCACTAACCCATCTCTTCCCAAAACAGGCTCCAGTTCACGGGAACCCTGGGGCCTGCTGTGAAGACCGCAAACTACAACCTAAGCAGGGCTATCGTCTAAATTCGTTGAATGAGCTAATATTTATAATTACTAGGTTGTTCATAAATGTTGTTGTTAGTGGAGAAAAAGGGAGGACTTTTCCATCAGAAAATTAAACAAGCTGATGTGTGATGTTGCTGTATAAACTATGATTGAGTTCAGCACTTTTTAAGTCTTTCAGTCCACACCTGTAATCCCAGTAACTCAGGATGCTGAAGCAGAATTCCAACTTCAAGACCAGTCTCAGCAACTCAGTGAGACCCAGTCTCAAAAAATAAAAAGGGGCTGGGTCCAGTGGTGCACACCTGTAATCTCAGCAGCTCAGGAGGCTGAGGCAGGAAAATTTTGAGTTCAAAGCCAGCCTCAGCAACTTAGCAAAGCCTTAAGTAACTCAGCAAGACCCTGTCTCGAAAAAAAAGGAAAAAAAAATTATATATATATATATGGGCTGGGGACGTAGCCTAGTGGTTAGGTGTCCCTGGGCTCAATCCCAGTGCTCTCTCACATATATACACAAACTTCCTGTGATAGTACCTACTGGGTTATAAAGTAGGGATGCTGCTGAGAAAAGAACATTCAGTCTCCCCAAACAAGTAATAATCTGGTCTCAATGTCAGTAGAAGTAGAAAATTCTGCCCCAAGCTAGCAATGCCCAAGTCAAAGGGCTGGAGATATAACACACAAAACTCAATACGCAGGTCGCAATGGGCAGCTCTTCTCATTACACATCTGCTTCTTCATAGTAATATTGGAAATTTGCACTCACTTTTTCACATTAGCACAGTGCTCACAATCTGAGCTTGTCGTGTGAATCACCAGTGAATCATCATGGTCCACTAGCAATCACTTCTGAATGTCAAGTGACATGAACCTATGTGGGAAGTGTCAAGCTCAGACTGTTTGCAGTAATGGCCCTGATAATCATCTCTCCCAACCCTGCATCCGCCGGTTCCTCTGCAATGAGTTTACGCCTCTCCCTCAAGAAGTGGGATTTATTTTCCCACCCCTACACTCTGAGTCTGGTCATGTGACTGCCCCAGCTGAGGGAGCAATAGCAAGAGGCAAGCAGAGGTGTTCCGGGCCTTGGAGCTGGCTGCTGGGAACATGCCTACCCACCCCAGGAGCAACCCGGTTAACCTGGAGAGGAAGCCTTATCCAGCCCCAATGGACAGGCCTCCACCAGGTGTTCACTAACTCACAGATCTGACAGAAACTTATTTTGGGGGAGCCTGATATAAGCAGTGACTAATTTAATATATTCAATGCTGCATTCCACAGCTTCAAACTAAATACTTCAAAAAAAAAAAAAAAAAAAAAAAAAAAAAACACTAAAATCAAGCTCAAGACCTCGAAAACTTTATATTTTCTTCCCCACGAATGCTACTGCTGCATACAATGTAATGAAAAGCTGCACCTGGGGAACCAAAGTACAGGGCTTCAAGCAAAAGTACAGTTCATTTGTCTATATTCACCTTTTGCTCCAGTCTGATCTAAAATTTAAACTGTTAGGACCCAGGAAAGCTCCTCAGCTCGCCTGGAGGCCCACATCAGAAAAACAATCAATGTCCTGAAAAAACCCAGACACATCTTGTCATTCCCTCGGTTAGTATCTAAATAACTCTACTCCCAAACTCCAGTTAATCAAAATTAGTTCAAAAGGTTCTTAACAGGTGTGGTGGCACACACCTGTAATCCTAGCTACTCTGAGGCTGAAGCAAAATTGCATATTCTGGGCAATTTAGAGAGACCCTGTCTCAAAATAAAATTTTAAAAAGGGCTGAGAGAGGATAGGTCAGTGGTAGAGTGCCCCACGGGTTCATCCCTTGTACTGAGGGGGAGAAAAAAGGAGGAACATCAAATTTTGACAACTTACCTCAAAGCACACCCTTGACCTTATTCAGAATCATTCATTTTAAAAATCAAATTCAAAACCCCCTCCAATGTTTCAGTCCACACTACTGCCATTGGACTTGCTCTTGAATGCTTTTCCGCCCTTCTCTTTAGGGTTCTTTTCTTTCTTTTAAGGGTCATCAGATCCATGATTCAACTTTTTTTGTTTTTTTTTTTTTTTGCATTCATTTTATTGCAACACAGCCTTCTCCAATAACCTCTCTCTAAACTACCCAAATGCTCAATCAATCCAACCACCTAGTATTGCTGCTCTTATACCCAAGATTTAGGCAAGGAAAGTAGTAGGAGAGATCAGTTACTACAGACTGCCTGGCAGTCCTCACTTACTAGAGGAATGTAACACTAAGATAAGCCAATTTTAAGGCCTTTTCTAACAAATGCACCCATTCCTGCCTCTTCCGCAGGTGGAGGGGCAGAATGTTTGCCTAGCATGTGTGAGCCCTGGGGTTTGTTCCCCAGCACCCTAGGGAGAAAAAAACAAGGCTTTCCCTCCATGCATTCTCGTCAGTCATCCTGACCTCTGCCCACTCTTCTCCTTGTCTTCCCCGCTAACACAGTTCAGGTATCAATAAACGATCCCTTCAATCCCCGTCTCTACATTCTTGTTTCCTTCAAAATCAAGGCTCTGGAAACAAGTCTACATTTATTATCACGTCTTCCATCTTCCCTTACTCCTCAGCCCACTGCCACAGTGACCCCTCCATAGTCATCTCCATAGTCATCCAATGTGCTCCCACTCACACACCGGGTTTTTGTACCCACCTTACATTTTAATTCACAGGGTCTGGGGGTGAGGCTCGGGTAGAGTGCTTACCCAGTATGCACCAGGCGCTGGGCACACACAGACCGCTCCCTCTTAGCACCCTCTCCTGGTTTTCTTACATCCACTGTACACTATTCCTCATTCCAGGGCCCATGGCACAGGGCTTCCCATTGTCAACTCTGCATTTTCTTAGGGGACCTCATCACGTATGCTTCCAGCAGTCGTGGAGACAGGAGACATGGCCGGAGTACTCATTTCGTGAGGTGGCAAATATGATACTCTCCACCTCTCGGACCAGCCTGGTCTAACTGGGGGCAGGAGACTGAGACCAAGAGCCTTGCACACGCTAAGCATGCACTCCCCCCCGGAGCCACCCCAGGCCCGTATCTCTTTTCCTCCTGGATTAACACTACTTTGAGTGATCACACTCTTCTAAGAGCCTTTCACGTAATAACTTGATTTGCCCCATTTTAAACATTTCCCCAAACTCACCATGACCACAACTAATCTTTTCCATCACTTGCCCCCTCCTCCTCCCCAGCGCATCTCCAGTCATCCACTTCTCTCAGGTCTCTGAGACCCCTGTGGCCCTCTACTAATCAGCCTCTCTCCACCTCAGCATCTTCCGATTTCATTTCCACATGACTGCCCTGTGAGGTTTTTTTTGTTGTTGGGTAGAGGGGCACTTAACCCCTAATCCACATCATCAGCTCTCTTTATATTTTATTCAGAGACAGGACCTCGCTAAGTTGCTGAGGCTGGTTTTTGAATTCTTGATCCTCCTGCCTCAGCCTCCCAAACCACTGGGATTACTGGCGTGTGCCATTGCACCCAGCTACCCTGTGATCTCTTCAAACCAAAAATTAGATCCTCCTCTGCCTCACGTGACTCTCCAAAGCTTTAAATAAAAAAAAAACCTGAAACTCCACAGGCTCTTTACTGGCTGGGTCCGCTTAGACTCCTTTCCCGCTGCTCCCTGGACTGCAGCCAAAAGGGACTGTTCGGGTCCTGCAAGATTCTGCTCCCTCACACTGACTCAGCACGCCACCCCTCCTCCAGGGTCTCCTTCCTCCAACCCCTCCCCATCTGTTCCCCCAAAGGGCACTGCTCAGGCATCACTTCCTCTAGGCCACCTTCCCTGATGCCCGAGAATCATCCTTCATAGATTCCACAGTACTCGCCTTAATTTTGTGTGTGTGCCTGGAATGAATATTCCCAAAGCAGGTTCAATGACACCCACCACAGCTGTAGCTTCCCTATATGGTTCTGATTAATATCCATTTCTTCCACCTGCCTCGAATTTCCACAAAATATTCAAGTCTAAACTTTTATACCAGATATAAAAAATTAAGGTTTTTTTTTTTTTTTTTTTTTTTGTACCAGGGACTGAACTCAACCACAGAGCCACATCCCCCAGTCCTTTTTATGTTTTATTTTGAGACAGGGTCTCACTGAGCTGCTTAAGTTGCTAAGGCTGGCTTTGAACTTGCCATCCTCCTGCCTCAGCCTTTCCTGTCCAGCAAAAATTACCATCCTTTTCCTTCATCTAAATCTTCTTAAAACACATTCATAATTCCATTTTGTGTATTCCACACAAAAAATCACATTTTTTTCTTTTGAAACAAGGTATCACTACACTGCCCAGGCTGACCTCAAACTCTTGGGCTCAAACAGGTGATTCCCTTGCCTAAGTCTCTTGAGTGGCTGGGCTGCAGGCAGCTGCTACTATATCCAGCCAACAGCATATTACTTTGGACACACAGAAAGTTACACCTTCCTCCAGGTCTGTTTACTTCAGATGAGGCACTACCATTCAGTTGAACAATATCCTTTCACTTTCTGGCACTATTTGTGACTTTTTTTTTTCTTTCTTTTTTAAATGTTTTCTTTAGTTGTTGGCCGACCTTTATTTTTATTTATATGTGGTGCTGAGAATCAAACCCAGAGCCTCACAAATGCTAGGTAAGTGCTCTACCATTGAGCCACAATCCTAGTCCTTGTTAAGACTCTTGATGGCAAAACCTACAGTACTAAACTTTGTTAAAAATCTCAAGTTCAGCCATATATGGGTCACTGTGTCCATAATCCCAGCTGACAGGAAGGCTAAGGGAGGAGGACTGTGAGTTCAAAGTCAGCCTCAGCCTTAGCAAGGCCCTGGGCAATGTAGGAAGGCCCCGTCTCTAAAAAAACATAGAAAGGACTGGGGATGTGGCTCATTGGCACCTCTGGGTTCAAAACCTGGTACCAAAGAAGTAAAATAAAATGAAATAAATTAAGTTCTTCTTTGTTAAATGGTATTTTAAACTTACTAAATCTCACCACCCTAGTAAAGAAAATTTTTTCTGCTGGTTTTTGGGTTTTGGTTTGTTTGGTACTGGGGGCTGAATCTAGGGATGATTAACCACTGAGTCACATCCCCAGCCCTATTTTGTATTTAATTTAGAGACAGGGTCTCACTGAGTTGCTTAGTGCCTCACTGTCGATGAGGCCAGCTTTGAACTCGAGATCCTCCTGCTTCAGCCTCCCGAGCTGCTGGGATTACACTCATGCGCCACCATACCACGCCCTTCCTGTATTTTAAATTTAAGACTACACAGTACATCTCAAGATCAACTACATAGGAAAAAAAATATTAAATATGCATTAGACTGAAGGATTTCTCATGCTTCTGCAATTAATGGTATACTAAATTCATGAAAACAGATCAGTTATTAACAAGTTAAAATATCAGTCTTCAGTATGACTCCCTTCGACAACTAAAAAACCTTTTTTAAATTTTATTTGTTCTAATTAGTCATACCTGACAATAGAAATGCATTTTGACACATCATACATAAAGGGAGTATAACTGGTTGTACACGATAGTTACACAAGTCATGTAATCATATAGGCACGTTGGGTAAGAATGTTCCATTCATTCTATCATTCCTACCCGCTAAAAAAACCTTTTAAAACATGAGCCTTAGCTTTGGGTAAAATACTTTTAGCTCAAACCTTAGGTGAATTAAACATTCCTACATATAAAATGGGAAGAATTTCATTTATAAAGCTGTTGTGAAACTAATGGCAAAAGTATGTAAAAAGGCTTCCTAAGGTGACAGTAAATGTCAAAGTATATTACTTTCTTCAGGGGAGAAAGACTGTGCTGGGGATCAAAACCTGGACCTCATGCATGCTAGGCAGGTGCTCCACCAATTGACCTACATCCTGGCCCAATATATTCCAATATTTGATCTAACAGGACAAAATGTTAAATCTTCCATGGGCCTAAAAAAGATTTTTACTCGGTGCAGAAATCTGCAGAACAAATAGAAAAACAAAAATTCATACCAGGGTGACCTGCTACTAGATATCCCGCTGCCCAGTGAGAGTTGTCTCTTCTCACTTGAATAAATCCTACTGGGATGTAGCTCAATGGGAAAGCAGCACCCTGAGTTCAACCCTAGTATCCCATTCCCCACACAAAAACACCACACCAAAAAGGTCCCTTTAATTGTTCTGTGGTCCTGAGGCTAGTAATGCTGCAAGTAATGATACTGACCTTTTTTTTTTCTTTTTGGTACCAGGGACCAAACCCAGGGGAACTTAATCACTGAGCCACATCCCCAGTCCTTTTCTGTATTTTATTTAGAGACAGGGCCTTGCTAAATACCTTAAGGCCTTGCCAAGTTTCTGAGGCTGGCTTTGAACTCACAACCCTCCTGCCTCAGCCTCCAGAGCCGCTAGAATTACAGGCTTGGGTCCCCAGACACGGACTTTTTTTCTTGTTAGCAGATATTAACACTTTCTGAAAAAAATCAGCATTTAATCATCACATTAAAAAGAATACACATGAAAATATGGGAAAAAATTCACACAAGCCATATTAAACTAGCCAGATGAGTACAGGAAAGCAAGATAAAATTATGTCAGGGCTAGGGAGATAGCTCAGCTGGTAGAGTGCTTTCCTCACATGTACAAGGCCCTGGGTTCAATACCCAGCACCAACCCCCCCCCCCCCAAAAAAAACTTGTTGCAATCCTCCTCCTGCCTCTGCCTCCCTAGTCACTGAGATTACAGGTATGTGCCAACACACCAGGCAGCTCAACACAGATTCAAACCAAGGCTGTCTGGGACTAGAGCAGTGGGTGTGCGCTCACGCATGAGCACACACACAGAAAGAGTGCATTGCTTTATTTTGGGGGGAGGGAGAGTGTACTATGAATTGGACGCAGGAACGTTTAACCACCGAGCCACATCGCCACCCTTTTTTATAATATTTTATTTTGTGACAAAGTTTTGCTAAGTTGGTGGAGGTTGGTTTTGAACCTGCGATCCTCCTGACTCAGCCTTCTAAGTCATGGAATTTTTTCTTTTTGCGGTACTGGGTGTGGAATATAGGACCTCATATGTATACTAGACAAGTGCTTACCACTGGGTTACATCTCCAGTCCTTTTTATTTTGAGATGATTTCTGGCTAAATTAATTGCCCAGGTTGACCTCAAACTTGTGATCCTTCCTCAGTCTCCCAAGTAGCTGGGATTACAGTCACGCACCATCACACAGAACTGCACTGCCTCCTTTAAAGCAAAAATTGTTTAAAAAAAAAAGTTTGATAAGGAAGGTCAGCCAGGGCAACTTAGCCAGACCCTGTCTCAAAACAAAATTTAGAGCCAGGCAAGGTGGCACATGTCTACAATCCCAGTGGCTCAGGAGGCTGAGGCAGGAGGACTGCAAGTTCAAAGTCAGCCTAGGCAATTTAGCAAGGCCCCGTCTCTAAATAAAAAAGGGCTGTGGATATGGCTCATTGGTTAAGTGCCCTGCGTTCGATCCCCAGAACCCCTCCCCAAAAAAGCTTGGGAGGTAAAAGACAAACAAAAGCAAAACTGGCTTACTCACATCGCCCTCAACCAACCAACCTCCTCTACAGATTAGCAAGGGACATGTGAATGGACAGAACTGCCCTATAATAAAAGGCAGCAAGAAGCAGATAACAGAGCATCTGGCTCATGCCTGCCTCACCTACAGGGGCTGCATCTTCCTCTCCACACAGACCACCCAGATTTACGTGTCCCCAGGGAAGTATAGGCTGGATGTCAAGCACCCTTGTTAGACATCAAGGGAAAAGTAAAATTATTTGCCATCTGGATTAAATACCTTAAGCAATAAAGTACACTTCGAGGTTGCCAAATCTGAATGTAAAGAAATTTTGGTGGTAATTTGAACAAATGTGAAAAATAAGGGGCAATTTTAGGTACACAAAAAGCCGACTTTCAAAATGGTAAATAATCCCAAAAGGGACTAGAATGAAGTCAAAATTGCCAAGATGCAGAAGAGAGGGGAGGCGGGGCATTGGGGGGCTCACTGTACTACTCATCCTCATTTTGTGTTTGAAGTCTCCATTAAAGAAAGAAAGGCAATCACTCCGACCACAGGAAAGCAGGAAAGGAGATGGAACATGTCCTAACTCACATCAGCCAATCGCTCGCTTCCTCCTCTGCTGCAACCTCACTGTTCAAATACCAAGGAGAAAAACGTGCTTCTCCAATTCTGAACCATGAATACATAAGCAATACCCACACAAACATTTAAAACTTCTTCGAGGTGAACTGACATTAGTACTGGGTCTTAAAAGCCTTTAAAACTATTCTTAATCGATGGCCACATCCCCTGCATGCATCTGATCTCAGAATCTTAAGCAAGGTTAGGTCTGGTTAGTACTTGGATGGGAGTCTGCCTAGGAACGCCAGGTGTTACAGGCTTTGGAAAAAAAACGTATATTTTTATTTTAGGTATCTTTCCAGCAAGTCCACTTTTGGGCTTGTCTTAATATATAAACAGTATTTGAAGCTTTGGCCACAAAGGCATTCTTAACAATACCACTTATAAATGTAAATTTGAAAAAAAAAAAAAACCTAAATGCTAAATTAAAAAATAAAGTGGGCATGGTGGCATACAACTGTAATCCCAGTGGCTCAGGAGGCTGAGAAAGGAGGATCATAAATTGTAGATCAGCCTCAGCAACTCAGCAAAGCCCTACAAAATTTAGCAAGACCCTGTTTCGAAATAAAAAATAAAAAAAGCTGGGGGTGTGGTTCAGTGGTTAAGTGCCCCCCGTTAAATTCCTAGTACCAAAATTAAAAAAAAAAAATAATACTAAGGGCTGGGGTGTAACTCAGCAATACAGCACTTTAACATGCATGAGGTCCTGGGTTTAATTCCCAGCACAACAAAAAACTAGAAATGAAAAAGATCATGACATACCCACAAGATTTTTCAGCCACCTAAAATATTAATAGCCAGGCATCACAGTGTGTGCCTATAATTCTAGTGGCTTGGGAGGTTGAGGTAGGAGCACTGCAAGATCCAGGCCAGCCTCAGCAATTCAGCAAGACCCTGACCTACTTCACGAGACCCTGTCTCAAAGAAAATAATAAAAAGTAGGGTGGGGGCACACTCCTGCAATCCCAGCTATTCAGGAGGATGAGACAGGAAGATCCCAAGTTCAAGGCCAGCCTCACAATTTAGGTGACCCTGTCTCAAAATAAAAAAATAAAAAGCGGTGGCAAAGTACCCTTTGGTTCAATCTCCGGAACCAAATAAATAAATAAGAAAATATCTTTGAAATAGCAAGTGAAAAAGACAAGGTATGAGTATGAAAGCCTAGAAACCCTATAGGAAAACATGGTAGAAATGCCCTTGCATGAGTCACTCACTACAGTGACCCTTCTATGACCTACTCCCTTAGAAAAGCAGAGCATCACCAGACCCCAGCTGATTCCCGCTCCACACTCACGCATCCCCAACTAGTTTTTCTTGCCTTACGATTCCCTTTTCCTATCTTCTGATTCTGTTCATTCCTCTTGTCTTTCCCAGCCCTATAGAAAAGAACTTTCTAGTGTCTAGCGCTATCATTTCACAGATGTAGTAGAACTATCAGATACAGATTATATTTGCAAGTGGGGTAGACTTGGGGGGGAAAAAAAAAAAAAAAAAACCTACCTACCCAGGACGACCTACCAGTGCCATGCCAGGGAGGCCCTCAGATGCAACCACACCAGCAGGGAATGTGGGTTATCCGGGTGGCTACCACCCATGCAAGGTCCCCACAGCAAAGACACACTACTTCATGCCAGATTACAAGTATTATACAGACACAATTCAGTTTAAAAAAAAAAAAAAAAAAGTTTTGAGCTTAGCTGGGCATGGTGGCATGTGCCCAGCTATGTGAGGCAGGAGGATGCTTGATCCAGTTCAAAGTCAACCTGGGTAAAACAGCCAGACCCCATTTCCAAAAACGTAAAAGGTGGTTAGGAATGTAACTGTGGAAAAGCATGTGCTTAGCATGTGTGATGCCCTAGGTTTAATACCCAGCATCAAAAGGAAAAAACAATCTAGGCCTATTTCCCCACCCTTAAAGGACTGATACTTGTTTCCTAAACCTAGGCTATTTAACTACAGCATTTTGGGAGTCATTAATAATTCCTTTTAGAAGCTAGAAAAAAAAAAAAAAATTCAAATCTCTATGGCTTCAAAGGAAATCTGCCTTTTAAAGCCTACAGTTTGCTGCCTCTAGCCACTTCTCTCCTGTCTGGCTGCAGCTACTCCTCACACTCAGCTAGGGGAGGGCTGGGAAGTGACTCCTCTAACTGCTGCCAGTGCATGTGCAGCTGGCCCCTGCCACCTCTGCAGAATCCCAGCCTGAACACCCCTGTTCTAGAAAAAGACGAAAGATAGGAAAGCTGAGTACTTTTGAGTCCTACTGGCCCAGTGGGCTTTAGATCTCTCCAAAGAGGAAGAGGTTAAGAACATTTGAGTTCATATGGAATTTTACTTTCGTCATGCTAAGACTCCACCTTTGTAAGAAGACTCTATTTACTTCTTCACAACCAAATTTGGTGGCATGTGGTACATTAGCAGTATTCAACTCAGGTACAGCAAAATGCTTCTCCATGGGATGCACCCTTACAAGTGAGATGCTGATGGCAATTTGGTTTACATTTCAGTTTTTTTTTTTTTTTTTTTTTTTGGGTGCTGGGGATCGAACCTAGGGCCTTCTGCGCAAGCACTCTACCGACTGAGCTATCTCCCCAGCCCTCATTTCACAGTTCTTTAAAAAAAAAAAAAAAAAAAAAGTGGGGGCATGGTACGTGCCTGCCTAGCACACCTGAGACCCTGGGCCTGGGTTAAAGTCCCAGCACCAGAAAAGAAAACGAGAAAAGGGCTCATGCAAAATAGTCTTTAAGATTTAAAATTTTTTGCTGCGCACGGTGACATCTCCATTCCCAGCAACTCAGGAGGCCAAGACAGGAGGACCTCAAGTTCAAAGCCAGCCTCAAGAATTTAGTGAGACCATCCCAAAATAAAAAAGAAAATGGGCTGAGGATGGTCAGTGGTAAAGCACTCCTGGGTGCAATTCCCATTACCCACCCCCAGGAAAAAAATTCACAATTTTTACTGTTTCTGCACAATCAGGCAATCAACTTCATTATTTAATCACTTATCTTAAAACTGTTTTAGTTTTTTGTTTTGTTTTACTGTGCTGGGGAATCAAACTTAGGACTTCATGCATTCCAAACAAATACTCAATAACTGAGCTACAACTACAAACTACAGCCCACGTTTTAAAAAATGTTTCTTTTCTTTTTTTGAGACAGTCTCACTATGTTGCCCAGACTGGCCTTTTTAAAAGTCCTGGGCTAAAGTGATCCTCCTGCCTCAACCTCCTGAATGGCTGGGACTACAAGCACTTGCCACTGTGTCTTCTTTGAGAGCCTCTGTTGATCACTTTTTATGTATTTAAAATTTCAAATTTATCAATTAATTTAGTAAAACCAAAATTTCAAAGATTTCTACAAATGGTTTTGTAATGACAAATTTTGTCATTAATCAATGACAGTCGAGCTGGGTATGAGGCTAAAGGGTGGGAAGTCCAAGCCAAGCCTTGGTAACAAGGGAGCCCCATTTCAAAATAAAGAAACACGTCTGGGCATGTGGCTCAGTGGGAGAGCACCCCTGGATTCAATCCCCAGAACAAAAAGAAAAAAAGACAATTGATGCCTAAAATGAAATTTGGAGAAGATAACAAAAAAATTATGAAATGAAAGGCCATAGCAGTTTGGGTAGCCTTTATAATCTGGAAAGGGGACAAAGACAGTGCCTCCATCAAGACTGGGATATCTGGTAAAGCACTAAGAACAGAGCTCAGGACAGAGAGCAAAGAGTGGTTTATACAAACAAAAAGTGATTTTTCCCTATTATCATCAAATACACAAAGTGGTCCTTGCTTCTTCCACATCCCACAGAATCTTGTAGGAATACAGAATTAATCAGATGCTGTGCAAATAAAAGGTTGGGGTGCTGGAACTGGGGGCAAGAAGTAGTATTCAGCCCAAGAGTCACAGGAGCACACTGGCAACCAAAACAACCCATTAACATCTTACAATGGTGTCCCATTCGGTCAGAATGCCAGGCTGAGCAGCCCGGGGTCTCAGCGCTGCACAGTGTTCATTAGGGGACTGCCACCACACAGCGGGGAAGTCGCTCACAATACAGCCAGCCTCGGGGCTGAAAATGAGTTGCAACACCACCAGCAACGTTTCCATAATCTCCAAACAGTTAATGGTTTGCTCAGATTTCAGGCAAACTGCTCTTATTTGGGTGAACACCCTATGGCTTTTAAGTTCTATGACTCTTTAAATGGAAATATAGTATAAACCTTGCTAAAGATGGGTCCCTTTTTTCATTTTATGCTGAAAGATTCAGATGTTCAAAAACAAAGACAAAGGGATAACCAATTATCACCGGCTGTAAGCTGTTGTAGGCACTTCATTATTGACACATTCCTGAATCAGTAATCATGTTTTGAAATTCAGCAGCTATAGCCCAGAGCAGCATCACTTTTCAAAATATCTCATTTTTGAACTAGACAGAGATAATAGTTGCACAACACTGTGGAATGTACTAAATACTACTGAACTGCACACTTAAATTTTTGTTATATGACTATTATGTTAATGTTATGCTATGTAACTTTTACCTCAATGAAAAGACTACCATTCTCTCCAGTGTTAATATAGTTTGACTTACTAAATCCATCAGGCGTCCCCAAAAACGAGAGATGAAATCCTACCCAAGATCTGCTACCAGAGTACTATAGTGAGGATGTACACTGAGAAACATCTTTTGTCTCAAACAATCCAAAAGACATGATATCTTTAAAATTACTGGGAAAAAGCATTTAATATTCATTTTAGTGCTGTGAAGAATAACACATGAAAAGCAAACTGTTATCTGTATTCTCCACCTCAAAGAAGAGAACAATTCAAACCACAGACTTAGAATAATGGCTGGCAGAACTCCGCCTCTACAAGGCCTAACATGGTGTCATTACTCCATTAGTGATAATGACTATTGATCTAGATTCCTGGAAGAGCTAGCAGGAAAAATGCGGTATCAAAGTATGAATTGTTAAGGCCACTAGGAAGATTCGTTTTTATACGTGATTATGACAGACTTTTGCCACCTATGCCCCCACTACCCACTTAGATTGGTTAACCCAGTAACTTCAAGGAAATTAGTAGTCCAGAACCTTTCCTCCCCCTGAGGCAAGTACCAGTAGCCTACTTAAAATATTAACTTCTTAAGCTATTAAAAGCCAAAGGACAAGGCAGTTCAGTGGACTCCGGCTTACCCAATGGGTTATGTTCCAAGACCCCCAGTAGATGCCTGAAACCCTGGACAGTCCAGAACACCGTATCCACCATCTGCCCCTTCACATACATACCTATGATAAACTTAAATTAGACACAGTGAAAATAACAATGAAACAATTTTAACAATAGTCTGTAATAAAGTTATTTAAGACTTATGAATTCTTTTTATTTCTGGAACTTTCCATGTAATATTTTAAGACAGAGGCTGACTCCAGGTAACTAAAACCACACAAAGCAAAAATGTGGACAAAAGGGAACCACTATAATGTCTAAAAAAGTAGTGAATATCTATGTTCACCCTCTCCTCCTTCAGTGTGGTCTTCAAGGCAAGACTTCTATTTATCTTAGATGACCTATGAACTATTTTTTCAAAATACTACACCGCACATTAGTTCCATCCTTATCACCCATATACAACTCGCTCTGCATAGATCTCGACTTTGTTATTAACAGGATAAACTTCACTAAATAAAAAAACGTTAATCTCATCAGGATTTTAGCCTTCAGAGCTTCACTGAGTTTCTAATTTTTCTAAGTTCTCATGACTTTTCTGGGGGAGATGCAGAGGACTTTACAGAGCCTCACACATGCTCAGCACACGCTATACCACTCAGCTACACCCCAGCACCAAACACTTAGGAACGGGAAGAAACAATGGTTCAAGTGGTTACCATTTTGAAGCACTCACTATGTTCCCCAGTTTTTCAGGTAGGAATTGTTGCATCTTACAAATGAGGAAAAGGAGGGTCATAGGGTTAGCCTGTTTCCTTAAACTCACAGAATACATTTAACAAAAGGTCTTTATTTCACAAGCTATGATTTCCTACATACAGTGTCAAAGATCAGAAATAGCAAAAGACAACCTTCTCAAATCCAGAAATGGTTTGTAATGGGTTCTTGTTCCCTAATTATTGGAAATGACACAGTAGTAAACCATGATTTTTTAAAGGTTTTTAATTAAAATGTCAATTATTTTCAATAGGCCAATTATACATTCCATGCCTGTACTATCATCATAAATACATTCTTATCGAAAATTCTATTTTGATTCTATCATTGTCCCATTTTCAAAATGAGGTTTTTAAAAAATGAAAGTATCTTAAAAACTTTCCTAAGAATATCAGAAACAGGATGGTGAATAAGGCATAGCTAAAGGTCATTAACTTGCATGTCTGAGGGCAAATGAAATTCTTATTTTTTGAACCAGTTCTTATCTGGTGGAAAAAGCAGCACACAGTTTCACCTGGCTTAGCAGCTAATTTCTGCATTACCTTGGACAAATGCCATTTGCAAACTCCCTACCAGCCCTTAGGTGCATTGCAGCCTCTGTGTCATTGTGTGTGACATCACTGGGTTGCTATGGATATAGGTGCGAGGTCACTCGCTTTCCTGTGGAACTAGAAATATGGAAAAATTAGAAGAATCTAAATAACAAGAACTAAAGACATTTCCAATATTAACTACCGTAAGTCCACCTTGTATCATATGAGCATGAAAATATTACAAAATAGCAACTATGGCACCAGTTTATCAATACAGCAGTATTCCCAATTAAGTCCATTCTCTTCCTTAGTGGGAAAAAAAAACACCATTTTTTATTAATATGGCTGGTTTAATTATGAAAACATCAGCACTCTCATCTTTTAAAATATAGTAAAGTTATTGAAGAATTAATCTGCAATACCTCCACCTCACTTAAATGATTTAACATGCAGGGTGCATAAACTCCTGCATTCACTTCACACCAGAGATGCATTTTAAAACCTTTGTTACATAAAGCAGAAAATTAATATTAAGATAGTGGGAAACCTAAATCATTAATTGGATTAATTCTTCCACGTTTCATTTTATAATATTCAGTACTTCTTTCTTACTATAATATCAAAATGATTGCCGATCCATTAGATAAATGTCGTGTCAGTGACAAAATGGTGCAACAAGGCAGGAATCTGCATCCCAGACAAAATGCGACAACTGGAGATCAGTATTCTTTTCATCTGCATGAGAATACGTTAGCTTAAAATATAATTTTAAAAGCCTCAATGTATCTAACAAATTTAAAAAAAAAGAGACTTTTTCCCCTTTAAAATAACTCCTCCCAGCCTCCACCCAGTCTAGGCTCTCTGCAATATGACAAATGCAGAATCTTCTGGAATGACTTGATACTGCCTCCCACCACCGCTTTGTTTGCAATATCAGATCAGACAGAATATGCTTTTTTTCAACTTATAGGAATTTCAACGAACGCGTGCCTGTATTCAAAAAGAAACAGCATATGTCACAGATTGAGCCGGTCAGCTACCATTCACAATCTTTATTCGAAAGGTTAATACCTACCCTTTTCAATACAAAAACGTTAAGAAAAATGGAGATGACAGGTGGAGAACAATCAATGAAAATGCCAAGGAGACAAATGTCCCCCCTTCCTAAAAGCCAGAGGACTTTGCTCTGGGGAATGGAGAAAGAGGAGCCTTTTGTTAAGAAAAACGTGAGCAAGGAGGTTTCGATTCTGCACCACTGAGCCCAGGTTTTCAGGGGAGCCTACGTTCTTCCCTGGGAGGTTCCTTAAAGAATCTGTCAGAGGCGGCTGTGGGGAAGACGATTGGGGGTGGGGGGTGGAAAACCGGGAGACCTGCTGAGTGAATGGGAAAGGCGCCGCCCAGACATCGGGGAGAGAAAGAGGAACCGCATCCATGCGGTCCCCCGCCCCCACGCCCGGGCGGGAGGAGGGGAAGTGGGGCACAAAGGATGCGCACCGACCCGCTGGGGTCCCCGGCAGGCCCGGGGACCCCGCTCCCGGGGCCAGCCTCGCAAGACCCCGCCCCAGACCGAGCCCGGGGAGGGCCGCGGAGGCAGCGCCGCCGGGCCCGGGGGACGCTGGGGAGCGGCCGCGTCACCACCCGGGTCCCCATCGCTATCAGGACCCTCCCCAGCGCCCTTGTGGAGTGAGAAGGGGCGGTCAGCCTGCGGTCGCGACCGGCGACCAGCCCCGGGCCCTCCACGCCGAGGACCGCGTCTCGGGAGGGGCCGAGGCGAGGCGGGGGGAGGGGAGGAGACACTCACGTTCTTCATGGCCGCGGCCATGTCGTCGTAGCGCTCCGCCTGCTCGGCCAGCCGGGCTTTCTGCACCAGTTGCTCGCGGTCCACCATCTTCACGGGCTGGGTCGAGCCAGAGGAAGGAGACCGGGACGGCCTGAAGGGCTTGGAGGGCGGCTGTGGCGCGGCTGGAGCCCGTGTGCCGTGGGGACCGACCCACGAAGCGAGCGGCTGGGACGGCGGCGGCGCGGAGGAGGCGGCACGAGCTGCGACCGCGGGACCAGGCGCGAGGCGGCTGCGGCTGCTGTGCGTGCCGCGGGCGGACAACCCCCTGCGGCCCCGCCCACGCCGCGTGACGCAGGAGACTCCGCCCACCCACCCGCGCGCCCCGCCCAGGCCCCACCCGGGTCCTCGCTCGGCTCAGCCTTCTGCTCCCTCAGCAGGCGCAGCTAGCCGTCGTCTTCTGGGTGTTCCCCCACTTCTGCCCTGGTCCCCAACACTTCCCTTTCTTCACTTCACCCGGTTCCTTCGTCCCAGCTGTTCCAGGGACCCCTTCTCCCCCTCCCCCCTCAGTGACCACCCTGCCCGGCGTCCGACGCGTGGGCCTTTGGGAGTTGTAGTTCCTCCTCACTAGGGCTGACGCGTTGCGGAGACCAAGGACAAAGGGGCGGTCGAGACTACATCTCCCAGCGGGCGTAGCGCGCCGGCGGAGAAGGCTGGGGTTCTAACCCCGCGGCCGCTGGGGACCCCTGGTGGGGATGCGTGCTGCCTCGGTCCTTGCGAGTGCTGATTCACGGCCCCGCCCCGTCTCCTCCAGGCAGCTGCGGGGAGAGGGGGCAAGGGCCTCAGACCCTGATTCGGAGATAAGAGTAACAGGCATGGGGTGCAAGGCGGGGCAGAGGAAGCGTCCAGTGTAGCTCCAGATTGTTCATCCACCATCATACGGAGGGGTGCCTGCCGGTCGGATGGCCAAATTAAGGGTCCAAATCCTGAAGAATTGTCACCCCTTCCCTCCACACACACAGTTCCAGTTCCCCACAGCTGCATGAGGTCTTGGGACTAGGTGAAATCATTGGAAGGATTGATACCGGCAGGACATACTGGTTAATTTCCAGAAAGGATGCAGCTGTCTGCAAGCTGACCCTGGAGGACCCTTTCTTCCTCTCCATGGTGGAACACTAAAGATTCAATGACAAATTCAGTGGTCAGTGCAGTGACCAATCGCCTACTCCATGGGTTGTGTCTGGGGGTGGGTTCCCACCATTCTCTCCTCACCCAAGTCATACACACTGAGGTCAGACTGACATAGTCTTGCTTATGTGCTTCCCTCTTTGACATTTCACGTAGCTCACACATCCAGTAGTTTTGACAGCTTATTTTATTTACTTCTATTCAATTTCTATTGAGCACCCACTATGTTCCAAGCACTGTTCTAAGCGATGGAATACAGCAGTGAACAAAACAAGCAAAACTTCCTACCTAAGAAAATAGACAAGATAAAAATATATATGGGGGCCAGGCGTGGTGATGCCTGTAATCCCAGAAAGCTGGAAGGCTGAGGCAGGAGGATAGCAAATTCAAGGCCAGGCTCCACAATTGAGCAACTTTGCAAAACCCTGTCTCAAAAAAAAAAAAAAAAAAAAAAAAATCCTGGGTGCGGATGTAACTCGTTGGTAAAGGTTTAATCCCAGGGCCCCAATACCAAAAACAAATAAATAAGGGGGCGTGGGGTGCAGCTCAATGGTACAGTTTATGCTTAGCTCAGTTGAGGTCCTGGGTTTAATTTCCAACCTACATAAATAAATAAAAATAAAAAGATATAGAATATGTCGCTGGGCCATGTCACATTCCTGTAATCCCAGAGACTCTGGAGGCTGAAGCAGGAGGATTGCAAGTTTGAGACCAATCTCACTGAGTTAGTATGACCCTGTCTCAAAGAAAAACATTAAAAAGGTGCTGAGGTTGTGGTTCAGTGGTTAAGCAACCCCGTGTTCAATCCCTGGTAACTAAAAATTAAATAAGTAGAATTGGTCTTGTTTTTGTTTTGCAGTACCAGGGATTAAAAGTAGGGCCTCAAATATACTAGGCAAACGCTCTGCTATTGAGTTACATCCCCACATCTTTTTGAGACAGGGTTTCACTAAAATTACCCAAGCTGGATTCAAATTTGGAATAAACCTGAGAAGCTTGGATTACAGGAGTGAACCACTTCTCCCAGCTAGAGTATATTTAAAAGCAATAAGTAAACTGGGCACAGTGACACTGCCCTGTTATCCTAGCGGCTTGGGAGGCTGAGGCAAGGAGGATCACAAGTTCAAAACCAGCCTCAGCAATTTACCAAGCCTCTAAGCAACTTAGCCAGACTCTGTCTCAAAATAAAAAATAAAGAGGGCTGGGAATGTAGCTGAGTAGTTTCAACCTCTATACCACCCGCAAAAAAAAATTTTTTTCTTTCAGGTTGGATAGAAAGAGGTTCTGAAAAGCTTCCCCAATTCAACATATCCAATCCAACCCTTGAATTGTAGAATTTGAGAGTAAGACCAACAGAGACTCAAAGGCAAGTTCCTCCTGCACAAGTTTATTGAGAAGCTGTCAGGTGATGGGTAAGGGAAATAGGGATGGAGTCAGGGATTAGGACACCGGGAGCACTGAATGGCAAGCTAAAGAATTTAGGGGGGTTTGTGTGTTTTGCAGTGATGGGGATCAAATCCAGGGCCTTGCTTGTACAAAGTAAGTGCTCGAACACTGAGCTGCATCCCGGCCCAGGAATTAAATTTTTATTCTGAACAACCAGGAAGCCCGTGAGATATTTTTACCGACAGAAAATGATCAGATTTATGTTTTGCCATCTTCATCACCACTGACTGCTCAGTGCTTAGCAGGTTACCTGTTCTGCAGTAAGAACATAGAACCCAGGAAACGGAGAAATGGATCAATGAAAGGGCTTTGGACAGGCTGCTTTGGCAAGTGCAGGAGATGGACCTGGTGGGGAGGGAGACAGAAATAGCTCTCTTCTTCCCCTCCTCCAACATAGGGTCTGGCCTGGCCTCTCTTCCCTTACCACACCACCCAGCAGAATGCAATCCCGATGGTGAATAAACCCTCCCACTTCCTTCTGTCTCTTGCGGAAGACTTGGCCAAGTCGTTCCTCTTCCTTTCTCTTCCTCCTTGCAGGCCAGACCTGAAATGCGCTGGCCTGGGCATCACAAGTCCAGGGGAACAAGCCCTTCCAACCAACCTGATTGTCCACATCTGGATTAAACCGGTCAATGAGTCAGGCCCCAAATGCTGAACGCTGGGCACTGCCTGGCACATTTCAGGCTGCCTCTTGACCTCTCTCCACTTCAGTTCCTCCCACCCACCCAATCTGCTGTGCTTGAAAAAAAAAAAGAAAGAAAGAAAGAAAGGTTGGGTACAGTTCAAGCCAAATCTATATGGGAAAAGTAAAACAGATGCAAAGGAAAAATGTGTCAGAGTCAAACAGGAATATCTGCAGTCTCCATATTGAGGCTTCCCTCCAATGGTGCAGGGGAGAGCGGGCCCCGCCTTCTTTTCCTTTTGACCTTTGAAGGCTCTGGGTTTAAAGCCACAGCCGCCCAGCCGCCCAAGTGTTCAGAAGGCTGCTTCAGAGCCATGAGGACGTGAAACGGAGCAAATGGCTTAATGTCCTGGTTTCACCCTCCACTGCCTCATAGTGCCACAGGGAACCCGGAGAAGGGGGTTGGAGAATTAGTGTTTAGGCATCTGCCAGGCTCCCACCTCCGGGTGCAAGGCCTGCCTTCCCTAGGGATCTCAATTTCCCCACTTTCAAAATGAGACATTAAACTAAAAGAGCACTAAGTGCCCCACCCAACTGTGATGAGTCATAGTTCTAGATTCAACATGTTCTTCTGAAATGGAAACGATCAACCTTCTTTAGCTGTGGAAACAGAGAGGGGGGTCTATGCCTGCAGACCTGGGAGAAGGTCAAGATCCACGAATCAAGAGGCCCAGAATCATCCGTTTTTTAGACAAAACAGCTGAGGCACAGGGAGGCTGTGTGCCAGCGACTGACAGCCCAAATTCAAAACTGGGCAGATGTTCTGGACTCTCAGTAGCAAAGGCGTCCTTTCCTGTCCGGTCTACAAGGCTGAACCTCCCTGGCCTCTGCTCAGGAAAGGAGGAACCGTGCCCAGGGGTGACCAACCTGCTAAGAGCACCCTCCATCCCCTCTCCAGTGCTAGAGGTCACGACCTTTTCCATGCATCCTCTCTGGCTGAGTTGGCAGATAAGCAGGCCAGCCAGGGACATTAGTGTCCTGCTGTTTCTGTGTGGTCATAAATCACCACAGCCCCATCCTCTGGCTGCTGGCTTCCTCCCGGGGCTGATTAGCTCCCTGATTAGCGCAATGGGTGGAGGCAGCAGCATCTTCCCAAGCCATCAGCAGTGCTCCCCACCCTGTCTCCTGGGAACACTTCCCTGCCACTGCCCTACCAGGCTGGCTGCAGTAGGGACAGAGAACACCATGGAAATCTGAGTGGACTGCCTCTCCTGCTGTGAATCCCGGGCCAGTGGAGGAATCCTGTACTGGAAGGCAGGGTACAAAGGTTGAGGCCCTAATTTTTGCCATTGAGCTTGCCACGTGACCTTGGGAAAGTCACTTTACCTCTCTGGTTCCCAAATTAAGTATCTATAAAATAAAGGAATTGAATGCATGCTTCTTAAATCTTTCCAGGCAAGGTGCAGTGGTACATGCCTATAATCCCAGCTACTACTTGGGGGGCTAATCCAGGAGGATCTCAAGTTCAAGCCCAGCCTCAGCACCTTGGCAAAACCCTATCTCAAAATAAAATAAAAGGAGGGGTAGAGACAGGTGCAGTGGTACACATTTGTAATCCCAGCAATTTGGGAGGCTGAGACAGGAGGATCACAAATTCAAGGCCAGCCTTAGCAATTCTGGGAGGCCCTGAGCAACTTCATGAGCCCCTGTTTCACAAATATAAATCACAACAAAAATGATTGGGATGCAGCTCAGTCCTAAAGGGCCTCTGGGTTTGATCCCCAGTACAAATATGTATTTTTTTTTTTTTTTGAGAGAGACCACATTCACATAACTTCTATTTCAGAATATTGTTGCAGTTGTTCTATTTTATTATTGTTGCTGTTAATCTTTTATTACTGTGCCTCATTTGTCAATTAAACCTTATCATAAGAATGTTTGTATAGGAAAAAATAGAATACAGTCTAAATAGTCTATCCCTGCCTTCAGCAGGGGTCTTCAGATGTATCCCCTATGAATGTGGTGGGGGACTATACATCTCTAAATATTAAGTTCTGCATTTCAAGGAGCCACCTTCAAACTTTATCCTACCAAAGGAACGTGTGTCACAACAAAAAAAATGTGACACTGTCTCAGACAGTGACAAATCACCCATTCTCGAGAGGCAAAGGAGCCTGGGAAAGAGTCTTCTCCCCAAACCCCGAGGCCTGAACTTGGACCAAGTACGGGTTTTACTAGCTGGACCTGGGGTTCCCCACCAGTTGGTAAGGAGAAGTCCGCACCCTGCCTCTGAACTGAACTGGGATTAGGATGGCAGGATTCCTTGACTTGGTAGAAGGATCTAAAGAGTGAATGTTTTGATACTTGAAATTCCAAGCACAGTTCAGTTGAGGGTGGAGGACTCAGGGGACAGTCACAGTGCTGGGGATGGTGGCAGCCTGTGGATCCCATGGAGCAAGCCCAGTGTTTTATGTATTTAGAGGACTCCAAGCTGCAGAGAGCCCACCAATTTCAACCTGATTCCTGGAGGCCAAGTGTTTCCATCAGTTGGTGCTGTCCAGGGATGGAACACAAATCCAAAGACAGGGACCCATGAATAAGCAGGGCCAGAAGACCAGCTATTCATGGGTGATGCTGAGCAGAGACCTTCAACCCGGGTGGGCATCACTGCCCGATCAATATTTGTGGGGAGTGGGGCTGGGGAGATAGCTCAGTCGGTAGAGTGCTTGCCTTGCGCATGAGGCCCTGGGTTCGATCCCCAGTATCGCAAAAAAAAAAAAAAAAAAATTGTGGGGAGACTGTCCAGAATAAAGTCCCAGACCCCATCTACATATACCAGGTCAAAATCTCCAATCATGCTGGAGTGGTGGTGCAAGCCTGTATTCCCAGCTATTGAGGAGGCCAAGGCTGGAGGATCGCAAGTTCAAGGCTAGCCTCAAAAATTTACAGAGTCTCAGCAAGTTAGCAAGACTCTGTCCCAAAAATGAAAATAAAAAGGACTGGGGATGTAGTTCATTGGTAAAGTGCCCCGGGTTAAATCCTCAGTACCAAACAAAATCTCCAATTCTGGGATCTAAGTATTGGTATGTCTTCAAAGCTCTCAGGGGGATTTTTTCTCTACCCTCAATGGTCTGCCTGAGTCTGCCTCCAAAGGCAACTGTGAAGGAGGTCAGGCTGGGTTGCCTGAAAAGGAAGTGAAAGGGCCGTGGGGCCTGCGGGAAGCTGCTGGGAGGGTGTGAGAGCTGCCAAGTCAGCCCGGCACTAATGCTTCGAGAGTACAAATCCCACTTGGTCATGTAATATGAACGCTGGTGCTGACACAGCAGGCAGACAGGAACCCAGGCTGCACCAGGGTCAGGAGGGATGCACAGACACCTAGTGCCAACTCCCTGCTCTGAGCCCGAGGACAGGCAGGGACAAAAGCAATCTTCCCACCCCAAGACTTCAGAGAGTCGACATGACTCAGGGGTGTGGAGCCTGCCTGGTCTTCTAGGTTTCTGAGCGAGCCGATTTCTTCCCTGAGTTTCAGGATGGTAGACTAGAAGGGAGAGCAGAGAGACTCTTGTCCATCCAGGATGGGAATCCCTGATGCAGCATCCCATCCCACCAAGGTCACCCCTGGCTGCCATGGCCCCAGCTACAGGCAGTTGACAATTTCCTGAAGGTCCCTTTTTACTGTCAGAGAGCCCTCATATTTCCAGACCCTTCTGCTCATAACTCTTCATTCTGTCTTCTAGTGTTGTAAGAAAAGAATTTGTTGCACACCTGTAATCCCAGCTACTTAGGAGGCTGAGGCAGGAGGATCTCAAGTTTGGTCAGCTTGGGCAATTTAGCAAGACCCTGTCTTGAAATAAAAACGGCCAGGTGTGGTGGCACACGCCTGTAATTCCAGTGGCTCAGCAAGCTGAGGCAGGAGGATCTCGAGTTCAAAGCCAGCCTCAGCAACTAGTGAAGCCCTAAGCAACTCAGTGAGACCCTGGCACTAAATTAAATACAAAAAGTGCTGGATGTGGCTCAGTGGTTCAGCACTCCTGCGTTCAATCCAAAAAATAAATAAATAAATAAAGGGTGGAACCCAAGGCCTTCTGCATGCTAGACATGTGCTCTATCACTGAGCCACAGGCCAGCCCTGTGCGGCGCTCTTTCTTTTCCACAGTGGACAGTTCCTGGGAGCAAAGAGTGGGTTTTTACCATGTGCTTTTTCCCTCCATCATGACTTCATGATGGGAATGGATAGATATTTTAAAAAGGATGGGCCAGGGCTGGGGATATAGCTCAGTTGGTAGAGTGCTTACCTGGTAAGCACAAGGCCCTGGGTTCAATCCCCAGCACCGCAAAAAAAAAAAGGATGGGCCAATATAGTGGCGCACACTTATGATCCCCAGCCACTCAGGAGGTGAAGGCAGGGTGACTGCAAACTGAGGCCAGCACAGCAAGTTAATGAGACCCTGTCTCAAAATAAATAAATAAGCCGGGTACCATGGCACACACCTGAATCCCAGTGGCTCAGGAGGCTGAGGCAGGAGGATCCCAAGTTCAAAGCCAGCCTCAGCGACTTAGCAAAGCCCTAAGTAACTCAGTGAGACCCTGTCTCTAAATAAAATAGAGAAAAAGGGCTGGGGATGTGGCTTAATGGTTAAGCACCCCTGGGTTCAATCCCTGGTAACAAAAATAAATAAGTAAATACGTAGGCAAAAGGACTGGGGATGTAGCACAATGGTAAAGCAACTCTGGATTCTACCTCTAGTGCCAAAAGAGAGGCAGAGACAGAGAGACAGACATACATACACACACACACACACACAGAGGACATGAGCTACTGAGCTCTTGAGCGTGTCCCCACCCTTGTGTCCAGAGCATCCTGCAAGACCTAGGAGCCCTTTAAGTCAAGTGACAGTTTGGCCTCTGGCCCCAGGGCACCCACTCCCAGCCTAGGCTGGGTTGGGTGTTCACATGAAGGCTAACTTGAGGCTTGTAATCAATGCTCTGTCCTTGCCCCTCTAAATCTTCAGTCTAGGTCCCACCACACAGAAGTGAGGAAAGGCCAGTGAGTGAGAAGACACAGGAGTGCAGATATATTTGCTTCTTGGCCCCAGTACTCAGTAGGAAAATATCTTAGTCTGTTTACTGTTGCTTTAACTAAATACCAGAGACCAAGTCATTTATAAAAAATAGCAGTCCATTTGGTGGATGTTCTGAAAGCTGAGAAGTCCAAGAATATGACACATGACACCAGCATCTGCTTGGCATCTGGTGAGGGCCTTCTTGCTGCATCACAACATGGCCGAGGGCATCACATAGCGGAACAGTGCACGTGTGTATCATCTCAGTTCTCTCCTCCTCTAATTACAGAGCCCCTAAGGCCATCCTGGGGTCCTCAACCTCATGACCTCATCGAATCCTAATTACTTCCTAAGGTCTCCCATCCCATCAAATACCATCAATATAGGAATTTGGTGAATGTGAGTTTCTAAGACATGAACGTTGGGGGGCACATTCAAACACAGGAAAGCACTCTACAGATGAGGAGTCCAAAGCACAGTGAGGTTAAGTAATCTATTGGGGTCCCACAGCTGGAGATTTGGGTCATAAACCAGATTCTCATATCTCCTGCTCCTCTTCCTACCATCCAGAAGTCTAAGTGGACACTTTCCTCCTGGTTCACCTCTTTCAGAAGCAACGGAGGCACGCCTGGCTCCCTGCACACAGCTGGAGTTGGTTTCAGCCTCTCCCTAGGAGAGGATGCAGAGCAAGGTAGGGCTGGGAGGAGTCGGAGGGAGAAGTCGAGTGACCTCATTCATAGCAGGATGGTGAGTCACAGCCAAGGGCCTACTAAGGAGGTTGGAAGGAAAGTGGTTTCCAGGTGTACTGCCCAAGGCCACAGCCTCCATATTGGATTTAGGATCCTGGACAGCAGATGGAACACTGGAGAATCAGCTGCACTGACGACTTACTGAATCATCTTAACCAAATGACTTCTCCTCTGGATCCTAAAGGAGTCAATGATCCAGAAGCTCAAAACAAGCCACTTGGGTTAATACTAAAATCTCTGTATGTTCTTACCCTGGCCTAAATCCTCTGAACTTGAGATCAGAAGTGCTCAGTGGGGCCCAGGGGATTTCCTAGCTACCAGTGACATCATGGGGATCTCCTGGGTTCTGGGGTGGGGCAGAGTAGGATAAAGAAAGAGGTCCTCAGAGAGCAACGTTGGGAGCCTGAGGATGGACGAGACGCTGATGGGCCTTCAGACTCTTCAGCTGATAGCTCCTCCTTGGGGGCTGGTTGGGGGTGGGTTCAGGAAGGCACAGCAGCTGGGAGCAGGGAGGTGCCCAGGATGACGCCTCTGGAAACAAGCATACGGGGAGGGTCCTGCCTGCTTGGACAGGACAGGCTGGAGGGAAAGACAAGTGGACACTGCTGTGTGTAAGCAGGTATCGGAATGGGACGCCTAGGCTGGGGCTGGGAAAGGAACTGGAGTTCTCAGTGGCAGGTGAAGCTTTGGGAGAAAGGGTGAGTAATGGGGACAGGCCAGTGGTGGCGGCCTCATAAGGAGACCTGGAGGATGCACTGGGAGAACCAGGGGTCCATGTGTCCCAGGGACCACATAAATGGCCCCAGAAAAGTCTGTAAGGACACAAGGGCTTTTCACAAGGGCATCTCTGTTGACCTTGGCAAGTGCCATTTTTTGGGGGGAGGGTCCAGGGCACTTTATCACTAAACTACATTCCCAGCCTTTTTTTTTTTTTAAGTTGCTGAGGCTGGCCTTGAACTTTTGATCCTCCTGCCTCAGCCTCCCAAGTTGCTGGGATTACAGGTGTGTGCCACCATACCCAGCTGACAGGTACCATTTTGATGGGGCCCAATTGTAGCAGATCAGGATGGCAGGGATAGAGAGGTGAAGAATTAAGATTGGAGATGATTGCTTCCCAGGGTGCTTCAAGGGTCAAATGAAGAAGGGAGATGTTTTCAAAAAATTGACAAAACAAAAAGTTGGTTCTTTGAAAAAGTAAACAGAATAGATAAACCCTTAGCCACACTAACAGAGGAGAGAGAAAACTCGAACTACTACAATTCGTGATGAACAAGGAAATATCACGACACCACTGAAATACATAACATAATTAGAAGCTACTTTGAAAATCTATACTCCAACAAAATAGAAAATCTTGAAGATATCAACAAATTTCTTGAGACATATGATCCTCCTAAACTGAACCAGGAGGACATACACAATTTAAACAGGTCAATTTCAAGAAAGGAGATGTTACTGCTGGTGGTTTCATTACCTCAGAAGAAGCCTGGATGGTTTAAATGCAGGAGCCTAGAGATACGGAGGCTGGAGGGCTGGGGGCTGGGGGTGGAGGGCATGGGAGGATCTTTTGCGGGGGGCAGAAGCATGGTAGGATGGCCCCCTGAGATGGAAGGTGAGTGGGAGGGTCTTCGGAGTGCATAGGGAGGTTCCTGGGAACCTGTTTCTCAGAAGTAGAAGCTGAAGTCATCTGCTGAGTCACAGCAAGAGGAGCGGGGAGGCTGGAGAACAGGCTGCCGGTTTGCAGGAGCCTCCAGAGAGGGTGGGGGAGCAAGCTGTGGAAAGACTGGCCATCAGGAGACCAGCTGGGCTTGCAGGCCAGGAGCTAAGCGGCCCCCCTGGCCCAGCCCTGTTTTTCTCCAGTAGCCCCAGGCAGTATGGGCTGGGAGCTGAGAGGGCTGAGTCAGACCACCTGCAGCAGGTAGAGGTCAGCTGGGACAGGGGACAAGGAGCCCAACAGATCAAAGGTGTGACTGTAGGTATCTACCAAGCACCAGTCCAGGTTGGGAAGGAAAGGAGGAGGCAGTTGGGGAATGGCGGCCTTGGGGTTCGCTGAAGGACAATGGAGTAGGGGGTGCCAGAGTCAGGAGAGTAGAGGGTTGGTTCTGGGAGGTCCTCCAAGATGAACAGAAACCTTTGGGAATTTGGGGGCTCGTGACACAGGGGCTGAGGCCCAAGTTTAAGGAGGTTCACCCTGAGAAGCTCTGGAGGAAGGTGCTGTGCTCTGTGGTTTAGAGGTGGAGTCCCCCAGGAGAGGAGGAAATCTGCAATCGGGGGCCACCTAGGATTGGGCTCTTTGGGCAAAGGGACAGATCACAGAGCTGCAGACCTGAGCCCAAGGAAGCGGGTTCGCAAGGAGCAGCGTGGCAGGTAGGAAGCATGTGGCCTGGACCTTTCCACCTCTCAGTTCTGCCTCTGATAGAGGCCCTGCCACCCCTGTCTGTCCTGCCCTGTAATTCTGACCTCTGGGCAACACCTTCCACCTCTGTAAGATGGGGACAATCTGGGCCTCAGGAGGGGTTGCCTCGGGAGGGAAGAAGCAGCCCAGCGCTTGACCAGATTGGAGTTTGACTATGGTCTTTCCTTCCTTTGTAATCTGTCCACTGGCTCATGCTGGCAGTTGGGAAGAGGCACCAGCTGGGCGCGCGGTGGCACATGCCTGTAATTGCAGCAGCTGGGGAGGCTGAGGCAGGAGTATCGCAGGTTCAAAGCCAGCATCACCAACTCAGCGAGGCCTTAAGCAACTCGGCGAGACCCTGTCTCGAAATAAAACAAAAAAGAGCTGGGGATGTGGCTCTGTGGTTAAGCCCCACTGGGTTCAATCCCTAGTACCAAAAGTTTAAAAAAAAAAAAAGAAGAAGAGGTACCAGTCAGAGCAGGGGCAACTGGGATTCCTGAAGGACTGGAGGCCAAAAGGTTACTCTTGGGACAGAAGAAAGATTAGAGAGGAGAAACTGACACACAGCAGTGGAGACAGAGACAGAGAGAGAGAGAGAGAGATCTGACAGAGGGACAGACAGGAAGACAGATTGCTTGAGACAGACAGGGAGAGAAGGTGCTGAGCAGGCTGGCCGGATGCCCAAGAGTCGTTCCGGAAGCTGCTGGGCTGGACCCAACCAGGCAGAATGGATGGCTGCTTTGGGAAGGCAGAGGCCACCAGGCCAGCAATGGGGTTGTCTCTTCCCTCTCAACCACCTGGTATGGAAAATGCAGCCCAGTGACCCTGTTTCCCCAGACAGGCTAAGGTTGCCCTTGAGGGCTTCCTCAAGGACAGTATGAGGCCATGGAAGGGGCTGCTACAGGGGCAGGGACCCCAGTTCTGCATCTCGTTCAGGTGAGGTTTGACATTCACTGACCTGTTTTTTCTTTCTCTCTTTTTTTTTTTTTTTTTTTTTTTTGGTACGGGGGATTGAACCCAAAAGAGCTTACCACAAAACTACATCCTCAGCCTTTTTTATTTTTATTTTGAGAAAGAGTCTCACTAAGTTGCTTAGACCCTTGCTAAATTGCTGAAGCTAGCCTCCAACTTGGAATCCTCCCACATCAGCCTCCCTAGCTGCTGGGATTACAGGTGTGTGCTACCACACCCGATTTTCACTGAGCTCCTTGTAGGTCTTGGCTCTCATCCACAAAATAGAAACCACCATAGCTATCCTCAGGAATCCTGCCCTGGCTTCACCTGCCCACAGAGACACGGACCTGAATGAGACCAAAGCACAGAGGTATCCTTCAAGCCTAAAAACAACTTGAAGGTACCAAATGCCTCCTGTACCCAGCACCCTTTGGGAATATTTCAAATCTAGTCAAGGGCCCAGGGATGCAGCTCAGTGGCCGAGTGCCTTGCTTGGCATGACTGAAGCCCTGGATTTAATCAGCAGCACCGCAAAAAAAAAAAAAAAAAAAAAAAATCTAGCCAAGCAGTTTGGGCAGAGGATTGTGATTCCACCTCAAGGACTACAAAATTTCTAAAGATCCCACCAACTGGCTAGGCACGGTGGTAATACCAACAACACAGGAGGCTGAGACAGAAGGACTGCAAGTTTGAGATCAGCCTCAAATTAGCAATTTGGTGAGGTCTGAAACAACTTAGTGACACCCTGTTTCAAAGTAAAAAAAATTTGAAAAGGGCTGGGGATATAGCTCAGTGGTAAACTGCCCCTGGGTTCAAGCTTTAAAACTTTAGTACCAAAAAAAAAAAAAAAAAAGATCTCACCTATTAAGGACTCCTATGCAGAACGCTAACCCACTACAACGAGGGAAAAATATGTCTCATGGCTACATCCTAATCATACAAGGCATCTATCCAGATTGTGGCCCTCCATAACTGAGCCGGAAGAGACATCTTCATCACCAAGTCACTCATAACCTGCCCCATCCTGCCTCTGAGACACTCATTTGTCCACTTATTTATTCAAATATTGAGTATTGGGTTGGTGATGTAGTTTAGTGGAAGAGCACTTGCCTAGCATGTGTGAGACCCTGAACTCGGTTCCTAGCACTGAATAAAAAATGCTGAAATGTCTACTAGCTGCCTAAAGTCTAATAGGTGGGATATGATAAAAGGGCAAGCCCAGAATGCTGGGAAAGGAAAATGGTGGGGGTACCGGGCATCTATCCATCCCCACCTGCTCAAACCCATGGCCTTCAACCTCAATTTAAAGTAAGTTCCCTCCTCCAGAAGCCTCCCCAGAACTTCTCAAAAGGGCCTCTACTTCTGCCTCTGAGGTCCACAACATTTCTCCACACTACAGTCTTATATAAAGGACTGAGAATATATATGCATTATATTCCTAAGAACCTAAAACCTATTTATCTTTGCATCTCACAGAACCCAGCACAGTAGTGGATCCAGTAGATACATGTTAGCTGTGTGTCTTTGAATCTCACTGTAACTCAATGAATGTGTTATAGTTTTGAGGCTTTCTCACCTGGAAATGGGGGGATAATAATTTTCACTTCCCACCGTGGCCAGCTGAATCAAATGAGATATTACATACAAAGTCCCCTGGCAAGCTACAGACTGCAAAGCTCTGCACAGCTGTGGGTGTGACAGCAATCTTGAGAGGAGCTGGACTCAAGATTGTCAGGCAGTAAGGACCCCTGTCTGCAGCACCCCTTCCTTCCTGGTAGCGATGGAGATATCTGTGCCTGAAGAAATAAAATATGGGAAGCCAGATCATGATGGGAAGAGATGCTAGTGAGTATCTGCATGCCTAGTTTCCCGGTCTGCCTCTAGCTCAGGTGGGTGACCTTGGGCAGGTTCCTTCTCTGAGCATCAGTTTCTCCTTCTGCCAAGTAATCTGTCTTGACTAGCAGGCCCCCTCCTCAATGTGATCTCACATCTTAGGCCTTTGCTGGGTTTTTACTGTAGCTGGTTATGTTATAACTGGCTAGTGCGCATGCCTGTGAGGGAGGAAATCCCCTTTTTAATGCAGATTGTATTGCGAATTAGCTTTAGAATTTCTTTTTTATTTATTTTTAAGTTGTCGGTGGGCCTATTATTTATTTACAGGCGGTGCTGAGACTCGAACCCAGGGCCTCACACATGCTAGGCAAGTGCTCTACCACTGAGCCACAACCCCAGCCCCTAGCTTAGAATATTAACAGGCTTCTCTGCCTTAATCCTGCTCTCTGAAAACCAGAGTAAATACCCCAACCCAGTCCTTGGGGGAGGGGCAGAGGTGTTGTGTCAAACCTTTTTTGTAAGCTGCAAATGGCTGCACACACTAGAAAAAGCTGCACACGCTCCAGGCTCTCGGGAATCCTTCTCGACTCTTCCTTACCTCCAGGAGGTCGCACCAAGAACAGACCCAGGGTCCGGCCAGCCCCGCCCTTCCGATTGCCAAGCCCAAGTCGCTCCCAAAAGCCGGGAGGGGCGCGGCGGGGTGGGCGGATTCCAAGGGAGTTAAGGGCGGTACCTTTCCCCTTTGCCCCACCCCACCCGCGATCTGCAGTTTACTGTGATTGGCTGTGCTGGTTCTCAGGCCCTCCAATCAGGAGGCTGCAGCGGAGCTGGGGGTGGGGCTTCAGTTCCCACGCGGGGCGGGGCCCCACCCGGCGCCGCATTCTGGTCGTGACTCAGCAGGAAGGTGCGACCCGATGAGGCGGAAGGCCAACGCCGGGCGCGCCGTGCTTGCCCCACCCGGGGCCTAGCGGCCGGGGAGATGGGGAGTGGGGAACTAAGGCAGGAGTTCCGACATCTGGACCCTGATCGTTTTGTGTGACCAGGAAAACCCTTGACCCTTTTCTGGCTCTTAGTTTTCCTTCCGTACAGAAGAGATGGGAATGTGCACTTCGCGGGTGGTCCTGGGACAAGATAGGGCCAGTTAGGAAGAGCCTGGAACTTTGAGGTTTGACTTTTCAGGGTGTGGCCAGTACCGCAGTCCTCATCTGCTGTAGGATCAGAGAGCAAGTTGAGCTTGATCATGTTGTTGGGCAGGTGAAATGAGATGCTGTATACAAGTGGAGATGGGAGGCAGTTCTGCAAGACAGTTTGGTTGCAGAATCCCAATTAGAGAAACAGCTCTGGCTGGCAAAATAGAAATGACAGTTTTGAAAGACTTGTCCTGGATCCTAGGTCATAGGCAAGATAGCTATATAGTTCTACATAAGGAAAAAAAGAGAGAAAGAAAAGGGCAAATATCTTATCGAAACCAGGCAAAGGAATTAAATAGACATTTCTCCGAAGAAACACATGGCCAATAGGCACATGAAAAGACTCTGAACATAACGTATTTCATCCCATGTTCCTAGATGTGGAACAATTATCAAAACATATTAAGGAATATAATTATAAATAACATTTTTATATTCTAATAGTAATATGAACTTATGATTATGATTTCCAAGCTATTTTAATGCACCTGTGTCAGTTTTGTTGAAATAGTCTCAGAATTGAAAACTTGGGACTCAATAGGTTTTAGTCATTAGAGATAAGCAAACTAAACCCAGGATATACCACTTCATACCCACTAGGATGGTAGAATTAAAAAATAATAGGTGTTGGTGAGGTTGCAGAGAAATTGGAACCTCAGTGCATTGCTGGTAGGAATGTAAAATGGTCAAACTGGTATGGAGAACTGGTGGCTCCCTCAGGTGTTAAACAGAATTGTTACCTGAGCCAGCAGCTCCTCTCTTTGATCTGTACCTGAGAGAACTGAAAACAGTTCTCAGACAGAGTGCAGTATGTGAATGTTTATAGCAGCATTATTCATAAGCAATAGATGGGGACTGGGGATGTAGCTTAGGGGCAGAGCTCTTGTCTTGCATGCCTGAGACTCTGGGTCTGGCAGTGCGAGGTGGTGCAAGCCTGTTACTCCAGCAGCTCCAGAGGCTGAGGCAGGAGGATCACAAGTTCAGAGCCAGGCTCAGCAATTGAGCAAGGCCCTAAACAACTTGGTGAGACCCTGTCTCAAAATAAATAAAAATGAGCTAGAAGTGTGACTCAGAAGTTAAGTACTCCTGGGTTCAGTCCTGATACGAAAAAAAAAAAAAGAAGAAGAAAAGAAAAAATAAGTCAGATGCAGTTTTGCATGTCTGTAATCCCAGTAGCTCTAGAGACTGAGGAGAATCACAAGATCAAGGCCAGCCCCAGCAACTTAGTGAGACCTTATCTCAAAATAAATCAAAAAGACCTGGGAATGTGGTTCAGTGGTTAAACACCCCTGGGTTCAATCCCTGATACAAAAACAAAACAAAAAACCAAACATCTTCAACAGAACATGGTTCACAAGGGCTCTTTAAAGGTGGGGTGTCTATTTATTTGGTACTGGGTGTTGAACCCAGGGGCACTTAATCCCTAAGCAATATCCCCAACCCTTTTTTATTTTGAGACAGGCTCTCACTAAGTTGCTTACATTGACTTTGAACTGGAGATCTTCCTGCCTCATCCTCCTGGGCTGTGAGTGCAGGCATGCACCACTGCACCTGGAGAAAGCAGGTATTTAATTTTCAGTTTTCAGGTGTGGGTTGAGCCCGCTCTAAATCACCTGCCAAGTATGCTATATGCACTGTCTGCAGTTGGTTGTACTTTGGGAATAAAACTTTTAATGGCTCAAAAGTTCACGGGCAGGTCTCTCAATTGCTTAGTCGGTTAAGCAAAACGGCGTTTTGGAGGAGGCAAAAGCAGGAATCGGAATCAGCAGAAATCAGGGGTGATGAGCAGAATCCAGGCTCCCTAAGAATTCCTGAGACTTGTGTGGTTGGGATGCTGGGAATCCTGCTTTAGTGATGATAGATACCTAGCTGGATTCCTTATTTATTTATTATTTGGAATTGCTGGAGATTGACTCCAGGGCTTTGTACACACTAGGCAGTGCCATGCTACAGAGCCACACACTCACACTCCGATCTTTTCTTTTGGTTCTAGGGATTGAACCCAGGGTGCTCAACCACTGAGCCATACACATCTCCAGCCCTTTTTATTTTTATTTATTTTATTATTATTATTTTTTTTTTGGTGGTGCTGGGGATTGAACCCAGGGCCTTGTGCTTGCGAGGCAAGTACTCTACCAACTGAGCTATATCCCCAGCCCCCTTTTTATTTTTTGAGACAGGGTCTCACTAAGTTACCTAAGGCCTCTCTTAAGTTGCTGAGGCCGGTTTTGAACTTGCCTCCCAAGTTGCTGGGATTATGGGTGTGCACCACACCCTGGTTCTTTTAAATTAAACCTTTGGGGGCAAGGTATTCTTGACAAGTTGAAAGATGGGCAGTGTTCAATTGGCACGGGGGGCCTGTATCATTTTTCCGTGGATTCCCAGCATCCTTAGAATGAGCTCCTCTGTGGCCCAAAGCCCTGAGTGCTCCAGCCTTTACCAGGGTCCCTGACTCATGTGTTCCTTTTTGCTCCAATCATGACATCCTTCACCCTGGTCCTTCTGCAAGCTAGGCTAAGACCCCACTGAGGGACCTGGAATTGTCCCCCTCAAACTTTTAGTGGCTCAAAAGTTCACCGGCAGGTCTCTCAATCGCTTGGGCTCAGTTCGCACTTCACTTCCTTACAGGCCCCTCCATCCCAAGCACCACACACTGCTTTCTTTTCTTTGTAGCACAAATCACTAGCTCAGATGATTTTGCCTATTTGTTTGATGACTTGACATATACCTCCTTTCTTTCTCTCTCTTTTTTTTTTTTTTTTTTTTTTTTTTTGTACAAGGAGCACTAAACACTTTACCCTGAGCCACATCCCCAGCCTTTTTTACTTTTTGTTTTTGAGACAGGGTCTTGTGGGGCTGGGGAGATAGCTCAGTTGGTAGAGTGCCTGCCTGTCAAGCATGAGGCCCTGGGTTCGATCCTCTGCACCACAAAAAAAAAAAAAAAAAAAAAAAAAAAAAAAAAAAGAGACAGGGTCTTGCTAAATTGCTTAGCACCTCACTAAGTTGTTGAGACTGCCTCAGCCTCCCGAGTCGCTGGGATTATAGGTGTCCACCATAGCACCCAGCTATATATCTCCTTCTGAAAGTTGGCCTGGGTGCCTCTTGCTCTGTAGCCCCAGAACCCAGCACAATGCCTGGTCTAGCAGATGGTGTTCCAGAACTATTTGTGCATGTCCTCCATTCATTCAAAAAATATTATTTGAGCATCTACTGTATGTTAGGTCCTGTGCATGACACTGGGCACAGCAGAGCAACCCCAGTCCTCAACCCCGGGCGAGTGAAGGACAGGCTAAGCAGCAGTGTGTGATACGCAAGGTGAGTGTGGTCAGTGGGGAAATACAGAATGTAGTAGGGGTTCCTGGTCCACACCAGGTGGACCTGTCTGTGAAGGCCTTCTGGGGACTATGAAATCTGAGGCCGAGGCTAAATAAGAATTGGTTAAGGGGAAGGAGGAGGAGAGGGTGATGTGTATTCCAGGCAGAGAGAACAGGATGTGCAGAGGCCCCCTCTGTGGGAAGAGCGCCCAGACATTAGAGGAATTGAAAGTAGTTCAGCCTGGCTCGGTACTGGCAGCAAATGGCAAGGGATGATGCTGAAAGCACAAACAGAGCTAGACTGTGCAGGACCTTTGAAAATCAGCTAAGGAGTTGAGGAAGAGCACTGGGGAGCCATGGCAGGGGTTTGAGCAGGGGAGTGGCACCAGTGAACTTGTACACATGAGGAAGCTCACTGTCCCTGTGGTGAGGGGAATGGGTTAGAGACAGGGAAAGAATGAAGAGGTAAGACGTGGGGACAGAAAGAAATGGGCAGCTTCTGAGAAAGTTTGAGAAAATCAGTATGACTGTCATGTTTAATTTGTTGTTGGGGGTAGGAATTGAAAAGGATCATATCCCAGATTCTGGCTGAAGCCAGTGATCTGGTAGTGCTACTACCAAACAGGGAAACTTGGGTTTAGATGGAGATGACAAAGTTATGAGTGGGATAGATTGTTTTTATTTGTTTTTTATTTATTTATTTTGGATAGGTTGTTTTAAGAGAGAACAGGTCATTTGAAGTCAGTGGGGGAATTATTCTATGAATTTCTCAAGAGCAAAAGCCCTATTCATGTGCACTCAACCTCAGTAGGCCCTGGCACAGAGGACACCAAATCATTCAGAATAAAACAGTGAACAGAAACCTGGTGTGGTGGCACACACCTGTAATCCCAGTGACTCAGGAGGCTAAGGCAGAAGGATCAGAAGTTGGAGGCTAGACTCAGCAACTTAACAAGACCTTGTCTCAAAACAATTAAAAGGGCTGGATCTGTGGCTCAGTCATAGAGCACTTGCCTGGCATATTAGATACCCTGGGTTCCACCCCAGCACCAGCAAAAAACAAAAAAACAAAAGACAGTGAACAGACTCAGCCTTTCCATCTGGCTGGAAGACCCACAGGACAGAGAAGAACTTAGGAGCCTGGTGTCTGAGTCAGGAAAGCCAGGTTATGCCACTCTAACGAACAACCTGGATCTCAGTAGCTTAAGCAAGGAATTTTTTCTCACTCCCACTTCATGTGTCTGAGCCAATGAAGGTTTCACTCGCCTTGCTCAGACACACATACTGGATGTCACTTGGTCATCTTGAAGGAAGGGAATCGTGCCCCATTTCATTGGTGGAAGCATGTTATAGGGCCACACCTCACTGCGAGAGGTTGTGGTGGTAACTGGGTGGGGTGGTGCACACCTATAATCTCAGCGACTTGGGAGGTTGAGGCAGGAGAATCACAAGTTTGAGGCTAGCCTTGACAACTTAGTGAGACCCTATCTCAAAATTTAAAAAAGGGCCAGGGCTGGGGATATAGCTCAGCAGTAGAGCACTTACCTAGCAAGTGCAGGGTCTTGTTCTCAGCACTACAGAAAAAGGGGGTGGGGGCGTGGAAATGCAAATCCAGCTCCCACATGGAGCTTGCAAGGTGACAAACTGGTAATGCTGGTGACCACTGTTAACAAGACCCAGGAAGCCCAGTTCCAGTTCTAGCTCCCTCTGCAAACCCAGACATTTTTTTTCCTCCTCCCTGAGCCTCGGTTTGTAAAATGGGACGGATACCACTTCCTTCCCAGGGCTGCAGTGAGGATCCGTTCAAGGTTGGTGAGAGTATTTTATTGAGATAAGGAGAGTCCAGGGGTGGGGCTGTGAGGTTACAAGGAATGTGTGACTGGAGTGGCCACGACCCCAGGTAAAGCAGAATCCCTGAGTGTGCTGGGGACAGCCAGGCCGCTAGAACATCCCTGTCCCAGGAGTCCTGGTCCTTTACCATGGAGCTACATCCCCAGGGCTTTTGCCTTTTTGATTTTCATTTTGAGACAGTCTTGTTAAATTGATGAGGCCGGCCTCAAACTTGGGACTCCCGCCCCAGCCTCCTGAGTAGCTGGAATGACAGGCACGCACCAACGCACCCAGTCTGACACCGCCATTTTCCTATCCTTCATTCCTTTATCCCTCTTCCCTCCAGTGACACAGGGGGTCTCCGAGAGCTCCTTAACAAATGAGACAAAGCCACTCCTGTCAGGAGTTGATGGAATTTAGAGCCAAAGGGTTCACCTCACTCTTTAGATGTGAGCCAGCATTCAGGTTTAGAGCATGTGGGAGACAGAATCATGTCCCCCAAAGACATCCACATGCCTAATGCCTGGAACCTGTGACTATGTTACTTTACCTGGCTAAAGGGATTTTGTAGGTCTGATTAAATTAAGGATCTTGAGATAGGGAGATGATCCTGGATTATCCAGGCAGACCTAACACAGTCACAGGAGACCTTAAAGGATGGAAGAGGAAGACAGAGTCAAAGATGAGCTGTCAGAAGAAGAGGCCAGGTCCAGTGGGGTGGCACATGCCTGCAATCCCAGGGACTTGGGAGGCTGAGGCAGGAAGATTGCAAATTCCAGGCCAGCCTCCACAATTTTGCACGGTCCTGTCTCTGATTTTTTTTTTTTTTTTTTTTTTTTTAGTCAAAAAGGGCTAGGGAATTAACTGGAGGTCAAGCGCCCTGAGTTCAATTCCCAGCACCAAAAAACAAACAGGAAGCAGCAGGAGAGGTGGGACGATGCTATTCCTGGCTACGAGGGCGAGAGCAAGCAGGGAGTCAAGGCAGCTTCGGAAGCTAGCAGAGGTAAGGAAGCAGAAGCAGATTCTCCCCTAGAGCCTCTGGAAAGACCATCACCCTGCCGACATCTTGAATTTTGTCCAGGAGACCCATTCCAGACTTGTGACCTCAAGAATGGTTAAGATAGTAAATCTGTATTGTTTTAAGCAGGACATTGGTGGGCATTTGTTACAGCAGTAAGAAGCAGCTAATGCAAAGCCTTGCAGGCTAGCCAGGACCCATCTCTGGCACATGCCTGCAATCCCAGCGACTTGGGAGGCTGAGGAAGGAAGATTGCAAGTTCAAGGCCGAGCCCTAAGCAACTTAGCAATACCCTGTCTCAAAGTGAAAGATAAAAAGGACTGGGGATGCGACTTGGAGGTAAAGCACCTCTGGGTTCAAACCCCAGTACCAAAAAAATAAATAAGAGCCTGCAGGCTAGACCCTAAGGGTGGGGGCTTGACACTGGACACTTGACACCTGCGACCAAGAGAGAGGCTCTGGCAGGATCTTGAGGAAGCCCCAACACTGGTTTGTTCCCTATCTCTCTTCCCACTCTCTTTAAGCATTTTTTTCTTCTCGAGTGACTCCTTCACCTTGCTCTGTGACCTTGAGCAAACCCCTTCCTTTAGCTGCATCTTGATTTCTGTATATGTAAAAGGAAAGAGGAGACAGGCCAAGGGCCAGGGTATTCTCTAGGGACCTTGGAGGCCCGCCGCAGTGAATCAGCATTTCCAGTATGTGATGGGACTGCAGCTCAGAGTCGATGCTCTTGGGCCTCCGCCCTCCATCCTCAGGCCAGATTCCTCCAGAGAGTCAGACCTGCCTGGAATCTTTCCTGCTGCCACAAATAATGCACTGCTGCTCCAACAATGACCTCAGTTCAAAGTCTAAAAGTCGGGGACAATGCTTTATTGAGTTGGCACCTATGAACGGGTGGCTACAGGCCCCCAGGCTTCTTTGCTATTGCAAAGTGGAGGCTGTGGCGGGGGCAGCATAAATCAGAGCTGCGGGTTCCAGCTGCAGGGAGGAGCCACTGTCCCTGCTTTGGCCCCTCCAGCCCCCTTGTCCAGCCGAGCACCATCTAAGTCCAGGCCTTCATGGAGAAGGTCAGAACAATGACCCAGGGTTTTTTGCAGCCCCTGGGAGTCTAAGGAAAGAGCTGCATGTGTCTCCTGGCTCCCCTTGCTTAGGGATCCCCAGATAGGTCAGGGGAAGGGAAGGCATCCTATTTACAGAGAAACCTTGCGCCTTCCGGATCCAGGTAGAAGAAGGCAGGGTCACGAGTACCCACAGGAGTTCCCACAAATAGAAGAATCCAGAGTCACCAACTCAACTCCACCCCAGTCATTTTCTGTTTTGGCTAAACAAAATATGCGTGTGTTCATTGCACTGGACCACAATAGCTGATGACAGACGAGGTCACCCAAGAAGTTGATGGGTTAGATCCAGGTTCCCCCAGGCAGGACTTCCCCTCTGGTTAGACTTTCTCCCAAGCAAGGGGAGAGAGGGGCTGGGTGAACTGCAGAAGTCACAGGAGGAGGGCTTCCTGGAGGAAGAGGGGCAGGTCACAGTAGGCTCCCGGAAGAAGAGGTGGTCTGCAGAGCCAGCTGGGTCACAAGGGCCGGCACAGAACACTGGCGTCCTCGCTGTGGTCACAGTTGTGGGCATCCCAGCGGATGTGAGAGCAGAGCAGTAGGGTGCTCTCATCTCCACGGCACTTGACGTTGTCCAGAAGGATGGGGCCTCCGCCTTGGCCAAAGTGGGCCTCACCAGGGGCTGCCAGAGCCTGGCCACAGCCCAGCTGACGGCACAGGACACCAGCTGCCCGCAGGTCCCAGGCATCATCACAAACCGTGCCCCAACGTTGCCCTAGGAAGAGCTCTACACGCCCCTCACATCGGTGGGCTCCGCTGACCAGACGTAGGTGCCCTGTGGGGGAACAAGGCCTGGGGCTAAGGGGGCTGACCCATGCCAGGCCACCTCCATGCTAGGCCAGGTAGGGGGAGAAGAGGCCAACGACAGTGGCTGGAGAAGCCCAGGAAGCCCCCATGAAGACAGACAAGTGAGATTGAATTAGGGTTAGCAGCGTGCCAGACCCTGAGATCCAGGTCTGGAAGAAAGTGATCCAGCATGTGCTGAGTGCTCAGTCGGCTGTCTTTGAAGGCCTCTGCTCATAATCCCAGTACCTTAACCCCAGGCCAGCCATCTGGGGACTGTGATCATGTCCTACTGTGTTCCTTGAAGGTCACTGCAGTCTCCATCCCACTCCCTGAACTAAATTTGGAATTCCTTCATTACTCCCATCAGGACAGGATCCCCATTCTTTCATTTTAATCCTAAATCTAGAAACTTCCAGATTGCTGTAGTTGGAAGTTCACCTCCTCCTTTTTGGACACTATACCCCTATTAATGACGATTGAGACCAGTACAAAGAACAAGGGTTCCATAACCTGGTGCAAATCTATTGAGCAGCTGTAACTCAGGCTGTGACCTCCTCCAATCCAAGTCCATCCTATCCTGATGCTTCCATCTCTCTTTCTTTCTTTTTTTTTTTTTTTTTTTTTATTTTTAGTTGTCAATGGACATTTATTTATTTATATGTGCTGAGAATCGAACCCAGTGCCTCACACATACTAGGCACACGCTCTACCACTGAGCCCCAGCCCCCACTTCACCTTTTTTTTTTTTTTTTTTTTTTGCGGTGCTGGGGATCGAACCCAGGGCCTTGTGCTTGCAAGGCAAGCCCTCTACCGACTGAGCTATCTCCCCAGCCCTCCCACTTCACTTTCAAGTGGCTGTGGACACCTACCATCCCTGGGTCGAGGTGTGGGCACCCGAGTGGTCTCAGAGCCATCCTGCTGAACTTGCAGTCCCATCTCCTCTGGGCCTGGCTCAGCAAGAACAGAGGACAAGAGATGGCTGTCACATTGGGGAACATGCTTCTTAGGGCCAGGTCACTTCCTCCTCTCCCCTCTTTCCCAGGGAAGCATGGTCTAGAGACAGAAAGGACTTAACAGGATCCTGAAAAACTGCTCCCTGTCCCTTGTACTAATATGACCTCGGGCCCAAGGCAAAACTCTGCAGCCAAGACTTTGAGGAGGGAGAGGATGCCCTACCAGGCCTGGGCACTACACGGGAGTGAAGATATGGATTTCCACAGCAATCAATGAACAGAAGCATCTTACTACGTCCCGCCCGACTCCTTCCACTGGCGACTTCTGGGAAGGCTGATCAACTCCCTCTTGCATCCCACCTCTATTACTAGAGTTTGCGAGACTGACTCAGACCCCAGAGGGGAGCAGCCTTAGGTCTGCCCGCAGGCCGGCCCCTCCTGCCGCATGGAGCAGCCCTCCCCAGGCCCCGCCCTGCTCTCGCATTGCAGAGGCCGCTCCCTTCCGGCCCCGCCCCTGCCGCGCAGCCGCAGAGCGCGCCGACAGTCTGGCCGCTATTCCCTGCGGAGTGCTCCCGCCGCAGTGCCGCAGAGAGCCCTCACGCGGGCCCCGCCCATCCCTCAGGCCCCGCCCCATGCGCGCCGCAGTGCGTTTCGCAGGGCTCCGCCCACCCCGTAACGCGCGCGTACGTAGGCCCCGCTCGCGCCCCCGAGTGCTCCTCCGCGCGGTCCAGCCGCCGCCTCACCTGCGCAGAGCGCGCCCGCGTCTTCGTGGTGGCCGCAGTTGTGTTGGCCCCAGCCCAGGTGGAAGCAGTCGCTCAGGTGGGCTTCAGTACCCACGCAGCCCACGTTGTCCAGCAGCACCGGGCCGCGGCCGTAACCGAAGTGACCGAGACCCGTGGCGCCCAGCGCAGGCCCGCAGCCCGCCTCGCGGCAAGCCACGCGCGCGTCCGCGAAGTCCCAGTCATCGTCGCATACGGTGCCCCAACCCCCGGCGTACAGCACCTCCACGCGGCCGCGGCACGGGCCCGGGCCGCCCACCAGCCGCAGCCGCCCGCCTGCGGGGCGCACAGGCCCGCGGCCAGAGGGGCTGGGCTGGGGCGGCCGGCTCCCTGGCAGAGCCCCGGCCCCACCCGCTCCCACCCCCCCAAAAGACCTGCTCGGCCACTTACTTTTCTTCCCCGCCGCCCAGGTGGCTGTGGTTAACAGAGCCGACTCCGCAGAAGGCTGGGCACCAACTCCAGTACCTGTGGAGACAGGGCGGGCATCTCGAACGTTTAAAGAGCACTAGGAGGCCTGTCCCGCAGCAGGCAGGGGGACCCCTTCTGGGATGCCCCCAACTGTGCCACACCGCACCCCACCCTCAGCCCCTGAGTCACCATGTCTGGCTTCTGATGTGGAATCTCCAGGAAACCTGAGTGGAATGACCGAATCTTAATTCTGGGCATTAACCTAATCGTAATCCCAGTGACAGCTCCAGCCCCAGTTCCAACCTCTTTTTTTGGTACCAGGGATTAAACCCAGGGGCGCTTAACCGCTGAGCCACATCCCCAGTCCTTTTTTTTTTTGTATTTTATTTAGAGACAGGGTCTCACTGTACTACTGAGCGCCTCGCTATATTCCTGAGGCTGGCCTTGAACTCCTGATCCTCCTGCCTCAGCCTCCCAAACCCTGGGATTACAGGGCACACCCCCACGCCCGGCTCCATCCAACCTTTAACCTTGATTCATCCTCCCTCACATGTCTCTCAATTCCCAAACAGCAGCAGCCCCACATTTTACTTAAGTGCTTTGAAGAACTCTTACCACCGCCTCCCACCCCGCCGAACTTTTCAGGGCTCCAGGTTTTATCCTTGTTCCATCTGCTCTTGGTTCTCTCACCCACCCTTACCATCTGGCCAGAAGCCCTGGTCCTGTTAGTCATGGACCCTTCCTGTGGCTCTAGAACAGCATTCCCAGTTCCCAGCCCCACCCACCTTGCTCCTACCATTTCAGTCTGGAGGTGGCTTTTTACCTGACGGCTCCGTGTGCCAGGCCCAGTCTGCTCTTGTGGCCGAGGATGGTGGTGCCGTGAGAGTTGTGGGACCCAGGACTAGAGCAGGAGAGAAGAGCAGGATCAGAGGCTGAGGTTCAGGTCAGCCACGGGCTCTCGGGAGGAGAGGAGCGTCTCTTAGGGAAGACGATAGATTTTACTTCCCAGGAGAGGAGCTCATCCCTAGCTGGGATCCAGGAGGCCCCACTTTTGACTGGTAATTGACTTGGGCTACCCTTGACGATTTGTACAGGGTTTGCAGGAATATGCTTTCATTTCTTTCCAGTGTCCAATGTTCTCAAAAGCCCAAGTGTCCAAGACTGGAGAGGGCCTTGCCCCCCGGGGAGGGCCATGTACAATCCTGAGGGGCTTGCAGAACAAGACTCATCTTGCAGATAAGATAGGTCTAGAAAAGGGGGGTCATGCTCAAGGCTACGCAGCAAGGTCAGCCATGGCTCTGTCAGACTTCTTGTATAAGGGGATAAGGCTCTACCTCTCAGGGCCTTGACTTTCCCATCTATAAGTGGGAATGATAGCCTTTGGTGTGCTTCCAGTACTTTCCATCTTGTACAAGGGAGTCCATCTGTGAAATGATGTTACTGGCATTATTATTCCTAAAGGCTGAGAACACTTCTCAAATTGGAAAGCGTCCAGGTGGGAAAAAAATACTATTGGGGTTTAGGATTGCAGAGGGCTGTTAAGTGATTCTGAAATATCTCTGGGATAATTCTAGCATATTGTTATTTTATTTTTTTATTTTTTTGGTACCAGGGATTGAACCCAGGGGCGCCTAACCACTGAGCCGCATCCCCAGCCTTTTTTATATTTTATTTTGAGACAGGGTCTCCCTGAGTTGCTGAGGGCCTCACTAAATTGCTGAGGCGGGCTTTGCAATCCACCTGTTTCAGCCTCAGTATTCCACTAAGTACTTGGAAATTGCTAGAAAATTCTGGAGGCATTCTTATTAGTATCGCAGTAGCTGCATAGCTGTGGAGCGTGCCATAAATAGTACTGGGATATTCGGAGGTGCCTTCTGGAGCAGGACTGAGAGAAGTAACTCCCCAGCCTTCCAGGAGAGCTCTTGGAACCGCGGAGGTAGCCAAAGCTCCCTCCTCCCCCGCCCGGGCCTGGTCCACCTCCTGCGTGCCCCTCCCCTCGGGGCCCGCCCAGAGCCTGCACCTGCGCAGAGCGCGCCCGCGTCTTCGTGGTGGCCACAGTTGTGCACGCCCCAGCCCAGGCTCAGGCAAGCCGCCAGGCGGGGCTCGCCGCCTTCGCAGTGCACGTTGTCCAGCAGGATGTGCCCCGTGCCGTAGCCGAAGAAGGCGTTGGTGGTGGCGGCCAAGGCCGCCCCGCAGCCTAGCTGGCGGCAGACCACAGCGGCGTCCGGCAGCCCCCAGTCATCGTCACACACCGTGCCCCACAGGCCGCCGTGCAGGATCTCCACTCGGCCCTGACAGGGGCCCGCGCCCCCCACCAGGCGCACGCTGCCCTCACCTGGTGAGGGAGCGGGGTGGGGGCAGGGAACATCTCCCGCGGCTCTGCCTCCCGGTTCACGCCGTGCACCACCTCTGTAGACCCGGTGCCCTGTGCCCCAGGACCCACAACCCTGGCGGAGCTGCCCACCCAGCTCCAGGGCACTGCCTCCTCACAGTCCAGATGGGGCGCTTTGTGGGATCACAGGCAGCCAGCTTTGGTTGTGTGATTCCTGCCTAAACTGGTCCCTCTCTGCCCTCCTGGAGGACCAGGACGTGCAGCTTCTCCTTTACTACTGCCCGAAGAAAACCTGCTCTCCTTTCAAGGTGCAGCCCCACAACTCTTCCTCCGCGAAGCCCTCCAGATCTGATGGAGGGACCCCTCTTCCTCCTCTCGGCTTCCTTAACTGTCCCTCGTTAGGGGCCCTTTTCCTTTATTTTTTGCAGTACTGGGGAGGGCACGTGCTCGGCAAGCACTTTACCCCTGAGCCACATCCCCACTCTTTTTAAAATCCGAGATAGGGTGTTGCTAGATCGCCCAGGCTGGCCTTGAATTTTCGACCCTCCTGCCTCAGCCTCCCCATCCTGGGATATCACAGGGGCCTGCCCTTTTCCTTTTCTTGTTCCTCATTCTGTGCCCCGCCCCCCACTCTCCTGTTAGTCTGATCTCCACCCTTGCGCTCTCTTCGCTCACCTTCTCCAGACTTCAGTTTGCTATCCCTCTCTTCTCCCTGCCTAGGGTAGAGTGTGGGAGACTCCTAAGACCTAGAGGGTCCCCCACATCACCCTTACTTACCTTTTCCATTCTGAGGAGTTGTAGGGGACGCTCTACTGGTTAGCACCTTCCTTGTCGAGGGCTGTGTGGGCAAGAATTCTGGGGAGGAAGCAGGGTGGATGGGAGGAGGCAGGAATTTTTCTGTGCTACATCTTCCCATCCACAGAATGAGTGAAAGGCAAGGACATGGATTCCTAAGGTGTGGCCTCCCGGCCTCTGGCTACACAAAAGGTGGAGGAGAAGAACCCTGGGATATGAGAAGAGGCTTCCAGAATTCTAAACCCCTCTATGGCATAGTTCTTCATTTTTTTCTTTTTTTTATTTTTTGCTGTGCTGAGGATTGAACCCAGGGCTGCTCTACCACTGAGCTACACGCCCCCCGCCCTTTTTATTTGAGATAGGGTCTTAGTGAGATAGGATCTAGGATCTCACTAAGTTGTTCAGTCTGAACTCAAACTGGCAATCCTCCTGCCTCAGCTTCCTGAGTCATTAGGATCACAGGCATGTGGTGGCCTACACCTGGGAAAGCATAGTTCTTTTGTGTGTGTGGCTGGGAATTGAACCCAGGGCCTTGTGTATGCAAGACACGCACTCTACCAACTGAGCTATATCCCCAGCCTAAGCACAGCTCTTAAAGCAGTTCACATTCCTGGGGAACTTATTTAAAATGCAAATGTTGCGGTTGCACCCCAGAGCTGCATACAGCCCCTCTGCCTGCCCTGGTCTGCCCACCCTCCCTATTACAGGCCTTAGCTCACCATCGCACAGAACAGCCACGTCCTCGTAGTGAAAGCAATTGTGGACGCCCCAGCCTCGGCTGCCACACTCGCTCAGCGCGGTTTCCTGTCCACGGCACTCCACGTTGTCCAGCAGGATGGGCCCTCGACCCTGGCCAAAAGCAAGGGGCCGCGGCACAGGCAGTGCCAGGCCGCAGCCCAGCTGCCGACACACCACGTTGGCATCCACCACATCCCAGTCATCATCACAGACGCTGCCCCAGGAGCCACTGTGCAGGACCTCCAGGCGCCCCCGGCAGCGGCTCGGGCCCCCCACCAGCCTCAGCTCTGTGAAGAGGGTTGAGCTGGCACCCGGGGGCTCACTGGGCCTGACCTGCAGGATGCCGGCTTTGCGGTAAGCCATGGGAGTCTTGGGATCCGTCCCTTCTGTGAAATGGGAAGTCTGAGGCAGTGCCTTGGACGCGGGGGCATCTAGAGTCGCGGAGGGCTGGTTAGTCTTCGCTCCCTGAGGTCCTCTGAGGGCAGGCGAGGGAGAGGCAGGGCACCTACCTGCAGAAGCCAGTGGAGTGGGCTGGAGGGCACTGGCTGAAACAGAGCAAGGGAGAGCGTGGGACCTCCGGCCGCTGGAGGAACACAGCTTGCCCTCCCCAGGTCCTCAGCACCACCCAGCTCCTCCTGGGCTCCTGCTTTCCAAAGCCCTGTCACCTCTCTCTCTGGGACTGTGCAGATCAGCCTCCCTGCTTTACCTTTTCCCAGGGGTCCATGGGCCACCCCAGAAAGATCTGCAGAAGCTGACTGTCTCACTCTACTAATCCCTCCAGGAGTCCCAACCCTGAGTCTGCAGGGACTTCTAGGGCCTTCTGACCAACCTCAGCCTTTTTTTTTTTTACCCTTTGTATTGGTGGTGCTTGGAATTGAACCCAGGGGCACTCTACCACCAAGCTACAAACCCAGCGCTTTTTATTTTCTATTTTGAAACAGGGTCTCACTAAGTTGCTGAGGCTGACCTCAAATGTGTAATCCTCCTGCCTCAGCCTCCTGAGTAGCTGAGATTCAGGTGTGGGTCTCCAGGCCCAGCTCCCACCTTACTTCTTAATCTTCCATCAATCTCGACCCAGGGTCTTGAACCCATTCTGGCTAACCCTGCTCATTACAGCCCTGGAGGTCCTTCAGGACCCAGCCTGGAGCCATTCCCCTGGAGCCCTGGGCTAGAAGTGTCACTTCCCCTGAATCCCCGGCTACTGTGTGCATGCCTGGTAATGTCCCCAGAGCTCCCTGCTCCGGATGAATGAGCAGCAGATGCTCAGCACCCCTTCCTTAATTGTGTAAATTGCAGTGGAGATTCCTTATGATTTTTCACTAAAGTTTTACCTGTGACTCCTGTTTCAGCTGCCACACATGTGCTTACTGTCTCACGGGACTAACTTGCTCTCTCATTAGTACAGTGTAGGGCTCATGTAGGGTTTTATAGACCGGTTGACTTCAGTGGGGTTAGGCGACTTGTTCAAGACCCCTCAGCAAACAGGGCTGAGATGGCTACCAGACAGCCATGCAGGACCACTGAGAAAACAGAGCCAGGAAGAAGCATCAGGGACTGGGCAGGATCACTCACCCAGTGGCAGGAGGAGGAGGAAGGACAGGGCTGGGGGGAGGGGGGGAGGGGCCACGCCCCCATCTCCAGGCCTCCACCCCCTGCTCTTCCCAACGGGCTGGGAACCAGCTGGCATCTCTGCTTCCTTGTGCATCCAGCCGGTGGATGGCCTTTCAGATGGTCCCATCAAGGGGCTGGAGAGAAGTCACAACTGGAACATCTGGAATTCAAGATGTCCAGCGTTTGCTTCCGGCTGGAGGGGGCAGCTTCAGAAGGACACGGCCTTCCACTTGGGTCTGACATTCCTAGTGCAGGCAGGGGCAGCAGCTGGGAGATGACAGTTGGGAATGGGGACAGAAACTAACGAGGAGTTAGGTTTGGCTGGAGCCCAGGATGTACCCGGAAGGCAGGGGCGGGAGTCGAGGGCGGAAGGGTTGGCTGGGCCGCCACAGCAGGCCAATGGCTCAGAGCTTCTCCTCCAGGGCTGGGCATCCCCAAGGGTGGTGCCTCACCTGGCACATCATCAACCGCCCTGCCTTAGGGGAATATAGATGATGCTTATTGTTTGATTTTTATTGGTTGCTCTTTTTTTTTTTTTTTTTTTTTTTTTTAATTACAGTGCCTTCTATTTATGGCAGAGGACTCTATTTTTCCACTTACTGGAACAATATACAGTTTCCCTTTAGAATGGATTTAAATCAGAAGAAATGAGTCAACTCAAAGAACAAAAATTAGGGCTGGGGAGATAGCTCAGTCGGTAGAGTGCTTGCCTTGTAAGCACAAGGCCCTGGGTTCGATCCCCAGCACCAAAAAAAAAAAAAACAAAGAACAAAAATTAAGGAAATCAGTTCCCATGGCACATGCAAAAAGAGTGAAGGAGCCAGGCACGGTGGCACCAGCTTGTAACCCCAGTGACTTGGGAGGCTGAGGGCAGAGGATGGCAAGTTCAAGGCCAGCCTGAACAACTTAGCAAGACCCTTTCTCAAAATAAAATTTGAAAAGGGTTGGGGATGTGGCTCAGTGAAGTGCCTCTGGGTTCAGAGCCAGGTACAAAAAAAAAAAAAAAAAAATTTTTTTGAAGGAAGGTTCCAGGAAGTCATTGCCATCTGAAATGACCAGCCTTTTGTCAGGGGAGCCCTTGAAGATTGTTTTTTCAGTGCTAAGGTGCTAAGACTGGAACCCCAGGAGGTTCTACCACTGAGCTACACTTGGAACCCCAAGACCTTTTTAAATTTTGGATTGAAGTATCAAAACAAAACAAACGAGCATAAATCCTGAGTGTGGGATTCATTGAGCAGCCACCATGTGGCCAGTGTCCTCAAAGCCCCTCTCCTGCACGTCCCCTTTTCTTGCAGACTTTAGCTGGGGTGGGACACCAGGTGTGCCAGGGTTGGTTGGGGACAGGTGGAGCCTCACTCAGAGCTGATGAAGGTTCTCAGGGCTCCAGATAATGAGGGGCGGAGAGAAAGCGAGATGCAGGAGAGCGGGGAGACCGAGATGGCTGAGATGGCAGGGCCGGGCTCCACGGGTTGGCTGGGTTGGGGCCAGGAACACCCAACTGCCTCCCAGCCACCCTGAGGGGCACTGCAGGAGGAAGTGGCCTGGCGGAGGGTTCTCTTTGGGATCTGTTGAGAAGGAGGTACTTGGGACTCGGCACCCCTCCGAGAAGGAGCTCCCCCTTGCCCACAACCCTTGTCTCCGCCTGGCTTTGCCTTCAGCCTGGCGTGCGGACAGTCTCGCTGGGGAGAGCCGGGGAGAGGGTGAAAGGCTATCTGGATGCAGACACGGGGTTTTCAACACCCTATTCATGGGGCCCAGTGCAGCCCCCAGTGGAATAATCAGCTTTTGTCCTCCCTGTGCCTGGCCTGGGGACAGCTGGGAGATGGGTGCTGATACCTGGAGGAGGGGAGAACCACAGGCTGCTCTCTGCTGGGGGGCAGAGTTTTCTGGGCCTTCCCTGGCCTCCCAAGGCCAACCACCTCTCAGGCTGCTGGGACACTGCCCACCCCCAGGTCAGATCAGTCCCCAGCCTGGGAGCATGGGGACAGACAGCTTCCAGAGAACCTGCCAGGAATCCTCAGGTGCCCCCCTACTCCGTCCCCTGCTTCTCCCACCCAGAAGCAAAGGAGAAAGACCCCTGCTCCTGACCTCCATGGACTTCAGATCCCAGCTGACCCCAGCGCTGTCCAAGGGCTTGGTGAAGCCTGCCTCACCCCCCAGCTTCCAGTCACCTCCTCTGTCCCGCTCATCCTGCAAATGTCAGTCAGGATAAGGACTCACCCACCCTTTCCTCTCCACCTGAAAATAGGTACACCTGAAGCCTTGGTTGTCTCTTTACAGGGCAGGCAAGCAGCATAACGCAGTGTTTAGAAACTGCTAAGCCTCACTGTTCTCATCTGTAAAATGGGGTTAGTAATACACTTAACAGTTTTCGCTAGATTAAGGGCACTAACATTTGTAAAAGGTTTAGCCCACAGTAAGTGTCGTAGCTATTATTATTTTTATTGCAATCCCATCCGGACTGGGAATCCTCAGTGGCAGAAGCCAGATCTTATTTAACAGGATAGCAGCTGGTACAGGGTACTCAGGAAATGTTTGTTGAATGACTGAATGAAGTTGCGGGTGCAGAACCGTAGAATGAAACAGTCAGAAGGGGTCCAGGAGATTATCAGGGACAATTCCCTAACTGACCAGTGGGTAACTGTTGTCACACACAGAGACACACACAGACACACACCGGCAAAAGTGAAAGATTCATACCTGGGGGAATGTCCTGGGCTCTTTCTGTCCCTTCTTCTACAGTCAATCCAAGCTGGAATCACTGTCCGTGCCCCCGGAGGTTTAGGAGGGGGAAGGACCCCCCCAGGACAAATCAACACAGACCTTTCTTCTTTTCTTTCCAAAGATAGCAGATGAACAGAGGCGAAGTCCCTGTCCATGGAGCTGGCTGGTGGCCCCAGCCTGTCCCCACCTGACCTTAAGGGCAGACAAGGCAAAGGGAGAGTGGAGGTGGCTTGCACTAGCTGGAGCAGCCCTGGAGGAAGGGCACCCAGAGAGAGGAGGAGCTACTGGCCTTGGGTGGGGGCGCATGGACTCTGAGGGCCAGGCAACCCCTCCCCACCCTCCCCCCACCCGGGGCTCAGGTTTCAGAATGGCCTGGGCAGGTCTCCACCCGTTTGTAGAGCAGCCAAGCATCCCTGATTCTCTGAGAGCCCTGACCCAACCTGGGAGTCCCCTAGACCATGTCCTGACCAGCACCTCCCTGGGGGTCTGGAAACATGACCACAGGAGCCTCAGAGCTCAGGGTGGGCGTCTGGGAGACGCAGCCCTCGCTCTCTCAGCTGCTGCCAGTTTTACCTTCCTGTCCATACCTTGGGTTCTCGTACCTTGTGGGTGTTTGTAGGTACAGGAGACAGGAAGGGACATGTAGTTGCAATGCAGCGCTGGGCTGGGACCTGCCCAAACCCACTGCAACCACAGGCTCCTGGAGTTAGAGAGGCCCTGAGCAGTTTCCAAACCTAGCTGTATGCCATCATCTCTCTCAGATGGGCTCCAAGACACCCAGGGCTACATCTGCAGATGACCCAAGTCCCTTATATAAAATGGTACAGGATCTGCATATAACCTATGCACAGCCTCTCATGCATTTGCTTTTATTATTATCTTTACAGTGCTGGGATGAGATCCTAGCACCTCGTGCCAATAAGGCAAGTGCTCTACCACTGAGCCACACCCCAGCCCTGCCTGAGGATTTCTGATCCCCAGCTGAATTCCAGGACAGACCCCAAGGATACAGAGGGCGACTAAATGCAGACTCACACCCCCTACTGCTTATGCCTGGAGATTCTAATCCATCAGTTCAAGGGCAGGAACCCCCCAAAAGTACACACACACACAGTTTTGGGTTTGGGAAATGGAACCCAGGGCAGGGCCTTGCACGTGCTAGGCAAGCACTCTATCACTGAACTGCACCCCCAACCCCAAAAGTGTATCTCTGAAAAACTTCTAAGGATCAAACAAGTTTGGGAAACTGTGGTCCGGTCCAAGCTTCTTCTGGAGAGCAGGTGGCGGGGTTCATGGGCCAAGGGACTCTCAGGCAGGATGGAGCTTGCTCCCTGCTCTTGGCGAAGGTAAACTGCAACAGGAGTTGCCATCGCTCTCATTCCACCTGTCGCCACCCGGCCTCCCTCCCGCGCATCCCCAGGCCTGAGGAAGCCCTCCCCATCGGGGGCTTCCTTCTCTCCCTGCAGTGCCCCCTGTCATCTTCAGCGAATCTTTCCCAACTGGATTCTTCACATCCAGCTTCTGGCATGTTCTGGTATGTCTCAAAAAGCAAATAATGAGCTGGGGGTGAGGCTCAGGGATAGAGCGCTTGCCCAGCATGTGTGAGGCCCAGGGTTCCATCCCCAGCACTGACTAAATAAATAAATAAAGGCTATGGCAACCCCCAGGCCCTCTCAACCTGTGCTAATTGGGTGTCAGGGTAGAGATAGCTAGGCCTTTGCTGGACACGGTGGCGCACGCCTATAATCCCAGCAGTTGGAAGGCTGAGGCAGGAGGATCATGAGTTCAAAGCCAGCCTCAGCAACTTAGCAAGGCCCTAAGCAACTCAGCGAGACCCTGTCTCAAAATAAAAAATAAAATGGGCTGGGGGGGGGGGGGGCTCAGTGGTTAAGCACCCCTGGGCTCAATCCCTGGTACCAAACAACAACAGTGTATGTGCCATGATTCTGGAAAGCTGGGAAGTCCAAGGTCATCTTTTTTCCAGATGGGTAATAACTGTGCCCACTTCTTCTATTGAACAGTCTACCTGTTCTCTGACACACATCACACTTCCACATATGCAAGTGGTCGTTTCTGGGCTCTCTCATCTATCCCACTTCTTTTTATTTTCTTTCTGTCCTACTCGCACCCTGCTTTAATTACCATGACTCCATAATATGTCTTACATATGTTAAGTCATGTTTCTTTTTTTTTGGTACTGGGGATTGAACCCCAGGACATTTAACCGCTGTGCCACATCCCCCAGTCCTTTCCATTATTTATTTTTAAAAATTCAGACAGGGTCTTGCTAACTTACTGAGGCTGGCCTTCAATTTGTTATCCTCCTGCCTCGACCTCCCCAGGCCTGCACCACCGCCCCCCCGCCGAGCTCTAAGAAAACTGAAGGAAATGCTCTGGGCAGATAATCCCACGCAGTTGGTGCCTTTGGTCCACCAAGGGGCAGCATTCCTCAGAAGAGCAAAATGACCTAGACTGTGGGCTGGGCTGGGCTGGGGTGCTGAAGGGGCTGGACTGGCCATTTTCCTTGTTAGGGGTTTCACATCCTCCTTTCCAAAAAGGGGACACAGGCCCACCCACCACCCTACCACTGCCCTCCAAGGGAGGTTAGCTCCAGGGCAGGGAGGGATGGGGACGGGCCTGAGGCTTCCAGGGGCCCTGGTCCCCCAACCCCAACCCTCCCTAGTCCCTCACAATCAGGATTCCCTGCACTATCATAACGACCGTGAGTGGCTGCCACTGGCTCCCTCCTTCAGGGTCAGGGAGACAGGAAACCCAGAAGGGAATGGCTCTGGATGGGCCACCCACAGGAGCTTGGCGCCCCAGTTCCAAGCTCTGGCTGGGTTCTCTCTGCTGCTTGTCTCCCCTGCCCCGTGTTGACCCGGCCAAATGAAATTGCGGGAGTAACCTCGCCCCTCCATTTATGCACTTTCCCCAGAGTAAACCAGAGTATTGAAAGCAGGAATGCTGGAATGGGGGCGCTGCTCGTTGGCGGGGTCCTGCTGGGCACGCAGCCAGCCCTGCCTCTCATTCTCAGCACCAAAACCAGACCAAACCCAGGGCTGGCCAAGCCGTGTCAACATGTGGTCCCCGTGGTCCGTGTGGTCCGATGACGTTAGAAGCAAACGCTGGCAGGTGAACGTACCTTTCCGCCCTTGAGGATTAAGTGCCACACAAGGTGCAGTGGTGCAATGTCGCTGTTCTCCCATGCTCGGGAGGCTGAGGCAGGAGGGGCCTGAGTTCAAGGCCAGCCTTAGCCATTTAGCAAAACCCTGTCTCAAACTAAAATCAAAAAGGGCTGAGGCTGTAGCGCAGTGGTAGAGCACCTCTGGGTTCAATTCCCAGTGCTGCAAAAACAAAAGCAAGATTTAAAAAACAGCAGCAACGACAATAAGCCCACCTCCATCCCGAGAGCATGAGCAAGGCCACAGATTTGATCACCAGCATCAGAAAGACAGAAAAAAAAAAAAATTAAATGCCATTAATTTTTGTATTCTTCCTCTCTTCCTGAGAGTTTGACCCAGGCCCAGCAATAGGTCACCTTTAAATGCTGCACCTGTCAATCCTTCACCATCTCCTGCTCGGATTGTTGCAGTAGACTCTTATGTTGGTTACTAGGCAGCACAAGATCCCATTCAGGAGCCAGGTGTGGTGGCCCACGCCTGTAATCCCAGCAAATTGGGAGGCTGAGGTAAGAGGATTACAAGTTTGAGGCCAGCCTTAGCAACTTAGTGAGGTCCTCAGCAACTTAATAATGACTGTCTCAGAGGTGCATCCTTCGTCCTTTTTATTTTTGACACAGGGGTCTCGCTAAGTTGCCAAGGCTGGCCTCAAACTTGAGATCCTCCTGCCTCAGCCTCTAGAATTGCTGAGATTACAGGTGTATGCCACTGAACCTGACTAGGTAAATAGGTCCTATTCAAAGCCAGCCTTGAAGGAAGATGAAAGAAACTTCACTATTTCAAAAGTTCCATCTCCAGAAAGCTCTGGGAGGAGGGCAGCTTTATTTACTTATTGAGGTCCTGGGGATTGAACCCAGAGGTACTTTACCACTGAGTTACATCGCAGCCCTCTTTATTTATTTGCTGAGGCAGGTATCACAGCAGTAAAGTTTCTTTAGAACTCAGAACACAAAAAGAGAGAGCCCAGTGCAGTTGTCCACATCTGTAAGCCCAGCGGCTCGGGAGGCTGAGGCAGGAAGATCATGAGTTCAAAACCAGCCTCAGCAACTCATCGAGGCCCTGTCTCTAAATTAAAAAATAAAAAAGGGCTGGGGTTGTGGCTCGGTGGTTAAGCACCCCTGGGTTCAATCCCAGTACCGAGAACAAAACAAAACAAAACAATTCACAAAAGAAAGGATGTTAGAGCTGGAGGAATAGCTTGGAGAAAGGCTGAGAGGGAAGGCCGTTGCCGTTCTCCACCCGCGGCCTGGGCAAGCCATTCCCATGGGGGCTGGACACACATGCAGTCTGTTTCCTCTGCGGTCCTGTCTTCCCAGTAGGAGCCTCCAGATCATTTGCCTGCCTCAGTTCCCACCTGTGGCCTCCTCCCCCACAGGGCTGTCTACCCTCTCATCTTGGGCTTTCAGGGATCTGCCTGGCCCTCCCTGCAGGGACCGGAGGCATCAGCAACTCCGGACTCCCGGCCACTTCCCCAGGCCTATCCAGTGTCCTCCGTCTCTGCTCACACAGCCCCCGCCTAAGCAGCCCTCCCTGCCTCCCGCCCACAGTGGATCAGTGGAACCAGTGAGTTGTCTCTCAGATGTTTTCCATCGAAGAGCTTGCCCCTGGAACACACTGAAACCAAAGCTCAGCACAAGGCCCTGAGTCTGAGCCCCAGCACTACAAAAATAAATAATAAAATAAAAAGGTGAAAAATGGACTGGACACAGCAGCACACACCTGTCATCCCAGAAACCGAGGAGGCCAAGGCAGGAGGAGCGAAAGTTTGAGGCCAGCCTCAGCAATTTAGTGAGACCCTGTTTCAAGATTTAAAAAAATGAAAAGGACTGGGGATGTAGCTCAGTGGTAAAGCCACCCTGGGTTCTAAACCCAGTACCGTAAAATAAATTTAATTTGAATTTGTCTCTTGGAGGTTGGTAACAATGGAGGAACTTGCTCTGCAGGAACATGAGGTCAGTTGATCCTATAATGGTTCCACAGAGGCCCACAAGCCTCCTCTTGTCTCCTAATTGAATCCTGTTCACACCCTTGCCACCCTTGCCAGCCGCGAGCTCCCCGCTGTCTCTGATCTAACCCCCGCTTCAATCTGGGCACTGCTTCTGTCGTCCCACAGACCCTCAGCTCCTTCCTGAGATCAGAGACAGCAGAGGCCCAGCGCCGGGAGGGGCAGGGAAGGGGTGAGGATTAGGACTTTAACGTAAATAGGAACCACTTGGGGTCCCAGCTACAAACCAGATCCCGAGGGTCGGTCCCTCTAGGCCAGGGCTGAAGGCCCTGAGGCCCAGCAAGCCCCCAGCTGTTGCCGATGCTTCTGCTCTGGGGGTCACTTGCCCGCAGGGGCCTGCCTGGCAGGGGGGCGGGGGGGAGGCAGATGGGGCACAGGTGGAAGTGCCTCCATCCAGGGGTATAAGATGGCCAGGTGGCCGCTGCCCGCTATGCTGCAGGAGGGATCAGTCAGCACCATGGGGCTGAGCTACGGGCTCTTCATCTGCTTTCTGCTCTGCGGGGGCACCGGGGTGTGCTCCCCGCCACTGCTCTGGCCCCTGCTGGGCGGGACCCGCCCTTCGATGCTGCCCGCATCCCCCGTGGAAGTGGAGTGTCTGGAAGCGCAGCTGGTGGTCGCCGTCCACAGAGACCTTTTTGGCACCGGGAAGCTAATTCAACCTGCTGATCTCACCCTGGGCCCGGAGGGCTGCCCGCCGCTGTTCTCCAGGGGCACCGAGGATGTGGTCAGGTTTGAGGCTGGCCTGCATGAGTGTGGTAACAGTGTGCAGGTGAGGCTGGGCCCCCTGGCCCTGGGGGGGACACGGGAAGTGGCTGGTGGAGAGCCTGGTTGCAGTATGGCGTGACCTCTCCCTTGTGGGTGGCGAGGTGAAGCAGCTGAGCTGAGCCCAGGCATTGTGGGTGTGGAGCAGTGGGGGGCTCCTGGCTCTGGCGCCTGAAATTGGGGAGGTGGAGTAGAGTCCACATTGCAGTGACCTCTGGACCAGGCCAGGCACCCTGCTCTGAATCCTTCTGAGGATCTATGACCAGATCTACCCATGAAAGGGACGCAGGGGTGATGGACCCAACACAGAACAGGGAAAGGGGAGGATAACCCTGTGGGTAGTCCAGGCCAGAGGCGTTAAAAACGTATTGGGAAGAGAGACACTGACTTCAGAAAGCCTGGAAGTAGGGGGGTCTGGGGACACAGGCCTGTAACCCCAGCAACTGGGAAGGCTGAGGCAGGAGGATCTCAAGTTTAAGACCAAGCTCAGCAACTTAGCAAGGCCCTGTCTCAAAATAAAAAAACAAAGGGCTGGGGATGTGGCTCACTGGCTAAACAGCCCTGGGTCCGATCCCTGGTACTCCCCCACACACTCAAAAAAAATGAAGTAATCACTGGGATGCAGGGTTAAGAGGGGCAAATTTTGGCTGGCTTCACTCCTGTTTGATGGCTTGAAGCTTTGAATTAAGTGTCTTGGGACCAGGCGCAGCAGCACATGCCTATAATCACAGTGGTTTGAGAGGCTGAGGCAGGAGGATCAGGAGTTCAAAGCCAACCTCGCCAACTTAGTGAGGCCCTAAGCAGCTCAGAGAGACCCTGTCTCTAAATAAAATACGAAATAGGGCTAGGGATGTGGCTCCATGGTCGAGTGCCTGCGTCCAAACCCTGGTATCAAAAAAGTCACAACACAGGTACATCATAATTCTGTCTGAAGACTTCACAGGCTTTCACTGGTTCCTGTGGGCAAGTCCAAGCAGCAAGGCTTAACATGGGACGCAGGTATAGAAAGAGACCTCAGGTAGCCCAGGCCATCCCCCACCCCTATGGCAGGGGGGAAGTGAACACTCAGCAAGGCAGGTACACAACTCCCCAGCTAATCCTAACCCCCCTGGACCTACTGCTGTTAGTCCATGGGAGGCTGGTCCTCTCCGCCCCCTGTTCCTACTCACATGACCCTGGACTCAGCTTGGCTGGGGAGCTCCAGCTCCTGGACCCCTATAGGCTGAGCTCTAGTCTAAAGTGTGATCCTTAAGGAATCTCAAGGACTTGCTGTCCTTGTCTTCCTGGGGGTCAGAGCTGCAGCAGTTGGTGGCCTTATATACTAAGGAATGAGCTCGGGGGCACTTTACCACTGAGCTCCATCCTTTAGCCTTTTATAAAAATTGAGACAAAGCCTCAATTGCTTAGGGCCTCACTAAGTCAATGAGGCTGGCCTCAAACTTGTGATCCTCCTGCCTCACCCTCCCGAGTTGCTGGGATTACAGGTGTGTGCCAGCACTGCAGGAGTTTTTGGAAGAATTAGTCTGGCTTAGTCCCAAATTCTAGAATAACCTGGAGAGCTTCTAAAAACTCTATCCAGGTTGCACCCCAGACTAAATCAGAACCGGCATGGGAGGCAGCCATGAGCATCCAAGTCCCAGATGACTCCAGCAAAGCCTGGCAGCTACTTCCTTTGCCAGTGTTTCCCCTCCTGCCTGATCGGGTTCACCTGGCACTGGGGACTGGACTCGCAGGTGCACATCCTCTAAGTCCTGCAGGCTTTGGCTCAGTGTAATGCTCCACCCTGAGATGAACTCTTGAACGAGGGCCTTCATAAACCATGCTGCTGGCCCCTTCTGGGGCACTTGCAGATGGAGATTCAGAACTGCCCTCTGAAGACCTGGGGTGGGGGCAGCTGAAGAACCAGGGATCTCCTCTCTAGGCAGGCTCCTCCTCTGGCAGTGTAGTGGGAGGAGCAAAGGGCCCAGTAGGGCCTGCTTGGTCTCCTCCCAGCTCCGGAGACCACTGCACCTTCTTCCACTTCTGTCCAGTCCCCAGATAAGAGGGGCAGGTGATCGAAGTGCTGAAGATTGGCCCAGCACTGTGGCGCTTGCTTGCAATCCCAGCAATTCGGAGAGGCTGAGGCAGGAGGATCACGAGTGCAAACCAGTGCTATAATAGCCCTGGGTTCAACCCCCAGGACCGACTGCCAAAAAGCGGCACTCCCAGTCCTGAGGGGAGAAGCAGTGTGTGTACCCCAAGGTCGCTGGGCAGCTGATACAGACGCCTGCAGGGGTGTGGGGGAAAGCCTAGGAAGCAGGACCACAGCTGCGCAGTCCCTCCTGGTTGATTCCACCCCCGTGGGCTGCCCTCCCTGTCCCCTCATGAGGGCCAGACCTGCCTGGGCCAGGTGATGCTGGTTGATGAACACCCCACCTTGCTCCAGGTGACGGACGATGCCCTGGTGTACAGCACCTTCCTGCTCCATGACCCCCGTCCCGTGGGAAACCTGTCCATCGTGAGGACAAACCGCGTGGAGGTTCCCATTGAGTGCCGCTACCCCAGGTCAGTGTGGGACACACCGATTGGGCCCCCTGGGTTTGGAGTGCTGCTGGCAAATGGCTTGGCTTGTTGGCAGCAGATTGCAGGTGGCTTCAAGAGGGGAAAAGTACCTGCAGCTGTGGTTACTGTCCTCGACCTGGTGGGTGCAGGGTGCCTTAAGTTGAGTCGGAGCCCCTAACTGGCATTAGAGGCCTGACTGTTGCCTGGCTGCCAGTAGCATGAAGCATGTGCCTGTGAATTTTGCCACCAAAGCGGGAGGTGAGGGTGGCCAGGTCTGTACAGACAAGGCTGGGGCCTGATCTTGGGTGTAGATAGATGTTCAGGAGGATTTAGGGACAGGCTTAGGCTTTGGGAACCTTGGTCTAGCTGCTTGCATGAGCCACCACTGAGGATATTGCCATGGAGAAATCGGACATTCCCATTGCTGTGTGCCCCGAAGGGGGCGTGCCCTAGGACACATGTGGGCAGCTGAGATCGTTCTCCCAGGCAGGGCAATGTGAGCAGCCAGGCCATCTTGCCCACCTGGGTACCCTTCAGGACCACGGTGTCCTCAGAGAAGAAGCTGATTTTCTCTCTGCACCTGATGGAGGGTAAGCCGGGGTAGGGAGCTAGTGGAGCTGGGAGGGGAGCTCTGGGCAGCCTCTAGCTCCTGGCTATGTCCTCCAGAGAACTGGATCGCTGAGAAGTCATCCCCCACCTTCTACCTGGGAGACACGGCCTATCTCTGGGCCGAAGTCCACACCGGCAGCCACCCACCGCTGCAGCTGTTCGTGGACCACTGTGTGGCCACACCTACGCCGGACCAGAATGCCTCCCCTCGTCACAGCATCGTGGACTTCCACGGGTGAGGCCTGGGCTGCCTTCCCAGGGGGTCTTGGTCACAAGAAGGCCGGCAGCCAGCTTCCCCAGCCTGACGCCATTCCCTTGTTCCCTTCCAAGTTGTCTCGTGGACGGTCTCTCCGGTGGCTCTTCTGCATTCCAAGCCCCCAGGTCTGAGCCAGATGTTCTCCGGTTCACCGTGGATGTGTTCCACTTCGTCAACGACTCCAGAAACACGGTAATAGCATCTTAAAATTGACTAGAACAAGATCGAACTCTGGGTCATGCTTAATAGCCTCCTGGTGGCCAGGCATGGTGGTGCAGGCCTGTAATCCCAACAGCTGTGGAGGCTGAGGCAGGAGGATCCTCCGTTCAGGGCAGCCTCTGCAACTCAGCAAGGCCCTGTCTCTAAAATTCAAAAGGGCTGAGGATGTGGCTCAGTGGTGGAGCACCCCTGGGTTCAATCCCAGGTATCAAAATACAACCTCCTGATGTCCCTCATTGGCATCTCCTTAAGCAAATGACTTACAGCTGCCTCTGTACCAGTATCTAAACCTCGAGGGCCTCGCTAATGCCCACAGCCTCATCTACTTGGCCTGAGCAACACAAACCCATAAATAGAAAATCCATGCAAGATTGAAGAGTCGGGATCCTAGAAATAGAAAAAACTAGAACAGGGACCCAGGTGGTCTACCTGACAGCCCAAATAAAACCAATAACTGCTGAGCCTGGTAACCAGACTGTGGTGCCAGTACCCAGAGGGCGATCAGTTGAGTGAAGGTGTTGCTCCTTCGGGAGTAAAGCTTTGTGAGCTCTGCCGGGTAGCCCCTGGGACTTGGCGAATCAAGCCTGGAGCTTAATTTTTATTTCTAGTAATTTTTGCAGGAATGTCGACCCTGCTGGTCCAAGCGCCCTACCTTGCCAACTACCAAGTTAGAAAAGAGAACAAAGGGATGGAGAGGAAGGGGAGGTGAGACCTGACCCTGTAGCCATGACAGGGACAATGTGCAGGAAGCCCAGGTGAAGCTACAGGGCACTGTGGACTCCAACAATTAAATCAAGTTGCTTTGAAACCAGTTCCTAGATACGGGAGTGGGGGATGGGAAGCCTGGAATAGCTGGTCAGGGAAAAGTGGTTAAAGTAGGGTTTTCTAAAGGTGCCAGGGCTTGAACTGACCTTACTAGGGGTTAGTGCTCTACCACTGAGTTACATTCCCAGCCCCGGAAAGTAGTTTCTGGGTTTTTTTGTTTTTATGCTGCTTCTCCACTGATCTCTTGGAGATACCATAAAAATACCCATGCCTGGGCTGGGGCTATAGCTCCATGGTAAAGATGTTAACATGTACAAAGCCCTGGGTTCAATATCCACAAAAAGATATCCTGCATTTTCACATAACTAGGTGGGGTTTTTACCAACTTCTAATGAAAGCCTTAAAACACAGGAAGCTTTTCTACAAATGCATGCTTGCCATCTAGGTTTTTACCATTAGCATTTTTTGGTACCAGGGATTGAACCCAGAGGACTTAGACACTGAGTCACATCCCCAGCCCTATTTTCTACCTCATTTAGACAGGGTCTCACTGAGTTGTTCAGCACCTTGCTTTTGCTGAAGCTGGCTTTGAACTCATGATCCTTCTGAGCTGCTGGGATTATAGGCATGCACCAGGGCACCCAGCTCAAACAACACTTAATTTTTTTTTTTTTTTTTTAAAGCACCTTTATGGGGCTTGGGAGATAGCTCAGTTGGTAGAGTGCGTGCCTTGCAAGCACAAGGCCCTGAATTCGATCCCCAGCACCAAAAAATAAAAATAAAAATAAATCACCTTTATTGGTGCTGAGCATCTAACCCAGTGCCTCACGTGCTAGGCGAGCATTCTACCACTGAGCCACAACCCCAGCTTTTGGGTGATCCTAATAAGCAGCCAAGTTTACAAACCCCTGAGATGGGCCCCTCTGGTTGGACAGTGTCAAGGGACAAAATGCAAGTTGAACACATGGTTGCTAGCAACCTTGCTGTGAGAAGGGAAATTGTCTGGTACAGATGGGTAGATGACAGGTGAGGCTGGAATCTGAGGTGCCGAGATGGCCTGAAGCTCTGTGGCAGGTCCTGGGTTGAAATGGGACTGGAGAAAAAACAGGTGGCAAAAGGGTAATGGCTGAGATCAGTGACCTTGTGGGTCCCAGGGTAGAAGAGCCTGGTTGGAGTAGAGAGTTGAAGTGGACAGCAGACATGGCCCAGGGGATGGAGGGTGAAGATGAGCCTTGGTCCAGGTGCTAGGCAGCTGCAGGGGTGCAAACTGAGCCAGTAGGTGTTGCTTTGAGATCAGAAGACCACGTAGATCCGTAGAAGGAGCCTGAGACTTGGGCAGGCTCAACCTCAAAGGTGGAAGGCATGGCTCAGGCAGTGGCCCAAGGCACAAGGGAGAAGGAACAACTTTAAGAGCTGTAAGGGGCTGGGCACTGTGGTATGCATCTGTAATCCCAGCGGCTTAGGAGGCTGAGGCAGGAGGATCGAGTTCAAAGCCAGCCTCAGGAACTTAGGGAGGCCATGAACAACTCGGTGAGGCCCTGCCTCCTAAACAGAGGGCTGGCCATGTGGCTAAGTGACCTTGGGTTCAGTCCCTGGTACAAGAGCTGTAAAAGAGGCTAGCTAGACACAGCAGGGCATACCTGTATTCCCAGCCACTGGGGATGTGGAGGTGGGAGATCTAACCATTTAGCAAGAACCTGGCTCAGAAGAACTATAGGGGAACCAGCTGAGGATCTCGGGCTCTAGTTTTCACTAGAAGAAATTGTCAGGAGGACACTAAGGACAAAAGCAGTTCTTCTTCCTAGACAGATGGATAGGCTGGCAGCCAGAAATACATCCTGGTTCCTGAAAAGGTCTGACTTTGTTTGAGGTGGTTTCCCTGGAGGTGCACTTGGCCACTAGGTGGTGGCCGAGGCTTGTGGCTCTGCATATGCCTTAAGCTAGGAGATGGCACAATCCCCATGTTGCTCTAGAATTGCACAGGATGGTGTCGGAACCCTGCCTAGAATGTGCAGGGGGAACCCTAACCTGGGGTGACCCAGGGTTGCACTGAGCCCTGGCTTGGCCAAAACACCCCCGACCAGGCTGGACCACAAAGGCCCCCCAGCCCAGGTGCTAGGCAGGGGTATCAGCCTCTGAGCAGCTCACAGGGAGCTAGTTCTCTCAGCTCCCAGCAGCAGGAACTTATTTTACTAGAGGGATTAAGTGGCAGGTCAGCCTGGGGCTAGGCTAGATCTAGGCAGGGCACTAGCCTAGTCCTATCACCACAGAGATGCTTGGGGATACTGACATAGGACAGATAGACGTGCTAACTGGGCTGGGGATGTAGCTTGGTGGTAGAGCAGTTGCCTAGCACGTGTGAGGCCCTGGGTTCAGTCCCCAGTATTGTGCAGGGAAAAATATATGCCCAAGGATATAACTAGAAAACTTGTGTCTGTTCAGACTCTAGAGAAGCTAGTCCAAGAGACCTCTGTCCAAACACCTGGGGTCAGAGAAACCACTTTCCTCTGCTGAAAAGTTGGGCAGCTGAATGCAGTAGTGCATGCCTGTAATCCCAGCAGCTCAGGAGGCTGAGGCAGGAGGATCTCGAGTCCAAAGCCAGCCTCAGCAAAAGCAAGGCACTAAGCAACTGAGACCCTGTCTCTAAATAAAATATAAAAGACTGGGGATGTGGCTCAGTGACTGAGTGTCCCTGAGTGCAATCCCTGGTACCCCCTCCCCCAAAAGGGGCAACACTCAGTGACTACATTCATTCCTAAGAGTAGTTTGTCAACCAGTCAAGTGACAGGTGGCAGTCTTAAAAACCAGCTAAGCTGCCTGCTAGAAAGGTATCTACTGCCTGCCTTGGTCACCTGGAACTGGGTGGGGGGCTGCTTTTGTTAAATGTTTTTAGTTGTAGATGGACTTGATGCCTTAGTAGTGCTGAGGACTGAACCTAGTGCCTTGCACGTGCTAGGCATGCACTCTACCACTGAGCCACAACCCAGCCCTGGTTTGGGGGCTTTAGCAATGCTAGATCCCTTGTCTCATTCCTGAAGCTGACCTCGTGAGCCCAGGGCTTGGCATGCCGAGTGGTGGAAAGGATCCGTGGTAAATGATGGGTTCCCGCCTAGAACGAGATGTGCTACTCAGTCTGCAACTTTGGGGTAAACTGAAGGATGGAAGCCATCTCTCCCATCCCTAAAAGGGCTAAGGGTTTTATAAGAACCAGTTTGTCAAAGTCAAAGACACTGGTGCTGTCTTTCAGATATACATCACCTGCCATCTGAAGGTCACTCCTGCTCACCAAGCCCCAGACCAACTCAACAAAGCCTGTTCTTTCAACAAGTCCTCCAACAGGTGAGGAGACCAGACCATGCCACTGGGCAGGAACCTAAGCGGAGACCCCTGGTGTCTGTTACCCCGAGTATACTCTCGGCAAGGACTCTGAGCTGGTTGTCTTCTCCCCTCAGCTGGCTGCCAGTGGAAGGCCCCGCCCACATCTGCGACTGCTGCAGGACGGGGGACTGTGGGTTTCCAGGCTACAGGAGGCAGCCCCCTGTCATGAGCCAGGGGCCCAAGTCCGCTTCACGAAACCGTAGACATGGTATGTCATGAACCAGCCACTGGGGTTGGGTTGTCTACCCCACGTCCTAGGACACCTGTGACTTTGGGGTAATGTTCTTCCTTGTCCCCCATTAAGGCTGTTGATTCAGGGGATGTGGCTTCAGGCGTCATACAGAAGGCTGAAGGGGCTCGGAGTGCCTTCCAGAGCTCTGGAACAGCTCTGCTGTTGTCCCAGGAGAACCCCTAGGACATGTTGGTAGAATAACCAGCTGTTAGCGGCAAATATAGTTCAGCTTATGGAGGCAGCAAAATCCACAGCTTGATTCCTGGTTAGGGACCAAAGTGACCTCCAGGTGTCCCGTTCCTCTTGCAGTGACAGAAGAAGCGGACGTCACCGTGGGCCCACTGATCTTCCTGGGGAAGGCGGACCGTGGGGTCGAGGGCTGGAGTGTTCCTGCTCAGGCCTCCGTGGCGCTGGGCCTGGGCCTGGGCCTGGCCGTGGTGGCATTTCTGACCCTGGCTGCTGTTATCCTGGGCCTTGCCAGGAGGTGCCGCGCTGCTTCCCACCCTGTGTTCACTTCTTAATAAAAGAAAGCCAGCTCTGGATGTGGTGCCCTGACTACAGATGGGCATCAGGGTTGGCAGTGGCTGCCAGGGACAGGGCGGGCTGTCCCACAGCACAAGTCCTCAGGCAGGACCATCACATTGAGTGGATGCCTGTCTAGATGGCCAGGCAGCCAGGCTGCCTTGGGAAGACCTGTATCTTCCTGGATTGGGGTCATGTGGCCTTCCAGGGTACAGGTCCCACTCTTCCAGTGGCAACTATATATAATTGGACTCTAAGAATTCCAAAATAGAAGCTGTGGGGGACCAAGAATAGGGTCAACCCAGCTATCCTGTCTTCTAGGAAAGAATCTCGGATACACAGTGCCAGAACTGCAACTCCAAGGGTGAGGACATAGAGGGAAGGAGACTTTTTTTTAAAATATTTCTTAGATATATTGCTAGAACCTTTTGTGGTGCTGAGGATTGAACCCAGTGCCTCACATGCTAGGCAAGCGCTCTAACCACTGAACCACAGCCCCATCCTGGAAGGAGACTTATTCCCCTTAGCTAAAGGGTAGCAGGCAAAAAGCTGTGTCCAAATGTCAGATGCCAGAAGGCCAGGGACGACTAGGTCCCCAGGGTGGTCAGTGCTCAGCTTCCTGCCTGGCCCTGGGTGATGACCATTGTCCATATTGAGTGTTCAGGGTGCTCACTTGCCATGGCCAGGTGGGCATTCCCAAGCCTTTCACCTTCTCGGTGGGTAGAGGTCACTCCCTAGAGCATCCCAGCTTCGCTGGCTACTGCTGTGCACCGGGAGCCCTTATGGGCAAAAACAGGCCTGGTACCTGCTGGACAGGCCTGTTGGACACCATTGGGAGCCAGAGGACACTGAAAGGCCCTCCAGTCTCTTCATCTTTGGCCTGGGGCCTCGAAGGCAGGAGTTCAAATGTGACTTGGAACCAAGTACAGTGCCCCAGATAATCCTAGTTACTCAAGAGGCTGAGGCAGGAGAATAGGAAATTGGAGGCCAGCCTTAATTTAGGGTCTCCCAAAGTTTCTTAGGGTCTGGTTGTCTCCATAAGGGCTGGGGATGTGGCTCAGTGTTAAAACATCTCTGGGCTCAGCCTGCAGGAGGAAATAAAGGCTGGCATGTGCCAGGCCCTGGGTTCCATTTCCCCAGCACTACAAAGAATTTCCCCTCAAGTGCAGTGGCCAGGGATCTGCAACTGGGAAGTAGGCCGCAGCCTCTGGTCTGAACAGGGCTAGGAGGCTGCGGGGGTGCTTCCTAGAAGTGGTGTTCTTAGAGCAAATCCCCAAAGCACCACAGGGGAGGCAGGTGCGGGATAACCTGGAGGACCACCGCCTCCAGCAGAGTGCAGGGGAGGGGTCTGCAGAATGAGCGGGCTGCTGCAGGCCTGGAGCTGGCATGGCCAGCGGCGTGCATGGACCTTCCCGGCCAGGAAGAGACGTGGAGCAGAGCATGGCCTGGAGATGGGGGAAAAGGCTCCCAGGCCCCAGTCCTGGCTTCCTGTTAATTCTAGCAGGGCAGGCAACCTCCTGTAGAAAGGGCTGTGTGAGGGTGGACTGAGCAGAACAGGCGCCCAGGTTAGAGTCAGATTGTCCCTGAGGAGTTCCCAGAGTGGGGGAACCTCGGCTCTGGGCAAGTGGCATCCTTGGTGTGCCAAAAGGATTTCAGCATGTGCTAGTCAGACACAGGTCTACTCGGGAAGGTAGATAAACCTTCAAGAGAAGGGCAGGGGGCTGGGGCTGGGGCTCAGTGGTAGAGCGTTTGCCTGGCATGTGGGAGGCTCTTGGTTCGATCCTCAGCACCACATAAAAATAAATAAAATGAAGGTCCAACAACTACAAAAATTTAAAAAGAAATGCAGGCCATTGAGTGATGTCTTGGAGCAGGGCGGGGTGGTGCACGCCTGTAATCCCAGCAACTTGAGAGGCTGAGGCAGGAGGTTCTAAAACAACCTCAGCAATTTAGCAGTACCTTAGGGTCTCACTAAGTCCCTATCTAAAAATAAAACACTAGGCGGGGTGGGGAGATAGCTCAGTTGGGAGAGTGCTTGCCTCACATGTACAAGGCCCTGTGTTCAATCCCCAGCACCGCAAAATTAAAACACTAAAAGGGGCTGGGGATGTATGTGGTTTAGGGGTTAAGTGACCCTGGTTTCAATCCCTGGTACCAAAAATGTCTTTGGGGGGTAAAGAAATACACATTCAAGGGAGAATGAGGGTCAGCCTCCAATGGAAAGAAAGCAAACCCTTGGCTGGGGGGGTGGCGGTTAGAGGGACCTTAGCATTAGCGCTGGACTCCAGCAGGGTTGCACACAATTCCACACCAGCTTTTCCAGTGCTGGCTCAATGCCCTTGTGCTAATTCTTGTAGACAAGGAAAAAGATCAAGTGCATGAACCCAAGTGGGCCAGGCTGCTCAGAAGTGGCTTGTTTTATATCCCAGTGGTTTGTGGGCACTTCTCTTTTGAGACTCAACTTTATATCTCCAAATTCCTATCTCATGTCTGATTATACAATCCACTCCATCCTGCCCCTGCCAGCGTCCCCTTCTCTGCCTAGCATGGCCCTGTTTTGGTGTGTTGTGTACAGGTTCTTTCCTTCAGGGTTACAGTGGGGATTGGCTTTCATGTGTCCCTAGGAGTCCAGCATGTATTCCTTGAGAACTGGTCTGTAAGTGACTACTGTTCCCAGGACACACTAGGGACTTTTTTTTTTGGTACTGGGGATTGAACTCAGGGGTACTTTACCACTGAGCCACATCCCCAGCCCTATTCTGTATTTGACTTAGAGACAGGGTCTCGCTGAGTTGCTTAGGGTCTTGTTAAATTGCTGAGGCTGGCTTTGAACTTGTGATCCTCCTGCCTCAGCCTCCTGAGCCTTTAGGATTACAGGCATGTGCCAGGATGCCTGGAGAACCCTGGTTTCTTGACCTCAAGTTTCTAGTGTTGTAACTTCCTGAGAACTTGTCCTTCATTCCACTTCTCTCCTTGGCAGACAAATGAAGTGGCTCTGCTGGGGATGGGGAGGAAGTATAACTAGGATGTGACCCTGAATGTCAGGCCCCACCAGTTCCAGATGGATCTTGACTGGGCAAGGGAGCTGCCCCGGGAGCTGCCCCCATCTCCAGGGGAGATGGCCTCCAGCCCTGATGTCCAGGCCCCAGCCTTCCTGCCTCCTGGCAGAGCAGGTATAGGAAGGGAATTGAATGGCAGCTAGAGGTTGTCTTAACCTTGTTACTCAAACCTCTTTACCTAAGGTCTAGGGTAGCTTCCTTCACCTGATCTCAGCCAAAATTCAGAAGCACAGTGGGGCAGCTTCCTATTACATCATCCTACAGAAACTTGGGCCATCAGCAGTTCATATGTAGATTTAAAACTTTGCCTTTGTGCTTCCTAGTGGTGGTAGGGGGGGAGGAATGAGAAATGTTAAAGTACCAATGAAAAACCTTACAAATACATTATGAAAATATCAAAGGATTGAACCCAGGGCTTTGTGTTTGCAAGGCAAGCACTCTACCTACCGATTGAGCTATCTCCCCAGCCCTTTTTAACCCATTAAGATGTTAGAAGCTGCGGGGCAGGGCTGGGGAGATAGCTCAGTCCGTAGAGCGCTTGCCTTCAAAGCGCAAGACCCTGGGTTTGATCCCCAGCACTGCAAAAAAAAAAAAAAACTGCTGGACACTGTGGCACATACCTGTAATCCCAGCTCTGGAGGCTGAGGCAAGAGGATCTTGAGTTCAAAGCCAGTCTCAGCAACTCAGTGAGACCCTGTCTCAAAATAAAATACAATAAAGGACTGGGGATGTGGCTCAATGGTTAAGCACACTTGGGTTCAATCCCCAATACAAAAAAAAAAAAAGGGTACCCTGTATGCAGTTTCTCCAAATAACCAGTTCAAAATATGCTAGGGACATACATTTCAGTCCTGCAGGTGGGCCTGGTGGCTCATACCAGTAATCTCAGCTACGCGGGAGGCTGGGGCAGGAGAATCGCAAGGAAGTTTGAGGCCAGCCTCAGCAACTCAGGTCCCAAGTAATTTAGCAAGGCCTGTCTCAAAATAAAAGGGTTGGAAATGTTGAGAATAGGGATTTAGGATAAAAAGAAATACTGAATCTTAAAGGAAATGCTGACAAGCTACTGAGATACAGAAAGCAGTTGTAAATCTTGAGCAACAAGCCCTTGGCTCATGCCCTTGTAAAATGAGGGAAATACCCAAGCACAGGGAACACTGGTGTGAAATTGTGCAGCTCCACCCTACGTCTGTTCAGAGGCAGCCCTTGTATAAATGTCACACCCCCAGGCCAAAGCAGGGCCGCTGCTTACTCCAGAGGCTGTCCCTGTTCTCCCTTGAATGTATCTGCTTCCTAAATCAACCTCTGTCTGAGCCTTTGTCTGGCTTGTGCTGAAGATCATTTCTCTCAGGTGTGCCATCGAACCCTGCTGTTCCGGAGTTCCATTCCCCCTCTCTTTGGGGAATTCCTCAGAACCTTCTCCAGAGACCCATGACCATGTGCTTCAGTGGTTAAGCACCCCTGGGCTCAATCCCCAGTACTAAAAAAAAGGATTATTTTAGAGTGTCATATCTACTTCTATCAGTCCTATTTCAGGTGGATGTGTTTGGAGCCCCAAAGAGAATTATTTGCATTTCCACAACAGGGATTTGGAGGGTACTTTTGCTAAACTCACTGGCTGTTCACTTGCAGAAGTGAAACTGACTTTTAGTGGGAACTCAAGCAGGGTGAAGCCTGGCATTTCTGCTCCTAGGGTGCATCTATGTCCTTTATTACCTTAAACTTTGGGTCAGATTCCTGCTCAGCTCCTGCCTGTAGACATGTTAAAACCTTGAGGGTCTGTCTAAAAACTTGTAATACAAGGCTGGTTGGCCCCAAATGAGGTAAATCATTTTTGTCCCCCACCAAGGCTGAAGGCACCAGGGTCAGAGTAGCTAAAGCACTTTGAAGATTTGCAGGGACCTGAAAATAAACAGATTGTCAACTGCCAGCTTTTACAATGTCCTATTCCAGACTCCTGGAAGACACCTAAGAGTCCCTAGTCATTGCCCTAAACCTTCCAGGAATAGCAGCCTTGTAGGCACCTCACCCCGTGGCAAGAATGCCCCTAAGCATAAGCAAACACCACAAGACAGAAACTGAGGCTGTGCACCGTGGAAGCAAGCAATCATGGCTTCTAGAACCTCACAGGACCAGACCTGAGAATATGGTCATCCAGACCATATATTTTTTTTTTCTTTTCTTTTTGTTTTTCTTTTGGTACTGGGGATGGAACCCAGGGGTGCTTAACCACTGAGACTCATTTTTTATTTTGAGACAGGGTCTCATTAGGTTGCTGAGGGCCTCGCTAAATTGCTGAGGCTGGCTTTGAATATTTGATACTCTGCCTCAGTCACAGGAGTCATTGGGATTACAGATGTGGGCCACCACATCTGGTTCAACCAGACCACATTTTGACCAAGACTACTTAATGACACACACCTCTCACACTCTCCTCTAATCCTTCCCCTTTTTAAATCTGAAGCTCAGGGTGGCACATGCCTGTAATCCCAGAGACTTGGGAGGCTGAGACAGAAGGATCACAAAGTGGAGACCAGGCTTAGCAATTAGGAAGGTCCTAAGGACTTAGTGAGACCCTGTCTCAAAACATAAAAAAAAGGTCTGGGGATGTGGTTTGGTGGTTAAGTGACCTTGGTTCAATCCCTGGTCCAAAATAAACAACAGAGAAACCTGAAGTTCACATCAGCAGCCCTGAAGACAGGGCTGATACCACTTGATCCCTCCTGTCTTCCTGGTATACCTAATTGATTAAGTTCCTTTCCTGACTTTCTCCATTACTTTTTCTGTTTGGTTTCTGGGGTGAGTAGCTGGACCTGATTCACTGGGACCCCCAGGCTTCTGGTCTAGGAACCCTGGTAACATTGCTATCAATTTTCTGCCATTTACAGAGTTGTTAAATTCTTTAGTCAAAGACAGGCGAAGACTCTCATGGAGGGTTGCTTCAGTACACAGGAAGCATTTTGACTGTTGCAAAGCTTTTCACTGTCCCATCTCCATGTAGATATGCCAGGTATTTTTAGCACTATACCCTAAGCTGCTCCTGCAAGCTAGTGGAAGTTCTCAGCGGAAGGTTAGATACCACCAGACAGGTAATGCTGGGCTGGGGATGTAGTTCAGTGGTACAGTGAATGCACAAGGCCCTGGGTTCGATCCCCAGCACCCTCTCCCCTCCCCCACATGCACAGAGGCAACATTAACAACATATTTAGCTTAAAGATCAAATTGGCTCTTTTTTTTTTTTTTTGTAGTGCTGGGAGTTGAACCCAGGACCTTGCACGTGTTAGGCAAATGCTCTATTGCTGAGCCGTATCCCAGCCCTCTTTGTTTTATTTATTTATTTATTTTTTTTGAGATAGGGTCTAACTAAATTGCCCAGGTTGACTCTGAACTTGCAATCTCCTACCTCAGCCTCCTGAGTAGCGGGGAGTACATACCCAACTTCACACTGGCTTTTATTAGCAATTTGTGAATTAGGCTACATCATATTCTATTAGACTTGGCAGAAGAGTTGATTTTTATCAGATGGCTGGAGCAAAAATAAGACATCAGCAGATTAAGGGTTGGAGAAATAGCTGAATCATAGAGCATTTGCCTAGTATGCACACAGCCCTGGGTTCAATTCCTGGTAATACATACAAAGATCAGTTTAACATCAGGTTACTCAAATTCCTTTCCTTGTAAGGGTTAAAGCAGAGGGAACTTCCTTAACCTAGCTAAAACTGGCCTGTTTAAGGATTGGCTAGCGACGAACCATAACTGCTCCTAACACTTCTGATTTCTCAGAAGGTCAAAACCTTAGCCATGAATCAGGAACGGTGGCACACGCCTAAAATCCCAGAGGCTTGGGAGGCTGAGACAGGAGGATCTCGAGTTCAAAGTCAGCCTCAGCAAAAGCAAGGCACTAAGCAACTCAGTGACACTCTGTCTCTAAGTAAAATACTAAACAGGGCAGCCAGGGATGTGGCTCAGTGGTTGAGTGCCTGTGAGTTCAGTCCCCAGTAATCCACCCCCTGCTACCACAAACACATACACAAAAAACACAACACCTCAGCACGAGTGACTCCATTTTAGTTTTATCTGTTGAGGCCTACTACAGGAACTCAGTCCAAAACGATACCCTCCTCTAAATCTTTTGTCCTATTTTTTTTTTTTTTAAACTGGTACATTATAGTTGCATGCAATGGTGGGATTTGTTGTTACTCATACATGCACACAATACAGCAATATAATTTGGCCAATATCATTCCCCAGTATTTCCCCTTTCCCTTCCTCTCCCTGGCCCCTTTCCTCTACTCTACTGCTCTCCCCTGGATTTTCATGAGACCCCACATATGACAGAAAACATACGACCCTTGACTTTCTGATTTTGACTTTTTTCACTGAAGGTAACTTTCTCGAGTTCCATCAATTTTCCTGCAAACGACATCATTTCATTCTTTATGACTGAATGAAACTCCATTGTGTAAACATACCATATGCCACTTTTCTTTGTCTATTCATAAATCAGCGGTCCCATAAGCTATTGTGAATTGTGCTGCTATAAATCTGGGTCTGCATGTATCACTACAGAGAGGACTTTATGCTTTAGGATAAACAGGCATGACGTAGCTGGGTCATAGGGTGGTTCCATGCCTAGTCTTTTGAGGAAACTCCATGCCGATTTCCACAGTGGGCCTCCTGTGCATTTTATTTAAGTGCTGAGGCATATAGCTCAGTGGTCGAGTACCTGCTGTATCTAGCATTTCTAAGGGCCTCTTACCCTCGGCCTTCGGATAGGGAGGCTGGCTTGTCTACATACCACAACTGATCCCTTCTCTTGAACAACTCATATGTACCAAATTAGAGCACCAGATAATTGCTTTACAGTGAGAACAGCAGTAGGGGTGGGGACAAAGGAAGGTTGTGGTCACTGTTAAACTACTCAGAGGAATCAACTGTGAGCAAGTTGCCAGTCACTTCAGCCTCATGGAAATGGAGCCAGGAAAAGGGGTGAGCCCTTTCAAACCACTTCTCTTTCTTTCTTTCGGGTCCTGGAGATTGAACCCAGGGGCACTGAACCACTGAGCCACATCTCAGCCCTTTTTATTTTTTTTTTTTTCTAGTTTGAGACTGAGTCTTGCTATGTTGTTCAGGGCCTCGCTAAATTGCTGAGGTTGGCTTTGAACTTGCAATCCTGCCTCTGCCTCCTGAGCCACTGGGATTATAGGTGTGAGCCACTGCACTGGCTCAAACCACTTTTCAAGGGACAGCGACTTAGATAAGGTAGGGCCTTGATTAAGACTGGTTACTCGTTGGGGCTGTAAAGCCCCGATGCTTTTGCTGGCCGTGCAGGTCACACCTGTGTCCTGAGTGGCCCCCATCACCAAGAGACGCCAGGTACCGTCCATTCATCAGAAATAATGAGCACAGCAGCTGTGGCTTCTAATCAATCTCTCCAGAGTGTCAGATGGAGACCAATTAGTGGAGGCACTTAAGAAATTCTGCCTCTCCAAGCAAATCGTCAGAAACTGCTGAGCCCCTTAGCAGCAATGCTGGGCCCCCGTCTCCTGCCTTTTCTCAGGTTTGAGTTGATCTTTTCTTGCTCCTGGGTAAAGTGGGGCCTGATTCCAGGATTAGAACCTTCAGAGACATGAGATCAACGCTGGAGTGGAGTTAAAGGCTTTTTTTTTTTTCTTTTTTTTCCAGTATTGGATATCGAGCCCAGGGGTAAACTGCATCCCCAGTCCTATTTCTTCCTCCCTTCCTTCCAGGGATTGAACCCAGGGGCGCTTAACCACTGAGTCACATCCCCAACCCTTTTTTTTTTTTTTAATATTTTGAGACTAATATTTGCTCAGGGCCTCACTAAGTTCCTGAGGCTGGTTTTGAATTTCTGATCCTCCTCCCTCAATCTCGCCAACTGCTGGGATTATAGGAGTGGGTCACTGCACCAGGCTTATTTTTTATTTTGAGAGAGGGTCTCGCTATGTTGGCCAGGCTGGCCTTGAACTTGTGATCCTCCCACCTACCCTCCTGAGTCACTGGAATAACAGACATGTGCCACCATGCCCAGGTCTACTAGTTATTTTGAAATCAGCAATTAGTTGCTGTCAATCATAATTACCCTGCCGTCCTAGAACATTAGAAGTCGTTCCTATCTTTCTGCGCTCCTTTTAATCTAAGTTTCTGTGGGCAATGCCAGTCTCCATGTTGTGGCCAGTAGTCACTTTCTTTCTTGGGCTGAGTCATTCATTCTCAGTGGCTGGAGGGCACTTGCAGGCCCTTGCTCGGGCAGGTCTTAGGAACCTGTCTTTGAGAGGTTAAAAAAAAAAAAAAGAAAAGAAAAAGGAGCTGGGCAGGATGGCACATGCCTGCAGTCCCAGCTACTGAGGAGGCTGAAGCAGGAGGATGGTTTGAGGTGAGGCTGGGAAACACAGGGAGACCCCAGCTCAAAGTAAAAAAAATCGTCCCCTCTAGTTGGACAATTTAGGGCAGAGATGGCCCAGCAAGAACATTTCCCTGCCACTCTGGGATACAAGCCTTTGTGCAAGAGGCTGTCTATTCTGCTCTGCTGGGTGTGTTGGGGGTCGTGTCAGATGTAGAGCAGGGGTCGCTCATGAGGAAGTAATACATTTTTTTAAAAGCCTCACCTCATCCCCTACTTTCTAGGTCCTTCCGGGGTTTTCTCCCAGAAACTTCCTACGCCTGCAAACCTGTGGGTTATAGGCAGTTAAACACGTTTATTCACAAATAGGTGTATACCCTGCTCTACCCTTTGTCTTGAAAGTTCCTCTTTTACTTAACAATAGGTCTTGGCCACCTGTTGGATTCAGCAGCGCAGACTCTTCCCCGTTCTTTCTAAAGACTTCCTGGAGTCCCGGGGTTATTGACTCCGCCCCCTCCTGCTGGCGATTCAGACCTCTGGGCTCCTTTCCTATGCACATTAAAGTTCTGGCAGAAAGGGGCTGATCGGGGTTCCCTCTTTTCCAGGTTCCTGAGGGGCATCCTGCTGCTGCCTCGGGACAAGACACACCCAGCGATCACTTATCTAAGGGGGGAAAATGGCCTTTCCATGCTGCCTGGCTGCTGCCTTATTTCTTTTCACGATCAGAACTTTTTATTTTTCCCAAATAAAAAGCCTTTTCAGGTTCTAAAAATGAATCCCATCCAAATGATGTGAGAAAAGTAAAAAGAAAGTAAAAAATCACCTGGGATCCTCGGATGCTACTTTGTGGACGCCTGTCCGTCAGACACACCGGGCCATGGGCAACCCCTTAAAGTGGTATCACTCCGCTCCTGGGGGGTCTGCCCTCCCAATGAGGTATAGAATGTAAAGATTTTTCTTTTGAAACAGTGGAATACACTGGTATTCTAGTCTCCGTTTCTTTCTTTTTTTTTTTTTTTTGAATCTGGAATTGAACCCTGGAGTGCTTAACCACTGGGCCACATCCCCAGCCCTTTTTATTTTTTATTTTGAGACGGGGTCTCGCTAAGTTGCTGAGGGCCTTGCTCCTGATCCAGCCACTTCCTCTTCTAGCTTCTCTGTTTTTCAAAAAGGCAGTGCTAGGCTGGGGGAAGAGCTCAGCTGTAAAGCACTTGCCTTGCAAATTTGAGGCTCAAAGATAAAGCGACCGTGGGCCCAATCTTCAGAACTGAGAAAAAAAAAAAAAAAAAAAAAAGACTTCGGAGAGGTCCCTTATCCCTTTACCATGTGTGGACAGGGTAAAAAGTTGTCATTTATGAACCAGGAAGCCAGCCCTCACCAGACATTGATTCTGTGACCATCCTTTTTTTTTTTTTTTTTTTTTTTTCTCGGATTAGGCATTGAACCCAGGGGTGCTTATTCACTGAGCTACTCCCTAGTCCTTTTTTATTTATTTATTTATTTATTTATTTATTTATTTAATTTTAAGACAAGGTCTCACTAAGTTGCTTAGGGCCTACTATATTGCTGAGGCTGATTTGAACTTGCAATCCTCCTGCCTCAGCCTCCTGAGGGATTACAGGCATGTGTCAGTGCACCCTGTCAAATTTCTGTTGTTTATAAACCATTCAGTCTGTGGTATTTTGTTACAGCAATCCAAACAGACTAAGACACCCCAGGTGAGCTCCATATCATTGCCCCGTACTCCAAAGTCCCAGTCTCTAGCCCAGGTCTCTCCAGAGACCCCTCCCCCTCCCCTGGGCCTTTCCCTAATTCCTAAACTGGTTTCCAGTCTTGGCTTCCTCAGCCAGAAATGGATGGCCCCAGGAAGCCTCTAGAGCTCTACCTTCCTCAGATTTCTGCCCTAGGAGTTACCTCCCTCCCCAGGGCCTGGGTTCCAGTCAAACCCCACCCCTTAATTTATGATCCCCCTTAATGATCAGCCCCTAAGTTCCCTCCCATCTTGCTCAGCCTTCTCTCCTTTCCCGGCCTCTTCCCCTCCCTCAACCCTCAGGTGCCCTCTCCCAGACCATACAGTGCTTTTCACTGCTTGAGTGGCTTCCCAGGACTCTGTCTAGGGAACACCCTCTCTGGACTTCAAAACCCCACTCAAGCCTCCCTTGTTTTTGTTTTGAGGTACTGGGGATTGAACCCAGGGGGTCTCTACCATCTGAGCTATAGTCCCAGCCCGTTTGTTTTTATTTTGAGACAGAGTCTCACTCAGGATAGCCTCTTTTTAAAAAAAAAAATATATATATATATATATATATATATATATATTTTTTTTTTTTTTTGCGGTACTGGGGATCGAACTCAGGGCCTTGTACTTGCGAGGCAAGCACTCTACCAGCTGACCTATCTCCCCAGCCCTGATATATATTTTTAGATGTTGCTTATTTTATTCACTTATTTATATGTGGTGCTGAGAATCGAACCCAGTGCCTCACACATGCTAGGCAAGCGCTCTACCCCTGAGCCACAAAAACCCCAGCCCCATGAGGTTAACCTTTTAATTTGTGATCCTCCTACTTCAGCCTCCTGAGACTGGCCACCATCCCTGGCCACCACTACTGGCATGTCTTCCACGCATCTTTATCAAGCCATTTTCCCCTCACTCTCTTGCAATTGTTTAAGTGCCTATCTTCCAAACCAGATAAGAAACTCTCCCAAGAAAGAAACCAAATTTTTGATTCACCTTTGAATCCCTAGTATGTGAGAGTGTGAGAAATAGGAAGTCCAGTGGTCCATTTTCAGAATATAGCCTTAATTGGATCCAATTATAGTCACTTTAATTATAGACCTTCCCTTTGCCAGACCCAATTTTAAAATTAGTTAATCGGTTAGATTGACCCCAAGCTCCTCCAATCAGGGCGAAGAGCCAGGCTGTGTTAGCGATAAAGGCAGGTGGAAAGCTCACCCAGGCTCCCTAGCTAGTCAGGTTCTGGTAGCACACCCTCCCGGCAGGAGTGAACGCCCTGCCTATCCGCTTTCCAGCACAGTGTTTGAGCTCTTGAGGCACCTGGGTATTTCCAACAGAACAGGCCCTGGCAGCATGTATGTGCCAGAAAACACTATTTAAAATGAGTCAGAGCCCGGCATGATGGCCAGCGTCTGTAATCCCAGTGGCTCCGGAGGCTGAGGCAGGTGGACCACAAGTTCAAGGCCAGCCTCAGCAAAAAAACAAGGCCCTAAGTAACATAGCAAGACCCTGTTTCAAAATGAAAAGTAAAAAGGGTCAGGAATGGAGCTCAGCAGTAACTCTGAGTTTCATCTCTAGTACGAAATAAAATGAGTCAGATAGGGGTTTGCAGGACCACACCTGTAATTTTAGAGACTCCAGAAGCTGAGGTAGAGGAGCTAGCCTGCGCAATACTTAGCCAGCAAGACCCTGTCTCAAGACAAAACGTAAAGGAAAGATAGCAAAAAGAAAAAAAAGAATGGTCAAAGTTGACACGGTGGTGTGCACCGGTAGTAATAATTACTTAGGAGGCTGAGGCAGGAGGATCGCTGGAGCCCAGAAGTTCAAGGCCAGCCTAGGTGACATAGTAAGACCCCCATCTCAGAAAACTTTTTTTTTTTTTTAAGTTATTTTTTAAATAAGGATGTGTGGGGGCTGGGGAGATAGCTCAGTCGGTAGAGTGCTTGCCTTGTAAGCACAAGGCCCTGGGTTTGATCCCCAACACCAAAAAATAAAAAAAAATAAAATAAAATAAAAAGGATGTGTGTTAGAAATTGATGGAGGAAGTCAGTAGCAAACAGGCTAAGGACTTGATATACCTGAGCTTCAGCTCTGCCCCTCCTAGCGACCACGCCCTTACAGAAGCTCCGCCCCCCGGTGCCCCGCCCCGAAGTCGGAACTACACTTCCCAGAAGGCACAGCGCGGCGAGCATGCGCAGCGCGGCACTCGGAAGCTGCGACGCCGAGTTTCACTCCGTCTGTCTCCTGCTGCGAGACTGAGCCCCAGACTGAGCTCTACCCAGGCCGAGCCGGACTGCAGCCCGAGCGCGGCGGTTCCCTCAGGCAGCCCCCTCGGCCTCCTCAGCCTCGGTGAGAGGGGCGGGCAGGGGTCCCCAGGGCGGAAGGTGTGGGGGGGACTCGGGGTCCAGCTGGGACCGGAAGGGGGCGGCCGTGCGAGTGAGGGCGGCTGGGCCGGGCAGGAGGGGAGCCTGGGGTCCGGGGAGACTGGATGGACTGGACGCCTGGAGGCCGAGTCGGAGCGGGGAGTCGTCGGGAGCTGGGGACAGGGAGGGGGCTGCCCGGCTCTCGGGGAGGCGCGCCCCTGGGAGTTCGTGTCTCACGGGACCTGGAGGGGCTTGTGGGGATATTGCCACCGAGTCGTTTACCCGGGTGTGCGTTCCGCTGGGATCTGCGTCCAGGCACAGGACTCCCTGGACCCGGGGCTGCTCTTGGAAGGAGTTTTTTGCCTCCTAACTCTGCGTCTCTGCTCGCTTCTCAACTGGGGTCTCCCTTCCCGCAAGCTTCTATTTCCCAGGGCCCAGGGCCACTTTGAGGGATCTTGCATGTACACTGAGAAGGATTTAGAAGACTTTTTCTGGAGCTGTCTTTTAGGGCCAGCTGCTGTTCCCCGCGCTGGCTTCACTTCCCTAAGTGCTAGCAGCATTAAAATAGGATGTGTACAGAGGCGTGGACCCTTGAGGAACTAAAAATATTTCTGCATGCCATCCTACCTCCTCTAGAGTTGTAGAAAGTAGACTTTTTGTTAGCCAGAATCAGGGTCAGGTTAAGCTATTCGGGTAACCAGGCCCTTTGTTCATTTGCTGTGTGACCTTGGACAAATTTTTACCCTCTCTGGTGTGTTGATTCCAGGATGCCTATGCAGTAGACTGGCCTCTGAAGTCCTGTTGAGCCTTTCTGAGAAAGGGCTCAGGTTTTATTTTTAACCATCCCCTTGATTGTTGAGTGGGCTGAGAAAGACTTGTACCTTCTGCCCTGCCCAGGCTGTTGGAGAATAAATCTGGTGATTTCCAGTTCCCAACCACAGCACGCAGATTCAACATCTGTGCACTCGTTTTCCCTCCCTGCTGTTTCTCAATTCAAAACCCCATCATCTTCCCATTGGCAAAGGTGCTTCGAATTTGAGTGGCTGAGTCAGCAGGCCCCAGCTTTGCTGGGTGTTTGTTGTTTGCATTTCATATCAAGATGGGAACTCAAACAAGTTACTCCTCCTAAAGATCTGGTGTCTCCATCAAGAAGGGACAGTTTGTGCCAGCTCCCCAGAGAGACCAGGTGAGAGCCAGGGGACTTGACTTTACTGCCTACTCAATCTGGTTTTCAGTAGAGAAGCTGGGCACTGGGGAGGGTGGAATTCCACCAGGATGAGAGGGAACCCTGGGAATTGATTGTTGATTGCCAGCTGTCGCAAATAAATTCAAGTGGCTTCTTGCCCGCTCCTTCTCTCGTCCAACCAGTCTTAGAGGATGCTTTCGACTTTAAGACGTGCTCTGTGGGTTGGAGGACGGAGGACGCAAGTCACAATTTCTGTGTTTGAACTGGGAATTTTCATTTCTTTCGTTGCACAAACCTCTACTGGGTGCCAGACAGGATCTCTGTCTTCTGGAAACTTGTTGGGTAGAAAGACACCCCACTGTTTATGAGGAGGTGTTTCGGTGTGATAGTGTGGCGCTGGGGGAACACAGGGTAGAGCTTCCCTCTCAGAGGGAGTGGGAAGCGGGGTCAGGAAAGTTCTAGACAGTGATTCCTAGCTGGGTTGTGGAGGAGGAGTGGAATTTGAAAGCAGGGGAGCCCACTTTTGCAGAGTCCTGAAGGAATTGGGGTATCTCTGGCCAAGCCACAGGTGGGGTGTGGTGGAGGAGGCTGGAAAGGTAGGCAGGGGCAGAATGTGTGGAGGGTTTTGGGGTCCGTGCCAGGTGTCACGGTTTGTCCCCCAGGTTTGTCCCCCCAAGGTTGATGTGCTGGAAGCTTGGCCCCCAATGTGGTGGTGATGTAGTAGAACCTTAAGAGGGGCCCCCACTTTCATGAATGGATTAATGATTTGTGGAGTGGAGTGGGTCTCCCAGGAGGACCTTCGTTCTCCAGAGACCTGGCTGGTAGAAGGAGTGGCCACTCCCACCTACTTGGGCACTTCTGTGCATCAGTTTCCCTTCACCCTTCTCCACCATGTTCTTTGGACCCTCCAGCCCATAGAGTTAATGAGCCAGGATTTTTAAGTTACCCAGCATCAGCTATTCTGTTTTAGCAACACGCAGGAAACACCAAAGCTCTGGGGCATGGAAGAATCTTAGCACAAAAATTTCACTCGGGCCTTTTTCTTTTTGGTTTCTTTTCTTACCTAATTTCTGTACTAGGGTTTGAACCTACTGATATTCCACCACTGAGCCACATTATTGAAATTTTTTTTTTTTTTTTTTTCTTTTTTGGTACTGGGGTGCTCAACCACTGAGCCACATCCCCAGCCTGTTTGGGGGTTTTAGAGACATGGTCTCACTGAGTTGCTTAGGGCCTTGCCAAGATGATGAGACTGGCTTTGAACTCGAGATCCTCCTGCCTCAGCCTCCCGAGCCACCTGGCTATTTTTTAAATTTTTGAAACGGGGTCTTACTAGGTTTCCCAGGCTGAACTCAAAACTTGTGATCCTCCTGCTGCAGCCTCCCAAGTAGCTGAGGCAACTGCTTCTGGTTTTGCCTTTTTTATATAGCTTTATCATACCTGTGTATTTCTAAGAAGAGCAAAGCAATAAAAAGTTACATTGCTAAGATTTATGCAGACTGTTTGGTGTCCTTGAGTTCATGTGTTTATACTACTGAGTAAGAGCCCCTGGGGTGAAGCCTCGCCCTTCTCTCAGCTAGTCATCATTGGACAGTTCCTTGCTTCCTGCGTGAGCTTTGACAGCCTGCTCTGAGCATTTCCATACAAGTCTGGTGTTATGCCTGGGCAAGAACGCGATGTGGGGAGTGGTCTTTTGCTGGTTTTGGGGTAAGTCCACGTTTAGTGTTTCTGGGCAGTGGCCCAGCCCAGCAGCCACGCTGTTGCTCCACCTTCTCACCAACACCTGCCCTTGGCAGACTTTTCTGTTTTGGCCAATTGAACAGGTGTGAAATGGGATTTTTGGGATCTGGTTTATAGGTCCTGATCCCTGACGTTGAACATCTCTCATGTTAGTGACTTATCTGTTTCCCGTGAAATATTTATTTGTTCATGTGTTTTGCCAGTTTTTCGGTGGGGATCTTGGTGCTTTTATAGGAGCTCTTTTTATTGTTGGGTCCTTCGTGCATATTACATATATCTTTACCCAGCTTGTAACTCACATTTACTTTATTTATTGTCTTTTGTTGATCAACTATTCTTTTTTTGGTTTTATTTTTTCTTTTTGTACAGGGGTGCTTAACCACTGAGCCACATCCCCAGCTTCTTTTTTTTTTTTTTAATTTTTTCAAATACCTTTGTTTATTTTTTCAATTTATTTTCTCTATGTGGTGCTGAGGATCAAACCCAGTGCCCTACGCATACAAGGCAAGCACCCTTCCACCGAGCCATAGCCTCAGCCTTTTTTATATTTTATTTTGAGACAGGGTCTTGTTGAGTAGCTCAGGGCCTTACTAAGTTGCTGAGGCTGGCTTTGAACTCGCCATCCTCTTGCCTCTGCCTCAGCCTCAGCCTCTTGAACCACTGGGATTACAGGCATGCACCACTGCCCCTGACTGAATTTATTTTTTTAAAGTAGTGAATATTCCAAATGTTAAATACTGACTCAATTGAAAAAACCAAAGCTGTAGGTCAAATAAAACACGTGTGCGGGCCAGTGTGTCCCACATCAGCGTGTCCTGTCTTGGTGGGGAAGGAGAAGTATTCTGGAGACACTTGGGTTTGCTTGGTTCCTGTGTGTCTTGGGCAGATGCTGCTTTTCTCTGGCTTCCTTTTCCTCAGTTATCAAGTGCACGTAGTAGCTGCTCCTCTGGACTAAAAGGACCAAGCAGGGCCATTTAGAAGGTATTTGGTACGGAGCCTGGCAGATGGGAAGCTTTGCCACCAGGCTATTGCTGTTAGACCGGCCTCTGTGTCCTGCTCTGCCCTGTTTGGCCCGGTAGCCTGAGAACCACGGCTGTGTCCTCGGACTCGCTGCAGGTGCTCAGGTTGCTCTGGGCAGAGCAGGACTCACGGGTTCTTGGTCTGGAGGAGGCGGCTGCGCAGGAGGCAGTTGTGGATTGCTGGGGCCTGACCTCGGGATCCTGGGGTCCTCTGTGGCTTGGAACACTTGGAAGGTTCTCCTGAGATCTGTTGCAGGAGGGCTCCAGTACGGCCCCTGTCAGGAGAGGAGTTCTCACTTACATTCTGCCTACCTAGGGAGCAAGGAACAGGTGGTGTTTGGTTCCTCGTCTCGGAGAAATTCAGACCTGGCTTAACAGTCACTTTCCAAGGCCAAAGCCCCAGCCGGAAGTGGCTCAGCGGCAGAGTGCTTACCTAGCATGCCTAAGGCCCCGAGTTCCATCCCCAGCACCACACACCCCGCAAGACCCCATCTCACTGGATTCACAGGACGAGTGGAATCTTGGGGCACTGGGATGGTGTAACTTACACATGTTCTTGGAACTCAGGGATGTGTCTGTTGGCAAGAAGGTGCCATGGTGAATTGATAAGGCTTGTCATTACTGAAACTATCTGATAGTAGCAGCCATTTGGTGGTGGTTCAGTTCGGTGGTGGTTATGGTCTTTTAAAAGTGTTCAGGAAGCTAGGCCTGATGGTAGGCCTGATGGTGCGTGCCTGTGCTTCCCCGGATCAGGGGGCAGAGGCAGATGGAGCGCAAGTTTGAGGCCAGCCTCAACAACTTAGTGAGACCCTACCTCAAAATAAATTTTTTTTTATTTCTTTTTTTTTTATTGTAAACAAATGGGATACATGTTGTTTCTCTGTTTGTACATGGCGTAAAGGCGTACCATTTGTGTAATCATAAATTTACATCGGGTAATGTTGTTTGATTCATTCTGTTATTTTTTCCCTTCCCCCACCCCTCCCACCCCTCTTTTCCCTCTATACAGTCCTTCCTTCCTACATTCTTGCCCCCCTCCCCAACCCTAACTCTAACCCTAACACTAACCCCTCAAAATAAAAATTTTTAAAAAGGAGTCAGGAAGTAGCTCAGTGGTAGAGTACCTCCTAGTGTGCTGGAGGCCCTGAGTTAAACCCCGTAGTACTACACACAGATGCAAAAAATGTATTTGGTATTTTATTTATTTATATTTTGGTACTGGGGATTGAACCCAAGGGTGCTTGGTCACTGAGCTATACCCCCAGCCCTTTCTATTTTTTAATTTTGATACGGTCTCGAAAAGTTGCTGGGAACCTCGCTAAATTGCTGAGGCTGGTCTCATACTTATAATCCTCTTGCCTTAGCCTCTGGAGCTGCTGGGATTACACTGCTTGGCAGTGTTTGGCATTTTATTTAATTAATCTATTTTTATGCCCTTATTTAATTTATTTGTTTGCATGTGGTGCTGAGGATCGAACCTGGTGCCTCACACATGCCAGGCTCCTCCAGCGAGCCATCTCCCAGCTCGGTGCTTGGCGTTTCAGAGACTTGCTTCTGATATGTAGGAGCAGTGCTGTGGTGTATTTCATGCTGTGAAATTTCTGTAACCTCCTTAAGACAATTTTTTTTTTTTTTTTTTTTTTTGGTGGTGGTGCTGGGGATTGAACCCAGGGCTTTCTTGGTTGCTATTACTGACCTATTCCACAGCACCTCAGAAAGTTCTGTCCTCCCAGCATGTGAAGTCTTGGTCTGCTATTGCCAGCACTGAGGACTGGACTTGAGTAATTTTTGCAAGTTCATGTGCAAAAAAAAAGATCTCCCATTGTATTTAATTTTTTATTTTGCATTGCTGGGGGTCAAATTTCCTGTGTTGGCATACAAGGCAAGCACCTGACCGACTGCTGAACTACACCCCCAGCCCTGAGTTTTTAATTTGTTTGTTTGGTATCAGGGATTGAACCCAGGGGCACTGAGTCACATCTCCAGCACCCTCCTTTTTTTTTTTTAAAAGACAGGGTCTTACTACATTGCTTAGGACCTTGGTAAATTGCTGAGGCTGACTTTGAATTTGGGATCCTCCTCCTTCAGCCTCCTGAGCCTCTGAAGGTACAGGCTTTCTTGTTTGTTTTTGTGGTATTGGGGATAGAGCCCTGGCCCTCATATGCTAGAGGAGCCCTCTGCCACTGAGTATATCCCCAGCCTTAACTTGTATTATTTATTTTGAACCAGGGAGCTTTACCACTGAGCTACATACCAGCCCTTTTTATATTTTAGTTTGAGGCAGGGTCTTGCTAAGTTCCTGAAGGTCTTGCTAAATCTCTGAGGCCGGCCTTGAGTTTGCAATCCTCCTGTGTTAGCTTCCCAAATTGCTGGGATTACAGGAGTGCACCACCGTGCCCAGTTCTAATTATTTTTTAAATAAAATTTCTGGTAAAGTAGAATGTGTTAATAGTTTAATAGTTTGTGTTCAGATTTCAACTTTCCCAGGTCTCGGAGAGGCTTCTCGACAGGGCCCCCCCATCTGCACTCAGTCCGTGAAGGTCACGTTCTGCACACAGGTCATGCATGCAGTGTCAGACAGTGGGGTGTGGAGCTTCAGGCCCATGCTTCTTGGAAAGCACCTAAAGGACAGAGGTAGCTCATAAAACGGGGCTTGGCTGGGTGCTGTGGTGCAAGCCTGTAATCCCAGCTATGTGGGAGTCTGAGGCAGGAGGATTGCAGATTAGGGGCCAGCCTGGGTAATTCGGTGAGACCCTGTCTCAAAATAGAAAAAGGGCTAGGGATACAGCTCAGTGGTAAGGTGCTCTTGTGTTCAATCCCCAGTACCTCCTTCCTCCTGCCCAAAAAAAAAAAAAAAAGAAAAAAAAGAAAAAAAGAAAAACGAGAAAGAAGATAAAACAGTGCTTGAAGAGTAAGGTGGATTTGGTTTGGAAAGTTCAGCCTGAGCTGGTGAAATCAGCTGGGAGGAGGTTCTACAAGTCACCTAGTCGGACCAGTTTCCAATCCACAGTCCTTGGACTCTGCTTTCTTTTCTGCAGTTCTGGGGAAGGAGCCCAGGGTCTTGTGCGTGCGAGGTAAGCGCTGTGCCACAGCCAGAGCAGTCCACCAGCCTTCTTAAACTCTGTGTAGAATAGAAAGAACACCATGGACTTCATGGTTGGGTAGACCGGGGTGCTTGATCTTGGGTAAATACTTATTCTCTTTGGGCCTTAAGGTTCACTTGTCTGTAAAATAGGGATAATTCCTACCTTTTTTATTTATTTATTTATTTTTGGTACTGGGGAATGAACCCAAGGGTGCTTAACCGCTGAGTCACATTCCCCGCTCTTTTTTATATTTTATTGAGTCAGGATCTCACTAAGTTTCTTAAGGCCTCCCTAAATTGCTGAGGCTGGCCTTGAATTTATGATCCTCCTTCCTCAGCCTCCCAAGTTGCTAGTATTATAGGTTTGTACTGCAGCACTGGGCTTAATTCCTACCTTTGAATGTGGCTCAAAGAGCTGGTGGGGAAAACACCAGGCATACTGCACATCACATGGTAGGCACTTGGTACGTTGCATGCTTACCCACTGGAGAGCTTAGTGTGCTCTGAAGTGTGTTTCTTCCTTAAGCATTATCTTGGGTTCTTAGGACTGGCATAAGGTCTTCATAAACATTTTCAAGACTAATTCATATTTTCTCATGAAAACATTCCCTAATTGATTTAAGAATTCCTGTATTGGGACTGGAGTGTAACCTAGCACATGTGAAGCACTGGGTTGAATCCCAAGCACTGGGGGAAATTCCCATATGGTGGGTAAGTTGCCTCCAGATTGAGGCTCTTCTCCACAGCCAGTTATAATAATCATTTTCACAATTAAGAGCACCCTAAATAGCCTCCATCATTAAGCTCTGAAACAAATTAGGTTTTTGAACTCCAGCTTTGAGATTGCTGAGGCTATTACTAAGAATGGGTGCAGTGACCCACGGCTGCATTCTGCCAAGTTGCTGGGTTGAAGTGGAAAGCCAGTGGGTGCCTGTGTGCCCTGAGGAAGGGGCCTGCCCCTGGCCCTGAAGGTCATCCTCTCCTTTCTTCTGGGTTTCAGATCCTGTGCAGCGCTGGACCTTCGGAGAGCACAGCCCCAGCTGGGAGTTAGCCAGACCTCTGCCCTCAGGGGGTTCCCTGTTCCAGTGGGGAGACCGAATCCAGTAAGTGCAGTCGTGTTGACATCAGCGTGGCCTCCAGTGAGGTGGACAGGAGGGTGAGTCCACCCTCACCCAGAGGCTGTGCATAGCGGGCTCGGGGGGACAATGACTGAGTCTGGAGAGATGGGCTGCTTACTCCAGGCCTCCCTGGGGAGGGAGGGTGCAAGTCTGGGCTTAAGCGCCCGTGGGATCAATGGCTGGGCAGTGGGCAGTAGCTCAGTGTTCTGGGGCTTGCTAGAGTTGGATGTGGCTGAATATAAAGTACCGAAAGTGGAGGGCTTGGTATGAGTGGAGACAGGGCTGGTCACAGAGCAGACTGTGTGCCATGTCATCCCCAGTACCCTGGCAGGGCTTGGACCCAGGGGTTCTGGATCTGTGGGAGCTTCACACCCTACCAGAAAACCTGAGCCCAAGTTCTCGACTGTTTCTCAGGCTGTTTCACAGAGCTCTGCAGGTCGATTCATCTGGGGATGGCAAACATGCTGAGACACTCCCATGGCTGATGATGCGGAGGCCCTGGCTGCCTGAGAGGCTGAGCGACACCTCAGGAGTCCCTGGCCCTGAAACCAGCCTTCTGATTTGTACTGCAGTGTGATTAGAGACTTCTAATTGCAGACACTGAGCTAAGCCAGCCACCCCAGGGCACAGGCATAATCCTTGGTTGGAAGCTTTGACAGCTCAGTGGCAGGCCTGGCACCTGAAGGTGTGTTCAGAGTACTTTCAGGCCTGGTGCACAAATGTCTTGTGTGGTTGTCCCCAGTGTGGCCCTTTGCTGCTATCCTGCATCCATGCTTTGGGGGATGGATGGATTCAGCTGGAAGAGCAGGGAGGGGAGGGGAGGGAGGCCGGCACTTGTGGATGGCAGCTGTGGGCCTGGCGCTGTGGAGCTTTGTGCTGCTTGTCTGCCTTAATCCGCGTGAGCGGCGCATGGAGGTGCTGATGGTCTTGCGTATTCCCAAGGAAAGCAGGCGGGCTCTGCAAACCTAGGTGCCTTCGCTGCGATGACAGTGAGCGTGCCGCCTGTGGACCGTACAGCCCACGCCCCTTCCTGTCTTCAGGCTGCTGTAGGCCCGCTGGCTGCTAGACAGTGGCTTGGCTTTCTCACTGAAGCCTGGAGTGTAGGCCAGTCTGAAGTCAGCCGCAGAAGCCCAGGCCACCAGCCGCGGCTGCAGCCTGTGAGCAAGCGTTTGCAACCGCCTGGGTCTCTGTCTCTGCACCTGCAGAATGAGGATGGAATTTGTCATGTGTACTCAGGAGGGTAGCTGTGGGAATCAGCAGACTGGGGCTGCTGTGACTGCTTGAGATGCCACCCCTCCCTTCCCTTTCTCACCTGGAGCTCAAGGCTGAGTTCAGGCCGAGCTCCTGAACCTTCCTTTCTAAGGAAATGGGCTTCGATCTGGATTTGTTCTCTGCATAGCCACTTAGTAGTGCACGTGTGACCTTGAATAAGTCCCTTGGTCCCTTGAAGCCTTTGTCTCCTGTCCTAAAGTGGACAGATGCTCCCTTGTTACTAGGCGCACCAACGTATGCTCTGCAGGATGAGGCAGGAGGGTCACAAATTTGAGGCCAGCCTGGGCAACTTAGCAAAACCCTGTCTCAAAAAAAAAAAAGAAAAAAAAGGCTGATGTTGTGGCTCAGGGGTAAAGTGCTCCTAGTTTTAGTCCACAGTACCAAAAAAAAAAGAGTGTCACCTTGTCAGCTGGAGGCTTAAAAGACAAATGCTTTTGGTATCGACACCAAGTATTGGACCCTGTTTTTGTACTTCAAGAGCCAGTGCTTAGGGGCCACCATGACGTGGTGTGTTGGCAGACCTCTCTTGACAGCTGGAGGTGCATCCTGGTGTCCTTGCCCAGGGCCAATTTGCTGTGTTCGGAACTAGTGTGTGTTGAATGCTGAGCATGTGGCAAGGTCCCTGCTGGGCAGCAGCCATCTGATGGGGCAGGACGACATGGACCAGCTTCGTGTGTTTCTCTCTGGCCATTAGAGTTCTGGTCCATGACAGGGGACCAGGAGACGCTGTCCTGGGGGACCATTGGTCAGGAAGGCCCAGGCGTAGGCAGTGGGGTGTGGAAAGGCTGGAAGGGGCATTTGAGGTGTATCTGGTGCCTCCCTTGTGGTCAGTGGTGCTGCTGGGGCTCCTGGAGACTTGGAGAAACCAGAACTTGAGCTTCAGCCTCAGCTCCGCCCCTGCCCCTTGGGGGTCCTGGAGCCCCTGATCCTTCCTGAGACAGAGCTTCCTCGTCTGTAGCAATAGTGGGTGTTAGTTTGTACCTCAGAGAGGAACCTGCACAGGGATCTCTAGGTGCCTCGCATGGGTCTGGGGCATCAAGGGCTACCCACAAGGATTTGCGGGGACTCAGATATAGGCAGTGAAAGGATCAACTAAAGATTTGGGTCAGAGGGAACATCGGTAACAAGATAGCAGCTGGGCTGACGATTGGCAATCCAAATCACATCTTCCTGCACATTTGTGCAGGGAGGGAAGCTAGCAGACAGCTGGAATGCGTCCTGAGACCTGATCAGTTACTTGATTTGCGACACCCTTAGGGAGAAGTTCCATCCCTACCCTGCCGCACATACACACCCCCGCCCCTGGTCCCTGTCCAACAGGACTCCAGATGTGCATGAGTAACCGTGTGACTGTCCGTTTCCAGGTCTGCTGGAGGTGCTGGGCAATGAGCCTGAGACTGCGGCCCAGAGTGGTCTGAAGGCATCGGGGAGAGCAGAGGGAGTCCTGGGGAAGATGGCCATGGCCCCAAGCCCTTCCTTGGCACAGGTGTACACCAGCCCTGTGGCAGTGGCTGTGTGGGAGTGGCAGGATGGGCTGGGGACCTGGCACCCCTACAGCGCCACCGTCTGCAGCTACATTGAACAGCAGTTCATCCAGCAGAAGGGCCAGCGGTTTGGGCTGGGGAGCTTGGCCCACAGCATCCCTTTAGGCCAGGCTGACCCCGCGCTGGCCCCTTATATTATCGACCTCCCCAGCTGGACCCAGTTCCGCCAGGACACTGGTAAGACTTCTGTTTCGGGCATACGTCTGAGTCCCTGCTTCCGGGTGCTGTGCTGTTGGGCTTGCGGGTGTGACTCAGAGCTTCCTCCCTGCTCCTTAAGGGACACGCCAGGGTTGAGGTGCTGTGTGTGAGAACTATCCCGCCAGGCGACTTGTGGGAGAGTACCTGTGCACGTTGGCCAATAGAGTCGTCCTTCCCCAGGGCTCCCAGACAGAAATGCCTAACCGGGCCGGTGGGGATCTGAGCTCTCTGGCGCGCTGGCCGTGGTCTGTTGTGCTGTAGTGCTTGTGAGGGCCTGGTGTGAATTCTGGATCTGCCGCTTACTGTGACCTAGGCAGGTACTTCGCTCCTCTGGGTGATTGTGTTTGTTTGGTTGTTTTATTTTTTCATTTTTGTGCTGAGAATTGAATCCAGGGGCACTTTACCACTGAACCACATCTCTAGCCCTTTTTTGATTTTTTTTTTTTTTTTTTTTTTATTTTGAGACAAGGGCTTTCTCACGGCCTCACTAAGTTGCTGAGGATGGCTTTGAACTTGGGATCCTCCTGCCTCAGCCTCCTGAATCACTGGGATTATAGGCATGTGGCACCAAGCCTGTCTACTTCTGCATTTTTTAATCTCTGATGTGTTTTGATAGTGTCACCGAGAATGGGGCCACCAGTTTCCTCTTGGAGCTGTCCCTTTCCCTGTAATCTGGTGGTCTCAGTCCTCAGGGACATTTGACAGTGTTTGGAGACAGTTCTGATTTTCATGGTTGGGTGGGCAGGAGCTGCTGTCATCCAGTTGGTAGAAACCAGGGAGGCTGCTCACTGTCCTACGGAGCTCAGGGCAGGTGGGTGCAGATGACAGTCCTGGCTGAAATCATGGTGTGTGCAGTCATCTGAGAAAGGATTGATAACAGATTGTGGACCACAGTAGATAGCGGTGATTGCTCGCTCACCAGGGCATGAAGTGTTAAATACTAGCAGAGGTCACTTTGAAGTTTGAGCCAGGACAGACAGACAGACCTGCAGAGCAGGAGGAGCAGGTTGTATGGACTTGCCATTCCCTGGAAGGACTTTGACTTTTATTCTGAAGGGGGAGCCATGCTTAGCAGCAGAGTGACGTGATTTGGGAGCTAAGAATATCCCCACTCCCCCACAGCTGGGATAGAGGTAAAGGCTGAGTTCAGGAGAGTTATCAGAAGGGAATTCTGTGGTGCGTGTCTAATTCCAGGGACTCTGGAGGCTGAGGCAGGAGGATTGCCAGTTCAAAGGCAGCCTCAGCAAATTTGTGAGGCCCTAAGCAACTCAGTGAGACCCTGTCTCAAAAATTTAAAAACAGGCTGGGGATGTTACCCAGTGGTTAAGTGTCCCTGGATTTAATCCCCGTTACCAGAAAAAAGAAAAGAAAAGAAAAAGAATATTTTGAAAGTGGAGGGTGTAACTCAGTGGTGCACCACATGCTTGACATGCTTAAGGTGCCAGGTTCAGTCCCCAGCACCGAAAGAAGAGTTATTTCAAAATACCTCAGCAGATCTGAGCCATATTATTTGAACCAAATTTCCAGCATTACCTCTCTGTCAAGGACTGTGAATCTCCCTCCCTCTGTCACTTGATCCTTTGGGACCCCAGTTTATTTGCCTAAAGAGTTTTTACACTAACCCTAAATATGGAAAGAATTGCCTACGTAGCTGGGTTTGGTCACATGCCTGTAATCACAGTGGCTCTGGAGGCTGAAACAGGAGGATTGATTGAAAGTTTGAGACCAGCCTCAGCAACTCAGCAACCTATCTCAAAATAAAAAAGGTTGGGAATGTAGCGTTACCCTGTTGGGTTTAATCTCCAATCCTAGGGGGTTAAAAAAAAAGACCAGCCAATGCCAGTCCTTAGGTCAAATAGTTGCATGCCCATACAATTACTGCATTTTATTTTATTTGGTTGTTGGGGCTTAGCATGTGTTTGACCCTGGTTTTGGTCCCAGCTCAAAAAAAAAAAAAAAATGACGTTTCCTGGGTTTCGTGGGTGACGCTCAGATCTCAGTTCGTGTACTGTCCTCTTAAAACAGGCACCATGCGGGCCGTGCGCAGGCACCTCTTCCCGCAGCACTCAGCTGCCGGCCGGGGCATCACCTGGGAGTGGCTGAGTGACGATGGCTCCTGGACCGCCTACGAAGCCAACGTCTGTGACTATCTGGAGCAGCAGGTGGCCAGGGGCACCCAGCTCGTGGACTTGGCTCCCCTGGGCTACAACTACACTGTCAACTGCACCACCCACACGCAGACCAACAAGACTTCCAGCTTCTGCCGGAGCGTGCGGCGCCAGGCAGGGCCGCCTTACCCGGTGACCGCCATCATCGCCCTACCGGGCCACAGCGGAGTCGCTTGCTCTTGCCACCAGTGCCTCCACGGCAGCGGAACTGGCCCTGTGTCAGGCCGCTACCGCCACTCCATGACTAACCTCCCTGCGTACCCTGGGCCCCAGGCCTCCCACAGGACCGCCCTTGTCTTTGGGGCCCACCAGGCCTTCGCCCCGTACAACAAACCCTCTCTCTCCGGGGCCAGGTCTGCACCCCGGCTGAACACGACCAACCCCTGGGGTGGAGCACCTCCCACCCTGGGGAGCCAGCCCTTCTTCCGTTCCAGCCTCTCCCACCTGGGACCGCAGCTCCTGCCCCCGGGACCGTCCACGTCGGGTGGAGCCAGGTACCTCCTGTTAGTACGGGTAGTGCTGTCCTGCGTGCCCTGTCGGCAGGATGGGAAGACTTGCCCAGATAGCTGCAGTCTTGGTGCTGCCCCCGTGGTTGTCCCTGTGGTACCGTCTCATTTGCATGTGTCACGTAGGTGCTGAGGTGCCATGGTCCTCCACAGCTTGGCATCCCATGGAGCTACCTGACCCTTGACCCTTGACCCGTGGGCCTGAGTAGCTGCTGCAGGGGTTCAATCGGCAGTCCTCCGTTTCCTGGGGATGACAGGACTCTGAGGCTGAGCTCTAGACCCCTGGCCTGCGCACCTCCCAGTGTCACGTTTGGGTGACTAGGGATTAACTGATGCTCAGTGCCAGGCACTGAAGATGCAGAGACAGGAGCTGCTCCTCTGGCCCCGAAGCCCCCAGTGTAGTTCAGAGGAGAGCCAGGCGCTCAGGTGAGAGAGAAGTGGGAGTACGCGGCTCTGTGTCCACTGGTGACACTAGACACAGCTATCTGGGTGGTGCAGTCTAGCCCAGAGTATCTCTCCCCTCCCCCCCCTTTTTTTTCTGTATTAGGGATTGAACCCAGTACCCAGCTCCTTGTTTTTTATAGTTGTAGATGGACAGCATTTTGCTTTTATTTTTTTAGGTGGTGCCAAGGATTGAACCCAGTGCCTCATGTGCTAGGCAAGTGCTCTGCTACTGAGCTTTAGCCCCAGCACGCCCCCCAGCTCCTTAAATGTTTTATTTTATGGCAGTCTAGCAAAGTCCTTTAGGGCTTTGCAGGTGGCCAGGGGCACCCAGCTTGTGGATCCTCCTGCCTCAGCCTCCCGAGTCACTGGAATTAGAAGCCTGTACCACTGCATCTAGCAGCATTAATATTTTTAAATTGTATTTATTTTTGTGGTACTGGGAATTAAGCCAAGGTGCGTTCTATTACCAAGCTACAGCCCAAATTCTTTTTTATTTTGAGAAGGGTTCTTGCTGAGTTACCCAGGTTGGCCTCAAATTTGTGATCCTCCTATTTCAGCCTCCTGAGTAGCTGGGATTACAGGTGTGCCCCACTAAGCCGAGTACTTCCTGGGGCTTCTTAAATTCTTAAATTACTTTGAGGCAAATTTGTAAATAGCATTAGATCTGGGATCAGGATTGAGTCAGGTGATTCAGGGGGCTTGGATTCCTTCTCGGGTACAGAGCTCTCATTGGTCTCTCCCTAATTGTGGTTTTTCCTCCTTCTTTCTGAGGACCTCAGATACTCTTGGCCCTCCCAGTGCAGGCCCTACCAGTGCAGGCCAGGCAAGTGACAGGAAGGAGGCAGCTGGACCCGTGGTGCTTCCCTTTAGTGTTGGGCGGGCCTTACATGTCACTGCTTGCCCTTCATGGAAGCCAGGAGGAACCAGCCAGCTGGCTGCACTGGTGGAGAGGTCCTCTGAGCGGCCTGGCCCCAAGCTGGGCATGCATCTCTGTCCCCCAGCTGCTGGAGCTGGGAGGGTGTGGCTGCACTTGTGTGAGCCTCTCCTCGGGCTTTGGAAAATGAGCTTGACTTGGGCCGATTTGTAGCGTGGACTTCCTCAGCCTCAGTTTCAGGGACTCGATTAAAAATCTGGTCTCTTACCTAGCTGGCGTGGGAGAACTGAGAAACCTGGCCCCGTGCCCTCCCTGGGGCTGTGGTGAAGTTCTCAAAGCCAAGTGAATGTCAACAGCATTGGGTGAAAGTTCCCTGGCACACGAGGGAAGAGGTGGTCGGACTGGCAGTGCAGGTCCCGACAGCAGCAAGGGCCGTGGAGCCCGAGAACCAACTGGCTCCTTGTGGCCACTGGGCTGCGGTCTGCGCACATGGCAGTGCAGGCTTTGGCGGGACCCGTGTCTGTCTGTCTGGAATGGCTGTGCTGCTTTGTGTTCTTTTGCTCTGCTGGGGAGCATGCCCAGGGCCTTGAGCACGCCAGGCAGGCGCTCTGCCACAGCTGCGTCCCCGGCCCCGCGTGCGTGGTTCTCCATCGCTTCTTGCTCAGTCTGCGTGAAACTGGCTGCAGTTTTTCTCGTGCTCCAGGAACGTGCAGTAATACGTGACAGGCCGGGTCATTTGTAATTGCGCTGCTGGGTTTCAGTTCAGTTCCTGATAGCTGAAGTTTATCCCTTTAAGCACCAAAACTTCTGTTGTGGTGATGATGGTGAGACTGCACAGCATGTCGTGATGACAATAGAGGGTGTGACAGTGTGGTTGGCGCTTTGATGACTTGGGGTGGTGGTCATGATCTATGGCTTTCTTTTTTTTTTGGTACTGAGAATTGAACCCAGGAGTGCCTGACCATTGAGCCACATCCCCAGCCCCACTTTTTAGAAAATATTTTATTTGGAGACAGGGTCTCTTTAAGTTGCTTTAGGGCCTTGCTAAGCTGCTGAGGCTGGCTTTGAGCCTCCTGAACTTCTGGGGTTACAAGTGTGCGGTGCACACCCAGCCGTGAGCAGCAGTCTGGAACCTGGTGCTAGGTCAAGCCTAGGTGCTCTGACCCTTGCTGAACGGCCTGACCACGTGGCTCTCCTGGCTTGCTTGCCTCTGCTGTGGTCTTGCTGCTGCTCCTCTCCTGGCGTCCACGATGACTCCCTCCCAGCATCGGCGGGCATTCTGGCTGTGCCTGTCTTTGTTTGGCCTATGGGATCAGTGTCCAGGGTATAGTGAGGGCCTTGCTCCTCCCCTGCTTTGGGCCCTTGGATTAGTGCTGGTTCTTGTCCATGGTTCTCTTTTCCTCTCCAGGTTAACAAGTTGGATCCCTCGTTCTTCTGCCGCTTCCCTTTGTTCTGATCTTGTTGGCTTTCAGGTTTACCCAGGGCCTGCCTTTGTCCCTGCTGCTCCGTGGAGACCCAGGAATGAGGGTGTTGGTATATGGCTCAGGTTGCATGGGGCTCAGCTGCCCTGGGGCCTTCTGGAGGTAGCCCATAGAGAAAGGGAAGCTCAGGAGGGGACTGGACATGTCTGGGGCCACAGCTCATGTGGGCGGAGTGCTGGGAGTGGTGTCTGGGCCTCACGTTCTGGGCTTCTTGTGTGACAGGTCAGCCATCAGTGTTGCAGGTTGTCACTGGCTGCTGGCTGAAGGCAGGGGTGGAGGTGCAAGAGGCTTTGGCTGTCCTTCCCTTCCAGCCTCCTCACTCTGCCCTGACCCAGGACTGTCCAGTCCTGTCTGTATATAAGACCCAGAGTCTGCGTCTTGTGATCTCAGCTCCTTTCGTGGATGGTCCCAGGCAGGAAAGCCAGGTAGGGCCAGTGGGTAGACCCAGGAATGAGGGGAGTGGCAGGTGTCTGAGAAATGACTCAGGGCTCCCACAGAAGGACATTTGTGAGACGAAGGGTGCCCCACCATGGGAGCGTGAGCCTTGGAGGATGGTGGAGAGGTGAATTCGCTCCGTGTTCTGTCCTCTGAGAGTTCTGAACACAGCAGGAACTTTGGTGGGGGAGGGACGAGATGAGTCATTTGGAGAATTTTCTACAGAACTTGGCCAGGGTTCCTGGTCTCCAGGCTTAGGGTAATCTGCCCCCTGGAACCCTCACTGTAGGTCTCTGCTCTATGCCTTGGTGATGGAATCTAAAAAGCAGGCCTTCGCTGGGTGTGGTGGAGCAATCCTGTAATCCCAGCAGGTCGGGAGACTGAGGCAGGAGGATCCAGAGTTCAAAGCCAGCCTCAGTAAAAGCGCAGTGCTAAGCAACTCAGTGAGATCCTGTCTCTAAATAAAATACAAAATAAGGCTGGGGGCTGGGGAGATAGCTCAGTCGGTAGAGTGCTTGCCTTGTAAGCGCAAGGCCCTGGATTCCATCCCCAGCACCCAAAAAAAAAAAAAAAATAAGGCTGAGGATGTGGCGTAGTGGTCAAGTACCCCTGAGTTCAATCCCTGGTACCTCCCCTGACTTAAAAAAAAAAAAAAAAAAAAAAAAAAAAAACAGCAGGAGGCCTTCTCCCCAGCTGTGTGCCTTGTGCCTTTCCCCCGGAGGGAGGGCTCCACTTCCTGGGGTCTTTCCTTTGAGGAGAGCTACCATTTCTGTGTAGGACCCTGAGCTCAGCCCCTCATTTCAAGCTGCAGAGCCGAATTTTTCTGGCCTCTTCGCTGAGGCTCCAGCCCTGTGCTCCCTGGAGAGTTGGCCTGGGAAAGGAGCAGGATCCTTGAGCTCCTTCAGGTAGGAGCCTCAGAGTCCTTAGGTGGCCCACCTTCCCCTCCGAACGAAGATAGGAAGCATCTCAGGAAGGGCTCTGCTTGCTCAGAGTGACAGTTGGGTGGAGCTGAGACCTCGGCCCACGTGTCCAGCTCCCAGCCCTTCTTTGCACGATCAGGACACCCTAGTCCTCTTCCGTCCTCTCTTTGTGCTTAGAGTAGTCTGGGGCAGGAGGCTGGGCTTTTGGTAGCCCAGCCATGCAGAGCACCTTGTTCAGGAAGACCAGTCAAGAAATACAAACAAAACCTTCATCTTAGCTCAGGTGAACGCGGGAGCACCTGGCCTGCTCTAGACCTCGACCTCGCAGGAGGACCTGGCAGCACCAGCGCGTAGGTGGGGGTGAGGTTTCTTGCTTTGGGTGAAATCGGCCAGCTTCTCCTAGTTTCCACCCTTGGGACCTGTGACCCCTGTGACTGAGGGTTTGGCAGGACTGGGGCGGCCCCCAAGGTGGTGGCTGGTTTGCTGACATCTGTAAAGGTAGCAGAATGGAGCCAGTCCAGCCTACAGAACACCCGCTGTCCCGGGGTGCTCCGTGTGGGGAGCGTGTGGCAGAGTTTTGTAATCTTGATGTTTCGTCATCTAACGGGCAGGGTGGATAGGAGGCCCCAGGCTGGAGGGAGGAGGAGCTGGCAGGAGCTTGGGCCTCTCCAGTTCTTTGGGGAGTTTGTCCCAGACTCATGGTGTGCATTGTCACCATTTAACATTTGAGGAATTACAACCAAACAAATGAGTTTGAACGTAGTCACTGTGGGAAACAGAACCTTCATTTAAAAAAATTATTCTTTTTGCAGTGCTGGGAATGGAACCCAGGGCCTTGTACAGCCTTGGCATGGCTACTGAGTTACACCCCTCGTTTAAAAAAATCCAAAAAAACCTTTTTTGGTATTTTGGGTTGACAGAAAAGTTAGGAAAACAGTATAGTTTCCACAGCTCCCTTACCAGATGCCGTCTCCTGGGCACAGTGGCGCAAGTCCGTCATCCTAGCTACTCGGGAGGCTGAGGCACAAGGATGGCATGTTGGAGTCCAGCCTGGGCAAGTTAGCAAGATCCTGTCTCAAAATAAAAAATATACCTCAGTGGTAGGTACTTGCCTGGCACACATGAGGTCCTGGGCTCAACCTTTACTACCACAGCTGTCCTCTCTATATGTGGGGGGAGGCTGTGTCCCACCCTTGAACTGCTGGATCAGAATCCATAGGCAGAAGTGTTTTCTGTGGCACTGGTGTTGGGGTGGAACCCAGGGCCTCCCTGCACCACTGAGCTGCACCCCGCCCCCATGTCACTCTCTGAACGTCTCGCAGCCACAGTCTCAGCAGAGCCAGGAGTCACCTGGCACAATGCCGCTCACTGAAGGATGTGTTTTTTTTTTTTTTTTTTTTTTTTTTTTTTTTGTGGTGCTGGGGATTGAACCCAGGGCCTTGTGCATGCAAGGCAAGCACTCTACCAACTGAGCTATCTCCCCAGCCCTGGAGGATGTTTTTGACTCATTGTTTTTTTGCGCCTGCCCTCTCCCTGTCCCCTGCTTCACATGCCCTTGTCAGCCTCCTCTCTCCAGGCGGAACAGTTCCACTTGCCACCTTAACGAGGCGCTTGACCCAATGTCCCTTGATTTGCGTTTCTCTGATCTTTTCCCATGATTGAACAAAGATGGTACATTTTTTGGTAGGAATCCCACAATAATGAAGATAAGTCCCCCTGGGAGCATCAGATCGTGGCGTTCAGGATATTGACTCGTCCTGTTACTGGTGGTAATGTCCTTGATCACTTGCTAAAATGGTCTCTGCTGGGCTTCTCCTCCGCACGGGCTCCCTGAGAGCTTCACTTTAATGAAGCTAGTGAGACCAGAACGTTGCAAGCTCATCTTTTAAGATTATCTTCATAGTCTCTGAACTGTTCAAAACAGCCCAGGGGCCTCCTTCGCCCAGAGGCAGCTGGGAAAGCGGAAGTGGGAGGTGCCTTCTCAGGCCACGAGGTTCCAGCTCAGGCCAATCTCTCCCCTCCTCCCCGAGGCCGTGTCATGTACTCAGCTTTGCTCTCTTCTCTCCTCCCCAAGTGCCTCCCTCCCCAGCGGTCCCTCCAGCAGCCCTGGGAGCATCCCCGCCACTGTGCCCATGCAGATGCCAAAGCCCAGCAGGGTCCAGCAAGCGCTTGCAGGTAGGTGCCCTGAACAAGCTGTGCCCCGCAGGGCTTGGCAGGGAGGACGTGGTGGGGTAGGGCCCTTGTCACCTGGATCCCAAGGGGAACCCAAAGGCGCTCCCTTGGGGAGTGAGGCCTCTTTCTGACGATGGTGTACCCCAGGGCGTGAACTTGGGTGCCTGCCCCTTTGGCGCTCTGGTGTTGTGGGACTGGACACAGTACGCTGCTGTGGACCTTACACGTCCTTTTAAATTTTTGAATTGAATTAGATTTAGACCACCTTTCTGTTCTGCAGTGCTGAAGGCAGGGTCCCTCTGGGGGCTCATAGCCGCCTGGCTGTAGCTACATCTGGTCATTTGGTTCCGTTTGGATCATTTATTATCCATACATTTTGACGTTTATTTAAGGTCCTTTTACAATCGGGCGTGGTGGCACTTGCCTGTAATCACACTGCATGGGAGGCTGAGACAGGAGGATCACAAATTCAAGCTAGCTTCAGCAACTTGGCGAGGCCCGTCTCAAAATAAAAAGGGCTGGAGATGTGGCTTAGTGGTTAAGTGCCCCTGGGTTTGATCCCTGGTTCCAACAACCACCACCACAAAACACCAGTAATAAAAAAGAGGGAGGTAAAGGGGAAATACTGGGGAATGGGTGGCATACAATTGTGTAGCAACGAACCCCCCACCCTGTTATATATAACTGTAATGCACCAATGAAAAATATGGGGGAACAATAAAAGGTGGGAGTCTGGGGATGTAGCAGTAGAGCACTTACCGAGCATGTGCAAAGCCCTGGGTTCCATCCCTAGCACCCCAAGAATAACAGAAGCCCTCTTCCGGGTACCAAGGACTCTGTGAGGCCTTTTGTAACTTGGGGATTGTGAGGTATGCAAAAAGTGCAGGTGTGGCAGGGAACCCCATCATTTGCAGCTGGCAGGGGCCCAGGCAACAGTTTGGTTTTATTGAGTCCCGGAGCCTGCAGCGTGGGTAGTGCGGCCTGGTGCAGGGACCTGTGTGGGCCCTGCCATGAGGTCAGTGGCAGGGTGGTGAGGGGAGACCCTGCGTCAGGCACGGAGGCAGGAGCCTTCTGATCTGGTGGCTGGAGCAGGGTGAGTGGAGGGGGGACGGAGGGGGGACGGAGGGGGCCTGCAGGGCCAGGCGTGTGGTGGTGTCACTGGGACAGTGACTCAGGAGTGACTGGGAGCTCTGTGTGTGCCCATGTGTTTCATCCCTGGAGGAGGTGGTGACTTTCATTCCCACTTTATTTTGAGGAAGCTGAGGCTCAGAATTCAAAATCCCCTAATGCGGGCTTGGCACATGCTCTGGCTCAGAATCTGGGTTCTTCCTGTGATACCTGGGTGCTTGTGAGCCTGGTGGAAGCGTTGGACAGGGAGGTGACTGGTGTGGAAAGGCAGTGGGGGTGTGGATGTGCATGAGGGGAGTGGCCTGGGGGAAGAGGAGGCCCTTGGACCCTCCTGGGGGACAGAGGGAGGAGGCTCCTGGAAAGGGACAGCTAGAGAAGTGGTAGAAGATGGGCGTGAGGGCAAGGAACTGGAGGGCGGGAGGAGCCCGGCAGCCTGTCTGTCAGCCCTGCCCTGCTGCTCAGCCATCGGTCTCTTCTGGCCGAGAGGAAAGAGTGAGCAGTCGTGTTGACCAGAATGTCCTGCCCTCCTTGGGCCACTTGGCCCGGGTGCCGTAGGTGAGTGAGATACCAATGCAGAGTGCTGCTGTGGGCAGGGACGTTGGCGACAGAGACGGCTGCGGGTAAATGGCCTGACCTCCCAGCCCCGCCTGCTCTGAGCTGGGGGTCTTCAGTGTAGCACGTTCTGCAAGGGTGGCCACTGAGGCACTGAGGCTGCTGTGGATGTTAAGCACCTTTCTTGGTGGCTTCTAGGTGTGCCTCAGTAGCACTGGCTGACCCCTCTACTCTTTTTTTTTTTTTGAGGCAGGATCTTATTAAGTTGCTGAGGCTGGCCTCACCTAGTGATCCTCTTGCCTCACCTCCCAGGTTGTTGGGATCACAGGTGTGCACCACCGCACTCAGCTCGTTGTTATTTTTTTGCGGTGCTGGACACGGTACCCAGGACCTCACACATTCTAGGCTGGTAGGAAAAGAGACCTCCAAAGTTCAGGAAGTTGGTCCCAGGTGAGAAATAGGAGAGACTGGAGCCTGTTGCCAGATTGCCACCTCTCCTACATTCAAGGCTCAGTGGTACATACCAGGTGGTGGGACCATTTTCTGGGGCACCAGGGAATGAGAGGAGCCCAGCTAGACTCCAAGAAGCAAGGGCTGGATTCAGGAATATGCCACACCTGGCTGCAGAGATGTGAGCATTGGGGACGGGTTTTGCAAGGCAGTTTATAGCCAGGTGGTCTTGTTGTCAGGACTGAGTGCCCCTCTGTGGCTGAAGGAGCTGAGCCTCCAGGTCAGCTCTCCCTCCTTTATGGGGCGGGGCTGGAGCCCACGAGGAAAGCCAGTGGCATCTGCCCAGGGGCCTGCGTCTTACTGCTGCTCCAGAACTTGCCCAAGACTAGCCAGCCAGCAAGGGCGACCCTGGAACCCGATGGAGAGGCCAGAGTGGAAGGAGACAGGCTTGGATCTCAACCCTGGTCACTAGGTGGAGCTGACCTCTGGGTGTCAGGAAGGGGGTGTGTGCAGTTGGGGAAAGCTGCGAGAGGGGCCTCGTCTCCAGGCCTTGGGGGAACCTTCCCAGGGGAGCAGAGGGAAAAGCCCTCAGATGTGAGGGCAATCAACCCCTGGCGGCTCTCTCCGAGTCCCTGCTACTGAGGACAGTGCAGAGGCCCACTCCTGGGCACCCCAGCCCTAGCCACTGCTTGCTGCTGTGGCGATGATGAGTTTGGGGGCCTGGGGTCGTTTTCCGACCTCTCTCAGAGCAGGGGCTGCCTCTCCGGGCATTGGTGTCGAGCCTTCCTGTTTGTGACTTGAGTTCCTGAGACTAGGCCTCTGGTGGACAGAGAGAGAGGACTGCAGTGCCGGCGCCTTGGGGATGTCATCGTTCCTCACAGACACACGGTGTGCCTCCTGCAGACCGCCTACTCCCTGGGTGCTGGCACTTCGTGAGCACTCCATGGAGGGCGTGCTTGGGGACAGTGGAAACTGGAACACACGAGTAATTTCAGGTGGTGAAAATGGTGAGAGGAGGGGCTGGGGCTCAGCAGGAGAGCGCTTGCCGAGAACGCGTGAGGCCCCAGGCTCCATCCTCAGCACCACCTGGTAGGTAGGTAGGTAGGTAGGAAATGTATTGTGTCCATCTATAGCTAAAAAGTCAAGGAAAGAAAAGTGGTAAGAAGAGCAAAGTTGCTGGTCCTTCTGTGAAGGGGTCAGGGAGGGCCTGTGGCCCGCCTGCAGAGGTGGCCCTTCAGAGAGCTGAGTGAAGTGGGGACCTGTTCATTTAGAGGACGAGGACCACACAAAGCCAGTTCTCTAAGGGAAACCACCTGTCCCTGCTCCCTATGTCTTTCTGCCACCTGTGCCTGCTCGTCATTCTGTCTCCCTGACATTTCATTCCCAGGAGAACATTTGAGCCCAGGAACATTGCGGTGACAGAGGAGCAGGAACCTGGTCAGACTGTGGGCTCCCGCCGGGGCCTTCTGCAGTGCACTTTGGTGCCTCCTGCTGAACGGCCACCACAGTGACCCCTGTCTCACTTGGTTGTGCTGTCCAGGCAGATGGCTAGCCTTGGTTCTGTCTCTGACTGGGCATGTTTGCCAAGTTGGGACCTTTGATCCTGTCATGGAGGCCACGGTGGCTGGCCTGGCCTGGCTACCCCTCGTTCCTCTGAATCACCTGGGGGGGCGGGGGCAGCGCTTTTTGTCCCGACTGTCCTGGAGAGGAATGGGGTCCAGGAAGGAGCTTTCCCTGGAACCCTGACATGCCCACTGCCTGAACCAGGTTCCAAGGACTGGGGAATACAGGGTGGCTGAGAAGCCCAGAGCTCCTTTCCTCGAGGGAGGAGGTGCCTTTGAGCCACACTGATCAGTGACAGGGAGGACTGGGGATGTGGTACTGTGGACAGATGGGTATTGAGGGTGTGGCAGGAATGAGGACCTCTAGCAAAATGGTGTGTCCCATGAGGTTGAGTCATCAAAGAGTAGAAGGGGACAGCATGGGGGCAGGGTCCAGCTGGGCAGAGAGGTACACACATCTCAGCCCTGTTGCCAGCTGCCGCTCCTCATGGTGGCACCAGCAAAGGAACCCACAGCTGGAGGGCCATGGGGGTCTCCTCAGTGTGGAAACAGTCCAGAGAGGCCGTGTTCCCACCTCAGCGATGTCTCCAGAGCCACTAAGTAGGCCAGGCGGGGCAGGGAAAGCAGACAGCACCCGTAGAAGACAGGACAGCTGAAGCCAGGAGGGTGTGGCCAGGCCCAGAGGCACCATCTGTAGCCAGCTCTGCCTGAGGCCGTTTCCCTAGCCTGGCTGCACCCTGCCACATTGCCGCATCTGCTCCTGCGCCTGGCACCGGGAGACGCCACCAAGAACTCCGAGGAAGCTTCCTTGGTGGTGATCTCTCTGCTCTTCTAGGGCAGATGGCCTCCCCCTCCCTGCACGCTCTGGGTATAGGCTGTGAAGTTGCTTGGCAGGCACCTGGGGGACTCTGGGCCGGGGCTCTAGCGAGCCCGGCGTTCCACCAGCACTCTGGCTCCTGGCCTGGAACCCAGTCCTGCGGCACAGTGGCACCCTTGAGGGGTCAGGCTCCCCTGCCTGTCCTGATGGCCACTCATGGTGCTGCCAGCTCGGCTCAGCAGGGTTTGTGGACGTCACCTGCCGAATGCCTCCTAACGTGTCTCCCCTCTCTGCATGTCTGATCTCGCACCTGTGCAGGCATGACAAGTGTGCTGATGTCGGCCATTGGACTCCCTGTGTGTCTTAGCCGCGCGCCCCAGCCTGCCAGCCCTCCCGCCTCCTGTTTGGCCTCTAAGAGCCACAGCTCAGTTAAGAGACTGAGGAGACAGGCCGTGAAAGGTAGCTCCTGTTCACAAATGCTCTCTGGCCTCTGCTCAGCCGCCTCCGAGTCTTGCTGCCTCTGGCTCTGCGCACCGGTTTCTTCTTTAACCTCCATGGCCCTTCTCCCTTCCTGTGGCCCTTCTCCCTGCCCTCGCTTGGCAGCAGAGGCAGCTGCTGGGTTCCTGGCATTCCCAGCACAGTCAAAGTGAGAGGGACTTTTCCATGAGGACCCTGTGACTTTGCAGACATCAAGGTGTGGATGAGGTGTGGCTTGGGATTTTGGCATGACTGTCTCTCCAGTGGGCCAGTGTGTGTATCAAGAAAGACCCTCAGGATAGCAGCCCAGGCTCACTGCCCATGTGGGCTCCCCTGGTGACCACTGTCCTGTTGGTCATGTGGCCAGGGCAGAAGGGGTTTCAGCCACAGAAGGTGCTGGGAATTTTAACGCGGTGTGCGTGGAGGAGTCTATGGTAGTAAGCTGTGCACTGTTCTAAGGCTGGACGGTGGCATGACAGATGGCCTTCACGTATCTCGGGTCCCCTGTGGACAGGGGCCTAGGCTGCGGCCCTGTCAGCCTGAGTTTCAGTCTTGGCTCTAGCCTGCACTAGCTTCATGACCTCACGCAGGTTTCTCCATTCATGAAGCTGCACGTCCTGCTGGGTGGGTTGAGAACGAGGAAGAACTGTGAAGTGCTGGGCACGCACTAACAGTGGCAGCCAGGTGTGGAGGGGGCCTGGGGAGAGAGCTGGCTTCGGGGTCCCGAGCCTAGTTCTGGGCTCTGTGCATGCTGCTCTCACCCTGCCTTGGTGCAGGTGGAACAGGGCAGGTGACTGGTGGCCTCCAGGGCACCCAGGTCACTTGGGAAGAACACAGGCTCTCACAGATCCTCTGGCCTCTGAGTTCAGGTGTGCCTCTCGTGGGGTCGACGGGCTCCTGGTCGGCCCCTTGTGAGAACTCTGGCTAATGGAAGCGTCCTCTAGCTCTGAAAGGCTGCCCGGGCGAGGTGGGCCACATGCTAGTCCTTGCAGAGGGGTCCCTGGCTCCCCGAGACTGGCTGAGCCACTAGACTTTTCTAGAACAGAAGACTCTCCTCAGTCTGAGCGGGGAGTCCCAGCCTCCTGGATGGCCTCCCTGTGCCGGTGTTGGTCTGGCTTTCTCACCATAGTGATTGGTGTGGTTCTGAAAGTCTATGCATGCATGGGGGTGTCAAAGGGGATTGTGGGAGGGCGATGGGCTGCTAAGTTGTGCATACGGGGTATGTGGCTGAGTATGGGGCACTTGGGTATATGGGGCATGTGGGGGTCTTTGTGTATGGGGTGTGGATGGATGCCGATGGGTATGTGGGGGGTACCTGTGGATGCATGTGCTTACACATGGGCATGTGGGTATGTATGGGGTACGTGCATGTGTGTGGGCACATGGTTTTGCGTGGGTGCACGTGGAAGCCTGCGGGTGCGTATGGGTATGGGTGTGTATGGGTGTGGTGCGTCCAGGTATGTGGGGGATCCCTTTGCTGGTGGCTCTTGTTCTCAGGTGGCAGCCCTGCTGCTTCACACCAGTGCTAGGTGGGGCTTCCCCATTTCTGATTGGGGGAGCTGAGACTCTGAGGTGATAGGCTGTGGTCACAGCATGAGAGTCAGTCAAGCCTGAGACCCCAGATTCCAGCCTTGCTCCTCCAGGCCACCTTCCCAAATAGTCATGACCCCTCTCTTCCTAAGTCTTTGAGGCCACAGGCTGAGGACCATGAGCTTGGGTTCAGACCAGGAGTCCCTTCCTTTCTGGACTCGGGGACCATGAACCCTAGTGTGACCTTGAGGCAGAATGGGGAACCCTGCTAGGGGTTTTCTTTAGGACTGTGCTGCTTCCCCCTGTCCTCCTTTTGCTCCTGCTGGGCTTGGCCACCCTTCTGAGTGTCACCATTGCCTGGAGAAGCTGGCTGTGCTGATGCTGCCACTGCTGGGCACTTGTGTCCCCCAGGCAGGACTGGGCACCGAGGGAGGTGGGGCATGTGCTCCAGGCAGCCAACCTGCATCTCCCTGCATCCCTGCTGAGTTGCTGAGCTTGGAGTTGAGTAGGCATGTGACTGAGACCCCCCCCAGTTCTGAGACAAGTGGTGTATAGCAACAGCTTCAGTGTGGCTGTCTGCAGTGTGCAGACCTGTAGGATGGCACATGGGCTGGGCCCTAGTGCATTTTCACACAAGAGTGGCGGAAGTGGAATAAACACTGCCAGAAGGTTCTCAGGAAGCTGCCCTTTGGGCCTTCTCAGAAGGGCCTGACGTGACTCGGGGAGTTGTGAGCTGCTGCTCTGTTTCTGCTCCTCTGCCTCCTCCAGGCCACACCGCCTGGCCAGGTTGGGCCTCGAGGGCGGCCTGGCTGGGGCCGTGGGGTGCCCTGCGCCTGCGCCGAGGCTTCCTGGCTTGCGTGCTAACCTTCTGTCTTGGCCCTCTAACGGTTCTTCCTGGCAGCTTGGACTTGGGCCCACCTTCCCTCCTCCCTGGCATTGCGCTCCTGCTTGGTTGCCCGGGACAGCGCTTACCTTCTCATCTCTTGCAGAAGGGGCTCCAAAGCCAGAGCCAGAGCAGGTGATCAGAAGCTACACTGAGGAGCTGAAGACACCCCCAGATGAGGTACGTGTCCTGCAAGTCACGCCTCTGCCAGTGAGAACGCACTTAGCTAAAGGGTCCCCAGCCCAGCCCATAGGGTACCCCTGGTTTCTCTGGGGCATGCGCCAGGCTCCATCTCGTCTCAGCTCCTGCCTCCTGAGGGAGGTGGGCGTTGTCAGGACAAGGCGGCCAGGGCTCCAGGGGCCTGCATCTTCCCACCTCACAGGAGAGCTGTGGGCCTGAGCTCCGCCCTCGGCACAGACCTGTGTGACCTAGGGCCACCCAGGGACAGGGGCCCAGAGATGAGCCTGGACATGTCTGCCCTACTCCTCAGGTTGGCACTGGTGCAGGAGTGAGATGGCCTGTCCAGGTGACCCTGCCCCTCTGACTGTTGAGAGTGTGGTCAGGTTCCTGTACGTAGTAGGCCACCAAGCCTGTTACAGCCACAGTGGAACCCAAACCCCATTCTGCTGAGCTATGTCTTGGGGCCCTGGCATGACTTTCTTCTGATGCTAATAGAGAGTCTTAGAGGTACTGGAGAGGGGTTAAAGGTCAAGCTTGCCAGGCTGGGCACAGTGGTGCACATCTGAAATCCCAGGAACTTGAGAGGCTGAGGCAGGAGGATCACCAGTTCAAAGCCAGCCTCAGCAACTTAGTGAGGTTCTTTCTCTAAATAAAAAAATGTAAAAAAGGACATCTGGGGCTGTGACTCAGTGGTGGAGCGCTTCCCTAGTATGTGTGAGGTACTGGGTTCGATTCTCGGCACTACATAAAAAAAAATATTGTGTCCATTAACAGATAAAAAATATTTTTAAAAATATAGATATATATGTGGGCTGGGGATGTGGCTTAGGGTTCTATCCTTGGTACCAAGAAAACAAACAGCTCTTCAGCAGGCCCTGCCTCACAGGGTCCTCTGCTCCCGAGCGCAGAGGTCAAGACCTGGCCCTGGCCCTGGCCTGGTCTCACCTCCTGCCCGTGCTTGCCTGGTGCCCCTGAAGCTGCACGTGGTGTTCCATGTTTTAGGAAATTCCTGCTTGTCCATCTCACGGTTTCTGGTTCCTTGTGAAAGCCAGCTCCAGAGGCTTCCTCCTCTTCTGTCCTCCCCATCTGGCTATTCCCATTGTCCAAGCTCTGGTCAGCCCTTCATGGCCCAGGTTGCAGTGACTTCTGTGTTCCCAGCCTTTGGAACAGATGCCCCCCAGCCTGATTGTGAACACGGTTGTGGCGTCTGCACCTTTCCCTCTCAGCCTGGCTTCGGTGGCCTGGCCAGCTGTGGTGAGCTGGCCCTGTTTGCTCCCCTGCAGGACTGCATCATCTGCATGGAGAAACTGTCTGCATTGTCTGGGTACGGCGACGTGACCGACAGCCAGACCCTGGGGCCCACGGCCGCGGGCCGCCTCACCAAGTGCAGCCACGCCTTCCACCTGCTGTGCCTGCTGGCCATGTACTGCAACGGGAACAAGGTGTCCACAGTGGCCAGGGGCGGGTGGAGGTGACCCGCTCCCAGACCTCCATCCCTGCATGCTGCCACGGAGCAGGGTCTGGGCAGGGTAGGGTAGCAAGTGTGGAAAGACAGTCCAGGCCTGGAGCCGGCTTGCAGGCCATCTTGAAGGCCTGGCCAGCTGTCCTGGGCTTGCTATGTGCTTTAGGAAGGAAGCCATGGGGGCTGGGCGCCCAGCTCCTCTGGCGGGGTGCAGGGAGGGAGCCTGGCTCCTAGCAGCAGACCCGGCTCACCCCACCTACTTCCACGAACTCCACATTGTCCCTATGCCGTCTCTCTGCAGTCAAGTCTGTGCTTATGGTGAAAACAGGGAGGGGAACCTGCCCACGGTCACCTACTGGTGGTGCAGAGCCAGGCTCCTGGTTCAGGGTCCCTTGCCACTTTACAGGGGAAGGGTCCTGCTGAGGCCCTCAGTGGCGAACCTCTGGCTGCTGTTCCTGTGGAGGGTTTTAACCAGGGTGGGTAGAGGTTGGGAGGACAGTGACAGCCATTCGGGCCTGGCTGGGCCCTGTCTGCAGCGTCCCTGTCCAGCCTGCAGCATCCTGCATGCAGGTCATCAGATCAGTCGCAGGGTTTTCTGCTTGATTTCAAAGGAGATAGACTGGAGACTTGTTCCTGATTTTCCTGCCCAATGCCAGCCTCCCCAACTCCCCGCTTTAGTAAGAACTGCATGGTGAGTGTGGTGTAGAGCTTCCCTTTGACCATAAGCTGTTGGAATTCAGTTTCTGTGAGTGGAGGCTGCCTGGGGGCCCGGCGAGCCGTGCCACCCATCCCTGTGGCTTCTCCACCCACCTAGCAGTGGCCGACTGTCCAGGTGTGGCTGGTACCCGTGGCTCAGTCACTGCGTCTGCCTTGTCTCAGGACGGGAGCTTGCAGTGTCCTTCCTGCAAAACCATCTATGGGGAGAAGACTGGGACACAGCCACGGGGGAAGATGGAGGTGTTCAGGTTCCAGGTGTCGCTCCCTGGCCACGAGGACTGTGGGACAATACTCATAGTGTACAACATTCCTCACGGCATTCAGGTAAGGGGACCTACCACAGGAGAGCCTCTGGGGACTTTGCCCAAGTCGGTCACACCTAGGCACTGTTCTCCTGCCCCGCCCCAGGGATGGGGTGAGGGGATCCATGCTGCCAGCCCCAGGCTCCCCGCTGCCTGAGGCCAGAGCCAGGGAGGCAGGATGTGAAGGCAGCAGTGCTGAGGACTGGGGCTGTGGAAGAGAGGTGGCCCTCTGTCCTTCCCCAAGCCCAGGAGGCCTCCTAGAGACAAGTCATTCCACGTGGACTTGTGCTGGGCAGAGGATAAGGCAGACGAGCAGGAGGAACAGTGCAGGGGACCTGGGGAGCCCCCGGCAGGTTCCAAGGAGTGGGCCAGGCCCCTGTTCTTGAGAAGAACTCTGACCACTGAGCTGGGCTGGAAGTGGCAGGGTCGAGGCTGGATTTCAGGAATGCAAGCGCGAGGCCCCCGGGTCTCGGGAAAGCTGGAGAGGAGCCCTGACCTGCCCTGGGCCTGCCCTGGGCCGGGGCTGGTCTCAGTCTGGGGCAGGGGTGGTCGGAGCCAGATGGGGTCCTGCTTTGGTGGAGTCCTGCTCTTCTGGTCTCCTAACCTTGCACCCAAGCGGAGGGGATGGAGTTATAGGTGGTGCAGCCCTTGTGAGGGCAGAGAAGGGGGCCTGCCACTGCCCCCTCCTATGCCACTGCTCCAGCCAGTTCTTAGAGCCAGCTGCCACCCAGTGAGTAGGTAGAGGGTGTGGAGTAGTGCCTGCAGGGTCATAAAGAAGGGGCAGAGCAAGCCGGGGTCCAGAGGTCTCAGAGCAGAGGAGGGTCTGTCCTCGCTCTTGCAGGGCCCCAGTGTTGTCAAGGAGCGGTGGTGGTGTCAGGCAGATTGGCACGGCTCAAGGGAGGGCGAGCATGGGTGGGAGGCCACATTCGCTTTGGGCCTTTGAGGAGCCAGAGTCGTTTGGTCACTTCAGCACAAGAATGAACCTGCTGGGCGTGGTGGTGCACACCTGTAATCCCAGCAGCTTGGGAGGCTGAGGCAGGAGGATCACAAGTTTAAAGCCAGCCTCAGCAACTTAGCAAGGTACTTAGCAATTCAGCAGGCCCCTGTCTCTAAATAAAATATAAGCAGACTGGTGGTGTGGCTGAGTGGTTAAGCACCCCTGGGTTCAATCCTCAGTACAAACAAAATAAGAATGGACCTGGCCAGGAAGGTGGGGTGGGCCAGTGAGGCTGGGCTTGGCTTCCATGTCCTGTGAGCTTCTGCAGCTGGCCATGGGCCCTCCCACAGCACTCCCATTTTGTTGTCTGTTCCTCTTGCAGGGCCCTGAGCACCCCAACCCAGGAAAGCCATTTACCGCCAGAGGGTTTCCCCGCCAGTGCTACCTTCCGGACAATGTCCAGGGCCGCAAGGTAAAGACTCACCGCCCACCAGCGGCCACACAGAAGATGAGACCTGGGGTTGGACTGGCATGTTTGCCGCTCCTTTCCAAGGAATTGCTGAGGATCCAGGAAGAGACGGCCCGGCCTTCGCAGGGGTGCTCTGTAGGCAGGTGGCTGGGCCGTCCTGTCTGCACTGAGACCTGAGTAGGGACTTTGCAGGAAAAGCCTTCCAGGCAGATGGAACAGCTGGTATGGAGGATTCCAGATGGGCCCGAGGTGGGCAGGAGTCAGACCCTCAGGATGAGGCGGCTGAAGGCTGGGTCTGGCCGCCTCCAGGCCTGCCATGGGAGGGAGTTCTGAGGTCCAGTTTGAAAAGCTCTCCGGCTGCTGGGCAGGTGTGTACTGGACTCTCCGGTCCTTTATTTTTTCTGTGCTGGGAATCGAGGCTGGGACCTCATACGTGCTAGGCAAGTGCTCTATCACTGAGCTGCAGGCCAGCCTGGAGGCTGGGCTCTTCAGTGGCCAAGTGTGGAGGCCAAGGTCAGTGAGGAGGGAGGCAAGCAGCTCGCCTGGACAGACATTGGGAGGGCAGACTCGAGGTGGCTCCTGAGTTATGGCTGAGTGACCGTGTAGGAGGCAGTGCTGGCTGCCAGGGTGGGGAGGGCAGGGCCGGGCGCAGGCTGTCACATCAGTGGTCAGCGTTCTGGGGGTCCTGCTGATGGGATTCGGTGCTGGGCCTGGGTGAGTGCATCTCGGTTAGTGGAAGGGCAGGGCCCCGCGGGCCCCTCAGGCCTTCCCTTCTCCTCGGCAGGTCCTGGAGCTTTTGAAGGTGGCCTGGAGGAGGAGACTTATCTTCACAGTTGGGACGTCCAGCACTACGGGCGAGACGGACACAGTGGTGTGGAACGAGATCCACCACAAGACAGAGATGGACCGCAACGTGACAGGCCATGGCTACCCTGACCCCAACTACCTGCAGAATGTGCTGGCCGAGCTGGCCGCCCAGGGCGTGACCGAGGACTGCCTGGAGCAGCAGTGACCCCCAAGCCCCCGTGGCCATGTGGCAGCCGCCCAGCCCCATGGCTGCCTGGGCCGCCCCAGGGGGCGGGCAGGAATGTGCCTTTGCTGAGAGGGGCACACGGGTGCCAGGGGTGCAAGGAGCCAGGCTGGTGCCTGCCCTGCCCTCTCCTCCTAGCGGGGAGGGAGTTCTGTGGGAGTTGGGCCACCCTGGGGTGTTGTCCTTGTGGGGACCTGAGACGCAGCTACCTCAGTGCAGGGACGGGCCCTCCAGCCTTTGGAGGGCTACTCTGGGCCCCAGCACCCAGGCCTGGCGTGGGGTGAGTGCAGAGCACCCCTCCCCGGGCGAGGCAGGCGTGGGTTCTGAATCAGCTTCTCATACCTCAGATTTTGTTTGCAATAAAGGCCTTGTAGCCAAAGCCCACAGGCTTTGTGTTCCTAGTGGATGCGACTGTGTGGGGGAGATCTGGTTCCCACAAGTCCACTGCGCCACAGCAGGAGAGTGTCATGCCCGTTCAGCTCCCATCTGGTAAAGGACGGTCTGCGGGAGCTGGGGAGCCGGGGAACCCAGCACGCTGACCATTGAGCTTCCCTGCTGCCTTCCTCAGCTTGCAGCCCCGGCTCTGCAGAACCCCTCCTCCCACAGTGGCCCTGGTTTACAAAACTGCACAGGGCCAGGTGCAGATGAGGACACAGAGGGCCAAAGGTTCAGTGACTGGCTCAGGCAGAACACCAGCCAGGAAGCCTGAGGTCTTGACCCTTGTAGAGAAGGAACAGATAGCCCCAGTCAAGACCTCTGCTTCCCCAGTAGAAAGTCTGGGGCTGGGGATGCAGCTCAGTTTGTAGAGCGCTTGCCTTGCATGCGCAAGGCCCTGGGTTTGATTCCCCAGCCCTCTCCCACCCGCAAACCCCCCACCCCGCACCAAGCAGAGCCAGATATGACTGTGGTGGACTGGAGGCACTTCAGTCTTTGTGAGCCCTTTCTCTATTTAAAAACAATTAAGAGGGAGGGGGCTTGTGATCCCAGTTAACTCAGGAGCCTGAGGCAGTGAGGCAGCAGTTCAGGTTCAAGCCAGCCTGGGCAACTTTGGGAGACACTGTCTCAAAACAGCCGAGGCTCCCGTGTGCAGTGTGAGTTGAAATGCATTCTGCTGTCGGGTAATATTAATTGGAACAAATTTTAAAAATAAAGCCAGTCAAGGGTGTAGCTCAGTGGTAATGCACACATGGGTTCAGCCCCCCTTTCAGCAAAAATTCTACTTTACAAAACAGTACCAAGATGAATATGTTGATGCATTTAGAGGGTTTTCTTCTAAGGTTTACATTGGTTTTCCTTCTGATTTTGATTTTAAAAGAAAACATTTTTCTGGGCCCCTAAAAGTATCGTGAGCCCACAGTGCAATGATATGCGGGTATTTAGCTCTAGAGGAAGGGCAGTGTGGCCTGACAGACCCACAGCTGCGCTGGACACCACACCTCGTGGTTCCATGAGACTGTCTCAGCACAGGTGGGGTAGCACCCCAGATGTTCCTGCTCTCTCTGCCTTCCTAGTTTTTTTGTTTTGTTTTTGTGCTGGGAATTACGCCCCACAGCACTATACCACTGAGCTACATCCTGAGCCCTTTTTGTGCTGAGCCTGGCCTCAGGTAATCCTTCTGTCCCAGCCTCCCCAGTTGCTGGGATTAGGGGCACCGCAGACCCCTGACTCTGGTCCCTCAAGTCTTGGTACTTCACCAGTGAAGGACACAGAATTAGGATGGAGAACACGCGTGATTAGTGATAAGGGTCTCATCCAGGATATTTAAAGAACTCTCGGCACCTCAGATGGCAACAAAGTAACTCAATTTAAAAACGGACAGAATGCTTGCTTAGCAAGTATAAAGCCCTAGGTCCGATGGATTGCACTGCAAGCAAAGGAAAAAAAAAAAAAAAAAAAAGGCAGGCACAGTGGCACAGGCTTGCAATCCCAGCTGTTCAGGAGGTCGAGACAGGAGGATCACAAATTAAGAGGCCAGCCTTGGAACTTAATGAGGCTCTTATCTCAAAAAGGACTGGGGGACTAGTGTGTAGCGCAGTGGTAGAGCACTTGCCTAGCATGTGGGAGGCAACGGATTCGATTCTGAGCACTGCATGTAAATGAATAAAGGTCCATCGACAACTAAAACACTTTAACATGGGGGAAGGGCTGGGGATGAAACTCAGTGGTACAGTGCCCGGGTCCCATCCTCCAGAACAACAAAAGGAGAAGAAACCTGCAAAAGGTCAGCCGGCGTGTGAAAAGATGCCAGGGCCCTTGGTGGAGGAAGCGCTCGTCAATACCACCTCAAAACGAGCAGCTCGGACTGGGGAGATAGCTCAGTTGGTAGAGCACTTGTCTCACAAGCACAAGTCCCTGGGTTCAATCCCTAGCACTGCAAAAAAAAAAAAAAAAAAAAAAAAAGACCCAAAAAAATAAGAACTATTTTCATTGGCTGCACTCAGGACTCTAGTTTCTTTACACAGGGTCGCAGAGAGGGAAGGATGTTTTTTCTTCTCCCAAAAATGTGCTTGCCTGTCAAAACGAGCAGCTCGGGAGGCGCGGGGCACCCATCCAGTGCTGGTGGGAACGGAAAATGCAGCCGCTTGGGACGGGCAGTGCCGCCCCCAGGGACCTACCCAGGTTGAGATGACCAGAACACAGAAACAAGTCGCAAGTGTTCTTGGCCACGGTGTTTGTCGTAGCCCCAAAGTAGAAACACCCAAGTACCCTGCACCTGATGGACATTTATGTCTGCATGCGGTGGCCGACTAGCTTAAAAAGGACACCACGGATGCTGAGAGGAGCACATGGGGAGTGGCCCCATTGTCGTGGAATGCCCATGATAGGCAGGTTCATGGAGATGGAAAGATGAGTGGTGGTTAGAATGAGCCGGAAGGGAAGCGGCTGTTGAATGCAGAGCGCACACTTTTGGGGTTGTGGCACTTTGGGATCAGTGGCAATAGCTGCACAATGCCGTGCCTGTATTTAAAACCACTGAGCCGGGCACAGTGGCACAGGCCTGTAATCCCAGCAACTCTGGAGGCTGGGGCAGGAGCGTCACATGTTCAGGGTCAGCCTGGGCAATTTAGGGAGACCCTGTTTCAGAATAAAGAATAAAAAGGACGGGATTTAGGTCAGTGGAAAAGTGCCCCTGGGTTCAATCCTGAGTACCAAGAACAAAGCCACTGAGCTGTGAATTTTATAGTATATGAGTTATAGCTTAAAAGGCGTGGTGATGCTCACCTCTAATCCCACTGATTTGGGAGGCTGAGATGGGAGGATTGAAAGTCCCTGGCCAGTCTCAGCAACTCAGTAAGATCCTGTCTTAAAAAAGTGTGGGGGTGCTGGGAAGGTAGCTCAGTGGTAAGGCACCCCTGGGTTCATTCACCAGCAGCAAAGTGAAAAAAGAAAAAGCGAAATAAGTACCTGCAGGGAGTGAGAGAGATGGAGTGAACCAAACCACTACAGAGCTTGCCCGCAGTCGAGGGCTCTACAGTCCCTTCTGAGTCCAAGTTCCTCCTCTGGACAAGGGAAAGGGGGCCTCATGGCGGTCAGGGCCCAGAGAAGGCAGCAGGGCCAGGGAGGCTGCCTGGGGGCTGGAACGGGCAGGTTGGGGCTGCCCTGCCCTCTGCCCCCCACTACTTGCCTGGGTGGGGCTGGAGGACAGAGAAAAGGAAGCTCCTGGCACCCAGGGTGCAGGAATCTCAGGCATGTTGCCCTGAGTCCAGGTTTCCAGAGGCTGGGCCTTCCTCCCCAGCACTGGGAGGCTGGGTGGGACCCCCATTCCGACAGGGCTCTGGGGCGGCTGGGGGTCATCTGAGGCCCTGAGCCCAGCCAGCCCCCTCCCTCTGATGGGCTGGACTTCTGGAGGGAGGCTGGGGGAAACATTAACATTTACAGGTCTTTCCTGCCTTCGCTGGAAGCCTGACTAACCAGCTCCTCCGGGCCCAAGGTGCTGGGGGTGGGGTGCAGCAGGAGGCAGCCAGACCGGCCCCTGTGCTCGCTCCCGGGTGCTCCGGGTGCTGTGCTGGCTGTCATGGGGCTCCCCAAGAGGCAGCCTGGCCCTTGGCTGCTGCTGCTCCTGGTGCTGAGCTGGCTCCAATCCAGCCTGAGCCTGGGTGAGTCGGGGTCCTGGGGCGGATGCACCTGGCCAGACCCAGGGTGCTGGGGCACCTGCCGGGGAGATGAAACCCTGGGAGCCCAGCACCTTGGCTTGGGAGAGACAGTCTCCAGGTCGTGGACTCCAGGGTCCTCCTGCCAATCTGTGCTGCTCACTCTTGTCCCCATGGCTACAGAACTGATCCCCTACAAGCCGCAGGTAGCAGCCTGGGACCTGGAAGGGAAGGTCACAGCCACCACGTTCTCCCTGGAGCAGCCGCGCTGTGTTTTTGATGGGCATGCCAGCACCGTGGACACCATCTGGCTGGTGGTGGCCTTCAGCCACGGTGTGTGGTTCAGGCCCGGGGCCTGGGGAGAGGGGCGAGGGCCCAGGAGAGCTGCGGGGTCCTGGGAAGCCCTCCCCAGTACCCTCGGGTGGGTGGAGGGGGAGGTGAGGTGGGCCCTACCCCAGGAGCTCTCAGGATGGCAGAGTCTGCTTCGCATGAACCTCATAGGGAGGGGCTGCCTGGAGGGGCTGAGGGCTGGAGGCTGTGGCCGGGTGGCTGAGGGCAGTGGAGGCAGGAGGCAGGGAAAGGCCGTCTCTCCCTTCTTGCCTGTCACCTGCTATCCTTCAGCCTCCAGGGATTTCCAGAACCCGCAGACCCTAGCGGAGATCCCCGACTCCTCACGACTGCTGACCCATGGCCACTACATGACGTTGCCCCTGTCCCTGGACCAGCTGCCCTGTGAGGATTCGGTGGGTGTCCGTGGAAGTGTCCCCCTGCTGCGGGTGGGCAATGACTTCGGCTGCCGGCAGCAGCCCTACTGCAACGTCCCGCTCCCTGGTCCTGGCCCCTACAGGTGGGTGGTCCCGCTCGCCCTGCGGCCTGGGCTTGGGGAGGAGGAACTTCTGGGGAGCCGGGGTTGAGACCGGCCCCTCCCACCCCGCCCCACCCAGCTGCAGGGCAGTGGGTGCACAGGCCCCTCCCCTTGGCCTCAGTTTACCTCCCTGGAGGAGGGGGCAATAGTACCATCCCAGTTGGGCATCAGGCAGAAAGAAGCCTTTCCAGAGACCCCAGAGGGGGAGGTGGGCAGCAGGGCAGCCGGGATCTCAGTCAAGGTGAGTGTGTGTGGGGGGCAGTCCAGGCAGAAGAGATGGTTCCCATCCCCTTTTTCAGATGAAGAAGCTGAGGCACAGGCAGCCGAGTGGCCTGTTGCGGGTGGGGTGGAGCGTCTCCATCCCCCCTGCTTCCTCTGCCCTCTAGGCCACTCTCCAGGGCCCACCTTCCCCCCAGCATACCCGCTGGGCTTCCAGCCTTGCTCGGTGGGTCCCAAGAGCTCTAGGGTTCCCGCCACAGCCAAAACAGCAAGGCAGCTCCTCCAGTCTGCTCGGAACCCTCTGCAGCCTGGACTCTGAGCAGACCCTGCCCAGGACCCCCGCCTTTGCCCCTGGGTGCCTCTGTAAGAGGGGGCCGAAACCTTCCTGTCACTGCCCAGAGTCACTGCCCAGATGGATGGGGCTGCTGGTCAAGTCAGACGGCCAGAGAGGCCTCCGCAGGTCCCCCTGGCAGGGCCAGGCTGCCACTGGCACCCAGTGAGAAAAGGGCCCCGCCCAGCACAGGAGAGTTGCTGGGACTTGGCCAAAGGTGGTGGAGGCCTCTGGGTCTCACCCCTGCTCCCCCGCTGCTCCCTGTCCCTAGCGTGAAGTTCCTCCTGATGGACGCCAGTGGCTCACCCAAGGCTGAGACCGAGTGGTCCAATCCCATCACTCTCCACCAAGGTAGTCTTGGGGTGCCGTGGCTTCCGTCTACCCGGGGGAGCTCACCGGCCTCTGGGCCACCTGGTCATTTTCAGTTCACCGGCCTCCGGGCCACCTGGTCATTTTCTGCAGTCATTCCGGTCTCCCTCCCTGTTCCCGTGGGTGGGGCTGAAGTCAGGCCCAGCACCATCTGAGCCGTGTGCTGGGGTTGCCCATCAGCAGGGCACCGGCTCTGTCCACCTCTTGGATGCCCTGCTGGCTCGTCTTGGGCAGAAAGCGTCCTCTTATTATGGGAACCAGTCCTGGGCCTCCTTTCCTGGGCGTGAGGAGAAGGGGTTGGGCATGAAGGAGACCAGAGTCAGCATCAGGGCTGGCTGGGTGGGGGTGGAATGGAAGGTTCTAGGGGCTTCTCTGAGCAGGGCCCAGAGGGGTGAGCGTGGGCCACACAGCAAACTTAGCGTGTCCGGGAAGGGAGTTGTCTGGGTGATGGGCTACCAAGGCATTGGGGTGAGGGTCTTGTCATCTGAAGACCTTGAATGCTGGGTTCCAAGGAGCAGGGCAGTGACATGGTCAGTCCTGAGGTCTGCAGCAGTGTGGGGCCTGGGTAGGGCAGCCTAGCACTGAGATGGACAGATGGATGGGTGGGCTCAGGAGGCTGTCTGGGTTCAGAGGCATGAGGGTGGATGGGGAGGGAGGGAGGTGACAGAGTCCTGTGTGTGCAGGGAAGGCCCCAAGCTCCATCGACACGTGGCCTGGGCGGCGGAGTGGCTGTATGATCGTTATTGCCTCCATCCTCTCTACCCTAACGGGCCTCCTGCTCCTGGCCTTCCTAGCAGCCTCTACCATGCGCTTGTGAGTGGCAACACCCACGGGCCCCTCTCCCACCCAGAGCCCTTCTCTGTCCCTGTCCAGGCACCTGGGAGCCTCCCATTTACACTGTGCTTGGTCCTTGGCTCCTTCCGGGGAGGGTGCAAGAACAGCAGCCTGTGCCTGTCACCTGGGAGGCCGAGAGGATCCAGCAGGTCCCCTGAGGACAGGCCCTTCACTGTCCTCTGCCCAGGCCCCCCTCTCTCCTGGGCCTTATCTTCCCTCTGTGAGCTGCTGGGTGTCTTAGCAAACTGGTGCCAGCGCAGGTAGTCAGGGTGGTCACCTGGGAGAGGCAGGTCTTCAGCTGGTTCTGGAAGGGAGGGAGAGGGAGAGCAGGGGCTGCCACAGGCGAGCGTGCTGGGAGGGGAAGCAGGCCCCAAGCGGGCAGTCCCCTGCCCAAAAGGACATAGTGCCTCCTCCTCCTTTCCTGTCCAGCTCCAGCCTGTGGTGGCCCGAGGAGGTGCCCGAGCAGCTGCGGATCGGCTCCTTCATGGGGAAGCGTTACATGACCCACCACATCCCGCCCAGCGAGGCTGCCACGCTGCCTGTGGGCTGCGAGCCCGTCCTGGACCCCCTCCCCAGCCTCGGCCTGTAGCCTGGGGCTGGGGCCTGGGCTGTGGTGGGCAGGGGACAAATGCAGGGAGCTCATTCCACACCCCCATGTCTGCACACGCGCCCCTGTGGGGAATCCCAGGTCTAGCTACCCCAGGCATATGTAGGTGCTTGGGGGGGCCGTGGTCACAGCCTGACTGTGAGCGAGGCTGGAGGCAGGTGGACTGGCAAATTGATCCAGAGCTTGCAGATGCCAGGGGCCAACCTGCTGAGGGCCTTGCTCTGCCCTGGGTAGGGCATGGGCTGGGTCCATCCCAGGGCATATGAAGCCCCGGTCACCCTCTGTACGCCCATCAGCTGTGGCTGGGACGCAGCCTTCAGAGGCATCTCTGCTGTCTCTGAACACTGGCTGTTTCTGAGGGTGGGAGTCACCTGCCAGCAGGTCAGACAGCAAGGATGGACATTATGACTAGCCAGCTAGATTCCGGCCACCCCTCCAAACCCTTTTTCCCCCACAATGGCTCATGCACTCATCCACTCACCCCACATCCTTTATTGAGCATCTGTTGTATGTGACGCAGTGTTGACATGGGGACCCAGGCGAGCAGATCCTGATCTCAGGGATCTCCCTGCTCTGAACCTCAGACCACCGCGTGTCCAGAGGTGACCTGTTACTGTGGGGTGTCACGTCCTTCGTCCTTCACATGCTCTCGAGCTCACACACATCCTCAGTCAATCACCCTAGTGGATCCTCTGGGGTCCTGAAGACCCATCACGAGAAAGGTCGCACTGCAGACGCCCAAGTTTCCGCCCGCAGGGCTAGGGGTTCCCGCCATCGCCACACGGGGGCGCCGGCGCGCCGTGGCCAGGTAGCCACAGGGCCCGCGCGCATGCGTAGTTTTGTTCACACCCGCTTAAGCGATCTGTGGTCCTGTGGCTTCCTGGCCTCAACTGGCCAAGCCAGAGAACTTGCGGGCACAGTCCCGCGGGCCCCTGAGCGCCTACTCTGCAGGCCGAAGTCCACCCGGCCGCAGCGATTTCCTCAAGGGAGATGTTGAGGCTCGGTGACATTCTGTCCAGCGCTGCACACCGCCCTGTGTCCCCTGGGCTGCGCGCTCGGGCCCTGCCTGACCGAGGCTCCCAGCACAAAGGCCCTTGCCCGCCCCCTTTGGAGGTGAATAAATGTGGCCTGACTTCTCCATGACTGGAGTGACGCCTGTGCTGGCAATGGGACAGAAGCATGTGGCGCCAGCTCCCCGAGGACGTCCCTTGGGGTGTCCTATCTCTGAGGCCACAGAGAACCCCGCGAGCATTTCAGGGCCGGGCAGCAGCAGCGCATGCTGGGTTTGCGAATCCACTCAGCCATGTTCCCACCAGGCTCACCCTTCCGTGGAAAATCTTCGCTTGGAAGTGGGTGAATCCCTCATCTCCGAGGTCTGTCCCCCATGTTTCCTGCGCCCCACCAGCCACAGACCTCCGGGTTTAGACAGAAGCAGTGTTGTCTGCTGCCCTGGCGGCCTGGGAGGCATCTGGCCATGGAGCCAGCCCCTTTGGGAGACTACTTTGGAAACCCGGCTGCTGAGGAACCTCCTGGGAGAGGATTCTAGGCCTCCCTGTCCCCAGCCAGCTGTCTCACCTGCACTGGTCCTGGAAGGCAGGACAGGGAGGAAGACCAGCTGCTGGCATTTGCCAAGTGAAAAGATAAGCGAAGCCTCCCAGGGCTAAGGGTCAGCTGGGAGCAAGCATAGCCAGACTTTGTGCACCTGGGGCCTCCTGTGCCAGCCTCTGTGGATCCCAGGTGCGGCCCACGGCTTCCCCAGTGGGCTCACGGCCCTCCCTCCCTGCAGCCTCCCTGACCCTTCAAGGAGCTATTGTCAGCCACTCTGGCTTGACCACGGACACTACCCCATGCCAAACAGACATGGCAACAGCATGAGGTGAGGACTGAAGGACAGCCCAGGGAATCCAGGGGGATACTGGCCTCAGCTGAGGGTCAAGGGGGCTTCCTTGGGGTCACTTCCAAGCTGAGTTTTGAAGGGCAAATGGAAGTTAGTGGAGTAGAGAGGAGAAGCACGGAGAGGAGAGCGCCACTGGGAGAGGCCAGCTGTCCACCATGCAGTGGCGTGGGTGGTGTGGGGCAAGGGTGGCAAAGGACACTGAAGGACAGAAAGACACAGGCCTGAACCCGCAGGTGAAGGGGACCAGAAAGGAAGGGGTGGATCCCAGAAATACTCAGGTGGCTGTGAGGATCGAGGGGTGAGGGGGAGGAAGGAGGCCGTGCTGGGGTTCCGTTGAGGGGAAAGGCGTGAGCACAAAGCTGAACCCCATATGCTCCACGATGTGGTCACACCACCCCAGCAGACCGCAGGGACCCAGGGGACGCCATCCTGACAGCTGGAGGTCCCACAAGGACATTAGTAAATTGCTAATATTTTGCAAAGCCAGAAGCCTACCTTACCACAGCTGGAGGCCACCCTGGGAGGCCGCTTGACCCCACTGTTCGGACCCTGACTGTTCCCATCACCACACCAAAGCATCACAGAATCCCGGACCAGTGCCCACAGGCCCTGCCACCCTGGACCCCAGGGAGCTGGGCCAGAGCCTCCTGCCCCAGAGTCACGTACAAGAGGACCTGAGCCCAGCCCTCTCCAGCTTGGGACAGCCTTGGGCAAAACACAGAGAACGGGCCATGGCATTTTCAAGAGCCCTTTAGTAAGTGGTGTAAATATCCCCAGGACTGTATTTGAGGAAGCAGCCCTGTCCCTGTGAAGCCCCTTCGGAGAGTTAATGACTCAATGGTTAAAAACAGGAGCAGGTGAAAAGGAAGATCAGTGATGGGCGTGACTGTCAGATGACTCATCAGGCCCCAGATCCAGAGTCAGGACAGGCAGGCAGGGACAGGCCCCCTGGGACACCTCCCTCTCTCCCTCTGCTGTCGCCCCACTTCTACTGTCTCCACCATCTGTTTCCCTCATCCCCACTAGCCCAGGGCCAGCCGGCTGCCCTCGTGCTGCCATCCCCACTTCCACTCCTGACCCCCACACCCATTCCCCTCCCAGGATCCAGGGAAGCCATGTAACAAGCTGACCGTGTTGAGTCTTTGCTCGTGACTTTCAGGGACTTCCTGCTGCACGCACAGTCTAGGTTGGTCATCTCAGATTCAAGGGTCCCAGGTCTCATCCCTTGCTCCCTGTATACCAGACATACAGACCCTTGTTTAGCCTCTAGTGCCACAGGATCTTTGCACACATTTCCCTCTCTTTGTAAAACACTCCCACTTCATGCTGTATCCTCTGGTCCATTCCTCAGCTCCACTCCAGCACCTCTTCTTCAGGAAAGCCCTTCCTGACCCCTCGGCTTTCCTCGAGAGCTGTGCATTTTTCTCTCTCAGTAAGTTGTTTTAATTTTGTAAGTACACATTTAAAACAGAGCACTGTATCGCAGGGGGCGCAGGTGCTGGAAATTGCACCTGGGGCCTGGTACATGGTCAGTGCGCCCTCTCCCACTGACCCATGCCCCAGTCCTTAAACTGCAAGCCTCTGTATTTCCCCAACTTGACCATCGACTCCATCGGAGGGCAGAGAACAATGTTGCCTGGTTTGCCCACCGGGGCCCTCACAGAGATGCCCCCTAGTAGATGCATAACAAATATTCCTTGACTGTACAGCTTTTAGAAAAGGCCAAAGCAGCAGGAGGATGGCCATCTATCAACCAAGCCCAGGAGAAAGGCCACAGGAGAAACCAGACCTGCCCAGACCTTGACCTTGGGCTTCCAGCCTGCAGTACTGGGAGGACATACATTTCTGTGGGTTAAGCCACCCGGTCTGTGGTCTTTGACTGTGAGGCTGATACACCCCATTGTCGCGGTCCCCTCTGCCATGTCCCGTGTGGAGGAGGAAAGTGTTGGCTGCCGGAGGAGGGTGTTGGCAGTTTTTCTGTCTCTTACCCAGAAAACTTACCTACTCAGTAAACACACAAGAGCCAACGCTCTTTATGAGAGGGGGCCTGACGGTCCGGCCATACCAGCTCTGGCCTCTACAATATCCAAGTGGCCCAACTCTCCTTTATTTATAATATGCAGGTAAAGGGGCAAGGAATGGGAGGAGCTTCTCCTGTGATGGACAGGATAGGGTGGAGCTAGGGGAGCATCCCCTTAGAGGGAAAATTCCAGAAGGAGACAGGGAACCACTTCCACACAGCGCCACCTACTTCCCCGCAGTTCCTAGGAGCCAGGCCTCTGCGTCCCACGGTTCAACCTCATCTGGTTCTGCTAAAGGAGGATGGCTTCCCACACCCCATGTTATACTGTCCTGAGGCCTGGACATCAGTGGAGGTGGGGTGCACAGGGTGGTGTCAGTAATGGAGCCCTGGAGTGATGGACACCCAGAGTGATGGACACCCGGAGGGATGGAGACATGGAGTGATGGAGACATGGAGGGATGGAGACATGGAATGATGGACACCTGGAGGGATGGAGACATGGAGGGATGGACACCTGGAGGGATGGAGACATGGAGGGATGGACACCTGGAGGGATGGAGACATGGAGGGATGGACACCTGGAGGGATGGAGACATGGAATGATGGACACCCAGAGTGATGGACACCCAGAGTGATGGACGCCCGGAGGGATGGAGACATGGAGTGATGGAGACATGGAGGGATGGAGACATGGAGGGATGGAGACATGGAGTGATGGAGACCACAGAGTGATGGAGACCATCTTTGACTGACATCCAACAGGCAAAGAAGAAGGCAGCACCTTCCAGGTGGAGGGAACTGTATGTGCAAAGGTTTGGAGGCTGGATGGGGCCTGAGGTGACATGCTGCCCCAACCAAGGCCTTTACGATGGGCTTGGACGAGCACAGGCCAGAGCCTGCCTGCCTCAGGCCCTCCCCAACTATCTGCACCGCCTCCCCTGTAGTTAGAGAAGCTGGAAAGCACTTGCAGCCATGCCTGGCCCTCCCCCATACGTCCCCTTCCATCCCCCATGCTTGCCTCTGTCTGAGCGCCCTGACTTCTGGGAACGGAGCCCAGGCAGTGACAGGAGTAGAGGGTTCTGTCCTTAGGCCTTATTTGCTGTGTGAGCGTCGCCAGGTAGCCTGGTCATCTCCCCAGCCTCAGTTTCCCCTCTGTAAAATGAGTGTTCGCCTCAGATTTGAAACTCCTTTTGGGTTCATACTTTAGTTTCAGCCTCCCTGAAACCCCACTCCCTGTGGGTGACGCAGGCCAGAGTAACCCAAGGGAAAGAATGCGTTGCCCTTGGCAACCATTTTCTCCCTGGCTTCTCCCCCTGAGGGACCGAGAAGAATGTCCCATGAATCATCCTGGCCTCTCCCTTTTCTTCTCCAGCCCCCTCCTATTTTCCTCCAGCAGAGGCGGCTCAAGGTGGGGGAGGGGTGGAGCGTGGGGGGCTAAGGGATCCTCTGGGCTCAGGTGTTTTCCCAGCCCCTGTGCCTGGAGCCCTGTCTGCCACTCAGGCCCAAGCCCACGGGCCAGGGCAGAGAATGGGACTGGGGCTGAAAGGGAGTCACATCACGGGACATCTCTGGGTGCCTCTTTCTCTCTGGGTCTTCTGCAGGCAGACCTGAGGGCCCTGACCAAACCCAGCCCAGAAAGTCCAGTGTAGGGGACAGGAGGAATGGCGGGGGCAGCATGGGCAGTGCTGGGAGCCAGGGGGGCATCTGGCCCAGCCTGGGGATGGGACACACAGGGGCCTCAGTGGAGGCCGTGGCATCAGAGCTGGAGACTTGGCTGAGTTTGAGGGGAGGAAGGTAGGAATGGGAATCACTGTGGGTTCGCTGAGAGGCAGCCTGCCTGGGTGAGGAGCTCCGGATCTGGGGGTGGAGAGAGTAGGCAGGAGAGTAGGGAGGAGAGGTGGCCTGAGGCAAGGCAAGGAGGGCCCCCCACCATCCAGGTAAGGGACTTCCTAGTGATGTAGGACAGGCTGGATTAGGAAGGTGGAATGAGTGACCAGGAGAGGCCTGTCCAGGAGGTGGGCTGGAGCCAGGCCTGAGGACCTGTGTCTCCCCTGGATTCCCCACCCAGGTACCCCCAGGGGCGGAGATGCTGCTGAGGTGGGTAGTAAGTCTGTGTCCCACCCTCTTTCCCCCAACAGCTGCACAGTGGCTGGCATCCAGCCACTTAGGTTTCAATGCAGAGGGACTCAGAACTTCAGAGAAACCTCAGGCCTTGCAGGCCTCTTTCCAAGCTCAGACTTCTGCAAAAACTGGGATTAAAAATGAATTTAGAAAGTCTTTGCTGCCTGCATCCTGTCTCACTTGGACCCCTGCAGTAGCTTTCCCCCTGGGTACCCCTGAATTGGATTGAACAGTGTTCCCCCCAAATCCATGTCTAACTCAGAATCTGTGAACGTGACCTTACTTGGGAATAGGATCCTTTCAGATAAGATCAGCTCAGACTGGATTAGAGCAGGCCCCACCTCCAGTGTAAGAGGCGATTCTCCTCTAGAGCCTTCAGAGACAGCATGGCCACACTGACACCTTCATTTCAGGCTTCTGGCCTCCCATACATTTATGCTGTTTCCAGCCACCCAGCTTGTGGTCATTTGTTATAGCAATCCTAGGAGACTAGCATAACCCCTGCAATGATTCCCCCCACTGCAGTGAGAGAGATCCTGTGTGTGTGTGTGTGTGTGTGTGCATGCACACGTGTGTAGCACTGGGGCTGGAACCCAGGGCCTTGCACGTGCCAGGCAAGCGCTTAACCACTGGGCTACATCCCCTACCCCTGCTAATTCCTATGGGCCATGGCCTTTCTCTGCTCTGACCCTGCAATACCCACTTCTCATGGCCAAAGCCATAGTTCTGACAAAACACGAATGGCCCTATGCCATCTGTACCATCCCTTGGCTTTGCTGACCTCATCTCTAACCCCTTCTTATGCTCCCTGATTAACCCTAACTATGCTAACCCCGCAAACCCACCACCATCAAGATGCTCCCTCCTCAAGGGCCATGGTGGTTTATTCCAAGGATGGGCACCAGCAGATCCCCCCATATCCCTGTGCACATGGCACCTCCCATCAAGAGTGGCCTCCCTGGCCTTGCCCCTGGGTTAAAAGGTGGTTTGCTCTGGCCATGATGTGCTGCCTTAGGGACACCTGGCCCAAAAAGTCTTCTCAACTTCCATTTTTTCCCTCTTAAGTTCTTGTTGCTATGGAAAGAGGCTTAGGCTGAACCACTCAATGATGAGAAACCTCGTGAAGAGAAAGGGAAAAGAAAGTTAAAAAACGGAGAGGGGGCAGAGATCCTGCAACCCTGGGCTGTCCACTCATCCCAAACATGCCTCGTCAGTGAAGCCAAGCTCAGAGTGTGGTACAGCTGCATGAGCTGCCTGGACCCATGCCACATGGATCCTAAGAACCACCCAGCTGAGCCCAGTCCACCTACAGAACCGTGAGAGATGAGCAAATGCCGTTGGCAGGCTCAGAGTTTGGGAGGCACTTGTTACCCGGCAGCAGAGTAGGGAACCAGGGCTTGGCAGCTGCTGAGGCTGCCACCATCAAACACTTTCTCAGCTTGCTCTGTGGGTGTCCCTTTTCTGGTTCATATGCCACCTTGGCAAGGTCCCAAGAACTCCCTGCCTAAGATGGCTCCTGTCTTCCACCAGGCCCACCTCCTCGCCCTGGTTTGGGTTCCTTGGAGCCTGTTCTGCAGCTGACGCTCCATCTTGCCTGAATTTGTTCGTGCAGTGGTGGTCCCTCCCACTGGGCTGTCCCCTCCATGAGGGTGGGACTTGGGTTCTGTTCCCTGAGGCATCACTATGCGATGCGGAGCAGGGGATCTGTGGCTGTCTTGGAAGTCGTGAATGGATAAGGTCCTTTCCTAGCCCCCAGTTCCCCTGCAGAGCTCTCTGCTCTCAGCCTCGGCCCACAAAGGTCCTGGCACACGGTAGACCCAAGTAAGTCATGGAGCCCTACCGAGGAAGCCTTCCCGTCCCAGAGGAAAGGGCTTCCTAGTTTATGATTCCAGGTGTAGATGCGCTGACCAGACCTTGGAGCTGGTGAGCCCCCTGGACAGGAGCACCTGGACTCTCCATCAGGGTCTGGTGGAGCGGGGAGGGACTAGTCACCTGTTCTTCCCCTCCCTGGCCAGAGTCCAGGCCCCGCGTCCCTCTCTGCTAGAGCGTGGGAAGAGCCTTGTTCCCTTAAAGGGAGAGTGTTCCCTGGGCACCTCCTCACCAGGTTGTGGTGGTTGCCATGGAGCTGGGTCTTGTTTGGTGATCCTGGATGGGGTGGGCCTTTGGGAACCTTTAACTGTCTTCCCTGGGTGAGGTGGCAGGTAGCCACATCCTGCCTCATGAGTCAGCCCCAAGGTGCTCTGCAAGGCAGGTCCTAAAAAGTAGACTATTCCCCACGGCTGGGCACGGTCACCCACTTGGCTACTTTTGGACACTTAGAACCCACTCTCTTCACACTGGTACTCACTGGACCTGGGGACATCCAGACCAGAAGGATGAGACCGAGCGGGAAAGATGTCATCTCTGCCAGAATCCACACCATCCTGGTCTCCTATCTGCTTGAGGCTGTAACACAAGATGACATCCACCTGGCCAGACACACAGAGCAGGGAGGAGACCATAGCTTCCGTCAGAAATAATCAGCAGGCACAACCATGTGTCAGATGCTAATCCCAGAGCGCAGGGTAGGGGTGGGCCTGGGGGGCAGAGCAGATCTGATCTCTGGCCTCAGTTTGATGGAGTTTGATGGAGAAGACAGGCATTCACCAAATAATGCCCTAGCCACTGAGTGACCTGCACCAGCTTCTTATTTTTTATGCTTTGGTATGAAGATTGAATCCAGGGATGCTTTACCACTGAGCCACATCTCCAGCCCTTTTTAATTTTTATTTTCAGACAGGGTCTCACTAAGTTGCTGAGGCTGGCCGCCTCAGCCTCCTGAGTTGCCTTTCATTTTATACAGTGATTGAATCACTACCTGTGAGGTAGGACAGGTGAAAACAAAACAAACCAAAAAAGGTAGAAAGGACGCAAAAGGGAGGAAAAGGAGATTACAACTTTATTCTGAAAGCCTTGTGCTGATATTCCTAACTTCATTGCCAAGTCCTCCCAGAATCACACTCCCAAATTTCTAGGAAATCTACAAATCTTTGGTCGCTATCTTAAAGTTAATGGAAATTCATCCCCTTATGAAAACTGCCCCGTGCACCGTTAGCCCACGAATACATGCATTTTTAGAACAGACTGAGCAAAGGACAATTCAAAATCTTTAATATAGGACACTCCCAGTGATACCCACTGATTAGACAATGGAGAAGACTCAACCCAAGGCACCTGGAAATTGCCAGACCACTATCAGCCATGCTCACCAGCACCTTCACACCTCCCTGTGCTCCTCAGCACCAAGTTTCCCTAAAAGAAGAGCCCAAGGCCCCAAAGCACTTCTCACTCTGGAGATGGCCCACATGCTCCCGTGAATGTGTGCTTCTTGCTTTCCTGAATAAAACTCTGTGCCTCAATATCCAAAGGGTCTAGGAATTCTTTTCCATCAGGTATATCAAGGACCCTGATACCCTGAAGTGAAGTCCTGCTCTCTGGGACCTGCGTGAAGACCCTCTCCAGGGACAACCGCACACCCTGCCACCAAGCCACACCCCAGTCCACCTTGAACTCTTTTTTTTTTTTAAGTTTATTTTTATTGTAAACAAATGGGATACATGTTGTTTCTGTTTGTACATGGATTAACAGTGTAACATTTGCATAATCATACGTTCACATAGGGTAATGAGGTTTGATTCATTCTGTTATTTTTCCTTCCCTCCCACCCCTCCCACCCCTCCCACCCCTCTTTTCCCTCTATACAGTCCCTCCTTCCTCCATTCTTGCCCCCCTCCCACCCCCCATTATGTGTCATCATCCTCTTATCAGTGAGATCATTCAGCTTTTGGATTTTTGAGATTAGCTTATCTCACTTAGCATGATATTCTCCAATTTCATCCACTTGCCTGCAAATGCATAATTTTATTATTCTTTATAGCTGAGTAATATTCCATTGTGTATATATACCACAGTTTCTTTATCCATTCATCAATTGAAGGACATCTAGGTTGGTTCCACAGTCTGGCTATTGTGAATTGAGCAGCTATGAACATTGATGTGGCTGTATCTCTGTAGTATGCTGATTTTAAGTCCTTTGGGTATAGGCTGAGGAGTGGGATAGCTGGGTCAAATGGTGGGTCCATTCCAAGTTTTCTAAGGAATCTCCACACTGCTTTCCAGAGTGGCTGCACTAATTTGCAACCCCACCAGCAATGTATGAGTGTACCTTTTTCCCCACATCCTCGCCAACACCTATTGTTGCTTGTATTCTTGATAATCACCATTCTAATTGGGGTGAGATGGAATCTTAGTGTAGTTTTGATTTGCATTTCTTATTATTGAACTCTTAAATTACCATCACCAAGGCTTCCAGAACCACAGGCTGCCTGTGCGCCAGCCTGGACTCCATCTGTGTGCCTCTATCCCTTGTTCACTTCCCTTTGTCTTCCCAGGGTCTTGGAAAAGGCCAGTTTGGGGCTACATGGGGCGGGGCCCTGCAGGAGGGGGTGGCAGGAAAACTCTCAGAGGGCATCCGGGCATCCGCTGGACAATGGTGGAGGCGGAGTGGGGAGCCCCCGGGCACGGCACTTGCTGGTTTCGGTGAAGACGTAGGGCCGCTAGCCAACTCCCCTGCAGGCTGGGGTCCCTGGTGGAACTGGGAAGACTGCGCAGCCGCAGTCGCTGCATCTCTGCGCTTCCTGGCCTCCCACGGAGCCTCCTTCCCAAAAGGTGCGTTCAGGACCCCCGTCTGCCGCCTGGGCAAAATTCATGTTTAATTTTATAAAGCGGCAATTTCCCTTCCAACCTGGTTCCTCCCCAGGTCCTGCTGGGAGAGCTTACCCATTCTGGGGGTGTGCACAGGACCCTCCGCCCCCAGACTAAGGCCTCTGCCATTTGAGTGGCTGCGGGATGCGGGGTGAATTTCCCCACCAGCAGTGTCTACTCATAAATAGAACTACATGACTTTTTGTTTGTTTGGGTATTGGTGATATAACCCAGGGGCAATTTACCACTGAGCTACATCGCTGGCCCTTTTTATTTTTATTTTCAGGCAGGACCTCACTTAATTGCTGAGGCTGGTCTGGAACTTGAGATCTTCCTGCCTCAGCCTCCTCAGTTGCTGGGATTACAGGCGAACACCCCAGAGCCTGGCGGGGTTTTCGTTTGTTTTTGTTTGGTTTTGGTTTTGGAGATGGGGTCTTGCTGTGTTGCCTAGGCTAGTGTGAACTCCAGGACCCCAGCCATCCTCCTGCCTCAGCCTCCCACTCCAAGCGAGTACCACCATGCCTGTCATCCCAGTGGCTCTGGAGGCTGAGGCAGGAGGATCATGAGTTTAAAGCCAGTCTCAGCAATTTAGCAAGGCTCTAAGCAACTCAACAAGACCCTGTATCTAAATAATAATAATTCCCCAGAGTGGGAAGAGAAAAAGAAAAAGAAAGAAAAAAAAAAAAAAAAAAGGTGAGCCTTGTGCAGAGCCGAGATGCAGGGCGTCACAAACTGCCAGGTAAAATTAATCACTGGCTCCTGCAGGTCCGAGTTAAACGGATGGGACAGGAGAAGAGGGCGTCCCTGCGGCTGTCCCCAGGCCTGGGTGGATCCTGGCGCTCCCACTGACTCTTCACAGGTGATGACAAGTTCCTCAGTCTGCTGGGCCCTGTTCTCTCATCTGTGTAACGAGGTTGATGACAAGGATGCCGGCCCCGCCCACTTCCGGGACCTGAGGACTGGATGAGCCGGCGGGTGGTTCCAAAGGTGAGCGCGCCCCGCCCCGACTCAGAAGCCCGTGTAGGGAGACCCCGTCCCCCCCAAAAATAGAAAGGGCAGGAGGTGTAGCTCAGGGGTAGAGTGCTCCCGGGTTGGTTCCCCAGTTCTAGAAAGAGGGAGGTGGAAGACGAAGAAAGCATATGACACATGTGTATACATGAATATATGAGTGTGTGTGTGTGTGTTTACATATATATGTATATACAGATATATAGGGTAACATTATATATGATATATACAAAATATCACTGTATGTGCATCCGTGCGTGCACACACACACACACACACATATATATACACAGAGAGAGAGGATCTCTAATTCCCAAAATCCAAAATGCTCCAAAATCAGACCCTGTTTGAGCACCAAGATGATGTCACAAGTGGAAAATCCCACACCGTAAAACTTGGTTTCATGCCCCGAGTTCCTTAAACTACGATGTGAAATCACCTTAGGCTATGTGTATAAGGCTTACACGAAACAAATGGCTTTTGTGCCTAGACTCCAGTCCTTTCCTCCAGATGTATCACTGTGCATGTGCAATATTCTAAATCCAACACTATCCGAAATCCCTAACTCTTCTGGTCCCAGCATTTGAGATAAGAAATACTGAGTCTGGCTGAGGGGGATGGTGCACACCTGTAGTCCCAGTGACTCAGAGACGGCTTCCTCCTGCCTCAGCTGGCAAGTTGGAGGCCAGCCTCAGCAACTCAGGGAGCCCCTAGGCAATTTAGCAAGACCCTGTTTCAAAAAATTAAAAGGTCTGGGGCTCAGTGGTAAAGGGCCCCTGGGGTCAATCCCCAGACACCAAACAACATCATCTAACCATGATTCACAGCATCTACCTTGTATCAGTTGTAAGTTGTCAAGAGATGCTTTAAAGTAGCCAGGAGGGTGTACCCAGGCTCCCTGCGAGCTGAGGCTACTGAGGACCACAGCGCCTGTTTGTGGAGAGCGCCAGAGAATAGAGGCCAGGTCCCACCTTCGTGGAACTTTCAGCCAGAGGAGGGAACCGATGTCAGATGTGCTCAGGGATGCACTGATGTCAGGACACATTCACTATTAAAGATAATGATCACAGGACAGAGGGGCACGGGGGTGCGGGAAGCATTTGCCGGGCTGGCACCGAGGCCAACAGGGCCTGATTTCCAGGGGTGCCGGCCCTGGGTAGGACTGAAGAACAGTAGCAGCTGGGTACTGAAGGGTAGGCAGGGCCCTTCTGGAAGCGAGACCAGCCTATGCACAGGCACAGAGGAGAAGCAGCATGAATGTTTTAGGAATCGACACTTCAAACAAAGAAATCTAAATGGCAAACAAACATATGAAAAAATACTCAATAGCTTTAGCCATGGGGAAATGCCAATCAGAACACAAGACACGTGGGCCTGCTGGTAGAAACAGCCATCAGGTCGGGTGCGGTGGCGCACACCTATGATCCGAGCGGCTCAGGAGGCTGAGGCAGGAGGACCATGAGTTCAAAGCCAGCCTCAGCAACTTAGAGAGACCCTGTCTCTAAATTAAAAAAATAAAAAAGGGCTAGGGATGCGGCTCAGGGGTCAAGCGTCCCTGGGTGCAATCCCTGGTACCAAGAAATAAAAAGTAAATAAATAAAATAATTTTTTATAAAAGAAACAGCTGGGGCTGGGGTTGTGGCTCAGTGGTAGAGCACTTGCCTAGCATGTGTGAGGCACTGGGTTCAATTCTCAGCACCACATATAAATAAATGAATAAAAATAAAGATCTATCAACATCTAAAAAAAATAAAAAAAAAAACAAACAAACAAAAAACATCCGTCCATGACTTTGACAGGCCCTGAGCAGTAGCCAGTCTAGACTTGGCCGTAGGTGCTGAGCGAGTACTGAGGACCCTCTTCACCTTGACCTTGGCTGAGAAGGCCCTGCAAAGCCATATCAGCTAGGGAAACAGGTCTCTCCTCTCTCCGGGCCCTTTGGTTGGCTGCAGGTGGATTGCTATGGTGACAGGTACTGGCGAACCAGAGGAGTCCTGTGATCCGCCGGTGTGTGAAAGGGGCACTTTTACCTCCTGTCCGTCTCACGCTGGTCCTCGTGAGTCATGTGACACTCGAAGCCAGGCTGTGTTTCCGGGCGGGCAACAGAAGCCACGCTGCCTCCCCCTCAAACTCAGCTTTAATGAGATGACGCTCCTGGGACCTTAGTGACACTTCTGTGATCATGGTCAGTGCTGTGGTCTGAATGTTTGCCTCCCCTCCCCCCAAAAATTCACAGGTCGAAACCTAGTTCCAAATGTGATAGTGTTAAGGGGGGGACTTGGTGGGGAGCGAAGCCCTCATGAATGGGACTGTGCCCTTCTAAAAGGGACCCCAGAGAGCTGCCCCGCCCCTTCCACAGGGCGAGGACTCCGCTAGAAGGCGCCATCTAAGAACCAGAAAGGGGGTCCTCACGGCACTCCAATCTGCCAGCACCGTGACCTTGGTCTTCCCAAACTCTAGAACTCAGAAATTAATTTGTGTTGCGTAGAAGCCACTCTGTCTACAGCATCTTGTCACGGCAGCCGGAATGGACTAAGACAGTTACCCTCCCACCTACCCTAGCGCAGGCTCTGCCCAGAGAGGGTGGAAAGTACCATGGGGATGTTGAGAGAGAATCGAGTCATTCTGTCTGATGGTCAGGGAAGCAGGCTGGGAAGTGTTTGGACAGGAGTCCGAGAGCAGCTGGAATCTGAACTGGGTTTTGTTCTGTTTTGTTTTGTTTTGGTACCAGGGATTGAACTCAGGGGCGCTCAACCACTGAGCCACATCCTCAGGCCTGTTTTGTATTTTATTTAGAGATAGGGTCTCCCTGAATTGCTCGGCACTAATTTGCTGAGGCTGGCTTTGAACTTGTGATCCTTCTGCCTCAACCTCCCGAGCCACTGGGATGATGGGCATGTGCTGAACGGGGTTTTAAAGTGGGGTAGGGTGGTTTCTCCTTGGGAAAGGGGTGTTTCCCTCAGGGGGACAGTACACACTAAGGCTCAAGGTCTGAGGGAACCCAGGGTACCCCAAGAAGGAAGCAGCAACAAGGGAGGGAACCTTTAAGTTCCTGGCAGCTGGCAATGGGCAACCTCTTTCCACCTCACTGAACTTGAGGGTGCCAGGCAGGTGGGCGTGGCAGGACCGCCTCTGGGGCAGCCTGGGGTGCCTCCTCCTCCTGAGGCCCCTCCCGGGCCAGGCCCTCCTGCAGTGGGGTGGGGGTGTCTGGGCTTGTCTTGCCACAGCAACTAATCCTTTCCTTCAGACCCCTCCCTGGTGGGGCCAAATCCACAGGGCCTGCAGATTCTGCCCCCAAACCTGTCGGACCAGTTCTATGGGATGAGGGGGCACCCAGGAGGGGCAGCAGAGTTGGGAGGAAGCAGCTTTCCCTGGCCCAGCACAGATCGCTGTAGACCCTGCGGACAGCAGAACTTTGGACGGACAGACGGCGGGATGCTGGGCCGGGCCATGAGGCCCAGGCAGGGACAGTCCTGGTTGCTGATCCCACTGTTGCTGCAGCTTATTGGTATCCAGGCGGGGACAGGTCTGGGTGAGTGAAGCTGGGGGCTGGGGCAGGGGTGCCCCCAGAGCCTCAGGCCTCCTCCCTGGCCGCCTCCCCAACCTGCTTGTGTGGGGCCTGGGGCCTGCGTTGGTCTAGGGAGAAGGACCACCTAAAGCAATCTCAAGACCGCCACCTGGCCCTCTCCCCGGGACTGGGGCGCAACAGTACTTGCTCTCTTCCTTTGGGGTTCTCAGGCCCAAATTCTCAAATGTTCCCTGCTCTCCTCCTTCCTTTGTGAGAACAGGCTTGTGGAAATCAAGGGGCACAGGTTGCCCCCCCCCAAATCCCAGGAAGCCCTCCGGATCCCTCCTCTAGCGCTTAAACTGGAAGGGCTTAGAGATACAGCCATCCCCATGTCCCCTGCTCCACTTCTTTCCCCTAGTTATGCATACATTAAGTGTCTACTGTATGCAAAGGATCCTGGGCCTTTGAGCAAATACTGAGAGCTTTGAGAAAGGAGAAATCAAGCACCCTCCCAGGCTGGAAGGTTCTGGAAGGTTCTAGCCCAAACCTTTGGAGTTGATTCATTGTAAAAGAGTTACAGGCAACTGGACTGGAAGCGGGTGAGTTGACTGAGACCTGCGTGAGCCCACGGCTTTCTGCTTGTGTCAGCATTTGGGGCTGGGGTGCAGAAGAACGGAGGGGGGTCTGAGTCCCCCAGCAGCAAGACTGGACACAGGCCACATCTCCAATCCTGAGCCCCTCTGGCATTTGAGGCTATAAGGAGCCCAGAGGGGGACGAGGTCCTGAAGGAGGTGTTTTGGGGTCCCAGTGGAAGTGGGTAGGAATTGGAAGAGAACTGGGTGGAGAAGAGAGGAATGTTCTAGACTGAGCCAGTTTCTGCCCCAGAGCCAGTGGTCCCTACAGGAGGGTTCATCTCTGGGCCTGGGGTCTCAGAAAGGGGACCTTTCTGTGCCACCTCCTCACCTCCCGCCATCCGTTTCTACCTGGACCATGCAGATGGAGCTGGAGGGACTCGGGGCTACTAGGAGTGTGACCGGCCCAGGGCTCAGTCCCCACAGATGCCAGTCTCACCCCAGCGAGGCCCAGAAGACCTGAGCCGCACCTGGGGGCGGGAGGCTCTCCGTCTGCTCCTCCCTGGGCACTGCCATCCCACAGAGACCCCAGTGACGCCCGTGGGAGGAGGGCATGGCCTCCCTCCCACCTCTCACAGTGCCCACCCTCAGGAGGCGCCCAAGAGAGATGACCCAGGCCATTTGCCCATGACCATGGGGCACAGAGTTGCCAGGGGGACTCCCGAGCACAGCCTGGCCGGACCTCCCAGGAAAAGCCCCTAGCGCCTTCAGACTGGGACTTCCGGGACAGGCCTGTCCCCCGCTCAGACTGGGCAGTTGCCCATTCATCCTCTTCCCTCTGCCTCCCCTGTGCCCTTCCCAGAGCACATCAGATACCTGCCCCGGCTCTCCAGCGCCACCCTGGCCGGGAAGCTCACCCAGTCCACCTTCACGCTGGACCAACCACTGGGCCAGTTCAACCACCTCAATATCTCTGACTCGGACCCCATCTGGCTGGTGGTGGCCCACAGCAATGGTGGGTACCACACCACCAGGCCCTGGTTTTCCCTCTGTGCAGGCGGGCCTGAGAGCAGCAGCAGGCGTCAGGGGGACGTCGGGGGGACAGCGCTGTGGGGGTGTCGGTCAGACCCGGTGGCCGAGGGCTGAAATCCTGACTCACTGTGCTGCCCTCAGCCATCCGGAACTTCACTGTCCCACGGCAGACAGAGGACATCCCTGCCCCCAGTGACTTCCCCCAGAGGGGCTACTACCTCACGCTGAGGGCCAACCGGAAGCTCTACTCCAGTGTCCAGGGCAGCAACCAGCTCCCTGTTCTCCGTGTGGGCAATGATACGCGCTGCTCGCCCACAAAAACGGGCTGTAATCGCCCCCTGCCGGGCTCAGGACCCTACAGGTGAGGGGAGCTGCCAGGTGCCCACTGAGGTGGGGGATGCGGCTCCTGGGCCAGTGCTCCTGGGTGGCTTACCAGGCCTAGCGGGGTGCCTGGGTTCCCCACGGTCGTCCTACCAGTAGGAGCATGAGGGGCTAGGGAGGCCTCAGCGAATCCTCCCACCTTTTCTGAGCAATGGGCCCCCAATGTAAGCCCCAGTTTCCCCTGGGTCTGGGGTGGAGCATCTTCTTCCACACGTTCTGCATGTCAAGGGTGCTGTGCTCCTCAGCCCCGTCTCCCTTCAGCAGCTACTAGATTCAGTCGCGTTCAGGGCTGAAAGGTCTAACTCACGCCACACACATTTCTCAAAGGGTACAGACCCAGGGAGGGTCATGGCTGCATCCAACCTCACACAACCAGATTTGAACCCCTTCCATCGGGCTCCGAGGCTATGCTTCTTAGCCTCAGCCCCTTCTCACCCCAGGGTGCTCTTCCTGTGCCTGGGACTTGAGGGGAGAAACTGCCAGGCACCAGGGTCTGAGGGTTTCAGGACACGGGGGCGCCAAGCCCAACGCTGGGTTTGCTGTCAGGGTGAAGTTCCTGGTAATGAGCAAGAAGGGACCTGTGGCTGAGACAGAATGGTCCAAGGAGACTCGCCTGCAGCAAGGTATGGGGCCAAATGAGCAGGTTAAATGGTAGGGGCTGGGGGCTCCAATAGAAAGGGGGGACCTGGGACACTAGACCAACCCCTGCCAATCAGAAACACGTTGCCATTCTGCTGTCTGCAGATGCTCCTTCTGGCTTGGGTGGAGGGTGGTTGGTCCAGAGGGTGGGTGTGCAAGGGCCCCCTTCTCAGGCCACATGAAGTCCCTCTTCCTGCCTATGTGGTCCCATCATGTCCCGCAGCCCAGGTATTGCAAGCTGTCCCAGGGCCCCAGAGTGCAGGCACAGTGGTCATCATTGCCATTCTGTCGGTCCTGCTGGCCATCCTCCTGGCTGCCCTGCTCATCCTGCTCATACACACCTGGTGAGTAGACAGGGCTGGGACCCCCTCCCAGCGCCCTGTGCTGGGGTGGTTTTCCTTAAAGGCCAGACAGGGCTAACAATACATTGAGCAAGGGGTCCCTGAGGTTCTAGAACCTCTGGGTTCTGAGCTAGTGACCCATCCTTCCTGCTGGAAAGGCAAGTGGGCGGGCTGGGGGTGGGCGTGCATTGTCCTCTTCCTGGCCAGCCCTCTTTGCCAGTCATCTGCCCACTTTCCGCGCGGGCATTGCTCTCCCCCTGGTGGCATATTTTGATATTGCGTGCAAGACGCGGAGACACCCAGGTGCAGGTAAATTGCTTTCAGCATGTGCTGAGCATCGCCTCAAGATTTCATACAAAGCTCAGGTGCTGGGACCTGGCAGAGAGGGGGCATCTGCAAGGCTTCCTGGAGGAAGGGTGACACCTTTCCTGGTGGTGGTATTTGGGGTGGCAGGGAGATGGGGAGACTCTGGGACCAGAGAGTGACAGACGGGCAAAATCAGGGGATTTGAGTGCCCAGCTGAGGCACTGGGCTGTGTCTCATAGACCCGGGAGCCAGTGGAGTTTTTTGTTTTTGTTTTTTGTTTTTGTTTTTGTTTTTTTTAATTGTTTTTAGTTGTCAATGGACCTTTAATTAATTAATTAATTAATTTATGTATTTGGATGTGGTGCTGAGAATCGAATCCAGTACCTCACACATGCTAGGCAAGTGTTCCACCACTGAGCCACAACCCCAGCCCGGCAGGGAGTTTTGATGAGGGGAAATTTGCGAACAAGCTTTTAGAGGGATCCTGTACTGTGGCTTGGGGCTCCAGGCAATGGCTCTGGGACCACAAGCAGGGGCCTCGGTGGACATCCTTTCCCTCTCTCTCCACCCAAGCTGCCAAAGCTGCAGGAATGTCCTCATTTCGAGCCCAGAGGAGCCGCTGAGCATGGGAAGATATAGCACCCACCACATGGGCAACCCTTCGGCTGTGGGGGGCTCCTGAGCCACTCCAGGGGCACCCAGGTACCCCTCGGCCTCCTCCCTGGACCGGGCTGCAGAACCCCGAAGCTTCTGGAGCCCTGAGAGAGATGGCTGTAAATGATGGTGGAGGCTGGTGTTCATGCCCAAAGGTTGGACCAGTCCCTGGCAGAAATAAAGACCCCCTCACCTTCCTGCTTGTCTGGGGCGCCCTACCCAGGCGGTCTTCCTGTGCCCCTGAACCTGCTCTGTTAGGAAGGCTCTGGGGGGGTGGGCAGGACCAGGGCTGAGGCTCATGGTCCAAGGCCAGCTGAGTCCCCTAGGCCAAGGCAAATCTCTCTTTGAGCCTCAGTGTCTGTGATGTGAGGATGGTAACAAAGACCTCCTCACCCAGCCAGACTCCTCCTACCAAAAGCTCCCAGCATGGCAGAGCGAGTGCTGACCATCACCCCGTGTCCTCCTGGTGGCCCCTCTCCCCAGCTGCCTGTCCTCCTGGATGGAGGACTGAGGGCCACCCTCATCCCCCTCCTCCAGTCCCCCAGTAGGTTCAACTTCTAAACTTCCCGCCCACCTTGGTCCATACTTCCGGGTGGGGCAGCGCGGGATGGGGGCGGGGGCAGGAAGTGTGTGTGAAGCTGTGGTTCCTGAGAGCAGCCTGACTCAGCCCAGAGCAGACCTAACCCGGGCCCCCAGTACTGCTCGCCATCAGCCACACTCTGTGCCAGGCCCTAAGGGGGCAGGAGATGGCCCAGGCAATTCTGTCCTCCAGGTGTCCCCTGCTGTCAGGGGAGGACAGTGACACCCGGGTGTTGGAGAGACCCACAGCTGGAGGCTCCCTTCCTGGGGAGGTGTGGCTTTGGCGAATGCCATCTGTGCCAGGTGGACACTGGCAGGGTGCCCAGACAAGAGCCACCCGGTGCTGCTGGAGGGCGGGTTGGGGAAGCTCAAGCCGAGGGAGGGTGGCCAGGGAGGAGGGGAGGCCGGGAGGCACCTGGGGCCACATGCAGGGGCCTTGCCCTTGGAGGCAGACTGCTGGCTGTGTTCCCAGGTGCCTTCCTCTGGGACTGGCAAATGTCCCTAAGGGGTTTATTAGCCGAGCAGACATCCGGCTCCTGCGGTGGAGGAGATGCTCAGGTGACCGTGGGGCAATCGGGCTGGGTGACCCTGGACAGGTCACTTTCCTGGGCTGGGCCTCAGTTTCCCCTATATGACAGGTGAGGGTTGAATGGAATGACCAGAGGGCCTGCTCTCTGATGGCCTTCCCCACGCCCTGCGTGGGCCGGCCCTGGCAGGAAACAGATGGCATGTGTCCCAAAGGGCAATTGAGAGCACTTGCAAAGGTGTAGGCAGCCTTATGGGGACCAGCAGAGGGGTGCCCTGGGCCTGTCACCCACGGGGCCACACGCACTTGAACTGAGGGCTCACGGGAGGAAGGGAGTGGTGTTTCCAGAGCCAGCAAACAGCAGCCATGGGCCAGAGTCCACCAGGCAGGAGCAGAGGCCATAGGTAGAGGGACAAGGCCATCTGTGCCCAGCACTGTCCTTCTGCCTTAACCAGAAACAGGAGGATGGGGATGTGGGGGTGCGGTCAGCCTCCCAGACACAGAGCAGGATGGAGAAGGGCAAGAATGGACTCGGGGGGCACAGGACACCATGGTGACTCTCCTGTGGAACAGACCCTTCCAACCTTCCATCTCCAGCCTGGAGACAAGGACAGAAAAATGGCCATGAGGACCTGCTCCAGACAGGGCTGCCTGAGGCTGGGTGGGGCATGCAGGGGGGCTCTGCAGGGACTGACCCTTGAGTCCAGAGGGGTCCTGGCCAGCTGGAGAAGTGGTGGCCCCTGATGGGCCTACACTGCCCTCCTGCCCCGACCCTGAGGCCCGCAGGCCTCAGGAGTGGGAGGTGAGCGTGGACCTTCCCTGCTTCTCACCCTCCTGCTCCCTCCACCCGCCCCCGCCCCTTGTCCCTGGCAGCTGCCCACATCCTGGTCCTGCACCTGGTTCATGGGAGGTGTGGGTCCCCTCTGTGAGCCCCCTGCCCTGCCACTACCCCTGCCTGCCTCAGCCTCACCTGTGGGTGCTAATGACCCCCTGGCTCTCCTCTCGGCTGCCTGCATGCGTCCTTGGTGCCCTGCACTCTGGACAGCCTGAGGCCCCTCTGCCAACATGGTGCTCCACAGCCCAGCCTGGGGCTGCCCTTACCCTGTGCTTCCCCCTCCTTCCCTGGTTCTCCAGCTTCAGGCTATGTGCTGGACAGACCTGCTGGACAGACCCACGTCACCTCTGTCCCTGTCCCCATGCTCAGCTTCCTACACAGACACAGCCTGACTACAAGCCTTAAGCCACCTCCTCGGGATGGGCCTGCTGCTGAGCCCAGAGTCCGCCTGGGTGGAGAGCCGGGCTCAGTGTGGGTGGGATTCATGGGATTCTCCTCCCCAGGGGAGAGGCTGACCTAGCCATGCCTGGACTGGCTTCTCTGGGCTCTTCTGGGGCTTGGGAGTCCAGGACTGGCCAGAGGGAGGGGTCTGAGCCACAGCAACCATAAAGCTACTGACCATCCTGCTTATGGAGCCTCAGGTCCAGAGCCAGGTTGGGTCATGACCCTGATCCCAGGGAGGCTATGAGGGAATGTCCCACGGGTTGATGTCGGGCCCCAGCCCAACGTCCAGCCTGACCCACCCTGGGCTCCGGCCTCTTCACCCAAGGAAGGGGTGGGCAAGATAAGCAATGTCAGGCTCTGGCCTTGGGCCACTGGGTCCTTCCCCACTCACTCATCCCCACTCACCCAGACGGTCCCCAACCTCAGCCATGTTGGGCACTGGGCGGGTAGCCCTTGCCCTCAAGGCTGTCCCCCATCCTGCCTCAGTGGCAGCTGGACATGCACAGAGATACCAAGGCGCCTCAAGGGACAGAGAGGCGCACCCTGCTGGCTGACCCGTCCCACCTGGGGCTGCCAGGACGAGGGGCGTGCTTGTGTCGGGACACGTCCCCACAGGCTCCGAGGCTGGGGACCCTGCAAAGCACCTCCTCAGGGCATCGGGGCCCGTGGGGCAACACCGGCTCCCTCCCACTGACTACAGGGTGCAGCTGGATGGGTCCACTCGGCACTCCAACTTGCAGCCAGACAAACCTGGGAGCGTAGACCTGGGGACAGTGATTTTGAGTGGAGAATGATGTCCAGTGAGCCAGGTGTCTCCTGACATCATCCTGGTCAATGGACAGCTGGGGAGGGCAGGGGACCCTCACCTCTCTCCTGCCTCCTTCTGTCCCTCTGCTCTTCCATCTCCATGTGTGGGGTGTGTGTTCCCCGTGCTTACGTTTCTCACTGTCCCCTCTATCTTCTTATTTTAAAGCAGCACCAGGGATTGAACCCAGGGTGCTCTCCCCCTGAGCGACGCCCCCAGTCCTTTTATTTTGAGACAGGGTCTTGCTAACTGGCCATCCTCCTGCCTCCACCTCTGAGAAGCTGGGATTACAGGCGTGTGCCGCCACACCCAGCCCCTTGTCCCTCTTTTGAACCCTGACCAGCCAGGGAAACCCATCTCGCTTCTGGAGGGGAAGCTGCCTGAGCCAGTCCAGACCTGGCCATGACCATCTCGCACCGGACCAAGCTCAAAGCAGATTGCTGGCTTCTTTTCTGGGTTTGGCCCCAGCAGGGGAGAGAAGAGTAGGGACCGAACCAGTGTCAGGGACAGAAGCTGTCAATCCATTGCCCCAAACCAGCAGGTACAGAGGTGCAGAGAGGGTCACCCCAGGAACCCCATTTCCTCTGGCCCTGCATCTAACACCGTCTCCTTGCCTGGTCTCCCTGGAGACCCCCAGCTATCCGGGCACAGGAGCCAGGTCTCCTATCGGGGACAGCTGCACTTCCTCTTGCCAGGGAGCTGGCTCACACAGAGGGTCCTGAAGGTCCAGGAGGGCCGTGTGGCCTGGGAGGGGCCAGCTGTCCAGGTGTCTTGGGGCAGGGTTTTCTGATGACCCCACCAGAGTAATCTTGAAGGGGACAGTTCCCACCTTGGGACACAAGGATGCAGGAAGTGATTATTTATTTATTAATTTATTTTTGGTGCTGGGGATTGAACCCAGGGGCACTCAACCACTGAGCCACATCCCCAGCCCTTTTTATTTTTCATTTAGAGACAGGGTCTCACAGAGTTGCTTCGGGCCTCGCTAATTTGCTGAGGCTATCTGTGAACTCGCCATCCTGCCTCATCCTCCAGAGCATCGTGGCGAGCCCTCGAGGGTTTTTAGCGGGACAGGAGAGCCCATTTAGAGGGCAGAGCTCACTGGGACAAGCCAGGGCTCTTGGTGGGAGGCAGGGATGTTGGGCTCTCTCACCCTTGGTGCACAAAGCTTGTGGAGGCTCTGTGGGGACCTGGCTGGTGGAAAGCCCCCTCCTAAGACAATGTCCTGCCTGGCCTCTGATCTCCAGATCTCTGACCCCAGAGTCCTGGGTACTCCCCTATCCCACCTCCAACTTCCTCCACGGGAGGATGAGGCAGGGCCTTTCCACTCTCCTTCTGGAAGGTTCAGAAGGTTAATTAAGGCAAAGCACGTAACTCCACTCAGGGGATGGACTTCTGGGAAGAGAGGAACCTGGGTCTGGGCTGAGGGCCAAGAGCAGGGTGGAGACCACACCTCTGGTCACGGAGCCTGTCCACCCACTGCCCCAGGGTCACGACTTGTCCCATCTGACCAGCCTCCAGGCACCAGGGGAGTCTCTGTCAGAGACACAGTGCAGGAGACCCTTCTCTTCCCACGGTGGTCCTATGCCAGCCTTGCCTGGCCTGGAGGCCATATCCCAGGACCTCAGGAAGGTGTGACCACGAAGCTCTGGTTATCCCTAACTTGCCTGCTAGATAAACAGGTTCTGAATCCCACCAGGACCTTGAAGGGACACCAGGCCTGTGCTAAGTTTCCAAGAAGTTAAAAGCTGCCCCCAAAGCTAGGTATAGTGGCCCACACCTGTAATTCCAGTGATTTCAGAGGCTGAGGCAGGAGGCCCTCAAATTGGAGGCCAGCCTCGGCAACTATAGTTCAGTGGTAGAGTGTTCCCAGTGCCTCAAAAATAAATAACTAAAAATAAATAAAAGCTGCCCCCAGTTCAAACAGAGCCTGGACCATTGGCATGGACTCAGTCCCCGATGGGGGACATTCATCTCAAATCTGTTCTCTCCCACCCCCCTTTCTGTGTATCCTTGGCTCCTGGGTCATCCTCCCCAGGCTGTGTGCTCTGGGCCCTGGTCCAGGCCCCACTTAGCCACGGTTCCTGACTGGAGGATGGTGGGCAGAATACAGAAAGACGGATCCCGAGCAGACAGCCCTGAGTCCCTCAGAGGACCTCTGGACTGCACCAAGAAAGTTCTGTCCCCTTTGAGGAAAAGGGCTTTCTCCTTGATGTCAACACAATGGGCCCTTCAGCTGTGAGAGGTGGCCCTGGCCCCACATGTCCACCCCACGTGGGTGGTTAGACACTAGAACAGAGACCAGGAAGCTTTCCCTACTCTGCAAATCACAGGCCAAACCATCTGGAGTTTCTGCATCTGGGATGCTGGAGGGAGGTGGAGAAGAACCCTGGTGGCCCTCTGGGGAGGAAATGGGGACATTGGGATGAAGTGCCTGAGGAGGACAACCAGAAGAACTAACCTGTTTGGATATGTTCATTTAAAAATTTTTTTTTGATGTTAATAGATCTTAATTTTATTCATTTATTTATATGCGGTGCTGAGAATCGAATCCAGTGCCTCACAAGTGCCAGGCGAGCGCTCGGCCACTGAGCCACAGCCCCAGGCCTGGATCCAGTGTTCTTATGCCCACCCTGGGATCCAGCAATTTTTGACCCTAGGTACTTATTTTCCAAGAGAAATGAATGCTTTTATGTTTTATGTCCCAAAAGACATGTGCAAAGACTTTGTAGCAACTTTTTTTTTTTTTTTTTTTTGGTACCAGGGATTGAACTCAGGGCCCCTTAACCACTGAGCCACATCCCCAGCCCTATTTTGTATTTTATCTAGAGACAGGGTCTCACTGAGTTGCTTAGGGCCTCACTTTTGCTGAGGCTGGCTTTGAACTGGGGATCCTCCTGTCTCAGCCTCCCCAGCTGCTGGGATTACAGATGTGCGCCACCGTGCCTGGCCCGGAGCAGCTTTACGCATAACGGCCCGCAATGGAAAACAACACCAATGTCCACCCAGAGGTGACTGGAGAAGCAAATGGTGGGACCTCTTTCCAAACTACAGAACACTCTTCAATGACCAAGAAGGGACCTTTGAACTGCTGATGCGCACCACTACGTGGACATTGTCTTCAGTCAAAGAAGCTAGGTGCAATACATAAATGAAGAAATGAACAGAAGCAGCCAGGTACTCAGAGTACAGGAGGCCCCCTCACCTGCAGGGGGTGTTTCAAAACCCCCAGGGGCGGCCTGAGACCTCGATCACGCAGAGTCCTCAACACGCTCTGTGACACGGAGACCGTGGATCTGCTAACCCAGACGGCTACGAGGAGACTAAGCTGTAGGGGTCGTATCCAGTGTGGATGCTGCTGGACCAAGGGACGTTTCACATCCCGGAGAGGGACGGAGGGAATTTCATCACACTACTCAGGACAGAATGGAATTGAAAACTTAGGAATTGCTTATTTCTGGACTTCTCCATTTAATATTTTTGGACCACATTTGACCCCAGGTAACTGTGGAAAGCCAAGCCATGGATAGAGAGACGACTGTACAACCCGTAGGATTCCATTTATATAGAGATCTAAAGCAGACGACAGCCAGGCGCAGGGGCACACGCCCGTCATCCCAGCACTGGGGAGGCTGAGGTAGGAGGATCTTGAGCCTCAGCAACTTAGCGAGTGCTAAGCAACTCAGTGAGACCCTGTCTCTAAATAAAATATTAAAAAGGGCTAGGGATGTGGCTCAGTGGTTAAGCACCCCTGGGTTCAATCCCTGGTACCAAAAAAAAAAATGCAGAAGAGACTATTCCATGTCGCCAGGTTGGGGAAGAGGCTGTCTGGGGCGGTGGTGATGGGATGGGGCGGAGGAAGCCTGCTGGGGCTGAAAATGTTCACCTATAAAACCTACCACGCAGGATCTGCGCTCTATGCCGTATGCAGATGAGCCGCATTCACTCAGCAACCCCTGTGGGGCACTCCAGACAGCCCGGGGCAGGAGGAGCTGGGCGGCTCTGGCCTGGGAGGGACTTCCAGGTGGAGCAGAGATGCTAGTGGGGAGTGGCAAGTTCCTGCTGGGGGCAGGCAGGGCAGGGGGACCCAGTGAGCTGGAGGGCTGGGCTCACCCAGGGGCGAGGGTCCCAGGTGCCCAACTGTACCAGGAGCCGGGGAAGCAGAGGATGGGGTGACTGTGGAGCAAGCAGCCCAGACGGGCTCTTGGATGTGGAATAGGCCTGGCCTCTCTGGGCAGCAGCCCGGCTGAGAACCAGGAGCCACCGCCTCTTGGCTCCATCTTCCACCCAAGACTCCTGGGTCCCGTCAGCCCAGGCAGGGCCTGTCCCAGCTCGGGGAGGCCATGGCGCCAGCACCCCTGACAGGTTTATGTGGCAGCTGCAGACACACTGGCCTGGTCCCAAGTCTCCTCGCTCACACGCATCCGTCTCCCTGAAGAGCCAGGAGAGGCCTGGCCAGGGCCCCGTGCAGACCGGTCCTGCATGGGGTCCCAGAGGCCAGGTTCTCCTCAGCACCAGCCCTGGGCCATCTCTGCTCCGTGCCCTTTGCCCTCTTCCCAGTCCAGCGCCTCCTCCTGCCTGGGGCCACCACTTCCAGGAAGTCTGGTCCCCTCCAGGCTTCAGGGAGGAGTGTGCCGTGGTTGCTCCCAGAGACTATGACATGGTTCTGGATCCAAGACCCTGGTGTCCCCGTGATCCCAACAGCTCGGGAGGCTGAGGCAGGAGGATTGTGAGTTCAAAAGCCAGCCTCAGCAATGGTGAGGTGCTAAGCAACTCAGTGAGACCCTGTCTCTAAGTAAAATACAAAAAGGCCTAGTGGCTCAGTGGTAAAGCACCCTGTGTTCAATTCCCTGGTACCAAAAAGAAAGAGAGAGAGAGAGGGAGCGGGAGGGAGAGGGAGCAGGGGGGAAGGGGGCGGGGGAGGGGGAGGGGAGGGGGGAGGGACTGGGGAGAGAGCTCGGTTGGTAGACTGCTTGCCTCACAAGGCCCTGGGTTCAATCCCCAGCACCGCCAAAAAAAGAAGAAGAAGAAGGAAATGAAAATGAGTCTCTGGTGTCACCTGCTCTCGGACTGGCAGGTGACCCCCAGGCTCTAGGATTTCCATTTGCTTTGCCATGCCTCAGTGTCCCACTTTGGGAAGGGGCAGCAGCGATCGCCCACAGGGGCAGGGGCTTCGGGGCTCTGGAGCGTAAGACCACGCAGACCCTCTCTCTTTCCCTCAGGGCTGAGCCCCTCCCGAAGGCATGCTCGCCCACTCTGGGATTTCCACTCTTTTAGGGCATCTGAGGGACACCTGTCACCCAGCCAGTCGGCCTCTGCTGAAGACCGATCTCCATCACCCCAGGGATGCCCTGAAGGACCCAGGTGTGGAGACATGGCCGTGCAGAGGAGGGGTGAGGTCCACTGTTTGCTCAGGCGAGGAAGTGGGGTGGTGGGAACAGCCCCTGCTCCTGGGAGGACTAACAAGAGCCTTGAGAAGATCCTGTCTGTGGCCACCATTCCTCACTTTAGTGATTAGGCAAATAAGGTTCAGAGAGGCTGAGTAACTTACCTACAGTCACACAGTAAGCGATCTTAGGAATGGACCCAGGATTTGGACTCTGGCTTCAGACTCCAAACTGTTTTAAAAATGTCATTTGATGCTATCTGTCTAAATGAGTTGGGTGGGATGTCAAGATTGATGGGCAGGGGGAAGCTGGGGACAGCTCCTTTTGACCTGGGGATGACTCTGCCTGTCCCTTCCGGCTCTGCGTGACTGACAAGTCCGGACTTCTTGGCACACTGCTGTCACTCAGCCTAGCGCCTGCCAGGGCTCCCGGTGGTCCTGGGTGGAGTCCAGACTCCTGTGCTGGCACATTCATGGCTGGGTCCTCTGGCCTTTGTGTGGGGTTGCTCTTGTCACCTCAGTCCCTGCCACCCAGCTTCTGTCCCCTCCTCCCAGAGTCTGCCTCCTCCCCGAAGTCCCCTCCTTCCAGAAGACCTGGCACCAGCAGTACAGGAGCAGGAGCCACTGTCTGAGGGGAGTGTGAAGCGGGGCAGGAAGGTCTTTCCTCTGGGTGGGGCGCTTCTTTCCAGGAGGCCGGAGGACAGGAAGCCCCCAGGGCACAGAGGTCCTGAGCTCTGAGGGGCAAATGCAATAACCCCAAAATATTAAAACCACAACATTTTTTAAAAATGCATATTTACTCACTTATCTTCTAAACGTAACATTAGGTCAGTTTTGTCCATTGTTAAATTTAGTATTTCCAAGTGCGTCACTGCACACGAAAACAATTTGTAGGTCACATTTTCTTACTTTGGGAGAATCCCCAAGACTCCCAAGAATGCGTGATGTTTGTAGAGGAATCAAGGCCAGCAGCAAATCACACGAGTCCCTTGTACCTAAATAGCTTTGAAAGGTAAGATATTTACGTCTCTCTTCCTGCAGTCTGGGGATGGAAACCAGGAGCTCGTTCATATTAGGCAAGTGTCCTCTCCCACTGGGCTACGTCCCCAGCCCCAAGTTGACCATCGGAAACATTATTGTTTTATTTTTAATTTTGGCACCAAGGATTGCACCCACGGATGCTTTACCACGGAGCCACATCCGCAGCCCTTTTTCATATTTTATTTAGAGACAGGGTCTCCCTGAGTTACTTAGCGCCTTGCTAAGTTGCTGAGGCTGCCTTTGAACTGGGGATCCTCCGGCCTCAGCCTCCCCAGCCACTGGGATGACAGGGGAGTGCCACCACACCCGGCCTCATCGTGACCATGATTAAGTGTAGAGTGATACCTATATTCACATCTAGGTATGACAGTTCTCTAGAACTTTCTCATTTTACCAGACGGAAACCCCTATGTCCAATAAACAGTCCCCTCTCCCCTTCTCTCCTGGTCACCGTGGTTCTACTTTCCGTTTCTGTAAATGTTACTGTTCAAGACACCTCCTGGAGGTGCAATTGGCAGCGTTTGTCTGTGTTTCTGTGTGTGGTCTGCTTCACCTACCATCATGCCAGAAAGTTCCGTCCGTGTTGCGGTGCATATCAGAGGCCGCGTCTGGCTGGTCCATCATCTGCCCATGGAGTTTGGGTTGGTTCCACCTCTGGCCTGTTGTGAATAGTGCTGCAATGAACATGGAAGTACAAATGTCTTTTGGAGGTGCTGTTCCCAGTTTTTTTGGGTATTTACCCAGAAGTGGGATTGCTAAATAAAAAAAAATAATAATAATAATTTTTTTTTTTTTTTTTTTTGGTGCCAGGGATTGAACCCAGGGGCACTCAGCTCCTGAGTCACATCCCCAGCCCTTTTTTTTTTTTTTTTTTTGGGGTGCTGGGGATCGAACCCAGGGCCTTATGCTTACAAGGCAAGCACTCTACCAGCTGAGCTATCTCCCCAGCCTCCAGCCCTTTTTATTTATTTTTTTTATTTTGAGACAGGGTCACTCTAAGTTGCTGAGGTGCTCCTCAAGTTGCTGAGGCTGGCCTTGAACTTGGGATCCTCTCTCCTCAGCCTCTGGAGTCACTGGGATTACAGGTGTGCACCATTGGACCTGACTCTATTTTTAACTTTTTGAGGAACCTGGTAGTCGTATATTTTAAAATGTTTATTGGGGTGTAGATTGGAGCTTAGCTGATGCTGGTCCAAAAATAGCCCTGAATGATGGGCAAGGTATATAGTACACACACTCGGCTTATTTTCTCAAAGCAAAACTATGTTTTGCTCACTCAGTTTAATTAAGATTAAATCCTGGCTGGGGAGATAGCTCAGTTGGTAGAGTACTTCACTTGTAAGTACAAGGCCCTGGGTTCAATCCCCAGCACTGCAAAAAAAAAAAAAGAAAGAAAAAGAAAAAGATTAAATCCTCATCCCTCTTCTCAGTCAATTCAGCTTCTGGTCCCAACCCTGGGGTAGTGGCATAGCATTAGCTGAGGCTGGGCTGGGGTCAGGGGTCTTGGGGACTCCTCCAGAGCTCTTCTGATGCTCAAAGACCGGGATTCTTGCAACTCAAATACTTTTTCTTTTATTGTGATTGATCTGCTGTGAATTTCAATGCATTGAAACTCAAGATATGCCTTCTGTCCTGTGGCTGGGTACAGTAGGATTTCTTCATGGGTCAAGATCAACTGCTTTAGTCAAAGAGAAATACCAGCCAGGCTGGATGTATTGTAATAAGTAGTAATTTTTTCCTGCTCTGATTCTAAAAGAAATAAAAACATTTTTGTGGGGCCTGAAAAACATGTGCACAGGGATATTCCAGATATCTGCCCACGCGGGTGGCGGGCAGAGGCAGTTGGGGGTGAAAAGGTGCACACACCGACGGTTGGAAATGTGCCCCGCCCTACACGTCCAAACCTGAAACCCCCATGTGACGCCTCACCTCCAGACCCTTCCCCAGGAGACATCCAAGTTCTGCCCTGGCAGCCCTGTCCACCGTTGGTTGGTTCCTGGCTGCTTCTACAAGCCCCCTGCCTTCCTCGTGGATGCTTCCAGAACAGCCCAGGCTTCGTCATGCCCATGCACCTCCCCACTTGGTGCATTCCCTCCTGTCTTAGCTCGCTTTCCTTCAATGCCACAGACTGGGTAATTTATAAACAAAAGAGGCTTATAAATTTATTTAGCTCTCAGTTCTGGAAGTCCAAGATCCAGGGGCCACATCTGATAAGACCCTTTTGCGGAGCCCCAAGGTGCCTCTAGGCATCACGGGATGAGGCACAGCATTCCTCCTCTGTGGGCCCCTTCACCCACCCTTTTCCGTTGGTCCTTCCCTTCATCCCTCGCAGGTTCCCTCGCAGGCAGAGACCGTGGTTGGCTTTTCTCTGGATCACCAGTGCGCAGGGTAGGCCCTGGCGCATAGCAGGTAAATAACCAGATGACTGAGTGAATGCATGAGGGAGAGAGCTAGGGAAAGAGGAGTGGTCTTCTCAGCAAGGTCCCCTCTGCAGCCACCACAGAGGTGGGCACAGCCTGCACTGTCAGCCCGGCCCAGCTCCCTTCCTGCCCTACCCTCTGATTCACCCCCCCCCCCAGAGACTAGATTCTGGGAACTGGCTGAAAGCTTGGCTCCCCCCGCCCCCCACTGAATCCTGTGTGGACTGTGTTCCGCCCTAAGAGTCCCCATGCCCCCAGGCAGGAGGGCCTCACGGGTCATCTGCAGGGGGCACAGGGAGGGCTAGCAGAATGGCAGGTCCAAAGGCAGAGCCTGAGGACTGCCCAGCAGTCCTCCCCTCCCCCGCCCACCCCCCACCCCCCCCTCCCCCCCGCATAGAGCCTCACACCCCTGAAGTGGAGCCTGCTGCGGGAAGCCAGGCGCATCACAGGAGCCTGGGGAGAGTGTGGGGACAGCACATGAGGATCAAAGGAGAAGAGTATGTGGGCGCGCCTGGTGTCCAGGAGACATCTGGTCACTTGGGAGACACGGGAGATCCTGCAGTGACTATTGTCACAAGGCTGCCCCCTTCCTTTCTAGCAGCCTGCTCCCTGCACCTCCCAGCACAGATGCTGGTCACTGTCACTGGCTTCCTGGTCCCATAGTCCCACGGTCATGAGGGGGCGCCTATGAGGAGCCTAGTGTCATGGCCAGTGGTGGAGGTCTCGGCACCAAGCCACTTCTGGAATGTGATTTGGGACATTGCTTCTGGTCAGGGGTAGCCTTTGGGCCTGGTTCTCTGGCCCCTCCAAAGACCCTGTGGCACACTAGATAGGCTTCTAATGAACACCTTTAAATTAGTCAGAGTTGGTTTCTGTTGTTTGGGACCAGAAACCACAGAGGTGTGGTTCCATAAAGCTAAGGGGATGGCAGGTGGCAGCAGGGAGGGGTCCAGGGTCCAGGAGGGAGGATTTGGTATCCTCAAGTCTGCTTCATGCAGCCCCGGGCACAGCAGGGATCCAGTCCCTGCTCTGGGAGCTATGCTCTCCAAGTCCTGGTGATAAAGCGGGGGCTGGGTAGGGAACAATGACTTGGTCATTGTGGGGTCTAGAACTCCTGTTGGGGGAGGGGAGCCTGGCTTGGAGCAGGGGCGGGGGGGGGGGGGCTCTTCGAGGGAGGAATGTACCAAGTGGATTGTTCTGGGGTGACTCTGGAGGCGTATGGGTTGAGGGTCCAGGACTTAACCACAACCAGAATAATCTGAAAATGGACAGAGTGACCTTAGGAAGAGAAGAGAAGCTTCCCTTCCTAAAGTGAGCATTCAAGGGGTCCTGAAGTGGGTAGGGCTTCCCTGGGCCACCCTTGGGATGTGCATCTGCAGGCTAAAAGGGGTCAGCCTGCATCCATACTCTGACACTGGATGTGGTAGAGGCCCTCTCTGCACCCAACCCACCAATCAGGTCTAAGAAAGAGTACAAGGTGGGCTGAGGGTGTAGCTCAGTGGTAGAGGGCTTTCCTAGCGAGGTCCTGAGTTCCATCTCTAGCACTGCGAAATTTTTTTAGAAGAAAGAACAAAAGAAGTAGTCCAAGATTGGAGTAATGAGTCCCTACAAGAAGACAGCCAAGGGCTGCGGAGATAGCTCAGTTGGTAGAGTGCTCGCCTCGCAAGCACAAGGCCCTGGGTTCAATCCTCAGCACCACCAAAAAAAAAAAAAAAAAAAAAAAAAAAAAAAAAAAAAAAAAAAAGAAGACAGCCAAGATGGGAGTGGTTGCACATACCTGTAATCCCAGCAGCTCCGGAGGCTGAGGCAGGCAGGAGGATTGCAAGTTTAGAGATGGCCTCAGCAATTTAGTGAGACCCTAAGCAACTTAGTAAGACCCTATCTCACAATAAAAGTTTAAAAGGCTGAGGATGCGGATTACGGTTAAGTCCCCCTGGTTTCAATCCCTGGTACAAAAAAAAAAAGTCAGCCAGCCAAGCTCCTAACCACCTGCTCCCACATGGTCTGGCCTCATCCCAAGGGTAGGGACACAGAGAAAAGACAGTCGGGGAATAATGGCGCTGATAGATGAAATAACACAAGGCTCAGCATGGGTGTCAGTGCACACTGTAATCCCAGCAGTTTGGGAGGCTCAGGCTGGAGGGTCTCAAGTCCAAGGACAGCCTCAGCAACTTAGTGAGGCCCTGTCTCAAAAGGGCTGGGGATGTGGCTCAGTGGGTAAGCACCCATGGATTCAATTCTCAGCACCAAAATAAATAAAAATTAAAAAAGCTGGAGATGTAGCTCAGTGATAGAGCACCTCGGGTTCAATCTCCAGTGCTCTCTCTCTATATATATATATAGCATTATATATATATGTGTGTGTGTGTATATATATATATAGCATGTATACATATATATGTATACACATATGTATATGCGTATACATATATATATATAAATATATTTGTAAGTACCACAAGAAATCATTAGTTTCTACAGATCACACAAAGATCACAAGATTGACAGAGTGAGCTGGTGAGGACATGGGGAGCTGGGGCTCTCCTGCATGTGGGTGACCCTGTCCATGGGAACAACCATTGCAGCAAGACAGCAAAGCCTATGCAAGTCCTGCATGCTCGTGCCTTCTGGCTGGGACTTTACCCTCAGCTCCATTTGCTTGGGTGCAACATGTAAGCCAGGCCATTGCCTGGTGACAGCAAATGGCAGCAACCAACTGTTGGTCCATGTACTGTGGACCCTGATCTGCAGAAGAGATGACGGTAGGTCCACACAACAATGAAGAGGAGAGGATTTTGTCATGTGTAGACATGCACAGCTCTCCAAGATGAAATAAGCAGATCTGTAAGTGTAAACAGTAAGCTATTTGTGTACAAAAGAAAACAACATATGTCTGCAGTTGAATTAGAGGCAGGGATTATCTCCAGAAGGATGCGCCAGGAACTGGGAACGGTGAACGCCTTGGGGAAGCCAATGTGTGTGATGGGAGAGGAGAGAGACTTTCACTGCCAATCTTCAAGATCTTCTGAATTTGATAGAGTGTGTAAGTGGTGTATAAATAAATCAGGAAAACAGAAAACCACACACACACACCATTTCCTGCACATCTTTGACAGGTGTGGCGGCTCCTGTCTATCACCTCCTTGCAAGTGATGAAATGGAACTAGCCCACAGAAGCTCAGGAAGTCACCCAGGGCCACTCAGCAAGGAGCTGTTTTGGCCGTAGGTCTGTAGGTCAGACTTAAGGCAATGTGGAAGAAGGGGACCCACACGAGGAGGGGTCACAGCTGCCCAGGGCCAGTCGCTGCTGTACCATGCCCAGGATAACAATCTTCAGACTGGGGAGGGAACTACAAAGATGGACAATTCCAGAAACTCAGCTCTGGCACTGGGTCTTCGTGAAGGTCTGCGCCCCTGTGGTCATCGTATATTGCGGAGGCCAAGCCTGGCCCTGCCAGGGGCCACCTGTGTGACCTCCTGATCTCCGGCAGGTAATCTTCCCTCGGAAAACCAGAGCACGTTGCTCAACTAGGTTCCCACGGCAGAAGGTTTAAGAGTAGTAAATGCAATGACAAGAGAGAAAACCCCCTTCCCCAAAGCGATGCTCAAAACAAAACAATCCAGATCTTTTAGTCTGGGGTTCTCAAGACCTCTGGGCTTCCCGGGCTGCCACCGCCTCCCGAGTTTAACCCACACACGACGTTGTTTGCTAAATTCGTCGGATCGTTCATTCATTAGACTCACACCTGTCTATGCAGGGCCTCTGTAAGTGCCCCTTCCTCGCCCGTCCCCTGGCCCGTGCGTCCCTTAGCACGGACAGACCACTCCCCACTGCGCGCTGGGGCACTTGCACTGGGACCCGGCGTCAGGGGACTCAGACCTGCAGGAGAGACCCAGGCCCCCCAGCGGAGCCCGCCAGGGGTCGATTCCTCCGCTCAGGCCACGCCCTCGCCCGACACAGCCAATGAACGCAGCTGCTGGATCCGGCCCCGCCCCACCAGGGAACCCCGGCCGCTGATTGGCCCGTCCAGCGCAGTGTCCCCCGCACGTGGGGCGGGGGCGGGGGCGGGGTGAATGAAGTGGAAGCGAATCCCCCGCCCCCGCGCTCCCCTCCCGGCCGGCCGCCCGCCCGCTGCCCCGGACCCTGGTGTCTGGCTTCCACCCGCCAGGCCCCCGCGACACGGACTCGCGATGGCCAAGCGCAGCTCGCTGTCCATCCGCATCGTGGAGGGGAAGAACCTGCCCGCCAAGGACATGTGAGCGCGGCCAGGGGTGGGCGCCCCAACTTTCCGGGAAGGGGCGCTGTCCCCCTTACGCCTGACCTTTCCGGGGTCCACGCGGCCCGCCCACAAGTAGAGCGGTGGTGAGGGCGTGGCGACTGAGGCCGCGGAGGGGGACTGGCAGGGAAAATGGGGACAGCGAAAGATTTGCTGCGGGCATCGGATAGGGGTGGCAATAGGGGGAGAATGCCACTGAGCGCTGGGGACGGAGGAGGGGGCGGGATCGGCCAGGGGGCTTAGCGGAACCGGAGGGAGCGAACTGCAGCTCACCAGGCAAGGGGCTGTGATAGGACAGGATCCAGCGCGGGGTGACATGTAGGGAGAACTGCCCGGGGTGTGACTGAAGGGGTGGGGTGCCCCCTAGAAATAGGGATCTTTCTCCCTAATTCCGGAGCCTACAGTACCCCAAAGTGTGTACCTGACAGGCGCTGGGTCCCGGGGCTGTCCGGGGCCTTCCTGCTGTGCACTTGAACAGGGAGAGACTGGCCTAAGAGTTGGGTGCAGGTCACAAAGCCAGGACTGTGCAAGATGAGGAGGGTGTGGGCTCCTGATGGTGGACGCTGCTTGTGCCCTCAGCTTTGCCTGAGCCCTACATTTAATCCCTACAACCACCCAGTGCTCAGTGCTCACCATTCCATTTTACAGATGAGAAAACCGAGTCAGAGGCATGAAATCCTGGCTCCAGGTAGCAGAGCAAGGCTTTGAGTCTAGGGCTCTGACAGTCAGGCACTGACAGGTCCCTGGCCAGATCTGGGGGGGCTTCAGGGACAGCTTGCCCACCTTTCTCATTGTGTCCCAGGGCTCAGCTGCAGGACCCTGGGCTCCCCATCTCGGCCCTGCCGCAGCTTCCTCTTGTGCAGCGGTAGGCAGTACCTTGCTCGGGAAGCCTCCGTTTCCCTTTCTGTCCCAGGAGTCTGAGATCCCCCAGAGGGAGAGGAGCAAAACACAGAGCTGGAGGGGCTCTGGAAGAAGAGGGAGGAAAGGGGAGCCCAGAGGAGGCCTAGGGTCCAAAGTCTGCTGGGCTGGACCCTTCCTGTCCCTGGGGCTCCTCAGGAGGCTCCCGGATGCAGAGAAGTGGTGAGCCTGCAGGGGGGAGCTAGGGCATCTCTCTGGCACTCACAGACAGTGGCCCTGGTAAGCTTCCCAGCACGCTCAGCGACCGGGAGCCGTTCCAGTTCAAGGCCCCCTGGGCCTGAGGAGGCCGAGCTCAGCAGTTGCCATGGCAATGGTGTGTGTGTGGAGGGGGCAGGCGATCTGTGGTGGGTTTCTGTGCATGGGAGGAGGCAGGGTGGGAGTTAGGAATGAGGTCTGTTGGGGGTGGAAGGCCAGTGAGCCTGAGAAGGGTTTCTAGAAGGGTCTCAGCCCCACCTTTAAGCACCCCCACCCTGGAACTGATAACTAGGTCATCTTGGCCTCCTCTGGTTGGTGGCGGCTGGAAGGAACAGTCCCTCGTCTGTCACCTCCCTCCCCAACCCAGCAGCAGCTGGCCCTAGTGCCAGGCTCTGGGCTCTCACCAACCCAGAGCCATGAAGCTGGCAGGCCAGATGTGGAGTCCCCTGTCCCCTGCACAGCCTAGGGACTCTGGGCAAAGGATGTCCATCCCAAGGAAAGGATCACCAATCCTGTTGCTTTTGCCTCCAGAGTCTTTCCTCACCCTGTTCCCCCTGGCTGCCCCTCTCCTCTCCTCATGCCCCGCCCCTGCCTTCCCCAAGGTGGCCTGTGTTCACTCTAACCTGTCAGCTTGAACCCAGCTCCTGAGCCATCTCATGAACTCCACCCCCCACCTTGGGGCCACAGCTCTGACGCCCTGAGGTTGGGGGCTTTCTGCTTTTCTTAGCCTTCAGAGTCCTGCAGACAGTTCCTGGCCATCCTTCAGGGCCTTCTCAGACTCCTCAGGGCTTCCCCTGGTGCCCGGGCAGGGTCCTGGCTCCTGTTCTTGTCCTCCAGCACATGGTCAGCTGGAGGAAGCCCTTGGTGTGGCAATCGTCCCTTCAGGGGCTGCCTGTCCCCTCCAGCTGTGAGGGCAGACACTGACTCATTCCTCCTGGCACCGTGGGTGGCTGGAAGGACCTGGTCCATAGAGGACCTTCCCCTAGGACTCCGTGAGCTCTGTGAGATAGATTCCTGTGTTTGCAGCTGAGGAAGCTGAGGCTCAGGTCCCACAGTGGTGAGCAGAGAAGTGAGGATTCAAACCCACTCTGACTGGCGGAGCTCCTGGTCTAATGGAGGTTGCAGACTTGCCAAGGGGTTTTTGGGGCTGAGCCTCAAGATCTCAGGCAGAGTATTTGGCTACAAGGCTTGCAGAGGCTTGGAGATCCCGGGCGTGGGTGGGGAGTGCTCCCCTCGCAGGGCCTCACCAGCCCTGGCCCATCTCCTGAGGCAGCGTCCTGGCCAACCAGAGTTGCATACCTCTGAGGACGGGCAGCTCACTACCTCCCTGGTGGCCCAGCTTGAGTAAAGCCTCCATGCAGAGGGACCCCTCCTTGCACAGCTGCCCCCTGCCTCCTGCCACTTCCTTGGTGTGCTTTTCTCTGCAGGACGCAGAACACAGCTGCCTTTCCATGCTCAGCAGCTTTCAGAGCTGCCTCTGACTGTTCCTGTCGGTGTCCATCCCAGTACCTGGGTCAGGGGCAGGAGCTGGGTCCCATAGTGACCAGTGACCCACTGGTTCCTACACCCAGTGGCCCTGGGGACAGGCCCAGGGCTATTTTGGGGTTTGCCCTCTCTTTCCTCTTCCCCAGCCTAGAAACTGCCAAGGCCCTAAATATAGAGGCCCATAGGAGCCAGACTGGCCCAGTGGCAACTGTGTGGGTGAGCAGTGGGAGAGGGACCCGCCCAGGGGTCTCCCTAAGGTGGAGGACACAGGCAGGGGATAGGTCCCAAGACCCACCAGGGAATACAGTTGGGCCCAGGTCCTGACACCTGGCCTCAGCCTTCTCTTGACCCTGCCCCTTCCCACCCCTCTGTCCTGTGCACGCTGTGGTCCTGCCCACAAGTTCCTGTCCATCCAGCCACCCCTCCTGCCAGCCTCGCGATTCATCCCTGCATCCATTCAGAGTGGGAGCTCAACAGGTCCCCTGCCCTGAGGGGCCCCAAGGCCAGCAGGCAGTAGCAGGGCAGAGGGGACACTATGGTGGGACACAGCCCTGAAGATGCTCTTAGGCCTCCGCCTGCCGCTTCTGAGTGTGGCTCTGGGGTATGCAGCCTAGCCCGGCCCAGAGTGCACAGGGGCCTGGCTGAGGCCTGGAGTTGTCCTGCTCCGGGCTGGTGGGATGCAGCCTGGTTCACAGGCGCAGGCGGGGTTCTTGGGGGGTGGCTCCGGGTGCGGAGGGCAGAGTCTCCGTGGTGCTAGCCTTTCCTGAGCGCTCCTGTGCTGGGCTTTCTTTCTTTTTTTTCTTGCGGTACTGGGGATCAAACCCAGGGCTTCAGGCTCGCAAGGCAAGCACTCTACCGACTGAGCTATCTCCCCAGCCCTTGCTGGGCTTTCTTTCCAGAGGCGGGATCAGGCTGGCGGACATTTCCTAGGTCCGGAGGGCCTTTGGAGCTGTTGGCTCAGGGAGTCCTCTGCCGGAAGAGCCCCTCTTGAGAACTGGGAAGTAGCAGCGGAGTTCCCCAGCCTCCAGTGTATAAATAGACTTCCTTTTTGTGGAGGCCAGGCCTGAGGGACAGTTCCAGAGGCAGTGGGCACCTTCCACCTTTCTGCCCAGTCAGCACGCTGACCCCCCATGAGCCCCCCACCCATCTGAGACTGGTGGACCCAAATAGGGCCAGGGAACTGTTCCCGTCTTCCTTCTTTCACCCACTCACCCATCATTCAGTGAACACCTAGAGGGCCCCTGTCTTGTGCCAAGCCCTGTCCTGGGCCCTGGGGACACAGAAGTGGTCCCCATCCTCAGGTAGCGCTGGCAGGTGGAGGAGGCCCTCCCAGGGCTGGGGGCAGACAGTGCAGGTGGCAGCCCTTGCTATCTGCCTCTGAGGCAGAGGAGGGGGCCGGGGACAGTGGGAGCCAAGCCTCAGAGGGGAGAGAGTAAGGGGCTAGACTCGTGTTGAGGGTTGGGTGCTGGGAGGTGGCCAGGGCTGCTGCCTGGGCACCGTTTTGGGGCGAGGTGGAGGTGGGGCAGGGAGGGAGCTCGTGGGGGTCCTGCCTTTCCCTTGCCACCTCTCCCAGGAGACGGTGGGGCATGTGCTGGCCTGAGGAGCCTTTGGGCTCCAGCCCAGGATGCGGCCCCTCCGCTTCTTCCCTGGGTTTCCCAGGGTCACCGGCAGAGGGCGGGGCTGCCCAGGAGGCCCCACCCCGCCAGCTCCGCCCTTCATCCGTCTGTCCTACAGCAACGGCAGCAGCGACCCCTACTGCATCGTAAAGGTGGACAACGAGCCCATCATCAGGTACCGCCCTGCCCCGGGGCCTGAGGGCCCCTGAGCTCCCTCTCCAGTCCCCTGCTCCTCCCAGAGTCCCTAACTCCCTGCACCACCATGGGGTCCTGACACATCAGCTAGGAGTTGAGAGAGACCCACCTGTGGGCTGGGGATGTGACACCATGATAGAGCGCCTGCTCTGGACGCCCACAGCCCTGGGTTCCATCCCCAGGGCCACAAAGAGAAGAAACACACAAATGAAAAAAGGAGAAAGAGAAAAGAAAAAGACCAGAAGACACGCCTGTAACTGGTCTTGCCAGTGCTTGACCGTAATGCTGGTCTCTGCAGCCCCCTGGGCGCCCGGCCCCGCCCTGCCCCTGCCCATTGGTCTTCACAGTCTTTGCGGCCCTGAGAGAGATGGTGATGCGTGCTCACACTGCTCTCTTGTGGAGCGGTGTGTCCGCCTGGCCTGGAGCCAAGCCTTTGCTGGCACTTAGTTCATGACAGTGAGCCGGACACCATCGTGAAGCCCCACCAACAGATAAGGCCACCGAGCCTCAGGCTCAGTAACTGTGATCGCTGCGCCGGCTCTTTGCCATCCGTTCCCTCCTTCACCCGGACTCCTGCCTGCGGTGGTGACCAGGGCGGCTCCACTGTTCCGCACACTGGAGTGGCCGTTGGTGACCCTAACCACGGCCACCGACCCTCAGTTCCTCCCCCTCTGCAAGCAGCGGCCCAGCGTTTCTCCAGACCAAAGCTTGGAAAGGGTCGTGGTGGCTCTGGTCATCTCAGTAGAGACAGGAAACCAAGGTTGCAGAGTCCGCATGGCTTGAGAAGTGGTCAGGGAGAGGGTCCCCCGAGCCTGGTTCCCCCCAGTCACATGCCCTGCTGAATCCCAGGAGTTGAAGGCTCTGATCTTAGAGGTTTGGCCAGAGCTGGGTGAGGCTGGGAAATCAAGTGTGGAGTCTCCCCTTTTTTTTTGGCACTGGGGATTGAGCCCAGGGGCACTTTACTGAGTCACATCCCCAGTCCTTTTTGTTATTTGTTTCGGGACAGGGTCTCACTAAGTCACTTAGGGCCTTGCTAAGTTTCTGAGGCTGGCCTCAAAGTTGCAATCCTCCTGCCTCAGCCTCCCGAGTCGCTGTTATAAGCATGTGCCACAGTGCCAAGCTTGTAGTCTCTGCTCTGCTGCTTCCCTGCTGTGTGACCCAAGGCCAGCTGCTCCCAACTATGGGACTAGTCGGGACAGAGAGGAAGGTCGGGAGTGAAGACTGGTGGTGGACGGGGAATGAGATGGGAAGTATCCGACACACCTCCCGTGTCCCTGGGTGGAAGGAGTCGTGGAGAAGGCGGGGCTCAACTCCCGCCGCCTGCCTTGCCCTCGCCCTGTGCCTGGGCAGACGCTGAGGGTCCTCTCCTCTAGGACAGCCACTGTGTGGAAGACCCTGTGCCCCTTCTGGGGTGAGGAGTACCAAGTGCACTTGCCCCCCACCTTCTACGCCGTGGCCTTCTATGTGATGGACGAGGATGCCCTCAGGTGGGTGGGCCCCTGCTCTGCAGCTGGGCCCATGTGTGGCCACCTGTGGTTCTCCAGTCCGCCGTGGGCCCGAGAGGGGCAGGGCCTGAGTGCGATGCCTGTGTGCCTGTAGGCACAGGGCAGCAGGGCATGGGTGCGGAATGGGCCCCGGGCACGCGGTAGGCACCTGTGTGGGTGTACACGATGGTCCACGGGCAGAGACATGGTGCACCACCAGGAAGCCCAGGATCCAGACACAGAGGTCAAGGGTCCGGCTCCGGTGGCTGGAGCTCGCTGCTCCCCACAGGGGGTCCTGAACCTGTGGGATTCGGTGCTGGGCTCCCAGGGCGCAGGTACCAGAGTCCTGCACAGCTCTGACTCCCTCTCCACCCCCAGCCGGGACGACGTTATCGGCAAGGTCTGCTTCACAAGGGACACCCTGGCCTCTCTCCCTAAGGGTAAGATCCACAGAGGGCATCCACGCAGGCTCCGGCCTCCCTGCCTGCCCTCCCCGCCCCCACCGGCCTGCCAGCCCCTGGCCTCCCGCCCATGCCAAAGCTGTCTCCTTGGGCTTCTGCAGGTCTGAGCTCAGGGAGAGCCATTTCCACCCTCCCCAGAAGCCTGGGCCCCTGGCCAGCCTTTGTACCTCCGACTGTATATCCTGGGTCCCCAGCTTGGGGCTGGACCTTCCCTGGGGCAAAGAGGGGGCTGCCAGTGGTGGGATCTGCAGGCAGAGAAAGGGACCTCCTTATATTCCATTGCTTATACAGCCAGCTGCTGTACCCCACGGGGTCCCCTCCACCTGCGGTCGGTCCTAGGCCTGGGGACTCAGCCTGTGGCTGAGCCAGGCTGGAGAGCCCCTTGGATTATTCCAGGATGCAGACCTTGTTTCCTAGTGTCAGCCCTGCCCCAGCCTTGCTGTGTGACCTTGGGCAGGCCTTGCCTTCTCTGGGCTTGTCTCCTCAGACAAGGAGTTCAGACTAGGAATTTCTGGGTGCTTCAGACTCTGCTGCCCAAGCCTCTGTGACCCTCTTGTGGGCTTCCCCTGGTGCACACCTGCTCCTGTCTGTGAGCCTGGGGCAGGCGGGCATGTGGGGGCAGCAGGCTGTGCTGACTCATGGAGCTTCATGACCTGCCAGGCCAGAGGCCATTTCTGCCGCAGCCCCAGCAGCCCCTCTGGGGTCCAGTGCCCCTGTGATGCTGTCCGTGGGGTCCCTTGTAGCTTCCCTGTCTGGGCCTTAAATCCACCCAGCAGCCCTAGGATGAGCTTCTGTCCTCCTGTTTTAAGGTGGGGACACTGAGGACAGAGAGGTGGCCCCATAACCGGTCAGGTCAGGGTCAGGACCACCGAGTGCCAACAGCAGGGCAGTGTGGTCACAGGTCCCCGGTCACCCACGTAGGTTCTCGTCTGGCTGCTGCAGTTCAGCGTCTGAGCCTCAGTTTCCCCCGCTGTCGCCGGGTTAGCTGCCCGTCCCTCCCAGGTGTCTGAGAGGTTCCGAGGGCCTGGGGTTGGGGCGGGGGTGGGGGGCCCGGCCCCTGGCTGAGCTGCACCCCGCAGGTTTCACCGGCTGGGCCCACCTGGCGGAGGTCGACCCCAACGAGGAGGTGCAGGGAGAGATCCACCTGCGGCTGGAGGTGGTGCCAGGGACCCCAGGTGGTCGGCTGCGCTGCTCGGTGCTGGAGGCCAGGTGAGGTGTGGGGAGGGCCCAGCGGTCAGGTCCCTTCAGGTTGGGCGAGCCGCCTCCCTCCTGCCCGCCCATCCTGGGCTTCCTCCCAGCAGCGCTTGCCTCCAGAGGGCCTGGGGGCTGTCCTGACTCCAGGAATTTGCCTGGGTGACCTCCACCCGGCATGGTCCCTCAGGGAGGGGAGGGTGTCCTGACAGGGGGCTCCAGGCAGCCTAGACAGGGGACGGGGCGCAGGGGGCCCTGAACTGAGCGCAGACTCCCCATGCTCTGGCACTGAGGCTGGGCTCCCCGGTTCTCCCCAGCGTGAACTTGGCCTGGGGGCTGTGCAGGTGCCGGTGGAGGATCTCCAGCGGGGTGTGCCTGCTGGGTGGGGCCATCCTCCCTGGAGGACCAGCTTGGGTGGCTGTGGGCCTGAGTCACCTGAAGCAGGGCAGCCCCCGCCGCCCGCAGGGTATTTTTAGCTGTAGGCCGGGCTCCCGTCTGGCGTGAGTCACACAAGGCTCCTCAAGCAGCGCCTTCCCCTCTGGCTCCTGACCTCTGCCTGGAGGCCCATCTCTGGGCCAGTGGGCGGCCCCCAGGAGCACCCTGAACCAGGGTGCCCCACCCGGGGAGGAAGATGTCCCTCTGCGGTGAGGGTGTGGGATGGGTGACAGACACCTCGGGCATCCTGTGGCTGCCTCTGCATTATTTTCGGCACAGTGGACATGGCTGGACTCAGCCTGGCCAGCCAGCCCCTGCCCACCCACTTCCTCCATTCTCAGCCTTGCCTGGCACCAGGTCGTCTGGGGCGCTGGCGTGCCCACTGGGCGCACACACACTCATGTGCGCCCCGGGACCTGCAGGCGTCTGCTCCCTGGCGCCAGTCCCCATCCCTGGCGATGGGCTCAGGAGCCCTTCCCCCCCAGCCCGCCTCTCCCTGCCCGCTCCTCCCTGCGACTGTGGGGGACCCAGTGCTGGCTTCTTAGCAAGTCCTGGTAGGGGGTGTGGGGGGGTCCAGGCCTCTTCAGAGTGAGGGGAGGGGACCTGTTCCCTACGCTCCTCCCTCGCGCCTCCTGCTGGAGCCCCGAGGCTCATCTGCTGCCGGGAGCAGAACACTTTCTCCTTCGCTGGGCAGCATCTCAGGGCCAGGCCTTGGAGTTCTGTTAGACAGCTGGGTTTTGTCCTGTCTTCGCAGCGCTGGATGGAGCTCAGGGCGGCTACCATGCTGGCCAAGCGCTGTGCCCTGAGCTGTTCCCCAGGCCCTTAGACAGGTTTTTTGGTTTTGTTTTGTTTTTTGGTATTTTATTTAGAGACAGAGTCTTGCCAAGTTGCTTGGGGTTGCTTCGGGTGGCTTAGGGTCGCTAAGTTGCTGAAGCTGGTTTTGAACTCGAGATCCTCCTGGCTCAGCCTCCTGAGCCGCTGGGATTACAGGCATATGCAACCCGCCCAGCCCCTTAAACAGTTTTAAAGGAGAAAGAAAGGTAGGCAGGAGAGGCTTAAAACTTAAAATATGTAAAAGGAAGCAGGCGGGAGGGGTTTATAGCAGAAAGAAGGGTGGGTTGTATTCTTCCATAGGGGCTCCAGGGCCGGTGGTGCCAGGGCCAGATCTGGGCTTTGTAAAGAGCCACCTGTGGAAAGAGGAGAGGGTGACTGGTCCTGAGTGCACAGCACCCACCTCAGGCCAGGGACGTCAGGCAGGCCTTCTAGAAGCTGGGGTCTCACCAGGCCTCAGTAGGGTAGGTCTCGCCTCCACCGTACTGGCGAGGAGATGGGCTCTGTGGGGTGCCCAGGCCCAGGACTGTCCAGGGAGCAGCATGCTGGGGTGTGACCGGGCCTCACTCCCCCTGCCCTACCCCAGAGCCATGTGCCCCAGCTGGTCTGTGGCTGCCAGGTCAGGAGGAACTGTGGCCTCAAGCTGGGGCATTCTTGGCCATGGGGGGAGATGGGTGGACAGCTGTGGGAACAGGAGCTGAGGAAGGGGACAGGTGCTGTCCGAGCCAGCTTGCCAGGGACAGGATGAGCCCAAGCCTTTCCAGCTTGGTGTGTTTACCTTGAAGTGATGACAGGCTGGGGCAGGGTACTCCAGGTGACAAGTGGGTGAATTGTTGTCCCCATCCCACACCAGGGACCTCGCCCCAAAGGACCGAAATGGTGCATCTGACCCTTTTGTCCGAGTACACTACAATGGCCGGACGCAGGAGACCACGGTGAGGAGGCCGGTGGGCTGGGAGGGCCGAGGAGGCTCAGGGACTCTGCCTGCCCTGCGGGTGCCACCTGCCCCTCTCCACCATCCGAGAAGACGGATTGAAACTAGAGTCTCCAGAGGAGGCTCAGAGGAGTGGGGCAGCCCCTCTGGGGACAGCACAGGCCCCAGCCCTTCTGTTGCCAACTCCTTGCATGCCTGGCCAGGCTGGAGAGGGCAGGCAGGGATGGAGATGGCAGCAATGGGGAGAGCTGAGGAGCCCTCCAGCTTCCCATCCTCCTCCTGGCACCTCCAGGAAGTGCTAGGGTGGTGGGCACGTCCTGGGGGAGGGTGTTGAGATCCAGGTTCACAATACCATTTTTGTTTTGCTGTGCAGCCTTGGATAAATCTGTTTCCCACTCTGGGCCTTGATTTCCCCATTTATGAAGTGGGTGGGGTCTTGGACAGGAAGTTGACTTTTTTTGTAATATTTCTAGTTATAGGTAAACACAATACATTTTATTTATTTTTATGTGGTGCTGAGGATCAAATCCAGTGCCTCACATGCTAGGCAAGTGCTCTACTACTAAGCCACAACCCCAGCCCAAGGGGGTTTTTTTGGTACTGGAAATTAACCCAGGGGCACTTTCCCACTGGACCACATTCCTAGCCCTTTTTAGTTTTTATTTTGAGATAGGGTCTCACTAAATTGCTGAGGCTGGCCTCAAACTTGTGATCCTCTTGCCTCAGCCTCCTGAATCACTGGGTTTACAGGTGTGCACCACCATGCCCAGCTTTGGACAGGAAATTTTTACGTATGCTACTGTAGAGCCAGGGAAGGTGTCAAGGGTGACTCTGCCCTTAGCCTGGCCTGGGGAGCCCCATGGAGTGAGCAACACCCCTGCCTGCCCCTTTCTGACCAGGTTGTGAAGAAATCCTGCTACCCTCGCTGGAATGAGACCTTTGAATTCGAGCTGGAGGAGGGGGCTGCGGAGGCTCTGTGCATTGAGGCCTGGGACTGGGACCTTGTCAGCCGAAATGATTTCCTGGGCAAGGTAACACCTCTCCATTCCCCGTGCAAGCCACACGCACACACCCAGGCTGCACCCGGCATCCATTCCCACCCTCCTGCCCTCAGGGACCTCCCTCAGTTTCCCCAGACAGGAGCACCCAGGAAGCCTGGCACTGCCCAGGACCGGCAACGGCTCCCCACTGCCGCTAGTGCCCAAGCACCCTTGGAAGTGCCCTTCCCCCTAAGAGAACAGTACCTGGCAGGGGAGAGGCCTGAGTGTCCCAGCCCCCGTCTATCCTGCCCCCAGGTGGTGGTCAGCGTCCAGAGACTGTGCGCAGCCCGTCAGGAGGAGGGCTGGTTCCGGCTGCAGCCGGACCAGTCTAAGAGCCAGCGGGGCGAGTGAGTGCTGGCAGCGGGCCCTGGGGCCAGCTGGGATTTGAGAGCTGGCTGCTGGCCGCCAGGCAGGAGATGGGCAGGGGACCTGGCGGGGGCTTCCCTCAACCCTCGCCAGCCAGGCCAGGCCCTTCTCTCCCGTCCCCCGGTCCTGCCCTCAGCCAGTGGTCTGAGCTCCAGGGTTGCACAGCTTCTCTTTGCCTTCTGGCGGCTTCTAGAACAAGCCCTCAGATGCTTTCCTCTGAGGCCGTCTCTGCATGCAAACCTGGAGTCAGAGTCTCTCAGTCATAACCCTTGAGCCCCCTCCCCAGGCGTCTCCCGGTGCAGGGTTGCCAGACAGAAGGTGGGACACCAGGTAAAACTGAACTCCGATGAGCAAATGCTTTTTTAGTATAAGAATGACCATGGAATATTCAGGATACTTTTACTAAAACTGTTTGAATTTAACTGTGTTTTTATTGTGCTGAATCTGGCAGCCCTGTCCAGGAAGCCCTTTGCCTGCTTGCACCCCTTGGCTGGTTCTGCTTTGTCACCCTGCAGAAGGTGTCCACGCCCCCCGCCATCCACACCCTTAACAGGGAGGAGCAGGTGGCTGGGGGTGTGTCCAGCCCAAGGCCTGTCCATAGAACTGGCCAGGGTCTCGCTTGACAGCTTCTCCTGCGTGTGGGGCGGGGGCTGGCCGGGCAGCCTGCTGGACCCTGGGCTGTGGGAGGAGGGCGGTGGGAGCCAGGGAGGTTAAGCTATGGTGGGCACCCTCACCAGGAGGGGTCTGAGCAGAATGCCTGGAGGTTAGATCTCCTGTGACAACTGGGCCTCAGTTTCCCTGGCAGGTTGTCATGGGGACTGGGGATTTGCTTCCTGGGTGAGGCGTAGATATGAAGCCATTTCAGGGAGTTTGTTTTGTTGCGATGCTGGCGATCGAACCCAGGGCCTGGCGCATGCTAGGCAAGTGCTCTGTCTTGGGCTGTCTGCCCCTGGCCTCACCTGGGAGTTTACAGCTTCAGGGTGGGGGAGGCTGGCATGCCCACCTGAGCCAAGCCTGGGGTCCACGGGAGCCTGGAGGCAGCAGGTGCCTCCTTGAAGAAGGAAGGAGTTCCCATGAGATAGGGCAGGAAGGGCCTTGGGGACAGAAGAGCAGGCAGAGCCAGGGCAGGGCAACTTCAGGGGCAGAGACTGAGAGGCCGGCCTGGGGGGCAAGTCCCTGGGGGGTGGGGGTGCTGCCCAGGGCCGCCTGCCTCCCTGGTGGAGAGGTCACAGGCCGTCCGTTCCAGGGGCAGCCTGGGCTCCTTGCAGCTGGAGGTGCGGCTGCAGGACGAGACGGTGCTGCCCTCCCGCTGCTACCAGCCCCTGGTGCAGCTGCTGTGCCGGGAGGTGAAGCTGGGCACCCAGGTGAGGGGGACTGGGAGGAGGTGGGAGGGTCCAGGGACGGTGGACCTGCCCTGCCTGTCCTAAACCCACCCAGCAGAGCAGCACGTGGAGCTGGCCAGTGTCCAGGGCCCTGCCCTGCCATGCTTGCCATGATGCTCTGAGCTCCTTGGAGTGGAGGGTTTGGGCTCCCCACAGTCTCCCAGCCCTGCCTTCCCCTGCTGCCCCCTGCAGGGCCCAGGGCAGTTGATTCCCATCATTGAGGAGACAACAAGCACTGACCGTCGCCAGGAGGTGGCCACCAACCTGCTCAAGCTCTTCTTGGGGCAGGGGCTAGCCAAGGACTTTCTGGACCTGCTCTTCCAGCTGGAGCTGGGGCGAACCAGTGAGGCCTGGGAGGAGCCGACACCGGGCAGGGGTGGGGGGGTCCTTCTCAGCAGGCTGGTGGGTCCAGCAGAGGAGGGACAGGGCTGAGAGGTGGCAAGGAGGCCCTTACTGAGGGGCCACTTAGAGTCCCCAGCCCCAAGGTCCTCTGCCCTCCTGCCCCCCCAAGCCTTGTTCCAGCCCTCTGCCCACGGGACCTCTGCTCATAGGTGAGGCCAACACCCTGTTCCGAAGCAACTCTCTGGCCTCCAAGTCCATGGAGTCTTTTCTGAAGGTGAGGTCACACGGCGCACCATCTTCTTCTTACAGATGACTTGGCGCAGGGTCCAAAGGCCAGTTCTGAGTGCGTGGAGCCCATGAAGCCAAGAGCTTCACTCGCTCACTTGGAGGGGCAGCTTGTTGAGTCGCGCTGGTTGTGTATCTGGCCCCATCCTGGGCAGATAGTGCGGGCAGGTGGTGCACGGGGTGGTGGGGAGATAGCCCGGGGGCAGCTGGACGTAGAGACGTGATCAATGTGGCTCACGGTGGCCTCCAGGTGGTGGGGATGCGGTATCTGCATGGCGTCCTGGGCCCCATCATCGACCGGGTGTTTGAAGAGAAGAAGTACGTGGAGCTGGACCCCAGCAAAGTGGAAGTTAAGGATGTAGGGTGAGGCCGGTGGCAAGCCTGGGGGCGCAGCGGTGGGGAATCAGGCCTGTCTGCAAGTCTGTGTACGGCTCCTCCTGCCTGGGTTTAGGGGTCGTTGCTTTGCCCATATGTGTGTTCACTGCCCGTGTCTCGCGTGATGCCTTTCGGCTCCCGTGTCTCAGGGAGTCCCGGTAAGCCCCGCGTGTGCGGGCGCTGACCGAGACCGTCTTGTCCACCTGCCCCCGCCCACGCAGGTGCTCGGGGTTGCACCGCCCGCAGACCGAGGCCGAGGTGCTGGAGCAGAGCGCACAGACACTGCGCGCCCACTTGGGGGCGCTGCTGAGCGCGCTCTGCCGCTCGGTTCGCGCATGCCCCGCGGTGATTCGCGTCACCTTCCGTCAGCTCTTCCGGCGCGTGCGCGAGCGCTTTCCCAGCGCCCAGTACGAGGTGCGCCCCCTGCCGGCAGGCCTGGGGCGGAGCTGGTTGGGTGGGGAAAGAAATCCGTGCGGAGGCGGAGTGGGGGCGGGACCGAGGCTACGAGGGAGCGGCCTGTTAGGAGCCTGGGCCAGGGGCAATCCACCCCCACTTTCCAAACCCCTCCAGAACGTGCCATTCATCGCAGTCACCAGCTTCCTGTGCCTGCGCTTCTTCTCTCCCGCCATCATGTCGCCCAAGCTCTTTCACCTGCGGGAGCGGCACGCGGACGCCCGCACCAGCCGTACACTGCTTCTGCTGGCCAAGGTGCGGACCTGTGGGATAGAGGCGGGATAGCCGGTTGGATATTAAATAGGGCCACTGACCTGGACCACAGTGTGACCCCCACTGGCTCTGGGAGGATCTTGCGGCCAGGTCCCTTGACTCTTTGATGGAACTGAACTTCACAGTTTACAAGACTTTCTCGTGGTCACCCCACTGAGCCCCATCTCATAAATAAGGGGACGGCTTGCTGAGGGATAGAGGAAACCCCACTCCTGTCTGGTGAAGCAGGCCTTTGAATCCGCTCTACTTACTCCCAGGCTGCAACTGCCTGCCCACCACGGGGCTGGGCACCCAGTCCAGCAGTCTGATATTACACCTGCAGAGGAAGGCCAACAGATTGGGCTCGAGTCGTCTTCATTATTAGGTTCCAAAAAGGGCGTTAAATACCTTGATCCACACACCCTTGGGCATCTGCAGCACCTGGGCGGGTCCATGGGCAGGGTCCCTGCTGTTTCTGCCTCGGGCTAGACCTGGGTGGGGTACAGTGGCCAGGTCCCTGACTCCGCAAAGCCTGGTCTTTCCTGCTGTCACCCCAGGCGGTCCAGAACGTGGGCAACATGGACACACCAGTTTCCAGGGCCAAAGAAGCTTGGATGGAGCCGCTACAGCCCACTGTGCGCCAGGGTGTGGCTCAGCTGAAGGACTTCATCACCAAGCTTGTGGACATAGAGGAGAAGGAAGGTGAGTCCTGCTCTGCGCGTGGCCGCGGTTCTCTTTGCGCCGCTGGAGCCTCCTGGCCGGTGGCTCCGCCCACGGTTTCCTGTCTCTTGGCCCCACCTACCGCCGCCCCCACCGCCTGCTGCTCACGTTGCTCCGCCCCTGGGCCCATGGCTCCACCCATGGGGGCTGGTGTCTCTTGTGGCACCGCCCACCGCTGCCCTGGCCTCGGGCTCACCTTCCCTCCGACCCCGCCCCGCCCGCGGCCCCGCCCACAGCCTCGCGTTCACGTTTGCTCCGCCCTATTCCCCGGCTGCAGAGCTGGACCTGCAGCGGACGCTGAGCTTGCAGGCACCGCCAGTGAAGGAGGGGACGCTCTTCATCCACAGGACCAAGGGCAAGGGCCCCCTCACGTCCTCCTCCTTCAAGAAGCTCCACTTCTCCCTCACCACCGAGGCCCTCAGCTTCGCCAAGACGCCCAGCTCCAAGGTGGGTAAGGAGGGAGGCTGGCGATGAATTGGAACACAGGAGGTACCTGTGCCCTTCCCGGGAGCCCACCCCATGGATCACCTGCGCGGGTGGAAGAAGCCGGGCTAGCCGGGCTTCTGGTGTTCGGGCTGCAGGTCAGCTACCCTGTCACTCAAAGCTGGGGAGGATGGAGGCCTCCGCCCCAGGCATGAGGCAGAAGCAGCATCTGCGAGTCCAATCCTGGCTGCTTGGTCAGGTGCACTGGGTTGGGTTGGGGGGCTCCGGGGGGCGCTTTCTGTGAAGCAGAGAGGAACTGAAGGTTCTGAGAGGATCCAGGAGGCATGGAGTTCAGGCGTTCGGCCCTAGCTCAGCCTGTGAACATAGGACAAGTGTCACCTCTCTGATCTTTGGTGTCTCAACCTGTAAATTTGGGATAATCATACCTGTTTGCTGGGTTGCTGGGACTTAAGGAGACAGTCTTTCCAAGTGTCTTAACCTTATCCCAAGAAGGGCTGAGAGCATGCTTTTTTGATGGACCCGTTGACCCCTTGATGGCTTACCTAACCCCAGCTGCGGTGCTGTGCCCATCCCTGAGCAGGTGGGTGTGGGCTGGGGCAGGCGAAGGAGCTGGTTGAGGAAATGATCAAGGGGTCCCACTAGATGAGGGGCCCCGCTTCTCCCCTACCAAAGACCCCTCAGGTTACCACAGTGACTCCTGACCTCCAGAATCGAAGGATCCTGCCTCATAGGCACGATTTCCTCCTGGACCCCGCGTCTTCCCATCATCAACCTTTGGCAGGTGGTTAGATGGCTTGATGAGACACTTGAGGCCACAGTGTAATTTCTGCCCTGCACAGGGCTTCCCTTGACTGCCCTCGGGAAGCCCTCCTCTTCCCCAGGGATCTGCAGTAGTGAGAAACACTCAGAGCTCCATCTCAACCATTCTGGAAGCTGCTTGGCCCAATGGCTGGTGTTATATTCCCAATCACTGAAACCTGGGTTCAGAACCTCAGAGGGGACTTGTTTGAAGTCTCAGGTGTGGCACTGAGCTGTGTCCATGTGTACCTCCCTGCACCCTGCTTCTCCCCACCATGCTGCTGACTGCCAGCCGGGAGCCCCAAGACTCCATGGTTGTTAGTGGCGCTGATGCTTTGGAGTTCTGGGAACCTGTTTGAAGCAGGAGTAAACCAGGTCCCAACCAGGGACTGGGCTCATGAAGACTTCTAGAGAGGAAGGCTGGGACAGCCAGGAACAGCTTTCTGAAAGAGGCAGGGACGTGGAATTGCTGAATCTCAGTTCTGGGAGGGATCTTGAAGATTGCCTTGTCCAGCTTGTCTGGGGCATGGGTCACCCCACCAAGCCAAAAGACTGTCTGTAGCCACCAGTGATGACGACAGGGAGCTCACCATCATCAACGTAGCATTCCGTCCTGCAGCTGGCTGTTAGAAAGTTCCTTACCTTGAGCTGAAGTCTGCTTTCTTTAATGTTGGCTCGACTGCTCTGCCTTAATGTAGCAGAGATCATAAACCAAAGTGGGGTCTCCAGAATCCCAGCACCCCTGAGCTTTCTCCCCATTCTCCATCTCTTGTTTGCTCTCATTGCCAAGTTCTCTCCTAGACGGTGGCGTCTGGAACTGTGTTATCTGGAGAGCAGAGAGGATAACCACCTCCCTGATTCTGGCTCCCATCTCTCAGTTAGTATTGCTTTGGATCTTCTGTCACTGTTACATCTCATAATAGATTCAAACTCAATCTTCTGAGACTCAAGTAATCTATTTTTTATTTTTCAGAAAAGAAAAAATTAAGAGCAGGGCTTAGTATTTCTTCTTCTTAAGCTTGATCTTGTGTAAATCTGCCCTCAGCTTTAGCTGGCTCAGATCTTCTCGTTCTGATTCTGAGCATAACCCTTGGGTCCTTCCTTGGGTCACACTAATAAACCCAGTGCTCGCAAGCAGCTGGGGCAGAACCTGGGTCCTGTTCCTGAGGCTCCCCAGGCCAGGAGGGTGTGCTCCATTAACAGTCGCCTCTGTGGTAGGCCCACATTCTGCTTTTGTGACAGCCTGCTCAGAGAGCAAGTTCCCAAGCCACTCTATTTTATTTTAGTTTAGTTTTTAAGTGCTGGGGATTGAACTCAGGGGCACTCGACCACTGAGCCACATCCCCAGCCCTATTTTGTATTTTATTTAGAGACAGGGTCTCACTGAGTTGCTTAGGGCCTCGCTTTTGCTGAGGCTGGCTTTGAACTCTCGATCTTCCTGCCTCAGCCTCCTGAGCCACTGGGATTACAGGTGTGTGCACCAGCCTCTTCACATCTGTGTGCCCTGTTTGTTTTTTTTTTTTTTTTTTTTCTCCTGCTATAATGGCTTCTTTTCCCCTACCTATACGTGAGAACACGCAGTATTTGTCTTTCTGTGCCTGATTTATTTCACTCAACACAATGTCCTCTGGTTCCACCCCTGTTGCTGCAAATGACAGACTTTCATTCATTTTTGTGGCTGAGTAATATTCCACTGCAGTGGCATCTCACTGTCTGCACACCTTCCCTCTGACCTGCTGTTCCCTGTGGTCCTTGTCTCACGCTGGGCACCTGCCTCTGCAGCACTCTTCCAGCCCTTCTGCTCTGAGCAGGTCTCCTCTGGTCCTTTGTCCCTGGCCTCCTGCTGGCCAGTTTCTTTAGCTCTGTGCAGATGCCATCCTTGGAGTCTCCCCCACAGTTTCTGGATCCTCAACGAAACTTTACCCTCTCCACAAGTCAGGGCCCAGTGGCCTCCTTGACATAGAGCTCCACCCTTTCCTGGGCGTGACCTGTGGGTCCCTGTGCAGGACTGGCCCACTGCCTCCCCTCTGCCTCCCCTCCTGCAGGCACACCCCAGCCGTCTGCACATTCTCTGGGCTGGTTGGAGGACACCGCCATGAGAGAGCTCACGCCTGTGCCCCTGCTCCTTGCAAGGAGTGTGTTGCTGCTCTGCTTGTCACTGAGACCAGCGGGGCGGAGGGCTGGGTGCCCGGTTGGGGAGGGTGGGCGTTATCCTGGGGCCTCCGGGAGGGTATTCAAGAGGCAGGGAGGAGCCTGGTGCACACTTGTAATCCCAGCTGCTCAGGAGGCCGGGGCAGGAGGATTGCAAATTTGAGGTCAGCCTGGGTGGTATAGTAAGACTGTGTCTCAAAAAACCCCACGGAGCTGGGGGTGAGAGGGTGGGAGTGGAGATTTGGCTTTGGCAGGTTGGGGATCCCTCAAGAATGTGGGTATTTAGATCTGCAGCTTCTCTGTCCCCGAGGTGTGTCTTCAGATCCAGTAATGGCTGGGGTGGGGCTGGAAAGGACTCTGAGAGCCCAGGAGAGCAGAGGTGAGGTGGACGAGGCACAGCCCTGGCCCACGGCATGCGCGACTTCGGAGTTCTGGGAACGCTGGGTCCAGACACTGCTCCCAAGATCCACCCTCCAGGGCCTGCCCAGAGCCCCAGGGGACCAGGCTCCTCCCCTTCCCGTGGCCAGGTGTTGGGCACCGTCAGTCTGTGCTGGGTCCTGGCTGAGGTTGGTCACCCAGTAGACTCTGGGAGCAGTCACTATCCTGGGTCCCCCATGCCAGCCCCTGGTATTGCAGAAGGGGAGGCTGATGTCCAGAGACCGGAAGCGGAGTGGCCCCTGCCGGGCCCTGAGCAAGCTCCCTTCCCCTGCCTGTCCTAGAAGAGCACCCTCATCAAGCTCGCCAACATCCGGGCAGCAGAAAAGGTGGAGGAGAAGAGCTTCGGCAGCTCGCACGTCATGCAGGTCATCTACACGGACGACGCTGGCCGCCCTCAGACTGCCTACCTGCAGTGCAAGGTGCAGCCCCAGGAGCGGGTTCCAGGAGGGTGTGTGTGTATCTGGGGTCTGAGTCCCTGGGCACCATGGCCTGTGTCATGCTGTGGGCATCCGGGTAGCTCCTGGGTGGCCCTGTTGAGCCCTTTGTTCATTTAAAAAAATATTTACCGTAGTTGAGCATGGCCGGACACACTCGCAGTCCCAGCAACGCGGGAGGCTGAGGCCGGAGGATTGTGACTTTAAGGCCAGCCTGGGCAACTTAGCGACTCTCTGTCTCAAAAACACCAAAGAGCTGGGGTGCAGTGCAGGGGTGAACGCATGCTGAGCAGGGTCGAGGCCTTGGGTTTCACCCCTGGCACCCCAAGGCCCCCACAAACTTTATTGAGCATCTACTAGGTTCTGCACAGTTTTAGGTGCGGGGACACAGTGGCAGGTGAAGAGGGTCCCTGCCTTTATTCCAGGGGAGAAGGTGGACCAGTAAATATTTTAAATGTCAAATGGAACACAGCCTGGAAGGGAGTGAGGGGTGCTAAGAGCCAGGGGGCTTCTGCTGGTTGCGGGGTCGCCAGGGAGGCCCTGGCAGGTGGCCGTTGAGCAGGGACGTGGCCGGGGTGGCAGAGCTCTTGGGACCAGCAGGAAGGCCGGGGGGAGGGCCTGGCTTCCTCCTGGGAGCAGCAGTCCCGGCTCACGCCAAGGAGTCACAGCCTCGTCCCACAGGGCCTGCCCTCCAGGGCTCCCTTTTCAGTCAGGGTCCAGAGCCACAGGGGACAGGTGGTGACAGGGCCACCGTGAATAGCTGGCAGTTCTGGAAGGCCCGGGGAGTAACTCAGCCTGTGGTTGAGCCACGCTCCACCCTCCCAGCCTCGTGCTCCGCGTGGCTGTGTCCCGTGGGGAAGAGTGGCCTTTCCTGATGGGCTCCACGCTGCCTGTGGGCAGATGGGGACCTGGTGTCCAGGTGGCAGGAGCTCCGGGGGGCAGCCATCTTGCGGCAGTCACTTCTGGTCCTCGTCCCCGCAGTGCATGAACGAGCTGAACCAGTGGCTGTCAGCGCTGCGGAAGGTGAGCGTCAACAACCCTGGCCTGCTGGGTGCCTACCACCCTGGCGTCTTCCGCGGGGACAAGTGGAGCTGTTGCCACCAGAAGGACAAGACAGGTGGGAGGGGAGGCCCGGCCCCGCTCTGCCTCTGTCCCCGCTGCTGTGGGCCCTCGAGCCTGGCCTCGTCAGCCTGGCTGGGAAGCCACCGGAGGGGACCAACCCTGGGGGAAGCCAGCTTTCCAGGTGCTCTGGGAACCCAGGGTTCCACGACCAGGCGGCTTGGGACGTGTGGCGTGCGTGGCGTGCGTGGGTGCACATGCCGAGGCTCTGAGGAGCTGAGCTGGTCGCAGGGCCAGCTCGATTCAAAGCACAAAGCCCCCGGCCCACCGCATGGTGGCTCTGAGTTCGCGCACCTCCTGGGCAGGCGGCCTTCCGGAACACGGCTCAGCTCCCTGGCTGCATGTTCCACATCCACGCTCCTGTCACCCACCCCACGGTCGGGAGCCCACATGAGCTGCCACAGCCAGAGGGTGGGGACGCTGGTGGGCGGGGCCACGGGCAGTGGCTGTGCTGGGGCTGTAGTAACTGCCCTCTCTCTGCCACCAGGTCGGGGCTGTGACAAAACACGGGCACGGGTGACCCTGCAGGAGTGGAATGACCCCCTGGACCAGGACCTGGAGGCCCAGCTCATCTGCCGGCACCTCCTGGGTGTGGAGGACCTGCTGCGGTGAGGAGGCCCCGCTGGGGGCAGCAGGTCCACAAAGCGCAGCACATCCTGGGCAGGGGCCAGGCCGGGGCTGGAGCTGGGCTGGGCGCCGTTCTGCCGTGGCTGCCCACCTTCCTTCTGCGGGGCCCGGCACCCTCCCAGCTTCCCAGCCATGTCTGGACAGGGCTCGTCTGAAACAGGAGCTGGCTTCTCGTAGCGCCAGGGCCAGGGCTGCTTCCTGCCCGTGGTGGCCTCACCTTCCGTGGTGGCCCCAGAACACAGGCTTTGCCTTCAGCCGGCCCTGAGCTCCTGGCCATCTCACTGACCCAGTGGCTCTCAGCCCTAGTTAGTCTAGAAAAGATGCTCTTAAAAAAAAAAAAAAAATATATATATATATATATTTTTTTTTTTTTTCTTTTTTTTTTTTTTGTGGTGTTGGGGACCAAACCCAGGCCCTGGCGCATACTAGCCTCGTGCCGTGCACTGAGCCACGCTCCAGCCCAAACAGGATGCTTTTAAGATCGAAGTTGAAGCACAGGGCATTCGGGCCCCATCCACTCAGTGCCCCGCCGAGCAGCCCGGCAGCACCGTGTGTGTGAGGCGACTGCTTCCCGGAGCCACGTGCCCTCCATCCTGGCACAGTGGGCCTGGGCCTCCCCTTTCCCAGGGCTCTTCTCTGCCCACAGATCCCCGGAGCTCACGCTGTCCATCCATGTTCCCGAGGGCGGCCGTCCCCAGCAGTCTCGTCACTGCGACTACCTCCTCTCTGATGGCGTGAGCCTGGCCCCCTGCCCACCCCACCCTGTTTCTGTCCTCACTGAACCTAACCCACTTGTGCCAGCTCCACCCTGGGCTGCGGTCGAGCACTGGGTAGGGACTGGTGGCCTGCAAGGGCCTTGCTGGCCGGTGGCCCTGACCTGCAGGCTAGGCTGTGACCATGACAGCAGTGTCTTCCTCACTGGCCTCACCCCCCACCAGGAGGTGCCTGTGCTAGGCGTGCTCTGCAGTCCACCCGCCTGGACCCACAGTGGCAGCCTGGAACCCGCCCTCCCGCCTGCTGTCCTGTGTAAACCACTTAACACGGTTGTCCATCCGAGTTGGCGCTCCATTATCCCCACTTAACCCGGGAAGTGCCCCTGCCGACCCAGCCTCCTGTCCGCGGTTCCTGGCTGTGTTAATTTCTGGTGACTTCAACAACCAGTTGCCACAGACTTTGTGACCAAAGGAATAGATTCCTTCCCTTTTGGTTCTGGACGCCAGCAGTACAAAATCTGTCTCACGGGCCGAAGTCGGGGTGTGGCAGGGCTGGCGCCTCCTGGGGGCTCGGGAGAAGCCAATTCCTGGTGTCTTTCAGCTTCCGCAAGCTACTTGTCCCAGCTCCGCATCTGTCCCCTCCCTTCAGCTGCTTGTCTAGCCCCTGCTTCTGTCCTCTTCTCCGCCCTTCCTGCCACCCTCCTCTGAGGACCCTGTGATGACATGCAGGCCCCTGGAGCGCCCAGGCCTCTCACCACCCCACGGTCCCCGACTCGGTCACACTGCAGAGTCCCTTCTGTCCCTTCTGGTCACGTTCCCAGGGTCCAGGAATGAGGTCTGCCTGGCCTCCCCGGCCACCCTGGTGTGTCCCTGCATCCCTCCTTCCACTCTCTGTTCAGCCCATCTGGTCGGGCCCTGTCCAAATTGTCCTTGTCCAGGTCACAGGTGACCCCGCGAACCAGATGCAGACCATGCTGTCTTCATCCTCATGACCTGGCAGTAGGTGGCTCCCTCAGCCTGGCCGACCCTCTGCCCCATCCCTGGTCAGTGGTCCCAAGGTGGCCCCATGTTGACCAGCCGCCTATTGGCATCTCCACCCGGATCCTTCACCAGGGAGGGCGGGTCCCCCACGATCCCACAGGTCTGTCTTCCTCCCTCTCCTCCGCCCTTGGGATGGGCATGCTGCAGATCTGAGCCACCCAGGTGCCCACTTCCCTCGTCTCTCCCAGCCTCCACATTTTCACTGAGTGCAGATCTGAGTCCGTTTCAGGTCCCTCTGCTGCTCCCTCTAGCCTGAGCCTCTCCCTTCTCCCACTGCCTGGGTCTCCTCTCTGTCTCTCTGGCTGCCTCCCAGGATCTGCTCTCAGGCCTTGAGACCCAGAACAAATGGATCACTGCCTGCTTCCAGCCTCTGCCACCCATGCACTTAAACTCCAAAGTTGGTGGCTTGGCCGCAAGCCCCATGTACCCTAGCTGGCCTCCCTCAGCCTCATCTTTCACCCCCGTCCCAGCCCCAGGCCCTTTGCACTTGCCGTGACCTTTGCCCGAAAAGGCAACTCCCAGGTGTTCACTTGCCCATCCCTTCACCTGATTCTGGCCTATACTCTGGTGCCACCTTGTCAGAGAGGCCTCCGCTGACCCAAGGGCCTCGTCACCCTTGAACTAAGTGATATGTTTTCTTGGTGCTTACTCCTTGTCCCTTGACCATCTCTTGACAACATGTGAGCAACATGAGGGCAGGAGTCTCGTTCTCAGTCCCAATAGCAAGAAGAGTGCCTGGAACATTCCAGGCCTGGAATCAGGGATGAGTGGAGTGTGGGGCGAACAGCACTGGAGCTGGTAGAAGGCAGAGCAGGGAAGAGTGTTCCAGGCAGGGACAAGGCAAGGGAGTGACATGCCTGTCCCAGAGGAGCAGGAAAGCATGCCGGGCCAGTCCTGTGGGGCCCGGGAAGCACCCTGGGGCAGCGGTCCAGACCTCAGCAGCGGGGCACGTCCCTCCAGCAGACAGGGAGGCCTGTAAGGAGCTTCAGGCTGCTCCCCCGCTCGCCGAGCTCCCAGAGGATGGGATGGGAAGGGCCCAGGATCCTGGGAGAATCCCTTTGGGCGCTGTGCTGCAGGTGTAACTGTGTCCTGCCCCTTAAAGACCTTCTAGACCAGGTGTTCTTCCCACTTGCCATTAGGAGATTGTGTGGAAGGAAAGGAAGGAGAGAAGGGAGAAAGAAGGAGCTGCTTTCCTTGGACAATCTTACAGTCCAACTGAGAGAAAATACGCATCTAAAAACCCCCGGAGCAAAGCAGAGCACGCAGAGGTGGGAGACTCGGTCAGCAGAGAGATCCCCCCAGCAGACAGGCTGGAGAGTAAACAGCCGCTCCGCGTAACATCATCAAAATATGTCAATATCAAGTGAAGAGCAAGGAACTTGTGGGGGAAAAGGAAATTAAGGGCTGGGGTATACCTCTGATAGAGCACACGCTCAGCATGCAGAAAACCCTGGACCCACCCAGCACCGAAAAATAAATTTTCACGACCAGTTGACACTAGGGGACTTTCAGACCCCACTTGGCTGTGTTCTCCCAGACAGGCCCTGCAAGATCCGGACGACATGGTTTGAGTTTGGTACTTATAAAGTCTTCTGGTTGGGCACACCTATCATCCCAGCAATGCAGGAGGCTGAGGCAGGAGGATCCCAAGTTCAAAGCCAGCCTCAGCAGCTTAGCAAGGGCTCTAGGCAACTCAGTGAGACCCTGTCTTTAATGAAATACCAAACAGGGTCCCCGGGTTCAATTCCTAGTATATTAAAATAAATAAATAAATAAATAGAAAGCTTTCTGGTTGACCCACATTTGGGGCAGGGGGAGGCAGTGGCTGGAAGAGGGAATGTGGCAGGGGACCAGGGCCCACGACACGTTCCCCCCCCATAGACTGAGTCAACCCCCTTCCCAAGCCACCTCCAGTTCAGAAGGCCCACATGGGGACACTGGCCCTTACTCTGTCCTTTCTCTCCTCACCCCCAGGGAGAAGCATCGGGAGCTGAGTGGGGACACAGAGACCGGCACTGTGCCCATGGGCCCTGGCGCAGGTAGGTTTCTCCACCTGGGACGCGTGTTACCTGAGACCCTGACTGCTGCCTCACAGCTGCATCTGCTTGCAGCCACTGCAGACCCTCTGGCCCAGCTACTTCAAGTGCTGCAGGACCTCCGGGGGGCCCACAGCTCCAGCCCGCCCGGGCCATGCCCCTCGGAGCCCAGCCACCTCCTGGAGCTGCAGACGTGAGCCCCGCGTGGAGCCGGAGCCCCAGCCAGGCACTTGGAGACTGGTGTGCCCTGGGCCTTTGCCCAGCCTCCCCCCGGGGGCCAGCCCGGTTCCTCCCGGGTGGGTCTTTGGCCCATTGTGGCTGACCTGAAGTCTCTGGGGGACTTAGATGGCTCCTGTTCCTCTGGCTACTCCCTATGGCCCCTGCAGCCCAGATTCTCCAGGGACCCTCCTGTCCTGCCCAGGACAGACCCAGCCAGAAAACCGGCTTGGAGAGGTCCAGACCCAGGAGCCCAGGCCTCCTCATGCCCCCTTGCTTGTGGCCATGACCCCTGCTGCTCCCCTCACCGGCATGGCCTGGCCCCTCGGGCAGGGCATCAGGGTGCTCTACAGCCGACAATAAACCTGCTGGGACTGCCAGAGCCTGGGGGTCTTGGAGTGGGCTTGCGGGGCGAGAGCCCAGGGCTGCCATCAGATCCCCGGTGCATTTCTCCCCATTTTGCTTCCCCTCACCTGAGCAGGAGACCCTCCCCTGGTGCTGCCACCCCTCCACTCCCAGGCCCCTCCTCCACCCCCACAGGCCACAGAACCCAGCAGTTCCCAGCTGCAGTCCCCTCGAAGCAGACTCCACACAAGCCCCTGGTCTACAGTGTCCTCGAGGCTGCAGGGCTGGGTCAGAAGGGCCGCTTCCTCCTCCTGCACCCAGGCCAAGGCTGTAGGACCGGCAGGGTTGGCCATGATGGGGGCTGCCAGCCTGAGCTCCCAGCCGTGGCCATGGTGACTTGGCTCCGGGTGGGGAGAAGGCCCTGAACCACTTGTCCAAGGCTTTAGCCCACCTTGGCAGGTGACCAAAGGTCCAGATACCAAAGGTCCACCCTTGCCCATTTCTGGCCCTGTAGGGTCTACCTTACGCCTTCCTTCCCAGAGGCCCAGGCTGGTCTAGTCCCTCTATCAGGGCATCAGAGGTTCCTGGGCAGATCCCTGGCGTTCTGGAAGCTTGTGTCTTTGGTCAGTCGGTCCCTCCCAAGTCCCCACAGTCCCTCTCCCCAGAGGCTGCCCACAAGGAGCCCTCATTGCCTCTGTGTGGCCATGACAGCTGGCCTCTGGATCACAGAGTTGTGCTGGAGTGACAGGGGACAGTCATCTGTCACCGTCTTGCCCACTCCACATGCCCAGGCCACACCTGTGCCTTTCCTGTGGCTCACCTGTTACACGGCCATAGGCAGCTGCTGTTGTGGGCAGCCCAGGCAGGGTGGGCGGAGTCTTCTGCCCTCCAGGGCAAAGAGGCCCCTGAGGCCCCCAGACAGGGCAGAGAGACCTTGTCCTTTCCAGGCTTCTCCACTGCCGATCCTCACCTATCCCAGTGCTGGACCCGGGCTGCAGCCTTACGCCTGTGGCTGCAGCTAATACGCAGGGGCCTCCACGCGGGCACTGTTCCAATGTCTCACCTGTGCTGCTTCATTTATGTTTCACCTGTCAGCTGTTATCAGCTCGATTTTTTTTTTAAGCCATCAGGCAAATGTAGTAATTTGCCCAAGATCACAAAAGTAAGGCCACATGGGGGGAAGAGTTGGGTATCCAGTTAAAAGTTCAAATGGATATTTAAACCCACATTCAGAAGTTAGGGGTGGTGGGCCAGGTGCAGTGGCCATGCCTGTAATCCTAGCGGCTTGGGAGGCTGAGGCAGGAGGATCTGAAGTTCAAAGTCAGTCTCAGCAAAGGTGAGGTGCTAAGCAACTCAGTGAGACCCTGTCTCTAAGTAAAATATAAAATAGGGCTGGGGGTGTGGCTCAGTGGTCCAGTGCCCCTGGGTTCAATCCCCAGTAACAAACAAACAAACAGAGGGAACTGCTTTAAAAGATCTGTTACCATCAACAGGAACAAGTGGCAGGGGAAGCACGTTCAGGCAGCATTTTTGGGAAGCAGTGCGTTTTGAGATGAAATGTTAGCGACTGCCCACGAATCCTTACCCTCCCCGGCTTCTCCTCCTCACCGCTCAGAGGCCCCACCCAATTGGCCTGGAAAGTTAAGGTCCTGTTCGTTGCCTCCTGGATTTGACACCACCCAGAGTGACATTTCCTCACTCCAGGGCTCAAGTGGAAAACGGAAGTAGTGGTGCCAGCTCAGGATTCCTGTGGGGGTTCCATGGCTGCTGCCAAGCTGTTAGGGCTCAGTCACTCATCTGACCCCAGTCCCTGTTGCTTCAACCAGCTCAGGTAGGGCCTTTATACTAAACGGAGCTGGCAAAAAAATTAACCCATTCAGCTAGAGGATGATGCACTTATCCCTCAGGCTCTTTTCGTTCTTGTGTCTGTGTGCACCTGCCGCCTCCTCCCGCAACTGTCCCTGCGAACAAGAAGCCAGTGACAACCCTGCCAGCGGTCTTGCAGCAGTCTGCACTGGAAGACCTGACCGAGGGCTTCTGTATACACATCCTTTAGCCAGGAGACTGCCTTCGAGCCCACGCACCCCAGCCCGTACCGGCAGCCACACTGCCCCCTACCCTATGGCTCCATTGTCACCCTCCAGATCAAGGGGCACGGAGCGTCGAGCGGTGCACATCTCGGATTCCCGCTTAGCCTGGACCAAGATGTCATGGTAGCACCAGAGCAGTGCCCCCAGCCCCGGAGCACGCGTCGAAAACCTGGAGGCGCGAGGCCTCAGCGCGTTGGAGGGACGCATGCGCAGAGCGCACGGCCTCCCGGGCGTGCCTGTGCCTGCGCGAGCTCCTCCAGCCCGGCAGGGGGCAGTGCGCCCAGCTCTGCGGGGCGGCCGCGCCGGCGTGACCCGGAAGAGGTCGCGTTATAAAGCGCTGGCGGCGGCAGCAGCCACAGGCGCTTGGAGTCTGGGCCCGGCTGTGGTGCTAGGATGAATGCTCCTCCGGCCTTCGAGTCGTTCTTGCTCTTCGAGGGCGAGAAGAAGTAAGCGGAGGGGGCGGGCGGGGCTCCTGGGCAACGCCCGACGTCCTCGGGCCCCGCGGGCCTGGGGCTCCGGGGGCGCGAGCAGCCCTCGCAGGACTTGGGCTTGTTCCACTGAAGGCCCCCTGCGAGGCCGCGGCGAGTGCACCGCTTCTCCGAGGAGGAAACCGAGGCGTAGGGAAACAGTAACTTGCACCGGGCGCGCAGGAACCCGCGGGTCTGTCGTGGAGCCCAGAGTCCGGCTCCGGAGCCCTTTTCCTTTGGGACCTGGCGGCCGACTCGGCCCACCCGCCACCTCAGCCTCCCGTGGGGGCAGCCACTGGGATGGCTCTGAAGCCCATATCCGTGTGGCATTGCCGGCGTGGAGCCTGCAGTGACCGCCCATTGCTGGCAGGCTGGAGGCCGGCGACCAGCCCGCCGGGCTTGGCTCCTGGAGCCTCCGCTGACAAATGACTTGGTCTGCCCGAGGCCCCGCTTCCTCCCCTTGGAAGTGGACTTACTGCTGTGTTCCGTCATAGAGTTCTCTTAGAGATCACACGAGGTCATGTGTGCAAATCGCTTAGTCCATTTGGTACCAGGGATTGAACCCAGGGCACTCTACCGCAGCTGCGTCCCCAGCCCTTCATGTTTGGAGAGGAAGTCTTGCTTTGTCGCCCAGGCAGGCTTCGAACTTGCAGTCCTCCTGGGTCGCTGGGGTTCCAGGCGTGTGTCAGCCCCCTCTCATTCTGAAGAGGCTGGTGTGTGGGGCTCCCTTCAGGCAGAGACTCTCGACTGGGGACCATTTTGCCCCCCAGGAGCAATGTCTGGAAACGTTTTTGGTTGTCACAGGGGGACTGCTTCTGACATCGAGTGGGTAGAGGCCAGGGATGCCTTAGAGTGTGCAGAAGAGCTCCCTGCAAAAAAGAATGGTCTGAAACGTCTGCCATTTTGAGGCTGAGAAATGCTGCCTTAGTGAGGAGGAGCAGCTGGGGCTGGGGATTGACTTCGTGGTAGGGCCCTTCCCTAGCATGTGCGGGCCCTGGGTTGGAGTCCCAGCTCCAGGGGAAGGAGGGAAAAAAGGCAATCCAGAGTAGGCCAGCCTTCTGCTGAAACAGGGGTCACTCACTAGGTGGCTTACTGTCATGAGTCAGGGAGGATGTTTGCTTTTGCACTGCTGGGGATGGAACCCAGGACCTTGCACGTGCTAGGCAAGGCTCTACCACCCAGCCACATCCCCCAACCTCGGAGAGGTTTTTATGGGATGAGCAGATGGAGGAAGGTTCCCAAGAGGAGGCAGGACCTGGGCTGCCTGGAAGGGCAGGGTTTAGACTCGGGGAGGAGGAGGTGCCTTCTGGTCCTCAACTGTTGCTTCCGCCTCTTTCTAGGATCACCATTAACAAGGACACCAAGGTGCCCAATGCCTGTTTGTTCACCATCAACAAAGAAGACCACACACTAGGAAACATCATTAAATCGTAAGTTCCAGGCCATAGGCCTTCAGGGGGTGTCTAATGGGGCTTTTGGGGCCAAGCACAAGTTCCAGGAGATCCTTGTCTCTGAACTACAGGAAGTCCTCATCTTGCTCCGGCACGCCCCAGTTCCAGAACGTTGTCCCCACCGTGATGCCGACCAGGTGTGCTCACATAGGCCCACTTCTGTATGGATTTGTCTGACTAGGGTGTAGCAAGCCACAGAAAAGCAGGGCTACTTGCTTTCGTGCTAATGAACATTGACAGCTGGTCATTGTTAGCTCCAACCCCCCCACCCCTACTTGTGACAGTGACCTTAGTGACAGAGGTCACTGAACAGTCTAAGCTGTACAAGGCAGAGAATGTAACTGCCCTGGAAGAAGTGGTGTAGGGTTATCCAGTGCCCCCCCATGGGCACCCAAAATTGGCTATACCAGTGACATCCCAGCGAGGTGGGTGGTCAGGGATGTGACTGTCACTTCTGCCCAGTGACTTGTCACTTTCCCCCAATGCTGAGGCAGGTGGGGGGAGGAGAAAGGGGAACCAGGCCTTTCCCAATCTGGCATGTTGGAAGCTGTAAGCATCTGGTCCAGAGTGCAGGGTGCCTGTCTGCTGCTGCCTCCCAGTGTGCTCGCTCTTGGCCCAGGAGCGCTCTGCTGGTGCAGAACCGTGCGCATGGGTGACTTCTCTGCAGCCTTGTGGAGTGGGCTGGCTGCAAGGACTGGTTCCCCGCCAGCACCTGGCCTCCTGTGCTGCATGGTGTGCTGTTCCAGTGCTCTGTGGACCAGGGGTGGGTTTCTGTGTCTGGTCCCCTGGCTGGATATTTACTGTCTAGGGAGGTCTCTTTGCTGGCAAGGCCAGGTCCCTGACTTCAGTGAGAAAAACTTCAGTAAGCCATTTCCCAGCTAGGGTCCTTAAACCCTGATGGATGCAGGGTGTTAGAGGTCCACACGTGGGATATCTTGCGTGTCTTATGTGAAGATTTTTGTGAGAATAAATGCCTCAGTAGAAAGCTGGTAAGCCACAGCCAGAGCCCAAAGGCCACTAGGCTCTGCCTCCCTCATGCTATCTGCCTGTTTTTCAGGCAGCTGCTGAAGGATCCACAGGTGCTGTTTGCTGGCTACAAAGTCCCCCACCCCTTGGAGCACAAGATCATCATCCGTGTGCAGACCACCCCGGACTACAGCCCCCAGGAGGCCTTCACCAACGCCATCACGGACCTCATCAGTGAGCTCTCCCTGCTGGAGGAGCGCTTCCGGGTGAGGATGCTGGTGTTGGTGGAGCAGTTTGTAGGCCACACGCAGGAGTGCTCCAGGGCTACTTCCTGGGAGGCACCTGGTGTGAGGGGCAGTGCAGTGACAGAGCAGGGACTTCCACCACCCCACCAGGAAATCTGACCCAGGGCTGTGGAACTAAGGCCTGCTGTCTCCCCGTGGGTAGGCTGCTTAGGCTCCTTCAGTCTCATGGCCCCAGGGGACCTACTGCCACTGGAAGTTGCTCTTGCACGTCTCCTCGGTGCTGCTGTCTGAGCTGGTGCAAGGCCTGTGTTTCCAGGCGTTTGTCTAGGTGCAGTTCAGACCAGCTGGAGGTGGGGGTCACACCAGAGTCCAGGACAATTTAGAAAGAGGGAAAGAGCCAGGCATGTGAGGGTTCTCCCCATCTCTGCAAGGTCTATGACCACTGGACAGGGCCACTTCCCCATGTGGGCTGCAGAGCAGAAGGCAGGGTTGGCTGAGGTCCCCTCCTACTGCTGGCTGTCCAGCTCCCAGGAAAGTTGGGGGTGCCGTCTACTCATTCTTTTGTGAGCGGTACAGCCTGTGGCTGCGTTTGGGAGAAGGGCCATGGCCCAAGTTCTTGGTGGACCCTGGGCGGGGGTTGCTAGGGCTGTTTCCAGCAGCCTGGCCATTCCAGCTAAGTGGCTGCTTTCTCCCTTTCCCCCAGGTGGCCATCAAAGACAAGCAAGAGGGGATTGAATAGTGGTCAGAGGGTGCTCTGCTGCGCCCGTGAGCCCAGCTCCCCCCTCCCCTCCAGGCATCGCAGAGGACCGTGGTCAGGCCCAGGCCCAGGCCCAGGCCCAGGCCCAGCTGTGGCTCCTGGCAGCTCTCCTCGTGAACCCCCTTCCCTGACACTGAGGTGTCCTGTACATAGATCATTTTAGTTTCTTAATAAAGTATGACAGGAAAGGACCCAGATGTAGCAGAGGTGACTTCCCAGCAGGCAGAGTGTCAGGCAGGAAACCTATTTAGACACTGGGTCCACATTTTGATGGACTGACCCACAAGGCCATGACTTCTGCCTCTGGCTGCTGGATAGTGCTGAGGATACCTGTGCACCCATCAATCTGCTCTGGAAGCCTGGGAGGCCAGGCTGGCCTGCATAACTGCAAACACTGCCCCAGGCCTCGTGTCCATAATAAGAGGATTTAATAAAAACACTCATTGATAAAAACACCCACCTTAGCCCCGAGCTAAATAAGTTAAGCTGAGTCCCCGTTGCTCTGTGGCAGAGGCAGGAGCTCCTGCCTCACTAACATCTCCTCCAGATGGCTACGATGTTGGAGTCCGTCAGAGCGGTGAGGTAGGTCAAGGCAGCATTGGCCACTACAGTGTTCACCATGGTCTTGGTCACCGGCTGGCCAAGCGCCAAGGGCTGAGGCCATTTAAGGATCTGGTGGAACCAGAGAGAGGACTGGGCTCCTGCTTCCCAGATACCCCTGTCCCACACACTGTGCCAGACCCAGCCTGGAGAAGTACAGCCAGTAGTGTCCGTGGGGACAATACCTGCACCGGGGCCTGCGGGGCTGCCAGCTGTGGAGGTGGCTGCTTCAGGATGTGCCTGACATCGTAGATCCACACGCTGCCCTCCTCGTCCCCACAGAGCACAATCCCCTTGTCTGCCAGGACAGAGGTGGGGGCCTCAGTGAACCTGGGAGGCAGGGCTCCAAGAAGCAGGGGGTGGGGGTGGGCTCACCGGGGCAGGTGCTGAGCGAGAAGTAGGCCAGCTCCGTGGACGACCACTGCAGCCGGGCCAGGACCACCACAGCCAGTGGGGACCGGGTGCCCCGGCCCAGCCACGTCTGGCTCCAGCTCCACAGGCAGATGGTGCCCACGCCACTCCCCTTGGAGGCTGTGGGGAGAATGGAGACTTATGCCCAAGCTGCCCCTCACCACCCTCCTGCTCCCCACATGGGGTGCCTCGGAACCCCTTGGACCTAAGCCCCGGCCCAGGGACAAGTGACCCATATGGGTCTCAGAGGCTGGGCTGGCCCACCTGGGTTCACTCACCCACAATGTCCTCATTCACAAATGCCAGCCCGTCCACTCTCCGCCCAGATGCCTCGGAGCCGGTGGCAAAGACAAACTCTACCTCGCATGCCCTGTGGGACAGCAGGAGGTGGTGGTTGCCCCTGACAGGCACAGAGCTGGGCCCTGGCCTGGGGGAGGCTGGAAGATGAGCCCAGACTGCACTCCTGGCCATGGAGGGGTTCAGCGTCATGTGCCCTGGGCCACAGGGCATGGCCCCCAGAGGCACAGGGGTTGGAGGGGTGGGCGGTGTGGCTGAGCCTCCAGGCCCAGGTGCCAAGCTGGGCAGGTCTCAGGTCACATGCCAGGCCCTGGGGTGAGGGCCGCTCTGACCTCGAGGACAGGGCACCCCTGTGCCTGCCCAGTCCCGTGGAGGCCAGCCAGCACCTAATGAGGGACAGGTGAGAGCCACAGGAGTGCAGAGGGGACAAGGAAGCACAGACCCATCTGAGGATGTGGGACAGGCAGATGTGGCAGAGGAAGAGGCGGCGGCCCACCGTGTGCAGGGCAGCTGGACGAGGGCAGGGGAGCCCACGGCCACCACTAGCAGCTGGCTGGACACACCGCACCCTCTGCCGTGGCTTCCACTGGCCCTCTGCACATGTGGTCCCTCTAGGCAACCTCCCCTCCCCTGTCTGACCCTTGTAGGCTGCCTGCCACAGGTCACCTTGGCAGGATGCCCTGGCCTCTCCTGTGAGGGCTCCCCTCCCTCGTTGCTCTTCATCTGTAGCTGATAGTACCCTCCATGGCGCTGGTGCTGGCCACCTCTGTGTGGCCTGTGTCCCCTAAGCAGGACCTCCATGCTGAGCACTGTCTTAGGGCTTTCCGGTGACACTGATGAGCCACAAACCTCCACATGGCATTCCCAGAGCCCCCTCCCAGCCTGGACACCATCTCCCTTGCCCTCCACTGGCCCTGGGATGCATGTCACTGTCTCCTCTTTATGTTAACACGAAGGTCACACGGCTGAGCAGCAGAACCTGGGCTCAAATCAGTTGGTCAGTGTGGTGGGGAGAGGCTCTGAAGCCTGAGGCTGCCCAGGGCAGGGGCATGCTGGGCACCCAGTTCTGGGCCTGGCTTTCCAGGCACCCCGCTGGCCTTACCTCCTCTTTTGGGGCTGGTCCAGCCGCACATCCCAGCAGCAGCAGCCGCCCTCACAGCCAGCCAGCAGGTAGGCATCCGGGCAGGAGGCGACCGGGCAGAGGCGCAGGGGGATGGAGGCAGAGTCCAGTGTGAGCAGCTGGCTGCCGGCAGGTGAGGGGAGAGCATGAATCCCAGAGCCCGGTGTCCACCTGCTGTCTACCTGCTGGCAACTGCTCCCCCCCAGGCCACCTGCAGCCTCACCTGGCCTGGAACTCATAGTCATGGTTGGGCACCCCAATGTTCCAGAGGATGATCCGCTTGTCATAGGAGGCCGCTGAGGAGGGAGTGGGAAGGGGAGAGGCAGCCCTGAGGAGGCCCTGCGCGAGCCTCTGGGGAAGGAAGTGGGGCTGTGGCTGGACGGGGACTCGAGGGCACAGCCCCGTGTCCCAGGAGCTCTGTACCCAGCACTGCAGCTGTCTCGTGCAGCTCAGTCACCACCCGTGTGGGTTCACCACACCTGGAGGGCCAGTGGCCCAGGTTTCCAGGAAACCCCAAGGCCACAGAGCAGGCTGAGCATAGCATCGGGGTCCAAAGCCCAGGCAGTTGACCATAAAGCCATGTCAAAGCCAGAGCTGAACTCAGGCCCAGGGGGCCCAGCAGCCACCTGAACTCCCCACCATCCCAGGGAGGGGACGCTGAGGCCATGGGGCAGCAGGACTGGGAGGTGGGGAATCCCTGTGGTGAAGGGAGAGGGTCTTACTGAACAGGTGGGTCTCGTGGGTGGGACTGAAGCAGAGGGTGGCGATGGCCTTCTTGTGTGCCCGGATGACTCCACAGCAGAAACCCGCCCGCACGTGCAGCAGCCGGACCAGGCCCCGCAGGCCTGCAGCCGCCAGCACGCTCCAGCGCTTCTTGTGGCCTGCCTGTGTGACCACCATCAGGGCTGTCCAGGCCACTGAGAAGAACTCCTGGGGAGGGACAGGAACATGGTCACTGAGCAGTGGAGGTGCGGGATGTGAGGCCTGGCACGTGAGAACAAGGTCCAGGAGGGCTGGGGCTGGAGCGTGGGCCTCCAATGCCAGCACTCTGCCTGGCGGCCACTCACCTCACCAGGCGCCTTGTACTTGTGGAGCACGATGCCCGTCTGGCAGTCTATCACGCAAACCGCCTCCCCGCCACACGTGGCCACAGTCTGGGAGGTGGCCCCCGAGTGCCCTGTTCCAAGGATCAAGGGAGTGAAAACTTCTTCTGTAGAGCCCCTCCCTGCCACGCCCCCTCCCAGCCTGGAGGGCTGCTTTTGCTTTGTTTTTATTTTTGGTGGTACTGGGGATTAAATCCAGGATACTTTGCCACGAGCCATGTCCTCAGGCCCTCTTATTTGAGACGAAGCCTTGCTAAATTACTGAGGCTAGTCTTGAACTTGCAGTCCTCCTGCCTCGGCCTCCAGAGTCACTGGGATTACAGGCCTGCCCCACCGTGCCCAGTCTCTCAACAATTTTAAAAAGCCGTCTCTCCTGATTCCCCCTCTATCCAAGGACAGCAACCCCACGTCCCCGTTGAGAATGCCGCGGCGTGGCTCTGCTCCGGTGGCCTGTGCCTCCCTCTCCTGAGACGCACCCTCCTCCCAGGCTGGCTCGAAGGCACAGGCCCACAGCTGGGTCTTCAGGTCCTGGGGGCTGTTGTTCCTGCTGTGGCACTGCAGGAAGTGCAGGGGCTCCAGCTGCAGGGCAGGCTGTGGGGGCACAGGGGGTCATGGCTGCCCCAGCTCCTGCTCCCCGACACACCCTCCCTGCACCTCGCCAGCTCACCTGGCTGCCCGCAGGACCTGCGGGGCCGCCCTCCATCTGTGCCGACGGGGACGGGGAGGTACAAGCCCGCTTGGTTGAGGGGAGGTTGGGTGGGACCTCATCCGGCCGTTTCAAGGCCACCAGCCTGGCCTGTGGAGGGGGCCTTGTGACCATGGGTCCACCTGCCTGGGGCTTCCTTCCACCCCATCACAGGTGGACTGCATGCTCGAGGGTGCAGGAGGCAAGGGCTCAGACTCCTGTGATGCCACTGGGAGGTGGGACCCAGTGTTAGGCAGTTAGGTCACAGGTGGCATGCCTCTGAAGGGGACATCAGACCCCTGGTCCCTTCCTCCCTCCCTGCTTCCAGACCATCACGAGGTGAATGGAGCTCCTCCACCATATGTGCCAGCCACAGACCATGGTGATGAGACCAAGTGACTACGGACTGAAGAAACTGTGGGCCTAAACAAACCTTTTCCCACTGTAAGCTGATTATCTCAGGCAGTTTGTCATACTGACAGAAAGCTAACATGCTTGGGCACGAGCAGGCTCCTGTTAGGGACCTCCTGCTTTCCAGCATCTTCCCCAGGCAGCAACAGTCAAGGCTGCTCCTTGGAGCCCCAGGAGTCACATGGAATCACACTCACCCTTGGCTTGTAGGTAACTGTGGTTTCCAGGGGCCTCTTTGGGAAGTCTGCCTCATGCACCTGGGTCCCACCGGAGGCTACCAACTCCTCAGAGATCATCCGCACCTGGTTAGGGCCAGGCCTTCAGGAAGCTGGGCATGGTCCTGGATGCCCCTAGCCCTTTGCCAGACACCAGGTCAGAAGAAGCTGTGCCTCACACTCCCTGTAGCCACCCAGCCCTCATGGCCAGAGACCTCCAGGGTGGTAAGAACCAGGGAAGCTGACCCCCAGCACAGCGGGAGAGCACGTACTCGCCACTGGGTGAACTCGCGGAGGGATTCGGGTCCATAGCGCACATCCCTGACGGCGGACCTCACGAAGTCTGCCTGTGCTTTCTCAGCCTCCTCTCCAGGGCCCAGTGCAGCCATGAACTTCTCCCAGTGAGCTGTGACCTGGTAGGGAGGAGCAGATCCAGGCCTGGCCCCTCTCTCAACACAGTCACAGATGCCTTAACTCTACCCTCTGCTGGGAGCCTCTTTGTGCAGCAGCACAAAGCTAAGGAAAACTTGCCAGGACCTGGACGGCCCAGTTGGTCTTGGCCTGCCCCTCTGTGCCCTGCCTGCACACCTGGTGGGCAGGACCCCCAAAGGCAGAAGCAGCAGGTCAGGTAGTCAGGGCCAGGGGCCCCTGCACCTCCCTCAACGCCCCCCACTGCCCTCAAGCACACCCTGATACTTCTCACTGCCTTTACCCTGTGGGTCAGTTCCCGGTTCAGGTTCTCCACCTGAGTGCAGGTTGAAGACGCATCCTTGCCATTGACCTTACGTAGCTTGGGCAGGAGAAAGGAGACTTTGAGGTTGTCACTGACCTGAGAGATGAAGGAATGGGGGAGTCTGAGCCCCATAGAGTCCTGACCCAGGGACATGGGACTGGTGGGGGACCCCACTTACCGTCAGGAAGGGGTTGCCCTCCAGGCTAAGCTCCTCAAGCTGCGGGAACTGGCACAAGGCAGTGACATCCCCCAGCTGGTTGTTGGCACAGCGGAGGATGCGCAGGTGGGACAGGCCCAGGTTGGCTGGCAGCGTCTCCAGCTGGTTGTTGGAGAGGTCGAGCTCCTGCAGCTGCTTCAGGCGGCTCAGGAGCTTCGGGTCCAGGTGCTCAGAGAGCAGCTTCAGCCCTGACAGGCTGCGTGAAGGCAGAGCAGGAAGGCTGCTCAGGGAACAGCAGGCCTCCCACCCACACCCACTGCCAGGCCACCGCGGAAGGCGTTTCACCTGATATTTCTTGAGCATGCACAGAAATTTAAAAAGTCTTATAGCTAGTTTAGAACCGGGGGCTGCTGCTCCTCTGGGGGCTCCTCTGTGCTTTTCTCTAAATATCTCTGCGGGTGGCGCACTGCCCTTTCTGCCCTCCGCAGGGGTAAAGCCACTCGGGGCCCACCTGGCACACGTGCAGGGCAGCATAGGTCCCGCACGCCTCAACAAGACGTTTGGCGCGCGATGAGACTCCGCCAGGGCAAGCGGACGATGACCCGGACCGGCAGCGGGAGGGGAGGGGTCCTGGCCTTTCTTCCCGCCCCCGGGGCGACCCGAGCCGCGGCGGGGGGCTGCGGAACCCCGCGCCCGCGGACACAGCCTCCCCCGCCCGGCTCTTACTCCAGGCTCCGGATCTTCCCCAACCGGTCGCTCTTGGGTCGCCCGCGCTGCATGAGCAGCCGCGCCGTAAGGGGGCCCATGGCGAGCAGGCGCGTCCGCGCTGGCCCGCTGGGTCGCCCGGCGTCCGGCAGAGCCCGGACTGCCCGCCGTCGGGTACTGGTGCTCGCCGTTGCCGAGCCCAGGAGGTGGCGCGGCGCGAGCAGCGCGGCAGCGGAGACCGGAAGGAAGCGGAGCCTAGGTCGCGTGCCCCGCGCGGACTACAACTCCCAGCGGCCCTCGCGGCGCTCGTGCGCGTCGGCCGCTGGGACGGCGTCATGGCGGCGGCCGAGGACCCCGAGGTCCTGCAGGAGTGTGGCTGCAAGGGCATCCGGACCTGTCTGATCTGCGAGGGGCAGCGCTGCGGTGACCCGCCATGGCAGCTGTCCCCGCAGGTAAGGTCTGGGAGAAGGACCACTCCCACAGACTCCGTCCTCCATAGGGGGAAACTGAGGCCCAGCTCGGCCCCGATGAGGACCAGGGTCGCAGCCTTTCAGGGGCCCTCGTGGTAGGGGCGCTGGGAAGTGAAGGGATGAGTGCCGGGAGGAGTGGTCTGGCCAGTGGGAAGCGGCCGCGTCGTGGGCGGGTCCGCCCGCAGCCCTCCCCTGGGCTTTTGGGAATCCGTCAACACCCTCCCTTAGCCCCTCGGGGCTCCGCCGCACGAGGGAGACCACGCCTTAAGGGTAGAGAGTGCCGAGTGCCCGGCCAGCGATGCCCGATGCACGGAAACGGGCAAGAAGCAACTAATTCAAGAACTCGAGCCTGGCAGTGCTGCAAGGGCGCTCCAGCCTGGGGACCCGCATGGGTAGAGGCCTGGGGTGGTGCGTGTGCTGCGAAGGGGAATGGTGCCCTAGATGAGGGAGACGAGGCTGGGAGGTCAGAGGTGCTGGAGCACAGAGGTGCCTTGTCCCCTGAGCAGGTGGACTTGTCTTGAAGACCCTGGAGAGCTCCTGAAGGGTTTCGAAGGAATCATAAGGTCCGGTGTGAATTTTGGAAGGATCCGTGGTGGAGGGGCAGATCTGGTGGTGTGGGGAAACCGCACGCCCTGTCCGTGGTCAAAGTGCTCAAGGTCCTGTGGAAGGCAGTATGGCGAGCTTCACAGATTTAACCTGGAATTGCCATATGATCCAGCAATCCCATTCCCGGGTCTGTAGCCAACAGAAATGAAAGTGAGGTCTTGCGATCTTTGTTCATCAGCTGTAGCATTGTTATTCACAATAACAAAAGGAAGCGAAACAAGTGTCCATCCGGAGATGAATGGATAAGCATAAGCAAAATGTGGGCTATTCCTACAATGGATGTTATTCAGCCTTAAAAAGAAAGGAAAGCCTGCCACAGGCTACACCGTGGATGAACCTTGACATGATGCTGAGTGAAATGAGCCAGCCATAAAAGGGCAGAAGTGGGCTGGGATGTGGCTCAGCGTGAGTTCCTGGGTTCAGTCCCCAGCATGGCAAGAAGGCAACAAGAGAGCAGATGCTGCGTGCATCTTATATGTAGCACCCGAAGTCGTCAAAGTCACAGAGACAGAAAGTGGCATGGCCAGGCCCTGGGGAGGGGCAGGATGGGGAGTTAGTGTTTAACGGGACAGGGTTTCAGTTTTGCAAGAAGGAAGAGTTCTGGAGATGGACGGTGTGAGTGTATTAATGGTTAAGATGGTAAATTTTAATTTCAAACTTTTTTTTTTTTTTTTAATGCATAAGGTTTAAAGTATGTGGTGACCCTGGGTGTGGAGGTTGCACTGTTTGAACAGGGTGGCTGTGGGATAAGGGGAGCAAGATGACCCAGACACTCCCCAGTTTCAGTGTGTCCTGCGTGAGGGGACAGGGAAGAGGGGGTGGCCCAAAGCTAAGGAGGAGTCTGAGCTGGGGTTGGAGGCTGGAGGGGGAGCTTTAGAGGAGACGAGGCCCCAAATAGTGGTGGATCCTGGAGACAGGAGTGGAAGAGCTGAGGCTGCAGAAGCCAGGACTGCGGTTCACCAGGCTCAGGCTAGCACCTTGCCTGTGTCCCACACAGAGGGATGGCTTTGCTGCATCCTTTTAGAGTTGACAGGGACTCAACTAGATTGATCCATACGAGATGTTTAGTGCCATGGAGGCCAACAGCTATTTTATTAACCTTTCATTCATAAAGAGAGTCAGGAGAGAACAGTGTATCCAAGCCAAGGGAGCATTTTGAGAAGGAGGGATTGGCCCTGTGCCTGGCAGCCAAGGTCAACTGGGGAGAAGGCAGAAAGGAGACAATGGAGAGAGGGTGGGGGTGGGGAATGGCCTAGGGGCAGGGAGGCTGCCGGGAGTGGGGGCTGTGGCTTGGGAAGAGACCCCACCAGGGGAGAGAGTTTCGCCAGCTGAGGCTGGCGGAGCAGCAGAGACAGGAGGGGGCTGAGTGCCAGCCCCAGGTGGAGGAGTGGCAGGTGGGTGCTGGGCTCTGAACTGGACAGGTGAGGCCTGGCCATCCTGGATGAGGTTTCAGACTCACAGAACAGGGGGTGAGGCAGGGGGCAAAGGTCAGGTAGTATAGGTGATGAATGATCGGGGTCCAGAGGATGATGACTGGCTAGCAAAGTAAGGCCCCTGGGCGCCTAAGGCTTGGCCTCCGAGCTCCTGCTCCTTCCTGCCCCCAGACAGCACACGGAGAAGAGGGAGAAGACAGTAATCAAGAGGGAGATCTGGGATCTAAAGAGAGACAAGACTGCTGCCTCCCACAGACAGCCACCTCTGGGGCCCCTTCTCTTCTGAGAAGTCTGCCTCTATCCCTTTCTTAAGTAAAACTTGCTTTGGACACTTGCCTTGGCGTTTCTCAGGTGTTTAATCTTCAACCCGGGGAATGAGGACCCATTCCTGATCTGCAGTGGACGGTCATCCCTGGGCAGAAAGGCAGGCAGGCAGCGCTCGCTCTCCTTGAGGACGGTTGGCCAGGCTGGTCCTTTTTGAAGGGGAGTTCTAGTGGGGCACCTCTAGGGCTCCAGAGGACAGGAGCTCTGCTGGACAGACGACACCACACCTGGACAGCCAGGTCCCAACTTCAGGCTTAGCATGTCCTCAGAGCCCCAACCTGGCTTGGATGTACTCACGCAGGTCCCGTCCTGCTGTTCTTTAGAGGGTGGGGGGGGGGACAGGTGATGCAGCAGGCCCAAGTGGCTTCAGGGAAGGGGGTCACCTTTGAAACGCCCTCCAAGGCAGCCTCTAGGCAGCGTCTCCCAAGGGGCCTGGGTGAGTGTGCACCCCGAGGAAAGCCCACAGCAGCTACAGGACCTGTCTTTTTTTTTTTGCAGAAAACACACCATTTCCTCTACTGCTCGGACTCTGGCTGGGCTGTGGGGGCTGAGGACTCTGACTTTGAGGGCTGGGCCTTCCCATTTCCGGGAGTGACACTGATAGAGGACTTCGTGACGAGGGAGGAAGAAGCCGAGATGGTGCGTCTGATGGACTGTGACCCCTGGAAGCTCTCTCAGTCTGGGCGGAGGAAACAGGTACGATGCCCCAAGCTGTGCTGAGTGCTGGCCTAGGCCAAGGGACAGTCTTGCTGCTGGGGACCCTTGGCCCACCTCCTCTGCAGCCACACCTCATGAGCCCCTGGGTCAAGTGTGGGCAGCCAGGGCTGCCGAGGAGAGTGTGTCCAGCATGCTGGGCCTGCTTGGCCTCCCCAGAGGCCTGGTGGCCAGGCTTGCCGTGCTCCTGGGCACCGCTGGCTCTGTGGTGGGATGTCACAGGCGAGTTCTGGACTGTGGTCCTCGCCTGCCATGGCTGCGGGGACTACCAGGCACTGTCCCTCCCCATCGCATCCCTTGTCTTGCACATTCAGCTGACGCTCCTAACTTGCCCTCAGCAGGGACCAGTGTCTCTCGCTGCCTCTTCCTCTGGGCCGCTGCTCCGCCAGCTCGCTCCTTCCCCTCCATCTTTAGCCCTCAGGGCCAGCGTCCACCCGCCCCCCCGCCTCCTTACTTCCCCTCCTCCAACCTCCATATGTGGCCAGTTCTGATGGTCACTTCACCCCTCTTATCCCTCACGTCATCGTGGTTTTTGTCATAGCCGTGGTGACATTCAGCAGCTGGAGGAAGCTCCCCTGCTCAGGCTGCTCCCTGAACTGGACCCACCTGCTGTGGCCCCCAGGATGCTCACTCTGCTGCCACCCGCTGTCCCCCTCTGCCTCCGGGAGAGCACGGTCCCCGTGCAGATGCTGGTGCTGAGTCCCCGCTCCTGAGTGTCCACCCTCCAGTCCTGCCTCCCCTGGCCTTTCCACCAGTGCTCCTCGCCTCGTAGGCGTCCTCAGTGTGGCGGGTCCCCTGTCTTCAACCCCACCCTCCTGTTCCCACAACCCACTCAAAGCCCACTTGCATCACCGACCTCTGCAAGCTCGGCCTGCGCCAGGTCTCGGGCCTCCTGTGCCTGCAGAGCAGGGCTCTTCCTCTTGTCCACTTCCGGGTCACGGCAGCCCTTGTTTCCCTCCCCCACCCTCCGCAGGCTGATTCCTCCTCCCGACCCTGGGGCTGGAGGCTCCATCCTGGGTGGCTGTGCTCCCTGGGGAGCCGCATGCCCCTGTCAGGCTGAGTGGGGCCCCCGCGGGCCTCCAGCCAGCCTCAGATCCCTGAGGCCTGCGTCCTGCCTGGGCCTGGGCCGCACAGCGCCCTCATCTGCAGGTTCCGAGCCCTTCTCCCTGTGGCTTCTGCCGTGCTTCCTGCCTTCTCGCCATTTCCTGTCAGCCCTTTCCCCAGAACTCGTCCAGATTCTGAGTGCGATCGTCCCCACCACTGCCACCATCTACCTGAGCTGCCAGGTCTCGCTGGGGTCCTGCAGGAGCCCCGCTCCCTTCCCTCAGTTTTCAGTGCGACCTCCGTCAGACCACCTCTACTTCCAGCCTCCTTTCTGTCCCACCCTCAGGACTATGGCCCCAAAGTCAACTTTCGGAAACAGAAGCTGAAGACAGCGGGCTTCCGAGGCCTCCCCAGCTTCAGCCGGGAGGTGGTGCGCAGGATGGGACTGTTCCCTGGGCTGCAGGGCTTCCAGCCCGTCGAGCAGTGTAACCTGGACTACAGCCCTGAGCGGGGCTCCGCCATCGACCCCCACCTGGACGACACCTGGCTCTGGGGGGAGCGGCTGGTAAGCCTCAACCTGCTGTCCCCCACCGTGGTGTCCATGTGCCGGGAGGCGCCCGGCAGCCTTCTGCTCTGCTCGGCCCCCTCTGCTGGCGCGGAGGCCTTTGGGGACAGCGTGATTGCCCCCAGCAGATCCGTCCAGTGCCAGGAGGTGGAGGTGGCCATCACCGTACCCCGCCGGTCCCTGCTGGTGCTCACGGGGGCTGCGCGGCACCAGTGGACACACGCCATCCACCGCAGGCACATCCAGGCCCGCCGCGTCTGCGCCACCTTCCGCGAGCTGTCGGCCGAGTTCCGGCCTGGGGGCAGGCAGCAGGAGCTGGGGCAGGAACTGCTGCAGCTCGCGCTCTCCTTTCAAGGAAGACCCGTGTGAGCTGCCTCCCGGGGCACCAGGGGATGGGAGCCAGAGCAGCGCCTGGCCAGAGCCGGAACCCACACTGACCGCTTCTTCCTGGTGGAGGGAGGCGGGAGCCCAGCGTTGGGCCTTCTTTCTTTGGCAGTGCTGGCGATTGACCCCAAGGGTGGTCTCCATGAGCTACAGCCCCAGCCCTGTGAGTGTTCTATTCTGAGATTTGGTCTTGCCACGTTGCCAGGGCTGGCCTTGAACTTGGCAGTCCTTCCTCGGCCTCCACGTGGCCTGGATTGTAGCTGCGCCCACTGCACTCATTCCCCCTCCTTAGGTTTTTTTTGGTACTGGAGATGGAACCCAGGGGCACTTAACCACTGAGTAGCATCCCCAGCCCTTATTTATTTTTATTTTGAGACAGGGTCTCACTAAGTCGCTGAGGCTGGCTTTGAACTTGGGATACTCCTGCCTCAGCCTCCTGAGTCAGGGGATTGTAAGCGTGTACCACCCCGTCTGGCCCTCATTAGGCTCTGAGAGAAGCCACCTGACTTAAGCCCTGTTGTCTGTCTCACAGGCAGTGCGTGCCTCAGGCCCTGCCCAGCTGCTAGTTCTTCCCTTTTTTGTAGTACTAGGGATGGAAATCAGGGACTGGCACGTGCTAGGCAAGTGCTGTACCACTGAGCTACCCCCCCAGTCCTTTTATTTTATTTTGAGATGACCCAAGTTACCCAGTCTGGCCTTGAACGCATGATCCTCCTGCCTCAGCCTCCAGAGTATGGGGAGCTGGTTTTGATGGGACTGAGCCTGCATTATGGCCACTGTTTGGGTTAACTTGTCAACAGTTTGAAGGGAAGAGGGATTTGGCACAGTGTAAAATGATTTTCTCCTTTATCTGTTCCTCTGAATGAATTTTATAGACACCCTCGCACCCATCCCTTCCATCAGGGGGCACTTTGGACTGGAGAATGTCACTGGTGGTAGATCTGAAGTTCAGAATGTGGCCGCAACTCCTGAGTTGGGCCCAGCCTGGGTCGCGCTGACCCGCTGGGGTTGGGGGGTGTGATGGGCAGGGATATCTGAGGGCCTGGCTCCTGCCACCTCCCCAAAGTGCCCCTCCTCCCAGGATGCCTCGAGGTTGTTCACTTGGTGCATGCAGGCTGTGTGGGTGCCCACCTGGATAGGGCAGCTGCCCGCTCACCTGTGACAAGGGGTGGCAGTGTTCCCAGACCTGCGTGGCAGCACCCCCTGCAGCCTGAGACAGACGTTCTCGGCTCACTGCTGTGTGCGGGGGCCACCTTGGAAGAGCAGGGACAGCCCCTCCCAGGAAAGGGGATCCGCACGCTCTGTAGGGCCACTCAGAACGGCTGAGAGTTCTGTGAAGCAGTGTCCAGCTGCTGAGCTGCTGGCCGAAGCAGGGGAGCCCTGTGACGACCATGGAGAGGCCTCCCAGTGCCCAGTAGGTGGGAGTCCGTTCCCAGACCACCAGGACTGCCACCCTGCATCCGCTCACAGGGAACCAGAGGATGGCAGGCGCGTGCTGTCCTCGTGTGGGCCCCTCGCGGGCTCTGGGGTCCCCGCTGGCCAGAGCTCCAGCTGCCTCTGAGAGCAGTGACGCTCAGGGAGCCTTTGCCTGGGCCCGGGGGCCTCAGAAGCCCTGTCCCCTGGCAGAGCCTGTGGGAGGTGGCAGTGAGGGAGGGCAACGTGTATCTGGGAAAAGGACACGTGACCTCGCAGAGAGCTGGGCAGCCAGGGGCCCCGCCCACAGGCACACCCAGTGCTTGCCAAGCATTCCACAGGGGTCCCTCCTGCACTCCTGCCAAAGATGCTTGGGAACGTCCCATTCCGTGCCAGGCTGGTGACCTCAGAGTTGAGCCTGTCCCTGAAGCTGTAACATAAAAGACCTGCTGTTCCCGAGATGGGCCATTCCTGTCACCCAGTGTGCTGGGGCTGAAGAGCCCAGGCCGCATGGCATGCCACGACCAGCTCCTAGGCACCGCTGCCCGAGTGTCTGAAGGGCTGGGCCCCAGGGGTTGTGCGGTCCCTTGTCTGTGGGGCGGCTGCCTCTGCCTGCTCCCTTCAGCACACTTAGGGCCCAGGCATGTGTCCTGTGGACTAGGTTGTCCTAAGGCTCCCGGGGACAGTCTGGTGAAGCCAGCAGTACCCTCTGGGTGGCTCAGCTGGCATCCCAGGCTTGCCACTTTACCGAGATCTTTAGGGAGCCTGGTGCTGCTTGTGTGGTGAGGCCCTGGGGGTCCCAACTCAGGAGCAGGAGGGGCTGAGCTGGGAGCCTCCTGGGGTTTCCCTGCCTTGGTGCTGGTTGAACTAACCCTAGTGTCCTGTAGCAGCCCAGGTGTGGGGGCAGCCCAGCTGGAAAGGGCTGGGCATGTTCTAAACGGGCATGGCAAGGGGGCTCTGCAGATGCCACCCCACCCCCATCCTTCCAGAGGCACTTGAGTCAGGGCAGCTGGGGTAGCTCGGTGGTAGAGCGAGTGCCAAGCACACACAAGGTCCTGGGCTCCACCCCAGCACCAGAAGGGAAGGAAAAAACACCAAGTCGAGGATAGAAGTCTCGTCGGGTCTGCTGGGTGTTGGGTGGTCCTGCTGCGGGCTCCTGGCTTCCCGCAGAACTGGCCCGCAGAGCCGCAGCGGCTTGCCACTGGGGCGGGGAAGGTGGCCCATGGTCTTAAACATTTTTCCTGTAGGAAATGGCAGCCTGCACTACAAATGCTCATGTGCCCGCTGGAAGACTGGCTTGCTGGCCAGCGCTTGGTGCTGAGCCCTGGGGAGCTGCCCTCTGGGCCACAGCTGCCTGGCTCTTGATACGCTGGCCCAGGTTGCTGGGCCTGTTCGGCTGAAGGGCTGGAGAGTCAAAGGGCAGAAATCTCAGCTGGAAGCAGGTCTGTACCCCCGCGGGTGACGGGTCTCAAACAGCTCCTGGCGCCTTCCTGTCCCTGCCACTAGGCTAGGTGAACCCAGGACCACAAGGACCCAAGGGACCAGAGCTTCGGTAGTGCCTCTCCTGGAGGGACTGGGGGCCTTCTGGCTGACTGTCCAGAGGGATTCCGTTGGCAGTCGGCTGCCCAGCCCCTTCCCCTGTTTCCGGAGAAAGCCCCTGGGGGGAGGAAGCAGGCAGAGGCCACCGAGCTGCGTGGGCTCCTGGGGTCCAGCCGGCAGAAGCCTGTCCCAGCACCACCTGTCTACTCTCGGGGACTGCCCGTTGGTGGGGCAGCCTGTTAGGATCCTGACCAGCGGCCAGCAGGAGGAGGCAGGTGGGGCTCCAGAGGCTCTGGGGCCAGGATGGGGGCTCCCAGTGCAGCAGCCGCTGTGGGTGGACCCGGCATCCCGCGAGCACGGGAGCTCTGAACAGCCTCACTGGTTTCCTCTGTTCCATCCAGGGGACTGAAAAAGCCACACTTGGGACAGGAGTTAGGCCGCCATGCACGATCTGCACAGCGTCCTGCATGAACAGCCAGCGGTAGGCAGACGAGACTGCAGGCGAGCCTCCCCTGGCTGGCAGACGTGCCTGAAAGACACTAGTGACATCTGCCTTTGCCGTCGACACCACAAACACCTGCAACTTGCAGCGTCCCACAGTGGACAGGGCCTGGTGTGTCCCTGGGCTCTCATCTCACAAGCACCAGGAAGGACACTAGACAAACCAGGGCAAGCCTGTGCTGGCTCCAGGGTGCCCAGTGCCTGTCACCAGGCCAAGGCTGCACTCTGCAAAATCAGGTTACGTGTCCAGAAACTGAAGTCCCAGCCTGATTGGTTTCCCACCCGCGCCTGCCAGGCTGTGGCGTCTGTGCCGCTCTGGATGGCAGCGTATCCCCCACGCTGCCACAGGCTCTGGAGCACTGTGCCCCTCACGCAGGGCCATCTCTCTTTCCTCAGAGGCCATTTGCCCCGGAAAGGCCAGGGCTGGGGGAAGCAGAGAGACTGCAGGAACGTCACTGGCACCTGGTGTCTGGCGGGTGCTGAGGCCAGGCCAGCTCTGCTGGGGACCAGGTGTAGCCCCTGGCCCCGCCCAACACTGGGGCAAGCCTGGCACCGCTGAGGAGCTGGGTGTCAGGGTCCCGGATGGCTCTGGCAAGTGGCATCAGGAGTAGGCCCAACGTGGACCCTCGAGGCTCTAGCTGGAAGAAAAGCCCTCCATCCCTCTCAGCTGTGGAAGCTGCTCATCCAGAAAGGCCAGCCCATCTGGCCCCTGCCAGGACCTAAGTGCCACCTTGGAGTGAGGCTGGCATTCTCGAGCAGAGTGAACGTGGACCGAGGGCCTTCTCAGCGAGGCTCCAGGGGGGCAGTCACCGACAGGGCCGGTGGCACCTGTGGAGATGCAGGGCTCTGGCCCAGGGGGTGCTGTCCAGGCTTCCTGGGTGGATTCTCTGCCTGGTTCCCAGCAGCCCCTCCGCATCTCAGAATCGTCCAGGATTCTGTTCTCAGCAGCATGTTGCCCAGGCCACCTGGGACCCACGGCACACCCCAGACCCCGGCAGTCAGCTGTTAAGGAAGTGAGCAGAACAAGAAGCCCAGTGACATTTATGTACAGAACCGAGGACAAGGCACCCTCTCCAGGCCGCTGCTGGGCAGGGGTAAACATGGTTTCGGAGCAGCTCGGGTGCTGCGCACACCCATGTAGGCTCATGCTGCAACACTGACGGGCATGCCGACCGCGAGGGCAGGGGTCTACCAGGCGCCCGAGGACGCCAACCCCACATTGCAGCGTGTGACCAGGGAGGGAGTCTGCATCTGCCAAGGCCTGGCAGGCCCAGCAGGGGCCCACTGAGGCCCTGCCTTCCCCAAGGTGGTTTAACAAGTGTCCTAACAAAGGAGGCCTGCACTTCGTTGTCACAGGCCAGGCTGGGTCAGTGGCTCTGTTGACACCCCCAGGCTATGTCCTCTCAGCTCTTGGGACCACAGGCAGCAGGGGGCAGGATGGCTTCAGTGCCCAAGTCTGCACCCCAACCTGCTGGTAACGCAGCCTAAAGCAGCAGCTGACAGACTCAGGCCCTCTTGTAAAGAGGTGGCACCTCTGGACTGGGGGCCCTTTCCCCACCTGGTGGCCATGCTCCAGGCTGCTGGCAGAGCCTCGCGCCTCGGAGAACCCAGGGAACTTGGCCTCCTTAGCAGGGCATCGTGCAGGATGCCCCTCTCCCTCCCTCAGGCCCCTGCCCTGGCAGCTCCGACACCCAGTGGCCGTGCCACCACACCTGCCAAGCCCCAGACTCCTGCTTGTCCCCACGCCAGGCCACCCCACTCCCTCCAGGGCCAGGAGGGAAGCACCAAGCCAAGCATTATCCAGTACCCCATCGGTGGCCAGCCCTGTCCAACCATGGGGGCCACGCACCTGGCAGGTAGTCACGAGGTCCACCTCTGCCCTCCAGGGGTCCCTCCTCCAAACCCACGGCCCTGACCCTGCTGGCTACAGGTTCTCAGATTCTCCCTGATCACTGATGCCGCAGAGCCTGTGCCGGGACACTCGGGCTTCCCCGGCCCTGGAAATTCCCAGGGCCTTTCCTCCTGGCAAGCAGGCCTCCTGTGTCACCGAGTGCCGCGTTCTGAGAGACCAACCGCGGCTTCTGGGTTACTGTGGCATGAAGACAGGAGTCAGGTGGCAGCTGCAGTCTACCTGGCAGTGGCCCGGCAGCCTGGGAGCCCTGCGGCGCCGCTCAGAAGGGCCGGTGGTGCCATCGCAGAGCCCGCCTGGCCCTACACGGCCTGCAGGCTGCGCTCCTGGCCGTCCAGCTGCACCTTGAGCTTGTGCAGCTCCTCGATCTCCCGGTTGTGGCGCTCCGTCTTGTGGCGCACCAGCGAGCGGTAGAAGTGGATGGTGAAGACCACGAAGATCAGGCCCACGGGCACCATGATGATGGTGGACACCAGGGCGGCCTGCCAGCCCGTGTGGCTACCGGGGCCTGGCGCAGGGCCAGGCTGGCGCCTGGCATCCACGGGGAGGAACTTGATCCAGCAGAGCAGCACCACCTCAGCCAGGAAGAGCAGGATGCCCAGCACGGTGGAGAAGCCCCAGGCCAGCTCGATGTAGGGGTGCATGCGCTCATGCGGCGACTCGCTGATGGAGTTGAGGTTGTGGATGTTGCTCACGGCCTCCACATTGGGCAGGATGCACGTGCTGATGAGCAGCGCGAACAGGTGCACGGCCACCAGCACCGTGGTGCAGGCGCTGAAGGCGATGAGCAGCGGCCGAGGGTACTGGTACTGCGTCTCCAGCTGCACCTCCACCATGGCCACCTGTCAAGCAAAGTGGGCAGGTGGGCAGGGCTGCACCGGGCCATGGCTTCCTGAGGGGCAGAGCCGCAGGTGGACTCAGCCACACGGAGGCCCTCATGCCCAGGGTCACCCCTCACCGCTCTGCAGTGTCAAGCTTCTTTCTGATCACAGCTGAAAAGCTCTCCCTAAGGGAAGCCTGCAAAGTAAAGATGTGGCAGGGCGAGGTGGCGGGAAGGGCGGTGTCACAGGGCGCAGAGTGGGCTCCTGGGTGCAAAGCCATAGCTGGGCCAAGGCGGCGCGCACTGGAGCAGGCCTGGGCAGCGAGCGGCTTTGCCACTGACACCAGAGCCTGCTGAAGAGCGCCCTGTCTAAACCTAAAAACCGACCTTTTAGGAAAGTCAAAGTGGAACCCGCCTGGAGCTGCCCGCCTGGACAGCCTGCGCCGGAGCACAGGTGCCAGTCCCATGGGCAGTGTCTGGAGCGCTGCATCCTGGAAGTTCAGGAGCATAGGGAACAGAAGGGCTGAGTGGCAGGCCCATGGCTGGCACCCAGGGCCGCCAAGGGCTGGGTGAGCCCCCCCCCCCCCCCCCCCGCCCGCTGCACCCTGTGCTGTGCGTCTTTCCGCAGCTCCTGGTTTGTCTGGCAGAGTGAGGGACTGAACGCAGGGCCAGGCAACTGCTCTGTGCTGAGCTACACCGCCCTGCAGTTCTTCGTATTTGCTTGTTTCCTGGACTGGGGGTTGGACCAGGGGCTGAGCTACATCCTGGCTCTTTCCATTCTCTGTGGGAGACGGCTCCCGAGCTTTCCCGGGCTGGCCTCAAATCTTCCTTCCTTCTGGGTGAGCCTCGCAGAGCTGGGACGGCGGGCGCACAGCACCGTCCGGCAAGTTTAAACTGCATCTGCGAACTACACTTTTCACTTATTTATTTTTGTAGTGCCGGGACTCATGTAGTACATTGTGATTAAATAAGAAATTATTTCATTATTATCATTTTTTGCAGTGCTGGGATTGAAGCCAGGGTCTGGCACCCGCGGAAGGCACGCTACCACTGAGCTACGCCCTCAGCCCCCCAAGTTATTTTTAAATGAAAGAAAAAGAAGACCACAGAGGGAACCGGAAGCCCCAGCTTATCTCTGTGGCAGGAGGTGCCCGTGGCCATTCCTGGACCGCTCACCACACACCCGAAGGGGATTTCGCAACAGGCCCGTCCCACGCTTCCCCAGATCAAGTCCAAGCCCGTAGCATCCTCCCTGGCTCCCCACCCGGCCCCAGGGACCATGGACCACCCAGTGGAGGGTTTAGCCAGGCCCACCAGGGTTTTGGGGGCTCGCCAAGAACCTTTCCCCAGGTACCCCAAAGAGGGAAACCAGTCAAGGAAGGTGGGGGGCAGAAAGAGAGAAGCCCGAGGAAGGTCTTCTGCCCATTGTCCTCCCCTCTACCTGAGCCATCTCTGTTTTAAAAATCTCTGAAAAAAGAAAAAAAAAAAAAAAAAAAAAAGCAGCTGGGTGAGGCTGGGATTTGGCTCAGTTGGTAGAGTGCTTGCCTTGCAAGCAGTCCCCAGCACCACCAAAAAAAAAAAAAAGCTGGGCACACCTGTAATCCCAGAGACCAGGGAAGCAGAGACAGGAGGATCCCAAGTTGGAGGACAGACTCAACAATTTAGTAAGGCCCTGTCTCAAAATTAAAAATAAATAAGTAAAAAGGGCTGGGGATGTAGCTCAGTAGTAAATCACCCCTGGGTTCAATCCCCAGTACCAAAACCCAGACAAACAAAAAACATAAAAAAAAAAAAAAAAAAATCTCTAAGATTTCACAGCTTCCTTCAGCAGCTGCTGTGTCGGAGTGAGAACCTCACCCCTCATCCCTTGTTTCCCCTTCAGTGATGACAGGACACTTGACTGGGGAAAGAAGATAGAGGAGTCCTGGTGGACCAGAGTCCAACAGCAACTCAGTAGCAATTATGGCTGAGGCCTCTGTGGAAAGTACCCAGGAAACCAGTAGCCACATGACACGCTGGATCCTCTTTCTTCAGTGGCCTGGGCCAGGCTCTGCTGCCACGAAGGGTATGGCCCAATGCGAGGCTCTCACAAACCACAGGGGACTCAGCTCGGAGGGAGGGAACAGAGATGACCAGGAGGGTCTGGCTGTGCCCGAGGAGCAGGAAGAGTCGGAGGCGCCGCGCTGTGTTTCTGCAGAGATTTTATGAGTGGCTGTGGATGGCGAGCTCTCCAAGTTAGGGAAGAATAAATATGGAGAAGCGAGCTGCGGGCTTGGTGCTCGCGGGGCCCAGGACCAGCGTGCGGTTCTAACAGGGAAACCCAACGGGCGCCACCTGCCGGTCCTTGCCCCAGCTCCGCCCTTCCTGAGGGTCTGCACTGCCTTTCCCCAGTGCCCACAGTGAGTGACGGCCTAAGGGCAGTGTGCCAATCTAACCCAGGGGCACGCAGCTGCTGTCTCCACCCTGGTCCTGGCTCCAGGCACAACATTTCGGTGGCTTTCTGCCTCCCCAGAACTAGCTGTGGGGCTGAGTGTGCGGCACACGGTAGGCTGTGGCAGCCTCCCCAAGGGAAACTTCTGGAAGAGGAGGCACCGCGTCCACGGAGAAGAAATGAATCAGAACTGGCAAGCGTGAGTGCCACAGCCAGGCTGAGGACAGAGAGCACTCCTGGGAAGTGCTGCTGGCCTGGGACTTCTCCCACCCCCTCCTCTCAATGGTCGGCACCACCCCTGAGGGCTACCATGAGGTCTCTTCTCCTCCAGAATTCCCTGTTTGACAGAACTTCACTCACAGGGCTGTTTTCCCATCTCCATGAGTGATTCTGAAGTCCTCAAGCGGGTGAGTGTAGAACACTGTACAGTGCCCGGCCTTCCTGTAACCCAGCCGTTCAGAGGCTGAGGCAGGAGGATTGCAAGGTCAAGGTCAGCCTCGGCAACTTCGGAGACACTCTCAAAATTAAAAAGGGCTGGGGATGCAGCTCAGGTAGAGTGCCCCTGCGTTCCATGGCCTGCATGGAAACCCAAACAATGAACTTCTCACACGCACTCCTTTAAATCACACTTGAAAAGATTCTCTCTTTTTTAACAAGATGACAGCCATGGGAAGAGGGTCGGTGTGAGCCACAGCTGTGCACCATCTGATGACACACTCCCGTAGTCATGTTATCAAAATAAAACACGAGACGTGAACAAGCCTTCTCTCAACTGCAGACCCAAACACCAACGTGCTGCCTTCCACGCTGGGCCACCTCTGCCTACCTGCGGTATTCTCGCCCTCTCTGCCTGTGGCCCCTCTGACCAGGAGCGGCTAGTTTTCCCCAGGATGCCTGGGGTGGCTGAGCAGGCCCGGCAGCCAGAGGCCAGTTCTGCATACCGTTGGTCTTGTTTTTCGTACTAGGGACTGGCCCCAGGGCTGCTGACCCACTGAGCCACACCCCAGCCCTTTTTATTTAGTTTTATTTTGAGCCAGGTCTCACTAAGTTGCTTAGGGCCTTGCTAAGTTGCTGAGGCTGGCCTCCAACGGCGATCCTCCTGCCTTAGCCTCCTGAGTTGCTGGGATGACAGGCATGTGCTGCCATGCCCGCTCTGCCTACTTTTTATTTTAAATTGCACTGCCAATTTAGCAACTGTGGGTTATAGAATAATGATTATTTTTACTTCAAGAAAGAAACCATTTCCAGCCCACAGCACCTCAGCACACAGCAGTGAGGGCTGAGCCCTGACTCTCACCCTCTGGGACAATTCCAGTGGGACAGGGACTGGAATCAACAGCAGACGTGGCTTTGCCTGAGACTGACTCCTGTCCTGGAATGACTCAGAGGGAAGACGGCGGCCGGGAACCAGGCCAGAATGGCCGCATCACCCCGGAGGCAGCCACATTTGGTCAGCGTCTGCCTCCCCAGCTGGCCTAACCCTGGTGATCCTGAGTCTTGTTCAAGTGACTCCGGTGGTCCCGAGGCGGGGGCAGCAGGGGTGCCTTTCCCAGAACCCAGTCCACGGAGCTGCTTCCACGCCCACCCTGCTCACCAGGCACACACGGGCTCTGAACACGAAAAGGAGCTTTCTGAGGATTGGGGTTCGGCGCCCCAGTCCCCCCAGCAACTGCTGCGTGAGAGCAGAGTGCCCTGGGAGGAGCGGACGCCGGCACTCTTCCCGCAATGCATCCTGGCTGGGGTGGGGAGCACGCGCACCCCGTACCCGGCCGCACTCACCATGGCGAAGCCCGAAAGAAGGGCTGAGGTCCTGCTGGAGGCCTTCAGCTTGGCCCTGCTCAGGTAGAGCTTCCTCCAGGACAGGGCCTGCACCGAATGGTGGTTGGAGGTGACCAGTTCCAGGTAGCTCCGGCGGACCCAGTCGCGGTAATCCATGCCCTTGTGGCCAGGCTCCGGGCAGGCAGGGGTGGAAGGGTCCACAGGCACGTTGAGCTCAGCACTCATGGTGGGGGCCAGGCTGTGGGGACGAGAGGGACATGCTCAGGACCCTACGTAGTTCTGTGACCTTGAGAGTGAGGCTCCTGCGGGGAGTGGCAGCCCATGCCCATAATCCCAGCCACTAGGGAGGCTGAGGCAGGAGGATCACAAGCTCGAGATCAGCCTGGGCAACTCAGCAAGACCCCACACAATGAAGCGAGACCTGTCTTCAAGTGAAAGATAAAAGGGGGGTGCGGATCAGTGGTAGAGCCCCTGGTAATCCCAGTACTGCCAAAAATGTGTACACGGAAGAGAAAACAGTCTCCAAGTCTGTTTAACCCTCCCTGGGACCTGCAGAGCCAAACAGGCTCCAAAGGTGGAGCGGATGGGGGGTCCTGGTCTCTGGGGCAGTCCCAAGCCAGAAAGTGAGAACCAGCTGCAGAAGAGGAGGGTCGGGTGTGTGTCACCAGCCGCCACCTGCAAAGCTGAAAGCAACCCCCTTCAGTGCTCAGGAAGGCTCCAATCAGTGTGGTTCGGTGAGTGAACTTGAAGGGTGGCCACTGAATCCTCAGGTGGGCCACATTCCAGGGACAGGCTGCTGTAGCATTCAGAAGGAGCCCTGGGGGCTGGGAGTGAGCTCAGAGGTGCAGCGCTGACCTGGCCGCGGGAGGCCTGAGTTCCAGGCCCAGCAACACAAAGGGGGAAAAGAAAAGCCTGGGTCCTAAAGAAGCAGAGCCTGGATCCGACTCTGCTGCGAGACCCTGAGCACGAGGCTGGACCTGAACCTCACGCCCTCCTCTTCCAAACTGGGGACCGTGGCTGGGGATGTGGCTCAGTGGAAGAGCACTTGCCTGGCGTGTGTGAGGCCCTGAATTAATCCCCAGTGGAGCAAAAGACAAAACCAAACCTGGGGATCTTCCCACCTACAGAGCTCTTGAAGAAGATAAGGGCCCTGAAGACTTAAGCCCACATTCAATGACCAAGTGCCAACCCCAGCACACACGCTTCCAAGGAACCACTGGCTTTTCAAATTAAACTGGATTTTAATCAGTACAGTTCACCCTAAAAACAAATCCTTAGTTTATACAACTCAAGTAAAGTCACATCCAGGCTGTGACAGAAACCTTTAGCAAAAGGAAAAACTAGAGCCCTCAGCTGACACGAGCAACTTGTAGGAGAAATGGAGACTGGAGGCCCTTGGAGGCACCCCTGCTAGAAACAGGGTTTGACAAAAATGCAGACCAAACATCAGGACTGATCTGTGAGATTTGTGAATTTAACCCTAAGCCCCCACTGGTCTAAAGAGGGGACTGGAGGGTCTCCAGTGACTTCAGGGGCAGCCTGAGCAGCCACACACTGGGATCCAGCTCTAATTAATCTCCAGGGCATGCTTCAAGGGCACGGGCACCTAGCTTGGCCTCAGTAACTTCCAGAATCAGATCCACTGGGACCCTTAAAGTCTACTCAGGCCTTAGAAACACCTCGGGGCTCCTAGCTCCAAGGAGGGGACGGGACCTGGTAGGGGCTTTCTAGAGGTGTTGACCAGAGTCAGTGGCAAAGGAACTGCCCACCCCCCCTTCACCCTTCCAAGTCTGTCTCTAGGAGGTAACGGGAAGATGTCAGCAGAGGGGAAAGGTCTCACTTGATCTACTTTTCTCTTGGTTCTCTACCAGGTCACAAGGTCGCAGCTCTTTTTATTGGCCCACCATCAAGATCCCTGTTCAGTTCTCTATCTGCCAGGGGATGCCAATTTTCAAGGGGAACCTAGGAATGCCAACTGGGGCACCTGGGTTACACCTTGTCCACATGCGTAGCGAGCAGTACTACACCCAAGCACTGCGTCTTTGGAAGGTCCCTTCCCGTGAGGAGAATTCAAAGAAATGATGCTCACTGAACAAACTATTGGTTAGCTCCAAATAAATTAAAAGTGTCAGAATTTGGAAATGAATATTTCCTTTTCCCCACATAGAACAGAACTGAGCCTGCAGTCCCCTGGAGACAGTTCCCCAGGGAGCATGGAGGAAGCTAACCCTCGCCCACCTGCATCCCACAGACGTTCATGCAGCCGATTCTTATTTCTGAGGGTTCCAAGGTAAAGAGGCAGAATGTCACCTCTAAGGAACTCACTGCCCGGGGAGGACAGAGACAAAGGGGTGACTCTCACTCAATGAGCCAACTGCTGCAGAGGACAGGAAGGGAGCAGGGAAAGGTCCCTGCAGGCAGCACCAGAGAGCAAGGTTAGGGGATTCAGACCTGAGCAATGAACTGGCAGAGAGGGACCCTCCTTCAAAGGTAAGATGCTGGCAGCACAGAGGGTTCTGAGAGGCAGGAAGACCAGCTCTGGACACAGGTTTGGGATGGTTTCCACTTCCAGGCACAAGGTGGAAAGGCTGGCTGCCTGGCAGGCAGAAAGGTATGGGTGGAAGACACTTGAAGCCAGGGGCACAGCACAGGGCCTGTGTGACGAGCAGTATAACTGCAGGATTTTCTCTGGCAGTGCCTGGTCACGGAGGGATGGAGAGTTGGTGATGGGGACGTTTAGGCACTGCTGGGTCCATCTGGACTGGAACTACCATTCGACCCTGTGAAATGGTTGCTGAACTGAAAAGACTGGGAGGCTTGGTGCCCTCCAAAGGGAGGAAGGGACATGTAGGGTACAGCAGAGGGAAGCCTAGGGGCCCCCAGTGAATGGGAGCTGGGCTCCAATCTTAGAGTGGAGATCTACAGCCGCAGAGAAGTGAAGTCTGAGAACAGTCTCTAGGGAGTGGCTGGGCTCTGCTGCAGATGTCCCTGTGTGTGTGTGTCCCCACGCCTGCGCCAGGCTGGGCAGGAAGGACTGTCTGCCTGCCTGGAGCTGGGTCCTGAAGGTAGGGAAGCTACTTCCTCCAGAGGTACCAGCCAGGACAGGATTCAAATCCACCCTTCACCCTCCCAGCCAGGGCCTACCTCGTGCCAGTTTGCCTCAGCGGGTGGAGCTGAGTCTGGTCCCCAGCTCCAGGCTCAGGGAGGAGGTAAGGGGGGCCAACATGGAGCCGCCGACATTTCTGTCAGGCGCACAGGCTCCAAAGGATGCTCTCCTGGCGGAACCTTCTGGGGTATCTCGGTTGTTTTTATGAAGAGCAGTCTGGGGAAAGAGGTCTCTCTCAAGATCAGCGATTCTCCCGGGCAGGCTGGACCCAAATGTTTCCAGGGGGCTGCTTTTGGAGTTTGTCTGCCCTGACTTCCTCTGAACATCTGGGCCACGGGAAACGTCGCTGTCGCACAGGGGTGCGGGGTGGGACCCTGCAGCTCCCACGGGGGCTCACAGAAAGGTCCACCTGCATCCCCCGTCCCTTCCCCTCGAGAAGTAGCCGCGACCGCAGGGCCGAATCCTCTCGGCACCGCACCCCGTTCGGGATCCCGCGGGACTGGGGCCACCTGGATGTCCCCATCCCCAGGCCATCCTCCTTTTCCGCTCCGTCCCACGCCTCCCCAGGGGAAGTCCCTTCTCAGTCCAGTGTCCCCGGTTCGATGCGGCCCCCCCAGCGGGGCGGGGACTAGCCCGCGCCCTCCACCCGGCCCGGTGAGCGCGCCCGAGGCGGAGTGGGCGCGCCCGCCGCCGAGCACTCACCGGAGCTGCACTGCCCGCCGCCCCGGCTCCGCTCCGGGCTCGCGGCAGGCGGCGGTGGCGTGGCCCAGTGGCCGGCCCGGGCGCGGAGCGCGGCCCCCTCCCTCCTTCCGCCCGGCGCGCGGGGTCCCCCGGCCCCGCCTCCGCTGGCCGCCCCGCCCCCGCCGGCCGCCGCAGCCGCTGCCAAGGCAACGGCGCGCCGCCGTCACGTGACCGACCCACGGGGAGTGGGCACGTGACCCGCCGGGTGGGCGGGGCCGGCCCCCCCTCCAGAAGCTCCAGGAGCTCCGGGGTCATCGCCCCCGCCGGGACCACCACCAGGCGACCGCGAGCGGGGAGCATCTCTCCCGCCTCCGCCGTGTGCAGAATGACAGGCCGCCCGTGGCCATCGACTGGCACGCCGGCGGCGAGGCGAGCCAGCGGACAGGGCGCCGCCCGGGCCACCTACTCACGAGCTGGACGTTCTCTGGCCCTGGATCATCCAGCGAGGACCGGCAGGGCCATTCCCGCTGGCCCGTGGGGGACGGGCCTGAGCACAGACGGGAGCGCCAGGGTTCACGCTCCGAAGAGGCCCAGCGTCGCCCTTGGCCGCGTGGAGGGGTGGCGTGGGAACCGGGCGTTGAGGGGGACAGGGTGGGGCGAAGGGTGGGAGGTTCTGGCCACGCCCGAGTTTGCCCGGCGTGTGTGAGGGCGCCACGCAGAGCCGGCACGGAGCAGGTCGGGGTTGCCCAGGTCACACCGCCCACTCCCGGGCCCAGCGAGACCTGCCTGCGGCACCCAGCTGGGCACAGCACCCTCGGCCCCAGGGACTGTGCGCAGAAGGCCTGCTCAAGGCAGTTCCCGGAGCGCACAGGAGGGCTGTGCTCCGGGCCCGCCCCCTCACTCGCTGCTGCAGCGAACCTCGCACCCTTGGGCCAGCGCTGCGGTTTTACGACCGAGAAATTCAAACAGAAGCGTTCTTTTCAGGAAGTGCACATGAATAATTCACTGAGAGGCAGGATGGGTTCGTATCAACCCGTCGGTGCCAGACGGCCCCTAAGGGTCCTTCCTTCGTGCCTGGTAGGCTGCTGCGTGCCCTACATAGGATTTTTCCATCTGTCACAACAGCATTCGACCGTGACACATTTATCCAAACGAAAGAAAAATTCCACTTCTGTCAACCAGTCCAGGTTTTCCGGCAACTGCGAGAGTAGGACGTTGCAAATGCCAGGCTAAAGCCCTTCACACTTCAAGTTGCACTTCACGGCCCAGGACTGAGTCCAGGAATGTTACCTTTTCATCCAGGACACTTAAAAACAGACTAAACCAGTTTCCCTCCTGCTGATTACTGACCCAACAGGGATGGATGTTAGGCCCTAACAATGGCATAGAAAATCCCAGGATCCCAATACTGTCCCTGCCCCATTGCTACAAGAGAGGGGACATTTGAATTTCAGGGAGCAGAGTCCTCAAAAATCTATCATACTGTGGCTTTCAAACCTCAAGCTCTTGACAGACGAATTTGAAAACAGGAAGAAAACATTGTGTAAACTATAGTATTTGCATCAGATGAAAATTCCCTCTGCAGGGTGGCATGAGCGTTCGGTCTTAGGAAGCCTTAATGTGCTGCCCTTTAGAGCTTCCAGGTAGTGACACCTGCAACCCAAGCACAATCCAGCAAGTCTGCACAGCAGACCGGGGGCCTCTCCAGGCCCCCTTCCTCATCAGAGGAAATGGTGCTGTCTCCCCTCAGACAATGGAGGGAGAAACAGGAAGACACTGTTGAAAGCAGATTTGTCGCAAAACTCTATTCAGAGGTGTGCTCAGGCACACAGGGAGGTGAGTGGGAGGTTCAGGTGAAGGGTCACAGTGTTGATGGCCAGGACACCGGCCAGTTTGTGCAGCTTCCCTAGATGGCTGATCTTGACAAGTCCCATCTCTCCTAAGGCCTTAGCTATCCTGCTTTGGAACAGACCAACTGGAGTCAATACACACGCCCACATCCAGTGGCACCATGGTCCTTGCTTTCCCTTTAGGATGGACTCAACAGTTGGTATGGCCAATGTTTCCAGCCCCCTGGCACCTTGCTTTGGTCCCATTGACTCCTATGGTCTAGCCCTTGCCATCACCCACAGCAGCTCCTCTGTAATATTTCAAACCCTCCATTGTTTTAGTCAACTTTCCATTACTATAACGGAATACCAGAGATGGGCAACTTTATAAAGATGAGATTTATTTTGGCTCACAGTTCTGGAAGTATGAGACCCAAATGGAGTGGCCCAGGCTCTGGAGAAGACCCCCCCAGACTGCATTAAATCATAGTGGGAGTGTGTGATCTGTGTGTGGTCTCTCTCCCGCTCATAAAGCCACTGGGCTTCAATCATGGGGCCCTCAAATCTAATCCCTTTCCCAAAGCCCCACCTTTAAATACAGTTGGATTGTTACCTTCTTAATACTATTATCATAAAACTTTGGGGACTAAGCTCTTCCATGAACTGGGAGGGTCCACCACTCTTCTCCCTTGACCTTTCTGAGACCCTGCTTCTTCCAGGAAGATTCCTTTCCCCTCTGCTCAATCCCTCTGGCCACCTCCCACCTGTCTCTCACCCTGTTTAATGTCCCCTCTTTTCTACTGTTTCAAGGACCAGGTGCAACCAGACATTCCAAGCCATCCTATAAGTTGGACCTCTTCCTGCCTGGGAGACACCTCTGCATTGCCCACCCCAGGGACCCTTGACGTTACCATGCCCACTGCTACATTTGTCTTCTTTCCCTTGCACACCTGTCTACCTCCTGGTCCTGTCCCGTTCCATGAACTCTCCTGCAGGAACATCTCTGGACCCTCATCCCTTGCCACTGCTCAGGCCATTGGTGCCTCCCACCTATTCCTTTCCAGCCTGTTCCCTGCATCAGTGACGGGCCCCTCCTGGAGGCTGGGACTGAGGCCTGCGTACACTTTGCACTGTTGTGCTTTGGTCCTGTTCCTGATCAGAGGGTGGAGCTACTTCAAGGGGAGCCCTGGGTCCTGCTTCCTGTCACCATGTCAGTGCCTAGTGATGACCCTGGAATCATCTGGGTTTAGCACATAGTGTTCAATAAACATTTGCTACATTTCCTGGAACGAGAATCCATCTCTTTGGATTTGCTCCAGGTTCATTTCTAAGACTGCTCTTTATGGAAATACATGCTAATATATGGTAATCGTAGCTCACTTTCGTCAAGTATGCCAAAGAGTAAACATAAATCAACTTCCAAAGGGGAGAAGGGGAAACATGCCTGTCTCCACGGTCACCAAGGAAGCAGTTCCCACGCAGCTCTCCGCTTCTGTGTGGCTTCAGGAACTAGGTCGAGTCGTGACCCAAGGTCAGTGGAACATCATTTCTCTAACTCAAGTTCACATTTTCCCCACCCAAAAGATAAATGTCGAAAACAGGAAAAATGAATCCAGCATCGTAATGGAAGTTAAGGTGCTCTAAGCCAGCCTTTCTGGGGCCCCGCTTAAAATGCATAATTTGGGCCTGAACTGTAATGGATCAGCTCTCTGGGGGGGCACCACCCTGGAATGTGGACTTCTAAGCAGGCTCCCCGACAGGTGCTGCATGCATATGACGACCCCTTTTAACCAACCACAAGTGTCTAATTGTTCTTCCTGCCGTATTAGCAGTTTGTTGGGTTTGAAGAACTTCCCTGTCTGCTTCCAGTCCCTGGATTTGCTCAGCCATTTAATGGACATTTACTGAGCATCTCTTCTATCCTAAGCTCTGTGCTGGCACTGGGGATGCAGGAAGAACCAGGATGAGCAAAGGGCCCTGTCCTTGTGGAGCAGAAGGTGGGCATTGGGCAGCAGTAAAGGATGACAGGTGGTGGTGGAGAGAAAGCCTCTCCAGGTGATGTCTGAGCGGAGGCCCAAACAAGAGGCGGCGGCGGGCAAGTGCAGGGCACTCGAGGTTGGTGTGAGGCCCGGAGCTGGGGCCCTGGAGAGCAGCGTGAGCTGGCAAGGGATGAGGGAGGAGGCAGGGCCACCTGGCAGTACCCTGCAGCCCTGTTCTTTCCAAGCGAGGGAAGCCAGTGAGGACTTGACGCAGGGGGGTGAAAAGGCCTGGTGTCTGTTTTGAAAGGGACCCTGGCTGTGTGGAGGATGGCTCGGGGGCAGGGAACAAGCAGAGGAGGCCAAGATGCTGGTGATGTGGAGAGACTAGGAGGGTGAGCAGGTCCAGAACCTTCAAGCCTGAGGCTCCCGTGAGATGTGAAGGGAGCCCTCAGAACGGGGCTCTGAGGGGAGGAAGCGCACACTCACAAGGCTCTGGGGAGGACGGCACCTAAAGCCGGACAAGATCCCCGGGAGCACACGGGTCACTGCGCACTGCAAGGTGAGCTGAGAAGCAGGCGACGACGGCGGAAAGCCCCTAGCAGGCCCCGTCAGGAATGCGGAGTGAGAGACTACACAAGGCCGCGGGGCTGACCGGGCGAGGACAATCAGTAGGCCATGCGTGTGGTGAGGCGAGGTGGTGGAAGGAAGCGGAGGGCTCTGGGAGCTGGGCTGAGACGCCATGGCTGGAGAGCGTGGAGACGGGCCGTGTGCTGCTGGAGGGAGGAGCAGAGAGTCAAGAGCCAGGGAGAACACTGCACTGTGGCAGCGGGTGAGCAGTGTGCCTGGATGCTGTGGCTGGGGGACAGTGGGGTGACCTGAATGCTTCCGCTTTCTTCCTGCTCCGACAGCGTGAGGGTGGGGAGCGTGGAGCTCTGGGGTGGCGGCAGTCTGAGGGCAAGTAGCCAGAGCCGGGCTGCAGCGTGACATCTGAGGTCCTGCGTCCACACAGCACCACAGCAAGGGGCGATGCAGTGCCGTTCCCTGCTTTGGCAGTGTCCTTATCATCCAGGGTGCTCACACACGCTGGCTGCCTACGGACCCAGGGCAATGCTGATGTTGTCACTTGCTGTGGCTGTGCTCTACAGCCACCACGGTGGCTACAAGGTGAAACTGAACCCCTGCTCCCTGGGAAACATGGGGGCAGGCTCCTGCCTGTGATCCCAGTGACTGGCCAGGCTGAGGTGGGAGGCCAAGTGGCCAATTCAGCAAGACCCTGGTCTCAAAATAGAAGGGCTGGGATCGAGCTGGTCAATCCCCAGGACCACACACACACAAAAAAGCCACAGAACTAACCAGCCAGTCCCCGATGAGGAGAAATGCAGGCTTCCCAGTGCACACCAGGGTATGTGTCAGTTTATTAGGACTGACTCTTCATTTCCGCTTCCTGGGAAAGAAAAACTCTTGGGACAAAACTTGTCAGAGATGTTGCGTGGCAGAGTGGGGCCAGGGAACTCTGTGTGAAAGATAAGTAAGCCTTCCTGTGTTTCCCTTCACTCAAAACCACTTCCTCCTTAATGCTATCCAAGTCCATAAAAGGCACACCACATTTTCAGGAGTTGGGAGATAATCCAAAGATGGAGCGAAGACTCTAAACAGAAACTGTCTCTGTTGCCCCGACTGGCCTGAAGGCACCCAAGTCAAAGGCTGCCCTGAGTTACCTCGGGAAGACACTGAGGTCAAAGCTGTCCTCAGTCACCTCCCAAGCTCCCTGGTTCCAGCACAGCACCACCCAAAGACACAGCGGGAGTGCTGGCCTCTCCTACACAACCCGGAGGAAAGTTCCAACCAGCTGCGGGCACTTCAGTCCCTCCTCTGTAGATGCCCTGTGACCTCAGGATGGAAGTGCAGCTTGGCCCCTCCTGCAGCTCGGCTCGGGCCTGTCAGCCCAGCCTGGGTTCTCTCCCTCCTTACTCTCTGGTCTCCACTGCATTCCCCACAGCAAGCCCCCATTCCCGTGGCCCAGCCCTGGTGAAGTCCCACCCACACCTCCCTTGGTTCTGGGAGCTGCTGGGGATTCGGCTCTCCTGCAGCTTGGTCCGCACCCTGAGCGGAGGAACAGGGTCAAAACCCAGCAACTGGGCGGGCACCAGGGCAAGGCTGTGTCAGGGGCAGGGAGTCAGGGAGCAGATTGCCAACAGGATCTGCAGACCCTCAAGCCCCGTCTCAACGTCACTCCACAGCCTCTCTACAGCTCTGGGATTCACGGTCCACATATCTGAACAGTGCCTAGAGGTTTTCTGCTTTTTACTAAATAAATATTCCCTTCGCAGAAACCAGCCCCACGCTTGCTGCCATTCAAATCCCAGAGAACAGGAGCCAGCGGCAGGTGGTGAGGCCTTTTCCCTACAGCAGGGGCATGGACGGAGGATGCCAGGCAGTGCCCTCCAGGAGACAGCCCCCTGTCCCCCAGGCTAAGTCCTGCCAACAGGACTACAAGCAGCTGGGGGCTCCCAAGTGCTTCCTGCACAGTGAGTCCTGAGCCAAACAGGCTCTTCTTCCTTCTGGTCACACTGAGGATTTGGAGCCCTGGTCACAGAAGGAGCCAGGCTCCCGACGGCCGGTGTGCAAACACTTCATCGCCCCGTGATGAAGCTGGGCTCATCTTCCTCCTCCTCGGTTCCAGATGCCTCCTCAGAGCTGGTGGATTTCTGCTCCTGGGACTGACTGCGTCCTGTAACCACATGACATTCAGATTACAGACATACGAATCCACTTGGAGAGTCAGGAGTGCTTTTAAAGAGAGCAGAGGGGACATCAGGAACTCCTTGATCCTGGACAGCCCAGCCAGAGGCAGTCCTCACCAGCACGCCACACTGAAGCAAGGGTAAGTGACCTGCCACCATTCTCATGGGGGCACTGCATCTTCACCAAAAGGTCCAGCAGCACACAAGAGAACCTGACACCCTACAAAATAGGCCTATGCTTTTGTATAGCTCTCGCCACCTCCAGTGCCCACCACCTGCAGAAGGACAATGACCGCATGGGTCCTGAACTCAACACACTGGACTCACAACACTCCTGCTGAGGGCTCAAGGCCTACTGCAGTCAGCAAGAGGATTTTCAAAAACTGTATAGCAGAAGGCTCTGCCCACAACAAATAGCCCAGCCTCCTGCCTCCTCCCAAACACGGGCCCAGAGGCCCTCTCCTGGTACCGCATGGGCAGTTCCTGGGCTTCCAGTGTTTTCCCTGTCACGGCTGCCAGTATGACGGTACAGCTGAGCTGGCTGAAAGCACAGTACAGAGACAACTTGTTCCCAGACCCTCCTCCTCCTCCAAGGGAGCAGGGAAGGGGGGTGAGAGTTGGAAAGAGGCCGCGGGAGACCACAGGCAGCAGGAGGTCCTCCAGCTCAACCACTCTGGACAGCACCTGCAGGCACAGTGGCCTCGCCAGCACACAACCACATGAGTCCGTGGGCTGACCCAGGGCTCCTCCTTGGAAACAAGCAGACTCAACCCTGCAGCCTGTGCCCACGACATGACAGAGCTTTCCTACCAGAGTTCAACAGGGCTCCTAGAAGTGAGGCTGGGGGCCTAAAATTCACCGTCTTACCCTCCCCAGGATGGGACACTAAAAAGAGCACTCATAGCAATGAGCAGAAATCACCTGTAAGTTTTAATTTAATCAATTTGTATGGGCTGTGCTAAGTCTTTGTCGTCATCTTCTTTTTTCCCCTGTACTAGGAATTGAATCCAGCTCTTTTCTTTTTTTTTTCTTTTTTGCGGTGCTGGGGATTGAACCCAGGGCCTTGTGCTTGCAAGGCAAGCACTCTACCAACTGACCCATATCCCCAGCCCTGAATCCAGCTCTTTTCTATTTTTTATTTTGAGACAGGGTCTCATTGAGTTGCTTAGAGTCTTAGGAAGTTGGTTAGGCTGGTCTTGAACTTGAGATCATTCTGCTTGGGCCTTCTGAGCTGCTGGGATTACAGGTGTGTGCCACTGCACCCAGCCTAGTCTTTAAGTATCTTGTTTAATCCTAACAGCAGGTTAGAGGTAAGCACCACTATTATATATTGGATTTTACAAACAACAAAAACAAAGTTGAGAGAGGAATAATAATCTGTGGCTCGAGGTCTTCTGTTACTTTAGGGACCCAGGGTTAGACCTGGGTGGCTCCTGCCTCTGCTTACACTGCCTATGGAAATTGTGGAAAGAAACCGAGGCAAAGTAAGGAGCAAGGTGAGCACACACCATGCACGCTATGGAGAAGCTGAGGACCAGAGACAGGCCGAGCCCAGCTCTGTGCTCATGCGAGCTCTGACTCACCGTGGCATGAACAGGAATAGACCACGTTCTGTGGCACATCAGGCCACCAGACTGGCTGTGAGCAGCCAGCGGCATCTGGCCCTAGGACCACACCACTGTCTCCACCTCGAAGCCCAAGGAATCAGGAATTCTACTGTCTGCAGCCCAGCTGCACGCCAGCTGGGTACTCTGCAACTGCAGAAGTTTGTTTTGTGCTGAGACCCGCCACCTGCTCGTGGCTCTGAACACAGCAGGACAAGAGCCTCGGATCACCGACCTTAAATGAGGAGCAGAGAGCTGGCCACCCTGGCTGTTTGGGGGATGGGGTATAACACAAGAGGGTGCGAAGGCTTCCTGGGGGCAGAAAGCATCTGTGAAAGCAGCAGCTCACCCCACGGTAAGCACTGTGGGCTCTTGCATGGGGAGACACGTTGGGGTGCAGAAGTCTCACCTTCAAAAAGAAGCCTAGAAGTGGGGTATAGACTCTCAAGTCCTCCAACAAAATTAACCCACCAGATTCATTCTTTCAACATAAGTAAACAGCAACAAAGTACTTACTTCTCGCTGGCTACTATGCTTTATGTTGGGAATACAAGAATTAAGACACCTCCACAAATTACAACAACAATGAGGTACCACAACACATACATCAGAATGGCTGAAATCCATAAAACTGAAAACACCAACTGCTGGTGAGGATGTAGATAGAGTAATGGAGCTGTCATCCCTTGCTGGTAGGAGTGCACAATGGCCTAGTCACTTTGCAAGACAGTTTGGCAATTTCTTATGAAGCTAAACAAGATTAATCTTGTCACACAATCTAGCAATCGCACCCCAAGGTACTCCACTGACCTGAAGCATGTGCACACAAAAACAAGCAGGAATGTCTGCTGCAGCTTCATACATAACCTCCAAAATGTAATCAAATGTCCTTCAGCCAGGCACGGTGGCACACGCCTGTAACCCCAGTGACTGGGGAGGCTATGGCAGGAGGGTCTCAAGTTCAAGGCCAGACTGGGCAACTTAGAGATTCTGTCTCAAAAATTAAAAAGGGCTAGGGAGGTCACTCAGTGGTAACACACCCCTTGGTTCAATTTCCAGTCAGGGGCTGGAGTGGGGTAGGGTTGTCCTTCAATAGATAAGTGGGAAAAATGTGGCATATCTATATGATGGAATACTATTTAGCAATAAAAAAGAATGAGTAAGCCATGCAAAGATACTGATAAAATTTTTAAAAAAAATTTTTTTCTTTTTTAGCTGCCAATGAACCTTTGTTTTATTTATTTATATGCAATGCTGAGAATCAAACCCAGTGCCTCACACGTGCTAGGCAAGTGCTCTACCCCTGAGCCACAACCCCAGCCCTAATCTTAAAAGCATCCTGCTATGTGCAAGGGGCCCACCTGAAAAGGCTGCATCCCATGAGATTCCAACTCTACAACGTACAAGAAGCAGCAAAACTACGGAGACAGTAAATAGATGAGGGGCCACCAGGGGTGGGGTGGAAGGAGGCTGAAAAGAATGAGCACTGGAAATTTTTTTTTAGTATTATTTTAAATTGTCAATGGACCTTTATTTATTTATATGCGGTGTTGAGAATCGAACCCAGTGCCTCACACATGCTAGGCAAGTGCTCTACCACTGAGCCCGAGCCCCAGCCTAGCACTGGAAATTTTTCAGGACAGTGAAAATATTCTGTATGACATAGCAATGGTGGATACACATAATGACACATTTGACAAAATCCACAGAACTCTGCAACACAAAGAATCAAACCTTAATTATGCAAATTTTAAACTCATTTAGGAGGCCAAGGATCCCAGGGTGGAGTGCAAAAGACAACAGGACCCAACTATCCTACAATGTACGACACTGCCTCTGAGAAGGGGCGAGGGGAGGGGGACGATCTGGGAGGCCAAGAGCAAGCGCCGTGCGCAGACCTCACTCCACTAGTCACACTCTTTCCCACAGGGCAACAGCAATTTTTTTTTAAGCTGCACATTAGGCAAGTACTCGTCCACTACATCTCCAGCCCTTTTTACATTTAATTCTGAGACTGGGTCTTGCTTAGTTGCCCAGGCTGGTCTTGAACTTCGGATCCTCCTGCCTCGGCTTCCCGAGTTGCCCCCAGACTTCAATTTCTAATACCATTCCTGCAATAAAAGGAGCCAGGATTTCTTGGACAAATGGTTGATTCTAGGCGAGGTGAAAAGTGGACTACCCTGGTTTGCCAGAAAGCAGGGAAGAGCGAGAGAGGAAGAGGGAAAATGCCCACAACGATGGGATCTGTCAAAGGGACAGAGGCCCAATGAACAAGCTGCCGATGGCCAAAGTGGGAGCAATTTGTGAACAAGGTAAATAACATAGTACTGGAGCATGGCTTGAAGTGTAAAATCAACATCCACGAGTCCATCCTGATGTAAATGGACCCTGTGCAGCTATCACCTGCAGAGGCTCTGACACCGTGTAGGAGGGCACAGTTGGGCCTGCCCCCTTCAGTGTGGGCTGCACAGAGTGACTTCCTTTTATGACGGGGGTTAGATTTACAGTGGAGAAACCTGACAGGATGCTGGCTGCCGCGGAGGCACCTGACCTCTGCTCCTCCTCCCACCCTCATAGTGTTTTCCATAATCATGAGGAAAACAATGGCGGATCCTGACTGAGACACTTTACAGACCTGACCCAAATCAAGTCTGAGAAGAAACTGTCACAGCCAAAGGAGCCTAAGGACACGTGAAGACTACATAGTACAGTGTCCAGGCTGGATTCTGGAACAGGAAGAGGCCTGTAGGTTAAAATTAAAGGAAATGAGAACAAGGCCTGGACTTTGGCTCCCATATGTACCCCGCTGGTTCATGTACTCTGGTAAGTGTATCCACTAATGAGTGGTTAACACCGGAGGAAACGGGGTGCGTAAGCACCCTGCATTATCTTTGCAATTTTCCAAAACGACTCTGAAAAACTTAAGAAAAAGCAGGAGCTGGTAGCACACTTGGCCTAGCATGTATGAGGCACTGGGTTCGAGCCCTGGCACTACCAAAAGATTAACAAAATAAAGGTATTGTGTCCATCTAAACTAAAAGAAAAGAGAGAAAGAAAAAGCAAGACATCAACTAGAGCTGAGGGGACAAGCAGGTTATATGATTTGGCGGGTTCTGTAACCAAGTATATGCCAAACCCCATGCAGGTGGGACAAGGTGGAGCCACAGCTGCACCTGCAGGAGGGGTGGCAGAGGGACAGCACAGGACCAGCATGAATCCTTCAGGCACAGGGGAAGTCAGTCACAGTGGAAAGGAAAAAGGCCCAGCAGCCTGACTACACACGGCGAGGCTAGGGACGGAGGAATAGGCCTACCAGGGCACAGGCCTGTGCGAGGCGGAGGCCAGAGTAAAGCAGCGGAGAAGGGGCCCAACAGAGAGGGCAAGGGAGGGCGGGGCTGCCAACAGAGTTTCAAGCTGGGTCACCTTGTGGGCAAGTATGGCCACCTGGGATCAAATCCTGGCCCACTGCCCACGCCCACTGTAGCTCTGCAGGTGCCACCATTATCACTAGGTGCCTGCAAACTTCAGGTAACCACTAAACACCTGGCAGGGCTGTGGGGACGACACCAGCTAATGCTTGCAAAGTACTGAGAAGTCTGAAGACATAATAAACGGTCAATAAATGTTCCATAAGCAGAATGAGTGACAATCCATCTGTGTTTTAAAAAAGAGCTATGGAGCTGCACACAGGCGGGCTGGGGAGGACAGTACGGTTTCCACATCTACACGGTATGCACGCGTCCGTCCACACACCACACGTTTCCTGCAGCACTGGGGATCAAAGCTAGCACTGGAGCCTGTGAGGTGAGCATCTACCATTCGGCTAAATCCCCAGCCCTCTACCTTTATTTTAAAAATAATTTTAATAGATCCCCAACGAGAACTTGATTTCCTCTCATACACGTGGCTCTTGTCCAGAGCAGAAGAGCAGCTTCTAAAAGCCAGTGCCAGTGAGGACATGGTAAAAGTACTCACTGCCGCATGTGGTTCATGGCCATGAAAACTGTTACTCTTCCTCTGGAAAGTAGCTGGCAGTGTATTTCAAGAGCCATGAGTTCTTTTTATACTTTGAGCTAGTAATCACTATGTTGGGAATTTATGTTAATTTATGCCTCCCAAAAGAAGCGAGGGAGACAGGCACATGCTCTTGACTTTAAGTGTCTTCTACAGAAAACAAAACCAAATCAATCTAATGTGTAATTAAAGGAGAAGGAGAATGGCTGGGTACACTACAGCATGTCAACTACTGGACACTATCAGTCACTGAAAAAATTATGAAGGAATAGAAATACTTTACAAAATAAGCAAACAAAAAACTTCCTACACATGCAAATGTGCGTATGGAGACGGACTGAAACAGACTGAGGCCAGGTGTGGTGCAACAGCCAGTAGTCCCAGCAACCTGGGAGGCTAGGGCAGGAGGATCACTTGAGCTCAGGAGCTGGAGTCTAGCCTGGGCAAACCAGAGACCCTTGTATCAAAAATCAAACCAAGCCAAGATGACAGAAAACGGTGACCTATCTGGACAAAGATACTTGAGCTTTCCCATGATTTCCTTCCACTATTATAATATCGTACACATATTTCAAGATCTAGGAACCTGACATTTTATACACAGAATACAGGCACCCTGGTAAAATACCAACTGGTAACTGAAATGAACTTTGGTGTGTGCGTTCACTTGTGCTGGGGCTTAACACAGAGCCTCGTGCATACTATGTAAGCACTCTGCAGCTGCGCTACGCCCCAAGCCCTGATAATTTTTAAAAAACTAGATGAAGGAATAGACTACAAAAAAATCCCTCTGCACTATGAAATTGTAAGGTTATATGAAAATATTGACAAGGGACAAAATTAGGACAACTATTAATACAGCATTAATATTCATAAGGCCTACAAATAGTGAAATTAAAGAAATGATATTAAAATGTTAAAGTAGCTGGGCACAATGGAGCACACCTATAATTCTAGCTTGTAAGGCCCTGGGTTCAATCCCCCTGCAACCAAAAAAAAAAAAAAAAGTAATTTAAAATGACATCCCCAGCCCTTTTTATTTTTTGAGACAGGGTCTTGCTAAGTTGTCCAGACTGGCCTTGAACCTTCAATTCCTCTTCCTTAGCTTCCCAAGCTGTTGCGATTACAAGCTTGTACTGCCATGCCTGATGTAAAGTTGCTACTTTGACTACAGATAACTTATTTTTGACATTGTTCTTTTCTGCATATTCCAATAATTTCTAAAATGTCATATAGTACCTTTATCCCCAAAACACAAAAGATGGGCTGGGGGTGTAGCTTAGTTTTAGAGCACATGCTGAGCAAGTATGAAGCCCTGGGTTCAAAACCTAGTGCACCCCCTGCACCCCAAAAAAGACAGACATAATGGATATGGATAGATTCCCAACATGGCACGCTGCCTCTGAATTAAACAGTTAAATCCAAAACACACACTGAATGCCTTCTGAATATACTGAGTGTCTCTAAATCTGTATTTCTCAGTTGGAGGGAATTCTGTTCCCTCCCCTATTAGGGGACGCTGGCAATGCCTTAGACATCTTTGCCAATGACTAGAGGTACTACTAACCTACTGGCATCTAGTGGGTAGATGCTAGGATGCTGTTAAACATCCTGTCTTGGGACTGTGGTTGTGGCTCAGTGGCAGAGCACTTGCCTAGCACGTGTTGAGGCACTGGGTTCCATCCTTGGCATCACATAAATATAAATAAATAAAACAAAGGTATTGTGTCCATCTACAACTAAAAAAATTTAAAAAATAAAACAAAAAAATCCTGTCATGAACAGGGCACAGTCCCTCCTATGGAAAAGTAATCCCGCCCAAAACACCCACAGAGCTGGGGCTAAGAAAGTGCTCCAAATCCCCTTAAGGCCACCCTGGACTTCTTTGACAGGCAGGCTAACATTAGGATAAGGTGCCACAATGCACCACTTTGGGAGTTCAAGGCTTCAGCATAATCCAAACTGGCTTAATGTCATCCAGTGGCGTCACTTAGACGTGAGTCCTGTAATGCAGGGTATTTTCACTGTTCCTGGACCAGCACAGAAAACAAGCAGGGAGACTGCCCTCTCCATCAACAGAAGAGAACTCCTAGTCGCTGACCATCACTGCTTCTTAGAGGAGCCAAGAGAGCATGAGTGGTAGGGCTCCCTCCAAATCCATGCAGACCCCAGTGGTGCCTCAGTACCACCTGGTGGCACTGCTGGGGGTCACCAAGTTAATTTCTATTCATTTCGACTTCATAAAAATATGGAAAGAAACCGAAAGGACAACGAAAAGGCTTAAAAAGTGCCCTGTGATGGTCATCCCTACAACACTCTGCTCTGCTCGTCCACTACCACGCACAGACAGCCATGTGTATGAGCGTCCTCTGCTGAGCGGGTCTGCCTTCACGAGTGAGTATGAAAGCGGCATGCTCCCTCCCAATGACTCTGGCCCGTCTGACTGCAGCCCAGAGCCCACACAGGCACTGGAAGAATTTCAGAAAACAAGTTACTCTCGGAATGATGCCCTGTGACATTTTCCAGTCTATTTATCCACAGTTTAAAAAAGGTTGCTGCAATCTCTAAACTGGTTTCATGCCTCAGTGACGAAAAGATCCCACCCTCAGTCTGGAAACATGTGATGCCATGATGGGACATGTGTACAAACCTCTCTCTTTTTTCAGGGAGTGGGGTACTGGGGATTGAACCCAGTGTCCTCTACCACTAAGCCACATCCCCAGCCTCTTTTTATTTTTTATTTTTGAGGCAGGGTCTCACTAAGTTGCCAGGCTGGCCTCAAACTTGTGTTGATGCCCTTGCCTCAGCCTCCCCAGCAGCAGGTGCCACTGCGCCTGGCTAAAGCCCCGAAGCACAGGGCAGGGCAGACTCACAGACGTTTTAAACAAGTTGGAGGCTCTAAAGGAAGTATTCCCAAAGCTGTATGATCTTGAACATTCTTCACAGTCTTGGACCAAATTAAAGAACAATGACTGAAAACCACACGACTGCCTGCACCTGATGTCTACACGCATTAGGAAAAGGAGGGTTTAAGAAACCATGTTCTCTCCTGGAAATGACGTCAAAGGCACAGGCAACAAACAAGACACACACCAACTGGACTTCATGAACATTAACAAAGTTTGTGTGTCACAAGTCAGTATGAACAGAGTTAAAGGACAAGCCACAGAATGGGAGAAAATATTTGCAAATATATGTACGTAATAAAGATTAGTATCCAAAAAATAGAGAATTCCTAAAACATAACAACAGCAACAAACCCAAATCAAAAATGGGCAAAGGATGTGAATAGATGCTTCTCCAAAGAATGTATACGAATACAAAATAGGGCTGAGGATGTGGCTCAGTGGTCGAGTGCCTCTGGGTTCAATCCCTGGTACCAAAAACCAAAAGCACATGAAAAGATGCTCAGCACCACTGATCACTAGGGAAATGCAAATCAAAAGCACAATCAATACCGCCTCACACACATTAGGAGAGCACCACTAAAAGCAAAACAAAATCGAGCTGTGCGTGGTGACGCACACCTCTAATCCCAGCAGCTCAGGAGGCCGAGGCAGGAGGATCGTGAGTTCAAAGCCAGCCTTAGCAACAGTGAGGCGCTAAGAAACTCAGTGAGACCCTGTCACTAAATAAAATACAAAATAGGGCTGTGGCTGTGGCTCAGTGATTGAGTGTCCCTGGGTTCCATCCCTGGTACCAAAAACCAAAATGAAACAGGTGCTGGTGAAGCTGTGAGGCAGCAGTGCCCTGCACTGCGACAGCCGCAGAAGCGTGAAATGGTCGGTAACGGTGGAGAACACTATGGAAGGCCTTCCAAAGTCACACAGAACCACCATCTGACCCAGCGATGCCACTTCTGGGTCCACAACCTGAAGAACTGAAAGCAGGCCTCAGAGCCGCATTCTTCACAAGAGCCAAAGGGGGAAGCAGCCAGTGTCACCGAGGAACCACAAGAGGAGCAATATGGGGTCCAAACATACAATAGGAGATTACTCAGGCTTACAAAGGAGGGGAATTCTGAAATTCTGACATCACGACACGGACGGACACAAACAGACCTCGAGGACACCATGCTAAGTGAATAAACCAGTCCCAAGAGACAAGCACTGCATGAATCCACTTAGAGTCTACTCAGAGTAGTTAAGTTCCCAGAGACGGTAGAGTGTTGGGTGCCAGGGGCTGGCGTAGGGGGGGAGGGGAGCTGCTGTTCAGCTTCAGTTTGGAAGATGGAAAAGTTCTGGGGAAGGCCAAGGCAATTGCACCAACCTCGGGCTACTGAAGGGTACACCTGAAACAACAGTAGAAGGGTTAACTTTATGTCATGTATGTTATGATAATTAAAAGCGGCGGAAGGGCTGGGATGTGGCTTAGTGGTACACGGCTTGCCCAGCATGCACAAGGCCCTGGGTTTGAGCCTCAGGTGGAGAGGAAGCCTAGCTAGGTGACACTGTCACTTGTTCCCTTCAATTCTAGAACCAATTATTAAAAAGTAATATGCAATTCCCAAGAGCCAACATAGGTTAAGTACAAACTCATAGTAAAATGGCCTGCTTCTGCTTCAGAAAGGGTCTTGTGGATTTACTGGTAAGGGACACCCCCAAACACCATCTATCTTTAGGACAGCAAGGTATCTGACTAGTCATCAAATTGCAGAATTTTTATTTTTGTGGTGCCAAAGGCACCCCAGGCAAATGCCCTACCACTGGGCTACATCCCCAGAATTTTAGATCTAGAAAAAGCTTATCGTTTTATAAGCTAAAAAAACAGAAAGAAGCTAAATCCACTCACACAGAAGTCAGAAGTCTGAGCGAGCCAGGGTGGGGCTGGAGGTCGGGGAGCTGACCCTAGAACCCAGGTCTACTGTATTCATTTGGTGACCCCAAGTTATCTTTAGAGTCTCTGAAAACACCCCTGTGGGGGAGATGAAAGGAAATGGGGAGGCTGGCTAACTCAGCTGGAGAACAGTTCCATGCCAGTTTAAGTGAATGTGCAGACAGGCTGGACAGCTCCAGCAGATACTTTAGGGCTCTGACCTTCAGTCTGGCTCAACATTCTTTACTAATTACACAGGAGGTATTTTACCAAATCCACCCACGACAACATCAAAAGACACGGCAACATGCTAGCATCCAGAATGAGAATTCTAAAGGGTTCTGGAAGCCTTAATTGATAGAAGCAGTAATACCACTTTGAGATGCAAAAAAGGAGGGATGGACGGAGCACATTTCAATTCCTTATCTCCCACTGACTGCAGCTATGGAGGCTGGACAGAATGCACACTCTGAAAAGTAGGCAAATTAGGAAAGAAGACCAGAGCACAAAGCACCACTACAAGCAGTGAACTACCTGCTGTTGCTTTTCTCCCATCCAGTGTCCCCCAGCCTGGACTCAGGGTGACACAGAACCCAAAAGAAGAGATGGGCACAGACAAAACTCTAGGAGAATCCTGCTGCTCTGGCTGGGGTAATGGAGGGGACTCCTGACCCTCAGGGTGGGCACGCTGTTTCCCTTCTCTTCTCCCTTCTCTGAGACCCTCATTCCCAGGCAATCCTGCAGGACCAGGGTGGCAGCAGTGACAGAAGGGGTTTGCAGGCAGCTAAAGCTTTGAAAGGAGAGGATTTCGCTCTAATCAGAAGAGCTGGGGTCTCCAGGGAGGCAGGTGCGCCCTGATGCTTTTCTTCTGTTTCACTCCGCAGATCACCGGCAGGTCACTGGCTCTGAGAAGTGGACTCAAAGAATTATACAAAGTGGCCACTGGGTGGCACACGAAGACATCAGGAGAGCACAGCAAACTCTAAAAGCTGTCAGAGGAACCACAACCCACAGAAGGCGGGTTAGAACCCATGTTCTGGACACAACCAGATTGATTGACTGCTAGAACAAACAGCAGGGAGACCCAGAAGCCTCACTGTACAATATTCAAGACATAAGAGAAAAATACTCATGAAGAATCAGCAGACTCAACTTGTGTGGGAAAAAGCAATTCACACATGCCAGCCCTGGGACAGCCCAGGCACTGGAATTCCACACACCTTAAAGCACCTGAACGAAACACAGGAGGAAAGGCCGTGGAAACCCACAGGCAACACCTGCCCTAAGTGAATGACTGCAGAAAGACCTTCCCAGGGACAAACACCAGAGGTCAGCCTGGAGTGTCAGCAACCAGGAAGAGCAGCACTCCATAAGTACCTGGTTAGTATCTCTTGAGGGCTTTCAATACATTACGTTTGAAAATAAAATAACAATATCTGATGAGATTTTCAATGTCTGCAGACGTAGCTAAGGGTAAAAGGCGGCATGAGATGGAAACTGCCTACACTTCACCTCTGCAGGGAAATAACAATGTTAGGCGGAACACAATACTAGCGCCCCCAGAGTCTCAAGAGCTGTAAAAGGGACAGAATGAAAAACACAACAGGGCCGGTGTGCAGCTAAGTCACAAAGCACTTGTCTAGCGAAGCCTCGGTTCCAGCCAGAGCAATACACACAGGATGACCCTTCAAAGTAATGGCGTCGGTGGGTTAAAAATTTAAGGAGATGAGGGCTCTACTGCGTGGGCACACCACAGACCTCCAAAACTCTGTTCTCCCAGAAAAGCAACAAGAATGCTGGCAAAGATTATTTCAAAAAACCAACTTCTGGCTTGGCAGGTGGTACATGAGAATAATCACAGTTACTCAAGAGCTGAAGTAGGAGGATTTTAAGTTCGAGGCCAGCCTTGGAAACTTAGACCCTGTCCAAAGTAAAAAGAAAAAGAAAAAGGGCTGGGCATGTAGCTCAGTGGTACAGTACCCTTGGTTCAATTCCCAGCATGCATCAACCAATCAGTCATTCATCAAATAAACCAACGAGGTTGGGAGCTTCTCTGAGTTCCAAGCTCAGAGCACTGTCCCTATTTGACCTGTGTAGCAGCTCCCAGGAAACTTCTCGCAAGGCTTGTCTTGAGCTGTCCTGACTCCGGGTTCACTCAGTGTGAACGGCTTCTTCCCCTAGGCTGTTTGTCAGAACAATCAGTGGCAACCATTTAACGCTGAGACTCCCTTAGGCAGCGGTAACAGCCGAAGCAAAGAAGTGATCAAAAGCTTAAGAGGAAATGCCAGGATGCTTGAAGGCCACCCACGCGTGCAAGGCTGTGCACAGGCCCAACAAAGACCTACAACACCCTAATTCCTCACCTGTGCCTTTCTTGGGCTACGTGCAAGCAGGAAACGGAGGCTGAGGGCAACTGCAAAGGCCGCCAGGGTGCTGCACTCACCCTCCCACACACTCGGGGTCCTCAGCAAAGCCTAGGAGACCTACTGGTTCAAGGCACTTAAAGAAACCTCCACTCTTCAGCTGACTGCCAAGTTAACCAAGCAGAAACTTCAGCGATCACACACAAAAAGCGCACAGGCTTTACAGAACTAGTTCAGGAAAGTCTCTGAACAGGAAACTCAATAATGACGATAAGCAGCAAGAAACAGCACGTGCTGGAGGGAGAGGCACATTATGCTGAGTCAAAAGGGGCATTTCCTAACGCAGGTGTCCGAGCCACAAGACCCACCAACAGAACCAAGACCACTGTTATGCCCCATTCCTCTGCTGCAAGGGCACAGAAATGCCAGCTGGTTTATTGCAGGGGTGATTTGAAGTCAGAGCAGTCACAGCACTTTGACCATCTGTAAAGTGTCACATAGTACATAAACTACTCATGAAGAAGCCAGTGCTAAGAGGGGTCCACCACATTTCAACCTGCCAAGGAAAGTCCAACTTTACCCTAAGCTAAAACCCACGACCGTCTATGTAGCAACCCAGTCATGCGCAGAATAGACACCAATTCAGAAACACGGCAGACAGTCGTCGTTTTCTGTCTCTTACCATCCTTGGCCCTTTCCAGCTAAGGCCATCTCTCCTTTACTCTTAGCCTATAGCTCCAGGAAGACACTGATGGATTCAGAGTGAGCAGGACTGGCAGCACGATTGATGCTGTCCCAGTACCCACCCCTGTCCCTACTTATTAAGAGAATGTCAATTTCATTTAGGGTGGCAAAGTGATGATCATGAATAAATTATTTATGACAATTCTACTTTCTGTTCACCTAGGGTAGCTAAGGATGGCAAAGTGATCTAGTAAAATAAATAAGGTGACATCAAAGGACATCTCTCAGGACCTTTTTTTTTTTTTTCATAATACCAGAGATTGAATGCAGGGTCTTGTACATGCCATGCAAGCACTCTACCACCGAGGTACATCTCCAGCTCCTTCTGGGGCACCCTTTCCTCTCCGTTAAAAAAAAAAGGCAAGTGCCATCTCTCTTTCCCTTCTGCTTTGAACATAGGTATTATGGCACAAACCAGGCAGCCATCTCACACTGAGGAGGAAGACCAAGAGAGCTGAGTGCAGTGGTGCAAGCCTGTGATCCTCATGGCTCCGGAGGCTGAGGTAGGAAGATCACGAGTTCAAAGCCAGCCTCAGCAAAAGTGAGGTGCTAAGCAACTCAGTGACACCCTCTCTCTAAATAAAATTCAAAATAGGGCTGGGCATGTGGCTCAGTGGTTGAGTCCCCCTGAGCTTATTCCCACCCTTCAAATAAGTCAAAAGAATTGCAAGCATGTTGAACCCACCAGACTGCCATCTACTATCAGATTTCTTATCATGGAAAAGAAACTACTCTTTATTAAAACACTGTTACCTGAATTTTCTTCTTGTAGCCAAAAGCGTTCTTAACTGAAAGGACAAATGACTCAATCGGAGCCAAAAAGACACAAGACTTCTTCTAGGCACACTGGGACAAGGCCTCGACCTTTCCTGCTGGACAAGAACGAGGCAGGAAGCACCCTGGAGAGCAGCTGCAGGCACCTCATAACCAGGCACGAGTCCGCATGTGGCCAGATGGCCAGGACCAAGAGAAAACAACACTGAGCAGGAATGCCACCAGGCTTTTACACCAGCCCTACCTGAAGGTGGACTAAACGAGAGCCGGTCTTTCTTTTCTGCTTAAGCCAGTCTGGTTTCCTGACACTTGCAATTAAATGAGCCATAACACCAATAAAGCGCCGCCTCCTCGGGGGCAGCCAACCAGCCCTACACACTACACTTTTCTGTTTCTCACAAGCTCAGGCCTGGGATCAGCACCTAGAGAAAGGCTACAACCAAGGAAAGTGGGCTCACTTACCTTCTTTTTGATTCTTCTGCTCAAGTTTCATCTTCTTTGCCAGTAATTTCTTCTCTTTTAATTTCTGGCTACAAATAAAAAACACACATGCTAATTCCTTCAGCATCTTGTTGCATATTTTAGAAAATAAATACCTGTTTATGGTTCTTTTAAAACCTCAGCAACATCAAGGCCCTAGGTGATTAGGTGAGACCCTGTCTCTAAATAAAATATAAAAAAGGGCTGGGGATGTGGTTGAGTGGTTGAGTGCCCCTGGGTTCAATCTCTGGTACTGACAAAGAAATAAGGAAACAAATAAACAAATAAAAGGTATAATCTCTTGTGGTTTTGCCAATCCAACATTATTAAGTTGCTTTCATGATGAGTCAGGATCAAATCCTGGGAAGTCCTGAGGGGATTAAAGCACTCTCAGAAATACTGGAGATGCATTTTCATGCCAAGATGTCTATGGACTGTTTTGAAAATCCCGCTCAGCTCCCTATAAGTCGAAGGACTGTTTATTTAGAACATACAAACAACCCTGCAAGCACACACAGAGCCTGCACAACCACGCAGGTGCCTGAGGAGGTCAGACTTCCATTTAAGGAACAAGCTGAATGGGAAGTTGGGTTACAACACTTTCATGAAACCAGTGCTAAAATGCAGGACTGAAGGAGGCAAAGGCATCCATGTGCTCACATAAGTCCTGCTTTCTAGTCTGTGGGAATCTGTAAAAGCAGCGGGGCACCACGGGCCCAGGTGTGAAGGAAGCCACTCCTCTACAGGGAGGCTCTGCCTTAGCGCAGTCACACCCACCACTCTGCGGTCACACAGAAGTTTGTCAATTTCTTTGAGAGAGCTCTGGCTATGCTCCCCAGGCTGCTCCTGAACTACTGGGCCCAAGTGATCCTCCTCCATTTCTTCAGTGGCTGGTGAACCAGCCCAACACACTACACTTTAATGCTTCTGGGGAGCTCAGCCCTGGGATCAGTACCAAGAGAAAGGTTATGATCAAGGAGAGAGGGCAGGAGGTGCCCAGCAGCTGGCACACAGGTGCACACCACCACAGCTGGCCACGCAAGTGAAACTTTGAGTACAAGGACTCGCTTGTTCATCAATCAGCCACTTTCAGACTTCCAGGTCAGACACGACGGACTTACCGCTTTTTCCGACGCTTTGCAGTCTGCTCCTCTGCAGCAATTTTATTCTTTTCCAGTCTCTTCTGAAACTCTGCATCCAATTTTTGCTACAAAAAACCCACATCATTTAGACACACTCTGAACTGGGAGGTTTCACTTGGGCTGGGTGTGAGAGTTCTAGAGGTCAGGCCATCGGGGGTACTAAACAAGGTCTCCAGGGTCACTTTAACTTTACAAGATTGTCCCCATAGCCAGGCGCAGTGGCACACATCAATAGGCTGAGGCAGGAGGGTCACAAGTTCCAGGTCAGCCTCAGCAACTTACCGAGGAACTAAGGAACGTAGGAAGACTCTGTCTCAAAATAAAAACTGAAAAAGGGTGGGCTGGGGAGATAGCTCAGTCGGTAGAGTGCTTCCCTTATAAGGGTAAGGCTGAGTTCAATCCACAGCACCACAATAAAATAAAAAATAAAAAATAAAATAAATAAAATAATAAAATAAAATAGGTTGGGGATGTAGTTCCATGATAAAATGTCTTGGATTCAATCCCCAGTACAAAAAAAAAAAAAAAAGTTGCCCCAGGAAGGGCAGGTAACTGATACACGGCTCTCTTACGGTGAGGTAACTCTTCCGGTTCCCTAAGACAAAACTCATGCACAACAAAATATGAAAGAGAACACTTGAGTAGTACAGAGGGCTCCTTGAGGACAGAAGCAGTGATGACTGTCTGCTTGGTCAGCACCTTGCCCACTGACCAGAGAACAGCCCGATGATGGCTACAAGGTTAGATCTATGGAATTTTCAAGTCCTAATCCTGGGGACAGTTCCTAAATGACTGATCTGAGCAGCATCACCTGCTACTGAACGCACACACACAGTACAAACACCCACAATGTATTTTTCTTCCCAGGTTTGTTTCTAAGCCTCTATTAATTCATCTGTAAAAGAAGGGAAATTATAATTCCTCTCTGCTAGCACTGTTAGGAAGAATAATGAGAATAGTCACAGAAAAGCACCAGATAGGGCTGGGGAGATAGCTCAGTCGGTAGAGTGCTTGCCTTGCAAGCACAAGGCCCTGGGTTCAATCCCCAGTACTGCAAAAAAAAAAAAAACACCAGATAAATATATGCACAACCACCTATACAAAGTACCACCTTCCATTTCTTCTAGTCATTGCCTAAAAGGTTGAGGAGGCAAAGGAGGAACCAGCACAGGAGGATGAGGTGCCTTAGCTGCTGCCCGCACTGCGGGGCTGTGTGGATCTGCACAGGAGCACACTGAAACCAAGCAACAGAAGCTGAGGCGGAAGGAAATGAGCCTCAAGACAGGACAGCTGGAAAGAAAATGAGTGAAGTCTAAAAGCCCCTGAATTATGAGTGAACTATGCACAGAGATCTGGTGGCTGCCACACCTGAGCAAGCTCTCATGCACGCATGCCAACCAGTTCTATCAGGGTGGTGTTCTATCAGTCACTGAAAAAGGCTGAGTATTCTCTTGTCTCTTTATTTTTTTTAAACTTCAGAGCCTATCTTTTGCTGCCTCATATAAAAATCTTTGCATTTTATGGATGTCAAGTGTGTGAAACATTTTCCTGTATCGTCTCTGGATCTTTATACTAAAACTTCAGATTAATTTATGGTGCTTAGGACCACAACCTGCTCTACTTCCCCCACAACATAATTTAAAAATAAAAATGCTTCCCATAGTTTCTATATACAGAACGTTATTTCTGACATGGGAAACCTACTGTAGGGAGCCGGGATAGCTGCGACAAGCTAGGTGAACCTTCCCGCTAGAACTGAGAACATCACCACCAGAATACAGCAGGCCCTAACTAGAGTTTTGTGTTGATGTTGTAGTTCCTTAATTCTGAGGGTCCACGACCCCCGTCGGTACATGTTAGCATCATGAACATTTGTGCATTTAGATGATTCTCATGTCTTTCCTAAAAGATACAGTCTGGGTTCTGTTTGTCTCAAGTTTGCAAACAATGTGGTTCACTGCTTCCTTTTCTGCTATGGCCTCTCTCTGCTCGTAGCAAATGCACACAACAGAACATGCTGCCTTTCTTTTCTTGACTAAGACAGTGGCTTCCTTACTCTGAAATACTCGCAAATGTGAGTGAGGGCTGGGGATGCGGTCAGTGCAGTCAATGGTAGGAGAGCATTTGTGTGACGTGTGCAACTCTCTGGGTCCTTTTCTTCATATTTTTTGTTCCTCCTTCCCTGAGACTAGGTATCACTAAGTTGCCTAGGTTGTCCTCAAATGCCTGAGTTCAAGGGATCCTCCTGCCCCAGTCTCCCAAATAGTGGGATTACAGGTGCACACCACTGAGCCTGGTTTTTACAGTATAATTTCTTAAACAATTCTCAAATTCTGAAAAAAAAAAATCAATCATTTGACCTCTGTCATGAAGAAATGCCAGCCCTAAACATTAGAAAACCCAGCTGTTCAATGAAGGTGACAAGTTGAATGCACACACCTATTCACACAAAACAGCTACTGCACACAGACGTTCAGCTGAGAACTAGAGAATTAACAGCTCCAGTGGTATGGGAGATCCTGCTTGCCATTCCATTCCATGGCTAAAGGCCTAGAGGGGAGAGGGGACTCTGCAGTGCCCTTCCACACACCTGGAAGACTCTATGCCTCACTCCTGTCCTAGGGTGGGCATCTTGCTGGGCCAAGTCTGATCTACCAGTCACCTGGACTCTGCTTTCCATGCTGACTCTGGAAGGCAGACCCCAGGCAAACTACCACCAGCTGTATCTACACTTCTTCAAACATTTACCCCTAAAGGCTGTAAATGCACATCACCCCACTACTGGAGGCTCCAGCCTCCTGGCTCACTGACCTTCTCAGCCATGGCATCCATGTAGTCCTGTCGCTGGTACTCTCTGCGGCGCAGATGCCTGTACACATGGAACTCTCCACTGCCAGCCCCAGCACTTGAACCTACAACCATAATGATCCAGAGTTCTAGATGAAATCCAGTTACCAACACAGGCCACTCTTAACCAAAAGGGACAAAAGTAAAAACTGGAAATAATGGAAGGTACCATGCCTACCTTTTTTCCACTTACATCCCAGAGCAAATAGAGGATCTGGCACATTAGAGGCATCATTAAATTGTTCTGTAAATATTGACTATGAAATCACTGAACATTCCACTCTAATGTAGTATTAAAAGGAAGAACGAATGTGGTTTAAACACCAAAATCCAGAAGAGAACCATGACCTCCACAGTCATCCATTATTTCACTTTTGAATGCTAGATTTATAGCAAGTTGGAAACCTATCCATGATAATTTAAGTTAAAAGATGGAGATTACAAAAATAATATGTGCAAAACAACTGCATTATGGGGGGTGGGTACCAGGGATTGAACTCAGGGGCACTTAACCACTGAGCCACAACCACAGCCCTATTTTGTACTTTATTTAGAGACAGGGTCTCACTGAATTGCTTAGCACCTTACTTTTGCTGAGGCTGGCTTTGATCTCCCAAACCACTATACTGCCTCAGTCTCCCAAGTTATAGTTGTTGGCTGTGCCCAGCAAACAACTGTATTCTTATAAAAACATTTTTTTTAAAATGAGTGAATTTGAGTATAAAGAGGTTTGGAAGCCTTTATCAAAATGCTTCAAGCACAATTATGCTGATTCTAAATTATTTTCTATATCTCTATGTATTGTTTCTAATTACAATTAGCATGTTAATTTATAATCCAACAAAATAATAAAAATATTTCCATTTAGGAAAAAAAAGCAATGTGATATTAAAAAATAACAGAAGAACGTTGTCTAGTGAAAAACCATAAGCAACTGTACCCCTTCACTGTAAGAACAAAACACTGGACTACTGAACATTTTTTTCCTATCAAAAATTGAACAAATACCAACCTACAGAGAGAGAGAGCGAAAGAGACATAGACACATACACACACACAGACACACACATATCTACCTTTCAAATTTTTATTTATACACACAGACAAAAAAACATTACCCATTACATCTCGGACAAATTCTGGGGGAGGTCGAGGTGCCCATTCATTCATTTTTTCCGGAATTGGAACTGCTTTGTCCTGCAATATTTAAAGAAGAAAACATCTGTTAAGTATAAACCTGCTGCCAAATGTCCATCTCTTAGAACCAAAGACTAGCAAAGAGGGCGGGTTTTGTTACTCGGACTCCGAGCTGATTTTATGTTCTTCCCTTTACTTCATCCGGTATACTCTGGAATATAACCTCCACAGCCTTCCCAGGGCTACACTTTCCAGGGCAGAACTTAGAAACCTCCAACTGCAGGACCCCTGAAGGAGGAGAACCAAGCTCTGCTGGTCAAAGGTCTAGAAAACAGACCGTCACCCAACTGTTTCTATCATCTCGAGAAGTGCGGCCTGGACGGTGCGCGAGGAACGGAGTGACCTGTCCAAGCGTCTGGGCTGCTTCCTTTCTAACGGTGGCTGCTCCTTAGAAGAAATAAACCCTTTTGCTTACTCGCAGCTTCCACCTTTTCGGTCTAGCGCTTTTGCCATGGCAAAGTAAGACGAAAGGGTGAAGCCCTCCGCAGCGCCTTTAGGCCGGTCTCCAACACAAGGACACACGGAAGCTCGCTGTCTCCGGGGCAGCCACCCCTTCCCAGGACCGCTCCCGGGTTGGGGTGCCCAGGTCCTCAGGCTGGGGGCGGGGAATGGGGCGGCGGAGCGGAGAGGGGTGCGCTTCGGCCGCGCCGCGGAGCCCGCGCTTCCTCTCACCGGGTTCTTCATGAGCCGCTCCAGCTTCAGCTTCTGCTCCTCCGCCGCATTCTTGGGGATAACGAGCGCCTGCGGTTCTTTCTTGGGTCTCGGCGGTCGCACAGACGAGGCGGCCGAACTCGCCATGGCACCTCTCCCACTGCCCGGGCAAGTGAAGATCGCGGCGCGCGCTCATGACGACACACCGGGGCGCACGCGCAGACTCCGCCTGGGGGCGTGGTCAGGGCCGGGGCGGAGTCGCAGAGCGGAAGCGGCCTGCTGAATATTCATGAGGCCGAGGCCCGGCTGGTTGATTTTGATCAAAGCGGCTTGACTTCACTTCCTGTTTCTGAACAAATCATTGCAGCCGGAAGCTTACGTCTCTGGGGACAGGTGGCCCCTGGTCTTGGTGGTCGAGGTCGCGCAGCGCTGCAGAGGGCTCTCCGTACCTGCTCCCGCCGCGCTCCCCTCGCCTCTGGGCTGTGTCCCTGCGGGTCCTTGGGTCCCCGCCCTCCCATTTGCGACAACCTCCATTTATATAAGACGGTGCAAACATGTCACCGAGCTTCCTCAAAACTGGGGGTCGGATCTCCTCTGTCCCCTGGGAATTACTCAGCCGAGCGATTAAGCCTGTTTCACCAGGAAGAGAAAAGCCGCCCCTGCAATCTGGGAGCCGGCCAGCGTTCACAGCCAGGGCCTGCTGCTGTCCTCTTGAACGTCCACAATTTCACAGAACACCCACATGGCACAGGCCTTTCTGTGACTGTGGTGGAGCAGGACACAGACTGCTCCATAGTCACGTTCAAACTCATGAAAACAAGAATATTGCTCCCACCAGAGTCCACACATCTAACCATCCTGGCTGATGTGGGTAATTTGGTTGCTACCCGGAGCAAGCCTTGATTCCTTCCTTTCTTTTTTATAGATGATGAACAATTTTTATGTTTATTTTCTTATTTTAGTTAGTGGGAATTGAGCTGAGGGGCGCTTTACCACTAAGTAACATCCCCAACCCTTTTTATTTTTTCAGAAAGGGTCTCACTAAACAAGTTCCAGGCTGGCCTGGAACTTGTGATCTTCCTGCTTCGGCCTCCCTGTCTCTGGGCCTAGACGCATGTGCCACCATGCCTGGCTATGATTCATGTTCTTATGTCGATTTGACTGGGCCATGAAGTCCCTGAATATTTGGTCAAACATGATTCTGGTTGTGTCTGTCAGTGTGTTTCTGGAATATATTAATATTTAAATTGATAGACTGAGTATAGCCTAATATATGGCCCTTATCCAATCACTGGAAGCCCTGAAAGGAACAAAAAAGCCATCCCATTGATACCCACCATAGAGTAGAAGCTGCTCTTGTTTGTTACTGTATCCCAGTGTCTGGGGCAAGGCCCAGCCCAGGAAGCCACTCTAAACATTTACTGGATGAACACAGCATCTTTGGGACAGGAACCTTAATCCTACTGCTGTCTGCGCAGCCCAGAACACCTTTCTCACTGGCTCCCCAGGAGGATGGACAGGTGGACAAGGGGAAGGTGCTACATTAGTTCTCTATAGGCCGCCGGGTGGGTTTCCAGGGTGAGGGGAATTCAGGGAAGTTCTCGAGTAGCCTTGGTCTGTCACTGGAAGCTGGACAGGACTTGGCCTGGGTGGGGACATGCACACAAATTCCACCTTTATTAAACACCCTAGCAACCTGGTATCTCACTTTTCTCTAAGGACCCCACAAAACAGACTTTACTTGGAGTATCTTCTCCTCCCTGAAGAACTGCCACTCAGGGCGTTCTGCACCTGGCCGAATTGTCACCTCCTGGTTGGGCACACTGGTACACACCTGTAAGGCCAGCCACCCGGGACACTGAGGCAGAAGAATCACAAGTTCAAGGCCAGCAGGGTAAAGTAGTGAGACTGTGTTTGAAAATAAAAATTAATAAGGACCAAGGATGTAGCTCAGTGATAAAATGCCCCTGGGTTCAATTCCCAGTGCCGAAAAAAAATAATAATAAAAGAAAAGAAGGAAAAAAGCTACCTCCTCCACCAAGCCTTCTCCGATTGCTCCTATCATTACTTTCAGGCAGTAAGTTGCTCCCTTCTTGGGGCTCCCTCTCCCCTGGGGCCGGGTCGCTGGCATGGTAGTTGCCATAAGGATGTCCTCAACATCTGCCTTCCCCTAACCCTGAGCAGAGGCTGAGCCAGAATCCCAGCATCTAACCCTGGCCTGCCACAGAGCGGATGCTTGCAGAATGCTCGGGTAATAGAGGAACGGGAACAGTAAATGAACAGTGAATGAATGTGTCAACTCAATGACCAAATGACGGAAGACAGAAGGAACAGGGAGATTCAGGGAGTGTGAGAAAAGAGAACGGAGCCAGGCCGGCCGTGCACGCCTGCAATCCCAGCAACGTGGGAGGCTGAGGCAGGAGGATTGAGAGCTCACAGCCAGGCTTAGTGAGGCCCTAAGCAACGCAGCGGGACCCTGTCTCTAAATAAAATATTAAAAAGGGCTGGGATGTGGCTCAGTGGTTAAGTACCCCTGGGTTTGATCCCTGGTATATCACTCCCCCCCAAAACAGAGCAACTAGACATTCGATAAATAAGTGGACACCTGGTGAATGACAACGGGAGACAGTGGAGCAGCACAGAGTTACAGAGTTGGCACCCGAGGCAGCATCTGACCTGCTGGCACCTGACTCCACAGCAGCCCCAGTACTGGGTCAGGCACAGATGGGGTGTGGCAGACGGTGAGCAGATGGAAGTTAAGCCAGTGGGTGGCATGAACCAATGCACCAGGGGGCAGAGAGCGAAGGCCTGTGGGTGTGAGGGCTGGTAATGACCTTCATGTCCATGTCTGTCCAAGTCTCTGACGTTCTTTTCATTGTTATCATACAGATGAGGATGAAGGGGAAGTGGCCCAGGCTCAAACAAAGTCAATTCTGGGTCCCTGGTGACCTGAGTGATAAAGGGACTCATGGACAGATAGGAAAAGCCCTGGTGGGGACTAGGCACCCCTACAACTGAAAGCAGATTTGGGATTCTGCTCCTAGGGATTGCAGGATACCTGCCTCTCCCTCACCTCTGAAGTCCCCAGTCTCAGACCCCATGTGCCATCCCACCCGCCACCAGGGGGCAGCGAAGCCCCACCCTGGCCCACTATGCCCTCATGTCCAGTCACTGACAGAGACCCAGAACCAGGTGCCTAGGAAGCAAGGCCTAACATCCAGTGAAGACACTGTGCTTTGGGGTTCGGGAGTCCTGGTGCCAATTTTGGCATCACCTATCCTGAGTTTGCAACTTAAGATTTCCAAGGCGGCCGGTCCAGGTCTCCTACCTCCAGCTGGTGCGCAGGCAGTGTCGGAGCCGAGCCGAGCTGGTCAGGATGATCACGGACGTGCAGCTCACCATCTTCGCCAACATGCTGGGCGTGTCGCTCTTCTTGCTTGTGGTTCTCTATCACTACGTGGCGGTCAACAATCCCAAGAAACAGGAATGAAAGTGGCGCTTTCTCCGCCTCAGGGTTCCAGGACATAGGCTGAGGCAAGATGGAGGGTGTGAGGGGCCTTCACACTTCACTTCATCCCTTCTACCCATCACAACATACAACGCAACTACACCTGGATTTTTCCAAACAACTTTTATTTCCTCAAAGTCTTCCTTAACCCTATGGAACAAGAAGCTGCCACTGAATAGGGCCCAGTATAGGGGCTGCTTTTCTACTCCCTCCCCTCCCCCCAATACAAAATATATATATATTTAAAAAAAAAAAAAAAAAAAAGATTTCCAAGGCGGTCTCCTTACCTGCCAGGTGGGCACCAGCAAACCTACCCAGGAGACTGGCTCGTACATGAAGTGATGTATGGACACACTGTCCACACAGCACCTGACACCCAGCGGGGTGGCTACCTGTCCCGGTTGGTCCCAGGACTGAGGGGTCTCCAAGGATTTGGGACTTCCAGTGTCAAAACCAAGAGTCTCAGACCAAGGGACACAGTCGGTCACCCCAAAGGACCATCCTGTCTCAGTCCTTTACTTCAACAGTAAAGCTGAAACAGTACAACTTCCTACGAACAATCTAGAATTTGAGGTCTTACCAAATTAGTGAGTCCGTGGTCTCTGTACAACTGTGCTGCTGTGAATGACAAGAAAACAGGTCCATGAACAGAGATGAAAACAAGGAGGGAGGTGGGGCTGTCGTCGGCGGTAGAGCACATGCTTAGCACGCGGGAGGCCCTGGGCTCCAGCCCCAGACCCCTGGAGAGCAAAAAGAAGAAAAAAATTGTAAAATAAAACAAAGAATAATCCACTTCAGAAAGGAGCTTGTCACTCTCCTATGCAGGGAAACATGTGCTTAGCAAGCCAGAAACTTCACTCCTGTGCGATGACTTCCACAAGTGAAAATCGATGTCCCCACTGAGTGAGGCGCACGTGAAAATGTACAGCAGCTTGATTCCTCATTGCACCCTCCTGGCTGCAACCCAACTGTCCATCAAAGAGTGATTTATCCACACAACAAAATATCCCTCATCACTAAAAGGACTAACCTGCTAATACTTGCATCAACGTGGAAGGATCTTGAGAGTATTGGGCTTGCCTGGTGTGGTGGGGCATGCCAGCACTGCCAGCAACTGGGAAGGCTGAGGTAGGAGGATCACAGGTTCAAGGCCACGTCAGCAATTTAGGGAGGCCCTCAGCAACTTAACCAGACCCTGTCTCCAAACAAAAGGGCTGGGGATGTGACTTGGTGGTGAAGTGCCCTGAGGTTCAATCCACAGTACACCTCATAAGCACACCAGATCTAAAAGTGCACAACCCGAACGATTCTATTGACTCGCCATTCTGAAAAAGCCAAACAAAAACAGATCAGAAGTTGTCAGAGACCAAGGGTAGGTAACAGGAGGAGCAGAGGGACTGAGGGAATGTTGTTGCACTATGGCGATGTTCTCTACCTGGGTGGTGGAGATGGCATTGTGACCATACCCATGTGTCAAACTCCTGCAGCATTTACTTACAAAGGGTGACTTAATTGTATACAAGTCCCGCCTCAATAACCTAATGTAATCAACAACGGCCAACTAGCTGGGGGCAGGGGAGCTGGCCTATTCCTGTTTGGGTGTTTTGGGGGAGCAGTGCCGATCTTCAACCTACAATACCCATCCCAGGCAGCCCTGTAAATTTTCCCTGCCCCACAGAGGACCAAGGATAGGGGCAGTAGGTTTTGCAAAGCCCACAGGCCGATGCGGATGAAGGCTCACACTTAGACCTCTGGACCCCACATGCCCACAGAGTTCCGGCTGCTCTGCTGGCAAGGCCCTCTCTTAAGCGGGGCTGCAATCATAGCAGGTGCGCGGGCCTGCAGCTGGCATGATCTCCACCCACCACAGCTCCCAGTCTGGATCACTAAAATGCCTTCCTGTCCTTGAACTGGAATCCCCTGGTCTGCCTGTTGAAGGACCCAGCAGAATTAGTGCTGAATGCATCGCTTTTCTGTTGCTAAGGACAACAGAAAACGCACTTTTTAAAGTGCGTTTATTTATTTATTTATTTATTTATTTATTTATTTATTTATTTATTTATTTGGTGCTGAGAATCAACCCAGTGTCTCACACGTGCTAGGCAAGTGCTCGACCACTGAGCCACAGCCCCAGATCCGATGGGATGATTTTTAAAGGAAAGACGTTGATTTGGGCTCAGGGTTCTGGACATCCTGGGTCAAGGGCCGCATCTGATGATGACCTTGCTCGCAGAGTCCCCAGGAACTGCAGGGCATCACAAGGTGAGAGACAGGCAGTGGGCCCGGGTGCCTCTGTGGTCCCTCTCCTTTGTTAGAGCCACCAGGATTCACTCATGGGGACTCTACCACGATGACCTCATCTACCTTTGTCACCTCCCAAGGCCCACTCTGAACACCATAGTGGATTGAGTTTCCACCCTTTCCATGTCTCATCACCGTGGGGACTAAGCTCCAGCATGAGTTTTGTGGGGGGCCAACCACATTCCCACCATCCCCAGGTGCATCCCTGTCTGGGCTAGCCCATGACTGCTCTCAGCCCTTGACCCCACTGGTCCCACCTGTGACCCACATACCTTGCATGACCTCCCGTGAATATGTGGACCACCCACAGATCCTCTGCTGAGCTCCACACGCAGGGGGAGGCCGTATTCAAAATGCCCCCATACTGTGAAAATTAGTCCCTACCCTGTGGAGTGCTTTCCATGTGCCAGGGTCTTGGTAAGTCGACTTCTGAGCCTGATCTCACTGGATTCTCACAAGAACCTCAGGCAATAGATTCTATTACTAACTTTTTTTTTTTCAGGACTGAGACTTGAACCCAGGGCCTCAGGCATGCCAGGCAAGTGTTCTACCACGGAGCTGCACCCCTGGCCCCTACTCTCCTGATTTTAATGCTAATTGCTACCTTGCTTTTAATATTTCAATATTTTTTTTTACCAAACACCAACCCCCAAACTCCAGTCTCAGTTTTGGAACTCCACATCCTTAGCATCAATCAGAATGTATTTTCGCCAGTTGCGCCGCGCGGCGCTGAGGCCTGGCCCGGCCGGGATAGGGCGCAAGGCCGCGCGTCGGGACGTCCTCGCGCCGGGCCCGACGGCGCCTGCGCGCTGCGCTGCCGCCGGGTGCGGGCGGGGCGGGGCTGTGTGCCTCGGTGCCTCATTGTCCCCCAGAGTCTTCCGGACAGGGCTCGGGCCGCCGGCACCATGAAGATCTGGACCTCAGAGCACGTCTTCGACCACCCTTGGGAAACTGTTACAACAGCTGCTATGCAGAAATACCCAAACCCTATGAACCCGAGTGTGGTTGGAGTTGATGTGCTGGACAGGCATGTAGATCCCTCTGGAAAGCTGCACAGCCACAGACTTCTCAGCACAGAGTGGGGACTGCCGTCCATCGTGAAGTCTCTTATTGGTTCAGCAAGAACCAAAACATATGTGCAAGAACATTCTGTAGTTGATCCTGTAGAGAAAACAATGGAACTTAAATCTACTAATATTTCCTTTACAAATATGGTTTCAGTGGATGAGAGACTTATATACAAACCACATCCTCAAGACCCAGAAAAGACTATTTTGACGCAGGAAGCCATCATCTCTGTGCAGGGAGTCAGCAGTTACCTGGAAGGGCTGATGGCAAGCACGAGAAGCAATGGAATGGGTAATACGTAAATTAAATGCTGAAATTGAAGAGTTGACAGCTTCAGCAAGAGGAAGCATTAGGACACCAATGGCGGCGGCATTTGTAGAGAAATGATAAAAGTCGATATAGAACATCAGGTCCCCAGGAATCTCCAAGCAGACAGTGTATTTATTTGTTATTTAAAAATTATAACTATATTTTAGTTAGAATTTTTTTTTTTCTAATAATCTGGAGTAAGGCTATGTGACTTGATCAAAACAAAAAGATACAGGGCTTCTAAAATCCAAGGGATCATCTGAGGTTAGTGTGGCTTGAAATGACTAATTTCTAGGGTTCTAGTATTTATGTGAAAATTTAGCAGTTTTTTAAAAAAGTACTTGGGAGAAATTGGCGTTGACATTGTGTCTCCTTAAAATAGAATTTTAACACTTTTCAGACATTGGAACTGTACCTGACTTTGGACCAGCAAGCAGAGCCCCTACACACTCACCTTGCTAATACAGACTAGAACAGCCTGCGTGGGGGAACTGACTCTAAAAGGAGGAATTGTATAGTGTTGAAAGACATTAAATTGTATAAAATAACTTGCTCTACTAAAAACCCACAGTGTTTTGATTTGGTACTTAAATGATATTTTTGGAGTGAAAATCATCACTAAGTCTAATATGTGACTTCAACATAAATAATATTTTATTGTATTAAAGAGTACTGTATTGATTTGCCAAAGTTTTGTAACTTAGTAAAGGTATTACCTTCCTTGGATCTGTACTTTATGATTTAGCATGCTGTATCGTGGGCTGGTGATGTTAACTAAAAAATAAAGTCATTACCTGAAGAAAAAAAAAAAAAAAAAAAAAAAAAGAATGTATTTTCTATTCTGTGGCTTTCCATTTACTCCCTTGCTCGCATCTTCTGTCAGAAAGCTCTTCATTCGAATGTAATCAAACACCCCTGTTTCCTCCATTGAGGGATTCTTGGGTCCTATTTTAAAAAAACATTCCGTACCCCAAGGTTGTAAAGAAACTCTTTTACATTATTTTTAGATGCTTTCTTGTCTTGCCTTTCGCATTTAGATGTACAATCCACTTGAAATTATCTTTTGGGTTTGGCTTGGAAGCCTAATTTCACTTTTTCCGTATTGATGACTAAATTTCCCAGAACAGCTTACTGAAGAAACTGGTTTCCTCAGTGTGCTGGTGCTTCATTTCAACTCTCAGCACAATTGTATTCTGGCCGTTGCCATGAGCAACAGCTGAGGCAGGTGTGGACCAACTCTCAGGTGCACTCAGCAGCTCTTGGTTTGTGCCCTGGGGCCCACTTGGTACAGATCTGCAATCTGCAGGGGAGTTATTGTTGCTTGTGGCAATGCCTAACTAATGGGGACCGGGCTTGGTGGCTCATTGTGTTTCTCTTCCTTCTCTCTCTTCATCTTCCTAGTCTCCTACTTTCCATCCCTTTGAGATCACTGCCCTAAATAAATGACTTGCACTTCTGGACATGGGTCGTGGAGGTGGCTCAAGAGAGCAGCCCTCCAGGATGGGATCAGGAAATCGAATTCTGTACTGGTCAAGCTACAACAAAGACCCGCTGCGGGGGAGTAAGTGGGATGTGATAAGGCTGGCCTGGGGCAAAGTCATGATGACGACTGACTGCTCCCTGCTGTGAGATGTAGATAGAACACAAAGCAGCGCTGGTTTAGCGACCAGTCCTAGAAAGACCTGGGAGCAATGCAGAGTGTAAGGATCCTGCTCTTGGGTGCTTTCTGTTACCTACTTAGAGGGCTTGAAAGGAGAAAATGCAGGCTCGGGTTAAGCACCCACCAACTCCAGGCAGGCTACAAGTCGGAGCATCTCCAAGGCAACAGTCACTGCCAAGGGGAAGACTATCACCAGGTAGACAAGATGGCTGGTCTACCAGGTCATGAACCTCCGTCCTCAGCCATTCCAGGGATGGCACGACTGGTCCACGAGAGAGGGAGACGCGCGGGCTGGAGGCTATGTCTGGGCTTCCTGCCACCATGCTGCTGTGTTTATTGCAACTGCTAAATGCCAGGACACATGGCCCTTGACAGAGCACTAGACTCTGAGGAGCCCCGTCGGCCTCTTGGTGGCCAGCGGATTACCTTGGCGCCCTCTCGTCCTAAAGGCAGCCTGGGTTGTCTTCCTGGAACTGATATCCCGTCAGATGGGTTTGCCTTTCCTACCTCACCTCGGCCAGCGCCATCACTCAAGGGCTTCAGAAGGCAGCTGATCTGCTGTCGGGGATCCCGCACATCATCTCTCAGGCCAGGGATCATTTCACGGCAACAGAGATGCAGGATGGTGACGGGAATATCCAGCACAAGGCCTGAAAGCCTCTGACCTCAAGAGCGTGGAGCGGACTTTCCAATTCTGAGATGAGACGTCCGCTGGAAGCACCCCCGAGGGGCTGGAGCGACGTCCTCCAGGATGAGGAACGTGCTCGGCACCTACTGCAGAAGCATCGCGCCCCTCGCCCTGGCTGGAATTCACAGCTCGGGAAACACAGGCTGAAGTCGGAGGGGCCCTGCTTACCACCGCCCCGGCCATCCTCTTGGGAAACCTGTGCTTCTCATTCCTTGAAACTTAGGCTCATTTGGATCGGAAATTCTGATTCCTGGTTTGGGGAAATACCCTGGAGGACCCGCGAGGGAGCCACTGAATGGAACACACTCATTTTGAGATCTTCACAAATGGGGAACAGCAGCCCAAGAAATGGGTGGGAACAAACGATCCTGATGGTCACTGGGAGCTAGGTGACTGCTGCTACGTGAAGGAGTAGGTCTGCCTTTATTGGGCACCATTTCTTGATGATTCACATCCAGTGATGATTGGAAATGGATAAACACAACCACTATGACCTTACGAAGGTAAAGAATTTCAGAGAGTTGACTTTTTAGGGATGGAAGGTGAGGTCACACCACTGTGTCAAGGTTCAGGCCATGGATGAGGGAAATGTAGAATGCAAGGCAGGGAGGGGCTGGTGGATATGATCTATGGTCCGGGGTCAGTTAAAGCAGTGAGGACCGCAGGTTGTCTCATGAACCCTTGTTCATGGAGTCTTTGGTGGGGACTGTGTCCAGGGGCAAATATGTGAGAATTTCCTACCTATTCCCCCTCACTTTTTATGCTTCTTCATTTCAGGCTTATTTGAATGTGGTCAGAGGATATGATCTGATTATTTCAATCCTTAGAAATATTTTAAGACTACTTTACAGTCTAGTATACAGTTTTTGTAAATGTTTCATGCATATTTGTTGGTTTTTTTGTTTTTGTGGTGCTGGGATTGAACCCAGGGCCTTGTGCTTGCAAGGCAAGCACTCTACCAACTGAGCTATCTCTCCAGCCCTGCATGTTCTTAATTGCTAAAGATGATGAATAGTTTTTCATGTATTGCTTGGCCATTTGTGTTTCTTCTTTTGAGAACTGTCTTTAGTTCTTTGACCCATTTATTGAGTGGGTGTTTGTGGGTGGTTTTTTTGTTTTGTTTTGCTTTTAGTGTTACGTTTTTTGAATTTTTAAATATGTCCCAGATATGAATCCTCTGTCAGAGGACTAGCTGACGAAGACCTTCTCCCATTCTGTGGGCTCTCTCTTCACACTCTTGTTTTCCTTTCTATGCAGAAACTTTCTAATTTGATACCTTCCAACTTCCTAAGCACTAAGGCCCTGAGTTCAATCCCCAGCACCGCAACAACAACAACAACAACAACAAGAAAATGCAAATCAAAACTACATGAAGATTTCTTCTCACTCCAGTTACATGTCAACTATCGAGGACACAAATAATAGGGCTGGGGATATAGCTCAGTAGGTAGAGTGCTTGCCTTGCATGTACAAGGCCCTGGGTTCAATGCCCAGCACCCCAAACCCCCAAAAATAATACAAATAATAATTAATGCTGCTGAGGATGTGGGGAAAAATGTACACTCATACACTCTTGGTGCTATTGCAAATTAGTACAACTGCTCTGGAAAACAGTATGCAGATTCCTCAAAAAACTAGGAATGGACTTGGGTGTGGTGGTCCATGCCTGTAATCCCAGCAACTCTGGAGGCTGAGGCAGGAGGATTGCAAATTTGAGGCCAGCTTCAGCAACTTAAAATAAAAAATACAAAGGACTGTGCTGTGACTCAGTGGTTAAGTACGTGGTTAAGTACACCTGGGTTCAGTCCCTGTATGAAAAACCCAAAAAACCTAGGAATGGAACCACCATAAAACCCAACTATTCCACTGCTTATCCAAAAGAACTGAAAAATCGCATACTATAGTGATACAGTCACATCAGTGTTTATTGAAGCATAATTCACAATAGTCAAATTCTGGAAGTAACCCAGATGTTCATCGATAGATGAATAAATTAAGAGAACATGGTGTGTGTGTGTGTGTGTATGGAATTATATCACATAGAAGAATGAAATTACGGCATTTGCTGGTAAGTGGATGGAACTGGAGAATATTATGCTAAGTGAAATAAGCCAGACTGAGAAATTCAAGTATCAATATTTTCTCTCGTATGTGGGAGTAGAGCAAATTAAGGGTAAAGAACTGGGAAGGGGGCTCAAATATAAGAATATAGGGAAGATCAGTGGGGAACAAGAAGGATAATGAGAGGGAGAGAGGAGGGATAGAAAAGGAGAGGAATGAGTAATGAATTTAACAATATCACATCATGTGCATACATAACTATATCCCTGGGAATTCCACCCTTATGTATATGTAGAAAGCACCAATCAAAAATAAATAAATAAATGAGCAAAAGGAAGATGCGTAGAGGAAGAAGAATAGGAAAATGGGTGGGAAAGCAGAGGATCCAGGACTGAAATGGATTAACCAAACTCCATGCGTGTACGATTTTGTCAAAATGAAGCCAACTAGGGCTGGGGATATGACTCAGTTGGTAGAGTGCCTGCCTCACAAGCACAAGGACCTTGGTTTAATCCCAGCATCATGAAAAAAACCAAAAAAACAAAAACAAAAAAAACACCAACTACTAGGTGTAACTATAATGCTGTAATTAAAAAGTTAGGTTGTTCAAACAATTCATATCCTGTTGTCTAACTATTGTATAATTTTTCATTGAAAAATGTGTGAAAACCTTACAGTTTTTGGATATAGCTATTTCTCCTTGTAGATCTGTCAATTTTTGCTTTAAGAATATTATTAGGTGCATGCAATTTTAGAGTCTGTTGTTCGTGCTGAATTTCCTCCATGAGATCTTGTCTCCTAGTGTGCCTGGTTACTTTTCTTTTCTTTTCTTTCTTTTTTGGCACAGGGGATTGAACCCAGGGGCATTCTACCACTGAGCTCCGTTCTCAGCTCTTTTTATTTTTATTTTGAAACAGGCTTTCACTAAGTTACCCAGACTGCTCTTGAACTTGCAATCATTCTGCCTTAGGCTAGCAAGGAGCTGGAATTACAGGCAAGTGCCACTAGGCCTGACCAGGTTACTTTCTTCTTTCTTTTCCTTTGTGGTAATGAGGATGGAACCCAGGCCTGTGTGCACCCAGGTAAGTGCTCTTCCGCTGAGCTACACCCGCAGCCCTGCCTGATTATTTTTAATGGGTACTTATATTAGCTGCCTCTCGAGAGGATTTAAATTTGCTTCTTCCAGGATGCACATTGCTGTGCTTCAGAGTTCCAGCAGTCTACGATTGTCCTCATTTAATTTCAGAAATTGAGGCGATTAGAAGCTGGACTTTGTCCACGTGAGGGTTGGTCTATTTCTGGTATCCTCTGACTCTCAGGATATAGCCTCTTGTGTGTGTGTGTGTGTGTTTCACTCCAAAGCACAGAGACTTTAATCAGGGCCCCAGCCTTGGCAGGTCCTGTATTCCAATCATAGTCTCCTGGTCCAACAAGTCTGTCAGAAAATTTCTTGACCTTTTAGACATTCATCCACTTTTTCCAAATTGGTAGACAACTCCAGCAAAAGAATGGTCTGAAATGCTGGGCTCACCTCTCTGGATTTCTGTCTTTTCCCAGATCTTAGCCTCATAATTCTTTCCTATCTCTTTAACATTCCAAAGCCTTCAAACAGATTCAAAAATATTTTGACGAGCCTTTCTAACTTATGCAGTGAGTGGGTTGGTTGAAGTTACTTAATGTGTCATCTCTAGGAATGAAAGTCTTAGTAGACACTTTTTTATCTCCATTTTTCAGATAAAGACATGAGGCTCAGAGAAGTTAAGTAATTTGCCCAAGGTCACACAGCAGTAAGTGATGGAAGTGGGATTCTGACAAAGTCTGACCCCAAAGCCTGTGTTCTTAATTACTATGCTATAATGCTACTAGGCAACCCACCTCTTTGGCTTCAAGCTTTTTATGCATTAGGCCCTGTTTCCTCCCTGCACAGGGCCACACCTCTCCCTTCTCTGTTGCCCAGGGGCCCCACAGAACACACCCATGCCTCTTTAGTAACTCCTTTGGCCCCATGAACTTCATGCAGGTCTCTCCCTAGGGACAGGGCAGAGCAGGACAGAAAATAGAAGTTCAGACGCAGTCTGAGCACAGAGAGATGGCGCAGGGTCGGACATCACCTTCCTTCCTGGGTCCCTGGGTGGCAGTGAGTTTGCATGATCTTTATTTGGAATTCCTCCACCCCTTGCTGACTCATATGTAGCTTGAGTCAACTCACACTCTCTGGATTTGCACCTTTACATCCTGAGCTGCTGCAGAGTGGGGGGGGGGGGGGCGGGCCACGAGAGGGCCTGACAGCTCCCCTCAGTTGCCTTCTGTGGGGACCCCGCTATCTCCTTGGGTGAGCCAGGTCATCTTCAATGGGGAATGTGACTGGCTCCTCTCGGCTCTCTGGCAGCTTCGGTGTGAGCAGCGGGGCCTGTGTCCTTGTCCTCGAGACCCTCCCATCCAACTCCACAGGGAATAGGGGCCACCAGTCAGAAAGCCTGTCACCTGCGCCTCCCTCCTTCCCTCCCAAACGCTTCACATTTTCACCTGCCTCCCATCCTGTCTCAGAGCGGTAGATGCTGCACAGCTAGGAAGACCACGAGCTACGGAAATACAGAAACCTGGGTTCAAATCTTGGATTTCTCACTTGCCCAGGTTAATTGTCCCTGGGTGAATCACAGTTTCTCAGAGACTAAATTTCTCATCTTGAAAATGGAAATCGCACCAGGCTGGGGTTGTGTGTCAGTGGTAGGGTGCTTGCCTGGCACGTGTGAGGCACTGTGTTCGATCCTCAGCACCCTATGAAAAAAATAAGTAAAATTAAGTTTTCGTGTCCATCTAGAACTCAAAATAGTTTTTTAAATGGTAAACACATACACACAGATATATGTAGTTTTGTTAAAGTGGTGCTGGGGATTGAACGCAGGGCCTTGAGCATGCTAGGCAGTTCTCTGTCACATAGTGCCACACTACCAGCCCTAAAACGGGAATAATCATATTCATCTTGTGGAACTCTTTTTAAGGACCAAGGAAGATTGAATTCCCAAACTCACCATCATGTTTGGAAATTTTAACACTGTTCCTTTGACAATCAATTTTTTAAAAAGAAGACAAAAATACTAACAAGGATACAGAATATCTGAACAATACTCTCAGCCCACTTGAACTAACTGACATTTACACAACATTCCACCCAAAACCGAACTGCAAGATATATTCTTATCAAGTACACATGGAAGGCTCAGCAAGAGAGAGCACACGTGGGGGCCATGAAACAAGTCAATGCGTTTCAAAAGCCTGGCATCACATGGTGCCCATTATCTGCCCACAGTGGACTGATCCTGCTCTGGTCCTGTGTTTGGTGCCCTCTCTGGAGTAGGCATTATTGTAATGTGAACATCTGGGATATCACAGTGACATTTCGTGGCCGTATCTTCTTAGCTCTTCTTAGCTGTGACAGTTTCTCAGAGCTTCCTTGCTTGAAATGACTTGATTGGTGCTGAGAAGTTCTGGCCGGGTGTTTTGTACAAAATCCTCTATGGGATTTGTCTAATATTTTCCTCTGATTAGACTGGGCTACATTTGATATGCTTCAATTTATTGCTGTCACTCCATTTTTTTGTAAGTTTTAGATGTCGATAGGCCTTTATTTTATTAGTGTATTTACATGTGGAGCTGAGTCTCAAACCCAGGGTCTTACACATGCCAGGCAAGTGCTCTACTGCTGAGCCACTGCCCCAGCCCTTGCTGTCACTTCATTTGGAGGCTTAGGTTGTTGCATTGGGGACAGTAAGGAGCCCTTTCAAATTAACTCCCATACTTTTTTTTAACTTTAAAAGAAAAGAGATTTCTTTGGCCCATGATTCAGGAGGTGCAGGTCCAGAGACTTGATCTGGTGACACTCTTCCTGCCCGCAGAGTCCCAAGGTGTCACAGAGCATCACACAGCAAGAGAAGGGGACTTGAGTCCTGGGTCTTTTTCAAAGGACTTCTGTCATCTTTCGTTCCGCCTGATGTCTGGCGTGATTAGATTGTCTGAGCTCATCTGCCACATTCCTTGCCTCAAACCCAGGCCCAGTCATGTTTTTACGGAGAGATCTCCTTCCTGTTTTGCTTTCTCCTTCTTTTCTCGGTGCTGGGGATTGGTCCAGGGGCACTTCACAACAGAGCCACATCCTCACCCTTTTTATATTATATTTTATTTAGAGACAGGGTCGTCCTGAGTTGCTTAGAGCCTCACTAAGTTCCTGAGGCTGGCCTTGAACTTGCAATCCTCCTGCCTCAGTCTCTTGAAACACTGGGGTAACAGCCATGCCCACCGCACCTGGAAGCTCTCATTCCTTTTAGTGGAGATGGTGCTTAGAGACCATAGTCAGTTACCAGGAATGCTCCTGTTACTGGGTTGCTGTTAGAGCTGGAAAACAAATGACTTGGAAAGTGAAAAACAAACTATGATCACATACAAATATTTATCACTTAAATCTACAATCATAAGGTTTGACTCATTTAATGTGATGTCTATAGCGCCTTCCCTCATCTTGGTTCCTGAGGATGCACACAACTAGATCTGTTTGCAGTTCTTCTGCTTCTAGGATAGATTCTGCTTGGAATCTGCCGTGCGCGGGTGTATCGCTGACTTGATGTGTGAGTAGGGTATTTGTTTCACTTCAGTGTCCATTTTTAGGAATTGCTTTGTGGCATTTTCTGTCCTGTGGCTTGCCAAAGGGAGGGACAGTAGACTCAAACTGGGAACCTTTGGTGCTCACCGAGGGAGCCATTGTATTCTTAGTTCACTAAGGAAAAACTCTCAACTCAGGGTTCACCAGATTTTCACAGTACCGTCTCCCAAGACCTTAATCTAGAGACCAGTTTTCCTCTGGGTGTTGGGGGCAGGAATCAGGCAGCTGATGAAGATCCAGAGGAGGGGTCAGCCCCAGCCAGTGTACAGATTCAGAAACTATGATGACAACCAAGTGGCAAGAGTCTCCCCTGGAGCCTGAATATGGTCACTAGATATCACTCTCCACTAAAAGAAGCAAGAGCTCTCTGTAGAAATGGCTGATTCCAGATTTGTGTCAAGAAATGCAACAGATGAGCCTAGAAAAATCTCATGATGCCAGAAACCAAAGACAGATGAAGAACTGCAGTGTCCTTTTGAAAGGACACAGGTGTCGACGTGAAGGGTCTCCTGCTAGCTAAAAATGCAACACCTGAGCTTCAAGAGAGTATAATTAAGACAACAATGATTTAAAACATTACCATTGTACAAGATGACTGTGCAAGACAGAACAAGAGCAAACCCAAATCGCTGTGCTTCATAGAAGAAGATGCACTCTCTGAAACGTTTGACGCCGCTTTCTTATAGCAATGAGGAAACCTAGCAGGTCTGATAGTGAAGAATTGGGAGAAAAGGTTATTCTCAGGGCAGAGCCATCGACTAGCATATGGAAGGCCCAGGGTTCCATCCCCAGCACTTCAAAAACAAGCAATCCTTATCTGATGAGGATAATTTCACTGGGTGAAATTGCAGGCAGGTGCCACTGTCCTGCTGGCTCCTAAAGGGGCTTTTGGACTCTTAGGTCATGAAACACAGTCCTGATTCAGAACCATTTATGGCTCACCCTCAAACTCACTCAGGGGTGTCCAGGAGGCTGACAGACTGCTAAAGAAATGACTGGCCCTTTTTACATTCGGGTGGCTTGTGATTTACATAGGTGGCAGAAGCAGGTGTTGTCTCCCTGTTCTACAGGACCCTGAAACCCTCCAAGGGGCCAGAGGACGACATACATGATCTCTGGGCTCTCTTCTTGTGCAGGGGCCAGTTCCATAATTGAGCTGAACAGTTGGCTCTAAGGAGAGGCAGAGAGGCTCCTGGGACCCATCAGGAAGAGCTGAGAAGCCGCCTCAGCTCAGGAAGAGTGGGAGGCAGGTCCTCACTGTCATCCTGTGCTCCCTGGAAGACCAAGGGCACGTGGTCAAGGCTTAGGTCCTCTGTGGAGCAGCTTTGCCTGTGGCCCACGTAGTGATACGCACAGTCACCAGGGCACCCTGGGGATCCATGACAAGGGTTAAGACTTCTCCTCCTTCCTCCTCTGAGGCACCTTCCCACTTACCAGCTGCTCTCTTGACCAACAGGGAGGAGACAGAAGTAAGGGGGGACCATCCCTGCACAAATGGATACCTTGCCAGTCCCTCAGCCTGGCCCATGACTAGAGTTAGCACCTTCCCTTGTGGGCACTGTGTCCTCCAGGGGCTCCCACGCTGGATCTCTGGGAGGCACTTCCGGAGATGTGATCCACAGGAAATCCTCATGTCTGCCTCTCCCAGACAACCGACAAGTGCAGCTTCCTCTACGCTGAGGTCACAGGCTGCATTAGCATCTTCCCATGAGGTGGGAACAGATTACTCTCGCTTGCAGGAGTGTGTCCAGCTCCCCAGAGGAGCTGCGGAGCGCCTCCCGCCATATTGCAAGGGCTCACCACCTTCTCTCTTCCCGCCACTCTTCCATGTGCTTGAAATAGGTGAGCAGGTTTGGGAGGCACCAAATGAGCCCAGGGCCGTCTCCTTTGTGAATTATGCATCGGATGAGATGGCTCTGAAATTTCACATCTGCTGCAGTTTTGAGTGTCACTGGAAAATTTTAACATCGCGCTCTTCTCATGCTAACGTATTTATCCCTCCTGAGTGTCAGAGATCCATGATCTTTTATAAACCTAACTTACTCCACTGACTCGCATTTGATTTATTTATAAACCCATGTGGTCTATTAAATATATTTACATATCTAATATGTTTAAGTATTATATATTTATACTGTATGTTATATTTTTATCATGACAATCCACTTATATTTATATATTTACGTGATATTGCTACGTAATATTCATATATTAATATATTAAACAAATATAATCTACCTGAATATCATTAATATATCATATAACTATAATATATTCATATATACTATATAACATATTCATATAATATATTCAAATATATTTTTGTTAACTCAATTTTTAAAATGTAATCATTTTCACTCAAACGGACTTTAAATCTCCAGTGAAAAACCCAAGCAACCGCTGCAGATAAAGCCACTGCCGAATCTCTACCTTTCCGCTTGTGCCCGAGCTGACATGGGTGGACCTTGCACTTTCCCCGACCATCTTCACTTGGATCTTGGGCTCCTCTCGCTGTTTTCTTCGGGTCTTTTTCTTCTCAAGTCTATGGTTGGGTCTTCTTTTTGCTCCCATAATCCAAGGGAGCGTATGTCATGCTGAAATCAGGTTGGTTTTCTACCACCAGAATGTGTTCTGAATCCAGGTACGAAGGTGACCTCTGGTATGCTCTTGTGCATTCTGCTATTTTTTCCTCTGAAAGTCTACCTGAGGTGCAGTGACCTTCCCAGAGTGAAGGACATGGAGGACCGTAGCCCTCTAAGTCGCTGGTCGCTCATGAACTTCCTGGTCTGGACAACTGCTGTCTGTCATGGAGTGTCCATCCTCAGCCTTCCTGCCTTTCTCTGGATCAACTGAATGCTTATTCATTGCTTCCATTATTCTGCTTATCTCTTTGTGGCATGACGAGGTCTAACTGTTTATTCTGTGACATCAGTGGCAGGTTTGGATTTACAATGGCATTTTTAACCCACCACAGCCAGCCTTCAAGGGCTGCTGTGCCCTCACACAGGACAAGGACTTTGCAACAGTCGACTTCCATTAGCCAGCTCCCAGCCAAAGTCTCACCCTGCTCCCCGTGTTACCAATGCCTTAACACAGTACATGTTTAACTACATATTCAGTTGCAGATAAACATAGGACCTTTATTTTATTGAATGATTTATACGCAGTGCTGAGGATCAAACACAGTGCCTCACACATGCTCGGCAAGTGCTCTACCACTGAGCCACAACCCCAGCCCTGACATTCTCTTTTTGGGTTGTTGTTATTAAAAAGTTCATTTAACAACAAGTTTAGTATGAAAATGTACATGATCCGATTTTTATGTCTTAGCTAAACAGGCTCTCTGGAGAGGGGACACAGATTTCTTTGCTGAACAGCCATTCTTTATAATCATTCCAAGATTTCTAACACGATGATACTATTTCCTCGGATTACCACCGTTCCAATATTGTTCTGTTGTCCACGAGTGGCATCTCCACACATTCATCACAAGATTTATAAAAGGGTCAAATCCCCACCATCTTTCTTGGACATGTCTGCCACCCTTTAATTTCAGTGGTAACTTCTTGTCCATAACTTTTTTCACCTCGGGATGGTGAGCTTGGCTCACGCTGTCTACTTGGCAGCTCAGAGGTGCTTTCCATACCTTTTCTTGAAACAGTTATTTCTTCCATGTTTATTGCCCTCCTCTCTCCTCATTTGGGGACTCCAGTTGCACGTATGTCTGACTGATGTTGTCCCGTAGTTCACTGATACTCTGTTCATTTGTTAAGAAATAGCTTAGCTGGCTCTGGAGATGTAGTTGGGTGGTAGAAAACTTGCCTAGCATGCACAGGATCCTGTATTCAAACTCCAGCACTGAAAAAAACAGAAAAAAAAAAAAAAAAACTTAGGTAATTTTGTTTAATTTTTCCTTATTTTGGTAACATCCATGTAACATGACACTTGCCATTGTATTTAAAAGAGCACTGCATCTACTTCTTAGCCACAATTTCATTTTCCAAGGTTTTGGTTACCCAAAATCGACTGAAGTCCCAAAATACTACTGGCTAATTCCAGAATTAAATAATGCAGAAGTTTTAAATTGCTGTTCTGAGAAGCATTACAAAATCTCAGGCCATCTCGGTCCATTCCTTTGTCCACGGTCTCCATGCTGTATGGGCTACCTGCCCTGCAGCAAGTGAGAGGGAGAGAGAGAGAGAGGGAGAGAGAGAGAGATGAAGACTACACTCACATGATTTTTATTACAGTATATTGTTATGATTTCTGAATTTTATAGTTAGGCTATTGGTGTTAATCTCTTACTGGGCCTGATTTGTACATTCAACTTTATCATAGGTATATATGTATACAATATATGTATTTTTGGGTCAGTACAGTTGGAAGTTTCAAACATCCACTGGAGGTCTTGGAACGAATCCGCCACGCATTCCGGGGAAGTACTGTGCAGTTCAGGGACATTAATTCCATTCATGGGTACCGGGGATTAAACTCAGGGGCACTCGACCACTGAGCCACATGCCCAGCCCTTTTTGTATTTTATTTAGAGACAGGATCTCACTGAGTTGCTTAGCGTCTCACTGGTGCTGAGGCTGGCTTTGAACTCACGATCCTCCTCATTCAGCCTCCCGAGCTCCTGGGATTAAAGAGGTGAGTCAATTTTACCCCTATTGATGGAAGCAGACATCTACAACCTTAACTCTGTTCTTTCGTATACCTACTGTTTCACTTCAAATTTCAGAAGGACAAGTGTGATTTTCTAATATGCAACTCAAATATACACACTCGTGGGTGTGTTTGAGTGTGTGTGTGTCCTGACTGTGAACATTATTTTTGGCCTAAAACCTTTGGATAACTATTTAGAGCATATGTCTCGATAGATCTGTCACTTTGAAAGAAAAATACATTCTGGTTTTCTCCTAAGGGAAAAACAGGAAATCAGGAGCTATAAATAGAATATTTGAGATGTTAGGTACTTACATTAGTGAAGTGATAAAAACAACAAGATGCTACTTCACATTCACTAGGATGGCCGTAGCCCCCAATCAAAACACAGCCGGGTACAGTGGTGCATGCTTGTAATCCCAGCTACTTTGGAATCTGAGGCAGGGCCATCACAAGTTCAAGGCCAGCCTCAGCAACTCAGCAAGACCCTGGTTCAAAATAAAATATAAAAAGGGCTGGGAATGTGGCTAAGTGGTTAAGCAACCCTGGGACATTCCCTGCAGCATGATCCCCAAATTTTATCCATATAAACACACACACGTATATATGTGTGTGTGTGTGTGTGTGTGTGTGTATGTGTAAACATACAAAAACTTGTGCATCAATGTTACAGCAGCCTCATTCATAATAGCCCCAACGTGGAAACAAACTCAGTGTCCATCAGTGGATGAATGGTTAGATCAAATAAATGTGTTCCACGTACACAGCGGAATCTTCTTTGCCCACACAAGGGAATGTGATGCTGAGGGATGTCAAGGCATGGAAGGGCCTTGAGGACACGATGCTCATGGAAAGAGCCAGACTCCAAAGGCCATGTACTGTATGAGTCCATTTGTCTGAGATGTCCAGAATGAATCCAGGCACAGCACGGAGACAGAAAGCAGATTACTGGTCACCAGGGGAGGGGCAGAGAGGACTGGGAAGTGATTGCTCGTGAGCACAGGGATTCTTTTCTTTTCGTTGCAGTGCTGGGGATTGGACCCAGGACCCTGTACATGCTAACAAGACACTCCATCACTGAGCTCCAGCACCAGCTCCAGTACAGGGATGCCTCCAGGGTGATGAGAATGTTCTGGAGTTGGTCATGGTGATGGTTAGACAGTTGTCGGATTCTAAAGAGAACCACTGAATGATACGTATAAAAAGGACGAATTTTATGTGCACTGAGTCATTGTGTCACTGGCTCATTTCTCTTGGCTTAATGTTTGTGTATGAAGTGGCATCTCATTGTGATTTTGACTTGCATATCCTGAAGGTCAAATCATGTTCAGCAACTTTTCAGGGGCTTATTAGCCATTTGTGCATCTTCCTTGCAGACATGTCCATTCAAATACTGCACTCATTTCTAAATTTGAGTTCTGTAGCCTGAAAAGCACATCTCGGTCGCTCTGCACCCTGCCACGGCCCGTCTTTGGAGGGGAGCGTTTCACGGATCTTCACTACGGGCGACTCCCAAGATGGGAGGACTGCCCGCGTCAGGGCGCCGCGGCCTTCCTCCAGCTCCTCTGGCCGTCAGGCCCTCCCTGCAAGCTGCTCTTCTCTCTGGCTGGGCTGAGCTCTGCAGGGGGACACTCCAGGGGCCACCCCTTTCCTCTTCATCACGTCCGTCCTACGGCTCTTTCTCTCTGGGCCCCAGAGTTTCCCTTCAACATCCAGAAGGGGTCCCTTGCTCGTGTGGACCTCCAGGCTGTGACCTCACTCACATTCTGTGCTCTGCTCCCAGGTGACTCGAGGCGTCTCCCTGGGGGACCTGAGGAAGCAGCGTTCTGCGCGTACACTCCGAGGTAGGCTCACCGAGACTCATCCCTGGAGGGTGGGTCCTTACTAAGCTTCTGTCCTTAATGACCATCAACAAGACACAGGGCTGCTGTTTGGAATACTTGTGAGCATTGGCCCTTGCCCGAGCTCCGTCTGTCTCCACGCAGCTGGGAATTCCCATGTAAGGTCCTTCTGTTCAACCCAAAGCACCGCCCGGACTCGGGGCAACGCTAGGGGTGACCAGGTGCCCGAGCTCCTGCCCCTGCTCCCGCTGTGGTGCTCTCACAATGTGCTCCCTCCCGAGTTGCAGATCAAAGCTGAGCCCCAGTGCGACGGTCCGCAGGGGTGGAGCCCTGTGGAAGCGGTCAGGCCACGAGGCCAGGACCTCCTGGGCGGAAGAATGCCTTCAGCAGAGAACACTTGTGTACCATATGCGGGGCCTTGGGTAGCACCCCAGAGTACACACACACGCGCACACACATACACACACACTAACTCACCCACACTCTTCATACCGCCGTTTACCGGTGACGAGTTCTGCTCCTTCTAATGTTGAAGATTGAACAATAGAGAAGCAGCCAAGGCAGGCATATTAAGCAGGTTTTATTTAAAGGTAATAATACAGACTTCTCCCGGCAGGGAGAAGGGGGCCATGGCTGATGTTCTAAAGTCCCAAGAAGTGAGCGCACCCTACATCTTTTGTAGGTTAAATTCTTTTGTTCTCCAGTTCTCTCCCCCCTTATCTCTCCTTCCTGCCTAGGAGACTAGGCCTGGATTTGCATTAAGTGAGAAGCCATGGGCAGGGGGAGGGCCAAGGTGATTCAGGCAGGCAAGGGCTCAGGGGACATTAATTAGCAGCTCGTTTGCAGTCCTTCATAAAGGCAGGTAAATTTGGTAATCAATGGGCTCTGGAGATCCTTGACATTCCATTCTTCCAGGGGCAGTCTCCACCTTCCAGAGGCAGATGGCTTCATGGCTTCATTTCCTCGAACTGACCCGATTCCCTATTTCTACACTAACTACCTGTCCTTAATTCTGGCTTCATTCCCCCCTTTAGCTTTAGGAACTCCTAACTGCTTGTTAAGGAAATGAAAGGGGGCGTCGGTCATTCTGGCTGCTTCGAAGCTGAAAGGGGGCAGCGAGGGGAAAGCAGTTTGGAGTTCCTTTTTAAAAAATCGGGTCAATCGAGGGGTCCAAGGAAGAAGTCTGGTTGCGGAAGAGCAGGTTGTAAAGTCATCTATCTGGGGGTGGGTGCTTCTATGATAGAAGAACAAAAAGACATGAGTACTGAAATGAGATTAGTACAAAGTAAATGTTGCAGCATCTGAAACATGCCACTGAGTATCATGAAAATGACAGAAGTCAGTCTCTCACCAGGAGGTGGAAGAACTGAGAAACTGTTCCCGTTACTAGGCCCAGCAAAGGCTGGAGGGGACAAGGCCTTTATTTGGGGACTTTAACATTGTCCAGGTTATCAGGAATGTAAACACAGCATTTAACTCTTAATGTCATAGATGTCCCCAGAAAATATAGTTAAGCTACTTAATGTCATCTGATTTTGTAAGATATCCCTTTATTGGTAAAATCTGTGTTTACTAGAGCTCTCTATACTTCTGTTACTTAGGGCTAGATAATCATATGAGCAAACATAGATTAAGTCGACCTGTGTAGCTTAGGAAGGTCTGCAGGTCTTAAACTGACTAAAAACTTCTGACTCTGGTAGTTTCTCTTGCTAGTTATCAGGCACATTTGCTGAAGAATCTTTCTTTCATTTGTAGCTTCCAGTCTTTATTCTAGTGGGCTAATACAAGTGTACGTCTTAAGTTACATTTAACTATTATTTCCTTTAAATGCCCAAGAATGGCTATATTTTGGTTTTAACTGTTTTGCTGGGTATCTAAGATCAAGCTGGTCAAATTGACCTGGTTCCTGTCTTGTTAAAGAGTCAGCTGAGTTCCCACAGGGGTCACTCGTACAGAACTTAAGAGCGGCTTCCTAGTTCCACCAGTGACTTTGGTTAGGCAGGGTCTCTTCGATGAGGTAACTTCCTTTGGAAGCATGAAGGGATGTCTCCCTTTTGCCATGACCCTCCTCTGCAGCAGATGCACTGAGCGATTTTTCATCCTCTAGTCTCAACAATCTCCTTGATCAGGAGGTTGTGTGACCCAGAGTTGCAACGCTCCTTAGAGAAGTTCTCTTATTCCCTGGGTTCAGGCTGACTTTGAGGGCAAGACCCAAATATGGACTTTTCTTCACCTCTGTGTTTAACTCCAATCTCTAAGTTTGATCTTAATCATCCAGCAAGCCAGTCTCACCAGTTATAAAGTAAGAGTACTGGGCTTTAACTTCCATGTCTATAGCTTTACAGTTATTTACCCTTTTATCTAACTGGAGTCTGCATTAGTACTGGAAGTTACCACTATTTGTTCTATAGGTGACGGCTTATTATCACAAGTTACCTAGGTTGTGTGTTCTTGAAGCAGCTACTTCTGCAAAACATTAACAGGTAACAGTTTTACAAAATGAAATTAGCAAGAGTAAAAATATATTTTGTTTGCATAATAGCTATCTTGAATTTGGACTGAGAACCACATTATATCCCCTATTTGAGATCACAGTACTTTTACAACAAGAACCAATCTTTTGACTATAACTTTCAATAAGCTGAAGTCTGACTTATTTTGGAGTCACTCTAACATGCAGTAAGGTGGGAGGCAGAGCCTTTATCTCAGGTAAGGCGTGGCTCCTTACAGATCTTAAGTATTCTAATTTTGATGTTGATCTTTGCTTCTTTCTTAAATGTCATTTTAAGAAGTTTACATATATTGTTTACTGAGCCTATATTAACTTTATAATTAACACAATTTAGCATTGTATCTAAAACATGAATCAAAGAAAGGCTGAGAGAGTTTTTAACTTTTGTGTGTCAAAGTGGCAAAATGTTTTCATGTTTCACAATATTAATCTTTAAACAAGTCAGGCTCTAACTTTTATAAATACATTTATATTTGAAATTCTTTATCTCAGTGTAAAAAGTAACAAATCTTACACATACCCCATTGATAACAGGTCCTATAATAGAGCATTGAATGATAGAAATTAATTTCCAATAAAATTTACTCTTTATAAGTTTAAAATTACCATTATAGACAGGTTTAATCGGGAGAATAGCAGCCTGATAAATTCCCTGCTTTAAAAACTTGTATACCTGGAAAATATGAACACATTTAATACACAACTAGTGACCATTTCACAATTACCTTGATACTTTTATATTACCAAATTTAGTTTTTAAAGAAAAATGTAGACTCTGTAACATAGTACAATACTCTAACAGTTGTTTAACCATAATTGTATAAACCCCAATTTTTAAGACTAATTGTTCTAAAAAAATAAAACTTAATAGTCACAAAGTTAAGAGTAAATTAGTGTTTCTAAGAAATCCTTGTCATTTTACCAGATAGATTAAACTTTGGTTTATATCAGAAAACATTAGTATTTCACCTTAGGAAAAACCTGAAATAGTTTTAACTGTCTCACATACACACAACCAACTTAGTTACCCACAAACTTGTTGAAACTTGTCCATTACTTACACACAGACTTTCTTGGCACTTACTTAGACCCTCATGTATTTCATTACACAAGCACTTTCTTACCCAGAACCTTTTATTTTTTCTTTCCTATTTGTTGACCCTTTTTGTTCACATTCTGAAACAACTCTTATGAAATTTCTGAATTTAGATAAATTACTCTATTTTAATAAGATTAAATATTTTGTTGTTTATAGTACTCTAATTGAAACACAGTTGAAACTTTTGGGACCCTTTGTATATAGAATTGCACTTGTTAGGACATAACTCTCAGGAACCTTGTTTTTAGTTTAGTGATGACACAAAGCAAGTTTAAACCCTTTTATTTACTAACCTATGAAAACACCAATAATGTTTAAGTATGTTACCCCATGTAATTTAAGGAGTTAAAAGTACTCGACGTTATTTAACAATTAGCATTTTAACTTTGTAAACTAATCAGATTTCTTTACAAACACGTTTGAGTAATCCCATACATGTTAACTCTAGTTCACTTATTCTGCAAAAACCAAAATATCAGACATGTGTCCTGAACAGTACTTGCTGTCTCTTTCCTGTTGAAGGAAAGTCCTAGAAACAATTGATATTAGACATTTTATTAACATCAACATTTTATTAGCTTGACCACCTAGAGACTTGCGAGTTATTTGCAAAGACATTTTACTTTTATTAGTTTACCCAATTTGAACCTTTTTAAATCACGTGAATTGAGAGTATCTGGATCCATTTTTAAATTTTAATTTTAGGAGCGCTCAGTTTTGATACAGACAAAACATGACATTAGACAGCACAACATACAAATAACACAAAATCAAAGGCCTTGTAACTATATAGGTGAATCTCCATTGCAATGTTAGAGATATTCAAAAACTCTAGTTGAATAAAAAATAGAACTGATCAAAAAAATCATGAGCTCAAAAAAACATATAATTAAAAAAAAACAAGAGTCCTGGAAAAATGATACGGCCGTTAATTACTTTAGTAAAGTACCATAAAATTTTACGTTGCTGGAGTTTTAAAGACTCTTTTTACCCTTTTTTCTTGGGTTTGAGACCGGTCTCCTACTGAGCCTTTAGGCTTTTTTTATTTACATTTTAATGTAAGCCTTGACTGAGATCTGGAAGGATCTAACAGATTTTAACAGAAACTTTGTGCCTAGGGCATTTTAGCCATCTCATCAGGACAGGCTGGATGTTAAAGAAAATTATGAGACTTTATTTTCCATTACTTTTGTGAATGAAGCTACTTTGCTAAGTTCCTCACTGAGATATGCCATTGGTTATTGAGCTGTCTTGGCTGCCTATCCAGGATTTATTTTCCCCTTTGTGACTAACAGGTTAAATCTTGCTTCATAGGTAAGCTGAGGACAGGAGCTTGAAGTAAGGCCCCTTCTTGATATTCCTGGGGCAGAATATTGTCCTATGGTGGCTATTTCCTGTAGTATTGAACCTGTTGATGACATAATTAAGCTTTACTTTTGAGATATATTAACTCCTATTAGCTGAGAAGTTTAGGAGTTCTGCAATGGCCTTTTGATAGTCCTCCTAGGTGGAGGCACATAAAGGATGTACTTTACTTACTGGAGAACAATCACAGAATGGTTTATCTCTGAATTTTGTTAAGTCCTTAGCTAAGGTTTGTCCAGAACAGGAGAGGGCCATCTAAATCCTGAGGCAATACTCTCTAGGTTAGTTGAGATACAGTATCTGGTTCCTCAAAGGCAAATAGAAATTGCCATTCAGAGTCTAGCATGGACAGGAAAACTCATCTTTTAAATCTAACTTAGTAAACCAAGCAGCAGTTGGAATCCAAGATGAAAGTGTATGGATTAAGAACTACAGGGTGGGGAAATTACTGCTTCATTATTCTAAGGTTTTGGACTAGGCAGTTTGCTTTTTAACTCCTAAAATGGGCAAATTGCATAGAGTATTGCAAGGCATTAAAAGTTTCTATCAGTTTGAATGATCTTTAATAAGTCCTTTTTCTTGCCTATATGTTCCCTTTTCTTTCCTTTTGATGTCTATTTAAAAAAAAAAATGACGATGCAAGCTGGAGAAGATCATCTGAGGATTGATCAGGGCCACGTGCCAATTTCTGTAATTTCCCCTAAATATTTGGGGCTGACAAAATGATAAATTTATACTTTAAAAGTAGGTGGCCCTTTATGGATTCAGGATTCAGAGTGGTGTGTTTTCTGATTGCTTTTCGAAGTCTCTCAAAGAAAATAGCAGGACTTTCCTGAAGGCTGCATAATAGTTTTTTAGGCATCCTACTCATTATTCGAATCCCAGTTAGGATGGTTTCTGGGAATTGCCTTGCTCTAGATGGTTAACAGCATAATTTTCCAGGTGAAGTCATACCTGGCGTAAGTTTTGAAAACATCTCAATATTTATTAGGATCCTCCAAAAGCCTCCTTAAATTTATTTTTGTCTGTCTTAAGTTGTGAGGGTCCCCTCGATTTTCCTCCCTTAGTGGGCGATTCCTCAAGGCTTTCTCCTCTCATGGCAGAGATTATGCTGTCAAGCCTGGTAACATATGAAAGGCACTTTTCTTGATCATTTGCAATTTAGCAGTATGCAGGCTAGTGGTGAACCTGGCAACACTGTTGAGAAGCTCCCTTCTGAGTTAGAAGTATTAGGGACGTCTCCCTAACTTTGAGCTTCCTTCCGGTCTAGAAAAGCCCATCTCTCACTACCTGGCTTTGCCAAAGTTATTTCTGGCCTTCTTCGGCAAAGTGGGGTCCTAGTTTTCCCTGTGCTAGAGACCCTGGGAGGATTCAGACTTAAGGGCATTACTGCTTTCCTCCCGCCACTATAAACTCCTAATTGCGAAAAAGATGAAAAAAGTAAAAAGTGTGCCTTTTGCCTATCTTTTTGCCCCGCAGACTAAAGGAATCTCCGGAGCGTGGGGGGACATCTGTTGGTTGTTAGGCGTATAATACCCTTTGCTTGGAGGGTCTCACGGGAGGGGTTTTTAAATGCCTCCCTCTTGCAGCTTAAAGAGAACACAGTGAGCACATTTAAGCACAGGAACAGTAATGGGGAGACTCTAGTGTCTAGACTAGTGAAGACTATGCGAACAAAGGGAACCTGGGCATTTTCATACTAATCATCCCAGGCCTTAATCCTATACCTTGAATTCCTAATGTCTGACCGGCAAGGAAAGGGGAGCATCCAGGAGTGGATGTGCGGGAGTGTTGTGCACTGTGTGGCCCATATAGAGGCAAAGGTGATTGGCGCCTCCCTCAGTGCCATTCATCTACCGATCACTCTGGATACCCCTCAGGGCTGTCGGGAGGGGCAGTCCGGAGAAGGAATCTTTGGGGTCCACCCGAGAGTAGCCCGGGCCGAGAACCCTGCAGTTGTTCCAACCCTTCCTCCATCTCCACGCATCCTGGGCAGATCAGGACTAGGGACACTGTGTACTGGCGGCAATTGCGCTCCGGGCCTGGACAGAAAAGTAGGAAACGGCTTCAGCACAGTCCAACATGCCTACAGAGCAGGTGACTGGAAACTTGCTTGGGCCGGGAAACCATTCACCCCAGTCTTAAGAATGGCGGCTGCACTAACTGCATTTAAGTAGCCGACGGGTGCCCATTTTGCCCTCCTAAATAGAGAGACAGAAAGATGCACCTCAAACAGATGTGGGGTGTGTGGAGAGAGAAGCTTACTTGCCTTGGCAAAAATCTCCAGGGGACCTCCAAATCTGATACTGCCGTTTACCGGTGACGAGTTCTGCTCCTTCTAATGTTGCCGAGGCAAGCATATTAAGCAGGTTTTATTTAAAGGTAATAATACAGACTTCTTCCGGCAGGGAGAAGGGGGCCATGGCTGATGTTCTGAAGTCCCAAGAAGTGAGCGCACCCTACATCTTTTATAGGTTAAATTCTCTTTTGTTCTCCAGTTCTCTCTCCCCCCTTATCTCTCCTTCCTGCCTAGGAGACTAGGCCTGGTTTTGCAGTAAGTGAGAAGCCAGGGGCAGGGGGAGGGCCCAGGTGATTCAGGCAGGCAAGGGCCCAGGGGGCATTAATTAGCAGCCCCTTGTTTGCAGTCCTTGATAAAGGCAGGTAAACTTGGTAATCAATGGGCTCTGGAGATCCTTGACATTCCATTCTTCCAGGGGCAGTCTCCACTTTCCAGAGGCAGGTGGCTTCATGGCTTCATTTCCCCGAATTGACCCGATTCCCTATTTCTACACTAACTACGGGTCCTTAATTCTGGCCTCCCTCTCACGCACACACACACAAATGCACATCCCACGCATACACTCAGGCTCGTACATCAAGGAGAGCGAGATGGGGCCCTCATGTCACGTCAGCCGTGCTTGAGACGGGAGGCCCCGGGAGCAGGAGCACGCAGCCAGCGCCGGTGTCAGAGAAAGAGCCCGTCTCCAGAGAACACCCAAAGCTCTGGGGACGGGGGCCAGTGCTCGCGCGCCGGTGAGGCACGCGCGCGTGGGGCTCCGGGTTCGAGGCAAAGCCGCAGGAGCCGGAGCCCCCCCAGCGAGAGGACCAGCGTGGTCCCGGGCCGGCAGCCACAGGGCCCTTTCTTGCCGTGACCTCACAAGGGGCCATTGTGAGGGAAGCCCGCGGCCGGCTATGTCAGGCAGCGGCGGCAGTGGGGCCTCGTCCATTGTGCAGGGAGCTGTGGCGGTGACCTGTCGGACTCCCAGGTAGTTAGAGCGTTTGGTGGTTTGGTGGTTTGGCGGTTGTGGTGTGCGGATTGGTTCTCTGCTTTGTGGGTGTTGTTGTGTTGCTTTGTTGTTTTAGCTTTGCTTCGTTTGTTGGTTTCGTTTGTTGTGTTGTTTTGAGGTAGCGCCTCGGGTGGCCTGGCCGCCGAGATGCGGAGTGAGAGTAGCGGTAGTGAGAGTAGCGTGGGCACGGGCCTGCGGCGGGGCCTCTCGGCCAGCTCCTGGTCGGGGGACGCCCTGGCGGGCCAGTACCGAGTCCTGGGGGACATCGGGCAGGGCAGCTTTGGCGCCATCAGGCTGGCCCGCCACATCCTGACGGGGACGGAGGTGGCCGTCAAAGTGCTGGCCAAGGGCCAGCTGGGCCCGGCCTCCATCGCGACCGAGGTGGAGATCATGAAGGCCGTGGAGCACCCCAACGTGGTGCAGTTGTTCCAGGTGCTGGAAACGGCCGGCCACGTCTACCTGGTGATGGAGTACGCCGGCGGGGGCCAGCTGCAGCAGCACGTCCCCGAGGGGGTGGGCCTGCAGGAGGAGGAGGCGCGGGCGCTGTTCCAGCAGCTGGCCGGCGCCCTGCACTACTGCCACGAGAAGGGCATCGCCCACCGGGACGTGAAGGCCGAGAACGTCCTGCTGGACGGCCGAGGCCGCGCCAAGCTGTGCGACTTCGGCCTGGGCCGCCTGTTCACGCCGGGAGAGGCGCTGGACACCACGTGCGGCACGCCCGCCTACTGGGCCCCGGAGCTGTTCCTGGCTGAGCAGTACGACGGCCCCGCAGTGGACGTGTGGAGCCTGGGCGTCCTCCTGTACTTCATGCTGACGGGGTGCCTGCCGTTCCCCGGGACCACGGTCGGGGTGCTGATGGAGCAGGTCCTGCAGGGCACCTACGACTCTCCGGGCCGCGCGTCCGCTGCCGCCCAGAGCCTGCTGGCCCAGATGCTGACGGTGGAGGCTGCGGAGAGACCCAAGCTGGCCCAAGTCCAGCGGCACCCGTGGCTGAGCGTGGGCGGGCGGCCTCGCCCCGGCACTGCCAGCGAGCGCGACGCGGCCTACCCAGACCCCCTCACGGTGACGGTCATGCTGGACCTGGGTTACGGCCTCACGGACACCTGGACGTCCCTCATGGGCCGCAAGTTCGACGGAGCCATGGCCACCTACCTTTTGCTCAGGCACCAGCAAAACCAGGGGGCGGGCTTGGCGGTCCCGAGGAGGCCGAGGTCGTCCCTGTCCTCGGGCTCTCTCAGGGTCCCCGTGCCCCGCCAGAGGAGAGCCAGCGAGCCCGGCCTCCACTGCCAGCGCGTGGGGACTGAGGCGCAGCAGCGGCGTGAGGAGCAGAGGGCCGCCGGCAGAGGAGCCAGTCTGCCCGCCCTGGCCCTGCGCAGCCTGCAGGCCCGCGGCCGGGCTCCGGGCACGGCCCCGCCGCAGGACCTTGCCGCCCTGCCGCTGAGCCCCGGGTCTGGAGGCGGCAGGTCACAGGCGGAGGGCCCGAGGGTGCCCCAGGGGGCGTCGAGAGGCAAGTTCGCCAGCGCCAGAGCCTCGGACCCCGTCCCCACCCCGATCTCCGTCCCGGTCCCCACCGAGCAAGCCCAGGGCGGGACCGGGGGCTCCCCCGGGGAAGGCACCAGGACGGAGGGCCACAGGGCCCCTCAGGGGGCGTCAAGAGGCAAGCGCGCCACCCTCCCCACCCAGCAAGCCCGGGGCGGGACCAGGGCTTCTTCCCCGCAAGGCACCAAGACCCGGAGCCCCGCCACCAGGAGGATCCCTGACGGCCCCGCCCCGCCGGGGGAACTGGCGACCCTGCCGCCATGTTCTGGCTCCGGAGGCGGCAGGTCACGGGTAGAGGGCCGCAGGGCCCCCCGGGGGCTCCCGAGAGGCAAGCGCCACCTCCCCACCCAGACAGCCCAGGGTGGGACCAGGGCCTCCTCCCGGGAAGGCACCAGGACCTGGAGGCGGGCCACCAGGAGGATCCTCGCCTGCCTCGCACGGATGTGCTGCTGTTGCTGCCTGGAGGCCCCCAGGACGGAGTCCAGACGGGACAACCGGGTGGCTCCCACCACCACAGGACGTGGGGCACGCACGGGACCATCTCGCAAGAGAGTGGCTCCGGATTCCGGGGTCGGCTGAGGCCTGGGCGCGGCCAAGCAGGTGGGTCGCTGCAGCCCGATCCCGCCCCGGGGCCCTCTCTGATGTCCTTCCCCAGGCGCGGGCCCCTCTGGGTGGGCGCGGTCCAGCGGGGCGGGGGGTGACGTGCCCTCGCCAGCGCGCCACTCTCCCCTCAGGACGACGGCACGGGAGCCCACTGCTGGAGGCCGCTGCTGCGCAGAGCTGTGCAACCTGCAGGCGCCTCCTTGCCCTTGGTTCCAGCCCGGAGGGCGTCCCACACAGGACACCCGGACACCAGTGGACCCACCGCTCGCCCGGCCCGGGGCCGCAGGGAAAGCCTCAGAGACCTGTCCCCGGGATGCCTCCCCCTGGCGCGTTCCGAATAAATGCATTTCTCTTCCTCGTGGGTCTCATCACGGGGCTGCTCCCAACAAGAGCGCGGAGATTTCACCCGTCGCGACCCGCTCTCAGAGTCAGGCCTGGGCACCCATCCCTCGGTGCAGGGGGCGCTCCTGTGATCCCGGGAATGTCCCAAGGGAAGAGCGACTCCCGAGGCCTGTGGCTCGGGAAACCCAGGATCCCAAGCGCTCGGGAAGGTGCCAGGCTCGGAGCTGCCCGGGGCCCACGCATGCACAGCCTGTGGGACACCTCCTCACCCTGCTGGGCCCTGGTGAAGAGCGAGGAGGAGGAGGAAGGTGCCGGGGACAGGACGTGGCCTGAGACAGCATGCCCCCCGCTGACCTGCTTCCTCCCACTGGGCCCCCTCCCCCTGCCTCCACCGCTTCCCCCGACCCACTACATAGAGGCCCACTGAAGGCTCCGGCCCGTCGGGAGCCCGCAGCCACGGAGATCCAATCACCCGCACGAGGACCCCGCCTCTCCACACTGCTCCCCGGCGTGGACCGGGCCTCCCTTCAAGGCGGGAGGTGTGGGTGGACTCTGAAGAGGCAGACCAGAAGAGGAGAGCAGGCTTGGCTTACGAGGTGGACTGGGCGCAGGAGTTGGAGTCACGTGACTCCTTTCAGACCCTTTCTCTCCCACTGACCCTCTGATTTACCGTGGACGTGTCACCGAACTCTGAATGCCTCAGAGTTCTTGGTCACTCAAGAGGCCTTACTGAGTTCACACACTGTGCGCGTGTAGTTCTGCGTGCCTGCGTGCGTGAATGCGTGGGCGTGCGTGTCCTTGTGCTTAGCAGCAGGAGCCCACAAGCTCATGTGAGCTCCTGTCTACCTGCCCTGACCCTGCACAGCCTGCAGGTTCGTAGCCCAGATCCAGGCAGAGCCCTGGTGCAGGACCTTGCCGCCATCCCGCCAAGCCCTGGGTCTCTCTTCTATGCAGGGAAATACCAATTTTAAGTAGAATTTGACAGAAGTGCCCCCAGAGTCACAAGAGCTATAAACGGGATAGAATGAAAAATGCAACAGGGCCGGTGTGCAGGTAAGGCACAGAGCACTCGACTAGCAATTCCTTGGATCCAGCCTGAGCAACACACACAGGATGACCCTTCAAATAAAGGCGTCGGTGGGTTAAAATTTAAGGAGTTGAGAGCATTCCACGTGGGAACACTACAGACCTCCCAAATTCTGCTAAAGCAGAAAAGCAACAAGAAAGCTCCCAAAGATGATTTCATAAAGCAACTTCTAGCTTGGCAGGTGGTACACGACAATAATCTCAGTTACTGAGGAGGCCGAGGTAGGCGGAGTTTAAGTTCGAGTTCAGCCTGGGAAACTTAGACCCTGTCCAAAGTAAAAGGAAAAAGAAAAAGGGCTGGGCATGTAGCTCAGTGGTACAGTACCCTTGGTTCAATTCCCAGCATGCATCAACCAATCAGTCATTCATCAAATAAACCAACGAGGTTGGGAGCTTCTCTGAGTTCCAAGCTCAGAGCACTGTCCCTATTTGACCTGTGTAGCAGCTCCCAGGAAACTTCTCGCAAGGCTTGTCTGGAGCTGTCCTGACTTCAGGTTCACTCAGTGTGAACGGCTTCTTCCTCTAGGCTGTTTGTCAGAAACAATCAGTGGCAACCATTTAACGCTGAGACTCCCTTAGGCAGCGGTAACAGCCGAAGCAAAGAAGTGATCAAAAGCTTAAGAGGAAATGCCAGGATGCTTGAAGGCCACCCACGCGTGCAAGGCTGTGCACAGGCCCAACAAAGACCTACAACACCCTAATTCCTCACCTGTGCCTTTCTTGGGCTACGTGCAAGCAGGAAACGGAGGCTGAGGTCAACTGCGAAGGCCACCGGGGCGCTGCACTCACCCTCCCTCACACTCGGCGTCCTCAACAAAGGCCGGGAGACTCACTGGTTCAAGGCACTTAAAGAAACCTCCACTCTTCAGCTGACTGCCAAGTTAACCAAGCAGAAACTTCAGCGATCACACACAAAAAGAGCACAGGCTTTATAGAACTACTTCAGGAAAGTCTCTGAACAGGAAACTCAATAATGACAATAAGCAGCAAGAAACGGTACGTCCTGGAGGAAGAGGTACATTATGCTGAGTCAAAAGGGGCATTTCCTAACGCAGGTGTCCGAGCCACAAGACCCACCAACAGAACCAAGACCACCTATTACGCCCCATCCCTCTGCTGCGAGGACACAGAAATGCCAGCTGGTTTATTGCAGGGGTGATTTGAGGTCAGAGCAGTCACAGCACTTTGACCATCTGTAAGGTGTCACATAGTACATAAACTACTCATGAAGAAGCCAGTGCTAAGAGGGGTCCACCACATTTCAACCTGCCAAGGAAAGTCCAACTTTACCCTAAGCTAAAACCCACGACCGTCTATGTAGCAACCCAGTCATGCGCAGAATAGACACCAATTCAGAAACACGGCAGACAGTCGTCGTTTTCTGTCTCTTACCATCCTTGGCCCTTTCCAGCTGAGGCCATCTCTCCTTTACTCTTAGCCTATAGCTCCAGGAAGACACTGATGGATTCAGAGTGAGCAGGACTGGCAGCACGATTGATGCTGTCCCAGTACCCACCCCTGTCCCTCCTCATTAAGAGAATGTCAATTTCATTTAGGGTGGCAAAGTGATGATCATGAATAAATTATTTATGACAATTCTACTTTCTGCTCACCTAGGGTAGCTAAGGATGGCAAAGTGATCTAGTAAAATAAATAAGGTGACATCAAAGGACATCTCTCAGGACCTTTTTTTTTTTTTTTTTTTTTTCCATAATACCAGAGATTGAATGCAGGGTCTTGTGCCATGCGAGCACTCTACCACCAAGGTACATCTCCAGCTCCTTCTGGGGCACCTTTTTCTCTCCGTTAAAAAAAAAGGCAAGTGCCATCTCTCTCTCCCTTCTGCTTTGAACATAGGTATTATGGCAGGAACCAGGCAGCCATCAACACTGAGGATGAAGACCGAGAGAGCTGAGTGCAGTGGTGCAAGCCTGTGATCCCCATGGCTCCGGAGGCTGAGGCAGGAAGATCACGAGTTCAAAACCAGCCTCAGCAAAAGTGAGGTGCTAAGCAACTCAGTGACACCCTCTTTCTAAATAAAATTCAAAATAGGGCTGGGCATATGGCTCAGTGGATGAGTCCCCCTAAGTTTATTCCCACCCTTCAAATAAATCAAAAGAATTGCAAGCATGTTGAACCCACCAGACTGCCATCTACTATCAGATTTCTTATCATGGAAAAGAAACTACTCTTTATTAAAACACTGTTACATGAATTTTCTTCTTGTAGCCAAAGCGTTCTTAACTGAATGGACAAATGACTCAATCGGAGCCAAAAAGACACAAGACTACTTCTAGGCACACTGGGACAAGGCCTCGACCTTTCCTGCTGGACAAGAACGAGGCAGGAAGCACCCTGGAGAGCAGCTGCAGGCACCTCATAACCAGGCATGAGCCCGCATGTGGCCAGATGACCAGGACCAAGAGAAAACAACACTGAGCAGGAATGCCACCAGGCTTTTACACCAGCCCTACCTGAAGGTGGACTAAACGTGAGCCGGTCCTTCTGCTTAAGCCAGTCTGGTTTCCTCAATTGCAATTAACTGAGCCCTAACACAAATAAAGTGCCGCTTCCTCGGGGGCAGCCAAGTAGCCCCACACACACACTACACTTTTCTGTTTCTCACAAGCTCAGGCCTGGGATCGGCACTGAGTAAAAGGTTAAAAACAAGGAAAGTGGGCTCACTTACCTTCTTCTTCATTCTTCTGCTCAACTTTCATCTTCTTTACCAGTAATTCCTTCTCTTTTCATTTCTGGCTACAAATGAAAAGCAGACATGCAGATTCCTTAAGTATCTTATTGCATATTTTAGAAAATAAATACCTATTTATGGCTCTTTTAAAACCTCAGCAACTTAGCAAGGCCCTAGGGGATTCAGTAAGACCCTGGCTCTAAATAAAATATAAAAAAGGGCTGGTGATGTGGTTGAGTGGTTGAGTGCCCCTGGGTTCAATCCTGGTACTGACAAAGAAACGAGGAAACAAACAAACAAATAAAAGGTATAATCTCTTGTGGTTTTGCCAATCCAACATTATTAAGTTGCTTTCATGATGAGTCAGGATCAAATCCTGGGAAGTCCTGAGGGGATTAAAGCACTCTCAGAAATACTGGAGATGCATTTTCATGCCAAGATGTCTATGGACTGTTTTGAAAATCCCGCTCAGCTCCCTACAAGTCAGGGGACTGTTTATTTAGAACATACAAACAATCCTGCAAACACACACAGAGCCTGCACAACCACGCAGGTGCCTGAGGAGGTCAGACTTTCATGGAAGGAACAAGCTGAACGGAAAGCTGAGTTACACCACTTTCATGAAACCAGTGCTAAAATGCAGGACTGAAGGAGGCAAAGGCATCCATGTGCTCACACAGGTCCTGCTTTCTAGTCTGTGGGAATCTGTAAAAGCAGCGGGGCACCATGGGCCCAGGTGGAAGGAAGCCACTCCTTTACAGGGAGGCTCTGCCTTAGTGCAGTCACACCCACCACTCTGCAGGTCACACAGAAGTTTGTCAGTTTTTTTGAGAGAGCTCTGGCTATGCTCCCCAGGCTGCTCTCGAACTACAGGGCTCAGGGGATCCCCCTCCATTTCTTCAGTGGCTGGTGAACCAGCCCAACACACTACACTTTAATGCTTCTGGGGAGCTCAGCCCTGGCATCAGACCCAGAGAAAGGTTACCATCAAGGAGAGAGGGCAGGAGCCGCCCAGCAGCTGGCACACAGGTGCACACCACCACAGCTGGCCACACAAGCGAAACTTTGAGTACAGGGACTCGCTCGTTCATCAATCAGCCACTTTCAGACTTCCAGGTCAGACACGACGTGCTTACCGCTTTCTCGACGCTTCGCAGCCTGCTCCTCTGCAGCAACTTCATTCTTTTCCAGTCTCTTCTGAAACTCTGCATCCCATTTTTGCTACAAAAAACCCACATCATTTAGACACACTCTGAACTGGGAGGTTTCACTTGGGCTGGGTGTGAGAGTTCTAGAGGTCAGGCCATCGGGGTTACTAAATGTGCTCTTCAGGTCTCCAGGGTCACGTTAACTTTACAAGGTTGCCCCCGTAGCCAGGCGCAGTGGCACACACCAGGAGGCTGAGGCAGGAGGGTCACAAGTTCCAGGTCAGCCTCAGCAACTGACTGAGAACTAAGGAATGTAGGAAGACTCTGTCCCAAAATAAAAAATAAAAAAGTTTGGGGATGGAGTTCCATGATAAAATGTCTTGGATTCAATCCTCATTTAAAAAAAAAAAAAAGTTGCCCCAGGAAGGGCAGGTAACTGATACACGGCTCTCTTACGGTGAGGTAACTCCTCCGGTTCTCTATCACAATACTCATGCGCAACAAAATATGAAAGAGAACACTTGAGGAGTACAAGATAGCTCCTTGAGGACAGAAGCAGTGATGACTGTCTGCTTGGTCAGCACCTTGCCCACTGACCAGAGAACAGCCCGATGATGGCTACAAGGTTAGATCTATGGAATTTTCAAGTCCTAACCCTGGAGACAGTTCTTAAATGACTGATCTGAGCAGCATCACCTGCTACTGAACGCACACACACAGTACAAATGTCCATCATGTATTTTTCTTCCCAGCTTTGTTTCTAAGACTCTATTTATTCATCTGTAAAAGAAGAGAAATTATAATTCCTCTCGGCTAGCACTGGTAGGAAGAATCATGAGAACAGTCAGAGAAAAGCACCAGATAACTACAAGCACGTCCACCAATACAAAGTGCCACCTTCCATTTCTTATACTCATTGCCTAAAAGGTTGAGGAGGCAAAGGAGGAACCAGCACAGGAGGACGAGGTGCCTCAGCTGCTGCCTGCACTGCAGGCTGTGTGGATCTGCACAGGAGCACACTGAAACCAAGCAACAGAAGCTGAGATGGAAGGAAACGAGCCTCAAGACAGGACAGCTAGAACAAAAATGAGTGAATCTAAAAGCCACTGCATTTTTTTTTTTTTTGGCTTTGGTCCAGTTTTTATTGAGATATCATTACACAGCCTTGGTTCAATTGTTCGCCACACACCAAACTCGATCTCCAGCCTCTCTCCTTCTCCAGGCTCTGGCTGACTTAAAGTTCCAACCCTCTAACTATATGATTGGTCTGTATGGTGACGCGTCCCCATTCTGAGTCATCTCATCTTTCAGCATAAAATCATCCAAGGGGCTCATGAATACCAAAGACACTCTTTTGATATATGCTCCTAAACTTTCACTGGGGTTAAGTCCCTAAATACCTATCATAAGGTGAACATATCCTACATCAAAAATGCATTTAATTGGCCCAACCTGCTAAGTATCATAGCTTACCAGTACACTACACTGCAGATATTAGTTATGTATCTTCATGATCACATGGACACCTGGGAGTTGGGGCTTGTTGCCACTGTGCAGCACCCCAAAGGAGTACTATGCCACGTATCAGTGGGATAGGAAAAGATCAAACTTCAAAACTGGAAGTATGCCTTCCACTGAATGCATACACCTTTTGCACCAGTATAAAGTCAGAAGTTCCTAAGTCACATTATCATGAGTCAGGGACCATACGTACTTCAGAAATTCCAAAGGTTTAGCATTCTCATGAACCAGGGATAAATGTCCATCTCTGCCCTCACACTACAGCCTTGTAGGAAGCTGGATTCCAGGACTCCATTCTCTCTGACCTCTGACTCCAGGTTCACCAAACTGAGAGTCCATCAGCTCTAGGCACCCCAGGTCCGCCCGCGGTGTGTCACACATCCAGAGACTGAACAAGTCCTTTACAAAGGCAAAACCTGTCCTCATCAGTCCTGCCTCCGACTTCCAGGGCCCTACTGGAGATTCTACCCATCCCAGGAGTGCGCCTCTCCTTTCTCCTGAAGAGTCAAGCTCCACGGTGTTTAAACCATGACAATTCCGGAGGAAGCCATGTGCCTGATGAAGGGAATCTCCTTGGCCTGGAGGACCAAGGACCAGAAGGGAAGACCAGGCTGCTCTGCAGCAGACCAGACTCAACCACGGCAGGAGTATCAGTGTGAGTGTGAGCAAAAGGGTTAGTGTGCCAGATCACAGCCTCTTCGGCTCCAGAATGCAGTGCTTCCAATAAATCCACCTGGCAACCACTGATCTCTGTTGTCTGTATGTAGCGCAGGCTTGGGAAGACGGACATACAAGAGAGAAAAGGGTTAAATGGACGCACAGGTAGTGCATCCATTCTTCCCATTTCAGCTGAGCAAACTTTGTCTTCCTTATTTTGAGTCATTCTCTCCCATACACTCAGTCCAGCCACAAGACTCTCTTCTGCCTCTCCCAGACAAACTGTGGGTGAGTCCTGGGCCTTGGCTGGAATGTCAGAGGTCTGAGGCAGCGATTTCCAAACCCCTACAATGGGTTCATTGCCCTTCTTGGCTCTGGTGAAGCACTCTCTACCTTCCCCCGCCAGTCTGTTCCATTGATTGTAATGATCTATCCCAGCTGCTTTTGACTAGCGCAGCTGTACCACAGATGAGGGTTCTTGGAGGGTGGAGACGGCCTGTATTCCTTAACACTACACCCTATGTTCATCACAGTGCCTGGCATGGAGTAGACACTCAGTGCATAGATGTTGATTGAATGTCTGGGACTGGGGAATACGTGAGCCAATCACACCTCTCCCCAGGAGACGTCGGGATTGAGGAGATATGAGGCGGCACTGGAAGCAGAGGAGGAGTGAGTGGAGGCGGGTTCCGGGGAGGAGGAATCAGGAGGCTCCAGGTGGGGGGAGCCAAGCCCCTGAATTATGAGTGAACTATGCACAGAGCTCTGGTTACTGAAAAAGCCTGAGTACTCGCTTGTCTCTTTATTATTTAAACTTTAGAGCCTATCTTTTGCTGCCTGAAGTAAATATCTTTGCATTTTTTGGATGTCAAGTGTGTGAAACATTTTCCTGTATCTTCTCTGGATCTTTATACTAAAACTTCAGACTAATTTATGGTACTTAGGACCACAACCTGCTCTACTTCCCCCCACCTCCCCACAACATCATTTAAAAATAAAAATGCTTCCCATGGTTTCTATACACAGAAAGTTATTTCTGACAGTGGCAAACCTATTGCAGGGAGTCGGGATATCCCTGACAAGCTATGCGAAACTTCCCGCTAGGACTGAGAACATCACCACCAGAATACAGCAGGCCCTAACGAGTTTTGTGTTGATGTTGTAGTTCCTTAATTCTGAGGTCCTCGACCCCCTTTGGTACACGTACGCGTCATGAACATTTGTGCATTTAGATGATTCTCATGTCTTCCTAAAAGATACAGTCTGGGTTCTGTTTGTCTCAAGTTTGCAAACAATGTGGTTCACTGCTTCCTTTTCTGCTATGGCCCCTCTCTGCTCGTAGCAAATGCACACAACAGAACATGCTGCCTTTCTTTCCTTGACTAAGACAGTGGCTTCCTTACTCTGAAATACTCGCAAATGTGAGTGAGGGCTGGGGATGCGGTCAGTGCAGTCAATGGTAGGAGAGCATTTGTGTGACGTGTGCAACTCTCTGGGTCCTTTTCTTCATATTTTTTGTTCCTCCTTCCCTGAGACTAGGTATCACTAAGTTGCCTAGGTTGTCCTCAAATGCCTGAGTTCAAGGGATCCTCCTGCCCCAGTCTCCCAAATAGTGGGATTACAGGTGCACACCACTGAGCCTGGTTTTTACAGTATAATTTCTTAAACAATTCTCAAATTCTGAAAAAAAAAAATCAATCATTTGACCTCTGTCATGAAGAAATGCCAGCCCTAAACATTAGAAAACCCAGCTGTTCAATGAAGGTGACAAGTTGAATGCACACACCTATTCACACAAAACAGCTACTGCACACAGACGTTCAGCTGAGAACTAGAGAATTAACAGCTCCAGTGGTATGGGAGATCCTGCTTGCCATTCCATTCCATGGCTAAAGGCCTAGAGGGGAGAGGGGACTCTGCAGTGCCCTTCCACACACCTGGAAGACTCTATGCCTCACTCCTGTCCTAGGGTGGGCATCTTGCTGGGCCAAGTCTGATCTACCAGTCACCTGGACTCTGCTTTCCATGCTGACTCTGGAAGGCAGACCCCAGGCAAACCACCACCAGCTGTATCTACACTTCTTCAAACATTTACCCCTAAAGGCTGTAAATGCACATCACCCCACTGCTGGAGGCTCCAGCCTCCTGGCTCACTGACCTTCTCAGCCATGGCATCCATGTAGTCTTCTCACTGGTACTCTGCCGTGCAGATGCCTGTACACGTGGAACTTTCCACTGCCAGCCCCAGCACTTGAACCTACAACCATAATGATCCAGAGTTCTAGAAGAAATCCAGTTACCAACACAGGCCACTCTTAACCAAAAGGGACAAAAGTAAAAACTGGAAATAATGGAAGGTACCATGCCTACCTTTTTTCCACTTACATCCCAGAGCAAATAGAGGATCTGGCACATTAGAGGCATCGTTAAATGTGTGAATGTTACACTGTTAAATCACTGAACATTCCACTCTACTGTAGCATTAAAAGGAAGAACGACTGTGGTTTAAAGACCAATTCCACAAGAGAACCGTGATGTCCACAGTCCTCCATTATTTCACATTTAGCTGCTTGACTTATTGCAAGGTGGAAAAGTATCCACGATATACTAAGTAAAAAGATGCAGATTACAGAAATAGTTTGTGCAGAACAACTGTATTGGCATGGGGCAGGGTACTGGGGATTGAACTCAGAGGCACTCAACCGCTGAGCCACATCCCCAGCACTATTTTGTACTTTATTTAGAGACAGGGTCTCACTGAATTGCTTAGCACCTTACTTTTGCTGAGGCTGGCTTTGAACTCCCAATCTTGCATACTGCCTCAAGCCGCTCGAATTGTACGTGTGTGCCACTGTGCCCAGCAAACAACTGTATGCTTAGAAAAGCATTTTTTTTCACAGGAGTGATTTTGAGTATAAAGAGGATTGGAAAGCTTTATCGAAATGCTTCAAGCACAATTATGGTCACTCTAAATGCTTTTTATATCTCTATGTATTGTTTCTAATTACAATTAGCATGTTAATTTATAATCCAACAAAATAAAAACATTTTCATTTAGGAAAAAAAAGCAATGTGATATTAGAAAATAACAGAAGAAAGTTGTCTAGTGAAAAACCATAAGCAACTATACCCCACCACTGGAAGAACAAAACACTGGACTACTGAACAGTTTTTTTGCCTATCAAAAGTCGAACAAATACCAACCTCCAGAGACAGAGAGAAAGAGACACACACAGACACACACACACACACATCTACCTTTCAAATTTTTATTTATACACACAGACAAAAAACATTACCCATTACATCTCGGACAAATTCTGGGGGAGGTCGAGGTGCCCATTCACTCATTTTTTCCGGAATTGGAACTGCCTTGTCCTGCAATATTTAAAGAAGAAAACATCTGTTAAGTATAAACCTGCTGCCAAATGTCCATCTCTTAGAACCAAAGACTAGCAAAGAGGGCGGGTTTTGTTACTCGGACTCCGAGCTGATTTTATGTTCTTCCCTTTACTTCATCCGGTATACTCTGGAATATAACCTCCACAGCCTTCCCAGGGCTACACTTTCCAGGGCAGAACTTAGAAACCTCCAACTGCAGGACCCCTGAAGGAGGAGAACCAAGCTCTGCTGGTCAAAGGTCTAGAAAACAGACCGTCACCCAACTGTTTCTATCATCTCGAGAAGTGCGGCCTGGACGGTGCGCGAGGAACGGAGTGACCTGTCCAAGCGTCTGGGCTGCTTCCTCTCTAACGGTGGCTGCTCCTTAGAAGAAATAAACCCTTTTGCTAACTCGCAGCTTCCACCTTTTCGGTCTAGCGCTTTTGCCATGGCAAAGTAAGACGAAAGGGTGAAGCCCTCCGCAGCGCCTTTAGGCCGGTCTCCAACACAAGGACACACGGAAGCTCGCTGTCTCCGGGGCAGCCACCCCTTCCCAGGACTGCTCCCGGGTTGGGGTGCCCAGGTCCTCAGGCTGGGGGCGGGGAATGGGGCGGCGGAGCGGAGAGGGGTGCGCTTCGGCCGCGCCGCGGAGCCCGCGCTTCCTCTCACCGGGTTCTTCATGAGCCGCTCCAGCTTCAGCTTCTGCTCCTCCGCCGCATTCTTGGGGATAACGAGCGCCTGCGGTTCTTTCTTGGGCCCCGGCGGCCGCACAGACCACGCGGCCGAACTCGCCATTGAATCGCTCCCAGGCCCCAGACAGCCAAGATAGCGGCGGCGCGCGCTCGTGACGACACGCCGGGGCGCACGCGCAGACTCCGCGCGGGGGCGTGGTCAGGGCCGGGGCGGAGTCGCAGAGCGGAAGCGGCCTGCTGAATATTCATGAGGCCGAGGCCCGGCTGGTTGATTTTGATCAAAGCGGTTTGATTCCACTTCCTGTTTCTGAACAAATCATCGCAGCCGGTCACCCGGGTCTCTGCCGGAGAGGTGGCCTCTCGCGCCCGAGTCGCCCGGCCCGCTTCGCGGTGGTCGAGGTCGCGCAGCGCTGCAGAGGGCTCTCCGCACCTGCTCCCGCCGCGCTCCCCTCGCCTCTGGGCTGTGTCCCTGCGGGTCCTTGGGTCCCCGCCCTCTCATTTGCGACAACCTCCATTTATATAAGACGGTGCAAACATGTCACCGAGCTTCCTCAAAACTGGGGGTCGGATCTCCTCTGTCCCCTGGGAATTACTCAGCCGAGCGATTGAGCCTGTTTCACCAGGAAGAGAAAAGCCGCCCCTGCAATCTGGGAGCCGGCCAGCGTTCACAGCCAGGGCCTGCTGCTGTCCTCTTGAACGTCCACAATTTCACAGAACACCCACATGGCACAGGCCTTTCTGTGACTGTGATGGAGCAGGACACAGACTGCTCCACAGTCACGTTCAAACTCATGAAAACAAGAATATTGCTCCCACCAGAAAGAGATCACACGTCTTCCACTCCCGGGTAACGTGGGTAACTGCGGCTTGCTACCTGGAGCTACCCTTCATTTCTTCCTTTCTTTTTTATATATGAAAACAAATTTTTATTTATTTATTTATTTTTTGTTACTGGGAATTGAGCCAAGGGGCACTTTATCACAGAGTAACATCGCCAACCCTTTTTATATTTTGAGACAGGGTCTCACTAAAGTGTTGAGGCTGGCCTGGAACTTGTGATCTTCCTGCTTCAGCCTCCCTGTCTCTGGGCCTAGACGCATGTGCCACCATGCCTGGCTATCAGTCATGTTCTTGTATCGATTTGACTGGGCCATGAAGTCCCTGAATATTTGGTCAAACATGATTCTGGTTGTGTCTGTCAGTGTGTTTCTGGAATATATTAATATTTAAATTGATAGACTGAGTATAGCCTAATACATGGCCCTTATCCAATCACTGGAAGCGCTGAATGGAACAAAAAAGCCATCCCTCCTCCAATAAGACGGAATTCTTGCTTGATGGCTTCTGTACTAGGATCCAGTATTAGCCATTTCCCCTCCAGATTTCAGACTGGGAGGAAACATTGGTTCTTCCGGGTCTTGGCCTTGCATCTGGGACCAGAACTACATCATCAACTCTGGTGGCTCTCCAGCTTCCCGACTCACCCTTCAGATGTAGGACTTATCAGTCTTCATGATGCCATGAGCCAGCTCCTTATAATAAATACATTCCCTTGGTTGTTTCTCTGGAGAACTCTAATATAAATATTTATTAAGATAGCTAATCATAGATTTGTGCACACTTCCTGACAGCATCTAAACCAGAACAACAGCATATGTTCACAAGTCACCTGACACAAACCCAAATCCTATCACAAGTCCTGTCAATAGCCTCTGCCTGGGATAGGTATGGTCTTCCCTCCTGTAACAAGCCAGACCCCCAGTGTGTTCAGGTACAGATGTGTTCCTGGTCGTCTTGACATCTTTCCTTTTCTGGTTTGCCATTTGATACCCTCCTTAGAGAAGATGCTGCTCTTGTTTGTTACTGTATCCCTGTGTCTGGGGCAAGGCCCAGCCCAGGAAGCCACTGTAAACATTTACTGGATGAACACAGCATCTTTGGGACAGGAACCTCAATCCTACTGCTGTCTGCGCAGCCCAGAACACCTTTCTCACTGGCTCCCCAGGAGGATGGACAGGTGGACAAGGGGAAGGTGCTGCATTAGTTCTCTAAAGGCCACCAGGCGGGTTTCTCAGGATGAGGGGAATTCAGGGAAGTTCTCGAGTAGCCTTGGTCTGTCACTGGAAGCTGGAGAGGGCTTAGCCTGGGTGGGGACATGCACACAAATTCCTCCTGTATTAAACACCCTAAAAGTGGTACCTCACTTTTCTCTAAGGACCCCACAAAACAGACTTTACTTGGAGAGTCTTTTCCTCCCTGAAGAACTGCCACTTAGGGCGTTCTGCACCTGGCCAAATTGTCACCTACTGGTTGGGCACACTGGTACACACCTGTAAGGCCAGCCACCCGGGACACTGAGGCAGAAGAATCACAAGTTCAAGGCCAGCCAGGGTAACGTAGTGAGACTGTGTTTGAAAATAAAAATTAATAAGGACCAAGGATGTAGCTCAGTGATAAAATGCCCCTGGGTTCAATTCCCAGTGCCGAAAAAAAATAATAATAAAAGAAAAGAAGGAAGGAAAAAAGCTACCTCCTCCACCAAGCCTTTTCCAATTGCTCCTATCATTACTTTCAGGCAGTACGTTGCTCCCTTCTTGGGGCTCCCTCTCCCCTGGGCCCGGATGGTTGGCATGGTAGTTGCCATAGGATGTCCTCAACATCTGCCTTCCCCTAACCCTGAACAGAGGCTGGGCCAGAAGCGCAGCATCTAAGCCTAGCCTGCCACAGAGCAGATGCTTGCAGAATGCTCGGGGAATAGAGGAATGGAAACATTAAGTGAACAGTGAATGAATGTGTCAACTCAATGACCAAATGACGGAAGACAGAAGGAACAGGGAGATTCAGGGAGTGTGAGAAAAGTGAAGGGAGCCAGGCCGGCCGTGCACGCCTGCAATCCCAGCAACGTGGGAGGCTGAGGCAGGAGGATTGAGAGCTCACAGCCAGGCTTAGTGAGGCCGTAAGCAACGCAGCAGGTAACTGTCTATAAATAAAATATTAAAAAGGGCTGGGGATGTGGCTCAGTGGTTAAGTGCCCCTGGGTTCGATCCCTTGTATATCACTCCCCCCCAAAACAGAGCAACTAGACATTCGATAAATAAGTGGACACCTGGTGAATGACAACGGGAGACAGTGGAGCAGCACAGAGTTACAGAGGTGGCACCCGAGGCAGCATCTGACCTGCTGGCACCTGACTCCATGGCAGCCCCACCTCCGGGTCAGGCACAGATGGGGCGTGGCAGACGGTGAGCAGATGGAAGTTAAGCCAGTGGGTGGCATGAACCAATGCACCAGGGGGCAGAGAGCGAAGGCCTGTGGTGGTGAGGGCTGGTAATGACCTTCATGTCCATGTCTGTCCAAGTCTCTGACGTTCTTTTCATTGTTATCATACAGATGAGGATGAAGGGGAAGTGGCCCAGGCTCAAATAAAGTCAATTCTGGGTCTCTGGTGACCTGAGTGATTAAGGGACTCATGGACAGATAGGAAAAGCCCTGGTGGGGACTAGGCACCCCTACAACTGAAAGCAGATTTGGGATTCTGCTCCTAGGGATTGCAGGATACCTGCCTCTCCCTCACCTCTGAAGTCCCCAGTCTCAGACCCCATGTGCCATCCCACCCGCCACCAGGGGGCAGCGAAGCCCCACCCTGGCCCACTATGCCCTCATGTCCAGTCACTGACAGAGACCCAGAACCAGGTGCCTAGGAAGCAAGGCCTAACATCCAGTGAAGACACTGTGCTTTGGGGTTTGGGAGTCCTGGTGCCAATTTTGGCATCACCTATCCTGAGCTTGCAACTTAAGATTTCCAAGGCGGTCTCCTTACCTGCCAGGTGGGCACCAGCAAATCTACCCAAGAGACTGGCTCGTACATGAAGTGATGTATGGACACACTGTCCACACAGCACCTGACACCCAGCGGGGTGGATACCTGTCCCGGTTGGTCCCAGGACTGAGGGGTCTCCAAGGATTTGGGACTTCCAGTGTCAAAACCAAGAGTCTCAGACCAACGGACACAGTCGGTCACCCCAAAGGTCCATCCTGTCTCAGTTCTTTACTTCAACAGTAAAGCTGAAACAGTACAACTTCCTACAAACAATCTAGAATTTGAGGTCTTACCAAATTAGTGAGTCTGTGGCCTCTGTACAACTGTGCTGCTGTGAATGACAAGAAAACAGGTCCATGAACAGAGATGAAAACAAGGAGGGAGGTGGGGCTGTCGTCGGTGGTAGAGCTCATGCTTAGCACGCGGGAGGCCCTGGGCTCCAGCCCCAGACCCCTGGAGAGCAAAAAGAAGAAAAAAATTGTAAAACAAAACAAAGATAGAATAACCCACTTCAGAAAGGAGCTTGTCACTCTCCTATGCAGGGAAACATGTGCTTAGCAAGCCAGAAGCCTCACTCCTGCGCGATGACTTCCACAAGTGAAAATCGATGTCCCCACTGAGTGAGGCGCACGTGAAAATGTACAGCAGCTTGATTCCTCATTGCACCCTCCTGGCTGCAACCCAACTGTCCATCAAAGAGTGATTTATCCACACAACAAAATATCCCTCATCACTAAAAGGACTAACCTGCTAATACTTGCATCAACGTGGAAGGATCTTGAGAGTATTGGGCTTGCCTGGTGTGGTGGGGCATGCCAGCGCTGCCAGCAACTGGGGAGGCTGAGGTAGGAGGATCACAGGTTCAAGGCCACGTCAGCAATTTAGGGAGGCCCTCAGCAACTTAACCAGACCCTGTCTCCAAACAAAAGGGCTGGGGATGTGACTTGGTGGTGAAGTGCCCTGAGGTTCAATCCACAGTGCACTTCATAAGCACACCAGGTCTGAAAGTGCACAACCCGAACGATTCTATTGACTCGCCATTCTGAAAAAGCCAAACAAAAACAGATCAGAAGTTGTCAGAGACCAAGGGTAGGTAACAGGAGGAGCAGAGGGACTGAGGGAATGTTGTTGCACTATGGCGATGTTCTCTACCTGGGTAGTGGAGATGGCATTGTGACCGTACCCATGTGTCAAACTCCTGCAGCATTTACTTACAAAGGGTGACTTAATTGTATACAAGTCCCGCCTCAATAACCTAATGTAATCAACAATGGCCAACTAGTTGGGGGCAGGGGAGCTGGCCTATTCCTGTTTGGGTGTTTTGGGGGAGCAGTGCCGATCTTCAGCCTACAGTATCCACCCCAGGCAGCCCTGTAAATTTTCCCTGCCCCACAGAGGACCAAGGATAGGGGCAGTAGGTTTTGCAAAGCCCACAGGCCGATGCGGATGAAGGCTCACACTTAGACCTCTGGACCCCACATGCCCACAGAGTTCCGGCTGCTCTGCTGGCAAGGCCCTCTCTTAAGCGGGGCTGCAATCATAGCAGGTGCGCGGGCCTGCAGCTGGCATGATCTCCACCCACCACAGCTCCCAGTCTGGATCACTAAAATGCCTTCCTGTCCTTGAACTGGAATCCCCTGGTCTGCCTGTTGAAGGACCCAGCAGAATTAGTGCTGAATGCATCGCTTTTCTGTTGCTAAGGACAACAGAAAACGCACTTTTAAAAGTGCGTTTATTTATTTATTTATTTATTTATTTATTTGGTGCTGAGAATCAACCCAGTGTCTCACACGTGCTAGGCAAGTGCTCGACCACTGAGCCACAGCCCCAGATCCGATGGGATGATTTTTAAAGGAAAGACGTTGATTTGGGCTCAGGGTTCTGGACATCCTGGGTCAAGGGCCGCATCTGATGATGACCTTGCTCGCAGAGTCCCCAGGAACTGCAGGGCATCGCAAGGTGAGAGACAGGCAGTGGGCCCGGGTGCCTCTGTGGTCCCTCTCCTTTGTTAGAGCCACCAGGATTCACTCATGGGGACTCTACCACGATGACCTCATCTACCTTTGTCACCTCCCAAGGCCCACTCTGAACACCATAGTGGATTGAGTTTCCACCCTTTCCATGTCTCATCACCGTGGGGACTAAGCTCCTGCATGAGTTTTGTGGGGGGCCAACCACATTCCCACCATCCCCAGGTGCATCCCTGTCTGGGCTAGCCCATGACTGCTCTCAGCCCTTGACCCCACTGGTCCCACCTGTGACCCACATACCTTGCATGACCTCCCGTGAATATGTGGACCACCCACAGATCCTCTGCTGAGCTCCACACGCAGGGGGAGGCCGTATTCAAAATGCCCCCATACTGTGAAAATTAGTCCCTACCCTGTGGAGTGCTTTCCATGTGCCAGGGTCTTGGTAAGTCGACTTCTGAGCCTGATCTCACTGGATTCTCTCAAGAACCTCAGGCAATAGATTCTACTACTAACTTTTTTTTTTTCAGGACTGAGACTTGAACCCAGGGCCTCAGGCATGCCAGGCAAGTGTTCTACCACGGAGCTGCACCCCTGGCCCCTACTCTCCTGATTTCAATGCTAATTGCTACCTTGCTTTTAATATTTCAATATTTTTTTTACCAAACACCAACCCCCAAACTCCAGTTTCAGTTTTGGAACTCCACATCCTTAGCATCAATCAGAATGTATTTTCTATTCTGTGGCTTTCCATTTACTCCCTTGCTCGCATCTTCTGTCAGAAAGCTCTTCATTCGAATGTAATCAAACACCCCTGTTTCCTCCATTGAGGGATTCTTGGGTCCTATTTTAAAAAAACATTCCGTACCCCAAGGTTGTAAAGAAACTCTTTTACATTATTTTTAGATGCTTTCTTGTCTTGCCTTTCGCATTTAGATGTACAATCCACTTGAAATTATCTTTTGGGTTTGGCTTGGAAGCCTAATTTCACTTTTTCCGTATTGATGACTAAATTTCCCAGAACAGCTTACTGAAGAAACTGGTTTCCTCAGTGTGCTGGTGCTTCATTTCAACTCTCAGCACAATTGTATTCTGGCCGTTGCCATGAGCAACAGCTGAGGCAGGTGTGGACCAACTCTCAGGTGCACTCAGCAGCTCTTGGTTTGTGCCCTGGGGCCCACTTGGTACAGATCTGCAATCTGCAGGGGAGTTATTGTTGCTTGTGGCAATGCCTAACTAATGGGGACCGGGCTTGGTGGCTCATTGTGTTTCTCTTCCTTCTCTCTCTTCATCTTCCTAGTCTCCTACTTTCCATCCCTTTGAGATCACTGCCCTAAATAAATGACTTGCACTTCTGGACATGGGTCGTGGAGGTGGCTCAAGAGAGCAGCCCTCCAGGATGGGATCAGGAAATCGAATTCTGTACTGGTCAAGCTACAACAAAGACCCGCTGCGGGGGAGTAAGTGGGATGTGATAAGGCTGGCCTGGGGCAAAGTCATGATGACGACTGACTGCTCCCTGCTGTGAGATGTAGATAGAACACAAAGCAGCGCTGGTTTAGCGACCAGTCCTAGAAAGACCTGGGAGCAATGCAGAGTGTAAGGATCCTGCTCTTGGGTGCTTTCTGTTACCTACTTAGAGGGCTTGAAAGGAGAAAATGCAGGCTCGGGTTAAGCACCCACCAACTCCAGGCAGGCTACAAGTCGGAGCATCTCCAAGGCAACAGTCACTGCCAAGGGGAAGACTATCACCAGGTAGACAAGATGGCTGGTCTACCAGGTCATGAACCTCCGTCCTCAGCCATTCCAGGGATGGCACGACTGGTCCACGAGAGAGGGAGACGCGCGGGCTGGAGGCTATGTCTGGGCTTCCTGCCACCATGCTGCTGTGTTTATTGCAACTGCTAAATGCCAGGACACATGGCCCTTGACAGAGCACTAGACTCTGAGGAGCCCCGTCGGCCTCTTGGTGGCCAGCGGATTACCTTGGCGCCCTCTCGTCCTAAAGGCAGCCTGGGTTGTCTTCCTGGAACTGATATCCCGTCAGATGGGTTTGCCTTTCCTACCTCACCTCGGCCAGCGCCATCACTCAAGGGCTTCAGAAGGCAGCTGATCTGCTGTCGGGGATCCCGCACATCATCTCTCAGGCCAGGGATCATTTCACGGCAACAGAGATGCAGGATGGTGACGGGAATATCCAGCACAAGGCCTGAAAGCCTCTGACCTCAAGAGCGTGGAGCGGACTTTCCAATTCTGAGATGAGACGTCCGCTGGAAGCACCCCCGAGGGGCTGGAGCGACGTCCTCCAGGATGAGGAACGTGCTCGGCACCTACTGCAGAAGCATCGCGCCCCTCGCCCTGGCTGGAATTCACAGCTCGGGAAACACAGGCTGAAGTCGGAGGGGCCCTGCTTACCACCGCCCCGGCCATCCTCTTGGGAAACCTGTGCTTCTCATTCCTTGAAACTTAGGCTCATTTGGATCGGAAATTCTGATTCCTGGTTTGGGGAAATACCCTGGAGGACCCGCGAGGGAGCCACTGAATGGAACACACTCATTTTGAGATCTTCACAAATGGGGAACAGCAGCCCAAGAAATGGGTGGGAATAAACGATCCTGATGGTCACCGGGAGCTAGGTGACTGCTGCTACGTGAAGGAGTAGGTCTGCCTTTATTGGGCACCATTTCTTGATGATTCACATCCAGTGATGATTGGAAATGGATAAACACAACCACTATGACCTTACGAAGGTAAAGAATTTCAGAGAGTTGACTTTTTAGGGATGGAAGGTGAGGTCACACCACTGTGTCAAGGTTCAGGCCATGGATGAGGGAAATGTAGAATGCAAGGCAGGGAGGGGCTGGTGGATATGATCTATGGTCCGGGGTCAGTTAAAGCAGTGAGGACCGCAGGTTGTCTCATGAACCCTTGTTCATGGAGTCTTTGGTGGGGACTGTGTCCAGGGGCAAATATGTGAGAATTTCCTACCTATTCCCCCTCACTTTTTATGCTTCTTCATTTCAGGCTTATTTGAATGTGGTCAGAGGATATGATCTGATTATTTCAATCCTTAGAAATATTTTAAGACTACTTTACAGTCTAGTATACAGTTTTTGTAAATGTTTCATGCATATTTGTTGGTTTTTTTGTTTTTGTGGTGCTGGGATTGAACCCAGGGCCTTGTGCTTGCAAGGCAAGCACTCTACCAACTGAGCTATCTCTCCAGCCCTGCATGTTCTTAATTGCTAAAGATGATGAATAGTTTTTCATGTATTGCTTGGCCATTTGTGTTTCTTCTTTTGAGAACTGTCTTTAGTTCTTTGACCCATTTATTGAGTGGGTGTTTGTGGGTGGTTTTTTTGTTTTGTTTTGCTTTTAGTGTTACGTTTTTTGAATTTTTAAATATGTCCCAGATATGAATCCTCTGTCAGAGGACTAGCTGACGAAGACCTTCTCCCATTCTGTGGGCTCTCTCTTCACACTCTTGTTTTCCTTTCTATGCAGAAACTTTCTAATTTGATACCTTCCAACTTCCTAAGCACTAAGGCCCTGAGTTCAATCCCCAGCACCGCAACAACAACAACAACAACAACAACAAGAAAATGCAAATCAAAACTACATGAAGATTTCTTCTCACTCCAGTTACATGTCAACTATCGAGGACACAAATAATAGGGCTGGGGATATAGCTCAGTAGGTAGAGTGCTTGCCTTGCATGTACAAGGCCCTGGGTTCAATGCCCAGCACCCCAAACCCCCAAAAATAATACAAATAATAATTAATGCTGCTGAGGATGTGGGGAAAAATGTACACTCATACACTCTTGGTGCTATTGCAAATTAGTACAACTGCTCTGGAAAACAGTATGCAGATTCCTCAAAAAACTAGGAATGGACTTGGGTGTGGTGGTCCATGCCTGTAATCCCAGCAACTCTGGAGGCTGAGGCAGGAGGATTGCAAATTTGAGGCCAGCTTCAGTAACTTAGTGAGAGCTTGACTTAAAATAAAAAATACAAAGGACTGTGCTGTGACTCAGTGGTTAAAGTACGTGGTTAAGTACACCTGGGTTCAGTCCCTGTATGAAAAACCCAAAAAACCTAGGAATGGAACCACCATACAACCCAACTATTCCACTGCTTATCCAAAAGAACTGAAAAACAGCATACTATAGTGATACAGTCACATCAGTGTTTATTGAAGCATAATTCACAATAGTCAAATTCTGGAAGTAACCCAGATGTTCATCGATAGATGAATAAATTAAGAGAACATGGTGTGTGTGTGTGTGTGTATGGAATTATATCACATAGAAGAATGAAATTACGGCATTTGCTGGTAAGTGGATGGAACTGGAGAATATTATGCTAAGTGAAATAAGCCAGACTGAGAAATTCAAGTATCAATATTTTCTCTCATATGTGGGAGTAGAGCAAATTAAGGGTAAAGAACTGGGAAGGGGGCTCAAATATAAGAATATAGGGAAGATCAGTGGGGAACAAGAAGGATAATGAGAGGGAGAGAGGAGGGATAGAAAAGAAGAGGAATGAGTAATGAATTTAACAATATCACATCATGTGCATACATAACTATATCCCTGGGAATTCCACCCTTATGTATATGTAGAAAGCACCAATCAAAAATAAATAAATAAATGAGCAAAAGGAAGATGCGTAGAGGAAGAAGAATAGGAAAATGGGTGGGAAAGCAGAGGATCCAGGACTGAAATGGATTAACCAAACTCCATGCGTGTACGATTTTGTCAAAATGAAGCCAACTAGGGCTGGGGATATGACTCAGTTGGTAGAGTGCCTGCCTCACAAGCACAAGGACCTTGGTTTAATCCCAGCATCATGAAAAAAACCAAAAAAAACAAAAACAAAAAAAAACACCAACTACTAGGTGTAACTATAATGCTGTAATTAAAAAGTTAGGTTGTTCAAACAATTCATATCCTGTTGTCTAACTATTGTATAATTTTTCATTGAAAAATGTGTGAAAACCTTACAGTTTTTGCATACAGCAATTTCTCCTTGTAGATCTGTCAATTTTTGCTTTAAGAATATTATTAGGTGCATGGGATTTTAGAGTCTGTTGTTCGTGCTGAATTTCCTCCATGAGATCTTGTCTCCTAGTGTGCCTGGTTACTTTTCTTTTCTTTTCTTTCTTTTTTGGCACAGGGGATTGAACCCAGGGGCATTCTACCACTGAGCTCCGTTCTCAGCTCTTTTTATTTTTATTTTGAAACAGGCTTTCACTAAGTTACCCAGACTGCTCTTGAACTTGCAATCATTCTGCCTTAGGCTAGCAAGGAGCTGGAATTACAGGCAAGTGCCACTAGGCCTGACCAGGTTACTTTCTTCTTTCTTTTCCCTTTGTGGTAATGAGGATGGAACCCAGGCCTGTGTGCACCCAGGTAAGTGCTCTTCCGCTGAGCTACACCCGCAGCCCTGCCTGATTATTTTTCATGGGTACTTATATTAGCTGCCTCTCGAGAGGATTTAAATTTGCTTCTTCCAGGATGCACATTGCTGTGCTTCAGAGTTCCAGCAGTCTACGATTGTCCTCATTTAATTTCAGAAATTGAGATGATTAGAAGCTGGACTTTGTCCACGTGAGGGTTGGTCTATTTCTGGTATCCTCTGACTCTCAGGATATAGCCTCGTGTGTGTGTGTGTGTGTGTGTGTGTGTGTGTGTGTGTGTGTGTGTGTTTCACTCCAAAGCACAGAGACTTTAATCAGGACCCCAGCCTTGGCAGGTCCTGTATTCCAATCATAGTCTCCTGGTCCAACAAGTCTATCAGAAAATTTCTTGACCTTTTAGACATTCATCTACTTTTTCCAAATTGGTAGACAACTCCAGCAAAAGAATGGTCTGAAATGCTGGGCTCACCTCTCTGGATTTCTGTCTTTTCCCAGATCTTAGCCTCATAATTCTTTCCTATCTCTTTAACATTCCAAAGCCTTCAAACAGATTAAAAAATATTTTGACTAGCCTTCCTAACTTATGCAGTGAGTGGGTTGGTTGTAGTTACTTAATGTGTCATCTCCAGGAATGAAAGTCTTAGTAGACATTTTTTTTTTAATCTCCATTTTTCAGATAAAGACATGAGGCTCAGAGAAGTTAAGTAACTTGCCCAAGGTCACATAGCCCTAAGTGATGGAAGTGGGATTCTGACAAAGTATCTGACCCCAAAGCCTGTGTTCTTAATTACTATGCTATAATGCTACTGGGCAACCCACCTCTTTGGCTTCAAGCTTTTTATGCATTAGGCCCTGTTTCCTCCCTGCACAGGGCCACACCTCTCCCTTCTCTGTTGCCCAGGGGCCCCACAGAACACACCCATGCCTCTTTAGTAACTCCTTTGGCCCCATGAACTTCATGCAGGTCTCTCCCTAGGGACAGGGCAGAGCAGGACAGAAAATAGAAGTTCAGACGCAGTCTGAGCACAGAGAGATGGCACAGGGTCAGACATCACCTTCCTTCCTGGGTCCCTGGGTGGCAGTGAGTTTGCATGATCTTTATTTGGAATTCCTCCACCCCTTGCTGACTCATATGTAGCTTGAGTCAACTCACACTCTCTGGATTTGCACCTTTACATCCTGAGCTGCAGCAGAGTGGGGGGGGGGGGCTACGAGAGGGCCTGACAGCTCCCCTCAGTTGCCTTCTGTGGGGACCCCGCTATCTCCTTGGGTGAGCCAGGTCATCTTCAATGGGGAATGTGACTGGCTCCTCTCGGCTCTCTGGCAGCTTCGGTGTGAGCAGCGGGGCCTGTGTCCTTGTCCTTGAGACCCTCCCATCCAACTTCACAAGGAATAGGGGCCACCAGTCAGAAAGCCTGTCACCTGCTCCTCCCTCCTTCCCTCCCAAACGCTTCACATTTTCACCTGCCTCCCATCCTGTCCCAGATCCTGTCCCAGAGCGGTAGACGCTGCACAGCTAGGAAGACCACGAGCTACGGAAATACAGAAACCTGGGTTCAAATCTTGGATTTGTCACTTGCCCGGGTTAATTGTCCCTGGGTGAATCACAGTTTCTCAGAGACTAAATTTCTCATCTTGAAAATGGAAATCGCACCGGGCTGGGGTTGTGTGTCAGTGGTAGGGTGCTTGCCTGGCACGTGTGAGGCACTGTGTTCGATCCTCAGCGCCATATTAAAAAAATAAGTAAGTAAAATTAAGTTTTCGAGTCCATCTAGAACTCAAAATAGTTTTCTAAATGGTAAACACATACACACAGATATATGTAGTTTTGTTAAAGTGGTGCTGGGGATTGAACGCAGGGCCTTGAGCATGCTAGGCAGTTCTCTGTCACATAGTGCCACACTACCAGCCCTAAAACGGGAATAATTATATTCATCTTGTGGAACTCTTTTTAAGGGCCAAGGAAGATTGAATTCCCAAACTCACCATCATGTTTGGAAATTTTAACACTGTTCCTTGGACAATCAATTTTTTAAAAAGAAGACAAAAATACTAACAAGGATACAGAATATCTGAACAATACTCTCAGCCCACTTGAACTAACTGACATTTACACAACATTCCACCCAAAACCGAACTGCAAGATATATTCTTATCAAGTACACATGGAAGGCTCAGCAAGAGAGAGCACACGTGGGGGCCATGAAACAAATCAATGCGTTTCAAAAGCCTGGCATCACATGGTGCCCATTATCTGCCCACAGTGGACTGATCCTGCTCTGGTCCTGTGTTTGGTGCCCTCTCTGGAGTAGGCATTATTGTAATGTGAACATCTGGGATATCACAGTGACATTTCGTGGCCGTATCTTCTTAGCTCTTCTTAGCTGTGACAGTTTCTCAGAGCTTCCTTGCTTGAAATGACTTGATTGGTGCTGAGAAGTTCTGGCCGGGTGTTTTGTACAAAATCCTCTATGGGATTTGTCTAATATTTTCCTCTGATTAGACTGGGCTACATTTGATGTGCTTCAATTTATTGCTGTCACTCCATTTTTTTTGTAAGTTTTAGATGTCGATAGGCCTTTATTTTATTGGTGTATTTACATGTGGAGCTGAGTCTCAAACCCAGGGTCTTACACATGCCAGGCAAGTGCTCTACTGCTGAACCATCGCCCCAACCCTTGCTGTCACTGCATTTTGAGGCTTAGGTTGTTGCATTGGAGATAGTAAGGAGCCCTTTCAAATTAACTCCCATACTTTTTTTTAACTTTAAAAGAAAAGAGATTTCTTTGGCCCATGATTCAGGAGGTGCAGGTCCAGAGACTTGATCTGGTGACACTCTTCCTGCCCGCAGAGTCCCAAGGTGTCACAGAGCATCACACAGCAAGAGAAGGGGACTTGAGTCCTGGGTCTTTTTCAAAGGACTTCTGTCATCTTTCGTTCCGCCTGATGTCTGGCGTGATTAGATTGTCTGAGCTCATCTGCCACATTCCTTGCCTCAAACCCAGGCCCAGTCATGTTTTTACGGAGAGATCTCCTTCCTGTTTTGCTTTCTCCTTCTTTTCTCGGTGCTGGGGATTGGTCCAGGGGCACTTCACAACAGAGCCACATCCTCACCCTTTTTATATTATATTTTATTTAGAGACAGGGTCGTCCTGAGTTGCTTAGAGCCTCACTAAGTTCCTGAGGCTGGCCTTGAACTTGCAATCCTCCTGCCTCAGTCTCTTGAAACACTGGGGTAACAGCCATGCCCACCGCACCTGGAAGCTCTCATTCCTTTTAGTGGAGATGGTGCTTAGAGACCATAGTCAGTTACCAGGAATGCTCCTGTTACTGGGTTGCTGTTAGAGCTGGAAAACAAATGACTTGGAAAGTGAAAAACAAACTATGATCACATACAAATATTTATCACTTAAATCTACAATCATAAGGTTTGACTCATTTAATGTGATGTCTATAGCGCCTTCCCTCATCTTGGTTCCTGAGGATGCACACAACTAGATCTGTTTGCAGTTCTTCTGCTTCTAGGATAGATTCTGCTTGGAATCTGCCGTGCGCGGGTGTATCGCTGACTTGATGTGTGAGTAGGGTATTTGTTTCACTTCAGTGTCCATTTTTAGGAATTGCTTTGTGGCATTTTCTGTCCTGTGGCTTGCCAAAGGGAGGGACAGTAGACTCAAACTGGGAACCTTTGGTGCTCACCGAGGGAGCCATTGTATTCTTAGTTCACTAAGGAAAAACTCTCAACTCAGGGTTCACCAGATTTTCACAGTACCGTCTCCCAAGACCTTAATCTAGAGACCAGTTTTCCTCTGGGTGTTGGGGGCAGGAATCAGGCAGCTGATGAAGATCCAGAGGAGGGGTCAGCCCCAGCCAGTGTACAGGTTCAGAAACTATGATGACAACCAAGTGGCAAGAGTCTCCCCTGGAGCCTGAATATGGTCACTAGATATCACTCTCCACTAAAAGAAGCAAGAGCTCTCTGTAGAAATGGCTGATTCCAGATTTGTGTCAAGAAATGCAACAGATGAGCCTAGAAAAATCTCATGATGCCAGAAACCAAAGACAGATGAAGAACTGCAGTGTCTTTTTGAAAGGACACAGGCGTCGACGTGAAGGGTCTCCTGCTAGCTAAAAATGCAACACCTGAGCTTCAAGAGAGTATAATTAAGACAACAATGATTTAAAACATTACCATTGTACAAGATGACTGTGCAAGACAGAACAAGAGCAAACCCAAATCGCTGTGCTTCATAGAAGAAGATGCACTCTCTGAAACGTTTGACGCCGCTTTCTTATAGCAATGAGGAAACCTAGCAGGTCTGATAGTGAAGAATTGGAAGAGAAAAGGTTATTCTCAGGGCAGAGCCATCGACTAGCATATGGAAGGCCCAGGGTTCCATCCCCAGCACTTCAAAAACAAGCAATCCTTATCTGATGAGGATAATTTCACTGGGTGAAATTGCAGGCAGGTGCCACTGTCCTGCTGGCTCCTAAAGGGGCTTTTGGACTCTTAGGTCATGAAACACAGTCCTGATTCAGAACCATTTATGGCTCACCCTCAAACTCACTCAGGGGTGTCCAGGAGGCTGACAGACTGCTAAAGAAATGACTGGCCCTTTTTACATTCGGGTGGCTTGTGATTTACATAGGTGGCAGAAGCAGGTGTTGTCTCCCTGTTCTACAGGACCCTGAAACCCTCCAAGGGGCCAGAGGACGACATACATGATCTCTGGGCTCTCTTCTTGTGGAGGGGCCAGTTCCATAATTGAGCTGAACAGTTGGCTCTAAGGAGAGGCAGAGAGGCTCCTGGGACCCATCAGGAAGAGCTGAGAAGCCGCCTCAGCTCAGGAAGAGTGGGAGGCAGGTCCTCACTGTCATCCTGTGCTCCCTGGAAGACCAAGGGCACGTGGTCAAGGCTTAGGTCCTCTGTGGAGCAGCTTTGCCTGTGGCCCACGTAGTGATACGCACAGTCACCAGGGCACCCTGGGGATCCATGACAAGGGTTAAGACTTCTCCTCCTTCCTCCTCTGAGGCACCTTCCCACTTACCAGCTGCTCTCTTGACCAACAGGGAGGAGACAGAAGTAAGGGGGGACCATCCCTGCACAAATGGATACCTTGCCAGTCCCTCAGCCTGGCCCATGACTAGAGTTAGCACCTTCCCTTGTGGGCACTGTGTCCTCCAGGGGCTCCCACGCTGGATCTCTGGGAGGCACTTCCGGAGATGTGATCCACAGGAAATCCTCATGTCTGCCTCTCCCAGACAACCGACAAGTGCAGCTTCCTCTACGCTGAGGTCACAGGCTGCATTAGCATCTTCCCATGAGGTGGGAACAGATTACTCTCGCTTGCAGGAGTGTGTCCAGCTCCCCAGAGGAGCTGCGGAGCGCCTCCCGCCATATTGCAAGGGCTCACCACCTTCTCTCTTCCCGCCACTCTTCCATGTGCTTGAAATAGGTGAGCAGGTTTGGGAGGCACCAAATGAGCCCAGGGCCGTCTCCTTTGTGAATCATGCATCGGATGAGATGGCTCTGAAGTTTCACATCTGCTGCAGTTTTGAGTGTCACTGGAAAATTTTAACATCGCGCTCTTCTCATGCTAACGTATTTATCCCTCCTGAGTGTCAGAGATCCATGATCTTTTATAAACCTAACTTACTCCACTGACTCGCATTTGATTTATTTATAAACCCATGTGGTCTATTAAATATATTTACATATCTAATATGTTTAAGTATTATATATTTATACTGTATGTTACATTTTTATCATGACAATCCACTTATATTTATATATTTACGTGATATTGCTACGTAATATTCATATATTAATATATTAAACAAATATAATCTACCTGAATATCATTAATATATCATATAACTATAATATATTCATATATACTATATAACATATTCATATAATATATTCAAATATATTTTTGTTAACTCAATTTTTAAAATGTAATCATTTTCACTCAAACGAACTTTAAATCTCCAGTGAAAAACCCAAGCAACCGCTGCAGATAAAGCCACTGCCGAGTCTCTACCTTTCCGCTTGTGCCCGAGCTGACATGGGTGGACCTTGCACTTTCCCCGACCATCTTCACTTGGATCTTGGGCTCCTCTCGCTGTTTTCTTCGGGTCTTTTTCTTCTCAAGTCTATGGTTGGGTCTTCTTTTTGCTCCCATAATCCGAGGGAGCGTATGTCATGCTGAAATCAGGTTGGTTTTCTACCACCAGAATGTGTTCTGAATCCAGGTACGAAGGTGACCTCTGGTATGCTCTTGTGCATTCTGCTATTTTTTCCTCTGACAGTCCACCTGAGGTGCAGTGACCTTCCCAGAGTGAAGGACATGGAGGACCGTAGCCCTCTAAGTCGCTGGTCGCTCATGAACTTCCTGGTCTGGACAACTGCTGTCTGTCATGGAGTGTCCATCCTCAGCCTTCCTGCCTTTCTCTGGATCAACTGAATGCCTTCCATTATTCTGCTTATCTCTTTGTGGCATGACGAGGTCTAACTGTTTATTCTGTGACATCAGTGGCAGGTTTGGATTTACAATGGCATTTTTAACCCACCACAGCCAGCCTTCAAGGGCTGCTGTGCCCTCACACAGGACAAGGACTTTGCAACAGTTGACTTCCATTAGCCAGCTCCCAGCCAGTCTCGCCCTGCTCCCCGTGTTACCAACGCCTTAACACAGTACATGTTTAACTACATATTCAGTTGCAGATAAACACAGGACCTTTATTTTATCGAATGATTTATACGCAGTGCTGAGGATCAAACACAGTGCCTCACACATGCTCGGCAAGTGCTCTACCACTGAGCCACAACCCCAGCCCTGACATTCTCTTTTTGGGTTGTTGTTATTAAAAAGTTCATTTAATAAAAAGTTTAGTATGAAAATGTACATGATCCAATTTTTATGGCATAGCTAAACAGGCTCTTTGGAGAGGGGACACAGATTTCTTTGCTGAACAGCCTTTATTTATACTCATTCCAAGGCTTCTAACACGATGATACTATTTCCTCGGATTATCACCATTCCAATATTGTTCTGTTGTCCACGAGTGGCATCTCCACACATTCATCACAAGATTCATAAAGGGCTCAAATCCCTGCCATCTTTCTTGGACGTGTCTGCCACCCTTTAATTTCAGTGGTAACTTCTTGTCCATAACTTTTTTCACCTCGGGATGGTGAGCTTGGCTCACGCTGTCTACTTGGCAGCTCAGAGGTGCTTTCCATACCTTTTCTTGAAACAGTTATTTCTTCCATGTTTACTGCCCTCCTCTCTCCTCATTTGGGGACTCCAATTGCACGTATGTCTGACTGATGTTGTCCCGTAGTTCACTGATAGTCTGTTCATTTGTTAAGAAATAGCTTAGCTGGCTCTGGAGATGTAGCTAGGTGGGAGAAAACTTGCCTAGCATGCACAGGATCCTGTATTCAAACTCCAGCACTGAAAAAAACAGAAAAAAAAAAAAAAAAAACAAACCTTAGGTAATTTTGTTTAATTCTCCCTTATTTTGGTAACATCATGTAACATGACACTTGCCATTGTATTTAAAAGAGCACTGCATCTCCTTCTTAGCCACAATTTCATTTTCCAAGGTTTTGGTTACCCAAAATCCACTGAAGTGCCAAAATAGAACTGGCTAATTCCAGAATTAAATAATGCAGAAGTTTTAAATTGCTGTTCTGAGAAGCATTACAAAATCTCAGGCCATCTCGGTCCATTCCTTTGTCCACAGTATCCATGCTGTATGGGCTACCTGCCCTGCAGCAAGTGAGAGGGAGAGAGAGAGAGAGAGAGAGAGGGAGAGAGATGGAGACTACACTCAATTGGTCTTTACTACAGTATTTTGTTACAATTTCTTAATTTTGTAATTAAGTTATTGGTGTTGATCTCTTACTGGGCCTGGTTTGTACATTGAACTTTATCATAGGTATGTACATATAAAATACAGTGTATGTTTGCATCAGTACAATTGGAAGTTTCAGACGTCCACTGGAGGTCTTGGACTGAATCCCCCGCACATCCTGGGGAGCTACTGTGCAGTTCAGGGACATTACTTCCATTCATGGTGTTGCACAACAATCACCCCTGCGGATTTCAAAAACTTTTTCATCACCCCAAACAGAAATGCTGAACCCATTATGCAATAACTGCCTGTTCCCTCCCCCACCTAGTCTCTCATGACCTCCAATCTACTTTCTGTCTCTAAGTATTTGCCCATGACAGATATTTCATATAGTTGGGGCCATATAATATTTGTCCCCTGTGTCTGGGGGGAACCCAGGGCTTTGTGCATGTTAGGAAATTTCTGCCACTCATCTCTTGGTCACTTTTAGTGGACTGATGTTTCCATTCTGGGCTGTATTTTCCTTTCTTTCCTTTCCTTTTTTAATTGGACATCAGACTTCATGAATTTTCCCTTAGGACATGCTGGATATTTTTGTATTCTTACCCCCCAAAAATTATTTTTTTGAATTCGCTTTAGAGATTCAGTTAATCTCTTGAAGCCAGTCTGCTCTTTTCTCGTCTTGCTTTTGAACTTTGTGAAGTAGAAGCTGAGTGATTCTGTCTGGGACTATTTCTTCCCCTAGTTAGGGGAGACCTCTGGTCTGCCTCTGGCGATCCCTGAATCACGGTTGGCCTGTGTGGCATGTTGTCGGCCTGTGAGGCTCTGGGCGGCTCTGGGCACTGTCCCCTCTAATCCTGCCAGGTGGCCCTTTCCCAGCCTCAGGAGCTTTCTTCACATGCATGTGGCGGTTGATGCTCAGCTGAAGGTCCACATGAGTTGCCACAGTCCCCTCTGCTGTCTGCACTTGCCCTGCGAAGTCCAGCCGTTTCACCTTCCTGGACGTCCGTCGGAGAGGATGCTGGGCTTTCCTGGGTACTCCTCTTCCTACTGCAGCCTAGAAACTTTCTCCGGGCAGGAAGGTGGGGCACCCGGAGGGCTCTCCTCATTCGTTCCTTGTCTTTGAGCAATCTCTGTTCTTTACTGCATGATGGCCAATGTCATGAGTGTCACTGTTCCAGGACAGAGGATCATTTGGGTCCTTGTTACCCCTCTTTTATTTGGGGGGGGGGTACCAGGTATTGAACTCAGGGGCACTCCACCACTGAGCCACATCCCCAGCCCTTTTTTAATTTTATTTAGAGACAGGATCTCACTGAGTTGCTTAGCGTCTCACTGGTGCTGAGGCTGGCTTTGAACTCACGATCCTCCTCACTCAGCCTCCCGAGCTGCTGGGATTATAGACCTGAGCCACTTTTACCCCTGTTGATGGAAGCAGAGATCCACAACCTTAACTCTGTTCTTTCATGTACCTACTGTTTCATTTCAAATTTCAGAAGGACAAGTGTGATTTTCTAATATGCAACTCGAATACACACACTCGTGGGTGTGTTTGAGTGTGTGTGTGTCCTGACTGTCAACTTATTCTCAGCCTAAACACTTTGGATAACTATTTAGAGCATATGTCTCTAAAGGTTTGTCACTTTGAAAGAAAAATACATTCTAGTTTTCTCCTAAGGGAACAACAGAAAATCAGAAGCTATGAATAGAATATTTGAGATGTTAGGTCTTAAATTAGTAAAGTGATAAAAACAACAACAAGATGCTACTTCACATTCACTAGGATGGCCATAGCCCCCACACAGCCGGGTACAGTGGTGCATGCTTGTAATCCCAACTACTTTGGAATCTGAGGCAGGGCCATCACAAGTTCAAGGCCAGCCTCAGCAACTCAGCAAGACCCTGGTTCAAAATAAAATATAAAAAGGTCTGGGGATGTGGCTCAGTGGTTAAGCACCCCAGGTTCATTCCCTGCACCATTATCCCCAAATTTTATCTAAATACATACATACACACATATGTGTGTGTGTGTGTGTGTGTGTGTGTGGAAACACACAAAAACTTATACATCAATGTTACAGCACCCTCATTCATAATAACCCCAAACTGAAAACAAACTCAATGTCCATCAGTGGATGAATGGATATATCAAATAAATACGTTCGATCCACAAAGCGGAATCTTCTTTGGCCACACAAAGGAAGGCACTGCTGAGAGATGGCAGGGCACGGAAGGGCCTTGAGGACACGATGTTCATGGAAAGAGCCAGACTCCAAAGGCCATGTACTGTATGAGTCCATTTGTCTGAGATGTCCAGAATGAATCCAGGCACAGCACGGAGACAGAAAGCAGATTACTGGTGGCCAGGGGAGGGGGAGAGAGGACAGGGAAGTGATTGCTCGTGAGCACAGGGATTTTCTTTTATTTGCACTGCTGTGGATTGAACCCAGGACCTTGAACATGCTAAGCACACACTCCACCAATAACCTCCAGCCCCAGCCCTGGTATAAGGATCTCTCCGGGGTGATGAGAACGTTCTAGAGTTGGCCATGGTGATGGTTACACAGTTGTGGGAATCTACTAAGAACCACTGAATGATGCATATAAGAAGAGCAACTTTTATGTGTACTGAGTCCTTCTGTCACTGGCTCATTTCTCTTGGCTGAACGTTTTTTGGTGAAGTGGCATTTCATTGTAATTTTGACTAACGTTTTTTGGTGAAGTGGCATTTCATTGTGATTTTGACTTGCATTTCCTGATGGTCAAATCATGTTGAGCATCTTTTCAGGGGCTTATTGGCCATTTGTGTATCCTCTTTGGAGACATGTCTATTCAAATACTGTACTCATTTTCAATTTGAGTTTTTAAACTTTTGTTGTTGAGTCATAAGTGTTCTTTATATATTCAGGATCCTGGACCAATATTGGATACATGATTTCCAAATGTTTTCTCCTATTTTCTTTTTACTTTTTTAAAAGATATTTTTGTAGTTGTCAATAGACCTTCATTTTATTTATATGCAGTGCTGAGAATTGAAACCAGTACTTCGTACATGCTAGGCAAGTGCTCTACCACTGAGCTATAGCCCCGGCCTCTCTTTTCACTTTTTTAACAAAATGAAATCAATTACTTCAGTGATTAAATGCCCTTCATTTTTAAAATTGGGAACTATTCCATGACTACAGGAATGTACATAATATAAAAATGAGGCATTCACAACAGCTAAGCTGTAGAACCAACCTAAATGCCCATCAACAGATGAATATATACAGAATTTGTGGTCTACATACACAATGGAATATTACTCAGTCATAAAGAAGAATTAGTCTATGGCATTTGCAGTAAATGGATGGAGCTGGAGACTATCCATCTATTATTGACTAAGAGAAAGAAGCCAAACCCCCAAAATCAAAGGTGGAAGGTTTTTTTTGCTGATATGTAGAAGTTAAACCACAATAATGAGCAGGGAGGGAAAGAAGAGAAGTTCAGTAGATTAGACAAATGGAAACAAGAGGAAGGAGGGGGATAGGCTAGGAAAAACAGTAGAATAAACCTAATACAATTTTCCTATGTACACATATGAAAATACCTAAATGAATCCCACCAGCATGCCCACCCTCAAGAATCAGGTCCTAATTAGAATAAGACATATCCCATGCTTGTATAATTTTATCAGAATGGATTCTACTGTTATGTATAACTAAGAAGAACCAATAAAATAATAAGGCACAAAATAAAGCAAAATGAACACCCACATACTCACCATCTAGTGCAAAAACCATTCCCCTCTTCCCCGTCTCTGTCTTCCCTCCTACTGGATCCCTATCCATTCTCACTCAATTATGCTAAATATTAAACTTGATGTTCACCAACCTTTCTGGTTTTCATGTTTTTGCCATATGTGCATATATTTTTTGAACTTTATAAAGTGGAATAACATTATGTATCCTTTTACAACTGACTTTTTTCTGAATATTTTGTTTGTGAGCTTTCTCTGGGGTGATGGGCCTCGCTGGAGTCCATGTTCATTGCTGGGTTCATTATAGAAACACACCTTAATGTATTCGCCTTCCTCCTACCAGTGGACATCCGGATTATTTCCAGGTTTTTGCAGTAGAATGGTGAACATTCTTCTGGAAGTCTTCTGAGCATGATGTGAGTTTCTTTCTTTTCTTTTTTTTTTTTGGTACCAGAGATTGAACCTGGGGCACTTTGGCACTGAGCCACATCCCAAGCCCTTTTTACATTCTATTTAGAGACAGGGTCTCACTGAGTTGCTTAGGGCCTTGCTAAGTTGCTGAGGCTGGCTTTGAACTCCGGATCCTCCTGCCTCAGCCTCCCCAGTCACTGGGATTACAGGTCTGGGCCACTGTGCTTAGCTGGTGCAAGTTTCTTTAGGGTCATATTTAAGGGTGGAATTTCTGGGTAAAAGCTATGCACCTCTTCAAAATCCCTAGTTTTCCAAAGTGTCTACCTCTCTCACTCAGTTTAGAGTTCTCATTGATCCACTCTTGGCCACACACAGTATTGAAGGCCTTTAATTTTTGCCAGTCTTGTGTGTGTGTGTGTGTGTGTGTGTGTGTGTGTGTGTGTGTGTGCTGTTAAAATATACATGATATGCATTTTCCATTCTATCAATTTTAGGCATATAATTAAGTGGCATTAATTGCATTCACAATGCTGATAACTATCACCTTATCTAGTTCTAAAACTCTTTCACCACAACCAGGAATTCTGCATCCATTGACTCATACTGCCTGTTCCTCCTTCTTCCGGTCCCTGGTAACCTCTCATTGACCCTCTGTCCCTAGGAATTTGATGATATCTTCTAAAGAGCACCAATTTTTTTTCTCTGGGGTACTGGGGATGGAACCCAGGGACACTTAACTCCTGAGCCACATTGCAGCCCTTTTTATTTTGGGACAGGGTCTCCCTGAGCTGCTTAGGGCCTCACTAAGTTGCTGAGGCTGGCTTTGGACTCATGATCCTCCTGCCTCAGACTTTCGAGCTGCTGGGATGACAGGCATGTGCCACCGTGCCCAGCACGAGCACCACATTTTCATCTCAATTAGTTGCTAATACCTTTGTCCAAGTCGAAACACTCCAAGCTAAGGTTACAATGCACGCATGCGTGGGCATAAAAACCTCCACCTGTTTTTTTTTTTTTTTCTTTTCTTTTCTTTTTTTTTTTTCTTTTCAGGAGTTTTTTTCAGCCAGCTCCAAGCAAGGCAAACCAGGTCAGTGAGGATCACTTTTCGGATGCACACATGCTTCCTCTCACCTCTAAGACCTGTGTCTTGTCCAGTTTGTGTGCAAGATCAAGAGTCTTGATCATGTCAAGTAGACTCAGGAGGCTGGTGGAGGCTGCAGGCTGTCAAGTGAGAAGCTGCTCAGGGTGTTTTCTTTTCTTTTTTATGGTGCTAGGAATGGAACCCAAGGACCTGAGCAAGCCCCAGCCCAGGGCTTTTTTTGATGACAGATGGCTGATTCCTCATGATATCATTGTCTCTCTGCCATTTGATTTTTTCTTTTATCTTTCTTTTTTTGGCACCAGGGATTGAACCCAAGGGTGCCTAACCACTGAACCACATCCCCCACCCTTTTATCACTTATTATTTTATTTTGAGACAGGGTTTTGCTAAGTTGCTCAAGGCCTCGCTAAGTTGCTGAAGCTGGCCTTGAACTTGAGATCCTACTGCTTCAGCCTCCTGTTGGGTTTACAGGCATGCACTACAGTGCCTGGCTCTTTGCCATTTCTAAACATTTTATTTGAAATACTTTCAATTTTTATCCACTGTGTAGAGCAGGGTTGTTTATTTGGGGTCCTCAGATGGTTCACAGCTATAATTAAGGAAGCCCATGAACTTGACTGGAAATGAGATTACCTTTTTATTTATTTATGTAGAACTGGGGGATAGAAACCCAGGGCCTCACACGTGTCCAGCAAGCACCCCACCACGGAGCTACACCCCAGCTTACTTCTTTTAATTAACCTCTAACTGAAAATTGCATTTCTTTCATTTGAGAAACCACATCAGTATTAGCTGCACCTGTCACTTTGCCACCAATAGAAATCAGAGATATTATTGTAGCACATCTTGGTTGTTGCAGAACTTGAAGTATCATTTGCATTCAACGTACTTTGAACTGTTTTTAGTTAGAGCTTGCTATTTAAAGTGTTAAAAAAGAAACAGGTATATTATCATATCAAACATTTAAAAATATTTGAACCTTTTATATTTAAGAGTTCGAATTTCATTACATTCACTTTCCTCTGCTAATCCATTTATATTTTATGGCATATTAAACATTATTCTGAGAAGAACTGAGGCACAAAAGAGACTAGGAACCCCTGACTCAGAGCCTTTTGGGGGAGAGATGGACCCTGAGAAAACTTTCTACCCGCAGGATAGCAGTTTTGGCCAGGTGCATCTTATTGTTCCTTAAAAAGAATTTTGGGGGCTGTGGCTGTGGCTCAGTGGCAGAGCACTTGCCTAGCATGTGTGAGGCACTGGGTTCGATTCTCAGCACCACATATAAATAAATGAATACAATAAAGGTCTATGGATATCTTTAAAAATTATTTAAAAAAAGAATTTTGGGAGAATGATTAAGATTCATTACTCAAAATCTGCCTTTCCTGTCTGTCTGTCTATCTATCTATCTATCTATCTATCTATCTGTCATCTACTATGGTACAGTGTTCTATCTCTGAGTTACACCCCCCCAGCCCCATTTATTTTATTTGGAGATTATATTATATAATACAATATAATTATATATTGCCAAGGGTGTCACTAAGTTGCCAAGGCTGGCCTCAAACTCACCATCTTCCTGCTTCCGCCTCCAGGGTTGCTGGGATTACAGGTGTGCCCCACCAGGCCCGGAGGCTTGGTGACCTCATTGCTAGGCATATCGGAACCTTTCTGGATCCTTGGAAATTTACTTCTACAGCAAAGGGGCTCCAACATATCTGTTAGAAATACCACCAGAGGCAATCGTTTATTTAACCATTCCTGATATGCTAATTCCATTTCCGTAGGCACCTTTGACCTTCAAGGCCAGAGAACAGCCAGTTTTCTGTGCTGGGGGGAAGGAACAGGTGTGGACCCTTTCCCTCCCCCAGCACAGGTACCTGGGCTCCCATGGGAATGATCTACTTACTTGGAGAAGGCTGAGTCTCACAAGTGCAGCAGGAAGTAGAGCACTTTTGCACTTCCTGTCTGACTGGGGGTTGCTGACGAAGGGAAAACCTACGCCATGTGGCCAGGCCCAGGTGTCCTCCCAGGGAGACCCTGTACTCTTGGTCACCTTCCGTCAAGCTGAGTGGGCCCAGGTGTCCTCACCTAGACCTGCGTGTGGCTCCAGGGTCCCTTCCAGGAGAGTTTATAAACTGCAATGCCTCAGTTCTTGAACTTGGAGTCTTTATAGTGCCAGAATCAGTCATCTGTAGATCATGTAGGGGGGTGTTCAACCCCACCTCCTACCTGAGGGAGAAGTGGGAGATCAACGGCCAATGCTAGAAAGAGGACGCCAGACCCTGGGGGCCCCTTGCTGGAGACAAGGTGCAGATTGGGCCCCGGTTCTCAGCAGCCCCTCCTGGGTGGAGCTGCCCCTGGGCTCCTGCAGGACCGACCACCCTCCACCAGACCCAGCCACTCTGTAGCTGACCTTCCTTCACTGCTGCACCCCTCTGCTGCTGTGGCCAGCCCCTCATCTCTCACCCAGACTTACAGCAGCCTCCTGCCACTGGTCTCCAGGGTGATCTCAGCTCCTGTTTCTCACTGGCACCGGCTGCCCAGCGCCTTCTATTTCAAATTGAGCTCCCAGCTGGGCGTTCAAGGCTTTTTCCACCTTGCCGCTCCCTGGGCTGGCAGCCCTCCCCTCCCATGCCTGGTGTCTGCTGGGGTTTGGTGGTTCCAGGGCTTGGCCCCACCCCATCACGCTGCAGTGGGCCCGCTTGGCCACAGTCCCTGCTACCCCAGAGTCTTGGCACAGAGCAGGTGTCCAAAACACTGGTTGAGGAGCACATGATGCCACCCCAGAGATGCTGTTGTTATCTGTGCAACTGCTGTGATTTCCCCAGGGCCCCATTGAGTCTGGGCTTTCTAGAAGCACAAGACTTGAGTGACAAAATTGAGGTCTGCCCCCGTGGCACACTGCGGGAAGACAGTCCCCTTTCCACTTGCTGTCCTGGTGCTTGCCCTCCTGGCGCATCCCTCTAGTGGGCCCCGGGGTCACCTTGCCATTTCCTAGCGTTGTGTCCTGAGTTCACTTTAGGAGCACCATGGGAACAGTACCTGATTGCCAGTCTTAGGGTGGGTACCGATCATACTCTGGGCCCGACTGTGCAAAGGTGACTTCTATCAGTATATTTTGCCTGCTTCTGTGCCCAGATTCCCGTGCAATCACTTACCGTGGGACTCTGCAGTGGCTGGCTGTACCAGGAGGAGGGCCTGCAGGGCAAATTTTCACTTCTGAGGCTTCCTCAGAACCCTTTCAAAAGGCCGCATCCATTGAGAGTGAGGCGGATGCTGGGGGCGATGTCTATGCTCCCCTCTTGCCAGAAGGGAGGAACGTGCAGGAGGCCCCAGCTGACTGAGGCAGAGGTGGCAGGATAGCTCTCCCCAAGCATCCGCTGCTCAGCTCGAGTCTCCCCTGGACTCCCCTGCTCCTGCTGGGGTGAGATGGGGGCTTGCATTTCGCCTCACACAGACCCCAAACCACCAGTGCATGGAGATGCTAGGAGTTGAGGTAGCACAGACCTTGTGTTCCTTGTAGCCCTGGTGGCAGCAGAAGGGGCTGTTCTGTCACTTCCTGGTAGCTGAAGCAGCAAAACCCTTGGAGCCACCCCAAGGGGCTTCTGTCCACTTATAGGTCAGGGGCTGTGGGTGCCTCAGCTGCAGTCCTGGGGGTTTAGCTGTCTTGGGGGGTCTACACATCATGGCCCTGGTCCTACAAGGCTCAACTGGGGTTCCAGATCACCCATTGGTTGAGACTGGGGGAGGTGATGTGGGCTTTGACTCAGCAAGAATAGGATTTTTCTCAGAAGGAACACCGCCCAAGGCTGGGGACACGGAGTTCCAGCTGTGGCTTTCTTGCTGGCAGGCACGGTGTGCGGGTGGGGCAAGTTTGAGTCAGGGTCAGAGTTGGGAAATTCAGCCTCTGTCACTGTCCAGTCTCCCGGAGGGGCTAACGTGGAGAAGCCCTGCGCCTCGTCTGTGCACACTTCCAGGCCTCTACAACCCTCATAAGGACACCCTGCTCTCCTCGCCCTGACATTCAGGGCGCCCTGACCCGGCCCCGCCCCATGGTTCAGGGCGCACCTGAATGTCTCCTCCTTTTTCCTCTAGCGCCCCCTTTCTTGTCCCCTCCTCTTTCAGCTCCACTAAAGCCCCTTCCCCAGTTCTGACTCTCTGAGCCCCGCTGCTTATCTCAGGGGTCTCCCATAAGACAGCGGGACGAGGCCAGGCAAGCCCCAAGTCACGGTCCCTGAACGGAAGGAACCGCTTTCCCGAGGAAAGGGAGGTCAGCGCAGCAGAAAGGACAACAGGAGAGCCGGTTGCAGTCCCTAAAACAGGCTCTTTAATAACATTATGTCTTCACTGAAGAGCTTCGCTTTCCCCCCAGCGCCGGGCTGGGGCCGGTGGGTGTGGCCGGGCCGCCGGTGGGCGTGGCCTGACCACCGGTGGGCGTGGCGGCCGTGCACCTTGGGTTCTAATAGAAGGAGTACTGGTTCTCCACCGCGCGCGCACGGCCCGGCGCCGCGTCCGGGGTCTCATCCGTGGCGCTGGCCGCGGTCTCCAGCAGGCGCTCGGCGCTATTGCTGCGGCTGCGCGCGCTAAGCGGGACCTCGGCGGCGCGCGGGGGCGCGGGTACCGACGCGGCTGAGGACGACGAGGCAGACGAGGAAGAGGCGCCAGCCGCGTCTGAAGGCGAGGCGGGCGGGCAGGCGGCAGCAGCCAGGCTGGAGAAATAGTGCTGGCCGGCCGACTCGGTCCAGCAGGCGGAGGGCGCGGGCGCAGCGCTGGGCAACGGCCCGGGGTCTGCAGAGAGAGGTCGTGTGGCGTCAGTGGCCAGCCCCGGGCATCCGCGTCCCACCTGCCCCACCCTAGACCATTCAGGCAGGTGTGCAGAGCTCCTGGCTGGACCGTGTGGCCCTGGAACAGACGGGGCTCTGGGCCCGAGTTTAGGTGTCCACCTTTGATAAGTGGCCACGCAGGCACACTGGCAGGGTGCCCCTCCTACACCCGGCTAGGGCTTCCTCCCCTCACCAGCTGTGTGCTGAGCCCCAGCCCATGCAGAGGGCTAGAGGACCTGCCCGTGCTGCCTGAGCACCCCTCCCCTTGCCAGGGGTCACTGCGACCTATTTGTTGTGGGGCGGCTTCCCTGTCATGATTTCTGATGCTCCCCCTCCCCCCATAGCTCACAATTGCTATGGCTCGGCTGGGTCAGGGGCTAGCCATGCTGGGGGGACGCCTGCCTGCCTGTCTTCTTGAGTGATCATACGGGCCAGGTAGTGGCATCTTACCAGGTGGGGGGCCCTGGGCCCGCACATAGCTGCGTAGGGTGATATCGGCTGAGCCCCCTGACTCCAGGGGAATGGGGTGGGTGTGGAAGTGGCGGAGCATGTCAAGCACGGACTGGAACCACAGGTGCTGTACATGGCACTGGCCATGGCCATTCAGGGACAGGCGCAGATGCTGTGAACACAGGCAGGTTGTCAGTGGCAGTGTCCTGGGCTGTTCACCTGCTTGGCTGGTGCCTCTAGGGGTTGCTGGAGGACTAAGTCTCTGTGAGACCATAGAGGACTGTGTCAGATGGCAGCACTTCTCACACCTGAGCCCAGTCTGGGGGTGGGGCTGCTCCTGTGGTGTGAGTGGGGGAGGGGAGCAACAGAGCTAGGTTGGGACTGAAGGATTGTCCCCATGTGGAGAGCAACCACTCCGTGCCTGAGCCCTTGTCCTTCACACCTCCTCTCCCTCCCCAATCCCAGGAGGTAGGGGTCACTGCCTCCATACTGGAGATGTGGAGACAGGAAGCAGAAGAGACTCGCCCACAGTCACAGAGCTGGGAGCTCTTCCTCCTCTCAGGAGGTGAGGGGTGACAGTCTGTCCCCAGCTGTGCTGTAGTGGGAGCACATGGCTTGTGGAACAGGGTGGTTCCTCTGGGCCTCCAGGACCCCAGTGAAGCAGATCAGGTGAGAAGCCACAGGCTGGGGTCCCTCGAGGCAGACTACAGGCTTCTACCTTACTTTGCTCAACATGCATCCCATAGAGGAAGAAGAGGCGCTGTCCCTGGGTGGCAGGAGGAAGGTAACAGGTCTCCGCCTGAAGTTATACTCATGGCTTAGCTGGCCTAGCAGCCTACATAAGGGACAAAGAAGCCCCTGGGGTTGGGGACAGTGAGTTTTACCACTCAGCAGGGCAAGAAGTGCCAGGAAGAGTGTGAAGGCTTGGGGGCACTAATAGCAGGCCAGCCCAGAGAAGGGACTCAGCCTGAGAGGAGCTCAGAGTGGGGTCCCACCCCAGCCCCTATCTGGGTAGGGCTCCAGGACAGAGCAGGGCCCAGGGACAGGCGGAGGCAAGGCAGATGCATCTCCCTCTTCTGGAAGAACTTCCAGCCGTGTATTCTGAGGGTAAGCGCTGCCTCTGGGGCAGTAGTGATCTTCCTTCTGTGTCAGCTGGGGGCTGGGGGCCCTGCCGTACCCGCCACTAAGACCCAGTAGGTCAGCTCCACTCTGGAGTTGGCAGCCAGTCAGAGGGGAAGGGCAGATTCCAGGTTGCCTTCTCCCACCCTGTTTCCCCCTCCCAGTCCCTGGCTTGGGCATGAGTAGGATCCAGGCCCGCCCAGGAGGAGCATGGCCAAGTAGTAAACCGGGAGCCTCCAGGGAGGGTTAAGCACTGGCTGTCAGAAGAACTGCTAAGGACGCTGCCTCCAAGGAGGTGTCCCTGGGAAGGTGCAGACTCCTGTACAGTGGGGCCAGTGCTTGCAGGGAGAGAGGCTCAGAAGTCACTGGAGGGCCAGCTGGGAGTCAGGGCAGGCTGGGCTTGCAGACAGCTGCAGACCTGGAGTCCTAGGGCACCCCCTCCTCCGTAGGGGCTGTTGGGAAATCCCGTCCTGGAAGGAGCCCAGGCTGGGTCGGCTTCCTTACTGGAAACATGGGCTGGGGTGGGGAGGGGCATCCAGGTTCCTGCTCACTCTGTGACTTTTCTTGTTGCATTTTTCTTGGCCCGTATGTCATCAGGGTCCATGGTCCCCTTCCTGTCTGGCACACCTCTGCTCACTTTGGGCCCTAGCTGGGTCACCCTCCCCTTCCTGTTTCTGCCTCATCCCCCTGCACACCTCTGCTCTGCTCCCTAGACCTGTGCTGCCTTCTGCCCCACCCAGCACGCCTGCTCTCCAGAGACCACCTGTGTGTGCTTTCCTTCCTTGTCACTTGTCTGAGCACAGGTCAGGTCCAGGAGGGGTTGGTAAAGTGACCAGGGCAGGGAAGAGGGCCATCAGGGTGGGGCTCTGAGGGCCTCAGCTAACCCTGAGCCCACCCAGAGCCAACCCTGCATCCAGGTGGCTCTGGGTGGACACCCTCAGGAGCCCTGTGCGATGTGATCCCCAATGCACAGGTGCCGAAAGGACTTGCCAAATTGGTTCTCTGAAGGGCCTTGCCTTGGGCGTGCTCGGTTACCAGCAAGGGGCTTCCCCAGGGGCAGGGGTGGGCCTGGCTGTGGAGAGTCACGCCACCTAAGCCTCAGCACCAGGGCCACCTCGGCACCCTGCCCCAGGGCTGGTTGCTCCACTCCTGTGGCTTCCCAAGCACACTTGCCTTGGCTTTGCCCTGGAAGTTGAAAGTTAGCACGTATTCCCCGGGCCGAGTCTCACTTTGGCGGATCACGAAGAGGCCATGGTTGCGGGGTCCACCTGCCAGCACCAGCTGAGCGGCCTTGACCCGTGACAGCGTCCCGTGGAACCAGGGGTAGTCAGAGAGCTCCAGCTCTGGCTCAGCCTCGGGATCCTGCTCGGCTCCCTCCTCCCCTGGGAGTGACAGTGTGAGGGTGACAGAGAGGGCGGGGCATGTCATCAATGAGAGATGAGAGGCAACCTCTCTATTTTGGTAAAATGCTGCTTGGCTAATTCTAGAGCGAGGCAGGGAACTGATCCCCCAGTAGTGATCAGCACAAGGTGAATGGGGACACCGAGGGTAGGGACTATCCAAGGATCACTCGGGGAACAAATCAAGTCTCCGGTCCCCACCACAGTTCCAACCCCTTGCCTCCTATTCTATGAGCATCTCCTATGGAAACCAGGCCCAAGGGGAAGACCAGTTACCAACAAAAACCAGAAACACTGCAGACCCGTGGGAAGAAATGGTGCCTAACCCTAACCCTAACCCTAACCCTAACTCTAACCCTAACCCTTCTGAGGCTCAGCAGGGGCTCTGCAGGGTACCCAGATGTCCCACGACCAGGGCAGGGACCCAGGAGAGGGGGGACGCTGGCACCTGCATTATTGCTGTCACTGCCACTGCCGCCTGGGGACTCCAGGGTCTGCAGGAAGGTCTCCAGAGGGACGTGGAGCAGGGACTCTCCGACAGCATCTCGAGCCCGGCCGTGTGGGGCTGTCACCACGGCACCCACAGCTACCGCTGTGTCTTGGGGTCGGGGCGGGTCTGCAGCTGGGAGAGTGGCAGGTGAGAAGCATGTTCCTTTATCTGTCAACCCCCAGCCACCATCCCTTCCACCCTGTCACCCACAACTCAGGCCAGCTCTGTCCCCTCCTACCATCTGTCAGGAGCTCACAGCTGCAGGAGGCCACGCGGCTGGCCAGGCAGCCTCCCCGGGCACAGGACAGCTCAGCGTCTTCCTCGCTGTCGCTGTGGAGTTGAGAAAGCACAGCTGTGTCCTGCCTGAGACCTGGGCTCCGCCCTGGCTGCTTATGCAGTGCCCCACAGTCACATGACCAGCCTCATCCTCAGCTGGCTCTGTGGCCACCATGTGCGTGACTAGAGGCCACCAAATGGGTACAGGGCTCCTGAGCCTGCATGCCCCCTGCCCCCTAATGACGGTGTGGTGGTGGGCGGTGCCTGGGCAGCTACCTCCCCCAACAGGGCCTTTGTCTGCCGTCTATAAAGTGAGGTATCTGGGGCCCTCCCAGCTCTAAAATTCTGCAAAGAGAGGCTCACCCTCACGGGGCAGGAAGGAATTGCAGAGCAGATGGCGGGCAGGGTAGCAGGGGAGGGATTATAACCACTTTGGGGATCAGGGCCTGGGAAGCGCTCAGGACTTTAATTGTGCTTCCTTAAATGAAGCTGTTAATTAGAAAGCAGCAGCCCCTCTCCCAGGGCCGGCTCACCCCATTAGCCAGAAGAGCCGCTGCCAAATGCTCAGCCCCTTGGCTGGCCTGCCCCTCCCACTACTGGCCTTGGGATGGCTTCTAGATGGTGGAGCCAGCTGCTCTCCCTGGACATGGCTGACCCGACTGCCCTCTGCTTATTACTAGCCATGGCTCTCTACTGCCCTGACCTCCGAGCTTCCCAGGCTCTCCTGGAAATCTCCTGCGCCAGCTACCCTGGAGGACTCAGTAGCACCTAGAGTCCCAGGCTCTCGGTGCACGTGGACACCTCCTGCGGGGTTGTTCTTTTTGTTTCTCTTCACCCCGTCTGCGGGTTCAGGCCTGCTCTGTAGTTAAGCACCTTTGCCAGCAGGCCTTCCCTGAGTGGGGCCAGGTGAGGGGCTTCTCCCAGCCCTCGGGGCTCATCAGAGCCCATGTCCTAGTGCTTTGAGGCCCCTGAGGTGAGGACAAGACACGGTCCAACTTCCTTCCAGGTCCCCAGGCCCTGGGCCTCCAGAGTAGGCCTCATAGAGCCTGCAGGGGGTTAGGGATGGGGGTTGGGGCATGGAGATCCTGGCCAGCACCAGCGAACCCCCCGGAGGCGCTCAGCTCCTGCCCTGCCCTAGAGGCTGCTCCCTGCACAGTCGGGACCAAGGTCCAGCCTGTCCCCATCTGAGGGCCACATCAGCACTCACCCAGGGTCCACGCAGCCCTGGATATCAGCCACCCAGGAGTGTTTCTGTAGGGAGTCAATGGTCTCCAGGATGTACTCGGCTCCGTTCTCCACCTAGGGAAGGGGGCATCAGGTCCAGGTCAGGGGGTTGCGGACCCCAGGATGAATGCCCATGTGGCTCACGGCACCCTCCCCACCAGGCCTCCTGGGGGAGAGGAGCAGGGAGGATGGGGGGGCATCACCAGGCACCAGCCCAAACCCAGGACCGGGTCCCAGGGGTGCAGCCTCTAGCCCCACTGACCTCATGTCCTCAGGCCCTGGAGCTCCAGCTTCAAGGAGGCCATGCTGCCTGTGGGAGGATGGTGGCCCAGCATCCCTGGCACACTGAGTCCAGGCCTCCCCTGCTTTTGTGCCTGGAACTTTCCACCATGGCCGCACTCCCCAGACAAGTCACCCCAAGGGCTCTTGCTAGAGCTAGGTCTAGTGTGATCCTGCCTACTCCCCATCCGATCAGCTCCTTCCGCCAACCCTGGTTGGGAGGTGATGTAATGTCCCCATTTTATTTAATCAATTAATTTATTTTATTGCAGCAGTGGGGATTGGACCCAGGGCACATGACCACTGAGCCACGTCCCCAGCCCTTTTGATTTTTTATTTGAGGCAGGGTCTCGCTAAGCTGTCCAGTTTGGCCTCAAACTTGTAATTCTCCTGTCTTAGCCTCCCAAGTTGCTGGAATTGCTGCCATGTGCCATCATGCCTGGCTTGTCCCCATTTTATAGATGAGATGACTGAGGTTCAGAGAGGCTGAATAACTTGCTTAAGTCACAGAGCAGTCTGTGGCAGTGCTGGGACTTTAACCCAAGTCTCTGGGGCACCCAGGCCTCATGCTCTTGGCTTCTTGTCCTGTACCTCTGTAAAAATGCAGTGTTGGGTTGGGAGGGTCCGCAGAGACCCCCTTTAATCTCTCTCTGAATATACAGGGAAAGGGAGTCCCATCATGGGGCAGGCAGGCAAGTTCCTTTGCCTCAGGGCTTATACACGGGACACCCAGCAGACAGGGTACCAGGTGGGCAAGGGCGGTGTCCTCAGCCCCCAGTCTGGGGTGACGCAGGGTCCAGGGTTGGCAGATGTTTGCCGGATGCATAAGTGAGTTCATGAGTAGACAAAGAGGGATGGGTGGACACACAGACCCCACTGGAGCCAGAGAAGAGGGTGGGGGCTTCGTGTGGCTTTGAGTAGGTGGAGTCCCTCGGCATCCCTGGGGACTCTGCCTCCCAGACTCTCTGCCTCCCAGACTCTCTCTGATCCTTCCAGGAGGCACAGGGACCACAGCCCTGGCAGCCTAGAGCCCTGTCCTCAGGAGACCAGCAGGCCACCCAGTGGTGTGGGGCCTGGGAAAAGGATGGGCTGCTCCCAGGCCCACCAGGGTGCCTCCTGCCCACCCGCGGTGCCTTTGTGCCCTCTGTGGGACCAGGACAGTTCCCACACTCCAGTGCCCGCCAGGAACATTTGCATAACTGCTACAAGCTGGCCACCAGTTCCTGCCTGGGGGGTGCCTGTGCCCTGGCTCCGGCAAGGAAGGGAGGGGAGGAAGGGCAACTGCTGGGCTTGCCCAGACCCAGGAGGAAACGGGACGGGGTCCAGATGGCCCTGGTGCCCGGGCTCCCACCTGGCCCAGGTTCAGGTCCTAGCGAGGTGTGTGACCCCTGTCTTAGGGGCTCGCTCCCCCAGGCTGCCCTCCAGCTGTGCTGCCCAGGAGGGGAGTGGCCTGGGGCAGCCTGAGGAGCCTTGGGACCAAGGTGGGTCACCTCACCTTGAGCACAAACGTGTTGTCCTTCTCAGGCATCTCCAAGGGCATGGTGGTGCGGACCTCGATGATGGCTGACAGGGGGATGCTGACCTTGGGCCTGGAGGCCTAGGAGACCAGAGCGAAGGTCAGTGAGGGGGCTGCCTGGGGCCTCCTGGCATCCTCTTTACCCATCCCAGCCCTCAGGGATCAGAGCAGCCCCCAGCGTAGACTGGTGTGGCCACCCTGGCACAGAGTGTTCTGGCCCCCAGTTCACAGACGGGAGAGGCTACGAGGGCCCTCCTCCTATGGTCATGTGGCAGGTCAGGTCGGAGACGCCCACCTGCACGTCTGCAGGGATGAGCCCCCGGGGCTGCTCTCCACCCAGCACCTCGTCCAGATCTAGTTTTCCCTTTCTAACCTTGACCCACGGCAAGAAATGCACTTGACATTGCAGCCCAGTACACAGCTACACAGGTAAAAGTACCTGAAACAAATGTCTCACTGGACGATATTGCCCTTGCTGTGTGTGATGGAATGTGATATTTTCTGTTCTAGTTCATTAAAAAAAAAAAAAAAACAAGAAAGAAAAGCTGGCCTCCTGCTTCCGATGAGGCTTCCAGGACCCAGAATAGGGCTCTGGAGCCGGGCAGGCCCTGGCCTCAGGTGTGGGTAGAGAGACTAGAGTTCCCAGTGCCACCGCAGGGTGATCCGAGGTGAGCTGGCAGGATTCCCCGGGAGGGTCTCCAAGTGCCTGGCTCTGTGGGTTCTGTCCCACAGGTCCTGGCCGTGGCCTTGGATCTGGGACTGGGGTTCCCGGCAGGGTTCGGGCTCTGGGACAGGGACTTTCTTAGGAGGAAAGGAAGGGCTACACATCCAGTGGGCAGGCAGACAGGAATTCCTGGCAGGCCTGGCCACCATCCAGCGGGTGCAGGGCTGGGCCTGGAGCAGTGACCGAGGGGCTTGGCTGAGCAGGGTGTCAGGCCAGCAGAATAGCCAGCAGGGCTGGGGGTTCCCAGTGGTCGCAGGCTTGGCAGAGCAGACCGAGTTTGCAGGGAGGGTTCTTGCTGGCAGGAGGCACCGGGGTCCCTTAGGCGAGCATCTGAGGCCGGCTGAACTGGGACAGGTGTTCCTGCTGTCCCGCCTGTCTTTGGCTCCTCCAGCTCACACCCTGATCCCCTCTCGGGCAGCTCCAGCGTCCCTCCTGAGGCCCCAGGAGCTCACTCTATTAAAGTTTGCATGAAAGTTTCCTGGCAGCTCCCCCAATGGCAGAGGACAGCCCCATTGCTTCTGGGGTCCCTAAGTCTGGCCTGGAAAGGGCTGAGGGGACCCTTCCTGCTGGGATGAGAGGGCTGGAAGCCAGAGACCCGCCTTGGGCTGGGACATCAAGGGCTGTGTGAGAGGGAGTCTAAGACCCCAGGAAACAGGCCCTGCGCCCGCAGATCCCACACTCCTGACTGCCCCAAGGTGCAGCCAGGGCCAAGAGGCGAAGGGGGATCTGGACCTGGAATGCAGAGGTGTCAGCAGAGGTGCTCTGGGTGATCCTTCACCCTGTGGCCTGTCCCCTGTGGCCAGACATATTTGGTCAACTCAACCTGAGCCCTTAGCATGTTCTGGGGTTTGGATGTGGTTTATTCCGCAAGGGGACCTGTGCTGGAGGCTGGGTCCCCAGCGAGCCAGTGGAGCCTTTAAGAATTGGGCCTAGTAGAAGGTGGTAGGTCACGGGGGCACTGCCCTGGGAAGAGGTTAGTGTGGTTCTCAAGGGCCCCTGGAGCTGCCTCAGGAGTGATTACTCCACACACTTGGCCTTCCTGGCACATGGCCATTTCCCTTTTTCCTCCTCTGCTGTGTTGTGACAAGCCGAGAAGAGCCTCAGCCGAGACCGGAAACATGGAGTTTCCTGATCTTGGACTTTCAGCCTCCAAAACTGAGATAATCTCTTGTCTTTATCTAATATCTAGCCTCAGGTATTTCATCATAGCAACAGAAAACGCATCCTGGTATGATGCACCCTTCCCCTGGGAGTACTCCCACCAAGCTGCGCGCCAATATTTGCGTGAAGATGAGGAACACAGATTATGGGGCAGGAACACACTGGCCTTCCTCAGTGGTTGGGGAAGTTGCCCTCAGGAACCTGTCTTCTGCCCGTGGTAAAGCCGGCAGGCTCTGCAGGGACCAATGCAGAGGGCACCAGCTGCTGCATCCCCTCCCCCAGGGTTGCAGACACAGCTATTTACAGACAGACAGCTGTGACTGCCACTCAGGATGGAGGGGTAAATTCTTGGGCCTCTGTCCCTGCCCTCTCGGTGACCCAGGGTGAGCCCCGCCTCTCACAGGGCCTCAGTGTCCCTGTCTGCCCAGGAGTAGAGTTGGGCTATGGCTATTATTTCTCTCAGGGACCCAAGGATGGGGGCCTGGGTAGGCAGAGGCCCTGTGAAGCCTGGAGGGTTCTGGGACTTGGGGAGAAAGCCCTTCAGAGTGTATCTCTGGGTGTCACCTCTCTAGACCCTATGGTTCCGGTGCACCTGGACTGGGGAGCCCACACACCTGCACTTCCAGGAGGGCTGGGCCGAGTTCCCAGCAGACTGAGAGCCAAGGGGCTCAGGCAGGCGTTGGGGTGGCTGGGCACCTGGGTGGCTCCTGGGGGTGTCGTCAGCTGCTGGACCTACTCGGCCTGCGTGCCAGGGGCCTCACCCCACCCCTTTCATTCCAGACCACCAGGGTGGCCAGTATAATCAGCCCACCTCTGCCACCCTCTGGGGTAGGCCACACCCCTTTTCTGAGTATAATAAGTTTGTGTTTTCTTCTGTGGCCTGGGGATCAGGTGCCCACCTGGTTGGGATCCTGGGAGGGCAGCTTGTATGTGCCCATGGTGGGATCTCAGGACGTGGGTACTAGTGTGCAGTTACTGCCACTTTACTAACAAGGCAGGCTTGCCTTGGGGAAGACCCAACTACTGCCAGTGTTCTGATGGCCAGTCTCCAAGAGGGGCAAGGGTCAGTGCACTCAGTGAGACAGATGCTGGTGATGGTCAGCAAGAACCCTTGCTTCCCCTGGCTGGAGGCTGGCAGCCCAGAAGCAGGCCTCCTGGGGGGTCCTGTCCCAGCGTGCTCTGTCACTGCCTGCCCTTATCCAGCGGCCTCCTCTCCAGGCAGTGCCTGCTCTGGTGCCCAGTGAGGAAGGACAGGCAGCCAGCCAGGCTCCTTAGCACAGAGGGGCTGCTGCCCTTTCCTCTTTCCCAGAGGATAGCAAGAGGGGTTATCCAGGTGGCAGTGATGGGCCAGCATCCTGGGCTCCTGACACCAGACTCCATCCTGTCAATCAGATTAGGCAACTGGGTCCCCAGAGCCAGCTGCTGTCTGAGCTGCAGCCATTCGCTCCCTCCATCCTCCCAGGTATGGGGAGAAGCTCACCTTGGGCGGCACGAAGAACTCCAGGCGGAAGCGCTCCCCAGCCACCGCCCTGCGCAGGAGCAGGCGGCACTTCTGCCACTGCGCAGCTCCCCCGGGGCCGGTGGCCGCATCGTCCGCCACCATGAAGCGCAGTGCACCTTCACGCTGGATGTCCACTAACTCCACCTTGGCTGCCAGAGTCCGCGATAGCCGCAGGCGCCGTGTCCACTTGTCGCGCGACTCGGCTGGGGGCTCAGCAGCCCGCGGGGTGGCACCGGCGTCAGGCTCCGGCGAGGCACGCCGGTGCCACATGTCTCGCACACCGTCCACCACGCAAAGGCTCATGTTGCGCAGGGAGAAGCCCTTGCGGACGCGGGCCTTGGCCGCCACGTGTGACGACACGTCCTCTGAGCTCCGCGAGTGGCCGTAAGCCGCCGCCTTGAGCGCTGAGGTCCCCACGGGCTCGGGCTCCATGGCGTCTGCGCGCTCTGCGGTCCCCCGTGACGCGGGCCCTGCCACCAGCACACGGCGCACCTCCTCGCTGAAGACGTCCAAGAAATTGGCGGTGAAGTGGCGGGAAAAGGAGGTCCCGGCGTCGGGCGTGTCGTAGGCCGGGTTGTCCCGCAGGAAGCGGCAAAACTTGTGCGCGAAGTCCACGGCGGCCACCTGCGCGTGCAGCTCGCAGAACTGCCGCCAGTCCGGGACAGGGACCGGGTTAGCAGCGGCTGCAGCGGAGGCGGTGCCGGGGTCAGCGCCGTTCATGGCTCCCGTCCCATCGCGGTACCCTGCAGCTGCAGGGAGGGGGAAAGAGCGCCAGTGACCTTCCGACCTCGGACTGGCGTGCTCACCTGTCACCTCCTTCGGGCAGCCTGGCTCCCCAAGGCAGTTGAGGTGCCTCATCCATGCATGCGCTGTGAGGCGCAGCTTGCAGCTGCCGGCGCACCAGGGAGCTGAAGAAAAAGCAGGACAACCTGGTGTCCTCAGGACCTATCTTCCCATACTGCAGCTCAGGGAACCCCAGGGTCATTCACCTGTCCCAGCAATCCCGACCTCAGCCGGCTACAGTCTGCTCTCCACCCAGGAGCCCAGTCACCATTTCTAACACACAAGACGCCTCAGGTCCCTCTGTCTTCCAAATCCCACCAGGGCTGGGAGCAGAAGTCCAGGTCCTAGCCCAGCTCCCAATGCCTGGCGGCGTCGACCTGCCTGTCCCTTTCTGGGCCTGCCTCCTTGCTGTTCTGGAGGCAGCTCGCCGGGCTCCACCTCAGGGTCTTGGCTGTGCCTGCAGTTTCCCCCACATCCTTTGGGGTTTTGCTTAAATATCATTTTGTCCCACCGCCTGGCCGGGCCTTGCTATTGAGAATAATTGATGCTCCCCCAACCTTCTCCTGCTTCAAGTCTCCACCATGCGTATGGTCACCTGTCTGGTTGTGTGTCCGCCTCTGCCCTCTTCCTCCGGGAAGGCTGGTTCCACAAGGCGGGGACAGTGACAGTTCTGCAAGTCTACATGTCCCCAGTACTGGGCATATGGCAGGTGCTCAGTAAACACTGATGGAATGAATGAACAAATGGATGTGTCCAGCACTCCAAGTGGTGTCCCAGCTGTCACCATCTAAGCCCTCACACCGGCCTGAGGACTTGTCAGTGACAAGACAGGTCTAGGATTCTTACCCAGCTCTTCATGAGTCTGGGACTTGGGGTCACCTCCCTGTATGGACAGAGTAGGGGCCACTTTGCGCCAACATTGAAGGGCCTGCTCCTCGGGCTTCTTCCCTCCGGAACTCCCAGCCAAGCTCCACCCTCTGGAGGGATTCCCAGCCCAGGAATCCCAGCAGCGGTCCTCCCCTTCCTTATTGCCGGGCAATGCCATCCTTCACCATGGCTAAACTACACAGCTTGCGTCAGTCAGTCACTTGGGAGACTTGCCTCCTCGTCCCCCTAAGTGGCCATTGCCCCCTGGAGGACAGGCCCAGGTGCACATCCTCGTCCCCCTCCAGGCCAGGGTGAAAATCACCAAAGGAAAATAAGTGAGGAGCTGAGGCTCTGCCCTGGGGACCTCCCGCCTGAGGGACCAGCCCACTGTTGGGAAGAAGGGACTGTCCGCCTAAGGGGCCAATAAGGAGGGTTGTGCCCTCACCTGCCCTCCCAGGATCCCCAAAGTTCCCGGCAAGCCCTCCCTTGCAGCTCTGGGGAACACCACCTCAGGCCTCCAGTGGGATCCAAACCCTGTAATTAAATGCCAGGTAAGAATAGCTGCCCTACTTCCGGAGACCATCTGCGGGGCCTCTGTGCTGAGGGCACTGTGGGAATTCCCTCTTCCTTGGGACAGCCTCGTCCTTCAGTCTGTGGTCACAAGCCACAGGACCCACCCAGGGAGGAAGTACTGAAGACAGGTTTCCAAACTGGCAGGGAGACTCTTGCTCAGTACTGGGGGGAGGGAGAAAGGGAAGGTTTGGGCTTCCTGTCTGCAGTCTAAGCAAAGACTGCCACGGGACTTACCAGGGCTTTAGAGTGTGGGGGCCAGTGCTCAGTTCTGACCTGTCCCTGCCCTGCTGCTCCTCCTTTCCTCACTGGAAAACTCCCACTCACCCTTCTAGAAGGAATTCAGGGGCTACTTCCTCCAGGAAGCCCTCCCTGCCTCCCCTACCCGGGCTGGCACCGTGTCTCCTAAGGGGCACAGCCTCCTCCTGTGTGTCCCTCCAGCAAGTTCTGGTTGTAGGGCGCTCCCACCGTCCGTCTCCACCCCTGGCACAAGCACTCCTGCAGAAGGCAGGCCTGGCCATACCCCAGACTCCTGGCTCTTGCCTCTTCTCCTCGGGTGGAGGCAGGAATACACCTGCCATCACAGCCCGCATGGCCTCCAGGGAAGGTGGAGAGCCCAGATCCTCAGGGACAGTTCCTTGGGGGCTGGGCTGCAGCTAAACCCACCAGGCCCTGTCCCCCAGGGCTCCAAGCCCATCCCCATATCCAGCAGGCCAGTGCCCCCACAGTGGCCATCTCCCCTCCTCTCATTCCCCCATACTACTGGGACCACCACAGGGGTTGGGATAGGGGAACAGGGCAGCCCAGGAAGGCCAGGTGTAAGTATGCCCTGGACGGGGCAGGTGGGGCAGGCAGCAGGTCATCCATTTTTCCCAGTCCCTCACACTCTTCTAGCTAGCTGGGAGAAGGGATGGAGTCCGGGGACAGGGCGCTGGGCAGGCTCTCTCAGGTGGGTGCAGCTAGCCTCCCAGGAGGTTGCGGTGGAACTTGAAGAGGACTCTGCCAAGGCTCTGGCCAGGGTGGTCAGGTCTGATGCCTGAGCTGAAGGGAAGGCCCTGGGAGGTCGGGGCTTCCCTGGCCTCCCAACACTGCTGGCTGGCCAGGAGCCTAACGGCCCAGCTGCCCTCTGTGTCCATGGGGGCTACACAGAAGAAGCAAGGGTCAGATAGTCGGAGGTAAAAGCCTCAAGTGGCAGGGTCAGCAAGGAGCACCACACCAGTTACAGATGGAGAACCTGAGGCCCAGACGTGGAGGAGACAAGACTGCAGGCTGCAGGCCACAGGTAAGAGGATCTGGCTATGCCAGGGTAAGGGTGTGCTGTCCCCAACTGCCCTTGGGGCCAGAGTTGGGGAGGATGCCAAGCAGCAGACCTCACTGCTCCCTGAGAAAGGCAGACCCACCCCCATCTCAGAGCTTGCTTTCCTCAAATGCAAACGGGGGGCTCCCCCTTTCCCGGAAGGGCAGCAGGAGAAGTAGACTCTGCAATGTTCCAATAAAGTGCAGGCTTGGGCAGGACAGGTGGGCTCCCCTGACCTCTGTGTAGGACCCCAAAGTGTTTCCATCCCACTCAGGGGAACAGCCAGTGTGACATTCAAACAATCATTGTGTGGGTGACTGGAAACAGATGTGGGGAAGGGAGAATAGAAGGGGGAGGAGAAGCCAGAGGCACCGGAAGCAGGATGGACCCTTGTTCTCACACTTAGGCTGGCCTGGACGGTTTGTGACTTGGATTCAGCAGGTCTTGGGCTCCTTGGGCCTCGGCCCTTGGGATCCTGCCTGTGTTCTCCTGCCCAGGTAGCCTTCCCCCAGTTCCCCAATCCTTCCGGCCTTCAGACTGTGCAAATTCTCTCTTCTTCCTGGAAGCCACCCTGCACTGGCTCTCCGAAACCAAGCTTCCATCAGCCCCGTGGCCCTCAGCCCTCTGGTTTCTGTGGTCAGATCCCAGCCTTCCTCCTGTGGTCCCCTGAAGTCAGAAAAGGCCCGCTGAGCTGGTGCTAGGAGATCAGGCTCTCTGGGCCAGACCCAGTGTTTCCCAGGGCCTCGGCTTCCCCCTGGTAAACAGGGTGCAGCGGTGGCAGGGGCTCCTGATTCTGATGCAGAGACCATGGCCCTTGGACATTGAACACTGGGGTCCACCTGTCACTGAGCTGCAGCCAGGAGCCGGCTGGGGTTCCCTCCCACCTTCAGCTTCCTCCCTGAGGGCTGGGATTGGAGACAAAGGAAGTGGTCTTGTTCCAGGATCGGGTGCTGGCCCCCAGGGCGCATGGGCAGTATACCACCCTCCTCAGTCCATCGCCCCGGGTTATTCCTAGGCTTGGCGGGGCTGTCTGGTTGCCTCTCCGGAAGAACGTTTTTGTTGTAGTTGTCCCCATCTTGGTAGGATGCAGCTTCCAAGGGGCGGGGTAGGGAAACATGATCCAGTCCCTTTCCAAGGCCTCTCCTAATCCCACGGCTTGGAACCCAGACCAAGACCTCCAGCCCAAGCAAGGTTAGATACCCGGCTGCTGTACAGGCTCGGCCGGGGGGAGGGGGCGGCCGACTTTGCGCCGGTAAAAATAGCGCCGACATTTGGAAAAGGGGGGAAAAAAACCGGCCTTCAGTCCCGCCGGCGCCCAGTTCCGGACCCCAAGGCCGGGTCATTCCTTAAAATATTGATGAGCCAGCGAGGCCGCCCCCGCTAATGGGCCAACGACCAATCGATCCAGCGCGCAGTGGGTGGCGGCCTGGGGGCGGGGAGAGGCAGAAGCCCCGCCCACAGCCCGAAGGGGCTCGGATTTCTGCGCGCACCGCAGGTTACTGTGCTCCAGGGGAGGAAGGAGGGTCCACCGCCCGCAGCATGAACTGGCCGCCCTACACAGGCAGGCTGGCTGCCCAGCAGCCAGGCAGCGGGCAACATGCTCACTCCAAGATCGGCCCTTCCTTCTGCACCCTCACTGTACTCCATCCTTGGAGGGACACCCAAACCACCAAGTGTGTGAAGGGGAAGGTGGTCACAACTAAGGTCCTCTGTTCTAGGCCGGCAGCGCCACCCTCCAACGAACCATTTACTCTCGGGAAACAGGCCTCCGCTGGAGGCCCCGGACACCCCAAGGGGAGGCAAAGCCCCCCGTCTGTCTTCCTCCACCATCCTTTGGGAAGTTGGTCCCCACCAAGCCTACTCATGCCTTTCCTAAGGGCTGGCCTGGTCTGACCCACTGGTCAGCACTTGACAATAAGACTGCTATGTCTCTGGTTGTCCCCAGGCCTCTGCCCAATGGTTCCTTCCACCGGTGCCCCAGCTCTCTCTATGGGGAACCCTGCCCACGCAAAACCCAGATGACCATCCCCCCAGCCTGGAGTGACTTCCACCAGCTGTCGGTTGCTTGGGTGCTGGTTCTTGAGGCCAATCCACCCCTCGCCTTCCCAGAAACTGTGCCCAAAGCAAGCTGTGACCAGGGCCTCCTGCCAGAGGGAGGATACAACTGAAATTCCCCAATACTTCCCACCCAGAAAAGGTGCTCACCCCATGTCCCTGGCAGAGGGCAGAAGTGGGCATGATTTCTGGTCTTAACATCCTTGAACCTGCTGGGACCTGCTGCAGAGTGGATGCAGGTCATTCTGACTGGTGTCAGGGACAGGTGTGGATTAAGAGTCCTTGGGACCCTGCCTCATGGGTGAGTGGCAGGGGGCTCTGGGTGGTCTTGGCTTTCTCAAGTGTCAGATTTCATAGTTGAACTTGACAGGTGGGATGGAGCTTCCTGGCATGACCTGCTTGGAGGAGCATTGCTGGGAGGCAGCTTTGAGAACAGTCCAGAACACCACCGTGCTTCTCACGCAGCCCATCCTGGAGGGGGCGCCCTTCTGCAGAGTGCTCTTGCCTTTCCTGAGTCTCCCAGCCTTGACAAGCCCTGCTGGCTCTGGAGCCCACAGACCCTCAGTGTCGGGATGGGGGGCCTGGCTGCTCCCCATGGCAGGGGGCCCCACTGCCTGGGCATCTCCATGTCAGCATCTGTTCATTTGGCACCTTGGGACAGTGGAGAGGTTAAAAGGCCTGAGATCTGGAGCCAGACCATCTTGGTTTGAATCCCAGCTCCCCTGCTTCCTAATGTGGGATCCCTTGGCCTCCTGGGCCTCAGTTTCTCCATCCGTTAAGATGGAGAGTCAGAGCAGCACCAACCTCACAGGCCTGCCATGAGGACTGAGTAAGTAATTTGTTTAAAAGTCAAAGCTCTTCTGCTTCTACTTCTTAAATATCCTGGGTTCATTCTCTTTTCCACCACTCTGTGCAGACAGCTGCAGAGGCTTCTTCCCTGGTCTCCCCACTTCCTACGGCCCCCATTCCCACAAATACAGGCTCCACAGTGTGGCCAAGGTCAGCTTTTAGGAACCCATTTCTAAGCCAGGCGTGGTGGTGCACATTCCAGGGACTCAGGAGGCTGAGGCCAGAGGATCACAAGGCAGCTGAGGCAGCCTGGGCATCTTAGTGAGACTGTCCCAAAAATTAAAAAAATAAAAAGGGCTGGGGTTGTGGCTTAGTGGTAGAGCACCCCTGGGTTCAATCCCCAGTACCAAAAAGAAATAGAGAAAAAGAAAAACAATATCCCACATTTAAGGGGGCCATGCCCCCATTTCAAATCTGATTCCACTCACATCTTCTCTATAAGAAAAAAGATTACCCCTTTGTACAGATGAAGAAAGGGGGTTCTGGCCAGGGAGGTGACTAGCCCCTCAATCACTGGGGTTTTGCTGGGCTCCCACCATGTGCCAAGTACCATGGAAGTGGGCCCAGGGTTGCAGAATGGGCAAGAGGGGCATTTAGAGTCAAGTTTCAGAACTGTCCCTTCCTGGAGTACACACTGCACCCAGCAGGGACCTGTTCCTGGGGAGTCCCCCTACCCACTACCTGAAGGCACAGTGGCAGGACCCAGTTCCCACACTGGGGAGAACTCTGAGGCTGAGGGGCAAGAGAATCCACAGTGGAGACTTGATCAGGTCAGTGAGTAGAAATGGGGGCCAGGGGTCTCAAGAAGTAGGCCATCTTCCTTCAGGAGCACCCAATGCTGGACAGTTCCTCTACAGGCTCTGAATGTGGACAGCAGGCTGGGCTGGCTCCAGCTGCACTTGCCCTACTCTCTTCCACTCCACTCTGCCTTCCTTGGGTTGCAGAGAGGCCCCCTCTTTAGCTTTGGCTTGAGACATTCCATCTTTCCCAGTGTTATGGACCCCACTTGGGCCCCAGCCCAATTCCCCAAATCTTCAGGATGACTCGCTCCTTGCCACTCAGCCCACCAGTCTGCCCTCTGACTTTTTCATGACCGGCATACCTGTGACTCCCAACTGAAACCTCCATGGCTCCCTCAGTCCTGAGCAGCCTGCAGCTCTGGGCACTTCAGGTGCTGATTAAGGTTCCCAGGGCTTGCCCTGAGCTCCTCAGCTCCCAGTCTGGCTGAACTTCAAACTCACCACATCCACGTTCTGCTCACTCTCTCCCTCCAACTCTGCTTGTCCTCTGCTCAGGTCCCAGCACGGGGCCTGGCTCACCCCACCCACTGCCTCAGTAGCTGGCAGGCCCCTTTATCCTGTTCTTCCTCCAATTTGCCCCTCCATGACATCCCATGGCTGGTGACCTGTTTCCTTCAACATACCGTGGGCCCCCAGGTCCTGTGGCACTTGCCCCCGCGTGGCCCTGTTCCAGAGGGCGCGGAGGATCTGGGGAATGGAGCCCAACTCTGCTTTACCCTGAGGAGCCAGATGACGGTGCGTTCCCACAGAGGATGATCTGCCTTCTGCTGCCCAGACAGGTGTGGGCTGTGACCTCGTGTTAAGGTCACACCTGCTATCCCCTTGGACAGCCCAGTCATAAAAACAGACCCAACCAAGGGAGCAGGGAGAAACCTCCCCAGGCCCAGGAGTTCTGGCCACCCCTCTGGGCCATGAGGATCAGGAGGGGAGGCGGGACCACAGCCAGCAGGCCCGCAGCTGCTAACCCCCAGGCCCTCCAACGCAGGCTGGGTGGGCTGTGTAGGAAGTTACCAGTCAGTCTCTTGTCAGAGAAAGTGGCAGGGAGGCCTGGTCTGTGGGCTGAGGAACTCTGGGCAAGTTCCGCCTCCCTTAAATTTGTTCCCTCCTCTGAAAGACGAGGATGATAACACTTCCAAAGCCACAGGGTTGTGACAATGACATAAGAAACAGCACTGAGGCCCTTATCCTGACATGAGTCAGCTCGAAACCAGAAGCTCAGCCCTGGGAGTCCCAGGCTCCATCTGGGTGGACATCCCCATCTGACATCCTCAAAGGAACTAACCCTGAAGTGTGAGCTCTAGCGTCCTCGGAGGCTCACACTAAGTAGGAAAGGGGGGTCTGGAAAGCGTGATGGATATTGTGCAGTGAGGGTAGGAAAAGCATGGGCGCTGGCCCTCCATTAACTGGACCTGCTGGACCAGGTGGGTGGCGGCAGCAGCTCTTGCCTGTGGTCTCTCACACCCCAGGGTGGTGGCTCTGGGAGGCCAGGGGCGAGACCTCTAGGGAAAAAGAGTAGAAAGAAGTCCCAGGTGGGAACATCTACCTAAGTCCCAGTAAACCCTGACTCCAGCTAGCCTAGGGGGATCACTGCAGACCTCATCCAAAGTTCTATGTCACTTCCCCAACCAGTGGCTTCCGGATGGGGAGGGAGGCCAGGAGGGATGCCATGTGTTCCCTCAAGCCCAGGAGGGGAAGAACAGGAGGGCTTCAGATCACCCCTGCAGCAGCAGAAGCCTGACCTCCCAGAGGGGCAGGTCGCCGGTGTTGGAGGGAGGCAAGCCATCACCACTCATCAGGAGGCTGGAAGAACCATCCTCTCTTTGCAGGGTATATGATGTTGGCTCAGGGCACAGGTACAGGTAGGTTCAACCCAGGTCCAATCCTCTCCCTAGTACGACTCCTGTGAACGTAGATGGAGCTTATTCATGTTCGTGGTCACTCCTGAGGCTATCTAGCCTGCCCTGCGTGGCTCCTTGGAGGCCCCGGTCACTGCGGACTCCTCTCCCTGAAGACCCAACTTTGGGGGCTGCTGAGGGCCAGGGTGGGTCACTGTCTCCTCCTGGCCTCGGCAGCTGCTCTAGTCAGATTGTGGTTCCCGCTGCCCGCAGGTTCCTCAATGGTCGAGGCCCAAGGGCCTGAATGGAGGGCATGAACCCGCCCCTTCTTAAAGGCACAGGACTCCGGGGCACTCTCGGCAACCTCCCCACTCACGGGGGCTGCCCGGGAGCTCTAGGGTGGGCGGGTCTGGGATGGTGGCGGTGGGAAAGAGGGACTGGGCCGAAGGGAGGGCGTGCCAGCCTGGAACTTGGCCTACGTGGGCTCCCTCCCTACTGCAGCTCGTGGCCCTCGAGCTCTTTCTGGGTTGACCCACCCCTTCCTCCACCCTGGAAAAGAGGCCTGAGCGTCCCCTCCCCACTTCCAGGGACCCCGCCTCCAGGGGACCAGCTGCGCTCACTCCACGGCCCGGCCTGGGTCAGAGAAGGGGGCGAGGGCGCAGCTGCTCCGGAGGCGGTTCGACCCTTCTCGCCACTCCCCGCCCGGCCCCGGGAGGGGGTCTGGGAGCCGATCCCAGCGGGGGCGCATCCCTCCCTCGCGCGTCCTCCTCCCTCCCACCCGCGCACACAAAGACGACACGCTCGGACCAGGGCGCGTGCGGCCGCGCTTCCCGGGGCAGCGGTGCGCACACACACGCACGCCCTCAGGGACTGCCGAGGGCCGGGGATGAGGGACCAGGGGACCGGGAGCTGAGGACAAGCAGGCCTTACCTACAAGCGTGCAGCTGGGGCCGCGCGGGCCGGGGCGCCGGCGGAGCGCCGCCCCGACTGCGGCCGGGCTCCCGGGGCCCGGCGGCTCATGGTCCGCGGCGGGTTTGGCTCCCTCCGGGCGGGAGCCGGCGGCGGCGGCTCCTCCCTCCCTGGTTCACAGCCTCGAAGGCTCGTGCGCTCCTCGAGGTCCTGGCGCGGCCCCCGCGCAGCTCTCCGGGCTGCCGAGCCCCGCGCGCTCCGAGCTCAGCCCCGCGCGGCGCGCACCCCGCCCGCTCCCTGTCGTGCCCCCCGCCCCCGCGGCGCGCGCCTCTGGGCCCCGCCCCCGCCGCGAGCCCCGCCCCCTCCCGCCTCGCGCCGCGCAGGCCCCGCCCCGCCGCGCCCCCAGCCCTGATCCTGGCGGTAGCCGCGGCCGCGACCCGCGCAGGGTTGCTCTTGGCGGTGCTGGAGCAGAGATCGCCCAGCCCAAAGGCCGCAGGGGCTGGGAACCGGCGGGGTTCCGCCCCATTTGGGGCGGGGGTCGCGGTGTCGCGGAGCCGGCCTCAGGCCGGGCGCCAGACTGCATCCCGCGTGGAGGCGTCTCCCGGAGCCCCGGGTGCTGGCTCCGGGAACGCGGCTGGGGGTGCGGAAGGGTGCCCTGTGTGGTGGGGTGTTCCCGTAGACACTTCGGATCACCCCTCGGTGACCGGAGCCAGGCAGGCCTGGATCGACGCTGTGGCCGAGCCCTGAGCGCGGGGACAATGGGGAGCCTCGAGGAGGCCCAGATGTCGCAACGGAGGAAGTCATGTCTGATTATCATAAATCCCGAGGGCGAGCACACGCCCCCTCTCTCCAGCCCTCCGGGAGGGGGCGATAGGCTCCGGACCCCAGAGTGGGAAGACCTCCTGAACACGGTCCCCTCCTCTCAATTTCACCGTCCTGGGGAAACTGGAGCCACCCTAAGAGTTGTTGGAGGTCACACAGGCTCTTGGGATACCACAACCCTGGCCTCCCCACTGCTACCGGGATTCAGAACTCCGGCCCGGTTAGCGCAGAGAGGAACCGGGCTAGAACAGTCCTGCCTGTCTTCGCCGGCACTGCAGACTGATCCGGCAGCCCTGGGACCTCCAGCAAGCTGCTCTGAGGGGGGGCAGGACTCCCGCAGACCCGGAGGAGGTCCGAGGGGAAGGGGATATCTTGTGAGCAGGGGCGTGGGAGAGGGTGCTCCTGGGGCGGGGCAGTGGTCTCTGGGCACCTGCCCTGCTTTCCCTTTTAGCTCCCTACTCCAGCCCCCGGAGATGCTGGGTCAGCTGCTTGCCCCAGCTTCCAGCAGCCATGGTGCCTGCCATGGTGATTTTGCTGACTGGGAGTGCCTCCATCTGTTGTCCTCCCCTCCCCAGAGTGGCCTCTGACCTTTGCAGAGAACCCTTCCACCCCTTCCCAAACCATTTCACATCTCTAGTTTTCCAGGAAGCAAAACAGGCAGGGGTTTTAAAGTGATTCTTGTGGATGGAAAGAGTGGGAGGTGGGGGGGCGGGCCGGGAGCTATGCCCAGGCTGGCCAAGGTGAAGGCTGGCTTGGACCTCCCACCTCTTCCTCTGCCAGGCCTCTTTCCTGCCACACATCTACCAGCTGCACCCTCAGCAGGACCTGGCCAGCAAACACTTAATGAAATAGGCAGTAGTCCAGCCATCCATGGGGTGCCACAGGCTGGATGCTGGCCTATGAATGAGGCCAGGAGTTGGGGGGCGGGCGGCTGCCAGCAGAGCAGGATTGATGGAGGCCCTACCCCTGGTCGGTCTGGCCCACAGTGGGCTGACCTGGATACAAGTTGTGTCCTAAGCTGGCTGGTGGACTCAGTGACCAGAGAGAGTCCTGGGGCTTGAAGGTCAGGACAAGACAATAGCTGTGATTCCTTGGGAGGAGGCATTGTGGAGAGGCCAGAAGCCTAGTGACTCCGAGTGACCTACCCACAAGGAGGAACTGGTGGGAGAAGGGAAAGTGGCTGGGAGGGGGAAAGCAGTTGTCATGGGGGACAGGGACAAGTGTCAGGGAGGACAGGTCCATCTTGTGTCTCTGAATATAGGAGGCTCTGGGACTTTGGAGGAAGTTCCGAGGGAAAAGACGATGCGGGCTGCTGGTAGCAGGAACCCAAAGACAGGTTCCTGCACACTCGAGCTCTCGGGTTCGGGAAGAAGCCTGAGGCAGATGTGGCGCAGGTCTGGCGGGCTGAGGGCAGGCGCTGGGTTTGGAGCCAGCCTAGTGGGTACGGCCAGCCACCACAGACCAAAACGAGACACTGTATGTGAGTGGGGCTAGGCCTGGGGTGAGGTGGCACAGAACCAGTGGCTCCAGGGAGTCCCCATGCAAGACTGGCGTTCAAGGCCCTTGATGCCTGAGTTCCGGCGCACTTGGCAAGCAGGGACCCAAGGATGGTTTGTGAAGAAAGCAGTGGATCTCCCTCTTTGATGGGGTTGCAAGTCTGCCTAAGAGAGCCCCGGTGCTGTGGGTTTGGGGTTCAGCGAAGCTCTGAATGCTGTCAGAGTTCTTGGGGACAGGAGAGAGGGAGACGTCCTGTATGCCAGGACCATGCCCCATATCCACAGACCAGCCCTGATCCTGGTGGTTGTGCTGCTGGCACCTACTGGCCTTTGGAACCCTGGTGTCCCAGAGCTCGGGAGTCACAGAGCACAGGCCCCAGTGTGGCTGCAAACGAGGTTTATTCAAACGTGCAAAGGCTGAGCGCGAAGCGCAAACCTAACCGAGGATCTGCCAGTGGCCTCCAGAGGTGGCCGTACTACGGCCAATAGCCAGGCCTGTGTGGCGGGGAGGCACTGGGCCTCAGGCCAGTTCTCCGGTGTGAGGAGGCCGGGGCCTGGGGTTTTGTTGGAGATACTTCCTCATCTGGAGACCAGAATATCTTGCTAAAGGCAAAAGCAGAAATCACATGTGTCTGGGGGCAGGGACGTAGAAACTGTCTCACCCTCTGGGCTCCTCCCGGACGGGGTGGGGGCAGGGAGCAAGCTTGTTCTAGTCTAGCCTTGTCTGTGTCCTGCAGGGGGTGGGGATCAGTGACAAAGGCGGACCAGGAGGCCCCCTGGTCTGGAAGGAAGGACCCACATCTCTTTTAGGGTGTAGGGGAGATAGTAGGGGAGCACAAGGGGGTGTCAGAGCCCAGGTGCAGACAGGCCCAGGGAGTCCAAACTCAGGTGAGTGTCACAGCCAGGGTCTCTGCCACCAGTGCTAGAGGCCAGGCTGTGTGGAGCTCAGGCCAGGCAGGTGGAGCATCGGGTCAGCCCGGCCAGGCCTGAGGGGGCCATCTGGAGCTGGGAGGCCTGATGTGACTTTGACATTCTTTCAAGGGGGCCTGAGAGGACCTGGGACCTCTGGCAGCTGTTGGGCCGAGGACAAGGACAGTGTCCACGTTACAGGGGTGTCTGGGAAAGCCTAAGTCATTAGAAGCAACTACTTGAGCAGGGATGAGGGCGCAGCCATCACTGTTGCGGGGGGATCCTGGTGTCACTGCCACAAGTCACCAGCCGCTGCTCCGTTGTCCTCGTGGAACTTGTGCAGGTGATCGGCGAACCTAGGGGTGCAGAAACCATTTCTGAGGCTGAGCTGACGGGGGGCAGCTGGGGGAGCAGGCACGGGCAGGGCTGGGGGGGGCGGTGGTGCGGGGTCGTGGGGGACTTGGGGTTGGGAGGACAGGGGACGGCCTCACTTCTTGGCGCAGGTGGCGGCGCAGTCCCTCTCCACGCTCTCGCTCCAGGCCAGCTTGTAGAGCACCTGGCCAGAGGAGACACCTGAGTCCCCCCATGGCCACGCCCACAGCCCACCCACTGGCCCTGCGCCTGTGCTCCAGGGACAGACATTTCCTGTGGCCTCAGGGATGTAGGGACACTCCTGCGCTTGCCTGTCCCACAGGTGGTTGGATGGGTCCAGACACAGGAACGTCCCTGATACTGTGGGCCAGGAGGTGCTGGGCCCTGCAGTTGCAGTGGGAGCCCAGGCTGACCCTGCAGGGGCCATGGCCACTGTCCTGCTGGAAGTGGGTCCCTGAGACTGGAACTTTCCTCGCACATGCCTGCCCCGCTTCCCCAGGTGGCAGACATGGAGCCATCCCTGGGTCACTGACTCCAGTGCCCTTCTGCCTTTGGGCAGATGCGGTTCCAGATGTCCCTTCTAGGAACAGGGCACCTGCAGTCTGGGGGCATTTGTTAGACCGATCTCCTCTTGTGTCTGGTTCCACCAAGACCTTTCTTTCTACGAGATCCTCAGGTCTGGGTCGGTGGATGTGGTTGGCCAGGCCTCCTCCCCAGAGTGGCCAGGCTGTGCCCCAGTCAGAGTACCTGATGTGGGCGGGAGTGCACCTTGTCCCCAGCATGGGCTAAGGAGATGCCCAGGGGAGAGGAGTGGCCCAGAACTGAGGGTGTGACTTTGGGGAGGCCACAGTTGCAAGGTTCTGCTGCCCTGGAGGTCGGGGGAGCATGGTGACGTCCCTGGCCCACTGTCCAGACACTCACCAAGAAGACCAGGCAGTGCAGGAAGAGGGTGTAGAAGAAGCCGATGGTGCGGGCTATCTTGTTGGAGAGGACCAGGCGGCCCTGGGGAGCAAACAGGGAGTCCGGCAGGGTGGCACAGGGCTGCCCCTGGCCCTTGTGTAGGCAGGGGTGCTGGGGCGGCAAGGGGAGGGAAGGGCTCGGAGCTGGGGCCCCTCACCACTGCGCTGTGGGGACAAGTCCAGCTGCAGGATTTCTGGGGAATGGCGCCCCCTGCAGCTCAGTTCCAGAGCCTACAGTGAATGGTGTTACCAGAGGAGCTGCTGTACTGGGAAGAGGGAAGGCCCCTGTCCCCAGTGTCCCCGGTCACACTGTCAGGGCTTGGGAGGGGTCTGCGTGGCCCCCGGGGTTTCTCCAGGTGGGCTGGAGGGCAGGTGCCCCCTCTGGTCGAGGCAGGCGTAGGCAAGGGGACTCACCATGCTGAGCGTGGCCTTGTCCCAGGGGCTCAGGCTCAGGTACTTCCTCTGCCGCTCCTGGAGGAGGAGGGATGATGAAGGGACCCAGAGAAGGGGCTGCAGAACCCCAGGTGGCTGCTAGGGGCCCCCGGGTGACCGGTCCCAATCAGTGTGACATCTGTGTGGCTCCCCCGCCCCGGGGCCCCTTCTGCCCATGATAAAGCTCTGCCTGGACAGGACTGCTGAGCCCCAGGCAGGCGGGGAGTGAGGAGGCCGCCCCATCACGGGCAGCGGGGACCCTCGCTGGACGGCCTGCCCCACAGGGGCGCTTGTGAACCCGCTCACTGCCACATGCCCTCAGGGAGCCACCATGGCCTTCCTGGGGGTCCTGGGCCTCCATGGCTCTGGCGCAGTGTGGAGCGGCTGGCCGGGGAGGGCCCGCGTGCAGGACCGGAGAGAACGGATGGGCCCAGGGAAGGCAGTGGCGGGGCCAGGGTGGGCAGCCGTGGCACAGACCCGCTTGCTGAAGGAGGAGAAGGGGTCCAGACGCTCCTCGTACTGGGTGGAGTAGCGCAGCTCGGTGTCGTCACTGCTGCCGCCCTGCACGCGGGGAGGAGGAGACCGTTCAGGGGCATGGCCAGCAGGAGGCTGGGCTCAGGGAGGGCAGGCCAACGGCAGAGCCTCGGTTTCCTCATCTGCAAAGGGGAGGCGGGGGACCGAGCCCCAGGCCCCACAGCTGGGAGAGGTGCTGAGGTGACGTGTGAGTGGGACGGGTGGCTCTGGCCTGGGGTCAGAGTTCTCTCTCCTCCCGAGGCGTCAGGCCCACCTCTTCACCTACAGGGAACCGAGGCCTAGATGGGGCAAGGCGGACTGCTCGGGCCTGGAGCGGGTTCTGCGTGGCTGCTTTTCTTCAGATGGGGTCTTCTTAAGTAGCCGAGGCTGGCCTCTAACTCTTGGGCCGAAGCCAGCCTCCTGCCTCAGTCTCCCTAGTTGCTGGGACCACAGGTGTGGGCCACCATGCCCAGCTGGGTGGGTTTGGAGGGGGTTTGCTGGGAGTGGGGGGCAGTAGCCACCCCGAGCGAGCAGCACTGGTCGCGGAGTTGGGGTGCCCTCTGGTGGCTAGAGAGCAGCAGAGCAGCTGCGGCTCCAGTGGGTGGGTGGGGAGCCCCACCATCCGTCTTACTTCTCTCCTCTTTCACCTCTCACTGTCCTCCCTCAGTCACAGAAAGGGTTTCCTTGCAGGCGGGCATCCCTGAGGGGCTTGGGGGCTGAGGGACACCGGGATTGGCACGGCAGGCACGTTTCCATTCTCCACGAATGGAAATTCCGATTTTTTTTTTTTTTTTAATGTGTGTAAAACATCCCAATTCCCCAGAGCCCCTCTGCTGCTGCACCCCTAGGGTTAAGTTCCCAGATCCTGGGGTGCACTAGTGGGTCACCTCCATTTCACAGAGGGGGTTGCCTGGGCGGGTGGCCCCAGTTCCTGGTCCTCCTGCTGCATGCACCTGACACCTCCCTGCGGGCTTTTTGCATGAGCCCCTTCAGGGGTCCACTCCGGGCTTTGCTGACAAGAGTGCAGGCACCGGACAGCCTCAGGGGGTCCCCAGGCCCAGGGCTGCCCCACAGGTCATTCCCCTGACCCTCCCGTCTCAAGGACCCTGACCAGCCTCTGTCCGCCTGGCGTCCCTGGGGCTGGGGAGGGCACTCACGCGGCCGGGGTAGCTCTGCAGGAACTTGATCTTCTCGAAGAGCTTGATGTTGTCGGCGCGCAGGCTGTCCAGCTCGCTCTGCAGGGCGTGGATGGTGTGCTGGGCCAGGCGGCTCTCCTGTGGGGGCCGGGGTCAGAGGGCGCCAGGCTGGCACGGGTACTGCCCACCTACCTGGGGCCCCTCTCTCTGTGCCCGTGGCCGTCTCCTTGGCCTGCTGGATACTGCTGATGGCTGTCCCTCTGGGAAGTCCCCCTTCCCCTCTGGGTCCCACCCCAGGAAGAAGTCACCGTTCTGGGGCCAGGGGTTGAATTTTATTTGGTTTGGGTGTTGCCAGCCTTTTAGATGATAGTGTTGATTACGGAGCTGGGGACCAAACCCAGGTCCCTTGCATTGTGAGGCCAGGGCTCTGCCTCTGAGCCACGTCCCCAGCCTCCACAAGCAGTTGAGGTATAATCCAGTCACATAAATGTCCCCAGGCTTACGTGGACAACCCAGTCCTCTTTAATGCACGTACGCGGTGCACATCCCCGCCGTGTAATTTCAGATTTCATCACCCCAGCAGGAATCCCTGTCTGTCGGTCATCCCTGCCCTGGCCCCAGCGGCCACCAGTCCCTTCCTGGACATTTCCCGGTGAGGTCTGAACGTGGGCCCATCTAAGGGCGAGAGGACGCGGGGACTCCTGCTTCAGTTTCTTCAAGCGTGTGAACCGGGGTTTCCTTTCCGCTCTTCAACATTCAGCAGTGCCAAAAGGGACATGGCCGGGCGGCCATTCCTTGAAAAGTGGGATGTAGAATTGCCACCTGCTCTGGCAAGGCCCCTTCTGGGGTCACGTCCCAGCAACGGGCGAGCAGGGTCTGGAAGGAATGTGGTCCTCACCCCGGGTTCACAGCGGCACCGCATGGGGCAGCCCCAGCCCGAGGCAGCCCGGGGTCGCGCAGGGGAGCGGACAGATGAGATGTCGCCCGTGCAGGCCACAGAGCATCTTCTTAAGGGGAGGGACACTGGGACACATGGCACAGCGTGGTCAAGCCTTGAGGACATGACATGAGTGAACTAAGCCGGTCACCAAAGCACAGATCCAGCATGAGCCCACTTCTGTGAAGTTTTATCAAAGACTGGAGACAATTCAGGGACGGAACGCAGAGCGGGGGCTGCCAGTGTGACCTGAGTGGGCGGTTTCAGAGCTCAGGAGATGGTTGGTGGGGACGGTGGTGACAGTGCACAATGTGAGTGGACTTGTTGCCACTGCACAGTCAGCAGTGGCCGGGTGGTAGGTTTTAGTTAACGGTAGTTTACTTCGCTTGGTACCAGGCTTTGGTACCAGGTGTAGAGTCGTTATTATTATTATGTTGGGGTCCCGGAGTTGAACCCGGGGGCACCCTACCACGGAGCCACACCCCCAGCCCTTTTTACTTTTTACTTTAAGACAGGGTCTTGCTAAGTTGCTGAGGCTGGCCTTGAACTTGCCGTCCTCCTGCCTTGGCCTCCTGAGTGGTACCCCCACGCCTGGCTCCAGGTCTAGAATTTCAAAGCAAAAGCTGGAATCCTCTGAGGCTCCTCCCTCCTTCCTCGGACTCCCAGGCTTCTTGGAAGGGCTGCGTTGTCCTTCTCTGTGGCTGTCCCCAGAGCCTGATGGCCAGGAGGGGGGTTCCTCGGCCACAGCCTGCAGCCCTGATGACTCCTTATATACAGTCTCTTGCTCCAGAGCTGGGGTCACAGAGGGTCCTGGGGATCTGACGTGCCTGTCACTGGACTGGAGCAGGCAGGGAACCTGCGAGATGCTTCCATGACTTCTGGCCTCGGCTCCCACCAGGAGTGTGGTCAGTGGAGGAGGGTCCCGGGACTGGCTCCACAGACTCCCAAGGCCAGGGCAGTGCCACTTCCAGGTGCTTCCCTGGTCTGTCACCTGGCTCTCTGCACTGCTGCATCCAGTATGCATCCTCCATGGAGAGGCCCTGGCCCTGGCCCTCTTCTTCTGCTTCCTCCCAGGCCCTCCAGGGCTTCTTCTATCCTCTTCGGGAACCATATCCCTCCAGCCACCACGCCGCGTGTCAACAACACCCCCGAGGCCCCTCCTCTGGGGTCTACAGCACCTCGCAGGTCTGACCGGTCACCTGTGCAGGGCAGTCCCCTCCTCATGTGTCCCTCCGGGAAGGCCCTGGCCACAGGTCAGCAGCTGGCAGGTTCTTTGGGCTCCTTGCTCCCCTGATCCCATGGAGTCCATGATGTCCCCACATTGTCCACCTTCATGGGCTCCCAGCCCTCCTCTCTCCCACTCTCCTCTGCTTCACACCCGCTGCCTGACTTGGGTGTCTCCTCCTGGACCATCGTAACCATCCCTGGTCACCTTCTGTCCTGCACTGGCATCTGGGGGACCCTTACTCTGCATTATGGCGTCACTCCCCTGCTTAAATCCGTGTGGCTATCCCGGCAGTAGGACACCTGACTGGCAACTCTGTCTCGCGCCTCCTTCCTGCAACCTGGAGGCAGCCCTGTGCATTCCACCTGGTTCTTGTTTCAAGACCCAGCAGGGCATGGCCTCCTCCAGGAAGCCCTCCCTGACTGCATGGGACAAGTCTGACCCCATGGCAGTGTAAGGTCTGTGACGGTTTTCTTTCTGAGCCCAGGTTCTCTCCCACTGTGTCCTCAGGACTTGTAGGGGACAGAAGGACGTGACTCACAGCCTCTAGCTCTTGGTTCCGGGCACGGAAGCGCTCCCTCTGGCTGGAGATGATGGACAGCAGAGAATCGACCTGGCCCTCGGGGAGGGTTCCACTGGCTGGTGGGGAGGGTCCTAGGAGACAGTGGAGAGTGGTGTGGGGTGGCAGGAGCCCGTGGGCTGCGGGGCCCGGGCCTTGAGGGATGTCTGGCCCAGACCACGGGGTGCAAGCCTGACCAGCAGGCAACCTCCGAGGCGAGGCTGGAGGCTGGAGGCTGGAGGCTGGAGGCTAGGGCTCTGGCCAGTTCACCTGTCTGCACTGCCACAGAGCCAAGCCCAGAGCACCGTCCCCCCTTGTTCTGTAGGGATGTGAGGGCCCTGCACTGTCACTGGTCCCCGGGGAACAAAGGGACGCGGAGGGAAGGGGGAGCCATGGGAGCCCCACCCACTCCTGGCGCGGCAGCCTCCGGCCCAGGCCTCAGGCTGACCATGCGCGGCTCTAGCTGCATGCGGGCCGCCGGGGCTGGGAACCGCCGCACAGCTGGACGGCCTCGGTTGAGGAGGGGGAGCCTGTGGGTTCCAGCTCTTAGCCACCCCGCCCCAGTCCCTCATCCCCACGGGTGTGTCGCCCCGCCTCACCGTAGAACAGGGCTGTGGCCTCCTTGATGGGCTCCGGGATCTTCTCCAGGCCTTGCTCAGCAGCACCCTGAGGGGAGAGGAAGAGACTGGGGTGCCTCCACATCTGGGCACTGACCACGCTCTTTCAGGGTGGCCAAGCAAAGCAGGGTCGAGAAGCAGCCAGGGCCTGGAGGGGTCCTGCACTGGGCCACCCGGCTGGCACTGCCCAGGAAGAGCAGGCCGGGCCCTGATGGCCCCTCTAGATTTGGGGGAGAGCAGCTTAGGTGGGCTGCAGGGTCGCGGCTGGAGGGTCGTAGGCAGCGGTGCGTGAGGCTAGAAGGGCGGCCAGGGGGCAGGGCGGGCGGTGGGGGGCTCACCTCGGCGTCAGGACGCTGGATGGACTGGATGGTGCTCAGGTCCTGCTCTAAGCGGGCGATCAGCTCCCTCTGCTCAGTGGCCGTGGCCATGGCCTCGGTGACATGGACCTGCAGTTCTGCACAGCGCCCTGTAGCCAAAGGAAGATGTGACCATCAGAGAGCCTGGTGTGACCCTTGCTGTCCCCTGAGACCCACGGTTTGAGAGCTTGGCTGTTCTCTCCACACGAGAAGCAGGCCGGGCCGTCTGGAGGTGGGCCTGGCTGCTGGGGGCCTTCACTGCCCAAAGGGCCAATGTGAGACCCAGCCAGCAGCACTCAGGTCCTCCTGGCTGCGAGCACTCTGTGCCTGAAGTCCCCAGGGAAGGGGAAGGGCCCAGGCCAGGGACTTGGGAGAAACAGGTGCACCCAAGCTCTGCCCAAGACCTTCCAGGTGACCCCGGAGGCCCCTTCCCTCTCTGGGTCTCCCTTGCGTCTGACAAGCAAAGCGAGGAGCCCCAGGCTTTTCCCAGTGAGCCCCAGTTCTCATGTCCTGGGGTAATGACCAGAGAGGGCCTGGGGTGGGAGGGGTGTGGTGGGGGGTGGCAGGGTCCCCCTCTGTAGCTGAGCCCAGACTTGGGTGTTGGGTGGCCCTGGAGTCCCCTGGCCCACAGCCCTGTTCCTCTGCCCTGTCCTAGGGCCAAGGTTTTTGTTTTTCTCTCTGCGGTGAGGCAAATCTGGGCTAGTTCTGTTTGGAGAGCGTCTGCTCCTGCAGGAGGGTGGGAGATGGTGGGGAAGTTCTCCAAGCCTGGTCCCCAGGGTGCCTTCAGTGGTCACTGTCTGGAACAGCAGAGTCCTGGGTGCTGACAGATGGCTCTACTTCTGGCTGTGTGACTCCGCGCAGCTGGCTCACCCTCTCTGGCCCTTATTTATATATAAATGGTGATAACAAACCTTCCTGAGCTGTGGGGCCCTGTCCTTTGGGTAGGCTGCATGGCCACCAGGAGGCACTGTGGCCTCAGAAATGCTCAGAGACTCCAGGCAGTGAGCCGCGGACTGGCTCCTCACTGCACGGCCTGCTGACCAGCTGTCCCGTGGGCCCTGGGCCAGGGGACAGCCCCACCTCACCCCACTGCTCCATCTCCTGGTGCCCGCCGCCTGCCACGCCCTTCTGTGCCCTGCGACAGTCTGATCGTTCAGAACAGATGGTCCCTATTTTAGAGATGAAGAACTGAGGCGTCCCCCTGCCCCGGACCAGAGCCCAAGGGTCCCCCTCTCTCAGTCCTTTCCCACACCAGAGTCTCCACTGCTCAGGCCCCAAAAGGACTTCCCCTCAGACAGGGCGGAGCCCCTTTCCTATCCCTGGCAGGAGGTGGTGTTGGGGGGAGGTCACAGTGTGGTCTGAGGGCAGGGTCAGGCCACAAGGGTGGGCTGTGGTGGTGGGGCTGGGGCCTGGTCCTGGCGATCCACAGGACCTCGAGCAGACCCCAGTGGGGAGACCCACAAAGGGCAACCATGCCGTGACCTTGGCCTTGGGCCCAGGCCTGCAGATGGGACTGCAGAGCCGGCTGCGTCCTGCCCCATGCATGCCCAGGAGGGCTGATGAGGGGGAAGTCCAGGGGACGTGTAGGGAAGGACAGCAGCAGAAAGCTAGTGGGAACTGGCACTGGGTGGCGCCCACAGAAGCCGGCAGAAGCCAGGCAGCACGTGTCTGTGATCCTGTGCCACCCAGCATGGCCTTGGCCAGGCCTCTAGGGCGGAAGCCACCTGCAGCTTCGAGAGTCACCAGTGGGTGAGGGGCAGCGTCTGGGCCTGTGGCTGGGCCGGCATGTGGTCCCTGCCTGTGCACACAGGTAGCATTCTGCATGTGCCTGAGGTCCTGAGAGCAGACCCCCCATGAGGTTGCCCAGCCCAGCTGGAACCAGGCGTTGGCGACCGTTAGGGCATCCAGCTGCTGGACAGCCTGTCGCTGTGGCTGCAAGTGAGACACTGTGCAGGGTGAGTGCCAGGGGACACTGTCCCTAAAGATGTGGCTGTAAGGAATGCTGGCTGGTATCTGGGTGCAGCAGAATGGGGATGGCTGCTTGGGAGGCCCAGGGGAGAGGCTGCAGGGAAGCCTTGAGGCAGGGCCGGGACCTGTCCTGGGGCCCAGCTGCACAGCAGTGACCAGAGCTGTGCCTGGGAGCCATCCCTCCCTGAGGGGAGGGGACGAGGCGGGTGGTGGCCTCTGTGGGCACCTTGAGGGAGGGGCCTCAGCCTCAGACCCTTCTTGGAGAGGCTGTGGGCCATCCCTGCCCCCTCTGCAGGAGGAAGGGACAAAGGGACCACAAAGTTGGGGGGCACATTCCTGGTGGCCACGTGGTATCAAGGGAGGGCCTGAGCTGGACTCTTCCAGAACTGGGCTTTGACTCTGGGCCTGTCCCCGGGGGATCTCACGACCTCAGGCGGGCATGTTTTGGACCTGGGTAACGCAGCTCCGGGACAAGGTGGAAGACGGTGCCGGGGACGGCCTGGACCCCTTTGCTATACAGAACCCAGGAGAGGAGGCCCATGCCCAGCCTGGCCTCCTGAGGCGGGGAGGCAGTTGGGCAGCCGCTTGGTCTGGCTCTGGAACCAGGACGCACTGTTGGACAACTAAGGGGTGTGGTGGGGACTCGGGCCCGGGCGCCTAAGCCTGGAGATCACCAGCCCCAGGTGGCTGAGCGCCCGCAGATGAGGAGGGCAGAGAGTGCTGGGAATACTGGCCAGAGCCTGCGGGTGACACCTGGGGGGTGTCCACAGGACCCGGAAGAGTCAGGAAGAGGGAGAAGTCGGGAGCGAGCGTGCGCAGGGACAGAGTGGCAGAGGGACTGTCCAGGGACGAGGAGGGTTGCCGGGGTCTGGAGCTACAGAAAGGCGGGGGGGGGGGGGGCTGTGGGCCCGCAGGTGAGGGTGCTCCAGGCAGTGGGTGAGCCCGGAGCAGGGCCGGTGGGGAGGCCCGGGAGAGTGGGCGCAGCGCAGCGCTGGGTGGAACCCTGGGGTGGGGGTGGCTGTGAGAGAGAGGGGGTCTTGAGAAGCCCGGGCACGTGGGAGGGGTGCAGAGAGCCTGCGGCTAGGGAGGGGTCAACGGGTCAACAGTGTGCAGAGGGGGTGGGACCTGGCCTCGCCTCTGATAGGTGGCCCAAGACTGTCTGCTCCCCTTATGAAGGTTTCGGGGACCTTGTCCTTCTGGAAGAATCTGGAAGACCCCTAGAAGGTGCATTCACAGAGGGGAGAAGGAAATCAGAGCAACATCAAGGCCAAGACCTGAGGAGGTGAACTCCACCGCCTGAGGTCAGGGTGCAAGAACAGCGTGAGGCAGAATCTTCTCAGGACTTGGAGCTGGGGTGAGGCCTGTGGGTACTGGAGGTAGGGGACCCCGTCTTGCTCAACCAGCCACTACAGGCTCCCCCATCCGCTCCTCCCTGCCTCTGCCCTGCGCTGGCTACTGCACCCGCCCCACCAGGGGGTGCTGGCCACACGCCCTGCGCAATGGTGTCCCCAGCAAACTGCCCCCTCCTGGTGAACCGAGTCTGGCTTTCCCTTGCAGTAGCACGCATGCATTCTGTTGTCCCAGCTGGACACATGCACACGCACATGCAGACACACCCGCACACGCATGCACACATGTGCATGCACCTTCTCCGGACCCCACTGCCCCCTCCGGCAGAGCACCACGCCTGGGTGTGCAGCACCTCTTCTCCAGTTTCTCAGACCCTTCCCATCAGGCTTTGGTGTCCCCCACACCGAGGGGCCTGCCAAGGTCCCTGATGCCCTCCACGCATGCCACGTCCTCATTCCACAGCCCCCTCTGGGTGGTTGAGGCAGCAGGGAGGCCCAGGGCCCACCTCCGAGGCCCACCCACTGCCCCTTTCCTTGTGGTTCTTGGCGTCCTGTCGCGTCCTTCCTCTCCCACCCGCCAGCCCTCCCCGCCACTTGCTCATCTTCCACTCATCCAGCACCTCAAGCGCACCCTACCGGGGACCCTGACCAGCCAGTGCCGCAGCCCACGGTGACCCCAGACTCACGCACACTCCCCAGCGGGGCCCTCCACCCGCATGGCTGTGGACGCTCTGGACCACACGGAGCCTTTCCCCGTGTCACAGGGTGAACATGCTGCACCCCCACGGGCCCCAGGCCCTGCCCACAGCCACGACTGGCAGTCAGCGTGGGGAGGCGGCGCCCTCCCTGCCCGCCACGTCTCTGCTTCCCCTGGTGCACCTGCTGCCCTCGGCCTGTCTGCCTGCAAGAGTCTCTTCCTGCCTCAGACCACTCCACCGGAGGCCCTCCAGCCCCCACCAAGTCAGTGCCGTCACCAGCCCCCGAAAGACAGGATCTGGGCGGTGGTTCCTGCCCTGGCCCTCCTGGGCTTGTGCCCAGCCTGGAGTGCAACCCTGGCCCAGAGCAGGTCTCGCCAGGGGAGGTGGCCTTGGGGGCGGGGCCCCCAGGTGGGCCAGGTCATTCTCTGCTGTGGGGGACTGTCCCATGCACTGCAGGATACTCAGCAGTCTCCTGGCTTCTGCTCTCAGGATGCCAATAGTGCCTTCCTGTTGTGATGGACAAAGATATCTGATACTGCCAAATGTCCCCAGGGGTGGAGTCACCACCAGCAGAGAAGCTCTTGGGGGCTTTATTTCCTCAGGCCACCTGCCTGGGGAGGCACAGCCCCGTCCCCAAGACTGAGCAGCAGGGAGTGTCCGCTCTTCCACTAATGGCTGAGTACAGGGTGGCAGCCTCCGTCACTCCAGGAACTGGAGACTTGTGTTGTCTGAGCCCAGGATGTGCATCCAGTGCTCACGGACACTGAGGAGAGGGCTGCTGGGTGTGGGGGCCCTTGCTTCCCAACCTGTGTGCCAACTGGCCTGTCGCGCACCTTATCAGCAGCCAGGAAAGGCCTGGCAGCTCCTGGTTCTCTAGGGACCCTGAGAAGCACCTGATGCAGAGCAGGACTGGGTGGAAAAACCTGCTCAGGGTCTGGCGTGGGGGCGACACCTGCAATCCGAGCAGCTCGGGAGGCTGAGGCAGGAGGATCACGAGTTCCAAGCCAGCCTCAGCAACTTAGCGAGGCCCTAAGCGACTCCCAGAGAGACACTGTCTCTAAATAAAAATAAAGGGCTGTGGACGTGGCTGAGTGGCGAAGCGCTCCTGGGTTCAGTCCCCGGTACCCAAACAAACCAGCAACGACGAACCCTGCTCAGGTGCGAGATGGCTCCTCACGGGCACGAGGCAGAAACACCTTGACTGGAGGGAGCCCTTCCAGCAACCACGGCTGCGGAAATGGCACCAGTGGGGACAGCCAGGTGGACACAGCCAGGCGCTGGCGTCCCGTGTGCTCGGCCTCCTTATCACCCCTCTGGGGAGATGGAGACTGACACATGACACCTACTTTCAGAGGTGTCTGAGTGTCTGCGGGCCAGGTCGCCAGCTGGCAAGAGGTGGTGCTGGGGCGCCTCCCTGAACAGCGGGCTCAGTCCCTGAAGTGCCCACCACTGCCCCCAACAGGGCAGCTCTGCGAAGCCTCTCTACTGCCCTTGGTGAGGTGGGACTGAGGGCCAGGGGGGGGCTGTGTCCTGCTCCGTTAAGGTAATTGCTCTGTACTGCGCGGGTTGCTCTGAATGGACAGCCTGGTGGCCCGGCTCCCACCCCCCAGCCCCCAAGCTGGCTGGGCACGCAGGCCCCCGCCTCTGCCACCTTGCAGGAAGCCATGGTGAGCTGAAGCGGGGACAGCGGGCTGCACCCCCCATTTAGCTGGCAGGCGGGGGCCACGGGGAGGGAGCCTCACACCCAGCTCGCCCTTTGGAGGTCCGCTGAACACCCGAGGCTTCCACGCCTGTGTCCTCCCACGACGCCACCTGCAATGGTCTTCTTAGGGGACCAAGAGGCTTCTAATGTTCAGGCCCGCTGAGCAACAGGGGAGGCAGAGGGACCAAGGCCTCGCCGGGTGTGGGCACCCCAGCTGCAGCCCGAGCCTGGAACCCCACTTCCTCCTCCCACCTCTGGGGCGGGCGGCCTGCAAAGCCGAAGCCACTGCAGTTCTGCTTAATTAGATTTCACTTTAAAAGCACTCAGGGAGGTTTTCTGGGTAAAAAGACTTCGTGTTGCCTGTTTGTTTTACATTTTATAGTTTAATTCGGTTAACGGATCTTTAAAAGGTGGGGGCATACCTGAGCTGGCTGACGGAAGTTTCTGGAGTTAGACCTGAGGCTGTCTAGTGCCCACCCGCAGGGTCCCGGGCTGCTGGGGGCTGCTGCCGCCCCCTCAGCTAGAGGGCGCTCCACCCCAGGCTCTGGGTCTCCTGTGGGGGAAATCAAGCCGATCTGACTCAGAGGGAGGGCTCGCGATCTTGTGCCACACGAGGACACACACAACTCCAGGTTCTGTCACCTCTGGATTAACACGCAACCAAGTGACCACGCCCCCAGCCAGTCACACCGCACAGATGGCAATTCTGTCCCACCCAGATCTCAAAACAAGAGCACCAGCATCACCAGAGCGTGGGGCGGCCTCACAGCCAACTCTGCCACCCAGCTCCAGCCAGCACGAGGCCCACATGCCAGAAAGCCACCAGCCACCATGCCCCTCCCTCCCCATGTGCCTGCACGGATCCCTGGCCTGTCCTCCACACCTGGAGCCAGGGACAAAGTAAGGACCCCTGCTCCCTACCTGGCCAGGACCCCGGTCACCCGAGCCCCGGTCACTTGGCCGCTACAGCCGGGCCAGTGCTGTGCTTGGCACCTTGAGCCACTGTTCCTGGTCCCCACGAGCCTGTGAGACAGGTAAGTGTCCCCATCTGACAGACAGGGAAGCAGGTGCCAGTGAGCCGGGTTCTTGGGTCAACGGTTGCGGACAGTGGGGGCCCAGCAAGCAGGCAGCCGTCACTGCGTGCCCCGACCCACGCGATCCAGTTTCTGCCCACGGCTGACGGGAAGCCACATGCCAGGGACGCCCGGGAGGTGGGGGGACAGGTGCCCCAGCACGGCAGTCCTCGGTGCCCTTGGGGTGCGCGAGTAAGTGTTTGCTGCTTGTCCTCAGGCAGGGCACTCTGAATAAAAACGACCCACACGCCCTTGTGTTTGTATAAAAGATATTTACTTCAATTATCACACCTAGGGTGCTAGTGAATAATAATAATACATGGTGTGAGTTTCAGTGATATTGCTTCTCCATATCATATAGGGACCGTTGTACAGTGCTGAGGACGAACATCGTATGGCTAACCAAAGACAGGCGACACCAGGCCGGCGGGCGCCTCCCCCACGCCAGCCAGTCGACTTGACGCTCCATGTGGAAAACAAATAGCAAGAAATATGTCGTCAGAGATGAGTCACAGCAACACAAGAGGCTTCTCAAAGCTATTTGTACAAAAATGACGCCTTTTTTTTTTTTGTTTGTTTTTTGTTTTCTCTTCTTTTTGGTCAATTGGGTCTTTGTGAGGATTAAGGAAAATAAATCTGTGATCGTGAGCGTTAACAGACGAGCTCTAGAAACATCTAAGACTTAGTGCGTTACAGAAAATATAAAATACTGCTAAAATGTAAGACGCCACGATGCAGGGGGCCGGGGCCGCCACCGCGAGCGCGTGCCAGTAGTCAGGACAGGAGTGTGGCCGGCGCTACCCGCTCTCACCGCAAGTAGTTATTGCACAAAGCAAGGAGCCAGGTCTCTTACTCCGCGGGAAGGGCCGCAGGGAGGACCGTCTTTTTCTTTTCCCCCTCCCCAGCTTAGTTTATAATGAGCTATTCTCAAACGCTTTAAGAATTTTGAAGGAATTCTCACGTCTCCAAAATGCACAGCATTTTCTGAGGGGCTTCAGGGGGTGGAACAAGGGAACAGGCAGAAAATGGTGAAAGAGAGAGAGGGAGAGAGAGAGAGGCAGAAATGCATAGACTAATTAGAGAAAAATGAAGACCCTTTCGGGGGACGGGGCAATCATTTCATAGAGGGCCTTTATTTAAAGACATAGGAACAAAATCAGGACCCCTGACAGTCACAGAGAAAGGGCAGCGTCGTGGCACAGAAGGAAACGCTCGGCCGGTGGGCCAGGCTGCTGGGCCCTCTGGGGCACAGGCAGCTGTCCATCCCTGCTGGGGTGTCTTGCCAGCTAGGCTTCTGGTCACAGAGCCCTTGCCCTCACGCCAGACTGTCCTCCACATCGCCACACTGGACAGGAGGTCCCCAGGTTCCCCTAGGTGGCCCTCCAGCCACCGCTAAAGCACACCCCCTGCTCCGTGAGATGGTCTGGATCAACTCTGTGTGCAAGGGCAGATGACGACAGAAAGCCGGCGGCCCGGCAGGAGACCACTCTCTTGCTCCAGGCGACGGTCTAGGCCAGGCCTGCGCCCTCTCTGGCCAGGGCTCGCCGAACCTTCATGAACCCAGAAGTCTTAACAGAGGCTCTAGGAGGCTTTGGGGAACTGAACTTGGCTTTCCTAAGTTTCCTCTGCAGCTCCTCCCGCGAGCGCCCTGGCTCGGCACTTCCCTGCATTGGCGGCTTTTTGTTCCACTCTCGTGTAGACAGTTAAGACCAGTTTTTGAGTGGCTACTCAGGAGACAGCTGTGTGATTCTGCTGGCGAAACCCCCTCTGCACCCTCAGGCTCTTGGGTTCCCTGGGGGCAGGGGGCAGCAGAGGACAGTAACCACTGGAGTGACAGCAAAAAGCACTCGTAACAACGACAACAACACAAAACAACAACACACTCCTGATAATTACTCAAATGATTAACCTAATAATAAATAGAAGAGGATCGGTAGAAATAATTTTTTTCTCAAGGACATATCCTTTGATAACTATCCTCGCGCACGCTGGCAGGTCAGTAGCAGTCAGGCCATCTCAACAAGACAAGGGGAGTGCTGGGGGGACCGCTGTGGTCTCAGACCCTCGGGAAGGTTCTCAGCTGCCGCTCCCGGGCGCCCCCCACCCTGCCACGGCCAGGCCGGCGCCTGTCTCCCCTCAGTTCATGAAGACACAGAACTACAGTGAACATACTCATCCACAACCGGGATCGACCTGGTCTAAAGCTTACTTTTGAGTTCATTTGGTGTGCAATACGCTTTTAACAATGAAGCAACATGATTTCTATTGCACAGAGCTTATACATAGTCCTCTATTTAAGTGCTTTCTGTTTAAAGCAAACTACCAACAACAACAAAAGAAGAAAAGAAGGGGAAAGGAATCACAAAATAAAAGCAGCCCCGGGCCACTTGGATGCAGTCTTGCCGAAGGGTGTCTTGTTTAGCCAGCGGAAGTCCCAGCGCCTCCGCACTCTGTGCTTCTGGTTTCTCCTTAGGGATAGAGCCGTGACATTGGGATTTAAGGCACCTTTCCTTTCTGATCACAGAAAGCTTGATACATAGCATATAGCATATTTTGTGGTAGAAATTAAAGCCCAAACACTACAGAAATTACAGTAACACCGACTACAGTCTCAACATTATGCATAAACTAAAGTATCTGTGAAGAGCAACTCAAAGGCATCCGCGCCGAGTGGCGGGTGGGCAGCTTCTGCACGGCCGCCTGGCGCCCTCTGCTAGCCTGTTCCCAGGATTCTTCGCCTACGATGCCCAACTTTTAAAGTTAGCATTTCGGAGGAGACTAGGCGCCTTGGAAATGTCTCGTTAAAGCTAAATGTCACTTCATCCAAAAATGAAAACTTGAGATGCCACCGACAGTGTGGACGCGAGATCTTTGGAGGGGAGGTGGCAGAGGCACGGCCTGGGCGGGAGGGGGTGGTCCGTCCTACTGCCCTGGTCAGGTGCCTGGGCCATCAGGCTTCTGTGGCCAGGGCTCATTCTGTGTCTGCTCGCTTCTCCCACCAGGACTGACCCCCAAGGGTCCTAAAGGGTTCTGGATCTTTCTGGAACTTTACTTGGAGACTTACTTTCCTGATAGTTTTTGCCTATCAAAAAGGTAAAACTGATGGGAATGGAAATACTATGAGGCCATTCTCTGGGTCTGAAGTACGCTGGCCAGACCGGCATGCCTTAGAACGTCAGGCTGCCACCTTGCCCTGGTGTCACCCAGGGCCCTGGTGAAACGGAAGTGGTGGCAGCACTTTCTCCTGGTAAGCCACTAGGCACATGGTAGGCACACAGCCCTGGCTCCCACTTCTATCTGGAGAACGTTTTGGCCATTGGAGTCGCCAGAGCGGGTGGACCCACATTTGACCAGCTGCCCTGGGGGCTGGTTTTCTTCTGCCCTGAACAGAGACTGGCATAGTCTTTGGGGCAGGGGGGGAGGCAGCCCCACAGGTTGGAGAAAGCCAGGTATCCCTTCCTGCCCTCGAGATGTCTGATGTTCACCAAGGAGAGCTCGCAGTGAAGCCAAGGTCGTGAGACAAGAGAGACACAGACGGCCATGGAGTCCTGGGGAGCTGCTCACATGGCCACCTGAGCAGCCCAGGGTGGGGGGACGGCTGTGACAGACTTTATAGCGCTACAGGGATGCATAGGAAGCAAAGGCAGACCAAGGCCAAGGTCCTGAGGCCTGAACCACCCCTGCCTGCAGAAGCAGCAGCTGCTGCAGCTTCAGAGTAGGTGAAAACCACAAGAAAAGCCACGTGCCCTGCAGGGACACCCACCCACCCACCCATCCCTGACGTCCTCTCAAAAGGAGAGGCCAAAGGCCTGGCCGCCAGGCATGACGCTCACGCTGGCCACGTCCCAGCCCGCTGGCCTCGCCGTTCTGAGGAGTGACGTCAGGTGGAGAGCACAGGTCAGTGAGGTAGAAGGGGACAAGGGAGGAGTGTGAAGATGAGGGACGTCCAGCTGGGGACAGAGGCAACTTCAAAGAGCTGACCACCTCCTGGACCCGGTCACTCTGCTGCCCCTGCCCAGTGGGCTTGCGGGCATCAGGACCACCTATCAGTGCCTGTCACAGCGCAGTTAAGGCAAAGGCTCATGATCTCGTCGGCAACCAGCTCCATTTTACTTTGTGCTAAGGGACCTCCATGTCCCCTGGGTTCCTCTGCCACTTTCCAGTGAGATTTGGTTTTCTAAAATGAGGGGAATGAGAAACATTGCATAGAATGCCCCACGTTCATGATCACCCGGAAGAGAGGACGGAATGGAAGGAACAGAGGAGGAAGGGCAGACTGCAGGGGGAGGCGCCTGCCTGTGACCGAGCGTGCCTGGTGGTCCTGGCCCATCCCTTGAGGGCATCACCGCTGTGTGATCTCAGGGTGGCTGGCCATCACCCAGGACCCCCACCCCAAGATGCCTCCTGCCTGGCCTGCTGCATGACTGACCCTGGCCCTGGCCAGATGGCAGATGGGTCTGAGAGCTGCCCATGTGGGTCTGGGGGTGGCGAGGGGCGGGGGACTCTCTTGGCCACAATGAGAGGACAGAGGCTCTGATGAACCCTGGGCGTGGTCCACCGACCATACCTGACTGTCCGTATCAGACAGGTGTTTTTTAAATGGGGAGGAAAGAGAGAAGACGACCGGAAGGAAGCTGGACAGGGAGGCCTTTGTGCTTTGGGGGTAAGGAGCTGTCCCAGGGAGGCCGAGTGCCGTCCTCTTTCCCTCGATTACTTTAGGAGTGGTGCGGTTTGACAGGTGCCTTGGCACTTCCCGGAGGTGTCTCCCCAGCCTGCACCCCAGGGCCACGACCATCAGAGGCCACAGGATGTCATGTGCCTCAGGCAGGTTGGTTAGAATGAGCAAGTCCAGCTCTCTTCCTCAGAGGTCTGAGGACAGAAGCCAGACCTCCTGACTGATCCAGAAGGCTGGGGTGGAGGCAAGAGGGCACCAGTCTGGAAGGTGCCTGCCACTTTGGATACTGTTAAGGGGACTTGGGCGGGAAGCAAGGGTCAAGAGGCCAGATGCCAACACTACTTTTAGGCCCGGCCTCTGCTTAGCCAGCTGAGTAATGGCGGGAAACTGAAGTTCTGAATGCTGCCTCCAATTAACAAAAAGAAGCCATTTAAAATGGTAATAATGGAGCTTGTAATTAAGTGTTAGTGTTTTATATGAAACCGTTTCCCCAGGGAGAGGTACAGATCAGCTTTCCAAGCTGATAGAGCATAAACGGGAGGAGAGTCGGCTGCCCGTGGGAGCCACTGTTTGGGTCACCGGCTGCTAGAAGGTCACCGCACGGAGGGGCGCTGTTCAAGGCACTTGAATATTGCTTATCAAGATGAAAGATGAACCTCAGACTCAACAGAGGGGCTGGCCGGGGCTGTGCCCCACTCCACAGGTATCTGTTATTTAGCGGCAGCTCTTAGAAGCGTTACAGACAGAGCTAACTTAACACAAAAGATCAGAAGGTTGGGATCTCAATTAAAAAAAATAAATAATAGAGAAAAAATACTAACACAGAACTGCAAGCAAAATCCAACTAACCAGCTGATTGTATTGAGCACCCAGATGTAAGTCTGGCAGAAAAGACGGGATGGAAGTCAACAGGAACCCAGCACAAACGAAAGCGACAAACCCCAAAATGACTGAATTGCTCGGAAGAGCCCAAGTGGCTGTTGTAGGCCGTTACTATCGGGCCGCCAGGATGGACAGATCTAGACTTTCCAATTTCCTCGATTTAACACCTGGTAAATAACAGTCATGCCTTTAAAACTGAAGCACTAGCCCATCGGCTCCGCCCACTCCCTGCTTTTCCTTCTAGCGCAAAGTGGATATCCAGAGATTCATCACACATGACAACGTTCCCTTGAGGTTCTTGTGGAGGGGACACCACGGTACCATCAGCTGCTCTGCTTGCTTCTCACAGTCCTCAGGGTCCCTGGGGTGAACACACTCTTCTTGACACACCTGCACTGAGCCGATGTCAATCATCCCCCTTAAGCTCCTCCATTGTGAATTCTCTTCTCACTGAACCAGATTTCGAGTTCAGAAATGACGCAACCATCCAAAGACAAACAAAGGGCCTGCCTCCCAGCCTCCTAGAGCCTTCTGAAAACTTCTTATTCATGAAAAGGCATTGTCTTTAGTGTAGTGACTCTTAAATTTGTGAAAACTTGAGCTAAGTGCTGCAGTTGCAGGTTAAAAGACTGTAAATGAAATACATAATCTCTAAAACATCATGCAAGAAATGTGGTTTCACATCTCACAAAGTCCTACACGTTAAGTAATAACAAGCACACTGAGGTGTAATAGCGGGAGCATACCTTTAAAATTAGAACTCCCTCCCACCCCCCCAAATCAAAAAAGTAATATTAATTAAACTTAAGAAGTAATGAATGCACCATTAAAATGTCATCCAAAGATGTTGACCTAAGACAAAGGTTTCAATGATACACAATACGGTCAAAAAGTTTCAATCAGTAATATACAGTATGACAACTACATCTTGTAAATTATACCCAATACTGCCGGCAGTCTATCCCTCTAAAGAATATTTGCCCCTTTCATCCTAACAATCAGATAATAAAATACAGCACCTATAAATAAGCAAAAAAAAATATATATATATACCGAAATCATCTATTGTTAGTTTAAAGATATGGCAATAAAGGAGTCTAAATTAGCAAACTTGTAGAAGCCATAACTGATAAACAGCTTATTGAAAAAGGTGGCAGTAATGCACTCTATGTGTGCACAGGTACTTAAGAAAATACACAGACGTATAAAATTGCACACACGCACGCACGCACACTCTCATCCACCTCTATTCTCACGCATATACACATAGACAACAGGAGGAATCCGAGACAAGTTAGACTCTTGATTTGTACTTAGACTGCCCTAAACTGTGCATAAAAGAACCTTCCAAGAGGCGAAATGGATGAAGGGCCAATGGTCTGGTCTGGAAGTGAAGAGTATCAACGCTGTGTGCGAGTTTGGGCTTCTCTACAGGGGTGGGAGCGCAGCCCAGACTGCCACGTTCTCTTCTGCAGGGAAGGACGCTCGCTTCCCATGAGTTCCATGGGGTCATCAGTGCTTGTGGTGGGAAGGAGGGGAAAGAGACAGCGTGCATGCGCACCAGCTCGGCCCAGGCCCAGGGAGCATCTTCCGCCAGGGGGGGAGGGGGGGGCTCTGTCCAGCGGGCCAGGAGAGTGGTGTGAGGTGATGCGCACGCGTGCAGGTCGCTGCATGCGCGGTGGGGCCAGCCTGGCCCCAGGACTGCCTGCCGCCACCCTGCCGGCCCTCTCTTCCCCTTTCCCGCAATGCGCGTACATGGGCGGACGCACGAACACAGACGAGGACACCATAAATTAAACAAAATGAATGGGTACATGCTACAGTTCTAACTTGTCTCCTAAACCTCCCAGATATGAGGTCTGATCAGCGTGCTCTGCGGTTAGAGGTTAAAAAGCAGATTATAAAATACCTAGATTCGGATCTTTTCTTTTTGTCCTGATTTGGCCTAGAATGGAGTGTATTAAACAAACCCTGGTCGGCAAAAGCCCAGGGTCAGTTAAAGCTATGGATCAATGTGCACTACATGTCAGGATTCTATTCACGTACAAGAAAACACTACGGTCAGCTACCACAAAATCAGATATTTTCCTGATGTGACTTTTCTTTTTGTTAAAAAATATGTGGAGTAAATGTGTTTTATTTTAAGTCAAAGTTTCAAACGAGAAGATTCTTTTCTTGAAAATATTTAGGAATCCAAACTAGTGTGTTTAGAGTCGGTTTGACTGTGCAATCTCTTAGTGGCAACTGAACAGCTACAAAAACTTTCTTTTTTAATTTTTCTGAAAAATCCCCCCCCCCTTTTCCTGGTTTAAGAAGATAATAGTGTATTATCGCTCTGAAGCCATCAGATGGCAGATAAAAAGCCCCCTTTTAATATGTGGGTTTGATTTTTTTTTTTTAAGCCCACACGAAAGAGGAGGGCGCAAGGCAAAGCTGTAAGAGTTATTCCAGAACCTGTGGAAATCACTTAGGGCAATAAAAAAAACACTTCAGGGTACAAAAAAGCTCGACTACACATTTCCGTTTTCTTCCTTGAAAACACGACATAGATTGGGCTTAATGCTCCTTTGTTTTCTATATGCACCTTGGCCTATGGCGATTTTGCCCTGTGGCCCGCAGGGCGGTAAGTGCGCAACGCGGTCCTGCGGCGCGCGCCCACGCGGACTGGCCCGGCTGGGCTGGGCAGGCTCGCGGCCGCGGCCGGGCGAGGCCGGCGGGGCGCCCTCAGAACTCCCATTCGATGGGCTCCTCCCGGCTGGCGGCCTTCTCCAGGCGGTGGATTATGCTGTTCAAGTTGGCGGCCTTCTTCTTGCGCAGGGGGTTGTCCCGCGAGTCCCGGGCGCCCGCCGCCTCGGGCAGGCCAAAGAGGCTCTGCAGCGAGCTGGGCCTGCGCGCGGCCGCGGGTGCGCTGGTGCTTGGCAAGGCGCAACTCCGCTCGGCGCCGTCCCGGGCCGCGCCGGGGCCCTCTGCGGGCGCGGCGGCTGAGGTAGCGGCGTCCTCCCCGGCCGCTGGCGCGGCGGGGTTTGGCACGGGCGCCAGGCCGTCGGGGCCCTCGGGGCCGTCGGGCGGCCGGGGCCGGCCCGCGTCGTCGGCGTCCTCTGGGCCCGGGGTTCCCGGGGGCGGCGGCTCCGCCCGCTCCACCTGCTCCGCCGGCCGCGGTGCCTCCTCCCGCGGCACCCGGGCCACGGCGGCCTCGGCCGGCCCTCCCTGAGACTTGGCGGCGGCCACAGGGCCGCCCGGCTCCTCGGTGTCGGCGGCCTCCACGCCGTCGCAGCTGTCGCCCTCCGAGCTGGGCGCGGCGCGGCCGCTCCGGGCCGATGGTGAGTCGCTGGCGCCCACCTGGCCCTGGCTCCCGGCCTGAATCTCCTCGATGAACAGTTCTCTGCGGATCCGAGACCTAAGAGACACAAGCAGCGATGTGGTCAGCGGGCTGCTGCGCACCCTTGGGCCCCTGCGCACCACGGGCGCCCACTCCTCGCGCCTCTCCATGCCCCGGGCTTATCCAAAAGCGCCTTTCCAATCCCAACCTGCCTCCGCTGGAGTGGAAGAGGTCGGGTTCCTTGATTCTGTTCACCTGACCTGGTGCTTGGCTACGGGAATGAATGAATGAATGAATAAAATGAAATTGCATGGTGCCCACGGTGTCCTCATCAGGACCTCGTGTGTGTGGGGGGGGACCAGTTATTAGCACCCAAAATGGGGATCTTTCACTTCCAGCTCTAAACCATAGAAGGTAAGGGGCTTCTAGCAAGATATTACCAACTTGTGTATTTTTGAAATCTCTTCACTTTATTTTTTCATTGGTGCACTAAAACACACATAATAATGGGATTTATTGTGAAATTTATGCATGCAAATAACAATTTAGTCACTTTCATTCTCCAGCATCTCCTTTTTCTTCCTCCTCTGCTTCTCCCCCGTCTCCTTCTACTCTAATTGGTCTCCAAATTGTGTTTTTGACTAATTCTAAGTGGAGAAGGTGAGGAAATGGACACTTGATCAAACAGGAGGGGTACCACATTTGTGTCCCAACCCTTCAGGCAATTTTTTTGGGGCTGTGCTGGGGATGGAACCCAGGGCGTGTGTGTGCTTGGCAAACGCTCTGCCCTGGATTACATCCCCAGGTCAAGTGAGTTTCAGTCCAGCCTCCTCCACCTACAGTGGGAAACGTGCCCTGGTACTTGGCTGGATTGGCCGGAACTCTGTTCTCTACTGCAGGCAGGGCAGCGTCCTCACTTTAAGAAAGAACTGGCACTGCAGGCCCTGGTCCTCCCTGCTTGGGAGCCGTGGTGGTGCCATGCAAGGGCTCTCCTCCGGTTCTTCCTTCCATCACGCTCACAGTACTAGGCTCCATCGGCCTTCTCTCCAGAGGGCTGGAAAAGCCTCTGAAAATGTGCGATGTCCACTGTTGGGCCCCAGGGTCAGCATGCATGAGATCTTCTGCAGTACTTATGACTCAATAAAGGGAACATGCAGTCCAGTCAGGTCCTGTGCCGATGTGGAGCCAGGAAGCAGAGAGCTGTGGCTTCGTCCAGGTATTAGACCTCTTGGGGACATCAGTTAACCTGTTCTGCAGTTACTTGATTCCTGCACAAGGGTAGGCCAAGAACCTTGTCCTAAGATTTTTGAGATAGGATTCAAAAGGAAGGGTTCTGTGAAGCCCCTGGGAAATGGCAGCTGCCATGATCAGTCCCTGGTGCCGTGCTGGGAGGGCGGCCCTGCTCTGGACTGGCTTCCAAGTCCCTTGGTGGTGAGAAGGCCGGGTGGGTGAGCAGCCAGCCCCACCCTGCCCTGTTAGGAGGTGGCAGGCTAGACAGGCAGCTAAGGTTTGGTTCGTGCCAGGCCCCAAACAGAGAGCAGGCATTTTGGAACCAGGTTTGCAATCTGGCTTTGCCACTCACGAGCTGTGCAACTCGTACAAGGTAAGAGGACTTGACCTTTTAAGCTCTAGTTTCCTTTTTTCTTTTCCTATTTTCCTTTTTTTTGGGCGGGGGATACCGGGGATTGAACTCAGGGGCACTCTACCACTGAGCCACATCCCAGCCCTTTTTTGTATTTTATTTAGACAGGGTCTCCCTGGGTTGCTCAGCATCTCGCTGTTGCTGAGGCTGGCTTTGCGCTCTCGATCCTCCTGCCTAGCCTCCCAAGCCATAGGGATCGGAGGCGTGCACCACTGCACCTGGCTTAAGCTTTAGTTTCCTTACCTGAGAAACAGGAGGACAGTTTCTTCCTTGCAGAGAAGTTATAAAGATGAAATGGGTATTAAATGTATAATACTGGGCACAACGTAGATCAACAAAAATAGTGACTCTCTTTACTGCCCACTACCTGACATGAGAAGGCATGCAGTGAGCGCAGAGGCGGTGGGCCAGGATGGCGGAAGGCATGGGCCTGGGCTGCCACACCTGCCATCTTGGTTGACTGCTGGGACCAGCGGCACTCTCAGCGCAGCTGGAAGGTGAAGCACCTGTGAAACTCCTGGCCAGAGTTTGGCACATAAGATGTGCTCAGCAGAGAGGAGACTCATCCTTCTCAGCCTAGACTTGTCTTCAGGTTCATAAAGAAGATTTTCGTGGGCAGGGGTGTAGAATAGTGGTAGAATATTTGCCTAGTGTGCACGAGGCCCTTGGTTCAATCCCCAGCACTGCAAAACCAAAATAAAAAGCCTAAACTTAGGAATATTTTCTTCCATATAGAAAAGATGGGGTTCTGGGGGTGGCTCTAATTTTCTTTTAATTTCTTTTTTGTTGTTGTTGTTTATTTTAAGATAGGGTCTCACTAAGTTGTGGTGGAGGCTGGTCTTGAACTTGTGATTCTCCTGCCTCAGCCTCCCTAGTTGCTTGGATTACAGGAATGTGCCACCATGCCTGGATATTTTTTTAAAGACAATTTATTAATTTGGGTGCTGGGATTGAACCCAATGTCCACTGAGCTACTCCCTAGCCCTGATTCTAGTTTCGACAAGTCACACAGCAGGCTGGCAGAGGCCATGTGTTTAAGGCTTAGCAGTTTCCATTGAGTGAACCTGTTCTTCCAGGGGGAGGTCAGTGTCCTCGGTGGTGGTCTGCATTCCTGGGGACATGGTCAGCTTGAGACATTTCTCATTCCCTCAGGGTCAGAGGATAAGGAGAAGGCTGTATTTTTTTTGAAGAAGGCAAAAACTGACCAGCAGTGAGGTCCCAGTGGGCCAGAAAAAATATCAATTTTCCCTGTTTGACCCCTTGGAGGGCACAGCTAAAAAACTGCCTTTGGGACTTCCACACATCTAGGGCCTGGGCTAGTTCTCTTGGAAAGCCCAGTGGCTTACACCAGGGCGAGCTGGTCGGCACTGAGAGTGAAGGACCAATGAACTAAGGCCTTGGAGCATGTGGCGAGAACCTTTTCTTTCAAGTTCACCTGCTTCAGGCAAGCAACTTCTGCTCTCTGAACTTGGGGATGGAACCCAGGGGCCCAGGCATGCTGGAAAGTGCTTGGCCACCAGGCTGCTCCCGGCTTGGCCAGTTCTTCACGTGGTTTCGTTTGTTACCTTCATTCTGTTTCCGTCCTCGTTTTGGGCACCGCACCTCTCGCCCCTCCTTGGGTCACCCTCCAGATCCCTGCCGCTAAAGCCCGTCTGCTGCCCGTGGTCTCCCACCTGGCCTCCCCCGGCCTGCTCTGTTGGGCCTACTGCTTTTCTTCGTCCGTTGCTGCCAAGGGCGGAGCTGAATCTGCTTTTGCTAAGTGCTGGAGAGGATCCCCACAGTGACGGCTGGCCACCACGGGGTGGGTATTTGTGTGGCTGTCAGAGGCCAGAGGGACAGCAGTTGGGGAACCTGAGGGGGCATGCTGTCCAGGAGGCCTGTGGGGGTCTGGGGGAAGCGACTGGCGGGGAAGGGAGTGGCTCGAGAGGTCTGTGGCCTCAGAGCACTGCGTGGACATCCTCAGCCCTCTGGAGCTCTGGGGCTGCTCGAGGGAATGTGGCAGACCTGCAGAGGGACCGCCTGGCCCTGGCAGGAAGGAGCTCCTGAGGACCTGGCCCATGTTTCCATTCGCTGTCCTCTGTTTCATAGACGGGCAGCAACGGGGTCCTAACCACTGGCCTCCGTCTGCCTGTTTTGATCCGACTGGGCAATGTGGGATGAACAGGCTGGCTGTGCGCAGTTCCTGAACTTTCCGTCCTTGAGGGAGCCTGCCTGGGCTAGTGCTGCCTGGCCTGAGGGCTCAGGTGGCAGGCTCTCTGGGCCACTCATGACGGCCTTCCCTGGCAATCGGGGGCGTGGCCTGGCCCCCATTTCCTACTTTAAAATTTCCCTCTTCACATAGAACCTGGGTGTTTTACTGGCCCCTTAGGACACCCCAGCAGGACTCATGGGTGGGGGAGGCCCAGCCAGAGACCCAAACTCCTCCCTCCAGCCCCAGAAGTCTCTGGTCCTCTGCTGCCACCCCTTGTTCCAGGTGAGCGGTTGTGAGGTCCCCACCTGCATTGGCCACATGTGGGCACTGTCACTGTGGCTTACTCAGAAGAGCCTGCTGCAGGTTTACTAAGCCACAGAGAAAATGACATTCTCAGGAGAACCAGCAGTGGAGATGGTCACTTATAAGGTACTAATGTAGCAATTTCCAACAGGTACTGGGACTCCTGGTTGCTAGTAGCAGGGAGTCTGGTTATAGCAACGGCTAAGGATCCTTCAGGATCCTCCAGTGGCTTTCCAAGCTCCTTCCCACAGAGCTCTGCGCCCTCACCCGCTTAGTGCTCCTCGGGCCCTCTGCAGTTGAAGATGGCCCTGCACCCTGATGTGCTTGTGAGGATCAAGGGTGTAATGTTGGTGAAAACGCTCACTCGGATCCAGGGCTGCTCACAGAACCTTGTTAACTCACGAACTTTCCCTAAGAAGGCTCTCACGCTATTTTGTTACAAGACTAATCAAACTGAGTTTTAAAACAATACTATAAAGACCCCGAGAAGACAAAATCACCATGGGAGAAACGCTTACTACCAGGGGACCATGAGTGTCTACGCTGTCTCCTGTTGGACAACACAGTTGAGAGGTGACATTTCCCTGGGTCACAGATGTGGACCGTGGCTAACTACACAGCACTGACCGGAAGGAGCTGGCCCTGGAGTCAAACAACATGGAAACCCAACCAACCACCACGGCAGGGCCACTGTCCCCGGCTCTCGGCTGGGGCTGTGGGGTGCGGGCCGCACCTGTAGTTGTGGAACCAGTTGATGACGGTGCTGGTCTTCAGGTTGAGCTGGGTGGCGAGCTCCTCGATGGTTTTTGGTGATGGGTATGGCTTCTGCTGGTAGGCTCGCTTCAGGGCCTCCTTCTCTTCAGGAGCCAGCACCACGCGGGGCTTCTTCAGCTGGTGCTGCGGCTGCGGGCTGGCGCCCTGGCTGTAGTCGACGCCCACTGAAGGGGGCTCGCAGGGCTGGCTGTCGCTGACGGAGCTGTGCCTTCGCTTCATGTAGGCTGTCGGGGAGAGAGCCAGGGTGAGGTCAAGGCTCTGCGGCGGGCCTGCCAGGGCACCTCCACGTGCCTGCGCTAGAACCATGCTGTCCCCAGACACACGATGGGGCCTGCTCTGACACCACGTGGCGTCCCTGGCTGTCCCTGCACAACCTGACAGTTTAAGAGGGCTGTAGAGAGATCCAGATGGATGACCCGAGTGGGGGGGACAGGAAGGTGATCGCAGGTGCCAGGGAGGGACACAGAGGGAGAGTACTGGATGACTGAGGTGGGCTGAGGGGGCTTTGCTTTTTGGGGGAGAGATCTTGAAGGGCAGGGGGAGTAACCAGAACACGCAGGCTGTGAGGCAGAAGAGGGCTGTCGGAAAGCAGATCAGGGTGACAGACAGGTGGGACAGTGGGCTGAACTGCGTGTGCGCATGTGCATAGTGGCCGTGGCCGAGCAGGAGTGGGGCCAGGGCGGGCCCAGCTTGGCCTCCGTCCTGAAGGCAGAGTCTAACCAAGCAGCGTGGGAGGACGGTTTGGGCCATAGAGGACACCAGGGGACTATGGAATAGGTGCTGCTGTAGGGACACCAACACACCAACGATGCTCACAGGGAGAAGCCACGAGGGCGAGGAGGACAGCCAGGGGATGGCGGCTTCACAGAGGGGCCGAGGGAGGCATCAGATGCTGCAGAGAGGAGTGTGTGGTGAGGACCCAGGTGTCCCTGGATACGGTGATGAGAGAGGGCTGGAGATGGAGGCTGTGGCAGGCAGACCCTGGTGCAGTGGAGCCAGGAAGAGGACACTGGGAGGCCAGCAGGGGTCACACTATAGGAGCCATAGGAGAGAAGAGGGCGAGTCCAGGGCTAAACTGGCAGAGGCTGTCCCTGCCTTGAGAGGAGGTGACGGAGAGAGCGATCAGCTCGCTAGGGGAAGGGGAGGACAGGACCTGAGCGGGTGGAGGAGGGAGATGGGGACCAGGTTGTGTGCTCAGGTGGCTGACACGTCTTCTGTCCTTGGGGAAGGCAGGAGGAGAGACTGAAGATGTAATGGGAAGTCATGGGAATGGGGCAGAGAGGGCCAGATGGGACCGGGACACATTCCCAGGGACTCCAGTGAAGCTGGAGACACCAGCTGGGAGCAGAACTGCCAAGGTGGATATAGCTTCTCCGGAAGACCCAGGAGCCCAAGAGAATGGTGGAGGAACTGGGCAGAGTGCAGACCGGGCCGGGACGTCCAGGAGGAGGGGAGATGGGTGGGGAGCATGGCCGGAGAGGACGAAGGGGTGGCTGTGCACTCGGGGCCCCTGGGGAAGGAGATACAGGTGGAGGGAGCTGGGTACCTGGGCTGAAGGTTTGGGAGACAGTAGTTTGGGGTGATAACATGGTTCAGGGCACAGCCAAAGGCTGAGGAGGTTAAAGGACTTGAGACCCAGGTTCTGGACGGGTCTGGTGGGCCTTCTGTGTGGGGATTAAAGCCCCCCGGCTGAGGCAGGACCTGGGGCATGGAGGAAGGCCTGATCCCAAGGTCATGGGCTTCCGAACAAGCAGGGAGCGAGCAGGCGGCTGGAGATGACGGAGACAGAAGAAGCCAGGCCTGGTGGAACTGGCTGAGGCAGCAGGAAGAGGCCACAGCAGGGCGCCCCCCCCCCAGCACTCCCGCAGGCTGCCTGGAGGGGCAGAGGGACAGCAAGGGGTGGTGAGGACCTGGGTGGCTAATGAGTGGAGTCAGGTGAGGTGGTGGCACTGCCACAAGGCTCAGAGACTCAGAGGGGTGCCTGCTGCTGGGGGACATGCCCGGGGGGACGGGAAGGCCTGGGCCCTGCTGGCACAAGATTCTGGGCTGCTGCCTGGGCTGCCCCTTTCCCTCTCTCTGCTGTGCACTGGTCACTGCTGACCATGCTTCAAGTTAGAAGCCACTCCGCCCTGCAAAGGCTACCCCTGCAGCCGTCTTCCAGTGGACTCTGGAACGTGGCTGGGGCTCTCTGCGGAAGAGGAGGAGAGCTGCCTGCGGAGGAGTGGCACCTCCAGCCGCCAGGCAGCAGGTGCCCATCGCTCCCTCCTGGTGACCTCGGGGAGGGAGATGCCACCGTGTCCTTGTCCCAGCTTACAGGTGAGGAAACGGAAGCACGGCAGGCTTCAAGGCTTCGCCGGAGGTCACACAGCAAGCAAGGGACGGGACCCAGGTCTGCTGTACGGCTGTGGTGGGGGCAGGCCTGTACAGGGTCCAGGGGGGCCACAGCAAGCCGGCCAGAGAGCAGAGAAGCCTGGGTCGTTAGGGCCATGTGGCCCGCTGGGAGAGGGCCATCCACACAAGGGACAGCGGGAGAAGGCAGGCTAGGGTGGAGGTTTGTGGGAAACAGACACAAGAAGAGGAGTAAAAGGCTAGTGCTGGCGGAGAAGAGACTGAAGCCTTCTGAGAGAGAAGGAAGCACAGGGTACGTGAGTCACGGGGTCTGTAGGATCTTTTTGTGGTACTGGGGATTGAACCCACGAGGCCCTTCAGCATGCTAGGCAATGCAGAATTTCCAATCTATGCTATAGATGGGGCACCAGTATTTTGAAGGAATACAAATTACTAACTCTCATTTACGGAGCACTTACTAAGCCATCGCCCCCCACACCACTGTGGATCAACCCAGGGCCTTGTGCACGCGAGGCAAGTGTTCTACCACCGAGCTACACCTCTAGCCTTGAAGATTTTATTTTGAGACAGTCTCACTAAGTTGCCCAGGCTGGCCTTGAACTTGGGATCCTCCTGCCTCAGCCTCCTGAGTAGCTGGGACTACAGGTGCACCACTGCACCAGGCTAAGTACACTCTTTCTAACACTGGTGGCCTGGAGAGTTAGCATTTTTACCCTAAATGTGCAAGGGTAGGAATGCGCAGGGGAGGTACCTAGCTCACTTGCCTTTTTATTGGTAGGACTATGAACAATTGAGAAAGTAAGCTTCCCCCAGAGAAGATTAATGCGGTCTAGTCAAAGGCCTAACAGAAAGAGGCCCAGACTTCCAGGTGCCCAGGGCCCTTCTCATCGTGGGAGTGGCCTAGGAGTTGGCAGCAACCACAAATGCCGAGGAAGCACTGGGTTCAGGCACCTGCTATGCGACTGGCTTCTAGAGTGAGCAGCCCTGACGAATGACACATAGGACAGTGGGACTGTACCGCTCTGGGACCCAGCACGCTGGGAGGCCCAGCCCCGTCAGACAATGATTCCTTCACAACACAAGATGGCGCCCAGAGCCCATGTGGAAGGGGTGCAGAGGCCTGGGGAGCCCCTGCAGATCTGTGGGGACTGAGGTTCCTCCCTACTAGCCCAGAATGGGAAACATGGCAGGGCACAGTGGACTTGGTCCTCCTCTCTCCTGATGTCCAAGAGGACATCTGCTGCTCAGGAGGGGCTGGGTGCTCCCTGGTCCTGAGGGCAGCCCCAGAAGCTCAGTGGCTGCAGCGGCCTCCTGACGCGCGTGGGTGTGTACCAGGCAACAGACATGCTGGGCTGACACTATCCTCCTGCCCCTGCCTCTGGTAGGACTCTGCCAACGTGGTGTGGTGCCAGGCCGCTGGGCTGCAGCACCGTCTGGAGCTGCCCAGGAGGCCGTGGCCTGTGTCAGATCCTTGGTCCACACACCTGGGGATGGCTGAAGCCTGGCTGAGGGGCCTCTGCCCAGGCTGGCACTAGTGAGCAGCAGCAGTGCCCTGGGACCCAGGGTGGCAGGCCCTCGGCAGCATGGTTGAGTCGGGTGGCCTGTGGCGGTGCTGCCCTGCTCTTCCTGACTGTGGAAGCCAGGCTGTCCCCTCCGCGCCCACGCTCACCTCTCCAGATGTGGGCACTGAGGCTGGCTTGGGGAGGGTGGGTTGGTGGAGCTCCCGCACAGGAGCTGGCAAGGCAAAGCACTGGGAACGGAGTTGCCTGCCGAGGACCCGGGAGCTTTGGAGACAGCGCTCGGATGCCGCTTCTTGGAGCCTCAGCCCATTCCCTGGTAAGGGCGAGCAGGGCTGCTGGGCTGGACTCTCCTGGGGTCTTAGGAGGCCACTAGCCTGGGCTCCCCACCCACTCTGGCTCAGGTGCCCTAGGTGTGGGGCCAGGCAGAGCCACATGAGTGCCAGTGAAGGCCATGTGGTATTAAGTCCCTCTGTGTTAGCTGAGAGAAGGGTGGTCATCACTGGTGCCCACCTGCACTAAGGGACTTGGACTTAGCCACCCAGTGACCACAGTGGGTGACAAGAAGAATGGGGGCCCAGGTAGTGCTTAGCAACCACGGACCGCGAGGTGGAGCAGGCCAGCTCTCCACCACCAGGCTCTTCCCCCTCGGCCTTTCCCATGCTGTGGCCTGCGTGGTGGGGAGAGTGAACCAGCATCTGGACAGCACCTGGGGGCATCTGGAGCTTGCCTCCAGGGAGAGGTTAGAAACACACAGGAATTTGCTCTGCCACTCACCAGGTTGGGTTACCTTAGTGGAGGGACCTCACCTCTCTGAACCTGAGTTTCCTGATCTACTAGATGCATCTCTCCATAAAGGAAAATCTTGGGCATGTGGTACACGTGCGGTAGATGCTGGAACACCCCCCACACAAGAAAAAAAGACAAGCCAATAAGCCGTCACTCTGTGCTGTGCCCTCAGTGCTGAGAGATGTTATATTTGGGTTGCTGATCAGAAAAAGTTACAGGTCTTCCCAGTCCTCTCAGGCATTCATCAGCTGATGACTACCCCAAACCCTCTGCTCTGCCTCAGCGCCTCCGTCCCTCACTAGCTCTCTGTGGAGGACGTGAAGAAAGGGCCTTCTGGGTATAGCTCAGTGACAGAGGGCTGGCCTCGCGTGTTCCAGGTCCTGGGCTCCATCCCAGGAACTGCAGCCCAACCAGCCACACAACCAAACACCACCAGCCTATGGTGAGTGGGGCCTCGCCTGGGTGGAGATGGGTACCTTTCTTCTCCATCCGCTTCATGTCCATCAGCTTCTCCACGTTGTTGGGGTCATTTAGCCAGAGCTGCATCCGGACAAAGGGCTCCCGTCCCTTCAGACTGAGCTTGTGCCAGGGCTTTGGGCGGGCAAGGAGGTCAGAGACGGAGCCTTGAGTGAGCCCCAGGATGGTCTCCCCAAACAAACGCTGACCTACAGGGAAAATGGAAACAAGAGACGGTCATACAGGGCCAGAGATCTGGGAAGATGCAGGGGTCAAGGTTAAAATCAGACATGGGTTCAACGGCCCATAGTCTGGCCAGCTGGGGCCTGGCACGGAGCCAGTCCTTAGTAGCAACATTTCTTTTTGGGGTGATGGGGATGGAACCCAGGGCCTCGTGCATGCTAGGCAAGGCTCTGCCACTTAGCCCCAGCCCCAGCCCCCAAACATTTCTTCAGTCAGACTTCTGACAGCCCCATGGGCAAGGGAGTGGGCCCGACGCCTGCTTCTGTGTCCACCCGATACAGGATGCTTCTCCCAGAGAAGCCTTCGGGTGCAGGACGACCTGAGTCTCAGTGCCACCTGCAGCACTTCTGAGAGGTAGTTAAGCCCCCAAGTCCAAGTGCAGGGGGTGCAGTAGCACAGAGAGACCCTTGGGCTACCTCCACCCAGCGGCGCCTGTGTCTCTCCATGATAAGCAGTGTTACAGGTCTCGCTGGAAAAATGGCACTTGACCCAGGGCCACAGCTGGAGCGAGGAGGCTGCGATCCCTGCTCTGCCCTGAAAGGCAGCTATTCCTAGTTCCACAGCCCACTCTGCAGTCCACGCAGCCTTGGCTGAGCGCCGCAGAGAGGATCAAAACCCCTCTGGAGCCCTTTCTTCCCCCAGGCGGGTGGCGGCCTGCTGCACAGGCTCGTCAGAAGCCGAGTGGCTGCGGAGAGCAGCAGCGCTAAGTCTGAGTGCTCGTCAGTCGGCTTCCCGGAGGGCCTGCGGCTGGGGTGAAGAGGGCCGCCACTTCCAAAGCTGTGCGGCGGGATCCGTTGTAACCCGTCCTGACCGGAGGACTTGAATGAGTAGGGCTCGTTAGGTGGAAATGGAGGCTGGGCCAGAGAGGACAGCGTTTGGAGTCAAGTGTCCAGGACACTTCCCTGCAGCAGCAGGGAGCCCGCCAGGGCTGAACTCTTCCCTCTGGGGCCACGTCCACCATCTGGGAATGGCAACAGTACCCTAAGCTCCCAGTAAGCGGCTCTGCCTGCCAAGTGCGGGTTCTCCAAGTAAAGGGTCCTGGTGTGGAAGGCTTCTGATTCAAGAGAAAAGGTTTTATATCAGTACTTTTAACTTCTAGAGATATTTACTGGGGCTGAGGGTGCAGCTCTGTGGTCAAGGGCGTGGCTGGCATGTGGAGGACCTTGGGCTCAATCCCCAGCACCCCCGAAACCAAAACCAAACACAAAACGCCTGCTTTTGCATATGCTTTGTTGAGTCTATGAACACCAAGTCCTTCCCAATTTCTTTCTTTCTTTTTTTTTTTTCGTAGTTGACAAATAAAATTTTACTTAATTTTAATCGGGTAAACTAATCTCTTTTGATTCTATGAGCTCACTATTGCTCTGTCAGGAGAGCAATATATACGAAAAGCTAGTTTCTATTTTCTGGGCCTCCTTGGGGGAAAACTATCAAGTGATTATTCTTAGAAAATTATTTGCACCACTTTGAGAGCGTGACTGGCGGTGGGTCTCAATCATTTTCCTGAGAACCTGAAGGGAACCACACACCCCCACCTAGGGGAACATGCACACGCAGGTTCTGCACCTTTCAAGGGACTGACATGAACAAGCCAGAGCCAAGGCCGAGTTAAGAGGGTGCCCGGGTCTTGACCAAGGGCCAGCTCTGCTGCCCAGTTCGGTTATAGGTGGCCTCTCTGGGGCCACAACTCCACCGAGAGAGCCCCATGAGGAGGAAGCTACTTCTCCTGCATAGCTGAAGAGCAACCACAGGGACTGCTTCTGGTGGCCAAGTCCAGGGGACTGCGGGGGGCTTTTCTGGAAGTTCCTGTCAGTGAGGAGGCAGTCACTGGCTTGGTGAGCAGGCTTGTCCTCAGGTCACTGGTTTGAGTCTTGCACATCTGGAAGTCCTGTGGTCAGCTGGGTGCTGCGCAGGCTGCACACGACCAGTGTCAGCTAAGTCTCCAGCAAGGACGCAGAGGCAGGTCCAGGGGAGGCTGCAATGTCCCTCTGCAGTCTCTTAACCTTGCTTTTGCTACTTGGGGTTTTTAAATGGGGTGGGGTGGTGCTTCCTGGACGTGGAACAGGACTGAAGAGGGGGCTGACACAAGTCTAGGACTCCTGCACGTTTCAGTAACCCAGGAACACATGCTGAAACCAATAGCTTCATTTTCATTTTTATGAATTAAATTAATTACAAACATTCTCGGTTGATGCTGTTTTTCATACTCTTTGGACACTGCACTACACAAAGTTGGGGTGAAGGTCAAGCAGACACTGGTCCCTGACCCCGGCTGAGGGTCACCAGGTCAACCTGTCACAGCTCAGCCACCCCCTTCTACTCTCACGTTCTGGGAAAAAACAGACACAGGTGCCTCCTGAGGGTCCTGACCACATCCCAGCCCTCTGTGGTGTCTTGGTGCCCAGCATGGGGACACTGCTCCTGGAAACATGGAGGGCCTAAGGGCCAGGAGGGCCACTTCCGGTCTCTGCCCACTGCCCGGGCCCATCCTGCCCCTGTGAGGCTGCAGGGGCACCATGGTGTGAAGTGGTGAAATGCCCGTATGCCGAGGGCCCAGCTGCAGCCCAGTGGGGCACAGGGCCCCAGAGAGCCACCTCAGACAGAGCCCAGGAGGGGAGAGCACGTTGGGCTGGGTCTGACACCAAGGGAAGGTGACAGACCAGGGCCACCCTGGAAGGCCTGGGAACTGAGGCGGTTTCATGAAGTGGCAGGATGGTAACAGGACACAGGATGGTGGCCAGCACCCAGGAAACCATCAGCACACCAGTTTCACTGAAGGGTCAGCCACTCATCCCACATCAGACAGTGAGGGCTAGCCAGCATGGACCCAGGCCCTTGGACTCTTCCAGGAAGCCACCGAGCTGTGGGGCTAACTGATTCTATCTGCTGGTGCCCACTGAGGGGCTCTGTTGAGCATGTCCCAATACAGATAGATGGTCTGAGTGGGCCAATTCATCTGCTCTGGCCACCAGCGTCCTGGGAAGGACAGGAGCTGGGACTGACCTATAGGGCTCTAGATCCCTCAGGAGCCCCTTAGTGTCCATAGCTGTAGGGTGGTTGAGATGGCTCATGTTAGTTTAGTTTTCTGCACTGCTGGGGATGCATGCGGGGCCTTGTGCGTGCCAGGCCGGCGCTCTACCGGAGCCTTCCCCAGCCCCGCCCCCATTGTCACAGCCTGCCACCTGCCGCCCGAGCACCTACCGAGGTTGTTGTCCGTCAGCACCTCCTTGACCCTCTTGGTGATGCCGTAGGTGTCCAGCTCTGGAGACATGGCTACTAATTCTTGAATGCTGAGGGCCGAGTGTCCGGAGAGAGGCAGGGGGGTTGCAGGCTGGGAGTCTGGAGCTGGCGGGTCACTGGGTTCTGGTGGTTTGCCATCTTTACTGGTCTCAATGGGTGGACAGGGCTGCTGGACCAGCTCAGTCAGACTCTTCACGGACTCGCTGGAACTCATCGGGGACTCGGGGGCAGGGCTACAGCTGGCGGAGGTCTTTGGAGTGCTTTCTGCAATTAAAGACACGAAGAGCTGAGCTGAAAACAGCGGTCTTTCACCATGTGCGTCCACTGTCCCACTTGGGGGATGCTGATCAGACACCCATGTCAGAGCCAGTGGGGAAGCTGGTGGATCTGCGCGTGCTGTAGCATGGTTTTTTGACTGAGAGTAACTTCTAATTTTCTGTATTAAAAGAACAGATATAACACTAACAAGAAAAAAAAAAAAAAAAACAAACTAGAGGTTTGAATAAAAGGTTTCTGAAGCCTTAATATCAGGGGCATTCTGCTAAGAAATATCTGTCATATTAATCATGCGTTATCACTGTCACGATTTCTTCTAATGAAACCCATAATTCTAATGATTCAGAGGGACTGTGGCTACATTATAACTTGTGTAATTATTTTGTATTTTCCAGAACAAAAAGAATAGATTATCTAAGTACGGGCTGCCTTGATGTGTGGTCACTGCAGTGGAAAAGACCCTTGAACCCAAGGCCTTGCCTGCTGTCCCATCACAGCATAGAGGGTCTCAGGTCTCCAGACCTTGGAGTGGTTTTCACTGTGACCGCCCGAGGGCTTGCCAACTCTGGTGGAAGACGGGGAGATCCAAGGCGCGTCCACTCTGTACCAAGCCCCTGGGGCTGCTGGGACTGCTGGTTTGGGAAAATGAAGTTCTTTGTTCATCCCGCCACGCTGTGACCCTCTCTGACGGTGAGTGGCTGGGGCAGGCTGTCAGGCTCTGCTCCTGAGGAGGGCCACTGCTATGCTGGGGTGCAGAGGCGGAGGCTGCCATGGCCCTCTACCTTCACCCCCGACACTGACAAAATAGGCTTGAGCAGAGTTCTGGGGTGCTGAAGAAAGACTGGTCACTTCCAGAGACAGAGAAAGGCCCTCTGGGAGGGAAATGTGAGGTGACTCAGCATCGAGGTCCTACCCACAAGGCCAATCTGCCCCGCCAGCCTGGTGTCTGGCACCACCTCCCATCTCCACTGAACTCCACATGGGTTCGTGTGTCTTCCTGAGCCCTGGGCTTGTCACAGAGGGTGGGCCTCAAGGTCTCTTCTCCTGCTGCTGCCCCAGGCCCCAGCAGGCCCCTCAGGAATATCAGTACACCTGCAGAGACCCCAAAACTGTTGCCTGGCTAAAGAGAAAATGTCACACTGGGGGAGAATCTGATTTCCATTTCCCATGTAACTGAGTGTGCTCTCTGGACACTGGATTCAGGCTCACATCCTATTCTGAGCTACCAAGGGTGGGCCTATATTCCAAAACGAGGTGTGTTTTGTACAAATACCTGGGAAGAGCAAGATCCCAGACAGAACAGCTGCAATTCAACCTGATAAACCCACCTATAGTCCCATCACAGAAAGCTGTGTCCTCAGCCTGGAAAATCAGGTTAAGAAAACAACCAAACTGGTTTGTGAGAGATGTAAAAGAGACAGACGGGACAGGCAGAAATGGGCTGTATCAATCTTTAAGGCAATATGAATCCTACAAATCGGATTTCTTCTCTCTGTTCACCCCTGGGTCACCAGACAACTGGATATAAAACCCAGCAAATGTGGTTTCTGTATCTGAAGCAGCAAAGGAATTGTACTGTAAATTTGCCCTGATTCACCCATGCGAGGGACCAATTTGGCAGATCATCCATCTTGGTCCTGTGCACTGTCAGGGATGGCAAGAATTCCCCACATGATAAACAGATTTCTTCTCAGGTTTGCGTCCTTTAACCCACAGCAAGGTCAAAATCATGGCCGCCTGGCTAATAAACCCGGATGCTGGCGGTTTCCCTGCCTCCCGCCTTGTTTGGGTGCCTGCGTGGGCAGAGCTCACCCAGTAACTTGAGGGGCCCAACAGCTCCCAGGAATCCTTGTCCGGGGAGAGAGAACTAGCGGGGCATTGGGCGCACGTGGCTGGTGTCCCCGGGAGCCCTGACCACAGCTGCAGACAAGGCAAAGCCACCCGAGGTGCCCGGGTCCACAGCCTGGAGCACACGGGGGCAGAGCCCTCCAGAGCTTCCCAGGAAGCCCCCTGTCCCAGCGGCAGGAGCAGCCCTGCCAGGCCAAGCCCAGGGGCATCCTGTGGAGTGCTTGGGCAGGGAGGGCAGCACAGGGAGGACACATCTCCCTTCCTCCCCTAGAAGCCGCAGGCAGAGCCCCAGAGTCATGCCAACGCTGGAAGAACGGGGCTCTGCTCCACCCTGCAACCGAAAACAGCAATCGCGAAAGAAAAGGAGACGGCTGACGCTGGGCACTGAGTTCTGGGCGGGGAAGGGCCGCTGTCATGGCGGCTCTGCTGACACAACGATGCTGGACCTCCTCGGCCACCCTGGAGGGGCCCCTGGTCGCCTCACCTGACGCTACCGACAGGGCGGTTGTGAGGAAAGGGCTGCAGTGGGAGTCTGACATTTACGAGAGAGGCTATTGAGTGTCCTCGTTTACATAAAGGTCTACGTTTAGGTCTCGAGCCGAACGGCTACCTGGTCCACAGTTCCTGACGCCTGACTGAGACGCTGGCTACGGACTCCCAGGGCTGCACCCACAGGTGCAGGGAGATGATGTTCTAGAAAAGCCAAGATGGAGGGGACCGAAGACAGACCAGTGGCTGCCAAGGGCAAGGGCGGGGCTATCACAAAGGGGCCTGTGGGGTACCTGGGGCACGGTGGCCTTTACTCCATACCACGACTGTCGGAATCCATACAACACAAAAAGAGACCATATTTTAAAAACCCTGCAAGATCCTTCACAGAGCAGTTCTCTGCACCAAGAGTGGATTTTCCTGCTTGTTGAGTTACACTTCAACAAAAACAGGCTGAGGCAAAAGTGCTGGTGGGAAGAAGGAACAGAGGCTGGCCATCCCCTCACTCTGTCCTCCTGAGGGGTCAGCCCTGAGAATGGGGCAGAGGTGGCCCTGGCTGGGGCACACACCCAGTAGGGCAGGCAGCCAGAGAACAGGATGCACCTGAATGACCATGAACATCGCTCTGGGAGGGAGGGGACCCTCAGAGGGCACTTCTGGTGACACTTGTACACAAGCGAGAATCAGCAGGTAAGCGGAGGGTGGGGGTGGTGAGGAAGAAGGTAGAAATTTCCAGAAGGCAGGGTACAGAAAGCCTTGGAGGAGGAAAGCCTGGTGGGTTTCAAGTGCAAATGCAACTGAGCACAGCAAGAGAGGCTGCAGCCCCTCGTGGAGCGGCTGTGTGTGGATCGTAGAGCAGCAGGGAGCTGGGACCCGTCCACCTGGGAAGGGCTGCCTGCACCCCAGCATCGCTTCTCGCCCACAGACGCTCACTGGGGCGTTTATTGAGGCCTCGTCCGAAACAGCCTAGAGCTGGAACTAGGGCCCATCACCAGGAGGTGAGTGATTGGAGCATCCACACAGCAGCCCGTGAGCTCCGCAAGGAGTGGGGACCCAAGAACTGGAGCTATCCGGGTTGACCTCAGACACAGAGAGGAGCCCCGGAGGCCAGGTGTCTGTGTGCTACACATAAGCTGCGAGGAAGCCAGTCACACAGGGAGGCACGCCGGCTTCCAGGAGGGTGAAGTCAGGCAGGAATTCAGCTCTACCTTCCGTGTTGTATTGCTTTTATACATAACGGATTCAGTTATGACTGGATGTTAGGGTTAAAGTTGGGTGCTGGGTGTGTGGTCCTTCCTGCATTATCTTGCCACTTTGTTTGAAACTTTATAGACATAAATATTAAACAGCACGAAAGCAAGTTCTGTTCCCTTAGTACAGAGAAGGAACTCAAGAACAGCAAGAGAGGTGGGAGGTGTTGGGGAGACTGGAAGCACCCAGGTGGGAGCTGCTGAGGCCTGGAAGACAACACAGGTGCCACCACACACGAGCCAATACAAGTCACAAAGAGCCCATCCACAGTGGGATCAGGGAAGGGGACCAAACCACATTTCCTACCACATATGCAGGGTGCTGTGCCATCCTGCTCCCATTTTCCCCTAGCCCTGGATGGAACATGCACCCTCACCCAGGCACTGCCATCTGGTCAATGCCTGGACACAGCAAGGGTGGGAACCAGGGAGGAGTGGAAAGCCTTGGTGTTCCTACCCATTCTCTTGTCTGCCAAAGACCAGGATAGCCTGCCTGCCTTCTTTTTCCTTCCCTCCATCAATCTGTCCATTCACCATCTGTCCATCCATCTACTTACCCATCCATCCACCTGCTCATCCATCCATCCATCCATCCTCCTACACACCCACCTGCGTATCCATCCATCCATCCATTCATCCATCCATTCGCTCACCCACCTATCCACCTGCTCATCTGTCTGTCCGTCCGTCCATCCGTCCATCCATCCATCCATCCATCCATCCATCCTTCCATCCACCTGTCTATTAAACCATCCATCCATCCTCCTACTCACCCACCCACCCACCTGCCCATCTGTCCGTTGGTTCATTTATCCATTCACCCATCCATCCATCCAACCATTCACCCACTCAGTCACAAATTTTTAAAGTTCCTACTCTGTGTTGTGCACTGTCAGGCATCAGAGACAAGAGAAATTAGGGAAGAACCTTGCTTTCAAGGAGCTTGCTGTCTGCAGTTGGCACAATTAAAAAGGATAGTTTGCATCTCTTAAAAGCCCAGAGCCACAGCTGGTCCCCCCGGTCCACCCGACTCTTGACAGCAATAGGAAGTGCTACTTTTAAAAGTGAGTTGTGTGGGTCAACTTTTCCACACGGTGTTGAATCTTGCTTAAGAGGAGCTTGGTTAGGAAGTTCAGAGAGCAGACAGTAACTCAGGGCCCTCTGAGATACACAAGGCATTCAGGAACCGTAAAAGGATTATGAAAAATATTATATTCCAAAAACAGCAGGCAAACAACAGCTGCCTTGAGTTTTCAACAGAAGCCAATTGAAAATGCACACCCGCCACAATCTTGCAAGACAAATCTCTCTGCAGTTTATCCGATCACTGTTGAAATTTCCATACCCAGCCCTCTATCGCAGGAGTAATAACCCAAATTCCATTTAGTGTTCATTTGAGCAGTCAGGATAAAGTCATTTCTTATTATCTCCCCACTGTGTAAAAAACAGCTTGAAGGTAGGAAGTCAGCAAGCATTTTCACCAAAAAGTAATTATTGTAAGTGACATTTTTACTGCTGGCATGCCATAAGGCGAACTGCACATTCAGAAGGACAAGTTGCTGAAACAAAATGACAGGGTACTCCGTGACATTCCGACAAGAACCCAAACATTATTTAACTGGCGGCTGGTCTGATGCACCACTTTTCATTATGTCCGGAGTGTGGGCTCTGAGCCCCTGCCAAGCCGGGAGATTCCAAGTGACTGTAAAGACAGACAAGTCGGCCAAGGCGGGAGAGGAGGGTGGCGATGGCTTGGCACATGGGATGTGCGTGAGGGAGGGACCAAAGAGGAGGGGAGCTCAGGAGTGGGACAGGGCCTGAGGAGGCCAAGAGCCTTGGGCTGTGGGCAGTGGGTTCTGGGAAGCCCAGCGCAGGTGCCTGCAGCCCCGCAGGGTTCTGAGGGCCTTCCCAGCCCTCAGCACTGACAGCGCCAGAAGACACAAGAGGTGGCCACCAGCCTGGAGCACTTCCCAGCCACAGCTGAGATGGGCGGGTGGCTGGGAGGCACCCTGAAGAGCCCCCGCCTGGGGGCTGATGGCCTGGCAGTCCTTTCAGACAGCCTGAGTCTCTGCACCAACTGTGAGCAGCAACCTCATGTGACCTCTGGTTCCTACAGGGGCCAGGCCAATGGCACACAGTGATGTGAGCGCCTCCTTCCCATGGAGCTCTGGAACTATCTGCACTGGCAGGCGGGTGCCCATGGGCTGCATTAGTGGCAGTCTCTGGCCCCCTAGGCACACCACCTTCCTACAGTCAAGCATCTCTATTAAGACACAGCCAGTGTAAAATGGGGGATTTTCTGCTTTTGGGTGTGAGTGGTATTTTGACTGATCTGCAGGAGTCTGAACCAGAACACATGGGCCTGACAGACAACACAGGGCCTTCGGGAACCCGCCACACCCATGCCCTTGCTGGGCCACCGGACATTTGCCCACAGGGAAAGAAACAAAAGCAAGAAACAAACCAGCAACAGTGTGGAGGTGCGGAGAGAAGTAGCCACGACGCCCACACCACGGAACAGACTTCTAGCACAGAGTGAGGCTCCCGGGTCTGACGCCAAAGGTGTAGTGGCCTTGCTACCACAGGCCACTATGCCGGGTGCCTCAGCAGCCTTTCTCCACTTGGAAGGTCCAGGTCCCTACCTATCCCTAAAGGCTGGGACCCTCACCGGGCCAGCCATGACTGCCTTAACTCACTGGAAGTCTCAACAAACCTACCAAGTCACACTCCGGCTTTCCCCAATAGCAGAAAGGAGTAAGCTGAGAAGGGCTGGGGCCCCGGAGCTGGGAGTGGGGTGGTGGCAAGGGAACCAAGGGCTCCGTGTGCCTGCTGGTGAGTCTTCTATGAAACTGGAAGGCGATGCCTGTTCACTCTCGCCCACTTACACACCTCCCTTCACCAGGACTGAAGTAAGAACAGGATAAGTCCCGGGACACTGCAGGTACTGGCCAAGCGTGTGCATGTGCAGAATGCGACTTTTGAAGTCTGCAGAGGAACTCTTGCTGCACGGGAGCCAGAAGCACTTGCTTTGTAAAAACCAGATGGTTTAACTTGGCTCTTCGGGTCTCATCTCCCAAACGTGACTTCTGGGCCACCTTATGAAGGGGCCCATGCCTTTCCCTAGGTCTGAACTTCTCTGTGGGCCAGGGGGTGCCTGGTGGCTGGACTGTGCACATAAGCAAGGTAGCTCTGTGCATGCAGGACCCGGAACACAGGTGGCCAAGCAGCCTGTGGTAGCAAAGACCCTAGGAGGAGGGCTGGGAATGGGCAGGATGGGAGAACAGGAGGTCTTCAGGCAAGAGGGACAACCAAGGTGGAAGGCTGGCAGGACCTGAGCCTCGAGGGAAGCAGCGGAATGTCCAGTGGAGGTCCACTCTGGAGAGGCGGGTCTGGCCTCAGCTGAAGCAGCCAGAGGAAGCTGGGCGGGCAGCAGGCTGTCTTGGGGCTGAGAGATGACCCAGGCTGGGCTGGGGCGTGCGAGTGGGGAGACTGCCTGGTTTGGCCACAAGGGCAGGGGTGCTGCTGGTCAGGTTGGGCTGCTGCTCTGGGGAGACTGGGCCCAGTCATGCTGAGTGCTGGGTCTGGAGCCAGGACAGGGGTCAGCTCTCCACCTGTCCTCACTGGCTGCCGGGTCACAATACGGGGAGCCAGGGATGTCTGCTGTCTCCATCACAGCTCAGCAGTCAACTCCACGTCCACAGACCCTCGGCTCTGCATCCAACAGCTCCCTCCCTCCTGTGCTGGGAAGTCCACTGGGGATCCTGGGCTGACCTGCAAAGCAGAGGGGCCGCGGAAGGGGCCCGGTGCTGCAGAGGCTCGTGGACAGGTGGAGGGGCCCATGGGGGCAGCAAGGGGCCCTGCAGGGATCTGGGGTGTCTGCTGCTATACCTCAGGGCTCATTTTCCTGTGTATCTTTCATAAGTTCTTAAGGAAACATGCATATCAAGCAGAGCTTGGGAATATTAAAAATTAAAAAGCCTGCTGAAATCACAATTCAAAGTTGGGAAGGAAAATCACAGGCTGGCATGGTTGCTGAAGTGACAGTGGGTGGCAGAGTTGGCTGTGCTTCAGGGGCATGGGCTAGTCTTGTTCCGGCTTTTCTAGAGATCCATACCGACCTAGAAGTAATGCTTTCAAATTACCTTCAATAACCTTATTACTAAGCCAGCTGTGTGTGTATGAACACTTATCAATGCGTCCCTATGCATTAAGAGAAAATGTATGTCACACAAACAGTCTAAATATATATTACCGAGATGGGAAAAAACAAACCCTCCAGTTAAATTGCTTTGCTGTAATCAAAGATTAATCACTGCGTGAGCAAGCATGTCTCTCTCGCGCACTCCCCTCTTTCTCTCCAGGGTTCATTTCTGGCTTTAGGCAAACCTGCCTCAGTCACCACGCCAGAGTCTGCCATGCAGTCACACTACCATCCCAATAATGGAATTAATTTCCCCAGATTTCTGAGAGCTGGAGGAGCTACATGGTGGTCTTAAATACAGTTTCCTTCCAGAGCCCTGCAGGCCTGAGCACAGAAACTCTCCTTCCCTGGGGCACACGGTGGGCAGTGGGCTTCAAAGTGTCCATCTGTGCAGACTCTGTCTGCCCCAGAGCATCCTGTCCCCTCTCAATGATGCTGCCAGTCAGCCAGTGTGTGGGTAATGAGGTTTGGGCTGCAAAGGAATGTCCCTTAGAGAATCCGTGGCTGGCTGCTGCCAGTGGCGCTCACTGGCATGGCCGTTGCTTCCTGCCTTTTGTGCAGTGCACAGGTGAGTGAACTGGTCTGGTCCTACAAGGAACCAGGTGACATCTTCGTTATATGTGACAGAATTAGAAAAGCTATTAAGGTACATTATTTTACACATCCCCCAATCTCTCCATACTGCTTTACTTAATTTGTGATGAAATTGTTGAGAAAGGGTACTTAATGTAGGACAGTTGGTAAAAGTAATTTATCATCTCCCCGCTTCAGTGCCCCTGTTATCAGCGAACTCATTTTCTGCATTCATCATGCAATCAGCCTATTATTTGCATATTAATCAGGCAGTGGACCATGAAGGAGCTGCATCACGGCCAAGTGCGGCGCCATCTCAGGAGAAACACTCGGTAATTATCATACATCAGTGTTATGATGTGGTAATTGATTATAACATCTTTCTGCCGCCCCTGGGGAGTCCCTTGGCTAACCCAGCTCGGGGGACTCTGGGCAGATTTTTCTTTTTCTGCAAAAATTGAAGTCACCATTGCTATGTCCTCTGACTGCTCTTTCTGGGGAGTATCGATTCTCTTTTCCGATTTTGTGAGGTATTTTCAACTGTGTGAAATGCACTGACCTTAACTCCAGAAAGAGAAGGTCTAGCTTTGAGGGGGGGGGGTGTCTCTCTGGACCCCGGGAGTCCTCGCCCTCAGCCTTTGACCTTCAGAGTTTCCTTATCAAATACGGGGCTGTGACTTGGGTCTCTCCTAATTGCAAAGTTAGTACGAAGGCAGTTTGCCTGCTCTATTTAGGTGCCAAGTGGCAGACTAATTTTGGCCCTTATATAAAGGACAAACCCCACATCTGCCAATTCAGACTCGGGCTATATTTAGGAACTCAGTTCCAAAGTGCAGAACAAACACAAAGTCAAGGGACGCGGGAGATGGACAGCGCCTGGCTGCGTCTCGACCCACCAGAACTGTGCCGTGGGGACTTCCCTCTCCACTTATGGGGACTGGAGCATGGCCCATGGGCCAGTCTCATGAGGCTGGCCTCGGCATCCTGGGATGGCTTCTGGTGATGGCAGGGGGCGTGACAGCCGAAGGATGGGCTGTCCCTAGTGACCCAAGGACCCAGGCAGCTGTGCCAACTCTCAGTGAACTTAGGCAAGAAGAGCTTTCGAGGGAGCCCAGCCCCTTCCTCACAGGCCAGCCACGGTCTTAAGTTCCCTACTCTCAATAAATTTGGGTCCGGTGCTGCTACTGATTTGCTGATGGTCCCCTCCCTTCCTCCACCTGCTCCCAGGCTGCAGCATGTGGGGACCGTGCCCAGAGGTGAAACAGCTCTTGACACCTCTGTTTTCCTATTGATTGCCTGTTTTGTCATGGACCTACTTTAAAATTGTGTCTATTTATGATTTGAACCCAATTCTGTTCCCTGTTTCAAAGTCTGGCTTTACCTCTCTGGGTGTGGTTCTGGGGCCAGCCCTTGATCCCTCTGGGCAGCCAGGCAGGCCTCAGTGCACCCCTGCAGACCCCAGTGTGGCAGCAAGGCCACTGGCCTTGGGAGGGACCTCAGGAACTTCCTCCACGTCCTCCCTCTGCGTCCTGGCTTTCTCATTCTGTAAGTGGGGAGGTGTTCCCACTTCCTGATTAAAGATTTAGGACGTCAGTACAGTGGCAGCCTGAAAAGATGTCCATGCTACCTTACTTCCACCCCCTTTCTTAAGTTACCTGAGGACTTTTAAAAAGCATTTTGGCTTCTCCATCCCTCCCTAGGACAGAACCACTGAAAACTGAAGTCCTCATTTCTCCTGTGACCTACTTCTGCCTCCTGTACTGAATGCCCAACGTAGCGTAAATTTTCTTTTCCAAAGAAAGCTTGCAGGGAGGGAGACGTGTGTCCAGGCTTCCGCAAGCACCGACCTGGGTAGCGCTGGTACCGGGTCCAGTCAGAACAACTGCAAGCACGGGAGGCTGGGCCACTGCCCACGCTTGCCACGCCGCCCATTTCTAGAGTAGTTTGCCCAACACGGCCTGAGTGGTGACCGCAGTCTTACTCTTGAAGCTCAAGATTCGGGGTCTATTTGAAGAGTGGTGGATGGACAGGCACCTTCTCAAGATGGAACGGCAATTCCTGGGGACCGAGAATCCAGAGAGCAGCACAGCAGCCCGTTAGTGGAGCAGGCCACGGTGCCTCTGCTCAGCAACTCACACCTGATGATCTCGGAGGAGCCAGCGGGGACTGGACATGCTTCCCGCGGGACCCACTGCAACCTCAGCTGCTACCGCACTCGACGCGGCGGTTGGGTCTGCAAAGGGGCAGCAGGAGCAGCCTTCGCTTGTGCTGTTTTGTTGGGACACTGAGGTAGAACCCAGGGTCTCACACGAGCGAGGCAAGTGCTCTGCCAGCAAGCTGCACCCCAGGCCCCGAGGCCAGCGGTTAAATGACACTTATTCTGGATGGTCCTCATGGTTCTGAAAGCCATCCTACTTGAATGTGCTCCAAACTCCCCAGGTCAAGAGGTAGGGACTGGATTCTTCCCATTTTACAGAAGATGAAACTGAGGCACGGAGAGGCTGAGTCACTTGCCCAAGGTCACACAGCCAGTAAGTGCCAGAGGACAAGCTCTAGGTGCCAGCTTGGAGTCTGCTGGCATCTTCTGCTCTTACAGGGAGGGAAGAAGGGTCAGTGCTTAGGGATCGACCCAAGGAGGGAGGAGGGGAGCACAAGGGGAGGTGTCCAGGAATAAATTTCAGGAAATTGTGCCATCAATGTGTGTACGAGTGTGTAATAACGAATCCCTCCATTGTGAATAAGTATAATGCACCCCTTAAAGGGGGAAGAAAGTCAACCTACTTATCTCTCAGTGCAGGAGGCCCTGGGTTCCACCCCTAGGATGCAACGCAAGACAAAACAGAAACTTCCCTAGTGATTTGTTGGGTAAAGCGTGTGCAGCCCGATGAGGATCCGTCGCTGTGAACAGAGGAGGGAAGTCCTCACGATGTCTGCTGCCCGAGAAGGGTAGGGCACAGCCCTGGGTGGGACAAACGCCTCTCGGGAGGGCAGCTGGGGGTGAGGGTGGGCGGCTGACTGATCTCTTCAAAAGGGTGCAAGCCTTTTGAAGCTTCTTTCTATGGTCATCTGGCATGTCCCCAAATGCTCCTGTGTTGAAGGCTTGGCGCCCAAAGCAGTGAAGTTCAGAGGCTTCCCAAGAGCCTTGGGGAGGGCGACCAGGTCCGGAGCGCTCTGCCCCACCAGTGGACTGACGGACGGCATTACTGGGAGGTGGCAGACACTGGAGGAGGTGGGGCCTGGCTGGAGGAAGCGGGTCCCAGGGGTGCCCGCCTTCTCTTGCTCTGCTTCCTGGCCGCTGTGCTTTGCGGCACTCTTCCGCCATGCTGCTTGGTCTCACTTCAGGCCCAGAAAACACTGGCGCCTGCTGACCTGGACTGAAACCTCTGAAACAGCATGGAATCCACCTCTGCTCCTTCAGGATTTTCCTTCAGGTATTTTGTCACAGTGATGGAGCTGTTGCAGAACTCGTGTTCTGTAACCTCGGTGCGTTTTACTTTTCCAAAAATCCCTGGAAGTCATGATTAAAAGACAAAAGTGAACTAACTGACCCTGGGCTGCCGCCTCTGCCGTCTTTGACAGGCGTGGCGTCCTGCTGTGAGGGCTGTGCTGTGCTGGGCAGCGCCGCAGGAGCACACTCCCTCAGCATCAGCTGGGTGTGGCGCATGGTGGCTGCTGCCCAGAAGGGAGGTGCCCTCCCCTCGCCTGTGCTACTCCATGTCAGTGCTGCAGGGTGGCGGGCTCCTGACTCCACAGCCAGTGCCCAGTGAACCCACGAGGGTTCAGAGCGGCTCGGAGGGTCGAGAGCAACGTCCACTCAGTAATCAAGGGCCTTTCTACCCAGGGCATGGTGGCCGTCCTGACACACTGTGTCTCCAGGAGGCTTCTGGAAGGTGCACCCTGCCTTCCTGCACATGCTGGGCAAGTGGGGCTCAGCCGCCCCCTCCACAGCCTGCCTCCTATCTCTCCAAAGGGTCAGCTACAGTGCAACCAAATCTCTCACCTCAGCTCGGTGGTGGACATTGTCCCAAAGCTGGTTAGAAGTAAATCCACAGAGCAATCTGCCCACCCCAGGGACCCTGAGTGGACGCCTGGTCGGCCCTGGCAGCCCTGAGGAGGGTGCCTTGCACCTGAGTGAGGGGGACCGAGCATCCTCCACCCTGGAGGCCCCTGGCTGGGTCTGGGGCATGCAGCCCCTGTGCACCTTACAGGTCCAACCTGTGACCACAGATGACCTCCCATGCTTCTGGCCTGCTTGGGCAGATGCAGGGGCAGCGGGTGCTGCGGACCTTGGCTCTGGGCAGCCCTGCTCTCCACATGGAGGCCATGCTGTGGCCTCATGGTCCCGCATCTGTGGCTCCTAGATGCACGTGTCTCCCCTGAAGCCCCCACACTCCCCCAGCTTTGGGCCCGTGAGCTCTCAACAATATGGCCAGTGAGAACCCGGCGCTTCTCAGGACTCTGTCAACCTCCTCTCAAGAGAGAAGGGTGCCCACAGGGCCACCAGCCCTGGGGAGGTAGCTGAGCGTCTTGAGGCCTGACAGCCACAGGGACAGCGACCCCTGAGGTCCCCTCACTCGGCACTGCCTGCCCACACTGCACACCAGCGCACTCCACAGCGAGGCACGACAACGTCCCTCCAGCCACTGCTTTCCTGCCGTGGCTTCAGAAGAGCCAGCCTCCTGCTCGGGCCCATGATCGCACCCTCCGCTAACACCGTGCAGACCTGACCCCCTCACCTGGCACTTCTCTCCCGGGCCTGGCCCCTCTCGGGGCTCCCACAGCACTGCTGCTGTGCCAGGGAGCCACCAGGCACGTGGCTTGTACCCAGAAACCTGCCCCGCTGGCCTTGGCATGAAGTCCTTTCATGTGCCACCCCTGAGGGAGTAAACAGTTCCCAGTACAGGCTGCCACCAAGAAGGGAAAACGAGGGGCACGCTGCTGCTGGTGAGTGGCGCCCCAGTGACATCCCAGGCCCCATGACACAGTGGCCATCTGCTAGGAGGGGTGCTTCCCAGGCTGCCCATGGGTCTGGGGTGCCGAGGGAGGCTTGTGTAACTTGGACATGGATGCGTTCCACTGACCAGGCTCCACACCCGGCAGCGTTCCAGCAAAGGGAAGAGGAAAACACGGAGCTAAGGCTAAGGCGGGATCGGTCACTGCAGCAGAGGCCCACTGCAGGGCTCCCACGCCTGGACCCTGGACACAGCCTTGGGCCACCTGGTGGGCGCTAAGCAAAGTACATGAAAAAGCACCTGGGCCTGTCCCTTGGGTCCCCCACAGCCCATGGAGGTCACGCCAGGGCAGGGAGCACCCGGGCCGCCCATGGCAGAGTCGGCCACAGCAGCAGCTGTCTTCCTGGAGGGTGGCGACGGGGGGCGTGGTGTTCTCCAGGGCCGACAGGACTTGGCCCCCAACTCCCCACTGCCCCGGGGAAGAAGCTCGGGTTTGGCTCTTGCAAAGTCGCAAGGACATGTGGGAAGCTGATCACGCTGCGGCCACGCTCCTGCAGCAGGGCCCCGAGGGGAGGGAGGAGGCTCTTCCCCATCAGGTCCCCTGTCCCTCCCTCTTCCCCTCCCCTGTAGACCCTTCCCTGGGGGCAAAAAGATCAATCACCCCAAGGAACTGTGAACAGGAAATGACTTTCAGGAACAAGGAGGAATAAAAGACAGTGGGGCCACGAGCCCCTCTGCCTCCTGTCTGCGGACCCCTGCCCACCGCTGCTGTGGAGCTCAAGGCTTGTTCTCTTAAAAAAGTCCCCCACAGACACGCTGGCCACACTCCGAGGAAACCCTGCGCCCATTCCCGATGGCCACCTGCCACCACGTCTTCAGGTTGCAGTCTCCAGAGGAGACCCAAGACCCCCCCGCAGGAATACCTGTGCCCTACCCCAGCACTGGGGAGATGACATGACACGTAGGAAATAAGATTGTCAGAAACCACGTGAACTGGTCACTGTCCTTTGGCCCCTCCCCGCCTCTGCACGCCTGCGTGCCCCCCACTGCCCACCTGACGCTTCACGAAGCCTCAGAGGCCTCCAGGGAACAGCCTGGGTGATGTCAGCCACTGAAAATGGCACTGAATTTCCTTAGTGCCCTTGCACCCCACCTGGAGATTACCAGGGGCACGTTCTGAGTGTCAGGTCCTCCGAGAGGGAAAACCGAGACGCGGGCTTCTCTCTTCCTAATACTGTCAGCGAGGACAAGACCGGTCACCAAGGAACAGAAACACCGAGGGACGGTGGACCTGGGCAGAAAGCGAGGGGAAGGTTCCCGAGGCTGCAGTCTGCTCTTGCAGGAGTGAGGCCACGGCCCCCAGTGCACCTATCACCACGGCAACGCCTGCAGCGAACCCGAGGCCTCACTGAAGTTGCGACTGGCCAGGAGGGCGGGAGGCAGGTCCTCCAGGGTTCCTGCACCAGGGGGCCCTGAACTCTCACGGCGTGTGTCTTACCACTGTCCAGGGACAAACCAGGCCAGGCTGGAACCACCCTCCTGCAGCTACCTGGGTCCACCATGCTGCGCGGCTCCAGGCAGACCGGACGCAGCTGCCACTGGGGACAGAGCATCTTTCTGAGCTGAGGGGCCCCTGGGATGATTCCGGGGTAGCCACGGTGAGGGGGACTGGAATCTCATGGAGGCTCCCTCCTCTGCCTCTGGGGAAATTGTGGGGACAGCTCCCTTTCCTTTAAGTTGTGAAGGAAGAGACTAGAATTTTCCAGTCATTCATCCCAAGGATTTGCTAACTGCACCAAAACAGGAGAGTCTTATTTTTGAATCTAAATTCCGTACACTGTAAGCACAGGTACTTTAATTTTCAGAAGCTCTACTGAAAAAAAATAATCCATGACGACATTTCAAACATGGAAGACTGCCACTCCGTCCTGACACCGAATGACAGCGTCTATTCTGACAAGTAGCTCCTAGACTTCCCGGTCCAGAGACAGGCTTCTGCACTACCACCGTGATGTAAGACCTTTTGCTCTTCCTGAAACCTAAGAAGCACTTTCCCATCTTTCTCCACGGAAGCTGTGGGCTACTGTTTCTCCTGGTAGCCGCCCTAGGGGTGCTGTGGCCATCCTCTCCTCTCACCTGGGTGGCACCAGGAGGGCCAGGCCTGCCTGCCGCCTCTGTAAAAGCCACCAGTGATTCTGCCACATTGTTCTGGGCAGGTTCTTGCCTCCCTCCCTTCTCCAATCTGTAGATGCCCCAGAGTTTTAAATGACTTTATTCTATAAAGTAACTCGATATTTTGTAAATACCACTTGCATTCCTCTCAGGAGCCCAGGGTGGGAACTGGGGCTATCCTGTGAATGCTGCAGCACGGGGACAGTGTTCTGCTTTAGCAAAAGCAAGCACTTCTTAGAGGACGTGTTCATACATGGAGAAGAAGGTTCGGCATGGATTCTAAGAGACCGGAGCTGCGGAGACCTCATGTTTTATTTGGGAATAAGAGGTTTTCAACTAGAAAGCGATGTCTCCTCCTGCCATGATCAGCCCTGCTCTGACAGGGCAGCAAAGGCTCTTGGGAGTTTAAGGGGAGAACAACTTCCTATGAGAGTGGAAGGGAAGGCTGATTTCCCTGGTAAACATCCAGAAAGCTAAGGCACGTACCTCCCCTGTGCACCTAAAGTAAGGCACGTCACCTCCCCTGTGCACCTAAAGCTAAGGCATGTCACCTTCCCTGTGCACCTAAAGTAAGGAGCATCACCTCCCCTGTGCACCTAAAGCTAAGGCACATCACCTCCCCTGTGCGCCGAAAGTAAGGCACATCACCTCCCCTGTGCACCCTAGAGTAAGGCACATCACCACCCCTGTGCACCTAAAGTAAGGCACGTCACCTCCCCTGTGCGCCTAAAGCTAAGGCACATCACCCCCCCGGTGAACCTAAAGCTAAGGCACATCACCTCCCCTGTGCACCGAAAGTAAGGTACATCACCTCCCCTGTGCACCCTAGAGTAAGGCACATCACCTCCCCTGTGCACCTAAAGCTAAGGCATGTCACCTTCCCTGTGCACCTAAAGTAAGGAGCATCACCTCCCCTGTGCACCTAAAGCTAAGGCACATCACCTCCCCTGTGCACCTAAAGCTAAGGCACGTACCTCCCCTGTGCACCTAAAGCTAAGGCACGTACCTCCCCTGTGCACCTAAAGCTAAGGCACATCACCTCCCCTGTGCGCCGAAAGTAAGGCACATCACCTCCCCTGTGCACCCTAGAGTAAGGCACATCACCTCCCCTGTGCACCCTAAAGTAAGGCACGTCACCTCCCCTGTGCATCTAAAGCAAAGGCACATCACCTCTCCTGTGCACCTGAAGTAAGGCACATCACCTCCTCTGTGTACCTAAAGCTAAGGCACATCACCTCCCCTGTGAGCCCTAAAGTAAGGCACGTCACCTCCCCTCTGCATCCTGAATGGGAGGTGGCACAGCAGAGGGTCCTGGGGACTTGCTAATGAATTGGCAGAACCTGAAGGACGCCACACCTGATCTTTCTGCAGGTGGAAGACGTGGGTGGGGTACGGCCTCTGTCCCCCTCCGTGGACAAAGCCAGATCAGGACATCACAGCCCATAGGAACCTCCAGCGGGAACCCAAATGCTGAGGCCCCGCTCTGGCTGCATCTGTTCGTGGGCCGGTATCTCACGGCAGCCGCCGCCGAGGCGACCAGCTGCTCCCTTGCTGCACATGTGTCCCCTCGTAAACCTCCTGGCACGCTGGCGGCTTCGCACTCCTCGCTTAGCTTTGTTTGTGTTTCCAGTGAATCAATGGGATATGGAGACTAATCAACACATTTAGAGAAGTAAAGAAAGAAGAAAGAGCTGTTCACAACGCCGGCTGTTCCTGGAAGCCGGGTGAGCACTCGGCTACACTGTGGGCCATGGCAGGAGGGAGCCCCTGGGAGGTCGGGGAGGAAGCCTCGAGGGAGGTCAGGTGGTGAACAGAAGCCTCGGGGTGGAGATGACCGGTATGACCGGAGGCTCTCCAAGGCCAAGGGGAGCCCTGCGCCTGCTGCCTCCCTACCTCCTCACCTGCCAGCTGCCCCAGCTCCTCAGGCCCCTCTCCCAGGCACCACTGCCTCTCCATCCAGTCACAGCACGAGCTGTTCTGGGGGCTTCTCTTCCCAGGTATCCCGTTCCTCACGCCCCAATCTCTCAACTCAAAGGCTGCCCAGAGGCTTCCGGAGGGACGAGGTGGGACGTCCCCTACCATGGTCCTGCTGGAATGGCAATGCCTGCACCTCATCTCCTACTGTTAGAATGGAAGCCCCTGCATGTGGAATCTGTCCCTGACGTAGTCCCCAGCCCCAAACACAGGGCTCCATGCCTGGAAACCGTCGGCCCTACAGTGGGATGCAGGGAGTGACAAATGGCGGCGACCCTCCACCCAGCCGCCCCCTTCTGGAGTCTCTCTCTTTCTTCTGTAACAACTTTGCCTGTAATAGCCAAAACCCAGAAATAACCAAAATGCCCCTCAGTAAGTGACAGGAACAGGAACCGTGGTAATGCCGAGGAGCTTGTGATGGCGGCCTGCAGGGCCCAATGTACCCCCGCTCACCCGCAGGCCACGGAACCCTGGGAGCCGCCCAGCCAGAGGGAGGAGGGAGACCAGGACAAGCATGAGACACTTCACAGAACCGAGAGACGCAGGTGGGTTACCTGAGCTCACACAGCCCTGCTGTAGGGGGTCCTGCAGCGACGTCACCGAGGGCATGACTGGAAAGAGAAAGGTGTGTTAGGTGAGGGCAGCCCGCGGAGCCTCCTAACTGAGCGCGCGGAGGAGCAGCGGAGCCCCGAGGGAGGGAGGCTCCCGCACCCGGCCAGCATGGGGTTGTTTAGGCCCAGAGGGCACTGCCCTTCAGAGCCAAGACCCTGGGCCAAGAGCCAGTGGAAGTCACTGCCTGGGACACTTGCTTCTGTGCCTTTGGCTGGTTTTCTTCCCTGATTTAGCTACTTGACTTTTACCTATATTTATGTATAAACAGCACTTTCTTAATTGGCAACTCATTTTCCACTGCTTATAAAATTAGCCAGGCACAATATTCTCACTCCTAAGCTCCAGTCAGTCCTGTGGCAACAGGTTTGGAGGGAGGGAGGGGTACGTTCTCCACCTTGGGGCAGCCAACAGCTGTGGGGAGCTGGTCCCTTCCTGGCCCAGGCCAAGGGGCTGGCTGCCTCCCCCACAGCCCCTCCCGCAGGCTCCTCACCTGGCCCTTGCTGCTGGCCCTGCACCGGCAGCACACCCTGGCCCAGCTCGCCGTTCAGCCACAGCTGCATCCGGATGAAGGGCTCCCGGCCCTTCTGGGTCAGCTTGCTCCATGGCTTTGGCCGGGACAGCATGTCGCTCACGCTGCCCTGGGACAGGCCCAGTACCTGTGGTGGAACCAGAGAGACAGGTGGTTGGTGCCCAGGCAGGGGCGTGACACAGGCGCGGTGTGTGGGTGGGGGGTGAGGCAAACAGCCAGCGTGTGCACAGCCAGGGCCCGGTGCATGGTGACAGCCGGGGAACAAGCCTTGAGGATCACTGGAGGGCCGATGAGCCGGCATGGGCTGCGGTTCTGACAAGCCATCCTCGGTCAGTCGCCAGGCACAGGGGCTGGGACTGGAGGGCTGCCACCTGACACAGGAGGAAGCACTGAAAAGCATCGTGCTCCCTGCCTGGCAGCCACGGGGACAACTAGACATGGGGCAGAGCCTGAGAGGCAGGAGTGGGGGTACCGGAGGGAGAGGGAAGCAGGCTGCTTAGTGACGCCGAGCCAGGGTGGCCCTCCCTCACAGGCGGGGGCAGAGGTAAGCCGGCAGGGCCGGGGGGCCGGGGTGGGAGGGACACGTGTGGCAGACGACGGACAAGCAGCCGCAGCCCGCGTCTTCTGCTCACATATGGCCATGCATATGCATGGACGCTGACAGCCCACCACGACCCAGATGCAGCCCAGGGATATTTAGGGGCTGCCTCCCATCATTCTTTCGAAAAGTTCTCAAGTTCCAGAATAAACTGCACTCATGGGCCAAACAAGTGCGACACTATTAAGTCTCTGCTAAATTTAAGGCTTGAGCACAAATGTCTATTTAAATGTTCTCAAACGATATTTTTACAACACTGAACTAGAAATCTCAAGGGACTTTGAATTCCCATCCCCAATTCTATGTAGCCCATCGCCTGTCGTGAAATCAGATGAAGAGTTCACACACGGCTGTTGTAAGAACACACGGCGTGTCACACGGCCACACGTGGGCCCACAGCAGGCGGGCTGGGCGGGTGCCACATGGCAAGAAGGCCGCCTCCAGCACCCACTACCACCTCATCTAACATGCTGCTAGGGCGCTTCTTAGGGCTTTACAGCCACAGTAAATCTCCATTATCCAGAATCTATCACCAGGGCAGCCAAGAATAGAAAGGTCTAGAAGCTCACCTACAAATGATCACATTTTCACGAGCCAGAGAGGAACAATGTGGAAATAAGGGCAGCCCTGGGTGGTCTCTGGTGTCCCCATTGGGGTTTATTCTCGGGCAAGTTGCTTTGCCTCCCTGGCAGGACAATACCCAAGCGCCTTTCAAGTTGTACTAGAAAGGAAGACCTATGCTTTGCTCAGCTTTTTCTATCAAGTCTGCTGCGGTTCTCTGCAGGCTGGTTGGCCCTCCATGGGACCTGCCCAGATCGGACCTTTTTAGGCCAAAAGGACCTGCAGGTGCTGCCTGGCTCCACCTGGCAGCGGAAGCTGGATCTAGATTCAGTTCCCTGACAGCCTAGGGCAAGCGTAGCTCTTTATCTGTCCCATGATGATTTTGCCAGCCACCCCCAGAGTAGCCGAGAGGCCCAGGAGGGCAGTGAGGCTGACAGGGCCTGGCACGTGGAACCTGGCAGGGAACAGATGCTGGCTGGCTTCTGTGGTTGGGGGTGGGTGGCACATGGTGTATGGTCAGTTAAGATGGGCGATGGCCGTCCTGCATGAAGACTGGGAGCCCAGGCCCCAGTGGAAGCCCTTACCTTCTCCCCGAAGATCCTCTGGCAGATGCCGTTCTTGGCCAGCTTCTCTTTGACCTGCCGGGTGAGCTCGATGGTGTCCACTTCCTGGTACATGTAGACCTCGTACTGCTCAGGAGTCAGCGGAGGGACCGAGGGCTTGGCGGGCTTCGCCAGGGGCACGATTGGGGAGGAAGGCAGAGGGCTGTTCTGGGGAGTCTCGCTGCGGCTGGCTCCAGCGACGCTCAGCTCCGAGCTCTGGGAGTATGGGGACTCGGCGCTGGGCCACTCTTTCCAGCACTCCGATGAGGACGAGGGCCCTTGGAGCTGGCCACGCTCGGCCCGGGGCTGACTGTTGGCCCTTTCTCTGCCGCCCGCGGCCTCTTCGGCCTTCGTCTCTTCGGAGGAGGGGGCGCTCCTCCGCTCGGGCTGCACAGGGCTCCACCAGTGGTCCTTCCACCCTCCGCCGCGGCCCAGCTCACTCTTCGCCTGCCTCAGGACCCCTTGTGTGGCCTCAGCTGTGCCCTGAGCGTCTAGCCCTGGCACCTCCTGGGCCTCCTTTCTGAGGGCCGGGGCACTGGGCAGAGCCGAGGCGCTGGCCTCGGGGGCCGTGGGCGTCTTCTTTAGGGAGATGGCCAGAGGAGAGTAGCTGGGCGCGGTCGACAGTAGCTTGGGGGTCAGGAGGGCGAGGTCAGGCTGGGACAGCGGTGCTGATTTTAAGGCAGGGTCCAGGGCGGCCTGCTGGGCCTCCATTTCCCGGCGGGCCTGCTGCAGGATGGAGCGGATGGCGTCGTCAGAGTTCCCGCTGCCGGATGCGGAAGACGGCTGGGTCGGCTCTGCTGTGTGGGGCAAGCACAGGGTGACATTTGGCCGACTGCCCCAGCTCTGCGTGTCACTCCTCCTGACCCCGCCTAGAGCACACGGCGGGGACCACACCGCCACATCGCAACGCCCTCCCATCAGCGGGACGCCTGCGCATCTCCTTCCAGACTGGCACTCCTGCTGCACAGCCTGCTGGCCTCTGCTGCACGCGGAGGGAGCTCCTATCAGAGTGTGACCACAGGAGGTGTGAACACCCTGGGACCCGCCCGCTGGGCTTCTGTTCCTGGGGAATTTTAAACGTGACATGAGTTCTCCTGAGCTGTCTCCCGCGGTTCTCAGGGGTCTGTTCAACTTCGGAAGCATGACCAATGAACAGAGGCCACAGCAGGGGCTCATTCCCTCTTGGTGGACGCCTGTGCTGTGGCCACAGCAGTGAACCTCACCAAGGGGGAGTGGGCAGGGATGGCCGTGGGGTTCAGGGGAAGTCACTGGCCCAGGAACCTGGGGAAGTCCTAAGGCACTGCTGGGCCTCAGAACTTCCATGCGGCTGGCTGACGACCAGATGGACGATCACCTAGGGCTTGCTAAAGTGCACATGCCTGGCGCCTGCCCTGGTGTGTTGTGGGAACAGGTGTGGGGCTGGCCCAGCACCTGTGTTCCACTGGCACCTGGGGGCCATGGAGGGCAGCCCTGGCTGAGAGAAACTGGACAGTGCTCTTAGGAGGTCCCGGCTCTGATGTTCTGGGAGTCTATGGCCTCCCTGGCTCTGTTCCATGTCCCCTCAATCTTTCACCTTCACGTCTAGGAGAAGAATCCAAATAGCTTTGGAGGAGCTGATCCTTTCTGCTTTAAAGAAGGCCCCAAAATTGCAAAAGCAACAGCAAATGTTTTTGGTGGGGGGACTGAGCCTTCACAAACTAGGCACGTACCCCACCACTGAACGACAACTGCAGTGCTCCCTTTAGAAATTTCCATTTTGAGACAGGGTCTTGTGAAGTTGCCCAGGCTGACCTCCTGCAGTCCTCCTGCCTCCGCCTCCCAACTAGCTGGGATTACAGGTGCACACACTGTGCCTGCCAGCGACAAGTGCCTTGCCACCTGTGACAGGGCCCTCCTCCTCCAGCTCAGGCGACTCTTGTGGCATCAGACAAAGGGGCTGCGGCGTGGGGAGGAAGCGGGTGACGGGGGTGCCCAGTGTGCCCTCGGCTTCTTTCCTCTTGGCCCTGCGGTGCTGCCCTGCTGAGGACCCTGGCTGTCTAGCCAATGGAGGTGGCACCGGTCCCACCTCCACTCTGGCCAGAGCTAGATCTATGTTGGACTGAAAGTTCCATCCACTGTCGGGCTTGGGTCTGGCCAGGATAATGTCCTATTTCTCTGGGACCTTTAGCAGAAGGCAGATGGCACTGGAGTCGAGAAACCAGGGCTTCCATCAAGTCTGCCATCTGATGAACTTGGGCAGACCATTCTAACTGAGGCTGAGCTGGATAATCAGGAACAACAGGATGGCAACACCACCCTGTGGGTTCTGAGGACTGCTGGAGCAGGATACAGCAGGGAGATGCCCAGCAGGGGCCCAGGACTCAGAGGGATCCCTGAGCTGAATGAGCTGTGGAGAGGGAGGTTGAGCGGCCAGGTGAGGGGCCGGCGGGGGCCCTGAGGCGGTTGCGGGTGGTGTCACACAGAGCGGGGCTTCGTGGGATGGAGCGGGCTGCACACAGGACGGGGACTCCCCGCTCTCCTCCCCCCACTCAAGCTCAGCCAGAGAAAACCTAAACAGGGGCTCTCCTCTCAGCAGGCGGCAGAGGTGGCCGTCCACCCACAGAGGCTACGGGCTCCTCACCAGCCACTCAGGCCCTCCTGCAGCCGTGAGGGCTTGTTCTGCCCACTCCTCTTCAGTGGCACTATTTCAAGTACGATTAATGACCAAGTAACAAAGGCCTGCACTGCACTGAGAGGAGTCCATCTGACACAGTCCGCCTGCTAATTTAAGCTGAGGAGAGTCTAGGCTAGCGGGATGTTCTCGAGTCATTCTCGAGAACGACATTAAAAGAAGTGTGCTGAGTGCTGGAGACTGACGACCTCTGACCTGCTCCTCTCCGCACGCACCACGTGCATGAAAACACGCTCGCTAGTGTTTGAAGGGAAGTGACTTCCTGCTGACCACAAAACTCAAGACACTTCTTTTGATTAAGCTGGAAGACGGGCTGAGGAAGCAGGACCATACCAGTTTTCTGCACTTGAAGCTCCCTCTTGGCTTGTTCCAGGATGGACTTGATCGCTTCATCGGAACCAGTGTCGGAGGCTCGGATCCGGGTGGTGATGTTACCTGTGGGGAGAAGTCATAGCAATGACATCAGACCCAGACTCTGAGTGCAAGATCAGAGCTGCAAGAAGACATCATTCTGACAACTGGCCCGAGCTGAGGCTGGTGATGTAAGGAGGCAGGCGTGGCCTCCCGCGGCCTGCACTCTCAGGAGTGCGACCTCACGGCGTGTACCCAGCCACCGAGCAGGAGGCTTCCTGCTGAACCTGCCTTACGGGAAACGTTATTTTTGGCCAGCAGGGCGGGCTCCCCCATCACCTGAGCTGGATGTCGCCCGGGGGTAGTGCCAGGGAAGACAAACCATTTAAAGCAATACAAAAAAAGATGATGTATTCTCAGGCAATGTTTTCATGAGTCATTTAGAAGCTTCTCCAACAACTGCTTTGGCTGGGGACTATATTTGGTCTCTGTATGTTTATTTTTCCTAAACAGGAAAAATGGGATGGAGGGACAAGGGTGGAGGCTGAGCCTCCACCCAGCACTCAGATGCACCAGGTGAAAAGGCCCAAGGCGGAACTTGAACTTTTTCAGATCTATGACCACATGCTGTCTTTTTTGGCAATCTACAGACAAGGAGAGAAGCCTAAGAATTCCTAAAGGACAAGACCACCTTCACACAGTCACAGGGCGGTGCTCACAGAGCAGGGGCCCGGGGCTGCAGTGCCTCGGGATGCCCTCCAGGTGTTCTGCTCGTTCACCTCACTCTACAGGACACGCCACGTTACACCATTGAAAAGCAAGAACGCCACAGATACTCGACTCCAAGGAGCCAGGAGGGGGCTGGCTCGCCCAGGGCCGCAGGAGAACCAGTCGCATTTGGAACCCGTCCACCAGGTGGGACCTGTGACACTTTTGAGTTAAAAGTCGCAGGAAGCAGCAGCACTGGTTTGACGTGGTCACCTGATTTTTCTCAGAGCAGTGACTGTATTCTTTCTCCTATTCTGAGAAAATGGGCACATGGAATTGGCATCGAGGGGGTGGGGCTGGTGCTTGGGGACTGACCCTGGGGACACCCCTTCTCATGGGGTCTGGCTCAGGAGAGCGCAGGCAGCTCAGGAGGTGGGGCTGGGCATCTTAAACCCGTGTTTTGTTTTATACTTACTAGCTGTTTTTCCATCAGGTTCCAGGCCAGAATGACACTGCACAGTTTTAACCCAAATACACAGCTAAGGACATGCTGCTTCCTAGGTTACTGACTGCAAAGAAAAACACCTGCCTGCGACATACCTTCAGACCCATTTCTTCGTTTCGGTACTTCCTGAAATAGTCTGTTCAGGCTCTGGCCTGGATTCTCTGTTGAAAAACAAGTGTGGTAAGAACAAAACAATCAGGGGAATGGTGGCGTCGACAACATGGGCTGTGTGACATGAAACCTGAGCCGCCTGTCGCTAAAGAGAGGGCTCCGGGCTTCCTGTGCAACTCGGGAGCTACTAGAAACTTCTGAGCAGCCCTTCCCTGGCTGACTGGTCCGCAGAGGCCTCTGCTCACCTGTAAGAGGAGGCTGACAAGCCTGAGTAGTGGCCAGGTACTGCCACCAAGAGGGCCTAAGGGGGGGAGAGCTGCCTCCCAGCAAATCACCCGCCAGCCCGGGACGAAGCCCTACGTCCACGTCCAGAGACATTCAACTTCAGTTCACATCACTAGGAAATGCTTGGTGTTGTGGGAGATATTGATGCTATTTGGAATGTCTCCCTGCTAGTTGAGTCTGAATTTCAGGATGTTTTGAAAGTGGCCGATTAAGTCCCCTCTCTGTACCACTGTTGAATGAGCACAAGGACCTCCTGTTCTGAGATAGGGCGACTCTTCTTATTAGGGAGGTGACTGGCCTTTTGTTTTTTACAAAGGGTGGGGTAGGAGAGGTGTTCGGATAAAGCTTCCGTGTATTTCACTCATGGCAGGCAGGTTTTCATCACTGTGCTAGAAAAATCACTAACGGGACCGTAAGGTGACCACAGGACACAGCCTCCCTGACGGGCTGCAAGAGAGAGGCAGCTTCCACAGGCCTGATCCACAGCCAGTGCTGCCGCTACGGGGCACAATGGCCCCCAGGGCTGCCCCGAGTCAGCCCAGCACCTGAGGCCAACTGGACCAGGCTGCTAAACATGCCGATGTGGTGACCTAAGTCCCTCCAGGTCAATGTGTAGCAACAGACACTGATTCACTATAGCTGCTCAGCGAGCGTCCAAGGGCCAGCTCACCCCAGTCTAATGCTTAGCTCATGCCGGTCGCCCCTTGAGCTCTGGAGATGGTGGAACTGAAGAGAATTTTACCTGATGTGATGCACAAATGTTCGTCACACGCACAGACACAGACACACACACACAGCCTTGTGACGGGCTCGCACGCAGGCGCCAACCCCAGGGCGGCTCTCACCTCTCTGTCTGCCTTGGATGCTGCGAAGCGCCAGGATGTTCTGCTCGTCTGAGAGGAACTGCTTCATCTTGTGGAACGGCTCCTTGCCACGGACGGTCAGCTTATTCCATGGCTTCGGCCGGGCCAGGATCTCGCTCACGGACCCTTGAGATAGTCCCAAGACATAGTGTCCGAAAATGCGCTGTCCGATATTGTGCTTGATCAGCTGCTCTTTGACCTGTCGGGCGATTTCTGCAGTGTCTATCTCCTCGCCCTCGGAGGCGCTCCCAGCACTTTCTGACTGGCTGGGAGACGGGGCCATGCCATTTACGTCTGGGCTTTGTTGTAATGGACTTTGGGAAGATATGGAGTTTGTGCTGTAAGGACCTGTTGGAAAAATCATGCTTGTGCTTCCTGCTTCCTGCATGGCCTTGGAGTAGAAGGACTGCATGAGCTGTCGCTGGAGGAGAGAGTTTAGTGCAAATTTTCCTGTAGAAGCCAGGGGCAGGCTGGGGCTTGCCAGGGATGAGCTGAGAAAGTCTTGCCTTAACCCCGCTGGTGAGAACTGGTGTGTACCATTAGTATTGGAAGCCTGCTCCCCTGTGCTGCGGGGCAGCTGAGGAGGAGGGGAGGCCGGCAAGGGTCCAGGGCGCCGACTCTCGGGCTGGTCTTTCCCTTTTCTCCTGGCTGACCCTACAAGGAAGGGCAAACAGAATGCATTATGGGGGATTCAAAAGGGAAAAAAACCAAGACCAGAATGCAAAGTTTGCCCCACAAAAGGGAAAAAAAAGTGCAGACTTTACAAGGGCCAATGAGGTGTGTTGGTTGGTTTTCGATCGAATTTGTAAGTCAGCCAAACACGGCCCCCAGCACAAGCCACATGCATTCGTGTTTGCACCTTTCTTGTACGTTGCAGCCGGAGAATCCCCTCGACAACGATTCGAACTGCTAGAGTGACAAGGAGCCGGTAACACACAGGGAGGTCGGCAGGTCGGGCCGCGCGAGGGCCTTGTGTGCTCGCGCTACCCCGAGGGCCCTGCCTGAGGAGCAGCAAACACTGACACTCGGGCGCGGTGGGGTCACTCCCACCGCGCTGAGGCGAACGCACCGCACCGAGTCCACTGATCGAAGCACGCACACGTAAGAACGCAACGTCATCGGAGCCCAGAACCTTTACGCGGTTTACCAGCTGCCAAACCAGAAGCACAGTCAGTGACGCCACCACTTTGGGACGAGCAAAGAAAGGCTAAGGATGGGGGACGCGTCCCCAAGGAACACCTGACGAGGGAAGAAAAGCCGCTGAGCCTAGGAGGGCGGGCAACCCCGAACAGCCCTGGAGACACCCCGAGAGAGGCCGCGCTTGCTCTGGCCCTGGCATGATCGCAGCACAACCAGAAAAGACGGAAAGCAACGTCCCGGTCGCCCCTCCAGGCTCTTCGCAGCCTGGCCGAGCGCGCATCTTGTCGCAGGGCGGGAATGCCCACACACAGGCCCAGGTGGGGCTCTCCTCTGCCGGCCGCGCTGCCACGCAGAGCCCAGACTCGCGGCTCACCCCTGGAAGCGAACCAAGCACCGCAGTGAGGCCCTGCCCACCTACCGCTCAGGTCGCTGTTGGAGATGCGCAGCGCCGCGTTCTCGGACTGCAGGGAGCGGTTCTTCTCCAGCAGCAGCACCTCCAGGGGCTTGGCCGCATCCTGGATGGGGCAGAGCAGGGCTCACCTGGGGCCCGCAGCCGCCACCCCACCCAAGTCCCATCCACTCTCAAGGATGTCCCGAAATGTTCACTCTCCTGACTTTGGGTGAGGCCATTTTTCTTCCTCTTTGACTCAGCTGGCTTCTAGACAGTTCATTATTCCTATCCTGTCCCCAAACTCCAGCAGTCTAAGCCGGGGCCTCCATCAGTGGGCTATTGAGAACCGACCTCTGTCAGGAAGAAACTACACTTTTGCCTTTTTCTTTTTGGCTAGATATGAAGATGTGGCTGCCCTCGGGACATATGATATAATTTTTAAAAAATGAAAAAAAATTTTTTTTTTTTAAATAAGAGGGTCTTCCTGTGTTGCTCATGCTGGCCGTGAACCCCTTGGCTCAAACCTTCCTGCCTCAGCCTCCCTCCCGAGCAGCTGGGACCTGGGTGCTTCACCATGTAAACTGCAGGTGGCTGCCACTGTCACCCTGTGCCCCTTCTCCCCTGGGGCAGCGGGCAGGGACTGTGCCCGAGCTGACCTACTTGAGGCATGTGGATGCTGGGATGGGGCCCGAACCTCAGCCTCAGCGTGTGCTCCACCACTGAACCCCAGGTGGCCGGGTGGCTTCTTGCTCCAGTGAGATCGCAGGCAGCGTTTTGGAAAGTCCTAACTTGCTCTTTTTGCCTCCTTTTAATTAAAGATCATCTGCTCAGTGGCTTGAAGGACCACTCCTGGGGGTGTGTGGGGCCTCATGCGGTGGAGGGAGGAGGCCGCCACGGGCAGTGCGCATACTGACCCTGAGAACGAGTGGAGACAGCCTACCTGCGTCCCAGCTCCCTCCGCCGGCGTGAACTCCATGGACTTCAGGATGCTGAAAGAGCAAGACAAGACGCTGTTTTCAACTCAGACCTTTGATTCGCCACGCTGGTGGGCATCAGCACTACCATCTCCTGCTCTCCAGGAACGAGGAACTGACAGCTTGAACAGCGTCCCTGGCAGGGATTTAATCTGATAATGTCTCTAGAATAACTAGTATTCAACTAGCAGTTGGCTAGCAAAAGTTTTTGCCCAGCATGTAAATCATTCCATATGGAATCACACCAGGTCTGTTCTGAGTATGATTTTAAAGTTTAATACAGACATCACGTTGCTGTGAGTGGAATGTATTTGTGAAGCTTAAAGGGAAAGAAAGTTCTCCCAAGGAAGCCAGAGAGAGGGGCACTCACGACCCACTGGCCACTGCCCACGTGCTTGCTAGGCAGCCACCGGAGACCAGGGAACCAAGAGCAGCAACCCATGCCAGATGGTTCAAAGGCCAGTGAGCACCCTCTCTGCAGCCACAGGTCTGGGAAGGAGACCAGAGGAAGGGGCGTGGCGAGGGGAGGCTTTTGCTCCAGTGTCCTGGCAGCCCTGACCCTGCTGGGCCCAATCACTCAGGGTTCCTGATGGCAATAGCTGGAGCTGAGTGAGGTCTAGTCCCCACCACTGTTTCTCCTGCCCCCTTCTTTTTGCCAGTAGCAGGAAAGAAAAGGGAAGGGAGACTGTGGGGTCCCAGGCTGTTTGGGGGTGTGCTGGTGGCAGGGCAGAGTCAGAGCCAGCAGCACCCTCCGGCGCTCCTGCAGCCGTGAGTTCAGCCTTCCTGAAGCCCCATGCGAGCATCATCCAGACACCAGAAAGTGAACATCTGCCATCAGGGCCCAGGGCCCAGAGCTGGAGGCCACCCTTGGCCATGGCTGCTGGTTCAGGTAGGAATCTGCCTCTATTCCCCTGCGCTTCCCCAGGGGTCTTCATCAGGAAACTAACACATGAGGAGGAGGAGCTGGGCCGCATGGGCCAGGAGACTTTATCCTGTGCTACTGGACCCTTGGGTCACACGTAGAGGGCTTCACAGCATTCGTGACCACGCTCCTGCCCCTTGTGTGACATCTCCTGAGGATCAGGTGATGAAAGGCTGACCACGTCCTGAGTTTGTACAGGTCAAGCATCCTAGGTCTGAAAACCAGAACCTCTGAGCGCCATGAGTGGAAAATTCCACACTGAAACAATTTCATGCACAAAAATCATAAAAAATGTTGCATAAAATTACCTTTTGGGCTAAGTGAAGAAGGTGCATATGAGATATAAGTGAATTTCACATTTAGACTCAGGTCCTATGCCCAAGATATCTCATTATGTATATGCAAATATTTCAAAATTCAAAATCCAGAATACTCTGGTTTCCAGCATTGAAATAAAGGCTACCCAACCTGTACTGAATACACAAGCATCTCGACACTTATCCAGCAAGTATGTACCAGTGGCCTCTCACATGCTGGTACTGTGGAAAGTCAGCATTTTCTGAGACCTGACCTGCGCCCCAGGGGATATGCAGGCAAGAGGCAGGGTGTCCTTGGCAGGAGGGACCTCACTGGGCTGGAGATGGACCTTGAAAGAGTAGGACGTTTTACAGGCCACTCCAGTGGGTAGACCCAGGAGAGAAGGCACAGACCGTGGAGGCAGTGGGAGGTGGGGAGGGGACGGGAAAGGAAGGGGACTTGGGCTTGTGTCTGAGGGCTCCTGGTTCACCGGGAAGAGGGAGGCCAGGAACGCATTTCAGCAGAAAGCTCATCCGAGAGGAGCTTCCAGGCATGGATGTGGTCGTGGAGGCCGTAGTGCAGGCACGGGGATGGGCTGGTGGGAACGGACAGGCACATGACGCAGGCAGAGCAGAGCCTGGGTCCCGGGGGCAGGGGGGCAAATCCCAGGGCGAGAGGGTGGGCTGGCCAAGGCCATTAAACCACTGGCTCAAAACTAGAAGGTCCAATTTCTTTTCTTCTTCTCTCTCTCTTTAAGGGTGGGAAAAGAGGAAGGAAGGGAAGACTCGGGGAGGGAGGGAGGCAAGTTATGTCAGCCAGGTCAAAATACATCCCTGAGCTGGAAACGGGGTGGGGGCAGTGCAGTACTGCTGGGGCTGGAACCAGAGAGGGGCTTAGGGGCCCACCCAGGGAGATAGTGTGCAGGGGACAGGGACCAAGGAAACAGAGTCCTCTTACCAGGAAGGCTGGAGGAGGGTAAGACTGAGAGAAGGTCAAGGGGCTGAGGGAATGGCATTGGTAGAGAACACCAGGCCAGCGGGGGTGGGCTTGCCTTAGTGGGAAACTGAGAGTGGTTGGCGGAACCACAGGAGCGGGCAGCAAGGAGGGGGCAGGGCCCAGGTAGAGGGGCCACCTGGACACCTGGGAAGTGGAGCCCAAGAGGAGGAGGAAGAGTTCTGGGCACGCGACTAGTGTGGTCTATGAGGCACAGGACTAGGGCGCCTGTGCAGAGGCCCATCAGGGTGTGGCTGGGGGCAGAGGCCGGGACCAAGGAGCCCTGGAGCAGCACCGGGCTGGCCACGCACCTCGGTGAGACACAGACACCCACCCAGGCCTGTGGGCTCGCCACGGCGCCCTCCCTGCACTGCTGCGTGAGCGGAGAATGGCGGGGCGGCCAAGGGTGTCGCTGGGCCAGGTGGAAGGTCAAGGGAACTATGGGCACTGGGGGCTGTAGGCTCCAGGGGCCAGGAGGGAGCTGGCCTGAGGAGGGAACTAAGCTTAGGGTGGGTATCAGCCCCGGAGGATGACCAACTCCCAGCTGCAGCCTCCCAGAGGGGAAGGGAGTCTGGGAAAAGGAGGTCCTGAGCCCGGGAGGCCCTGGTGGTGGGAGGCCATGTGCACTTCTGAGTAGAAAAGGACCCCCTCCTCTGCTCTGCCTGCTTGGGGAATTTACACCTGAGAAACAAACTCCTGTTTTACAATATCTACAGAGTTGGTATTTCCCCAAACGTGAGCCTGCTGAACACTTCACACACACCAAGTCTTATAAGAAGTCCACAGAATTCTAGGAGTGGTCCCAGTGCAAACACCCACAGTGCTGGACCTGGGACGCTGCAGAGGCAGCTCTGGAGACCAAGAGCACGGAGCCACGCTGCCCGATGCTGCGCGTTCTGCTAGCGAGCGACCAGCGAGCCCAGCTGGGCAGGGCTGTGGGCATTTCCACACTTACTTCAGCTCTTTCTTCACCTCCTCGTAGTCAGCCTGGCCTTTGAGCTTTTCTTCCAGTTGCTGAAAACAGAGAGGGATTTTATTAGCGCCCACATCTCCAGGTAGGTAGACTGCCTTCAGCGAGGACGCGCCCTAAAACATTCCGCCGTCCCGAGTGGGGAAGCAACCCTGCACGCACAGAGGCCCACCGCGTGGGTACCATGGCTTTAACGTAAAACTGAGAGTGACAGGAGAAACCTCCACTGAAGTGGAAAACGGAATCAGGGAATAGCAAACTGAGGCAGGGATGCGCCCAGCATCTGGAAAGCAGGGTGTGTTCACGAGCATGTTCTGCTGGCTGATACGCACAGCGACTGTCAACACCTTTGGTGGGACCCCGCTAAAAGGAGAGACAGCTCTTTGCTGCCGAGTGTCGATACCACGCGGGCATTGGGAAAGGAGCATTTGCAGCCTAGAGTCCCGGATGTTGGGGTTTGGGGAGTGGAGGCCCGTTTCCTGGGTGGTCGCAGGCTTCCCTGAGAGCAGACCTGAGTCCTGTGGGGAGGGCTTTGCCTGCCAGGGTCCCCACAGCCCCCGTGGGGAGGGACAGCACATTGCTAAGTGTAATGGTGTGCCCACAGCCCTGCCAGGCTTTCTTGCTGGGAAGAGCTGTTGGTCTAGGGTAGTCAGTCGAGGGTGCTTCCCTCTGAAGGCATTTCTGGACGAGTTTGCTTTTGGCCTCCTCCACAGGGAGCCCCTGGGACAGCTCAGCAAGCGCCGCCAGAACCCAGGCAGGACCTGCGAGTCAATGTGTTTCCAAGGTCAAGGGCAATGAACCCCATGTCCTGAGGTGCCAGCACCTTCTGTCTGCAAGGAGTCTAGGTGTTCCATTAGGTTCTCCCTAACTCAGACCACAGCCTGAAGCCAACTCGGGACCTCGCGGATTCTGGGAAGGCCGTCTGGCCCGTTGGCTTCCATGCTCACCCGAACCTGCAGAGAGCTGTCATTCTGAGGATGTGGGCGCTCCGAATGCCACGTCACTGAGCCCATCTCTCACTGCTACCACCAACAATCTCTTGCACATTTATTTTCCATTGCATAAAATTGCTCTGCCTAGTGCCCTTTTAAGATTTCTTGCCCACTTTATATATAATGGTTTTCTCAGTCATAATCAAATGGGGGGTAGCACACACTCATTTTCCCACAGAAGATTCTCAGAAGGTGTTCAGAAAGAAGTGATTTTTCATTCTCTTCCCTATAGTCGAAGAGCAGGAAGCAATGACGAGGCAGCCCTCCCTCGCAGAGATCATCCTGTGTGGCTGGGATGCAAAACATGCAGTAGAGAGCGGGAGGAAGGGAGGCAGAGGGGCACCAACCATGGAGGCCGCGGCTGCAGCCACTGCCCACCTGGGACAAGCTGGGTGTTCATGAACCTCTCATAAAAATCGGGAATAATGGCAAGTACCTCAAAGCTGAGAGCTGGTGCAGATGTGGACATCTCTGGGCCTCACGCTGGGACTGTTACCGCTGGCAACTATATCACAGTAGGGTGTGGTTGCAGGTCTCCTCTGAAGACCTGTGACTGGCTCCCATCAAAAAGTTAGGACTGGAATATGCACATTCCAGACGGTCTTGGTTGAGAGCTGAACGGCATCCACTGACATCTCTACTGTCTACCTGGGGCAGATTCCTCTTTTCCAACCTCCGATGACATTTCTTGTCTTGGGCAAACAAGCTGGACAGAAGCCAGGGGAAGGTTGCCTGGCCTGCAGAACACCTTCAACCTGGCTGCACTGTGGTCTCCTTGGCAAGGACCAGCCTGGAGGTGGCAGGGGTGGGCCACAAGTGCACTTCTATAGGTCTGGCGGGACAGGAGGCTGCGGCAGACTCAGGCAAGAAGAGTGAGTGCACGGCCCAGCAGCAGCTCTGGCCACTAAGTGCCAACCGGCAGCAGAGGCAGCGCATAGCCAGGGTCACAGAAGCAGAATCTGGGGACTGTTATGTTCCCTGACTTAAAATGGTGTGTCTAGCAATGTTTCGATGGCAGTGTGGAGCAGGAAGTGCCTTGTTCTGAACTTGGCTCTCTTCCTGGTGAGTGACTTGCAGTATGACACTTTCTTGTGATACTGGGCAGTGGCAGTGAGCTGCAGCTCCCAGACAGTCCCACGATCTCAAGGGGGGACACTGACAGCCCAGTGTCCCACAGTGCTGAGTTGTGACATCTGCCAGGTGCATTTCCCACTTACACCTGCAAGGCCAGGATCACTGTGCCTATCTATGAACACACGGGGGCTGGATCCAGAGAAGTGGATGTGGGCTTGGGTGACGATCTTAGCCTGCTGGGGACTCAACATGGGGAGAGGCAGAACTGACAGGTGTTTCCGAAGGACGGCGGTGAGGCCGTGCAGAGGACGTGCTGCCCCCTGTGACCCTGCCACACCGCAGCTGAGTCTATCCCTGGTTCCAGGAACACAGGAGGGCTCGGCTGCCTCCTCAGCTGCTAAGACTGTCTGTGCCAAAGTCCCAGCTAAGACACAAGTCACGAGCAACTTAATTTAAAATGCCACATATTGTGGCACGCAGCAAATTAGGCATGCAATCTATAAAGACTTCTATCTCACTCAAGTCAGAAAATACAGTTCTGGATGCCGGGGGCTACTGGCAAAAGGACCTGTGGCCCATCAGGTCAGTGTAAGAAGGACAGAGAGGCCACATCCCCTGGCCACTGTGGGTGGGGTGGTGTCCACAACACAGGAGCAGAGCTCGGCTCTCAGTGGGCTGGCTCAGGAGTCCCAGCTGTGCCTGGACCCCCTCTCTGGGGCCACTGCCTCTCTGCACCTCCTTTCAAACTGAAGGGAGACCCTCCCCTTGGGAGAACTGGTCTCCATGGCTGCTGGGGAGAGGCAGCAGTTACATACAACCGGGATCTGCTGAGGCTGGGCCTGGGGGAGGAGCCTGTGGTCAGCCTGGTGCCTGCACAATGAGTGAATCCCAGGCTTTCTGGAGCCTTCTGAACACAGGGGCAGATGCTCTGCATGCCTTGGAGGTTGCTCAGATGGAAGAGGAAAGGAGAGCTGCCCTGCCGTCGCCAGATGGTGGGCACAGTGAGGGTGATGCTGGAGGGCTGAAGCTGGAGTGGACGGTGCCACAGGGCCAGAGAAGTGTGGTGGAGGAGGGACCTCTGCACTGCAGACACTCAAGGGTCGCTCTGCCTTCCAGGAGCTGTGACCCATGTCTGACCAAGGCACTGGGCAGATGGGACCCAGTGGCTCACAGACCAGGAGGGGCCTGGTCCACACCAGGCCACCTAGGAGCCGCTCTCGTCATGGTTGGGAAGTGCGCTGCTAAGCTGGGCTATACGGGGTCAGGTCACTGCACTCAGGGAGGCAGGGCCCACGCCAAGGCCCACCACGGACTCCACACCCATGGGCTCCCCAGGCACCGCAGTAATGCCAACTGGTTCACAGGGACGTCACAGGGTCTGCTATGGCTTCTTCCAGTCGATTCTGAGACGGCATGGGATTGCCTCCCGGAGTGGTCAGGGCTGTGCCACCTAGCCAGGCAGGTCAGCCGGCTTCCTTTCCTCAGATCTGCTACGTGCCTTTGAGATTCGGCTGGGACAGTGCAAGTGGAGCCACGTGCCCTGGCTCTCAGAGACCCTGGATGTTTGACGTCAGACCTGGACGTGCCATTCTGGAGGAGAGGCTCCTCTTCTTATTTAGCTGCTGGCTCACGGTGGCTGCAGGCTGCAGTGTCACACTGGGGCTAAGCCCCGCTCCACAGCCACAGGCTGGACGCTGGGCCTAGCCTCCTTGGGCAATGACTGTCTGCCTGCTTGTTCGCAGGCTAAGTGTCCAAAGTGTCAGGTGCCAGGTCCACACCTCTGGTGAGGAAGCTGTGCACCCCAAGGGTGGCCTCTGCAGGCATGAGCCATGAGCCCACCTGTCCCAGCACCTGAGGGACACAGCAGACTCCCACAGTGGCTCAATGGGACCCACCAGAACCTGAGGAGGTGGGGGGCGTAGGTGGGAGCATGTGCCGTTTGGAAAAAGACCCTCAGATGATGCCAACACACTTGCCCACCTCCCCAGCGGGAAGACATGATCTCTAAAGCATCTTTAGAAAATGTGGTTTCTCCTTGGGGGAGACTGGCATTCTTTCAGCTGGCCTTTCTTATAAATACCCATTTTAAATTGAAGCTATTGGTGGCATTATTTTCTCTGCCACAGTGAGCCTAATGTAGGTGACTGTCTAATTATACTGCCTGTGTATTAGAATGTTCCAACAGAAAACCATGGAACTGAGAGTTATCAAAAATAGCAGCCTTATCACGGCGGTTGGGTTATTTCATTAATTACGAACGCAGATTTATCCTCTGCGAATGGCAGCGTGCTTGAGCACTTGTCAGATCAGGCAAGAAGAAACGTCTCCCACTTCAAAGCCTGCTTCCACATCTATTTAAAGGTTAGAGGATGCGCCGGGAGACGTGGAGAGAGATGTGCTCTGAACTGAGAGCAGAGTCCTGGCCAGGGAGACTGGTAAACGATCACCCTCCAGAACAACCGCTCACCTGTCCAGGGCGACAGAAGGCATCTTGGTGGGACAAAGATGGACAGGTTCAGTGTGCAAACCAACAGATTAGTCCCCCAGAGCATTCAACTGCAGGTGGCACCTCCAGGGTGCACTGGTGGAAAACACCCAGGAAATCTACCCGTGGAAGATGCCCTCGCCCCTAGTGACTGACACAAAAACACGGGCTTCTGTCTCAAAGATGGGGGACCTACCATCAAACGTTCATGGTGAAGCCACCTGCAACTCCAAAGGGCTGAGTGGAGTAGGGAGGCACAGCGCCCTTTGCCAAATAGCCCCCAGGTGCAGCCCCACTGTGTGTCCTAGAGCTGCCCAACGCTGGAAAACAGCCAAAGAAGGAGAGGAGGGAGAGGAAAGAGGGCGGTGGGAGAGAGAGCAGCCAGGAAATGCCCCGTGCTGGTTAAGCAGAGTCCCAACACGCTCAGTCATTCTCGGCCCTGCCTCTGCGGGGTTAGAGCTCCTCAGGACAAGAGTGTTGGGTCGCCAAGGTGATATTTCCTAATAACCATTATCCCTGCTTAGCTCCGCCTGCGGACTCTAAGTCGCACACGTTAGAAAACACCCAGAGTCCTGAGAAGGTGGCCCATTCAATTACCCTTACCCCTAGGGGCGGGGAGGGAAGACCTGTGTTGGGTTTGCTCTCCGAGAAATCTTTACTCCTGGCGACGAGGGGTTAAGATAATTAAAATCAGAGCAGACTCGTTATTAGAGGATATGTTTTGATTATTAGATCAGACAAAGAGGAGGGAGCGATAGTTTTTGGAAGAAGTATTGCCGAATTGTTTCATTAACTGCACAGTATTAAAGAATTCCCCCAAGATACGGATAAAGAACATTCATTTGTGAAACTGCGTTTCATTTTTTGTGAAGGCGAACATTAAAACCTTAACTGATTTAGAAGAAATTGCTCCATAATGAAAAATGGAAGGTCTACAGTCTCTGTGTCATGTCGCCGCCGTGTGCGGGAGGTATCTGAGCGGTGCACTGTAACTGTGACAAAGGGGAGAGAGGCACATTATCTAATAATAATGCCACCAGGAGGGTCAGAAATGGCTCTAACATGAGAAAATTAGATTTAATCTAGAAATAAAAAAGCGAATCTTGGTACTCTTCGGGCAAGCTGGTGAGGAAGAAGCACCGGAGAAATAGCCGCCACGTTAATGAAAGGTGTGACCAGTTCCGCCGTCTCCCAAGTCTGCGGGGCCTTTTCAGAGGGAGCTGGGCACCTGGCAGTTTCTCAGAAAGTGGATGAATTCTGCCCCAAAGAGGCCAAGAAGAAACCAGCAAGGGCAAGCGGCAGGTGCCCCTGGCGCCAGTGACAGTCTAGCTGTAAACTTAGCTCTGGGTCAAACCTGGTCATATGTCAAGAAGCAAATCTCCATTAAAAAAAAAAAAGGGCCTAACACCATTCTAGAATTACTTTATGTAAGAAAAAGTCTTTTTTTTCTCCCTCACTCCCTTTTTAAAAATTTCAAGACAGGGTCTCTCCATGTAGCCTTGGCTGACCCGCACGCTGCTGGGCTCATGGGATCCTCCCGCCGCAGCCCTGGGTGGCTGGGACTTAGGTGTGCACCACCATCCTGGCTTCATTAAAGTTTTACAACTAACTTCAATCCAACTCCTTTGGTAGACTGTGAACTGAAGTCACAGTCAGTCATGCATGCACTCAGTGAGGAAAGAAAGGGCAGGGCGGGAACAGACTGGATGGGGACCCTCCAGCCTGCAGCTGGGTCCCCGGATCTGGTCAGTCCTGCCTACTTGTCTGCCAAGGAAGATGCCGCCCAGGGGTCTCTCCTGGCTGTGACCTCCAAGCATTCTATGGTTCCAGAACTGTCTTTAGCTTACACTTGACTTAGCAGACTGGGAATACTTTGTAGTAGCATTACTATTATTTAATGCATGAAAAAGGTTCTGGGTTCTGCATTTGGGATATATATTAAAGAGAAAGCCCTAGAAGGTAGCTTCTGCTAGGCTGCCCAGTGAGTCCATCTGGGAGGAGGGAGACAGTGTGCAACTCTCTGAGCTGAGGCTTCTGGGCTGTACCACAGGTCCGAGTGGCAAAGGAGTATTCCCCCCGATGAGGGTCAGACAGGACCTCTGCAGACCACTGTGCTTTCATTTTTGATTCAGGCACAGGAAAAACCAGAACTTGAGTGTGCTGGCTTCTTGCTGGGAGAAGGCTGGAGGCCAGGAGAGCTGGACACAGCATGTCTACAGACGGCCTCTGACCGTGACCATGCTCTCAGTTCCACGTGGGCACATGCTAGCAGGCGGTGTTTCTACCAAGTACCAGGATACTGGCTCCATATGTAGGGAGTGACCCATCGAGAGGGACACTGTCCATGCAGAGCCAGCAGTGGGGTTCAGGGCAGCCATGCTTGTAGTTGGTGCCAGGCAGGGTAGGCTGGGCCGCTGGGCCTTCTGGACCCTGCCCTCAGCACCCCCGCGGGGTCCTCACCTTGAGCGTGCTGTTCTTGGCGCTCAGCTGCTGCTCGAGCTGGGAGATCTGGCTGGCGGAGTTCTCGCGCAGCTTGGTGAGGCTGGCTTGGAGCCTCTGCACGTCCTCCACCAGCTGGGCGATCTCCCTCTCTTTGGCGGCCAACTCAACTTCCAGGCTGGAGCGGGTCAGCACCTCTATCGCCTGCTCCTGCGGAGAAGAAAGAGATGACAAAACTGCGCTGGCTTCGGGGCAGGTGCTGGGGTACCTGTGCCGGCAGTGGAAGCCTTGACCGCACAGACCTCAGGGCGTGCATGGTGGACCCAGTGCAAGACACCGCTGCTGGCCTTGGCTCGCGAGTGATCTGCTTGTACCCGACCCTCCACCCCCAATGCCACATCTACACAGTTAGCTGCCACCTGGATTCCTTCACTGGACACTTTCCAAGCACACACCAAGTACCAGGTGTGAAAAGTCCCTGTCTCCATGGGGCTCAGTCCACTGGGGATGGGTGGGGTAGAAAGTGTCCAGGCAGCAATGTGCGCCTCAAAACAAGGAGGGCAGGGCAGCCAGAGCTGGGGGAGGCCGAGGCTTTAACAAACAGTCTGGGAAAGCCTCACTGACCGGGAGCTGGGAGCTGAGATCCGGAGGAGCTGCGGGGGCAGAGCGCTCCCGCCTGGGGAACGTCAGCAGGTGGCTTGGACAGGGGCCTGGGTGTTGCTACAGCACGCACGTCTTCTACTCCACGACTTGGATTCATAATTGAATCACCCACAAGCAGAGATCTTGGTTTGACCAATCTGATCCTTAGAGTTCATGTTCCAGAGAGCCGAGAGGCGGGAGCAGCTCACTTGGGCCCCTCTGCTTAGAAACAACTGTTTATTGCCTTTCCCTCCCAAATGCTCAGCATGAAAAATATCCCGACAGAGGAGAAGGTATGTTAAGCAGTCACACGTGTACTCCTGTTTCCATGACTTGAGCAGTGCTTATCAGGTTTAAAAGCCACCTCAGCTTCTGAACGATTGGGGCTTTTCACGGGCAGATGTCCTTCCGGGCATGGCCAACGGGGACAGGGCACAGGGCTCTGGGGTCTCTGAGAGCCGCCAAGGGTGCAGCATGGAGTGCCACCTTCCTGGCCAGGGCCCACTGCTTGATGAGCGCAGCTTCAAGCCTCGATCTTGCCTGTGCCGGGCAGAGAAGGGTGGCGAGGGTGGCAGCCCTGGCCCTGGATGCCAGGCACATCTGGGACCAGCCAGTCACCAGGAACATCTCTCCACACCTCTCTCCTGGGCAGTTTGGCCTCCACTGTTTAGCGCCCAGGAGCAGCGCCATTGTCTCCACCTTGCTGGACGCCATCACTGCCCTGAGCGCTGGCTGAGGGTCACGTGGTCGGGCCCCTAGCCTCTCCCACTGGCTTACTTATGTGGCGTAGCCTGTCCTGACCATCCATTGTGGCACGTGCCTGTGGGTCGCTGCCAAGTCACCAACGAGCCAGGTACAGTGAGGCCAGCACAGAAGTGGGGAGCCGGCACTGGAAACTTAGGAGTCAACTGACATTTTAATGACATTTTTACTGTCTCTTATCAAACGCTCAGCCTGTAACAGAATGGAATTTAAAAACAAAAGAGCTCTTTACCCCAGAGCTTGGAAAGACCACTCTGGGTGCCACCGGCCTGCCTGGCCTCTGAGCAGCTCTAGAGCAGGGAGGGTCACGATGGCAGGGACACGGGCCCACCGGCAGGTGCAGACAGACCACTCCTTTAGCCTTCCGCTTGGGGAGGCCGGCCACCACCACGGCTTCCTATGCAGTCTGCAGAGCCAGCTGGAAGGGAGCTGGGCTTCACCATGGGCAAGGTCAAGCTACTGTCTCAGGGACAGTGGTTCAAACAACTGCCTGAAACACAGCAGCTCTTGGTGCTGGCCCTGGGCCAGGGTGGGGACCTGGGAGTAGGCAGTCCTGAGGGCCACCCACTGAACTCTGGGGCCCATCTGGCCTGGCCATAGGGCTTTAGGCACGCCAGCGGATTCTCAGGAGCCCAAGTCACAAATTCCTCGTCTGGAACAGCAAGAGAGCACCGCTGCCTCCACCGGCCCAGGCAGTGAGACCTCGGGGTGTGGCAGGAAAAGCGCCTCACCCTGCGGCCCAGACCCGCTCCCAGGCTCCAGCTGCTGGGGTGCTCCTGGTGGTCCCATCCTGAGGACAGAAGGAGAAGGAAGAGACAGAGAGGGATCCAGGGACCACCCAGGGCTGCGGTGCAGGGAGAAGTGTGGCCTGGCTGTGGGCTGAGCTGGGGAGGACACTAGCACTGCCTAGGGTGGACATGCAGGTGGCAGAGTGAGTGGAGAGGAAGGGGCGGAGGCCAGGTGGCAGGAATCATGCTACTATGCTCATGACCTGAGATATGCTGCCTGCGTGGCTCTGAAGAGGGCGAGGACCACCAGCTGCACGGGGGTCACACGGCACCCAGGCAAGGTCCTGGGGCTCACCTGGAGTCTGCAACTCAGGGCCCGGGGCAGGGCCCAGGTTTCCCTCATGATCCCGATGGGGTTCAGGGCCAGGACCCTGGCTCAGGGAACGGGCAGAAAATGACAAGAGGCCTCTGTGGTCAAGGCACTGGGGGGACGGCCCTTATGTCTGCCCAGCATGGAAATCCCAGTGGCTCTTGGCTTCCAGGACCCACTGGGCATGGCACAAGCCCACAGGGCGCTGGGGACTCAGGCGTGTGAGAGGACATGTGAGGACACCTGGCTCAGTCTAACAGCTCCTGTGCTGGAAGGGCCGCGGTGGCGGGCGCGCTTAGAGGGAGAGCCAGCACCTTACGGTCCTGGCGCGGTGCTGTCAGCGTGTCCCTCTGGGCCCACCCCCGCCCAAGCACCCATGCTGAGACCAGAATGCTGTGCCTGGCCCGAGTCAGCCATCACCCGGTGTTCCGTGGCCACCTTGATGGTGATGCTGAGACCTGAGGGCAGATTCTGGGTGAGGGGAGGTGGATGGTGAGCAGACGGTGGGCCAGGTCCGGGTGGGAGGTAGCCGGCTGGAGCTGGGCTGCCCTTTCAGTCTTGTTCCCTCACCGGGAGGAGAGGCCGCGGGAGGCAGCTTGGCTTCTCTTCCTCACGCGTCTTGAGAGTGGGCACTGGAGTGGGTGAACTGATGGAGCGTGGCCCTCTAACAGGATGCTTGCTGAGGTTCCAAAAGGGGGCCGTGGGCGGTGTCCAGAGCTTGGCACTCCTGTGTGTCTGCAAATCCTCCACAGGGCCCTCCGCGGACCCCGCCTTGCTTAGAGCCCATGATGGAATGGAAGGTGGAGTAGGGAGAGTGCCCGGAGCAGGAAGGACTGAGGTCTGCGCTCCAGGCTGCGTCTTTTATTTTTTAGCAGTGCTGGGGATGGAACCCAGGGCTTCACGCAGGCAAGGGCTCTGCCACTGAGTATGTCCCCAACCCTTTTAAGGTATTTTATGTTGAGACGGGGCCTTGCCAAGTTGCTGAGGCTGGCTTTGAATTTGTGATCCTCCTGCCTCAGCCTCCCACCTGGCTGGAATTACAGATGTGCACCTCTGTGCCACACAGGTTTGATTGTTTCCTAGGCCTGCGGTGTTGGGAAAGTTAAGCTCCTCTGAACCTCGGTTCCTTTACCTGTAAAATGACAATACACAACTTCCCTCTACTGACTGTGATGTCAAGAGGCAGAAATGAAACACCCAGGTAAGCTCTGCTCGCCAAGTGACCTCCTAGGACTGTGTTCTGCTGAGATGCCCATCAAGTCCATTCTGGCCTCGCCAGATCTATGGGCTCTTCTGCTTAGCGGCTAACTTCTGCCAGCCAAGCCCAATAGACCATTTTCCCGCTGGCCCGGTTTCTGTGTTGGCTGGAGCCGCAGCTCCCAGCCTACATGGGACTTGGAGCCAGGGGAGGCCAGCAGCCGCTCCTGGAAGGCTGAGCCGGTGCCAGGAACACGGCAGGAGCCCGTGATGAAGTGTGCGCACCCCGGACCTGCAACGTGCTCTACCTGTGAGAACATTCATTTCCTTCTGAAATGTTTTGGTTGCTGCAGTCCAGGACGGTGCCAGAGTTCTTTTTAATCAAAACATTTAGCTCAGGAGCCGTGAGACACGTTAGGATGGACAGCTTCCGCCACAACACCAAGGACGACCACAGATGCTGGAAAAGCTACTGGCCCCAGCAACAAGGGCTTCCTTCTGCCTCAGCCCTGGCGCTGCACCCGGTGCATCTGACCTCGGGTGAACAGTGCAGGGGACGTTTAAGTTTAAAGTACCAAGACCTTAAGTATGAAGGGTGTGTTGGCCCCTTAAATGGAATGCTTTCTCTATAACCTAAAACACTTCAGTTATGCTGCATTTAATGTCAACTTGAAGAAAGAAAACTAAAATCTATTCTTGCTCTTTTTTTGCCTTTTCAGTGCTGGGGATCAGTCAAAAGCAGGGCCTTGTGTATACTAGGCAAACACTCGACCAGTGAGTCTGACTAAAGTCCCCAGCCCGAGTAAACAAACACCCCAGCCCAGCTAAACTCTGTTCTTAGGAGGAGTCCTAATACCGGCAGTTGGCTCTCAGTTCAGCCCTGGTGATCAGTTAAAAGCTCCAGTCTTAGGTGTCTGAGGTACCAACTGAGTCCTGGCTCGGCCACTGTGCTCCGGGGCCAGCTGTTGACATTCATGGGGCTTCATCTCCTCATCTGTGTAAAGAAGCAGCAACACCCTGCTTCACAGGTGGAACAGGGGCTGATGTGATGAGCTTCTCGCAGCAGTGCCTTTTCCTGAGACTGAGCTCTCTGTGAATAGCCGGGTCCCGTTCCTCGTTGCTCCCCAGTGTCCAGCCACGCCAGAGAGCAGCAAGGGCGCCGTGAGTCTTTGTTAAATCGAAGGAGTCCTCCGACTGCCAGGGGCTCTCTGTAGCCATCGGAGCGAGGGAACCTTCGCTGCGACCTCTTCATCCTTACTGTACACCCGAGGAGCTGTGGTTTGTAGGCGAACCAGGGGTGGGGCTCAGTGTCACGACCATGGTGTTGGGGAGGACGGCAGCAGCCACAGGAAGGGAGACCGCTCAGGGGTACAGAGGTCCATTAGCATGCCGGGCTGACTCACAATGACTTGAACCTCAGGAGACCACTCTTTACAGACAGAGAAACAGACTCAGGAAGACAAGCCGCTTTCCCAGCTGATGAACACAGAGCTGGATGTGATCTGGGGCTCCAACGCCAGGGCTCAGCCACCACGCTGCGCTGAGTTGAAGGAGTCTTGGAATGGGATGCTTAAAATTACCTCGATCACGCTGGGGGAGCCGTGTGTATCTGTCAACTTTAGAAAAGTCAGAGGCGAAAGGACGGAGACTCAAGTCTCGCTCTGGCGAGTGAGATCACAGGTGTCACACAAACTCAGGGCAGGCTGCTGTTCTACGACCTCCTAGGGTCTCTGGATCACGTGGACTTTCTGTCCCCAGGAAGGACGCCCCTGAAGGACAAACTCTTGACTGTCCTGTGGAATGCTGGGCAGGCTCCCCTGTGCATCGCCCACCACCCCCAGCAGCCAGCCAGGCTCAGCTGGGGAGCTCTCAGCACAGGGAGACAGCAGGCCGGCCATGGGGCAGCTGTGCACCCTCCAAGGCTCCTCCTTTGACTACACTGGGTTCCAGGCCCAAGTTGGTGAAAGTGTTCCCGCCTAACAAGCAGCCCCGGCTGCAGTGTTATTCCAAAAGAGGCATTAAAACTCCAAGGAAGAAAAAGCCCCAGGGCCAGGGCGCAGATGCCCAGGGCGCTCGCAGGGCCCAGCTACCCACCACATCCGGCGCCTTCTGGATCTGGGAGGCCAGCTGGAGCGAGTGGTTGGCTGACGAGAGCTGCTCCCTTAAGGTCTCCGCCTCTCTCTGAGCCACCTCTGCCCTCTGAAGGAAATGAAAAGGGGCGAAGAGGGAAAGTACACTCGGTTAACAACTGACAATTATTACGAGAACATTCATCAATTCATGCCTGACTGACTATAATTGATTTTCCTAAACACTCAACCTAATAAATGCTTGGAAAAAAACATAGAATGTGATGGATTTTTATTTTAAACAGTACAAGGAAGAAATAATTGAGCGATTATGACAGTAATTTAACGCTAGGAGCAAGGAATCCCCTGCTGATACTAATGCTCCGGCCCACTGAATTTCCCAGACTGAATAAATACCAGTGGAAATAGAGTCTTCTGATTCAATTTCTTTCTATTCTCATAGACCGAGAAGATTTTATTGCAGGATTACTCCTGGGAGTAATTCTCACGGGTAAACAGTGAATTAAAGACACTTTGGCCATTCTCTCCCTAAAACAGGCAGAGTGTTACGGCTGTTTTCCTCCGGCAGCCTGTTCACCCCCGAACTGGTGTAAAGGCCACGTCTTTTGTGAGGGCCAGGTTTTTCTCAGGCCTCTTTCCCTTCACCAGGCATCGCGGTTGAAAATCGATGCTGGGTTTTCAGCCTGGGGCCAGCGGAGGGTGGGCAGCCAGGGACAGCACAGGGGGAGGCAGGAGAAAGGTGTGGACCTCCATCATCTGCCTATGACCCCAGACAAGAAAGCCACCGCTGCTGCAAACCCGCCTTCCCGCTACGTGGTGAGGACGTCATGGCGGTGCCTGCCACCGAGGGGCCACGGGAGCGGGAGCTCTGGGCCTCACCTACCCATCTGTACAGTGGGAACATGGTGCCTCCTCAGAGGCCAGCGGAGACCTGCCACGGACCCTCGCACGGAGCTTGTGCCGAGGCAGCCGGTCAGCTGGCTTGCCCAGCTTCACAAAGCGGGTGGAGATGAAACCCCAAGGTGGGAAACGGTAGACCATGACAGCGGGCGCGGGGACTGAGGGTGAAATGACGCTTCCTCAAACACTCTGAGTGACGTTCCACCAACAGAAGGGACCGAGGAGGAAAGCCCAGCCAAGCAGGGCTCTCCTGCGGGTCTCCATACGCGGTGGCAAGACAGCGTGTGTACTAACTACTAGGCGAGGACGCACAGAGAAACAAGAAGCTGTCCTGCCCTGGTCCTCGCAGGCCACCCTACCTGGACGAAGAAGGATCTGGCCGCCTAAGTGCCCGGACCGCGGCAGCCTTAAATCTAACCACCCGCACGCAGACAAACCAGGACTTCCTGAGGGCAGCTGCCCTGCTGTGTGGGGGGCTCTTGGAAACCCCTGAACCCAGTCCATGAGGTGCCTGGCCGCCTGCGGATGCCCAACATGTCCTCCCAGAGTCTCTGCTGCAGATGGAATCTAGTCCCAGGAAAAGGTGGCCATGTGACTGGCGTGGCGAGGACAGCGAGGGTCATGCCAACTGCTAGACATTAGGGCTTTTAATTTCCTCTTTAAATGTAAAAGGTTTCCCTCAGTTTATTTCCAAGTTCTCCTGATCGGTGTGACACACGCCTGAAAGTATCTTCCCTTGCTCATCATCTAAGCCCTTGGGCACAAAATCCCGCGACTCTGCCAGGTAAAGGTGTGTTTTGACACATCTCGTCCTGACTGGGAAAACTATTCCTGCACCCACAGGAGGCAGTACTGGTGGTGGCCAACCAGCTGACCTCACCAGCCTGATGTGGGGTGCTGGCTCTCAGGTGGGTCTGAAGGTCTGGGGGGGCGGGGTCAGGAGGTGTCACCAGGAACAGGGATGACCTCTGTGAAGGCCACAGTTCACAGAGTAAAAGACCTGACCAGCCGCTGACCAATCCCCAGACTGCCCTGCATCCAGTCCCCACGTTCACGTCTGGTGGCTCCGGCCTGTCCCTTCCCAGTCATGGCCTCTCTGGCTTGAATTGGTTAGTTCAGTGTGATTTTTTCGTTTATTTGGGATTTACACCCCGAGTGTGTCCACCCAACCGCAGAGCCGCTGTCACTGAGGAGTTGACGTGGGTCATGTGGCTAAAGAGACCCACGGCAGAAGAATCAAAAGCAATCGCGGGTGGAGGAGGGAGCAGGGGACAGGGAAAGGGGCCGGCACGCAGCTGGGGCGGCTGGGTTTAGTTCGTGCTGGAGCTGAGGCATAAATGGTCACCACAGACATGGCGCCACCTGTCTTCCTGCTGAAGTCGCAGGGTGATTCCCAATCCCACCCTAGACATGGAGGGTGGCTGCCCAGAGCCACAGGGACATGCCGTGCTCCTGTAAGGCAGGCTGACGGCAGCCCTCGTCCTGACTGAGAACCACCCTGCCAGCCCCGTGGTCTCTGGGAGGCATCTCCTGCTGACCTTCCACCTTCCCAGGAGTGTGGGGAGCAGAGGTGGGCAGGAGGGTGAGCGGGATGGTGCTGCCTGTGGAGGCAGCCCTGACCATCATGACAAAGAACAGCCATGGGCATGGAGGGCCAGTGGGGCCCAGGAGCTGAGGGCCAGCCACACCCACCACACTGTGGTGATGCCCAGCGAACGGTAAGGCCAGTGCGTGGGCTGCCCCAGCGTCCACGCTTCTGTGGACGTTACTGGAGGCTGTAAGTGGGTCTGCAGGTTACACCCCTGTCCTGTCCACCTCAGCAGTTCACCTGGAAGGTAGGAAGGGCTGGCCATGACCATTCCTATGAGACTCAGGCCAGCCAACGGAGTGACGATTCCCACCACAGACGCTGCCAGCCCAATAGGCAAGGAGAGCTTCTGCTCCCTGGCTGGCGTCACGCTGGTCACTGGGTGATTCAGGGCCGGGCAGCCTGTATTGTGGGCCCATGTGCCACCTAAACAGGTCCCTGGAAAGCCCCTGACTCTCACTGACCCCTTGTGCGCTCCTGGGAGCACAGGTGAGATGAGATCTGGGAGGCTGCAGCCAGTATCCGATCAGAAGCTGGGGCAGGCCCCGGTGGCTGCAGCCTGAAGGGCGAGGATGAGCGGGCAGGGCTGGCAGGGCCAGTCTTGGCCTGGTGTGGAGTGGACCACAGACCAGAGGAACAGTGCTGTGGCGAGGAGCCCCCCAGAAGTGCCTTCTCCCCCAGGCCCCCAGAGCCCAGGCTGAGCCGAGGACCCTCCCCGCTCAGGCAGCCTCCACCCCCAGCTTTGATTCCTGGTTTTATTTGGTGTGGCGGTGGCCCTAGGATTTTTCTCTCATACTCTGCCTCTGTGGCCCTCAGAACACAGGCTTGGGGGGACCCGAGAGGAGCAAGACCCCAAGGCACACAGCAGCCCTGCAAGCTGATGAGGAGCTGTGTCCCTCCTCAGCGTCCAGACTGCTGGAGTCCCGTCAGAGACGCTGCCAGCAGAGGTGGGAAGCCTGCCACAGCCTGGAGAGGACAAACCCTGGGACATGTCCAGGCGGCCACTGCACAGGCAGCCACACCCAGTTCAGAGCCAATGGTGCTGCGGGGGACATGCTGGACGCTGAGGCGGGGACAAGAGCGACCAGGCGTGCACACACCATGTCACAGGCTGGGGCACATTTCAGGAGCACCAGAGAGCCGACTTCCTGCCTCTGCCTGCCACACAGGTCCTCTAGGTGTGGGTCTGACCCGGGCTGGGAGCCCATTCCCGATGGGGATGCCAAGGCTCCCAGGAGGCCTGAGGCAGCACCATCACGCACGTGGCCGGCCCCGTGGAAAGGGCCCTTGAGGGCCTGGGAGGCAGCATGTCCTCAGCACCAGGAGGGGCTGGCGCGACAGCCCCAACAGAGACCTGTCCAACCAACGAACGAACGAATGAAGTGCTTCCCCACCCCATGGACAGGGAAGCCCAGGCCTGGGGGCTGCGGGATTTGCTGAGCCAGGCAGGTGGGAAATGCCAGTGTTCTGACCCTACGCCAGGCGTCCTCTCCCATCAGAACACGAAAACCTGGCTACGGGATGCCAGGTGATGCGAGTTCCTTTTCCTGTCCGCCCGGCTCCTTCTGCTTGCTGAGGTTCCGCTGAGGTTTCCAACCCTAACCTCAACCTGGAGGGTCTTCCACTAGGCAGTCTCGAACCATGAACCCAGACAGGTCAACAGGGCCAGGACAGCTGGCTTAATGGCTTCCTCCTCCTGCTGCCCAGGCTTCTCACAGCTGGAATCAGGGCTGCTGGCTGGAGGGGCACAGCAGCCGCACCCAGTACAGGGCAGCCCCTGGTGGGTCTCACCTGCACTCCTTATTTACCATGAGGCCTCCGAGGTTCTGAACCTTTACCATCACCAATTAAGACGGGAGTATTAACACAAGTGCCTCGATGTTAGACACACAGGTGCCAAGGAGACCCTCGTAACAACAGTTGCTGCCTGCGCTTCCACTTCTCCGTGATGGAAACGAAGCACCTTAGCAATAAAACAGAGCTTCAGGTCTCAGCAGAACATCTTGGCTATAAACCCTGTGCAAAAATAACGTTATATGCCAATGAACTAGTAAATTGCTCCTCCTGGGGGTTCCCGATGGGAGGCAGCTGGTCCAGATGTGCATGGAACCAGCACTGGCGTGTGGCTCTGCGCAGCTCTGCTCGGGGCCAGCCGTTGTCTCTGTGGGGACTGCCTCCTCTTGGGCGCTGTGGCTTCTCTGACCTGTTACCACAGCTGACGACAGTGCCCCTGGCTTCCAGTCTTCCTGCTCCCATTCCCTCTCCAGGGCTCAGTCTGATAGAGCCCTCCGGAACACACACTGGACCCTGGATCCTGCCCGTGACTCTGCTACTGGCAAGAGGAGCCCCCCCTCCAACCTGCCGACCCTCCCAGCAGCCCACTCCCTGGCCCACACCTCCAGCTGCCAGGGGTGCCATGCTCATGCCTGCCACCAGGGAACTCTTCTCTTAAGGCTGAGGTCAGCTCAGCCTCCGCTTCCTGCCCCACGTTACCCTTCAACTTTCCAGGCCTTGCACCCTCGCTCATGGACATCTTCTTATACAAGTGAAAAATCCGTTCTTGAAAAATCCCAGACCTCAGCACCAGCAGAGACCATCAGGTCACCTTGCTCAATCCCTCGGACTCCCTGGAGAGCCAGCTGGGGTGCTTCCTCCCCAGAGAGTCCTCTGGGGCACTGCAGGAAAGTCCTGTCCCTGCGCCTGTCTGGCTGGGCGAGCTGCAGGGGCAGACCACAGGGCTACCAGCAGCCCCTTTCTCATCTTTTGGTACCCAGGTTCCTGAAGTTATTTCTCGTGCCACCTTTTTATTATTTTTAATTTAAAAATCTTTTTGGTTGTAGATGGACCCAACCTTTATTTATTTTGTAGTGCTGAGGATCAAACCCAGTCCCTCACGTGTGCTGTGCTGCCCCTTGTTCTGATCTCCAAAGACAAGGAGTGACCCCAAGCCTCTCGTGTCTTTGGTGTTAGGGTCGCCCCAGTCCTGGCTGTGGAGTGCAGCCAGACTGTTCCAGGGAGCTGCTTTCTTTAGTGTGGTTTCTAGTCCAGAATGGACTTTGCCAGGCATGGACTAATGGCCACTGACGAGCTGAGAGCACCCTCTGTGTTCTAGAAACTGTTTTGAGCAGTGCAGTTTCGGGAGGCTATTAACCAGGCTGGGCCACTGGGGAGGCTCCCCTGCCAGCCTGGGCCCGCATGGACCTGCAGAACCCTCCTCAGAACAATCGGGTAGGGCGGGCGGAGTTGCAGCTACCACGCACCCTCCTGTCCTCCCAACCGAGAAAGGTGCAGCGTGAAGTTCACCATCACAACAACCTGCATGGACAGTGCAGTAGTGTCAGCTACGCTCACCTTGGTGAGGAGCCCATTTCCAGAGCTTTCCCATCCTGCAAAACGGCCACTCCACCTAGTCAGCAACCCATCTCCCCTGCCCCGCCCTGCCCACGCAGCTGTACTCCGGCGTCCCCTCTAGACCCGCGCCTGGCGGATCACGCAGCGGGGTCTTCTCGTGGAGGCTTATTTTCCTTAGAAAAATGTCTTCAAGGTTCATCTTACCTTTTATTTCCCTGTCTTTTTCTATTTTAAGGCGTTCACGAGGTTAAGAAGCCTGTTGGAGCCACACGGCCAGGAAATCCAAGTTAGAGTGCAGCAAGCGTCACTCTGGAGTTGGCACCGGTCTCAACGGGCCTGCCTGACGTCCCCAAAGATCAGGAGCCACTTTGACAAGGGCAACCAACTGCCCCCAGGACTGCGGAGGGTCAGTTCCGACAGTGTATGCGACCCTCACCTGGCTATCTGCCGAGCAGACCAGGGCTTACCCGAGAGCCAGCCCAAGGGGGCCGTGCCCAGGCTGGCCTTAGGGGATCTCGGGGAGGAAAGCTGAGCGGTGCAAACAACCGCGCGATGGGGAAGACGCGCCCCTCCAGCAGCTGCAAGTGATTTAGGCCACCGCAGAGCGCGCAGCTTGGACTGAGTGAAGTGGGGCCGGTGCAGTCATGTGGCGTGGGCACTGACACCACCTGCAGGAGGCTGGGTGGACAGGTGCCCTGTGACCCCATTTCTGGGTGTCCAGGTGGCCAAAGAGCACAGCCTCCAAAGTCAGTCTTCAGGGTCCCGGTCCTGGCTCTGCACCTGACCAGTCACACTAACCTGTGTCCCATGTGTGGAGAGGGACTCTTAACAGTGCTGACCTCAGTGGACTGGGTGTGGCTGAGTGGACCAGGCAGTGTGCTCGGAGCCAACGAGGTATGAGACAGTGGCCAGCTGCTCTGACTAGGGCCAGGCTGTGAATGCAGCACGAGAGCCCTCGACCACTCATGCCACACACGCCACACACCTCCAGCCCCACCCTCTGGCCCCCGTTAGGCCCCAGATCCCAGATTGGGTCTGAAGACCCAACACGGCACCCATGAAGTCCCGAAGGGCAAGACAAAGCCACACATTCCTGGTCGGTCTGCTTCAGCCTGAGGGCAGGAGGGGACATGAGGCCCTTCCCCAGCACTGGCCGGGGTCTGGGTGAGCAGTGCCTGCAAAGGTAGGAGCCCGTGGGGCTTTGGCAGGGCAGCAGAGACTGCAGGGAGCCCGAAGGAGCTCTGTTCCACGGGGTGAGGGGCGCGTGCTCCCTGGGAAACCTGGGCCATCCAGTTGTAAACTGAGCAGCTCGAGAATTGCATGGCTGCTCTGGCTGCTTCTCCCGCAAGTGAAGGCCACACGTGGGGAGACGTCTGGCTGCTCCGGTGCAGCACCATCTGCTGGAGCGAGAGCTTTGTTCTCTGGGGAGGGAAGGAGCTTGGGGTGACTGGATCATCTGGGCAGCTCATGTTTGGAACGGTCTGATCCTGTGCACCAATCTGTGGCTCACACTGTGCCGGGCACTTCCCAAAAGGCGTGTCTGACCACTGGGCACCAGACAAGAGGGGCCACAGCCAGCAGCCCTCCAGAGCAAGAGGCTGCACCCCTAGAAGGTGACCATAAAGATCTCTCTACCACATGACTCTCAGTGTAACGGATGCCGCAGGGACAGAGGGTCATGAAAAAGAAAAAGTAGCCCCTCTGGAGTGGATGTTCCCATGGGATGACCAAGACGCTGGGTCACATCGCAGCTTTGCCAAGTAAATAATGCTGGAAATCTTCCTGTTTTCCACCTTCACACAGCATCATTAAAAGAACCAACACTGACAGCTGTCAGGTAAAAAATATCAGGATAACCAGCCTCTGGATGAGAGCGGAGCACCCTCCAGCTGGCAGGATGGGGGCGCCACTGTCGCCTGTGCCCAAGGCCTCTGAACCACCTACCTGGTTTGCTCTTTCGAGGTCAGTCATGATCATTTCGATCTCGTCGGCCCTAGGAAGGTAGAGGAGACAGCGGGTTAGTGGCAGGCTGGGGAGGGCAGGACTGAGTGGACCTGTGGGGAGGAGGTGGGCTCCTGCTGGGGGTGGCCTGCCTGGGGCTTCATTCTTCTGATAACCTTGTGTCTGGGGAGCAGGGAGAGCAGGGATCCCCAGCTTTGCTGGGGCTCCTACCTGTGGGCTCCTACCTGTCTGGGGAGGCAGAGCCAAAAAAGGTAAAACACACTGTGTCCCTGTGTCCTGCTAAGGCTCTGAGCAGAGGTTTGAACAGAACGTTCTGGAAAAACAGAGTGACTTCTCCTTGGGAGAGGGAGTCAGGGAGGTTTCAGAGGTGAAGGCCAAACTGGGGCTGAGAGGACTTGGGAAAGGCCATGTCAGGAAGAGGCCTGTGGCAGTGGAGGCTTTGCCAGGACGGAAGCAACCGGAGCAGGCAGTCAGATAGAGGGGAGGGGGCTGGGTGCGAAGAGGTGGCCAGGGGCTCTGCAGGCTGTGGGGGACTGCCTGGGCTCCCTGCTGCCCGGTGTGCTCCTGGCAGGGCAGTGTCCAGGTAGCATGCCACTGTGGGGAGGGCAGTCTCACCGGGAAGGCTGCCAATGCCAAAAGCCTGCAGTAGGCTGCAGGAGGACCCAGGCAAACCAACACCCCACCTTCTCCAGACGGAGCCTGTTGATGGCCTGTGAGGCCACAGGACGGGTAGCTGGCCCCCAAAAGGTTCCTGCGCGTCCACGGGGACAAAGCAGAGCACTAGCCTGGCCCAGGGCTCATCCCGTCCCTGTGCCCCAGCAACTTCCACCATGAGCCGGAGCTGACACTGCCAGGCCCCGCTGCTCCCAGCCCTCCCCAGACCCTCCTGGCGGCTCCCACTGAGGCCCTGGCACAGCCCCCTCTCCCCTGCTGGCAGGCCTTCATTTGGAACCCCAAACACAGTGAGCTCCCTGAAGGCCAGGCTGAGTGTCCCCTTGGCCCCAAGTCCCTGGACTTGACCCTCTGTCTATAGGATATGAGTGGCCAGAGGCCTGCATCTGCCAGTCCCAGGCAGGTCTGCTCCCTGGGACGGCCCAGGACACCGGGGCAGGCCTGACTCCGTCCCTGAGACCTGCCTCACGGGTCCTGTGAGGCCTGTGTTGCACAAGGGGCCTGCCCTCCCCTGACGTTGAGCAGGACGTGACTTTAGGTCCCTAGACTGGCCGGTGGTCCAGGCCCGGGCTTTCCCAGCCTGTCGTTGCACACGGATCTGAGGCAATCTTATCAACTCCCGGTGGTCTGACTGGGGTGAGGGATGTCTTGGGATCAGGTTCAACGCATTGTATCTGAAATAGTAGCCGCTTTCAGACCGGCCTGAGTAAAGTCTGGAGCAGCCGTGGAATGGCCTAGTTAAATGGGGCTATTTTTAGGACAGTTTCATGGGGAAGGCAGTGTCTCTGTGAGATAAAAACCCAACGGGGCCCCTGTGTGAGGTGTTGGGTGCCAGTGGATGGGGACAGCAGGCTTACATCAGGGAACACCTCGGTATCACCTCAACCCCAAACTCCATGTCTGCAGAAAGCGCTGTACAGAGACATTCTAACAACTATGGACGATGAAGAAATCATGAGTGCGCTAAGTGTCCTGAACACGGCGGAAGAGGATTGGCGTCCACAGGGAAAGCCACCTCCTGTCTCCACCACCTGAGGATGAAGGATTCAGAGCCTGTGCCCCACCTGGTACAAAAGGAAACAAAGCCCAGGAACTTTTCTTGGGTGAAGTGCAAGTTTCAAACAGTTCTGAACCTCCGTCAGGCGGTTCTTCATCAAGCACTGAAGGAAGCCCAGACACGTGGCGGACGCCCCAGCTGCGGCCGTTGTCCACTCACCCGCTGGTGCTCCCTGCTCAGGGGGAGGCAGGCACAGACAGACGTGGCTCCCCTCCCCCGCCCCGGCCAGTGCTGCGGGCGTGGTAGAGACGTGGCAGAGACCTGGCCCCGTGCAGCTGCGGGCACCCCAAGTGAGGCCTGTGGGGTAAGGCAGAGGCCGCCCTCCTCTCCCTGAGGGGCTGGGCTGGGAGGTGAGGGTCCGCTGGGCCAGGACAGCAGACACCGGTGCGTGCCTGGCAGGGCCCTCTGTGAGTCTCTGGTCTGGGCCTCCGCTGGCCCTCTTCGTCTCTCCTGAACTCCAGTGACCCTCCTCCCTTCATTCAAAACATTGCCTCTGCTCTGTGTGGATCCCGTCATTTGGACACTGTCGGCCAAGCTGCTGTGTCCTTTGCGTCGCTCAACCTTTCTCTTCTCTTCTGCTCTCCCATCCTTTCCTGGAGGCTGCTTTGTGCTTGTGGGCTGTGCCGCACCCCGAGGCCGTGCCACCCTTCCGGTTTTGCTCCTTAGTTTACTTCCCAAACCTGTTTCCACCTGGTTCACTTTTATATCGCTCCCAGCTTTTGCTTCACCTGGTTAATATCTCCCTGGGTTCCGAGTCCACTTCTCATGCCTGTTCTGTTCTCGTGGCCTCTCTGTCCCCTTCAGGTCATGTGTAGCAGGGGTGTGCGGCCTTTCAGGGGTGAGCTGTGTTGCCCATGTGCTCAGGTACCCTGGGGAGAGCCAGTGACTCCTTGGGGCAGTGGGTAGGTTGGGGATAGGTCGGGGGGAGGTCGGAGAAGCCAGCCCTGCTGTGTGTGTCAAGGAGGAGGAAGGGCCCAGGCCCCGACATCTCGCTGATGACTCCCTCGGCTTCCCCTCACCGGGAAATCCTCCAGCCAAAGCTGGGCCTTTTCCTTCCTTGCCAGGGGAAGCACAGCCAGGAGGCTTCCTGGGTGCAACCCCCTCCTGGACACCTGGAGTAGGGGTGGCTATTCGCTCCTTGCTCAGGAGAGCAGAGGTTAGGTACGCGCCAGCACAGGAAGACAGGTTCCAAGAGGCTGGCCTCACAGAGGCTGGAGGGGCTGGGCTGGGGTCCTGGGGGCTGGGAGTGTGCCCCCATGGTCCTGGGTCGGGGGCCCAGGTGGGCTTGAAGCCGCCTTGCAAATGCAGAGCCTGGCTTTGGACGTTCACTAGGATTCTTAACATCTAGGAAACTACACCTCAGGTTTCTAAAGACTTCAAGTCACTTATTAAAAAAAAATTAGTCACATTTAAACAGGAAGGTGCCTTCTCGGCTGTCTGAAGCAATCCCTGGAAGTGAATTTCAAGTTTTCCATCCACAGGTCCGTTTAGCTTTGGTTCCTAAGCAACTGCCGAACTGACCAAAATACTGAACACGGCAACGACCTCTGCCCCGCCTTCGTGGCAAGAGCAGCTCCTGCCCTCCCAGCTTCCACAGGATGATGACCACCCTGAGCTGGGCCCTGTGGCAGGTGATCCAAGCAGCTACGGTGGTTGATAGCTGGGCCGGGGGCTGCAGCTACTGACCATGCGAGGAGACAGCAGGAGGTCAGCTGCTGCTGGGGAGGCCAAGTTCAGATTATCTGCAGGCTGGCTCCTCAGTTTTTCGGAAGGGTATTTTTTTAAAGGTCAAAGAGACCACAGCTGGCTACGACCAGGCGGGAACTGAAAGGCGACGGGGCTGCAGGAGATGCCCGCACGGTGTGGCTGGACCAGGAACCCACTCTGGCCCCAAGCTGCCCATCCCCACGAAATCCACCCCACCAGACGGACAGCCCTAAATAAGCCCGAGGCGCAGCCTCAGTGGAGCCCGGTGGCCACGGGCATCGCCTTTAGGTGTGCTTCTGCTCTCCTGCAGGCTCTGCAGCCACCCAGCATCTGGAGGCTGACATTAGTCTAAAATCATTTGTTTTTCCAGAGTCCGCAAGAACCGCACATATTGTTTGCTCAGCAGAACGATTTATTATAAAAATCTAGTTCCCTCACCTTTTTACGAGCTGACAAAACAGCTTCCCCTGATCTATTAACCTGGGCTGCATTATGCTCCACTCTGACTCCAGCAGCAGATAATTTCAGTTTGGCCTGGAATATGGAGTTCATTCCGCCCATTCCTGCAGATCAGTCCAGGGTATTCTCTGGGCGAACATGATTTTTATGAGGAACTTCAAAGGACGTGGTCAAGGTTGATGGAAAGGAAATCATACCCACGCTAGATACCACATATTTCCTTTCACATGCACCTCCTGAGAGCGGGCATCCGGCACCAGGGCAAGGCTGTGAGCACTTCAGTACCCAAACAATCACAGTGCCACCGGTGCTGCTAACAGAGTCCACCCGCCTTCCGTATCTGTGGGCTCCACAGCCGCGAAGTCCACCAGCCGCGAAATCCAGAATATTTGGAATGAACTGTGTCTGTTCTGAACACCTACAGACTTCCCCCAGCCATTATCCCCCAGGTGACAGAGTGGAACTACTTACACAGCGCTTGACAGGATCGGGTACTGTAAGTCATCTAGAGACGACCTGGGATCTACAGGAGGACATGCCACAGATTTTGGTATACCTGGGGGTCCCAGATTCCACCTTCTTGGGTACAGAGTGCCAACTGTGTGTCTACAGGGCAGCTGAAGGAAGGAACGAGCTGGTCTTCACAGAGAGAAGTCAAAAGCCAGAGTCTCGGTACCACACTGTACAGTTCTTTGGCATTGAACAGTGAAATCCCCCTACTTTAAAGACGACACAGGCAGGCACATCTGTCTCCTCTGTGCACCTCTGTGCACCTCTGCACCAGGAGGGCAGGGGCCGAGGGGCGGGCCAGGGCTGGGCTCTGAGCAGGTTCCTTGGTGGTGGGGCTAGAATCTCCTTCATGCGGAGAGATCCCCTGGCCACCTGGGAGCTGCTAGGAAGGGTGGGGACAAGTTGAAGGACAGCTGATGGGGCACAGGAGCTGGATGTCACCTAAGGGCTGCTCGGCAGCCCTCGTGTCCGCCAGGGCGAGCGAGGCCATACCCAGGGCAGCGGCACCACAGGCTGCTCCTGAGTGCCACTCTTCCTCCCTGACGGGGTGAGCCAAGGACTCGGGCAGGCAGTCGTGCCTGCTGAGCACCTTCCATGTGCCACAGGAGGAGACCAATGTCCCGGGGCCGAGTCGCAATGGCCCAGTAATGGCACCTGCTTTCTGGCTAGTTCAGGAAGGGACACCCTCAACAGATGTGCCCTGCTGTCCACTCGCTAGGGGGCAGGGGTCAGGGGCACAGAGACACGGTGATTCAGTACAGCAACACTCCAGGAGGACAGGGCTCTGTAGACGAGAGCAGCAACCTCTCATGGAGGATGGGACACTGGCGTCCTGGAGGAAGAGACGAGTTTGCAGGGCAGAGGGAGGGGACCACCCTAGAGAGGAGTTCGCTACACTGCCGAGCCTGCTGGACCCTGTGCTGGCTCTGCTGTGGCTCCGGGGGGCTTCACAAACCTGGTCCTCATCTTACCAAGGCCAGCACAGCCCCCAGCCCCGCCTCTCGCTCCTCTTGAAGACCACTGTCTCCTGCTTCCAGGACCCCCAGCCACGAGGGGATGGTGCTTGCCGTCAACGCCAGGACAACACCCCAGCCTCGCCACACGGCTGGCTTCGCGCTACGTCTTCACTTTGTTAAAGAAATACCCTGCGGTTCCTGTTTTACTATGACATTTTAATAAAAGACGGGCATTGATTTCATTAAGTACCTCTTAAGCGTTTACAGAGCTAATGAAATGGACCTTCTCCTCTGACCCGCTAAGCTGGTGACCCGCACCGTCCCCTGGTCCCTCTGGTTGTGGAGTCCTATGCCTTTAATGAGCTCCTGAGTTCTGTTTGCTAATATTTTATTTAGTTTTTTTCATAAATATTTATATATGAGGTTGGCCTTCAGTTTCTTTTGTCTTGTCTTAGGTGAAGCCATGAAGAACATTTGAAAGCGCTTCCTTCTGCAGACAAGGGCGCCTTCCCAGCTCAGGCGCGCGAGCCCCAGGCCTGCTGGTCTGCCTGGCTGCAGGCCTGGCTCCCCGCGGCCCTCCCTGCCTCCTTCACCCCCACGTCTTCCTGGAGGGTTGGGGTCTCCTTCCCGGTGCATCCCCAGGGGCAGCATTTTCAATCCCAGCCCATCAGTCATGGCCTGGGCTGGTGTGCCTGAGTCCCCGAGCCGCCTCCTCCTCTCCCAGAGCGACCCGCCACGTCATGGGGCTGGGACCTCTCAGCCCTGTGGGCCAGACGGTGAGGGGAAGAATCCAGAATCACCTCCCAGGAACACCTGGGCTGCTCCCCAAGGTTATTTTCCACTTTTCAAACAGTATCTTGTCTTCCAAACAAAGGCGCCTGAGCGTAGAGTGCGTCCTCATCAGGGCCATTGTGCTGGGCTGATTCTTTGTTTCTGGACGGCAGTTTTTTTTTTTTAAATCTATTAGTAACATTCATTCCACGTCAACTTTTTCTGTAGCTCGCTCAACCCTCAGTTCTCAGTTTTCTTCATTCTGTTCTGTTCCTTCAAACTGACCTTCCTGTCTTCATCTTCCGGCCTCTGGGACCTGAAGGCTGCTGAGACCTCCACAGGTGGCCTGTCCCCTCACCATGGCACCTCAGCCCTAGTGGTCCTCTGAAAGGCCTCCCACAGCCCCACTGTCCACCGTCCGCTCGTACGGCCTTTAGTGAGCTTATTGCTGTTGAAAGAGTCTTGTGCACGCACCGATGGCTTGCCCACTCTCTGCTGGGATCCCAGAGACTACAGGAGGTGCTCATTAAATACCAGGTGACAAGGTATGCGAATCATCAAGCAACTGACAAGTACGCAGAAATATCTGTGCGACCCCAAGTCCATGCTGCTCCGGCAAGCACCGCTCACTGGCCAGTGTTTTGAGGGGCAGAAAGCGCAGGACTATTTTGCCAGACTGCAAGACTGACTTCAGGAATCTGCAGCCATCTCTGCACAGGGAAGTGGTGTACTTGTCCGTCTTTGAAAGACAAGGTGAAGACGGCTGCGGCTCCAGAGTGAGGCTCCCTTCGTCCCCTGGATGGCGGGGGTCTCCACAGGGGCTGGTCTGGGAGACAGGAAAGGAGGCGGGGACGGGAGAAGCCCTGAGGAGAGGCTTTCCTGGCAGCCTCGCTTGCAGGACTGGCGGCTCCTCCACCGTCCATCCCAGGTTCAGCCGGCTGCGGCATCAGTGGAGGTGAGGCTGACACTGTCTGGTGTCCTCTGAGCGCCTGGCTGCAGGCGTCACTTCAGAGGGACCCCACAGCCCCCAAGCAAGGGCCTGGGCAGAGAGAGGGCCGCAGAGCTTGCGTGCTAGGGGTAGCCTTCTGGAAATGGTGGTTTTAATTGTTCTTGGAAACAAAGCTGTGTTGAGGGATGGTTGGCCTGCCCAGGCATCAGCCACTATTTGTTCTTTTCATGACCATTATGTTAGACTTAAATGACAAAACAGTAACAACTAAAACAAGTTTAGTTAGGCCTCATCTTTTCAATCCCAAATGGGAAGGAAACCACCCTTCTTGCTTCTGAATTTAGTAGGCCTGTTGACGTTAAATGGTTTAAATGGAATCCACTGGCAGTTCAACCCGAGTCTAGCTGAGGGCCGAGGGAGCCTCCGCAGCCCACAGAGCAGTGCCACAGAGGCCACTCAGGCTGGTCACTGCCTAGGGAAGGACCCTCCGTGTGGTCAACCATCTGTGACTGTCACTCAGGCTTCAGCCATGTACAGGCAGGGGACACGGGACAGCTGCCGCCCCGAGAACTGGGTTACAACAGTGCGTAGCTCATGATGCTCTGCTCCGAGGCTACCTGAAGCCTGGGGATAAGCATCTGGATCCATCTTTGGACACTTCTTACCACTGCCGGGAGCTTCAAGGGAAGCAGCGGACGTTCTACTCCACCACAAGCAGAAGGAGAGGAACAGCTTCTTCCTCAAATCAAGCACCACAGCGTCAGAAGGATGATGGAATCACCAAATGCAAAATTAGGAAACCTGGTCTGAAGGGCAGAAAGCCCGAGGCCGGCAGGACAGATGGGTTTGAATTCTCCTTTCAGTCCTCTGGCCTCGGGCCAGGCTCTGAGCTGTACGGTCACCTGCACAGAGAACATGCTGCCTGCTTGTAGAAACTGCACAAGGTAAGACGACACGGACAGAGCTGGAAGGCCCTCGTGCACCACACACACGTACACAGTCTTGGCCGCGCTGCGCATGGGCATCAGGACCTTCTTCCTCTGGTGGAGCAGCTTCCAATCGCTGAGGCCATGAGGAGACAGCTGCAGTCACCCAGGAAGTGGCCGGGGCCCCAAGTTCCAGCCTGCATCTGATCAAGCCTCCACATTTACAGGAGCCACAAATTTACAGGAGCAAGAGAGGACAGAGGAACATGCTAAGCACACCTGGGACACAATCAGAAAGATCCAGACAGGGGAGATACTTTGGTGCAAATGACCTCATTTCACTCAGACTGTGAGGCAAAGAACAAGGGATGGTGGGAGTGGGGACATGTCTACAACACGAACGAGACTTCCAGGCGTTGGTGTTCCAACCAGTTCCAAGGTGTGGATCTTGCTTGGATTCTGATGCAAACAACTTTAGAAACAAAACCATTCCATGATGTTTGGGGGGCAATGGAAACTTCAATGCTGACTAGATAGATCTAATAACACTAAGAGTTTTCCTGTTACATTTAACAAGAAGAGTCTTTGTGGGTGTGTACTTGTTAAATCGCTTAGAAATGGAAGGTTCTGGAAGGAGCTTCAGGAGTAACCAGGAGCCGGACAGGCAAGAGAGCCTGGGAGATGCCGGGCTGTGCGACAGGTACCCAGGGGCCCACACCACAAGCCTGTCTTCCATGAGCTGGAAATCGATATACAAAAAGTAAAGGAAACCGCTGCAGGACAGACAGATATACAGTCTGTCTTGGTGTTGACTGCTGGCAGAAGTCAAGTGATAAGTGAGACAGGAGAACATCTGGGCACCAGATGGAAGCATCTAGAAGGATGCTGCTGCACGGCCCAGGGAAAGACGGCGGATGAGGAAGCGTGGCCCAGTGCAGGAAGCCTAGCTCCCCTTGGCCCGGCACCGTGCCAGCTCTGCCAGGCTCACCCGGAGGCTCCAATTCCGATGTCGCTCACTCATCTTGGGGGAAAATGCAAACGACAGGCACATCTCTGTAGGAAGGTGATTTTAAAAGTGGGGTACGTCTGTTTTTCTTTGAACAGAAAAAGACTGTTAGCTGAGGACAGAGAATGGGAAGAAAAGGAACTCTGGAAGAAACCCCGTCCCAGGCCGCAAGGGCACGACTGTTCACTTCCTGCCCCGCCTTCCCGGAGCCCCCGTGTGATGCACAGGTATGAGGACGCAGGTGACGGGCTGGCCCAGGCTGCCAGGATTCACGGTAGGCAGGCAGCTGCACTAGCAGGACCGGAGACCCGGCTGCCACTGCCTCAGCTCCGACTGCACAGAGGTGCCCTGTGAGGCTGATGTTCCGCCACCGCCACACTGTTATGTTTTAACAGCCTCCTTCACGTATTTACTGTCTGACTCCCATTCTGCCAACCTTTCCAGCAGCTGGAGGGCTGCCTGCCCATTCTGAGCACTCTCTCCTGTCCTTCGGGGCTGCCTGTGGGGTGTGGCTCCCCTCTCCTGGTCTCATGCTGGGAACACCGACCTAGAGGCACCGGCCAACCTTCTGCTGCCTGAGAAAACCCAGGAGACTGCTGGCCTGGTCCTCTTTCCCACCGGCCTTCTGCGCTGTGCAGGGAGGCACCACACACCTACACAGACAGGTGAGCAAACCGAGGCCCGGCAGGATGGTGACGAAGGGCTCACGGGCACAGGGAGCAGCTTGTCTATGGCAAACCTGCCTTTATCCAAACACGAGGGTCTCTAATTATCTCCCTTAAGTACTACTTGGCAGGAGCTGTTAAGGGTTGGTGGAAGAAGCTAGCACTCAGTCCGGGAAGTCACCTGCATGCCAGTCCTTACTCGGCTACCCGGCTCGTCCCCCAAGCCCATCTCCCAGGCCTAGGCTGTCACCTTCCACCCTCCCAGCCCCTGGGCCTTCCCACCACACCTGTGACCTCAGAGCCACTGATCTGACGCCCCTCCAGTGCCCTGCACTTAAGTCTGTCGCGGTCTCCTTCACCCAGCGGGCTGGGCATGAGCCAGCGCAGGCAGCCACGGAGGCAGCGGAACATCTGAATGAGGGACAGCATCCTTCCTCCCAATGGCACCAAGCGTCTGCCCTTCCACAGCCTAAGTGCCTTTTTTAGGGCTACTTGAAAATGAATAATTCAGCGGCTCCTATTCTACTTGTGAAGTGTTAGACAAACAACTCAGACGGGACCAGACTTGCTGGCCCCATGAAGACCGTCCCTTCCTTCATTCTGACCTCATCGGCTTTGGCCACACATCTCTAAAAACGACCTCCATCCTGTGTAATCACTAAAACACCACAGAGGAAGTTCACAACGCAGAGGCAGGGAGAAAATAGAAAGGTTAATTGCAGCAGCGAGTCTTCCCTTATAGTCTAGCAAACGGTGCGTTGGGTACCACAGCAATGCCCCACTCTCAAAAAACCCTATGGGAGGAAACATCGCGGCCACATCGGGCTATTGAATAATTGAGCTTTTTATTTAAATCCAGGCCTTGAAAGTCATCTTCCCACTGAGGGCCACTCCTTCTACCCTGACTCCACTCTCAGAGCCTACTGATTCTGTGCCTAAACTCATTATTATTATTATTACTTTGGTGGTGCTGGGGATTGAATCCAGGGCCTTCTGCATGTGAGGCAAGCACTCGACCAACTGAGCTATATCCCCAGCCCTCTGTGCCTTATCTTAAAGCCACTTCAGTTTGTAGTAGGTGCGATAATCCTAAGTAAAGACAAAAACCAAATGACCTTCCTGATTTTCTTCTAGAATTCATTTTGGAAGGACTCGCACTGGACAGGCTACACCCCTGTCCTACGTTCTTGGCTGGGTGACTGCGGTAGTGAGTCTCTCCCCACCAGGAAGACACAAATGTCAAGTAACTGGCCCGACAGCCCTGGCTCTTCATCATGCCGTAGGATGGTGTGTCATTCTGGGCAGGAAATTGGATTCCATCAGTTTTCAAATGACAGGGCCTCCCAGAGTTCACCTGCAGGAGGACCCTGGATACCCAGTTGATAAATTTCTAAGTAAAAATGAAAAAGGCGCTAGATCCTTTCAAACAGGCAATGAGAAGAGTGTTCCTGTCTATGTAGGTCACCTCCTGGATCTACCTGGCAAACCTCAACTTTGTGAAAAATATTTCCCATATGCTCGGGAATGAAGGGTTCTTATCGCCACTTGATAATCCTGCGAACAGGACATGCTTTCGGCAGCTCCCTGGAAAATCCAAGTATCTTTAAAGAACCCCCTGGCAGGAATTTGTCGGTTCGGAGTGTTACAGAAGAGCCGGGCCTTGCTGGTGAGGGAGGGTCAATGCAATGGAGGGTCATCTGCAGTTCTGCTGGACGTGGGGTGTTAAAATGGTACAATGTGAGAAGAAACCTGTCAGAGACGGTTTTTTTTTTTCCCTTCTCATTTGAGCGGCCTGGGATTCGAACCGGGGTCCTTCCGCATGCTAGGAGAACGCTCTCCAAAAGGAGCTATTTCTTTAGCTCCTAGAGACAGTTTTTAAGAGGGTTTCTGAAAGGCTTGGTGCTTCTCCACCTGAAAGTGATCTTCAGTAATGAAGAGGAGACTCACTGCTGGCCTGAGAGGACTCCCGACATTAGATAATTAATTCAGTGAATCTTCTCTGAATAGCCAGAAAATTTATGACAGAGACACCGTGAATCAGAGTGAGAACCAACAATTAAAGAAATGTGAGTTAGTTAAGAGAAAAGTTACACGGGCAGGCAAGTTCGCCCATAAAAATAAATCACATATTTGAAGAAAATGCAAAATCTAACAAAGCAGCAGGAAGGTGCTTTGTTGGAAAGGGCAAAGACTGATGAGATTTTTAGAAAGGGCTAAGGAAGGGCAGGCACTCCAAAGTAGCGCAGGAAAACACTGAGGAGAGGTAAGTAATGCTGGAAGTCATCAATAAAGACATCAGCCTGAACTTGTGCTAAATGATAAGGTGAGAATATCTACAAAATACGTAAAGTTAAAAATGGGACAAAATGCAATATATACTGCTCTAAGAGGATAATGTAAGGTTTGAGGGATTCCAAACATGTGGAATATAAAGACAATGTCCTGGGTGACTTTAGGGGGCAGCGTTCTTCCTGGAGCACATGGTGAATGCCAGAAAGGACAGTGACTTAAGACCAAGAGCCTCCACTTTTCCTCCTGGAGAAATAACAGAAGCTCCATTTAAAAACAGGGGTCAAGCCAGGTGTGGTGGCACATGCCTGTAATCCCAGCAGCTCTGGAGGCTGAGGCAGGAAGTTCAAAGCCAGCCTCAGCAGAAGCGAGGCGCTAAGCAACTCAGTGAGACCCTGTCTCTAAATAAAATACAAAGTAGGGCTGGGGATGTGGCTTGGTGGTTAAGTGCCCCTGAGTTCAATCTCTGGAATTCCACTCTGCAAAACAAACAAACAAAAACAAAAAGAACACAAAAAACAGGGGTCAAGAAGAGGAGTCAATGGTACTGTCATCCTAAAAGGGCCCCAGGTCACCACTTGCAGGTAAGGTGGTCACACGCTCACAGAACCCAAAGACCCGCTTGGGCAAGCGGGCAGAGGTGGCCAGGGCTGCAGTAGGGCCCACAATTTTTGGCAAAGGCAAGAAAACAATCAACATTCATACGCCAGGAATATCTGGAAAATGAAGCTGATGATCTATCTCGTCTACAATAGGAATATAAATATTAAAAACGTGGGAATTAAAATAATACGGCATAAAGAAATCGAATTATAAAATGCTACTGGCAAAGAAAGCTAATGATGACATTTCTTATTTGCGGTTGCATTAAATATAAATAAGGGTAAATTTATCTCCCAAGTTAATTTATGAAACTTGGTAAAATGACAAGATGTGTATGGAAATATTAGGTGGGCTTTTCAAAAACCAACCGAACAACACTAAGCTAGTTGTATACAACATGAAAATAGAAAACAGAGAGCTTACCAAAATCGTGTGGGACTTAATAATATGAAAAGTCAGACCACTGGAATGAATCTGCAGACGGAAGCAGACACGTGGAATTGCCGTGTCTCATCTGTCAGATGTGAAGTCCTGGGGAGGAATCACCTGTACCACTGGGCAAACTGCGGGTAACATGAAGAACGAGGAGGAGCCCTTGTGCTAAAACAAAGGTTAAAGGCAAGTCACAAAGACCAAGAGAAGAGACGGAAAGGAGGGGCCACTGCCTGCTACTGAGATGACAGCAGAAATGATCAGTGATTGAATTGATGAGACCTGTCTTATTCATGGACACAGTAGTCCCCTGGTATCTGTGAGGCACTAGTTTTAAGAAACCTGCAGATACCAACATCTGCAGAGGCTCAAATCCCTTTTAAAAACTGGGTGGTATTTGCATAAAACCCACGTACATCTTCCTGTAGACGTTCAAGCATCTCTCCATGACTTATAATTCCTGATACAATGCAGACTATGTAAATACCTGCTACACTGTGCTGTTTAGGAATAATGATAAGAATAAAGTCTACAACTTTGGTACAGACACGATTTTTTTCTGACTATTTTTGATCTGTGGTTGGTTGAATCCGTGGATACAGACCCAAGGACATGAAGGGCTGGCTGAATATGATTCTCCTGGACAATGGAAGTCACTAAAACTCAAGTGAAAAGAAAAGCAAGCAGTGGGTCAAAGTGATGAGTGGCCAAGATTCAGAGGACAGGCAGAAGGGTGGGAGAGCGCCAAGGCTGTGCGGAAACTTGGTGACACGCAGAGGATGAGCCCAGCAGTGCCGGGGAACCCATGAAGCCAGGCGCTGTGAGGCTGCCCTCTGCAGCACACAGGCGTCCCTGTCCTCTGTATCTGGCCCCAAGGTCCCCGAGGTCTGAGGGAAGCTGTGCTTGCGTTTTGGAGAATGCAGACCAGCCTGGCTCCAGGTCACACCTGGCACTGGGGGGCAGGCAGAGTGGACCCCGGCCCCACTGCTACTGTGTGAGACACAAAGCAGCATCTCTGTTGCCCCAAGCAATTTCTCATTCTGAAAAAAGTATTTTCAGGAGTAGCTTTTCTAAAATTTATTACAAAAACACAGAAATCACCAAGATGCCTGCAAATCAAGCATGGTGACCTAAGCTTTAATTAGCCAAGAGAAGAAAACAAAGTTTCACCACGAAACTACAAGCTAACAGAGAAGCAGGTGTAAAAACGGAAAGAAATGATGTCAAGTCACGTCTAAAGAGCCATGAGGCGGCCTCTCCTGTGCAGGCCGCTTTATGCTGGGCGCAGCGACCTGTGTGCACAGCTGTGCCCTCCGACACATGCATAAACCTGTGCATTTGAAATTGTTTACACAGTGACGAAACGCACACCTTGGACTCCCTTTAGTTCTATAAGGATGCTGATGCCACAGGCAAACCTCAGTCCCGTGAGTCCACGCAACACCTGGGGGACTGCCAGCTTCCACACGGGCCTAACCAGGCTCTGAGGAATGAATTGGGTGACGACGGAAGCACTGGCTGACGGAGCCCTGGCACAGCAGGCGTGGTGCAGGTGACTGACACCCGTTAACCCCCAGGAGGCAGACGTCACTGCAGACGGCGTGCCCAGGCCGGGAAGGTGGAGTGGCTTGCCCAGCAGCTGTCCAGGGGGAGGCAGAACTGGGAGGTGAGATTTGTCTCTGCACAGGGCTCCTTCTCTGTGCTGGATCTGAAAGAGTATTTAACTAAAAATTCCACACAGATTTTGCTCGAAAGATGCACACATTTGAGAAGATGGTCAAAGGGCTTTTTATGCTTGCTGACTCTGCACTCCAGAGACGAGGAGTCCACAATGTGAACCAGCCATGCTGCAGGGAGGGTCTGCCGGGCACCAGGGTCCTGTGGGAGGCACTGACTGCAGATGACCCTCAAGGCCCCCGTGTGGTCCATCCAATACAGATGCCCAATGCTCCCACACCTCGGCCCTTCTCTAGTCTAGCGAAGAGCACTCAGCCTGCCACTTCTGTAATGTGATATGAGACTATCCATGACTTCCACGAGCAACGAGGCCCAGTCTGTAAAGGTAGTTTGCTAAGTTCTCTCCATGAGAACCGGAAAGAGCCCCGTTCCCATCACAGGTTCACGCAGGCCCAGGGGGTGCAGGCGTGTAGAGGGAAGGCAGGGTGTGCCTGAGGGAAGGGAGGCCGGCTGTGAGCAGGAAGGCACCATCTGGGGGAGGCCTGGAATCCTGTGCGTGGGGGCACTGGCTTCAGGGCTCCACGGGGCCATGCAGGCAGAGCTGCACACCACGCCATGACTTGGGACTTCCTAGGAGGCAAGGGAACAGGTACAGAAAGATCTAAGCAGGGAAGATTTAAACAGGATCAGGTCTAAGTTTCAGAAAAACACAGATCCTTGGAGGATGGATGCATCCAGGGAGAACCTGGCAGCAGAGAGACATGTTGGTAAGATATTGACGAAGGGAGGCCAAGAGATGAATATGAGCCAGAACCACGGTTGGGAGGGGGAGATAAAGAAGTGAGGAATGCAGAGTGTCTTACGGAGGGAGAACAAACACGAATTAGACTGGAGGATAACGTAGGCGTCAAGAAGCAACCCCCTGCCCAGAATGCTGAAGATCACGAATGTCCTAAACAAACAAACACTCCAAACAAAGAAACCAGAGGTGAGCTGTCTCTGGGCAAGAGGGAAGTTATGGTAGGCAGCAAATTAGGCAGAAATGTCTGCTAAGGAACTGAAAATACAGTTTTCTTGGCTGTAGAACAGAACCATTTCTTATTGATTTCTAAGGGTTTTTACATATGTAGTAGCCCTCTCTCACACAGGCATTGCAAATATTTTTATTCATCCATCTCCTGCTCCATCCCTCTCCAAAAAGCTTTGCATTTCCCTTTTTGTTTCTTACTTTTGGCATCATGCTTAAAAAGACCTCCTCCATCCCTATGATATAAATACCCACCTAAAAATTTCTCCTATGTGATTTTATCTTTTTTTTTTAATTGAAATACTTAAAACATCTAGGCTTTAATTTGCATAGGGCTCAGCTCTGCCTCTATTATTTTCTACAGTTAGCCGTTTATTCCACTGCGTGTTGAAGACTTCGTTCTTCTCTAACATTATTTAAGCTCAAGTGATTTTTATATACAACTTTTTCTTCTTAATTTTGAAACCTTCAAAAATACAGAAAGCTTCCCGAAGAAAATAACAATCAACCATATGCCCACGAACAGAATTAGCCACTTAACACAACTGATCTCTTTTCCATTGTCAACGGCAAGTCCTGGATTTCTAATTACACTTGGGCTTTCCATGGAAACTGGAGAGCACCCAGAAATCTATATATTCTGTAAGTCTTACAAATTGTAAAGCTTTTTTTAAGGGTGGAAAGATCACCAAAATGCATCGAAGTAAAAATAGTCACACTTTAAAAAAACAAGAGGAAAGGTAAAAATACATACTAGCCAATGAAATTTCAAGAGTATGTTCTACTTCTGTGCTCCAGGCCATTTTGAGAACATTGCAAACAGCACGTAATTTTGAAATTTTTCTCCCAACTCCTGAGGGTTACCTTTTGGGAAATGAGAGGGCACAGGCGTGGGGGTTCGGGGGTTAATTCTCACTAATGCCGAATGCCTGGTCTGTGGTCTGCTCATCAGAGCATTAAATCTGGAGGCTCAGGAGAGCACTGCCATAAAGTTCTGCATTAAAAATTCACACTGCAGGCTGCCTCCAAGCGCGCTCTGGCTGGAGGAGGGGGGCGCGGAAATATGAGCCACCCCACTGTCTTTCTGGCAATTGGAGACATTCCTCAACAAACAGCAGCTCAGGAAGAGAAACCAGGCGAACAAGCCGTGAAGGAGATCGATGGTTTCAATTCCCAGCTCGCCTCGCTTCCTAGAGGAAGCTTCCCTCTCCAGGCTGGCTCCACAAAGTTTTCAGAACCACACCACAGGTGCCAGGATGAGCCCCGGGCATCCATGCGGGGCGACGGGCTGTTGGGCACTTCTCCACCTGTCCACTAGCTCCAAGAATCCCAGGTTCCAGCAGGGTGGGTTCAGAGCTCTCCTGGGCTGAGAGGGAACTACACACTTGTCCTCACATTAAAATAAGGGTCCTGCAAAAATGTGATGTCACTATATTATAGACAGTTACAGCAGAGTTACTACCTCCAGGGCTGATGTGAGAGATGTGTTTATTAAGACACTGACAGCTCTGCAATGGTTTGACTGGGAACTTCTGGTCCCCAGTCAGAACCTAACTGGTGACTAGTTAAGACTTTGGAACTCAGAGTCCCTAGGAAGGTGGCAGGAGACAGGGTAGTGCATGTAAATCCCGTGCTGTGATGAGCTGGCCAGAGACGCTGGGACCACCGCTGACTCACAAGATAAACGTGGAAATGGCCTGGGTCCTTGGAGTGGGAAGAGACCTGGGGCGGGGGACACACCAGGCGCCCTGTGGGTCCCAGCAGGCAGCAATGCAGCCACCACTGACTGAGGAGGTGCTCACAGGTCCTGGGCCCAGCTCCCCATGTGATACCAATTCTCCCAAGTAGAGACCAAGGCCCCAATGAGGACACCAAGTGCCCTGCCCAAGGTCACTCAACTCGTGGGTCTAGGAATCAGGGCCATGTGACCCCAGGACCTAGGCTCTTCCCAACATGGCTCACTCTGTCCCCTTACACCCTGGGCAGGCCTCCCTGCAGGCCATTTGACAAAAGGAGGCAGGACCTGGGTCTCTGGGACTCGCCTGGGAGCTGAGGCTCAGTAAGCTGGGAGGGGCTGGCCCGCTGGTCCTGCTACGCACCAGTTCCAGCTCCTGGTTTTACTCACAGGGATGTGCTGCTGCCCAGGGAGGGAACTGTTAGGCCACCCCTGCTGACAGAGCTGGGACCAGAACCAGGATCTCCTAGGGCCGGGCCATGGGCACCACCACCACCATCTGCTGACCTTCACCAGCAGCAGTCTGCGGATACGGGCCTTTCACTGGGGCAGCTGCGTGCCCTTGGAGAGTCCTAGGCCTCCATGCCCACTCACCTGATGACAGCCCAGAGAAGTCCCCTCGAGATGACACAGCCACTGGCAGAATATAAAGACACAAAAGAGCGCGAGCACAAAGCCTCTGGTGTATCAAACAGGCTCCCACACAACAAGGAACACAGGGCACGAGCCCGGGGCACCCTACCTGGCAGAAGGTGAGGCAGATGCACTGTGCTTCTGAAGACGATCCAAAGACACGCAAGAAAGAGGTACAACATGACAAGCAAAAACCCAGACATCAAAACTGCCTACCAGTCTGATGCCACCGTAAAAGAAAATTAAAGAGAACGTAAACACTACAGAGAAAGGCTGGAAGAAACTACGCCAACGTGTTGACAGCCGTTGCCTCTGAGCTGGGGTCATGAGGGGCGGCCCTGCCTTCTTTTAAAAACCTATTCGAGTTTTCTAAATTTTGTACAATAGGCATGTCTGGATTTTGTAAATGAAAGAAATATATGTTATACAACAGGAACTGACCTCACTGCTTGGGCTCCAGCACTCCCTGGGAGGATGCTTCTCCCTTCTGCCAGGCTTTCCATGTCCCTCCATGGGACCTGGACAGTGTGAGGCGAGTCAACTTTCTCCCTGCTACTCCTGGAGCAAGGATGCCTTGAGTCACGGTGACTGGCGAGGGCAGGCCCTGTTAGTGACAGCCAGGAATTCCCTTTGGTGAGAACGTTCCAGGCCTCCATCCTCGTTCTTCCATCTTGAGGCACTCGAAGCCCTGGTGCCTGCTTTCTCCTTGCAAGCCAAGAGCTCACCTCTCTGGAGCACAAACGTTCTCGCTGGTCAGGCTGTGGGTCGCGCGCTGCAGACCCGCATGCTGTCACGGTGAAGGTCCGTGCTGATCTGCTAATTCTGCAGGCATCTCTGCAGGCTGACGAGGCTCAGCTCCCGGCTAGGGAACACGGGAAAGGCCCTGTGCAGGCGGCTTCCGCTGTGCACTGCAGGCTGCTCAAGCCCCAGCCTCTGGGCTGCAGGAAGGCCTGCCCCTCATCGCCCAGCTTACAGGTCAGCCAAGGTCACCTTCACCTCCGAGGTGGTGGCTCCCCTCCAGTGTCTGTGCCCATTTCCTTTTGCTTTAAACCATGAGTCCCCCAAGATTTACCTTGATGACAAATCGGAAAAACTTCAAGAATCTCTAAAAAAAGTAAAATACTGTAAAAGCAAGCCAGGCTGGGCATGGTGGCACTTGCCTATTGTCTCAGCTACTAGGTAGGCTGAGGCAGGAGGATGGCTTGGGCCACATAGAGAGACACTGTCTCAAGAAAAGAAAAAAGCCAAACTCAGGTGACCGTCTGTGAACAGTGGCTTCCTCTACAGAACCCTCCCAAAGGACGCAGGGCAAGCAATGCTGCTTTACTAAAACTGCGTGAGCTGTTTGTGTGTGTGTAACAGCTGCAGCCCGCTCTTGCTCCGTGGTTGCAGGGCCTGGCTCAGTGCCTGCCGATGCTCACTCTCACTGAGGACCCCTCCGGAGTCTGGAGCAGGCGAAGGGGTCTGTGGCACTCAGGGGTTCTGCCTGGATTTGGACCTGTGAGGCCACCTCCTTCCCCTGGCCTGGAGAGAAGACCAGAGCAGGGCTGTGCTGCCAGGGGCGGTTAAGCAGCTGCCATGGGGCAAAAGCCTAGAGGAGCCCTTCAGGCTGCCCAGGCATCCGCCTGAAGGTGTGAAGCAAAATACTTGCACAGGGATGGAAAATCCCGGAATTCCACCAAATGCAAAACCCTTGGAGATAAAGCGAGGGAAAAAAGGCATCACACTTTCCCCTCCCTGTCTGATTTCGTGGATTTCAGGGACAGTAGGTTCTTTATTCGAGTCTGTATCCTCGAGATCGTAAAAGTAACTGCTTCTCTATTTTTAGGGAAATTAATCTGACCGGGATAATTACAGCAACTCGTACTGGAAATTGATGACTCATCAAAAAGACAGGAAATAGAAAACGTTACATTCTTAAAGGTACAGGAGGGACTGCGTTTTATGACACTTAAGTTGGTCCTTGCGAATTCAATCGGGGGAAGCGATGTTTGTCTTCTATGAGGACAGAAATTGCCGTGTGATTCTCAGGCTTAGTCAGCAGGGCTCCACCTGGCCTCGTTTCCGGAGTTTTCCCTGTGAAACCGTCAAGAAAATAAAGGAAAGACCCAACTGCACGAGGGCTCTTGGGGTGGGAAGGGACTGAACCCTTCGGGGGGCCCGCCACTGCCTGCTCAGCCCTCCGCAGGTGACATTGCCCTGCTACAAAGGCAGCCTTGGAGGACTTTCTTACTATCTTTCTGCAGTGCCGGGACTGGAACCAGGGCCTGGTGCATGCTAGGCAAGCCTCCACCACAGAGCCACACTCAGCCTCAAAGAGGGACTGCAAAGACCACTGCGGTCTCACGGAAAAAGCACTGGACGCTGTGACCAAAGGAGGCAGCAAAGTCCAGGCCGTGTTCTCAGATGATCCTCATTTGTGTCCTGTGCACAGTAGGAGCTTTCCTGGCAGCTGCTCCAGTAGCAAACACTGACACACATCCACCTGGTACGAGAGTCTGGTACCAGCAGCGCGAGGGCACCTGTGTGTCCTCATGCAGGGCATGGGGCTGCCCTCCCCGAGTCTTCCTGCGCCCCTTTCCTCATCTTTTAAGACCTATCATCTGTCCTCTGCTGGGACGTGGAGGTCCCTATCCCTGTGATGCAGGGTCTGGTTCCCCTAAATGATTTCAATAAAGCTCTCTGCTGGGCTTGCTGGGGGAGTCTCATCTTGTCCAGGGCTGGCTGCTGGGTGTAATAAACACGAGTCACACATGTGACACAAAGCAAATACTCCAAAACTGGCCCACCTGAGGCTCCTCATGAACACCTCTTTGTAACACGCGATGAAACTACTGGATATACGATGTCATTCTTTGAAAAGGGTGTAGAGGCCGGGAACACGACCGAGTAACCTTAAGAAACGTGAACTTGACTGGCAGGAAAGGTTTGGGAGATGCAAATTCTCCAAAGACTAGCACTAGTTATAAAAAAAAAAAATGTAGTGTTTCAGTGCAATTCAATATTTCCTTTCACCAGGGCTCGGAGGCCCCGCCCACATGTTTGGAGGAATGTAAGAGGCTGACTGCGTGTGTTCCACTGAAGCTCCCTGTCACCCAGATCTGAGGGCAGAGCAAAGAGGTGGCCATGGACTGCAGCAAAGTGGGAATTCCTGTGCCTGTGCAGCTAGGAGGCTCCTGGCAGGGACAGCAGTGACCTGAACCCGAGGGCCAGAGGACAGCTGGGCGGCCCAGCCCAGGGAGAAGGGCAGTGGAGTTTCCTGGCCTCTCCTGGGCACCGCCAATTGTAAAGGCCCAGATCCACAGCCCTGGGCTTTGCCAGGCTCTCCAGGGTCAAGTCCATTAGGGTGCTACCTCCATCTGCTAAGAGACACAGGGGGAGGGTACTGGACAGGGCGACCATCTGAGGAGGTTCATAGGAAAAAAAGCAAGCAGAAATAATTCATTTATTTAACCCAGAAACGGTTATAATCTGAAGCGCTGCAATCCGCTTACACAACAACTGTTTTGGCAAGCCCCTCCACGTTCCAACAAATATTAAGCTGTGCCTGCCATTTGTCTAAGGAATCTCGCATTAATAAACATGAAGAAGAGCACTTTTACCTCCCACTCTCAATGACAGGACAAAACAAAGACCAGCTGTGTTCATCAATGGGGCCTTGTTCTGCGCATAAAGGCTAATTACATTTTGCTTCAAGCCTACACATGGAAAACTTTACTGCTGCTGTCCCCGTCACAGCCAGCCCGTGCTGTCCCAGCTGACGCATGGCGATGACTGCACTCCACCAAGGGGTCTCAGGACAGGCTGGTGCCTTCGACCTACAGCCTCGCACTGCAACGGCGGAGGTGAGGGGGATGGCGGACCCCACGGAGGACAGGCAGTGCGTGTCCTTCCAATCTCCTGGTCCACCCCCTGCAAGGCCAGCTGCCCCCAGAGCCGCTCTGGGCCCTGGCGTTGCATCTGTGGACCCTCCCTGGCTCTCGCTCTGCCAGTGCTGCGCATGTGCACTTTGCTACTTGCTGCGGCCACGTGGAGACTGCACGTGCAGGTGGGGAAAGCCAGGGAGGGAGGCCACAGCTTGTCACACAGAGCAGGCTGGAGTGCAGGGGTCCCCTCCCGGGCCACCCTGTCTCCAGAGCCCATCTTCATTCTGCCTTCCAATTCCCTGTTAAAAGAGAAGCTTCCCTCCCTTCCCACCCTCCTTGCCCACAGGAACATGGTTGTAAGGGTTTTAAGGTCACGTGTACAAAGATTTGCCCCCCAGAGTACTACGTTTATATATTTGACTAAAAAACACTCTGATCTGATAAAACACGTGCAGGCTGGACCTGAAGCAGAGTGAAGCAATGAGCCTTCCAGAACAGAAGGGAGAGGAAGGCGGAAGGTGCGCCTCGTGGGATCTCGAATACCGAGACATTTGCTTCAAAGTGAAGAAAGCAGCATTGCCATTCTCTGAACTTGCTGTGGCTTACTTACTTCGGGAACCATTTACAGCGAGTGGCTGGCCCTGTGCTGCCTTTTGCTGGCTCCGGTGGCTTTCTGACCTGGGAAATGCCCAGCTGAGCCTGAGCTCAGCCTAAACCCAGCCCAGTATCCCTGCAGACCCGCTGGCTCATCTTTGGGGACCTCAGACGGGCCTGGCCCTTTCAAACCAACTAACCCCTCTCCCAGGCTCAAGTCCCAGCCAGCTGAAGTGGTGCCTCAGTCCCAGCTGCTTAGGAGGAGGGAGGAAGAAGAAGGTGAATCACGTGAGCTCAGGAGGCTGAGGCCAGCCTAGGCCACAGTTAGACACTATCTCAAGGCAGAACAAAAAGACAAAATGGAAACTCCAGCCCACGTCCTCCAGGAAGGCACGCTGGGTAACTCCCTCGGCTTCCTGGCACTGAGAGCTCCTCTTCGCTCAGCCCGCTCACTAGGTTGGCCTGGGAGTCCGGGTGGGATGGGGTAAGGCCTGAGGTTTCCCTGCTCCACTGGTCGGAGGCGAGTTCCTCCTGGTACAGCCAGGCCCTGCGCCAACCCCCACACCTCCCGCTTCGGGAAACAGGCCCACCTCTGCCTGTCCCCACGACAGTGCTGTCTGCATCCTGCAAAGACCCTGCCGGACACCGAGCCAGTCCTGTCCCCTCCATCCCAGACATGGCCATGCTGGGCTACAGTGGTGTCTCCCAACTGAACCACAGAAGGCTCAGGATCTGCACCTGCCAGAAGGCACAGTTCAAAGGAGGCATCTGAGCACCGTGGGCTCACGACGGGAGTGGGCCCACCGCCCGAGCCTTGCCCGCCTTTGCCACGTTCCTCTTGCTGCAGGCGCTCATGCCCACCACCCTTTGCCTGCTCCCTGCTAGGCGAGACTAGAGTCTCTTACTATGAGCCCGGGAGGAGCCACGGCCTCGTCACCAGGCCCCGGAGGCATCTCTGTAAGACAGAACCTCCACCTCCACTCTCCTATGCGTGTGGGGCTGGGGTGGGGGCCGGGCAAGTGCCGCCTGAAGCCGCAGCCCAGCCCTGATCCTCCGTCCTTCTGGCTTCTATTTCCTACTTGTTATAACAAGTAACTCAGGGAAACTCAGCAAGAAAGGTGCTAATTTTCATTTGGACTTTGGGGGAAGCATCTTTTGGGTCTCTGTGTACACCTAGGATGGAATGGGCTAGAACCATTTCCTGTGAGTCCACACCAGTTGACTCTGCTTCCTGGCTGATGCCAGGGTTCTATGATGGTCCAGGGGTCGGGAGGACCCGCCTCTGGGAGTCCCTGGGTGACTGCTCCATCAGGTAGGTGACTATTCCAACATTTAATATTGTCACTGTCAAAATGGCAGAGGCGGTTTCTCCGGAGTGGCCCTGGAGCCAGTGCCTCTGTGAACAGTGACTGGAAACCCTCCCAGTCCTCCCCCTGCACCTCCAGTGGTGTCCTCTGGAGCAGGGCAGCAGAGAGCTGGCCAATCACTCCCCTGTCAGCAGGCAGCTCTGGCTGAGAAAATGTGTCACCACCTGCATCAGCCTGGCCAATAGCAAGGCCAGAAGAGGGTGGGGACGGGAGATGGCCGGCCCCTTCCTCTCCTCTCTGGCTCTGCCCCTGCTCACTTCCCCCGTGGCTACTTTCCCATCTTACAGAGACAGAAACCTGAGAGAGTGGAGGGAATTTAAGCCCTTCTCTTCCAGGAACTCTGTCTCAGTTGCTTTTTTGACCTTGACTCCTAAAACAAACCCACTAAATAGAAGCAAAATTTCCATGTGGCTTTTAGTCCAGTAAGAAAACAAGACACCTGGCTCCACACAATGGATCAACCAGCTGTCGCGTGACAAGTAGTGGACATGGCTGTTACTCTGGAGCACTTCATGCCACCAGGCGGTGTCTTCTCCCCAAGTGGGTGGAGCTCAAGGCTAACAGGACCTCCCTGGTGTCACAGCCAGAGCATGACAGGAGAGGCTGGCTGCGGGAGGGGAGCACTTGTGCCCCTCGGGGCAGGAGCACCTTTCTCACCTGACCCGGGAACTAGGTTTCTGTTCTCTGGATTCAGAGACATAATTTTGAAGTGCCACAGAAAGAACCAGGAGCCCGGATGCTCTCTGTTCTATTGGTTTGTTTTCTATTCTATTACCTGGCTCGCTGGTCCTCACTCACTGAACCGACCTCACAAAGACAACAGCACATAGTGCAAAAAGCACTGGGGTGCTCGGGGAGGGTGCCACGCGAGTTAAAAAAAAAATCAAATGGACAAATCATAACTACCTACACATTTATGGGGTATACCATGATGTTTTGTAAAAGATGCAGAATCATTAAATAAGCAAATTAACCTATTTGTAACCTCACTTAATATTAACATTATCATTATTGGTACTGGGGATTCAACCCAGGGTTATATTACCACTGGGTGCTTTACCAGCCCTTTTTATTTTTTGAGACAGGGTCTAAGTTGCATAGAACCTTGCTAAGTAGTTGAGGCTGGCCTTGAACTTTGCAGGGACTCTACCACTTTTTATGGTGAGTGATCTTGAAAGATAATGAGAATTTCTACTGGCTACCATCCCCGACTGTACGATATATTTCAAAACCTATCTGGAAATTTGAGCCCCTGACCAACGTCTCGCTCCCTGTCGCCCGCAGCTCGTCTGACAGCCGTCCAACTCCACCCCTGGGTTCCGCTTTCCCAGGTCAGTAAGGCCACGCGGCCTTGGTCCTCCTGTCTGCTCACTTCACTCAGGACGCCCTACAGACGTCCGTGTGGTTGTGAACGGCAGGGCTGCCCTCATCCTGGGCTGGCAGGCATTCCACGGTGTGTGCCCAGCATTTTCCTCACCCATTGGTGGACGCAGTGGTGTCCACATCTTGGCCTTGTGCGTGAGGCTGTAAGGAACACGTGAGTGCAGGTGTCCCTGCGAAATGCTGAGTCCAGCTCCTCTGGACATGTCCCCTGGGGTAGGGTCCCTCCATCAGATGGCAGGTCTGTGCTTGGTTTTGGGGACCCTCCCTACCGCACTGCTCTCCCTCCTCCAGCCATGTGGAGAAGCCCCGCCCTCTGCCTCCCCTAGCACCACAGAGGACGCATCTGTAACGAAGTGTGGAATGAAGTAAATTCTGGTTGATCACAGACACGCGGAACCACTGGTGCCCTTCAGAAAGACGCATGGTTAGTAAGAGCAACGAGAACCCGTGGTACGATCGGACCCACTGCCACACAGAACAGACGTCCAGGGCAGGCGACACGGGGTCCCCGCACGCGCCCACCTGTAGACCTCTGTGGAAGAGCAACACCAGGAGGGACAGAGATCTAAAGCACTGAGTGCCTCGGCCTGAAAGAACACAAGTTCTAAAAGCCAGACTTCCTGGGAACAACGGCCTCTTCAGAAGCCTGAAGTCCCAGCAGAAGTAAGAGGGAGTAAGCGTGGCTGGTGAAGGGACAGGCACCCCGAGGAGCTCAGAGGGCCCAGCTCCGTGCTGGCAGAGGTGTGGTTTCGCTCTGGCGACCTGGGGGGGAGGGGGGCTCTTGGGCTCCCCCTGTGGAGGAGAGGGCTCACGGCATGTGTGCCCACTGCCAACAGCAGCCGTGTCCTGGCTGCCCCCAGGACGGCGTCAACACCACAGCTGAGGGACTGCAGAGTGACAGGCGGACTGCCGCCCTCTCGGGCCCTGCTGGCTCCACCCTGTCCTGGCACACCATGAGGCAAGCCACAGGGCAGCTCCCACCGAGTTCAGATCCGCCAAGAAGCCAGCCAGGCGCGCAGGGCTGACCAGGACCTCTGGGTCTTTGTGGAGCGGTTTTACAGAGGCAAAGCCACTATGCCCACCGGGGCTTGTAGCTGGGCTCTCAAGGCCTCGGGCCATGAACAAGAAAGAGCTCACCCACAGTGTCCCGAGGACAGTGGACGCAGCAGCAACCTCCAAGCCAAGGACGAGTGTGCTGGGCCCGAGCGACGCTGAGCACCTGCACCCACAGCAGAGGAGGGACGGGAGCTCCTTGGTGATTTGGGCAGGGTGACCTGAGGGACGCCGCTGCCGGTGGCACAGGGTCTGTTGAGGCTTCCAGACAGGAAAAGTGGCACTGCTGCCTGGATGTGGCCGAGGTGGCCATGGCCGAGAGCTGTCTCAGCAGCTTTGTCATCTCCTTGGGATTTAGGGCCATCCCACCTCCTGTATCCCAGTGACAGGGTACTTGCAGTTGTCCTCCCTGAAGTCCCCGATGAGGGCCAGGCAGGACCTGAGCGTGGTGTGACTGCCCACCAGGGTGGCCCCACAGAGGTGCGCCTGCAGGCACTGCCAGGTGACGAGAGGGCGGGCGTGTGTGTGGCCCAGGTCCAAGGGACCCCACCTGCCCGCCAAGCCCCGTGGAGAAATGCCCCCCTTGACAAGCCGTCTCCCCAGACTTGCTTAGGAACAGGCGAAGCTCTGAGGAGGCCCAGCTGCCAGCACGAGCCTGTGGTCACCTGGACATGTCACAAACCTAACCCACAAAGCCGACCTCTGGAGTTGGCACACGACGCGGAACTTACTTTGCAGTAGTTTCTTCATCGTATTTGGTTTTCAGGTCAAATAATTCTGTTCGAGTTTTTTCCAGGGCTGAAAAGACAAGGGCAGAAAACTGTGAGGTAAGATGCTAATTGTTTAAATTAATAAAGAAAGGAACACGTGCAAGCACTACGTCCCCATTTCAAAACAGACAAGAGGACAAAGGCAGGAAAAGTGGGACAAGAAAGCCACCCCAGCTCCACCTGGCCCAGTCCAAGCTGATCCTTTCTGAGTCAATTCCCTGTTACAGAATATCTTTGTTTCAAAATCCTTCCACATGTAACTGATAGGCATGCCCCAATGATGCTTCAGTTGTATAAAGACAACACTTACAGCTAGCAATGGTGACACTCGATGACAGTCTGTGGCTGGTTTGTGTATTTACTATGTTATACTTTATCATTATTCTACTTGAGAAAGAAAGTCTGCTGTGAACAGTTCTCCAGGTGACGCTGGCTGCCCGGCCCGCCTACGCTCCAACTGCCAAGGGACCAACCTACTACACTCCTCAGCACGATCGCCCGATGGCACCTTTCTCAGGACATTTCCCCACTGCTGTGGTCACTGCTGTACACACAGACAATTTCTTCCTCCTCCCATCCTATGGGAGACTCTCCCCTTTGCCTTAGCAAGGTGGCATGAAGTCTGGGCACAGGTGACCACAGTAAAGACCAGCTCCACTCTCAGAATACTGGGCTATGACGCTGCTGGGTGAGGAGCTCGGCAGTGACCTTCCCACGCACACCACCTGGCCAGCCTCCCAGTGGGCAGCTCGCATCCCCTCTGGGCCTGAGCATGACGTATTCCTACCCTTCACCGGCACTGGGCTTTACCAATGAAGAAAAAGGCTGCTGACGTCTTCCTCTGGTCTCACCTGCCTCTCCCCCACCTTTTCTCACATGCGAGCCGCTGGCACATTCCTGTGGACTGCATGTTCCTGTCCCTCGCTCATTATTCAACTGGACTGCTTCTCTATTTTCACGGATTTGTGGCTGGTCTTTATATAAATATCTCCTTTTTAAAGATCTGTGGTGCTGGGGATGGAACGCAGCCCAGCACACGCTAGGCCTGCGCTCTGCCATGCCTTGGTCCCCACTGCTGAGTCTGCGCCCTTTGGATGCTGTCCGCATCTGTTACTTGTGATTCTTTCCTGCCTGTCGCTAGTGTTTTAACCTCAATTACAATGTCTTCTAAAGTTCTTTCCCACATGTACATTAAAGATACACTGCTGCTTCCCTTTCCAAAAAGACAGGAAGAGGGAGCAAAAAAAAAAAAAAAAAAAGTTTAAAGAAACTGCCAACTGTAGCATAACCTTTTTTGGTATCTGTTAAAATTTAAGGCTCTGCTATTACTGTTCTCCTTAACTTAGGGTAGAAATAAGTTTCTCCCCCTATTATTGTTCTAAATGAAATGTCAGTCCTTGACAGTTTGGTGATTTAGATGTGTTTGTTGGAAAAAAGAACAGGAAGAAAGGATGGCTGGTGGAAGCGGCAGTGGAGCCTCCCACCTCCACGTTCACAACTCAGCGCAGTGACTAATGGAGTCAGGCGAAGAGCTGGGCTGGGGCAGCACTGTGCAGTGGGCTCTGCAGCCCTGCAGCGTCCCCAGGAGTGACTGTGGGCTGGGAGGTACCTGCTCTCTCCAGCCCGCCCTGCGCCCGCTGACTTAGGATGAGGAGCACCAGACCTGTTTGCAGAGTCTGAAGTTTGTGTTCCGCTTCCTCCAGCTTCGAGGTGGTCGACATCTGTGTCTCCTGCAGCTGTCTGAAAAGCAAGAGAACGAAGCCCCATTGGTCACCTTGCCCACCAACTGGACGCCCTGTGCGGTGCGGAGCTGCACCATCAGCTCGCCTCTTTGGAGGCACAGCTGGCAGCAGCCCTCCATCAGCTGTCACTCTCCGTGCCCTGGGTACCGGGGGCCCCTGCGCGAACCGCCCACGCCCGGCTTTGCAGTTGCACGTTATGTAACGCGAAGGGCGCAGCGGGAGGACCTGACGTGTGGTGACTGGTGTGGAAGGTTATCCTAAATGCAACTTGTTCTCGAGATGCCGGATATTAAAAAGGGAAAAATACCGTCATCACGCGCTCATTGTTTCCTGAAGTTCGCCCAGGAAGAGTGATACATTTACATTCTGCTGACACAAAGAAGGAATTTGTTGGGATAAAGGATGTACTAAAGAGATGTGACAGCTGTCCCATCTCGGCTGTAATGGAATGCAAATGGCACTGCAGTGCCGAATGGGAAGATCGGGAATGTCTCAGGCTGCACCCACATAGCCACGCTTCCCATGATCTCCACTAAGTCCCCCGGTCAGTGACAGCATTCCTTCCTCCTAATCGGCAGAAAGCTCTAAAAATAAGTTTATTATTTTTGCATCATATGAATATAACATATGTTCTCAACATAATGAACCTGGGAACACAGAAAAGGAAAAATGATACAGCTAAAAAAACAAAAAACACTCAAATTTCCAGCCCCTGCAGGAAAGCACTGCTAGTACCTTCATGTATTTCAATTATAAATCTAAGATATGCTCAGAGTTTTTTAAAAAAAAATCAAATTTTACATAAGCATGGAAAAGTCCTCTCTTCTTTGGCTCCATTTCTACTCCTTGGATAGTTTGTATCTTTCTAAAATATTTCTGTATGTATAGAAATTCAGGGTAACAAGTAACGTACTACAGTATAATATAAGTGAACATGCAACATAGTATAAGAAAATATAAACTCATAGTTTCTATACTACAGTGAAATATAAACTAATATGTAACGCAATACAATGAACTGCTTTAACAGGACAGTGTGAACATGAAACATGCTACAGTGTAATGTTAATTAATATGTGACACAGTACAGAACATAAAGTCACCTGTGACACACAGTGGTGCAATATAAACTAACGTGTCACATAGTAGGTGTGTTGTGGAATGTCAACTAATATGTAATACACTACCATGAAATATGGACTTCCTACTCCTTCTTTCTTTTGTGGGGTGAGGGGCACTGAGCCTAGGGGTATTCCACCACTGAGCCATCCCTTGCCCTTATTATTTTTTTGAGACAGGGTGTCACTAAGTTGCTGAGGCTGGCCTCCCACTTGTGATCCTCCTGCTTCAGCCTTCACTTTCTACTACAAAATGGATCATGAGATACAATGTATTCTGCCACTTATTGTTCTCATTTATTTCCATATTCTGGAAATGCTCTACTTTGGCATACAAAGCCATCCTTCATTCCTCTATGGAAACTTAGACTGTTCATAGTTTCTTTTTGTTAAACATTTCCTTAATGATCTTTAAGTAGATACTGTTGCATAATTTTGAGAGTGAATTTGTTGGATAAAATTCTGACAGAGGAATTCTAATGGTCAAAGACTATGTGAAATTTGGTTTTTGTTTTGATAGATATTGAGAGACTTTCCCACAAAACAAAAACAGAAACAAAAATACCTCATCAGTTTAAACTCCTACCAACAATATGTGAGAACGTTTTGTGTGCCCAGGCAGCACTGGTTAAAATCAAACTTGACATTTTACTGCTGAGTAGAGCTGAACGTTGTTCCTTTTATGAAACAGTTGCCTATCACCTCTGCCCACTTTTGGTAGGGTTGATTTTTTTTTTCTTATTAATTTGCAAAAACTCTTTGCTTGTATAGAAAATTAGCCTTTGTCTTATTTGGTGCAAACATTTCTTCCCAGTTTCCTTGTATTCTTGGAAAGATTTCTGCATTTAAAAATTATTCAAAACAAAATATGTATCCAAGTTTTCTTCCAGGATGTATGTGATTTCATTATTGATATTTAAATCCTGGGTTCAATTTGATGTTTCTGGCATGAAGAATGAGGGAATAGAGATCTAGCTTCATGCCCCGACAGTCAGTCATTCGCATCTTTTAATATAATGAATCCTTCTACCCAATTTGAAAAGCCAGCTCAGCAGCACTCAGTTCCGCGTAAGCCTGTTCCCGGCTTTGGTGAGTGAGGCGGACAGATGTGGCAGTCAGAGTGGGGAGTTGCGTGTGCCCAGGCGTCTCCCACTCGGTGCCACGCTGGGCACGTCTCTTAGGTCATTCCCAACTCTACTGAACCGTGATTTCTAAGGCTGTATAACCCTCCAGGTAGCCAGGGCCTGCCTTGGACTCACCCGTTCCTCGAGGGAGCACATTCTGATTGCCTGTACCCCGACCCGCCATTAACGTGGGGGAGAGCTCTCTGGGCACCGAGCGAGTTCTCGAGGGGAATTTACCTCGGAGCAGAGCCACGCTAGCTGCCAAGAGCCCTGCTGTTACTTCTCTCAGGGGGCTATGTGCTGCCTGCAGAGCTGGGTGGCCCCCAGGACTGGCCTAGGTCCTTCCTGGAGGGCTGCCAGAGGCAGGTGGGCAGGGCCCTCCGGAGTCCTGCTCCTGCCTCTGACCCTGGTGAGCTACAACAGTTCAAGCAGGGCCAACCTGGGATTCATTTCTCTCTGCAAAATGAGATGGTATAGGCTGGGGCTGGGGCTCAGTGGTAGCGCGCTTGCCTAGCGCGCGTGAGGCACTGGGTTCGATCCTCAGCACCACATAGAAATAAATAAATAAAATCATGTTCATCCACAACTAGAAAATATATTTAAAAAATGAGGTGGCGTGTGTTGCAGTCCACCTTGGCCGCTCTGTGAAAACGTACTGCAAGTAGCTGGCAGAGTTTTGGGGCAGAGTGGGCATGGGGTGAGTGGAAGCTGGCATTTCTTTTGGAATGAAGTCAGTTTAACAGCACTTCCTGGAGGCTCCTGTGAGATACCTGAGTTTCTCCCCCCTCTTTCCTTTCCTTTCCAGTGGTACCAAGGGGACCACCACTGAGCCACACCCCCAGCCCTTTTTGTTTTATATTTTATTTAGAGACAGGGTCTTGCCAAGCTGCCACAGTGAGGCTCGGCTGGTGATCCTCCTGCCTCAGCTTCTAGGCGTGGGCCACCGTCTTGTGCCGAGTGGCGCTGGGTCTGCAGCTGGAGCCCTGTGCACGCTGAGCATGTGCTGCACCTCTGAGCCACATGCCAGCCCAGACACCCAAGGCCTTCATGGAGCCCGTCCTGCAGGGTTTGCATGGTGGTGGACAAAACCAGTGGGAAACACCCGACAACACTGCCTGCCATTCCTGACCCAGCCTGGTGCCAACTTTCAACTCTAGTTTAGAACTTCCTTTCAATGGATATATGCATTTCTTCATGCTAGGGTGGCTAATAACTTCAATAACATAACCAAAAGATTCTTAAAAATATGACTTATACAGGGGGAAGAGCCAGCTTAGCAGTCCTTACAGTGTTTAGAAATGATTTAGCTTTCATTAAATCGGCACACTAGGGAAACTGGGGGCACAGTAGGCCATTAGAAATCCAGCACTCGCATTGGTTAAATGACACACCCACATATTTCACTAACAGAGACTAAGTAGCTCTTATCGGAAATGCCTGGGACCATGAGTGGTCCAGACTTTGGAAATTTTTTTTTTGGATTCTGGAATATGTGAAGAGATTTTACTGAATGTGCGTTTCTAATTTGAAAATCTGAAATGCTGCAAAATCCTCAGCTGTTTCTGTCTGGCACCGGGCTCAAACCCCAGAACCTCCTGCATGGTGAGCACGCATCCTGCCACTGAGCAACCCCCAACCCCCAAGTCCCCTCGCTTCTTCAGCTCTTGAAAAGTTTTGGATTTTAGAACATTTCAGATTTTCGGATCAGGGAAGCTCTGCCTCCTTGATTTCTGAAGCACTGAGGTCGTGAACAGACAAAACAGGAGAACCACCACGACGAAGCCCAAGATGGCGTGTGTGCACACGCAGGTGCGAGGGAGAGGGAGAGGAGAGGGATGTGCCGGGCCACCGCTCACTGCAGAGGGCAGAAGGAGCTCTTCCGCCCCTGGGGCCTTCCCCATGGAGAACAGTCATGATGAGGACCCTGTCTGTTCTAGCTCAGGTACAGCCACCAGGTGCCACCTTGTTAAGCGACACACGCCTCGTCTCCTGGTGCCACCACTAGGGGCGGCTGAATCCCTTGCACTCAAGGTCGCCCACAAAGGAAGGGTCCTGGCTGCTTTCTTTTTTTAAGCAAAACTTTGCCTCGGGCCCTTGGGACCTTGTTTACCCCCTGGGCTGGTTCCATAGGTACGTTTTTCCAAGGGTCTCATGTCTCATTCAGGGGTGAAAGCTGACCACGGTGGGAGCCGGGACCACACTCACCTCTCCTTCTCAGCAAAATCATTTTGCAACTTGTGTTCCTTCTCGAGAGCAATCGCCTCGGCTTGGCTCTTCAGGGTCTGTTCGTATTCTCGGATTTTCTCTTTAAGTGCTTTTATCGTAACCTCTGCAGAAAGGAAGGAAAGAGAGAAAAACCTCCAGCAAGAGAAGCGGGCTCCACGGCCGTGAGCACGGGCTTCCGTCACCAGCAGGATCGGCGGGTTTTAAACTTTAGCTTGTTCACCCCGACACAAAATCGATGCTTACGAGTCTCTTTGGAGACCTTTTACTCCCTAAATGTTAAATTGAACTTCCAGTGTTCAGGATGAGGAGGATCAATGGATTTTGCTGGGAAGGAGCGCTCTGGTGTCTCTAGCACACTTTAAGAAAAGAGGGGAAATCAATGGTAAAATATAATATCGTCGTATTGATGCGTCTTAAATTAGCCCTCCACTGAGAGAAGATTAATAAAGTTTTAGTGTGGGTTTAAGTACTTTCTTACGGAGACCACAGTTCATCGTGGTGCATGCTGTGGAAAGGGGGCCCTGGGTCTGCAGGCCTGGCTGGGAGCTCTGCTGCTTTCCCAGGGGCAGGACTCCAGGAGCTGGGGCCCAGGGCCGTCTCCTCGGCTGGGAGGGCCTGCCCTGGAGATGCTACTCTTCCAGGCCCCAAACGACCCACCCAGAAGGTGCCCTATTTCTCCCCTCAAATGTCCGATGGGGTCACTGGTTTGACTTCTGTCTTTTCTTCCTCTAAGGAAGGCCCTCTGGGTTCCACATAATGAAAAAGGCCACAGAGAGCCCTCAGCTTTAACCATGAGGCCAGGTGGCTTTCCCTGCCTGGCGGACGTGGTCCCACCTGGACCCACAGGCGTCCGTGGGAATGCAGGGGACCAGCAGCTGGAGGAGGCACTGTCGTGGGGTTGGTGCCTGCTGCTGCCAGCCCTGGCAACGCAACCATTCCCCTTCTGAGGAGTCTGGGGTCTCACTGAGCCGCTGGGGCTGCTCACTGACCAGCAGCGCCCACGCCCGGGGCAAGTCATCCTGCAGCCCCTGGCCCTCCGCTACTGCCTGGACCTGTGTCCAGGGCATTCCCTGGCATCTCACCAGGCACTCTAGCTGTGGGTAGAAGGTGCTGGCAGAGGGACCCTCACTGGCTGTGCCCAGGCCCCGATTTGCGCATCCTTAATGGGGGAGGGGTCACAGTGCACAATTCAGAAATGCTTTTCCTGCTCTAACTCCTTTTTATTTTTTTGCGGTACTAAGGAGGGAACTCAAGTCCTGTGTGTGGCAGGCAAGTACTCTACCACTCAGCCACATCCCAGCCTCAGTAAGCTGTGCGGGCTGGCCTAGGACTTGCCACCCTCCTGAGCTGGGGACTGCAGGTGTGCGCCATGCCCGGCTCTGCTCTAACTTCTTGGCCATCTATATGACAGCTCTGACTTTCAACGAAAAGCAACAGCACCCCAGACTTCCAAGTCATGATCAGGTCACACTGGGAAGACAAGAAGAAAGTGACTCCCCATTAAGAAAATTTGTTATCAATAAATTAAGAAGGGGGAACTTCTGTCAAAAACAAGTTCAAGAAGCTGATACTGGCTGAGATTCCCCTGCTCTCAGGTAGTCTTCAAAAAACCTCAATGGGGAGGAAGAGAACTGCCCCTGAGAAAGTAGCTCCTGATCAGGCAGGGTCACCTCCCAGGGCCACACAGCTAGGCAATGACAACCAAGGGAACCCACCAGGTCTCTGCCTCTGGGGCGCTGGTTCTCGGGCTTGGGCGATGTGTTTCATTTTATAAAGCCCCTCAGGGGGTTGCTGGGGAGAGAGCATTCCGCGCTCTCAGGTAGTGAGCGACCCTGCGACGCCTGGAGGTGGGCAACTGTCCACACAAGGCAAGGGGACAGGAACCCCCAGGGCCTGTGGCTCCCATGGCACCCCCCCCCCCCACCAGCAGGCAACAGCAGACTCCACCGGAACCAAGGGTGGGTCTGTTGGAACCAGCCGCCAGAGGTCACTGAAGAAACATGTTAAAGGAAGCTCCCTTTAGATAATGTCCCACCGCAAGTGGCGGCGAGCTCTTCTGGCAACCAGGAGCGCCAGATCATCTTTAGCATGGGGACGGGGGGAGTCTGACAAGAAAGGACTCCTCCTGGGGAAAGGGAGCACCTGACCCCAGCTTAATAAGCCCAGTGCCTGCTTCCAAGCAGGACAGGGCTGTCCCTTCGAGTCCCCAAGGCCCACCAGAGCCAGAACGAGGTGGGGTCTGAGCTGGCATGGGCTCCCCCAGCCCACCCCACCATCCCCAGCTCTAGCAAGGAGGTTCTGCTGGCCCAAGGGCTTGAGTACTCTGAGGACTGTGGGGGACATGCAGAGACCCGATAGGGGGCCGGGCAGCTGCTGTCCTCACGGCCCAGGCCTGTCTGTTCTGCCGGCTCCTCCCACACTGTCCTGGTCCCCCCGAGACCTGGTGAGCAGCCCTCCCGGGTCTGTCTCTGGCGCCCACCACCAGCTCTCCATCAGCCCCTAGGGCATCAGGCAGGAGGCCTGGAGGGGTGGGAGCTGCTCTCCCCGACTCCTCGCCCCTGAGGAAGAAGCAGTCAGGCTGCTGTGACTTGGAGTTGGGAAAACCTGCAACTGCGGCAGAGGGGCTGGGATTCCCCAAGACACAGACACCGGGAGGCTCCGGGCTCCACACACATCTGGGTTTTAGGTGCAGGCTCTTTGTTCCTCCCTGATAGAAAAGCCAGGCCACCTCTGCCCCCTCTGCCTTGCTGACGTTGGGCAACCACACCAAGGAGCTGTTTTCTTTCATGAGATTGGTAATGAATAGGTGAGGCCGACACGAAAGGCCAGTGCGTAAGCAGCAGCCTGCACGGATGCGTCTCGTCTGGAGCCAAAATGGATCGGCAGCAATTACTAAATGACTTGCTGTGTGTGACCCTTTGATCATGAGCTGGCTCTCTGACAGGTGGCGCCCGGAGGCAACACATCAGTCTTTTAAAAGGCAGATCCTATCACATGATATGCAAGAGGAATTTTCAAAGAATCCTGATCAGCCCGGTCTGAGGGCAACAAAATCATGCAGTTTTGTGCGGAGGAGAAGTCTGACTCCTAAATGGCTAAGTGGCATTGTTAGCTGTCTTTAATGACTCTGCTTCTTGCCCCACCCTGGCTTCACCACGTGGGTAACAACTACAGCCAGTCTCGACAGCATGGGAGGTAATCAGGGAGGGGACGACAGGCAGGGACCCATCTGCGCCAACCTTGGTTCCTGACTTGGGCGAACTCCTTGCCGTACTCCTCGAGCGTCTCCCTCAGCTTCTGGTTCTCGGTCTCGATGTCGTGCAGGCGCTGCACCTTGAGCTGCAGCTGCTGCCCGAGGTCCAGAGCTGGCACGGGATCTGCATGGGAGGAGAGCACGTGTGAGCCCTTCTCTGGAGGCAGAGGCTTGAGCAGGCCTCCAGGGCGCCCGGGCAGCCCCCGCAGGCTCCCCCCAGGCCGGTCCTCTTCCAGCCTGGGACAGGGCAGGCGGCACCCACCCCAGGACCCTCAGGTGCGAGGACAGGTGGGGTGGCTGCGGGGTTCACTGGCCCACTGTGGTGCAGAAGTGATTTTCACTCTTCGACCTGATACAAAGGGAGACGTGGGCAGCGAAGGCAGGAGCCCCAGGAAACCACCCCACACCATGGCTGAACCCGGAGGACCTGGAACTCTGAGAGGGGCACACGGACCACAGGACACATTAAGGGACACTTTCTCATCTAAGTGTCCCAACATCGGGAAAGAGACACAGGACAGAAATGGAACTAAAGGCCAGGATGCAGAGAGCTGGCCCAGAGTGGCCAGGCTAGCCGGTGGGCCAGGCCTGCTGACGGAGGGATGGGAGAAACCCTTGGACTCTGTGGGAAGCCACCCTCTCTCAGCATAGGATGCTCCTCTTGGCTGTCCTGCTTCACTGATGAAGGAGGCTGGGAAGAGCCAGTGAAGAGCACTGGTTGATCCCAAGACAGACCCTACTGAAGCACAGCTGGTGACCCAGCACCACTCTGTTACAGACCAGTGTCAAGATAGCAGGAGGTCCCCAAGCTCCTGACTGTGGTACAAAGAGCAGAATGCCATTCAGGCCAGGACTGTGAGGTCTCAGGGCTAAATGAACGTGTTCTTGCCATCCATTTACTTAACACTGGACTTCAGTCTAAAACTGGAGATCGCAGACATGCAATTTACAGGCTGACTCTTGGCCTTCAGCTTAACCCAGATACAGTGCAAGATGGCAGACATTAGACGTGGTTCTGTCAGTTCAGCACGCCTGGCTCCTTCTGCAGCCTACAGGGCAATTATGATCCACCTGCTGGGCACCAGCGAGGCACTTCCTTTAGGGTCCTCAGGCTGTCAGAGCAGAATACCCAAGTCCACGGGGCTTGGAAAGATTATTGAACTTTTTTCTGGCTTGGGCGCCAGTATCACTGTGAGACGGCTGCAGAGATTTAGTCTCCTGTGGAGGAATGCTAAACACCAAGCTTGGCGGATCAACAAGGGTATATATTCAAGGGCTCACTTAATTTTCAAATGCCAGAGTCATTAATTTTTTAGACCACCCTTGGTTCCTGGAAACTAGGGCTGGGTCCACCATGCCTCAGTGAGCGCGTCCGGCAGGAGCCAGGAGCTCTCTGCGGTGCCGCTGTCCCTGCAGAGTTTACACGAGCCGGTCCTGGCAGTGTGGAGCCCCGCCAGTAGAGCCGAGTGCGGGGTCCACCCCAGCGCTGCTGGTCACGCACAGCCCTGCCTGCTGGGCATTCCTCCTGTGTGTGCGCAGTCTGTGGCTGTGTCGCTTTCTCATTTATGGCTTTTCATTATTATTTTAATCAGCATTAAAATATTTATGCTAAATTAGATTTCAAAAGCTATTTTGGGGAGATGGTTCTGTTAAGCAGGAGTAGCAATAACAGGAAAAATGGCATTCTTGGAAACTTCAGGTGAGGTTTTTTTTTTCTTTCTTTTTAAGAATGTCGGCGTCACCCAGGTCAATCCTGCCGCCCCTCCCCAACCTGCATGGCCTGGCATGGGCTAGTGGCCAGGGGAATCGGCCTCCTCCACCTGGAACTGCAATGTGTACTGACCCCCAGTCAGGGAAGAACAGCGAGACGGAGAACAGGCCAGCCTGGGACGTGCCACCCACGCCACTTGGGGCGGCTTTCCCGAGTGACTATGGTACCAATCGTATTTAAAAAAAAACGAAGCTCATGCACTGCAAGTCCTGCCCTAAGGTTCCCATCAACGTTTCCAGCCCATTCTTTTTAAGAGGTCGGGACCCTCTACGTCTGCTTCAAAGGAAAAAATATCTTCTCCTGCAGTTCAGCCAAGAATCCAGGGACATACGAAAATACCTCGCACATGATCAAGTGAATAGCAACTAGACCTTCTGATGAATTTTCAGAGCATTGTACTGTAAGTGAAAATCCTGGCAATCTCCTCATTATTCATTATGGCATCTATATTTAATTGAACACTATTAGAGGTTAATGCCTGAGTGGCAAATCTGGTCACAGGGTAAGGAATGAACCGAATGTTCAAACACCTCCGTGTGCTCAGCTCCAAACTTTACTGTAGCTGAATGACTAAATGCCGACAGTATCTGAATATTGTTTTGGGATATGTAAAAGGCATTGCTAAAGTACCTCTTAGGCTTAATTTTTATTACTTGTATTAGAGAACAGCTAATTACCACATGACAATATAATGACTCTAGCATGTTTGGGCTGGAGACCAAAACAATGAATTTCGGCATGCCAAACCCCAACCTGCATGTTAATCTGGGGAAATCATAGCTTTTTGTCTCGTTAATGATTTCCAATGCCATTTAAACCCCTCAAAAGCATTGTTAGGTCTTCTACTGCACGTCAGAAGCCTCCAGTCGCAGTAGCTTGGTTAGGAATCGTCCGGAGGAGGCAAGAGAACACCCATCTGTAACAGAGGAACACAGAATCCCACAGGCCCGTCTTCCCGCCTCCAGTTCAACGCGGTTTGCCATCAGCTCCAGCCGCCCGACGTGATGAACTTGCAAAGTGTTTTACAATCATCTAATAATTCCCAAGACACTCTGAGCTTCTGTGTAGCCCATTACGCAACACAGTGGGTCTCAAAGCACATAATTATAACAAACAACAGCAAGGCCTCCACCGACTTATTCCACACCTTTGCCAAGGACATGCACCGTGACTTCACTGATCCTGCCATCACAGGCAGAGGTTGGGGGAGGGCCCTGCAGTGTCAGGGGCTGGCATCTCCCCCAGGGACAGGAGCGCAACGAAGTTGGCCAGGCAAACAGGCACGCAAAACTCCAATTAAGAATTCTGCTCCCCGAGCCAGCAGCCATCTCAATTACACTGTCTCTTCAAGTACTAATTTAACAAGTATTTCCTAAGCGACTCTCTGCTCTGGGACAGCCTCACGGCAGGTACATCAGGTGTGAAAGCAGCAAAGGCAAAGCAAGAATGCCCCTCTGAAGGCCAGGGTCCTTCGAGGAAGAGGCACCACCTGGGCACAGAGAACTTGGACCCACGGAGGCTGTGGGTTCAGATGCAGTAGGCAGGGGGGCAGGGAGTGTGGAGCACTCAGTTCGACGGCCAGCAGCTGGTGTGCATCCCATGATGTCAGCACTGTCCTGGCTGCCAAGGAGGACGTGGTGGGGAGCAGATCTATCCTGGAGGCCAGGGGTGCAGCTCAGTGGTAGGGCATGTGCTCAGCATGTGCGAGGTTCTGGGTCCCACCTCAGGGGCAGGGAAGCTCGAACATCCTAGTGAAGTGAGAGACAGGAAGCAAAACCCAACAAGACAGAATGCCTTCAGGTACTACCAGGTGTGCAGAACTGGACTCAAGTCCCCCGGGGAGGGAAGTATAGAGGAGGGGGGTCCTAGATGGGGGCAGGGGCAGGAAGGCTCTGAAGAGGTGAGCTGGGAGGGACAGCTGGTGCTGAGGAGGAGCTTGTTGAAGATTCACACTAAGCAGAGGCAGTAGCCAGTGCAAAGGCCCAGTGGTGAGCGAGTGTGGCATAGTCAAGGCACAGAGGGAGCCAGGGTGGCTGCTGTGGAGAGAGTGATACAGGAAAAGTGGTAGCAAGGTCCTGTGAAAGAGGAGTTAAAGAAAAATATGAACACGATGAGGAGAGAAATAGAAGAGTTGCAGAAGTAGCAAACTGCATCCTAGGGCCAAAGGTCTAATGAGCCAGAGGTCCAGGTGGAGATCACCTCCACTGCTGGGAGACTGTCAGAAGAAGAGGGCTGGCTGCAGGCATGAGGCACAGGCAGACCACTGCAAGACTTCACACCACACACGGGTCTGCCAGCTTTCCGCTGGTGGAGCAGTGAAGCTTAATGATGAGCTCTACAGTTTTCTTTAACAAGAGCCAAGTGCTCCAAATTAGCTACCCTGTTTTTTGATTGCAAATGGTTGTCACGTCAGTAATGTGCTGCCTCACAATGACAAAACTATTAACACACAATTGATGTCTTTGAAGTAAAAATGATACTTTAATACTTAGTGGGAAAAAAATTACTTCTTGAAAGAAACTCACGCTAGAGTGACAATGTTTTAAAGTCGACTTTGGAAAAGCCCCCATCACCACGTGTACCTGTGAAAAGGCAACATGATCCCCTATCAAAAGTCTCCATGGCCCACGCAGCGCAGGGGGAGTGCAGAGAAGTGGTTTAGCGTGGGGGCTGGACTTACTGGTGTGTATCCCTGACAAGCCACCTCTGTGCAGTTTCGCTGCTTCTTCTGTAAACTGGGCATAGTAACTGTGCTATATCCTGAGGCCCCTGTGAGGACTCACGTGGACAACTGCCACGCATGTGAGTGCTTAGCACTCAGTAAGTGCCACTTATTATCTACCAACTCACACCTGCCAAGAGAGGCTTCAAACCATTTGTTATTAAGATAAAAGTGCAACAGCTTCTGAATAGTTAAGAAAGAAAAACTGAGTATCAGGGAAACTGAAAATTTATCAGTTGAGTTTCAACAAATACATTTTCCTAATTGGTACACAGTTGCAAAAATACAAATCCAATCATCCTAAAGGAACCACTAAAATTCAATCCAGAGTTATAGCTAACAATGTAACTGGGAGGTAAAATAAACTACTCAATCTAGACTTTGGAGACAAAGACTAGAACAGTTGTTATAAGCATGGCCAAGGATTTAAATAAAAATATGAACACAATAAGGGGAGAAACAGGACAAATAAGAAAAATCAAATGGAATTTTAAAGCTTAAAAATACAAAATCTGAATTTTAAAAATTCATTAAATTAACTTACCAACACAATAGGTACTGTAGGTAGAAAAAAAAAATCAGTGAATTCAGACAATTATTCAAACTGTTTGAATAGAAGAGTAAATGCCAATATGCACAACTGAATGGCTAAAAACAAGAATAAAAACCTAAAATCTTGTCAAGCAGAGAAAAGATGATTATGTTCAGGAAAAGAAAGATAAAAATAGCTGGACATCTGTCAGAAAGAGTTACAAGAACAAAAACCACCAGCAATTTTATACCCAACAAAAATATCCTTTAAAATGTTGGGGCAAGGTCAAGATTTCTTTTTCCAAGCTGAACAAAAGTGGACAGAATTCATTGCCAGTGCGCCTCACCATAAAAACGTTAAAAGAATTCTGTAGCCTGAGAAATGAGGCCAGGTGGGAATCTGAATCTCCACAAAGGCATAAACCGCACCGGAAATAGTAAATATATGGGTAAAAATAAAGTACTATTTCTCACTTTAATTTTCTTAAGAGATAGTTGGCTAAAGCAAAAGTAGTGATATTGTATTGTAGGGTTGTAAGAAATGTAAAAGTAAAATGAGTACCAATAGCCAAAGAGAGAGGGAGCAAACGAAGGTCCACTGTGCAGTTCTTACACTGCACGTGAAGGGGTGAGATATTTTAAGAAATAATGTGGGAAGTTAAACATGGCTAGTCTGTGCCCTCACATATCCACTAAGATTAAAAAAGTGTTACAGTTAATACAGTAAATGTCGAGATAAAATCAAAAAGGACTCTATCAAAAGAAAGCAGAAGGGGCTGGGCTGTGGCTCGTGGTTAAGCCACCTGTGACGTACTGGGTCCTTGGCACCACACACAAATACACAAACAAAGGTATAGTGTCCATCTACAACTAAAACATTAAAAAGCAAAGCAGGAAAAACATAACTATAATAAAACAGGTGAGACAAACACAAAGAGTGACATGGAAGACTTCCCCTCAACCTCGAAAGACAATGTTTAACTTTCCAGGGGAGAGGCAGACGGCCAGAATGGATCTGGAAGGCAGGGCATAACTATTTACAAGAGATGTGACACAAATGTGAAGACACGGGTTAACGGTAAAGGTTAGAAACAGATGCAACACGAAAACACAAATCAAAAGAAAGCTGGAGTGCCTCTAACAAAATCTGACACAGAAACTTCAGGACCAGGAAAACTACCAGGAATGAAGATCCCCGTATAAACCCAGAAGACCCAGATGGATGAGAAGACATAAAATCCTAAGGTAACTACACCTCCAAACAAAGCTTCAAAATCCATGAACCTAAAGCTGACAGAAATGATAGGGAAAAAGGAAAGTCCACAAAACTCCTTTCCCATCAGCTGATAACACAATCAGACACAAAATCATCCTGGATACGAAAGACTCATAACCCTCCAGTGACTTGGCCTTTGAGAGAACCACGCCCCCCAACACCTACAAAACACAGAGTACTAACAAAGAAAAATTATAAAACAAGTTTTGATCAAAATTCCTACAAAGCATATTCTCTGATCACAATGGAATAAAAGAATGTCCCAAAGACTCCACTTTAAGAGAAAAATTAAAAAGCTGGGCATGGTGGCAATCACCTGTAATCTCGGAAATATGGAAGGCTGAGGCAGGAGGAGCTGTAATTCAAGGGCAGGCTCAGCAACTGAGCAAGACTCTGTCACAAAATAAAATAAAAAGGGCTGGGGATGCGGCTTAGTGTTAGAGCTCTGCCTAGCATGTATGAGGCCCTGGGTTCCATCCCAGAACTGTGGGGTGGGTGGGGAAGAGCAAATTAAACCCAAAGTAAGTAGATATGAGCAAGCAGGAACAGAAAGCAGTAGGGCTGAAAAGGGAAAGAGAGGAATCAGTGCAAACAGTAGCAGGGTTTTTGCATGTTGAGTTCAACTTTTTAAAATTGGTGCATTATAATCCTACACAACAGTTGGATTCACTGTGCCAGATTTACACATGAACATAACAGAATTTGATTCTGTACTGTGACTGAACCCAGAAGCATTCTGACTCTGAGCCACAATGCCAGTCCTTTTAAAAAAAAAAAAAAAAAAAAAAAAATTTGAGACAGGGCCTTGGTATGTTGGCCCAGGTTGGCCTCAAACTTGTGATCTTCCTGTCTCAGCCTCCTGAGAAGCTGGGATTACAGGCATGCACCACCATGGCTGGCAAGAGCTTCTAGCCAGGCCAATCAAGGGAAAAAAGATCAAGGAGTCATGGATCGCAAGAGCAGGAAATGAAAGAAGGGACATCAACACACATCCCATAGATAAAGATGACAAGATATGATAATCAACAGGATGCCAAATACATTTGCTAATCTAGGTGAAAATTTTAAAAATTTCCCATTTATCAAAACTGACTCAAGAAGAAATAAAAAATGTGTTAGTCTTATATATTAGCAGTAATGGTCCTATACTTGCTAATGAAGATAAATTTGAAATTAAAAATGTTGCAACAAAATCCGAGGCCTAAATGGCTTCTGTTGAAGTAGTTTTCCAAGGAAATAACAGAAATGCCACGTTTCAGCAATGTGGGCATGGGCAGGAGTGTATAGCACATCCCAGCACATTTCACAAGTCTAGAGCTTCCTGGTCAATAAAGGCAATAAAGGGAAAAAAAACCCTGTAAAACTACAGTTTTACATTCCTCATGAATTTAAAGGCAAAAATCCTTAATAAATTTTAGCAAATTAAATCCAGCAAAATTTACAAAGTATAATATCATAACCAAGTAGGGTTTATCCCAGCAATGCAAGGTTGGTTTAACATTTGAAAATCAAACGACATCACCATATTAACAGAATAAAGGAGAAAAATTACATGATATCATAGACATAGGGAAAAACTATGACAAGATTCAATGATACCCACTCATGAGAAAAACCCTCAGGAAGCGAAGAATAGAAGGGAGTTTCCTCAGCCCACGAAGGGCTTCTAGAAGAAAATCTGCAGCTCAGATGATGCTTCCCAGGGAGACCGAAGCCCTCCTCCCACATGGGGAGCACTCTGCCCCCACGCTGCACTCAGGAGCCATTGCAAAAGCAAGAAAAGGGAACGAATACACACAACCAGAGAGGGAACCCCACAGGAAGATGGGGTGCAGAAGCCAGAACAAGACTTTGACCCACTGAACCTGAGGTTTACAAAACATGCCACTCAACAACCATAAAAGGCTAGTTCTCTTCAAGGGTAGATGGAACATTCCAGAAAGAACATCCTAGGGAAAATGTAAAACTCCCACAAATTTCTGGAATGAGTACAGAAAGGTGAGAGAGATGATATTATGCAAAAATTAATTATATGTCCATATAAAGGCAACAACCAATTGAAAAATAAATGTATAAAGAAAATGCCATTTCTATCCAGTGTTCAAGAGCATGCCCTATGGAGAGGTAAGCTGAACACAGCATACTAGGTATGCACTGTCAGACTGAGAGAAACTGAAGGTGACCTAAATATATACAACCATGTTTGGGTTGGAAGGCTCCATGGTGTTCCCAATTTTCCTCCAGCTGGTCTATAAAAATGGTGGATTCCTGATCAACATCGAGGAAGGTGTGTCTGCAGACACCAATAGGCTGGATCAAGAGTCCAGACACTCGGGTAGTAGCCAAAACAAATATGAAAAAGACCATCAAAGATGAAGAACTTCTGTTACCCGATTTAGAACAGACTGGAAAGTCACAGTGAACAGTACCGTGTGATGCTGCAGAAGGACAGATGCACAGACCAGAGAGGCAATGCAGGGTCCAGGGGACGCGCACAGTCCACCACTCTGACCTCACACCACACACAAAGCTAACTCAGAAAACACCACAAGCAGAGGGAAAAGATAACCATGACCCTGGGGTAGGCAATCATTCCTTAAAACAAAAAATGAGAGAGAGAGAAAAAAATTTATTTAGTAGCTCAGTGGTAGAGCGCTTGCCTTGCACATGTGAGGCACTGGGTTCAATCCTCAGCACCACATAAAAATAATAAATAAAAATACTTTGTCCATCTACAACTAAAAAAAGAATCTATTAAAAAAACTTCTCTTTAAATGACAACAGACTGATAATATATGCAAAAATACACCTGATAGCAGGTTTCTATGTAGTATATTAAAAATTTACAACCGAATACAACAACCCTTTTAAAATGGGCAAAAGACTAAAGAGGATCTCAGTGAAGAACTATGAATGACCAAAAAGCACATGGAAAAATATTCAGCATCATTCGTCATTAGGAGAAATGACGAATTAAAACCGAAATGAAACGTGCTCACTAGATGTCTAACATCTAGTGGAAAGGCGAAGAGGAGCAGAAGTGGAACTCCGCTCTGGAAAACAACGTGCCGTCTTTTCCCTTCTTCTCCTGGTGGTGCTGGGACTGAATGCAGGGTGCTCTACCACAGAGCCATAGCCCAGCCCTTTTGAAAATTGTATTTTGGGGCAGGGTCTTGCTAAGCTGCTGAAGATGGCTTTGAACTTGCGATCCTCCTGCCTCAGCCTCCCCAGTAACTGGGATTAGGCGCAGCTACGGTCCAGCCCAGCCTGGCATCTCTTACAAGCTAAGTGTGCAACTGCCCTGTGAGCAGTCCTGGCCTTAGGCACCTGCCTGGAAGAAACGAGAGAGGTCCATGTGACCACCCTGAATGTTTACCCTGCACTGATTTGTAAGAACCACAAACCTGGAACAAGGAGGATGGACAAGCAAGTGCAGATGGCAGACAAGCTCTTGGCAGCAGGGAGGAAAGGCTGTGGTCACCTCGACAGCAGAAGCCCGCGCCCTGGTGGTGAGAGCCAGGCCGAGCCCGGGCTGTACCGCCCGACACCCGCCAGCTGCAGCTCTGGGCCAGCCGGGGGCAGGAGGGGACCCCCTGGCCTACAGCTTGGCAGGCCAGATGTGGTCACGCACTCTCCACTTCAGGTATTTTCGACCTTGGTGGGGTTTTGGGGCCCAGCCCATCACGAGTCAGGAGCATCTGCATACGCTGATTCCACTTCATGAAGCTGCAGGAATGACAAATCTCGTCCAGGCTAACAGAAAGATGATCACAGGTTGCTGGGGTTTGAGATTATAAGGGAACTTGAGAGATGACAGACCTGTCCTATGTCTGGATTGTGAGGGTCCCACAGCATCACACTACAACCCTGAAATGAGCATGTCTTATTGCATGTGAATCATACCTCCATCAAGGTGACGTCAAAGTGTAATTTTCAGGGCTCGGGATGTAGCTCAGTGGTAGAGAAACTTGCTTAGCACGCTCTAGGTCCTGTGCTTGATCCCCAGCACCACCAACCAACCCCCAATCCCCCAACAAAATACACACACACATGCATAATTTTCAGAGAGCTACAAAGCCTCTTATATTGCTAATAAAATAATTTTAATTCCCTTTCACCTGTCAGCACGGCCTTTTGCTCTATTCAGACTGGTTTGCAACGTGCTAACACGTGGCTGTAACTACACAAGTGTGTCATGAGGACATGAGAACAGACCCGGCTGCAAAACCAAACATTTTTATTCTTGAGCAAAAGCAGTTTGGAGACCAGTGACCTCATCAGACTGGTCTGGCTACCCGGCCAAGACAGAGGGCAGGTGAGCCAGGCAGGACAGGAACAGCGGCAGCCTGTTACAGGAGGGCTTGCATGGGGACACTCCTGGAGGCTGCATCACCAGGACGTACCCACAGACTGCCTGTCAGGTGCAGCCTAAGCCACTGCACGGATAAGTCCACTGACCGTCCCCGGAAGGCCTGGCTCTGGGCTGTCAAGAGCTCGGCCTCATGATGTGTGGACTGAAAAGCCCCCTCCCGTCTCCACAGACCCAAGGCCATGTCTGCACAGAGTGCCCTGGGGCAGCAGGGCCGCCCTGTCGGCGGCCGGGTGAACGTGCCCCTGAGCCCACCCGGCTGATGACATCACAGCGCGGCAGACGCTACTTTTCGCCAGGGCACTCTAGGCTAATGTAATCATACGATTACATAATTAACCCAGCTGTCTCATTAAGAAAATCAACTGGAATTCAGGGCATAATTAGTCATACAGCAATTAGCATGCTGATGAGGGACTGATGAAAGCTGTCTAGATACCCCCGTGCCAGGACCACCCGGCCACGGCCCAGGGGGACGAGCTGTGCACCTCTGCGCGGGCACCCCAGAAGGGTGCTCCCCCCCAGCGTGGCCTGGCTGGCAGGAGGGGCAGAGGGATGGCCCTGGAGAGCGCAGCATGCGGGAGCTGTGGTGGCCGGACGCCTGCCCTGCTGCTCTCCCTCCCCTGGCCTACAAACTCAGTGCACATGAGGCGGGAAAGCTGGGGCCCCAGTGACGGTGCTGACCTGGTCAAGGAGGGTGTCCAGGCTTCTCCATCTGGTTTCCAATTCCCCAGGTGCTGAGGCGAAGCATGACTGTCCCTTGTCCCCTGAGGTGGCTTCAGGCCTTGCCCTGGGCCAGGACCCCAGGTGAGGCAGGGGGCAGCCCAGCGTCTACAACAACCCCCAGGCCTCCTCCTCACCCACAGCCCAGGTCCTCCTCCTGTCCAGTTGTACAGGCGCCTGTGGCTGATTCTTAATGAAGACGCCTTGTGAAGGCACACTAGACACTGTCATGGGGATCCTGCCTGTCACAGGCCCTTCAAGTCAGAGCACTCTGGAGGGGCCATGGGCACCCACCCTGGTTTGCCAACACCAGAAAACCTGGAGTACGCAGACTGGAGCACCCTTCTGGAATCAGGCTGGGAGGGCCCCAGTCCGTAGCCTTGGAGAGCGCCTCCAAGGGGCACGCCGACTGCACTGTGGGCGTTCAAGCCAGGGGCATTTCTAACTCAGGCCCAGGATTTCATCAGCTTCCCCCACAGCTGTACTATGGGACCCTGGGCAAGGGGCGGACAGGAAAGGAAGAGGAGTCAAAGGAATGGGGTTTCCTGATTTTAACTTGTACTGTGTCCTCGCTGGAAGTAACACCCACAAAGGACCATCTTGCTATTTTATTCTTGCAGAAGAGCATTAAAAAACAGTTCTCAATAGGAACAACATTCCACTCTATTTCCGGATCCTCAAATGCTGGGCCAGTGGGGATACGCTCAGGGAGAAGAGCTTTTCCTACAAGCAAATCAAAAACCTCCACGGGCACCCAGGAACCAGGCATCTTAGAGCAGGTTCTGGGAGCACAGTGGCCTACAAATGGACTCTTCTTAGCCAGTTCTCTTTTAATAAAAAAGGGTTTCCCAGGCTGGGGTGTGGCTCAATGGCGGAGTACTTGCCCAGCACACACAAGGCCCTGAGTTCCATCCCCAGCCCCACTGAAAAGAAAAAAAAAAAAAAAAAGTAAAATCTTTTAGGACGCCTGAAAACCTCCATCTCCATCTCCGAAGCATAGGTCAGAATCTGCTGAAAAATCAAGCAAGTCCGGTCAGTGGTGACACCTGGTCCAAGTGGTGTTTCATGAGTCGATGAATATTTTATATAACTGGTTATGTGATTCCTAATACTTGAATCTTAAAAGAAACACTTGCAGGCACTACCTTTGGTGTGCCAAGGGTTTGTGCCTGCAGGGACGAGGTGATGCTTACGAGGGGCCACAGCAGAGGTCAGGAGGCAATGCACACTGCAGAGATTCTCCCAGCAAGCTCTGTGACCAAACGCAGCAGGCACGATCTGCAGCACCAACATGCAGTGGTAGCTCTGCCAACTTTGCGTCTTTCTTTCCTGTCTAGGGTAAAAAATACCATCACCGAGACGTTTCTGAGACAGAAATGTCACCCGTGTCTTATACAAATTTGTAAGTATCCTACAAAAAGTCAGCTGGCCACATGCTAATCTATAATGTGTTAACAAGGGCTATTCAGAAACTTGGATTGCAAGTTGATTATTTTCTGATTTGTGCTTCTCCCTCCCAACTCTGGAAATAAATACAGACTCATGGTACAAAATCTGAAGCTATCAGGAGCAAGGGCGAGTCGCCTGTGCGGGGTTAATGGCTGGTGGAGCGTGCATGCCACTGTGATTCTGCTCAGAACCCAGTAAAATTCCAGCCATGCAAGAACCTTTAAAAGGAGGTCACTCCGGAATATTTTCAGCTGAGAGGGTCACACTTTAAGAGCAGAGACACTCATTTCTTGTATCACGACAGTAAGAGATAGAGGCTATTTTTACCTAAAATGTTAACTGTGGAATATTGTCTCAAAGGCTTGGAATACTCTGCTACTGCCCGAAGCCAGCCACTCTTGTGTGATGGACTGCTAGCAAGCGGTGGCTGAGTGTAAGTGTGAAGGTGACCTCAGGCTTCTCCTTGCACATGAGGGGTCACTGGTGTTGAGAGACATGGTGTGACGTGAAGGGTGCTGGCCTCCTAATCAGGGAGCCCGCTGCAGGGGGATGCCCCACATGGGGCCCTGCCTGCCCCAGGGATCCTACTGGTCATGATGTTGGCACACAGCTATGATGCTCTTCCTCATTAGCAAGTTCGTAAACATAAATCTCGATTAGAGGTATCTTAAAATAAAGTAAAGCATACATAAGTTCGCGGTAACCTGCACACGCCGATGGCAGGCATTATGCTACGCAGGCTCCAGAGGAGAACCGACAGATGAGCCTACTAGGGTCAGGATGTACAATGGCAACACTTCTTCCACAACAGGGTGTGGCACCGACAGCAAAGGTCACGTTCAAGTGAGGGATGAGAAGAGAATTAGCAATGGGAGGTGCGTTCTCTACATTGTTTGCAGGTCTTCCTTTTAACTTTGGAAAGCAGGAAGAACCTGGCCAACAAGTACTATGCTTTGGACGAGGTAACAGCACTGCCTTAGCTGCGTCCTGAGACAGCTGTCCCAACAAATGTCCCTAACTTCCGGTCTGAGCAGAGTCAAGTACATCTCCCACCGACACCTGCTGCAGTCTGTCCTCTTCTCTCCACCTTCACCTCTGCCACTGAACCCAGCGCCCTGGCTCTCCCTCTGGAGTTCTCACCTTACCTTGCACCCTTTCTAACCTCCTGTCCAGACTGCCGTGGGGATGACCCCGTCAACACACAGCTCCCATCAAGCTGGGTCCCACTTAAAATCTGGTGCCGGTTTCTCTGCTGTGTCCAGAGCCTCTGCCAACCTACCAGGCCCGGCTTCTCTGCAGCCAGGCCACCCGAGCAGGGGATCAACAGTGCCCCTTCACATGTGGCGAGTATCGCATCCAGACCCGCGGCATGTGGCCCCAGAGGGCCTCTCCTTCCACGTCCTCCCTGCACACCAGCTCCTCACATGTGCAGCTCTCTCTGGGCTGTGCCAGTGCCCACTCCAGAGTGGCTGCCCCCTGCTCCACCTCTCTCCCAGGTGGGTTTCGCCAGTTGTGCCTTATCACACCTAAAATTCAGAAACTAACTGTGTGATGTGTGCTTTTTTCCAGCACTAGGCATTGAACCCAGGGCCCTTTACCACTGAGCTGCATCCCCTGCCCTTTTATGTGTTGAGATGGGTTTCCCGGTAAGCTGCCCAGGACTCGACTAGCGATCCTCCTGCTTCAGCCTCCCGAGTCACTGTACTGCAGGTATGCCACCGCTCCCTGCATGCGATCGCAGCCTTGTGTTCATCCTGAGGGCCGTGAGGGCAGAAGCCTCACTCTGCCAGTGGTACCAGGGAGACGAGGTCATTGCACTGGGAGGAAGAGTGTGGTGTGGCTAAAGGAGATATTTCTAAAAAATGTCTGAGAAAATATTCTCCAAATTGATTAAGGAAATAGGAACGGTCTGGTGGCCAGTGACAAAGAATGGAAATGCCAACCTCAACTACGTTAACTGTCAGGATGAGGATGGCTCAATGCTATCATGTACTTAAATGTTGCTCAGTGTTGTACCACAGAGAAGCTGGGAATCCTGTGGTGGGGATTTTGGATGTGGAGGACGCACAGAGAGGAGCCGACGACTCAGCTTTCTCCCTGTGACCAGCCAAGCAGGCCACAGAAGGGGAAGCGGCAGGAGGGGCGTGGGCTGGGCGGAAGGAGATCCCAACTCAAGCTTAGGACGCAGGACATCGGCAGGGCAGCTGTTCACCTGAACACAGATGCTGGACATGGAGCACTGGCCACAGAACCAAAGGCCTCACAGGGCACATGCCAGCTGGACGAGCCTGTGCTGGGTGCCACGTGAACATCCACATGGGCATGTGATCTTCACCAAGTGACCCCAAGGTGGAACAGGGGCTCAGCGAGCTACAGGGCTGCTACAGCAAGCGACGACATGTCTCGCTCCCTCTCAGTGGGCACCCTCCAAGCTGCAGGGCTTGGGGCGGGCCCTCCATGGAGCACTGTTCAAGGCCAACGGTTGAAGCGCCACACTAAACAATTTCAGGAGTGTGTCTGGAAGGAATACCTTGGCCCATTAATTCATGCATTCGACTGACAAATATTTATGAGGGACCGGATCACGCTGTTGCAGTCTACGCAAGCATGGTTGAGTGTCCGTGGGCATGCACTCTGAGAAATGTGTCCTTAGAGTCTGGACACAAGACAGAGAGTATGTGCACAAACTAAGACAGCCAGGACGTCGCCTGGCAATCGATCCTCACAGGGCCACCAGTGTATGTGGCCCATCACTGATCAAAGTGTCATTTATGCAGCATGTGAATGTAGTTATAATAGTAGTGAATACACACAGGGTCTTGGGCTCAGAATGTGTGTGTGTGACAACACAGACACACACACACACACACACACACACGGTGGGGGTTGGAGCCAGACCTGGGAGGTCAGAGCAAACCTGTGTCAGGAAGTGGTGTTCCCACAAATTAATCTGGAGGTGTGAGTGAGACGGGTGAGATGCAGTGGCCCGCGGGGAATGGCAGGAGGGCAGAAAGACTCAGGTGTTGGCCTGAACCACGGGGCGGGGGAGGAGCTGGGATGGAGAGAAGAAATGGCGCAAGACACATTCTGGGTGGAATGTCCAGGACTGGCAACCAAGTGCCCCCTCACTTGAGAGGCGAGCTGAAGAGGATACCTTCCGTTGGCCAGGTGGGGCGGGTGCAGGTGCCCACTTCAGGTGGGGCTGTTCGCCATGCCACACCTGCCGTGCCCCAGGGGCTAGGTGAGAGCAATGAAGCCAAGCCCTGTCCTCCAGAGTGGCTCCTCTAGCAGGGTCAGCAGACAAGAGACAAGAAACAACAGACTGATAAGGTTTCAGGAAAGGAGAGCAGGTGGGGGCTGACAGGGGCAGCACTTGGCCAGTCTCAGGCCAGTGGGACCTGGGCTCCACCCCCTCCTGGGGCAGCTGCCCGCTCTGCCTGGGCTGCTGGAGCTGAGCCATGGGGCACATAGCTGAAATACCTGCTGGCTTCCTCCAGCTTTCCGAGATATCGTGAGTTGCTGCCTCCTGTAACGTGGAGAGCTTAACATAGCCACAGTGCATCTGGATTCTGCTGGGTTGAAGCCGAAGCACAAGATAGTCGAGGCGCCCTGACACGCCCAGCCGTGTGGCTGTCAGTAAATGCGAGGCTATTGACCAGGCCTTTCCTGTAAGCCTCAGCCACAGATGACTTCATCTGAGCAATACGCGACTTCGAAACAGGCAGAGAGCTCCCAGCACCCTTCCTGCTTTCCAGGTAACTTGTTAGATCTGTCAGACCACAGCGTCTGTAAGAAATACCTGGGAGGCTGGGGGCAGACGTGATCTACGTGGACTGCAGATATATTTTGATCAACTTTATTACTGTAGAAAACCTCTGCTCTTACTTAGTCCTACCATCTAAAATTTAAAATGTGAACTTAAATTCTCCAGCCCCAAATGATAATTAGGAAGATCACTGATGTAGGAAAAATGCTTCTGGTATAACACTTAATGGTATAATATTAAGTGAAAAAAGCAGAATATAAATCTAGAGCTACACTGTGATGAGAATTCTATGCAATTTGTCTACACATAGGCGGGGGCCTGATCAGGCAAAGAGGATGTGAACAAGGAAAACGGTCTCTTTGTATTCTATGGGAAATTAAGGCAGAAAGTAACTGCAGACAAAGAAATCTAACACGCTTATGTGGTTGCTCCGCTGAGAAAGTTCATGGGGGGGAATATCTCAGTACAAATCCAACTTTCAAAAGAGGAGTGTAGGTGATCTAGGAAATAGCAGCTTTAGGCAAAGAAAGCAGATCCAGCTCCTTGCACTGAGTTCCAAGACGACAGACACTGAGATCCTGCTGGGAACACAAACTTGAGAGACCCCACTGTGAGGGCAGGAGCGGGTGGGAACGGGATGGAGCAGAACCCACCTGAGCAGGAGGAACCAAGAGAATAACTAAAGAACGAACTCTCTGGAAATAGAAGGTTCAATTTATCCAAGTTCAGGCTGCATTTCTCACGTAAATTCTTGAGTCAGTGTGGACATGACATGGTTCAAAAAGAAAATTCTCAGGCACCACCTTACACTTAAGAAAACTCAAGTGGTGCCCACTGACCAGCTGACACCAGAGGAACAGAGCACCCTGGGCGTCAAAGGGCCTATTTACAGTGAAGGAGGTGACTTGCCAGCCCTGGACAGTCTTCAGGAAATCCCTAATCAGATATAAACTTTTGCAGATGATCATAAGGTCAGAATTAAGAGTGTAATAAGCTCCTCATATAACATTCTAGGCTATTTCCCCAACCTATCCATTCTACAGATAAGAAACAGAGATCCAAACAGGAAAAGAAACATGATCAAGACCTAACAAGAACATGGTGTGAGACTCTGGGTCTCCTTTCTCCCTGTCCAAAGTGCTCTCTCCTGTACTTTGGTGTTGCATCTATTAACCCAAACTCCAAGAGAAGACAGCAAACCCCATGGTGTAGAACCCATGTACAGGTACAGAGGAGGCCTGTTTCTGTTTTGCTTTGTTACATAGTTTCAGTAACATTTAGAGAATTACTAAGAGTGAACATGCAACTTCCACCAAGGGGAAGTGGTGGTAATTGATTTCCTTGTCACATAGATGTGGCCTTCCTAATTTTCTGATTGAAGTGTCTCCAGGAGGGAGCTGGGACCCACAAGGTCATGTCTACCACCCCCTATGTAGATTCTAAGTTGCTGGAAGCAGAGAAATCACAACGAACCAGCAGGTTCAAGGCACTCTGAAATCTGCCTTTTCTAAAAAATAAGGACTTGGGAGCCATCATCTCTCAGAAGAACTAACAAGGATTACTTCTATTTTAACTCTTCAGTGAAGAGTGTCAGAGGTCATTACCTGGGTAACCTGAGGGGTGGGGTAGGTCCTCAAGTCCCGCAAGCAAGCACACCAGCACACAGGGAGGTGGCACACCCGCCTCTGCTACATGCAGCATTGTGCGCCCTAGCCCCAGACATTAACAGATGCATCCATTTTTTACGCATGGTGATTCATGTGTGGAAAATTCCTGCCCCCACGACTCCCTGGGGGAACTGGCTCTGCCTGAGACCTGCAATTCACCAGATCGGACACCCTGCCAGGGGGCTGCCAGGGCCCAAGCTTACCTGGAACGTCGATCAATCTTTTGTAGACATTCAAGAAGGCTGCCTCAGCCTCTTTGCTTCTTTTACTCAGTGCATCAATCTGAAAGGGAAGGAAAGAAAAGACAGAGAGCTCAAAATTCGTCAAGAGGAAATTTAAGTCACCCTGCACCTCGCGAGTTCCTGCAGCAGATGGGACGCTTCTCAAGCAGCTCTCGAGCTCTCAGAGCAAGTACCTGCCAGCGCCCCAGAAGGAGGCAGTCCCCAGGGGCCAGGACCTGAGGGGAGTGAGTGAGGGCTCCGAGGGCTGAAGTTGTTCCTGATGCTGAGAAGGACCCCTGGGCGGGGGGCTTTCCACGATGGGCCCTGCCTGGTCCCTTTTCTCCACCTCCAAGCGCTGACCGAGCTGACCATGTGCTAGACAGCTGCGACTGGGACAGGGAGACAAATACTTGGGAGCTCAGGGGCTGTTGGGGAAACAGGTATGCAAGCAAGCTCATTTCAGCCAGGGCAGAGCCGTGGGGACAGAAGAGGACATTAAGGGAAGTCAGGGACTTTTGAGCAGAGTCCTCGAGATAATTCGCCAGGGTGGACAAGTGAACGATGCATCAAAGGGCAAGAACACATCCAAGTGCTTCAATTCGGGGATTCAGAGATCCTCCGTAGGAATTTTATGAAAGACAAGGACGCCCTCCTAGCACGCAGGCTTCCATGGAGTTAAGCGGTCTGTTTTAGGACCCTCTGGTGTCTGACTGTGTTCCAGCCACAAGATCTAGGTCAAGAACCCACAGACAGGGCCGTAATGTGCCACAGACCATGGGGAATCAGCATGAGCCTGATGAAGGAACACAGATACATATGCAGGAGTTGCGGGTAACAGGACTGGACAGGAGAACCGGGTCAAATCACAAGAGGCCATCAGCTTACGTGAAGGAGGATAACTATCAGCTGGGCAATGATCAGAGTGGAAGGAACACAGGGGGCACGGAAAAGGAGACCATTTGGGCCTTGTTGCCCTCATCCAGGCCAGCAATGTGAAGAGCAGTGGCTGTGGGTATTGAGAAGAGGTTAATCAGGGACGGTCAGAGCACTCTGAGTCCACCTGGGACACAGAACAAGGTGAGTCGAAGACCCTTCCTGGGACTCCAGCTTAGGCCGTGGGTGAGGTTCTGAAGGTGGCCAGGACCAATAAGTCCCTGGAACTGACCCAGATGCATTCATTTTCTGCAGTGCAGGCATCTATTGGTCAAAGGAAGGTGAGGTAGGAAACCCCCAAGTGCATGAGACAGGCACCTGGAGTCCCCAACTGCTGGGTCACCTCATTTAGTGTTTAGCTCACATAACAATCACTGGGACGGCAGATCGCTTTTTATGCAAGATTTTACATGCACGAAGCTCACACTGGCCCAGGAAAGGACACTAAATTATATATTCCTCCTGTCCCCTGGCAGAATTATGCTCTCTGCCTCCGATGTTATTAAAGAGGCAGGGCATGTGGCTTAATTACAGGGCCTTTCACCTGAACCAACCCGCACTCTGCTAGGGGTGGCGAGGCCACCTGATTGAGGAGGGTGAGCAGCTGAGGGGCAGGAGGCGCCTGCGCACAGGTCCAGGGAAATCTCACAGCAGAAGCGGCACAAGCCCAGAACACCAATCTGAACCGGGTGCTGAGAACTCAGGCCCTTGTCTTTCTCCCATGAAATAAGACTGTGATTCAGGTGTCTAGTGAGGTGGGGCCCACACAAGGCTTTTAATACAAGACAGTTCTCTGTATTTTAAACAGACTTCTGTTCTCTCTGGTTATTAGCGATTCATGCTTATTTTATCATAGGAAAAATATTAAAAAACTAGAGAAGAAAATCATAATCCTTTCATTCACTGGGGTGTTTTCAATTATTTCTAGTAAAAATCCATTGTTGCAGGAGATACAGGCACCCGGGGAAACTCCCTACAGAACAGGGACCAGTGGCTGGCCAGGGCTGGGTGCAAGACAAGGGGGCGGTTGGAAGATGCGGGCTAAGGGGCGTGGGCTCTTCTGGGGTGGTGCACATGCGCAGTGATGGCTCACCATGTGTGAATCCACAGAAGTTAACGAGCTAGATTAAGTGGGTGAACTACACCTCAAGAAGGCTGCTTAAGTCGTGTGTGCATTTGAAATCAAACCGTATGTAAAATCCGCATGCTGCCCTCACTGATGCTCCGCGTCTTCTCAGCAGCTCCTGGCACCCCGCTCAGGCCAGGGCCCGTTCCCAGGACTCCATGGTGGGTCCACAGGTGATCATCCCCTTGGTAGGCAAAGGATAGGATGTGGAGGCCCCTGAACACTGTCCTTCTTGCTCCCATCCTGGCTGGGCATGTGGGTGGCAAATGCCCAGCACACTGGGGACAATGGTGAGCTGAACTGTAATGACATCTCCCCAAGACACTGGCGCCTCAGCCTGCGTAGCCGTGAAAGTGGCTTTATTTAGAGACACGCTTCGCAGGTGACCAAGTGGAGGTTGTGAGCATGGCCCTCATCCAGTGTGACCTTATAAGAAGGGGAAATGTGGACCTAGGGACAGACACAGGGAGAATGTCACTGGAAGAGAAGCAAGACGGGGTGACGTGCCAAGGAGTGCTGAGGACAGCGGCAGCCCCCAGGGGTGGGGAGGGGCCTGGAGAGGCTCTCCTCACCACCCACAGAAGGAACCAGCCCTGCCGCGCCCTGACCTCGGCCCTTCAGCCTCCCTCTCTGGGACACTCAGATGGAACGTGGTCACGACAGCCCAGGAAGCTAACAGGACCCACGATTCCGAGCCCTCTTTCCTTCCCTCTTCCACAATCGCAAGCGAGTTCAAATCCGCTGCCGCAAGGACAAGGGCAGCCCAACGGGCTCCACTAACTCATTAAGCAGCTGCACCAAGAGGTTCCTTAGGGGATGCTGACATTCGTCCTACGTGCAGCTGGGTTTCTGCCTGATGAGACCCTCCTGCCCCTCCTGAACCTCGGAACTGCCTGGGAGGATCTGTCCACGTGGGAAATGCTGACGCTCCCTCGGAGCTTCACTCTCCTGGTTCCTCCTGTGGCCACTGCCCTGGGCCATGGACAGGTCCGAGTCCTGGCTCTGTTGGCCTCCCTTTCCAGCTCAGCTGTCCTGTGGGGCTCTGCAGGGACCCCTGGCTGTGGCCCATCGTTCCCTGCGTCTGGGCCCTCGCCTGCTTGGAACAGTCCTTGCTGGCATCCACCTGCGCCTTGAGACCCAGTGCAAGCTCCATTTCCTCCAGCTGGCAGTGACCCCGGTGTGGGGGAGGGCGTGCCCAGACACTGGGGCCCAGCTGGCTGTGCACGCCTGCTCCCACCTGCCAGGGTGGGCCATCAGAGAAGCTAAATTGGGAGAAGTGCCTGGTGCCTGGCACAGGCTGGGCCACAGACACCAACTCTGTCCCATGGGAGAGCTTTCTTTCCTCCAGGTGTCCACACAGCTCCAACCCAGGAAGTGGGGACTCTTGCCTGTGACCCTTATCATTCAGAAAGCGAGGCAGGAAAGGGACTTACCTTCCTGCCACTAGGCCCTGCCTGCCTGCACAGTGCTAGGCACCATAGCTGTGAGCCCGGGAGGTGGGAGTCACCAGGGGAAGCTCGTTACTCAAGGGGAGGTGGGGTGTGACCAGAGAGAGGAGGGCCAAGGTCTGAAGGCACAGACCGTGGAGTTAGGACCCTAGGTCAGAGCCGGTGGCTTCTTTGTGTGCACACGTGGGCCTGAGGTAGGGGTTCTTCTGGTTCCCATGCCCACCCCCATATGCCATCTGGGATAAGTGGCAAGGACAGATGCCGTGGCAGAACTCGGCAGATCCAGACCACTGAGGCCCTGTCCTTCGCACTGAGAACCTGCCCGCTCTGAGGGCCCCGCCTGCTTTGCTCCAGCCACACCCGGTCACTCCCTGTTCTCTGAATACCCCAGCAATTTCCACTCAGCCTGGAAGGCGCCTCCCTGGAATGTTCCCTGATCCTTGGGGCTCAAGGCAGATCCACCTCCAGCTGCCGGTCCTCCCACCACCGCGGGGGACTGTCCCTGAGTGCAGGACCTCAGGAAGGCTCCCTCCCCTAGGAGATTCCAGATTCCTTGACAGCCCAAACCAGACAGTACTCCCAACCACCCGGCCGCCCCCAGGGGCTGTGCACAGTAGGGGCCTGAGGGGTGTGAATAAAAATCGGCCTCCACCGCCAGGTTTATCTGCAGAAGTGAACCAAAGGGTTCGAATCTTCCTGAAAATGCTTCCTGTGTCAAGAGCTCCCTGTCTAAGCACTTGTTTCCGTGCGGCCCCCACAGTCAGCAGGAGGCCTCTTTCCGGTGCACCCCCCCACCCAGTGAGTCCAACAAGTGCCCAGCAGCTTTGTCTGCACAGCTCTTGGACAATGTCACTTCCACAATGTGGAGTGTGGCATTTTATGTAATTCAAACACAAGTGTCTACACGGAGATATCTTGTTCTAAATCTCACACAATCAATGTTCCCTTCTAGTACTCTAAACCTCCTGGAGTCCAGGTGTGGGGAGTCCTGAGCCTTAAAGGGGGGAGAGTGCCAGTTCTGGTGGCAGAGAGCTCAGGTGCAGGATTTCAGGAGTCACGTGGAACAGGTGTCACTGCTCCGTCACAGCCCACCTGCCCTGTGAGGGGCTTCCAACATCTCTGTCCACATGGGTGCTTCTGCACCCCACTGACGTCAGGCGTGGCCATGTGAGATGCTCTGGCTGGTGGCAGGACTGCCACAGGCCATGCCTGAGCACGGATTTAAGAGCCATCCCGTGTTCTGCCTTTGTGCTCACTCCCTTTTCTGCTAGCATCTGGAATTCTGGGCCAGCCACAGCCTCTGCCTCTTCGAACCCTCTGGATCTTATTTCCACATCCATGAAGTGGGAACGGCAAGGACACATGTCCTGCAGGAGGCTGGAAAGGGGCAGGTGATGGGACACGGGTGCAGAGTGAGCCTCAGGCTGGCATTTGGGGCTGGTGACTGCTGTAGACTCCTGACGTCTTGGGAAGGAGAGCTACGCAGGGTCATCTAGGATGCCGCGCTCTCGAGTCTCCATGAGAGGGGAATTCTCAGGCTGGGGCATTAGTATTGTGCAAAAGCCACTGTCCGAGGCACTCGGACGGCACTGGCAATGGTTACTCCACACCAGGCCCTGCTCCTGCCTTCGGTCTTCCCCATCGGGTCCTCTGTGGGGTAAGCTTACGCCTTAAAATGACACCCCTACGCGGCCCCCCCCCCCAAACATCTGCAATGGAGACTGACGTCAGAATTGTGCAGAAAGGCCACCTTGTTCCCCTCCAGTGTTTCAGCCTTAACTGAAGTCGCCCACACCCCGATGACTTCCAGGGTGGATGCTGCAGACCAGCATCTGTAGACAGCCCTCACCATCGCCTCTCCTTGCCACCAAGCGTGAGTGTCCTCCACAATGGCCCTAGGTCCCCATTCCAGAGTCCAGGAAGAGCTATGTGGCTACCCTGCCTTAATGGCTTCTCCTCACCAGGCCTAGGCTGGGCTTGAGCCCTTCATGACACTGCCCTGCCACCAAGTCCCTCCGCTGGGTGCTTCTGCACGTAGGCCTCGGGCCTCTCCATGCCAGGTGCCCTCAGGCCTTCGGTCTCCCCCGTCAGTTCCTCTGCCAAGAACATAACACCCCTCCCCGGCCACAGAGAACGCCATCTTCCTGGTGAGCTGGTCTGGGTGGCGCCTCTCTGAGGGCCCCTGACTCCATCCGGCACAGCTGCTCTCTCAGTCCTCCTGCCCGTTTCCTACCCTGGCCCCTCGCCCGCCCCAGCCTGTGGTCCTGCAGGCCAGGGCAGCAGCGCCTCCTCCACTCCGGGAGTGTGAGGAGGCCTGTGAGGAGCCTCCGGGCAGCTCAGGGAGCCTGTCGAGCAGAGGGGAGGGAGCAGGCCAGGGGCTCAAAGTGGACTCTGTGACACTGGTGGCCCTGAGATCACAGTGGGGATGGCTTGGAGGAAGCTTTTCCAAACCCGTCAGTCTACCGGCGGGAAGCTGCGAGAGACAGGGCCAGGCGGGGTGGCTCTTGTGGCAGCGCAGGCTGATGGGCGGCGGAGGGAAAGAGGGTGAGCTCGGGGGGATCAACACCCAGGTGGCGTGGTCTCCAACAGGGAGAAATGCCCGGTGACGTCACGTCTGACAGGGAGAAGCTGCGCGGGGCCTTTTCACAGGCAGAAGGAAGGAACGTAGACAAAATACCTTGAAGTGGGCCGCTCCGGAGGCTGAGGACACACTGTAGCTCCTGTTACAGACACGACTGTGGTACCGTGGTGGCCCCAGAACCTCGCCTGAGACCCGCGTGCCACGGCAGCAGCACGCCCAGCCCACACTGAAGGGGCAGCACTGGTCTGCGCACTGCTGTCCGGGCTCCAGGGGACCGTGGGGAGCCCCTATGCCGTGACAGCTCCCAGCCCATCAGCCTGGGAGGGAGCACATCACACGGAGGCGGCCTGTGGCCCTCACAGGGCCCAGCTCAGCCAAGACACGCAGCACGCGAAGGCTGGTGGTGGAAGAGACGCTCTTCCTGGCTTTCCTGACATGGGTGGGGGCGGGGCGGGGCCATGGACACACAGGAACGCCACCTGAGCCACGGAACCGACTTCTCTGTGCCGCAGCTTCTTCTTTTTTGTTTTTTTTTGGGGGTGCTGGGGATGGAACCCAGGGCCTTATGCTTACAAGGCAAGCACTCTACCAGCTGAGCCATCTCCCCAGCCCCTGCAGCTTCTTTATCTGCACAGTGGGAGTGCGTCTTGGCTGCTGAAGGTCGAGTCACCGTGGCACTTGATGAACAGCAAAGGAGCCTCCAGTTACCAGTTCGTGGCACTTGATGAACAGCAAAGGAGCCTCCAGTTACCAGTTTCGGCTTCCCAGGTGCAGAAATCAGCCAAGTTGTGCAGCACCAGGCCCTAGGCCACCCCCAAGGACATGACAACGCCCCTCCCTTGCCCTGGGGCAGCTTGGGTCACAGGCTGGTGGGAAGAGGTGTGCTCCGAAGGACAGACAGACCTGGGGTGGGTACACCCCTGGGGGAAGACCCAGAGGCGGGAACTCAAGCTGGCTCCGCCTCCATCTTGTTATCTGCCTGGTGAAGGTGAGGGAGTACGCCCCTGCTCTGACCCCCTGGCATGGTCCAATCCACCCTTGGCGCTTTCTTCCCATGACCCCACAGACCAACCCCCTTCACTAGCCAGTCAAGCAGAAGGCCAGGTGCTTCAAGCCTATGGCCTGGACACTAACATTCCCGAGTGGCGAGGGCACGCTTAGGAATAATCCACTGGCCTGCACCGCGGGAGTCACAAGCCAATGACTTAGAAACAAGCAGATCATTTAAAGAATTTCCAAATTGATGTCTCTGCTGGACCATAGGCCACAGAGGTCAGCAGGAGCCGCAGGCTTGTGATGCTAAGCTCTTCCACTCTTGGTCTGGCTGCAGGGCTTCAAGGGCAGAGTCAGTCCAGAGAGTCACAGGCAGTACCAGACGTCAGCTGAGGGTGACCAGATCCTGCCCAGATGGACGTGGTCGGACAGATCATGGCTGGAGTCCCAGCTGTCTGAATGTGCCCAGGTTAAAGGAACACAGGCTTACCAAATAAAGACAAATGTAGTCCAAAGTCTGTTCACTTTGTGTTTGACAAAGACCTGGTCCTGCTACTGGCATGAGCTCTGCAGGGAGATGAAAAGGACCCCCACCCCCATGCTGGCCACCTCTGAGGCGAGGTGGAGAGGAGAAAAACTGGAGACCAGTGTGGGGGCCCAGCTGCCGCCACCAAGCTGACCTGGTTTCCACTGCCCACACAGCATGGTGCTCGGGGAGGCCGAATCCCACCTGCCAGACCCCCTTGCAAAGCACTGGGCAGCGGCTATGTCCCCCGGCTCAGTGAGCAGGGCAAGCTCTCCAGGCCAGAGGTCATGAAGACAAGGCCTGGCAGAGCTGGGGGACGAGGCGCTGCAGCAGAGAGAGGCTGGAGGCCTCTCGGGTCACGGCCCACACCTGCCAGGCCCTCAGATGAGAACTGCAGAGGCAGAAGGGGCCGGGCCATGGAGGACCCGGGACGCGGGCGTGAAGCCACGAAGAGGGTGGTACAAGAAGGGCAGAGGAAGAGAAACCCAGCCAACGCCTCTGTCCCCGTGCGGCTCACAGAGCCCTTCCTCTGCAGCTGACATTCGGCTGTCAGCACGCATCCAAAGCTGTCAGGAAGGATTAGCTGTCTCCTCTCTCCCCAGGGCAACCAGCTCCAGGAGGTAAAAGCTACAGGAGGGCAGATCACAGTTACCCAGCAGGGAACCTGCTTGCGAAGGGTCTGCAGAGGCCCAGCTTCGGCCTGAGTCACTCCCTAGCTCATTCATCCAGGAGTGGCTGAAGCTGCAAGGAACCTCGTGTCCCTTCCTAGAAGGCCACAGCTCCTACTTGTACTGCCAAAGGCAGCGATGAGGCAGTAGCCTTTCCCCACTCCCCACACCTTCTCCCTGCAGATAAATCACAGCAGGGGTGCGTGGAAGCCTCCCAGAGGACAGATGCCCAGGACTTTTTTTTTTTTTTTTGGGGGGGGGGGGTTACTGGAGATTGGACTCAGGGGCACTCCACCACTGAGCCACATCCCCAGCCCTATTTTGTATTTCATTTGGGGACAGGGTGTGAGTTGCTTAGTGCCTCACTTTTGCTGAGACTGGCTTTGAACTTGTGATCCTCCTGCCTCAGCCTCCCCAGCTGCTGTTGGGGTTATAGGCGCACTCCACCGTGCCCGGCTCAGATGCCCGAGATTTTAAAGTGCAATTTTTGTAACTAAATAATGTGTGTAGAGTGAAAGAATTTCAAGTTATGAAAACACATACAGAAAACATGTTCAGTAAGGCTGCAATATCAGTATACAAAAACCTATCTTTCTATACTTAAACAATTTGAAAGTGAAATTAAGAAAAATATTTCCAGGTATACTAGCATTGAAAAAAGGAAAAATACCGAGGAATAAATAGAGCCAAACAAGTATAAACTTGCAGATGAAAACCATAAAACATTGCTGAAAGAAGTTAAATTAAATGGAAGTCTTTCCTGGATTGAAGACAATGATTGTGATGGTCAACGAGTTGCCATCCAGACTGAACTCAATGCCTATCAAACCCCTGGCAGGCTGCATTGTAGAAGTGAACAGACTGAGCCTAAGATTCACACAGAAATGCAAGGGGTCCCAAACAGACAAAAGCAATCCGGAAAAGAAAAAACAGGGCTGGAGGACTCCCAGTTGGAATTTCAGAACTTACTACAAGCCACGCTAACCCAGACTGTGGCGCTGACTTAAGGATGGACGTACAAACCAACGGAAGAGAAATGAGAGCCCAGAAAGACCCACACTATGCTCAACTGATTCTGGACAAGAATGACGGGACTATTCCAAGGTGAAGAACAGTTTTTCAATGATGGTGCTGGACAACTGGATATCCACAAGCGGAAGAGCCACGCTGGATCCCTACCTCCCTACCCACCTTGAGTGAATACAAAATCAACGTCAAATGAATCCAAGGCCCAAATGTAAAAGCTAACACTACAGAATGCAAAGAGAACACAGGCATAAACCTTGTTGACCTTGGTTTTGGCAATGATTTCTTGGATATGACACCAAATGCGTAAAGAAGAAAGAAAAAATTGGATTTCATAAAATTTAAAACGTCTGTGCTCCAAAGGACACTGTCAAGACAAGTGAAAAGACAACCCACAGAAGGGGAGAAGGCTTTGCAAATCACACGTGGTAAGAGATTTGTATCCAGAATATATAAAAGTCTCCCAGAACGCAACTATAAAAAGACAATGAACTGTGTTTAAAAATGGGTGAAGATCTGAAGAGACAGCTCTCTAAAGAACATGCCAAATGACCAACTAGCACGTGGGAGGAGAGTTGACATCAAGAGTCATCAGGGAAGTGCAAATCAAACCACAGCGAGCTGCCGCGTCACCCCATGGGGACAGCTGAGATCAGACAGATGGGACTTGTTGGAAAGGATGCAGAGGAACTGGAACCTTCCTCTATGGCTGACGGTGAGGTCAGGCTGGAATACAACCCAGCAGCTCCTCAAATACTAACCACAGTTACCATGTTACCTGGCAATTCCACTCCTGGGTACCTGTGCAAGAAAATACAAAGAGACCCATGTAGAGAACTTGCATAGTTATGCAGGTTGCTAGTAGCACTGTTCATAAGGGCCAAACTATGGAAACCCAAAAGGCTATCAACCGATGAATGGATCAATAAAACACGGAGCATCCACACAGTGAATAAAAAGGATGAAGTAGTGATCTGTGCTGCAACACGGATGCCGCTCAAAGACAGGTGACATCAGAGCCAGCGACGAGAGCTTATCCATGATGCGATCTCATTTACGTGAAGCGAGAGAAGAGCCGGACAGCTAGACAAGTCAGGAAGCGGCTGCCGGCCTTGGGTGGGGTCAGGGGGACTGCCTGCTGATGGCCCAGGGTGAGAGGGTTCTGTCTGGGCTGATCAGCTTGTGGAATTAGGGGGGAGGTTGTACAACTCTGGGGACATATTAGTGGTCATTTAATTAGAAGAAGAGAAGAAAAACAGAAACAAAGTGTACAGTGAAAAAGTGTGGTCCACCCGTTAGCCAGCTGCCTGGACTAACGTGGAGAGTCCCTGTGCATCTTCCCAGGAACCTTTTGAACTGAGGAGTGTCCACGCACACAGCCCTCCTCCTTTAGTCCTTCTTAGTACAGTGGGACAGGACACTCAGACACTGCTCAGCTGCACCTGTTCTGCATACTGAGAGTGAGTCTGAAAGAAGAGGAAGCGGGGGGCTTCACCTGTGGTGGGTAGGGGGCTGGGAAAGGCTGAGACTTCTGAAATGGAATGTTCCGTCTAGAGAGGAACAGGGATCTCAAGGGCCCTGCAGCAGAGGAGGGGATGCTGAACAGTCCTGGGCAGCCCGAGGATGTCAATCAGGGAGTGATGAGGAGGCATCACTTTTTGCGACTGCAGTTCCACCGCAGTTTCCAGCCTGGGGAATCGATGGAGATCGAGATGGGAGAGGACGGCAATCCAGGGAGGTCAGGACACAGAGGCACAGGTCTGGGGGTGCACGGCTCCCCACAGAGTTCTGGCCAGGTGGCTGGGGGCTGGTCACCTCCTGTGAGACAGGGAGTGCAGAGGTGACTGTGGGTGGACTATCCCCTATTCGAAACGCACAGTGCCAGAAGTATTTCAGTTTCTCAAATTTTGGAATATTTGCATAGATTTTACTTGCTGAGCACCTCTAATCCAAAAAATGGAACTCTGAAATGCTCCCAAATCTAAAACTTCCTAAGAGTCACGTTGGCAGTTGAAAATTTTTGGATTTCAGAGTATTTTAAGTTTTAGACTTCCGAATTAGGGATTTGCAAGCCTTGGTGTGTATATGGGAGGTGGAGCTGTGGGTTTGTGAGGGGCCCCATGGGGGGCTTCCAGGAGGCCTGCTGGGAAGAGAGGCGCCAGCCCCAGTTGCTCTGGGAACACAGGAAAGGCCGTGCGAGCCCTGGGTCACAGACCTGAGAGGCCCAAGGACCTGGAGCATGCTCACCCAGCATGGTCTTATGCCATGATCTTTAGGTATCTCCGTGTGATGCTCTGTCCACAAGGGACTTCCCATTATACAATGTGGGGGAGTCTGCAAACTTCAGGTTAAGGTCGAGCTGACCAACAATGACATCATGATTCTGATGACCTGTCTATCTGGTCATCTCCCCCTCTCTCGGCAGGGCCCTAGGAGAGAGGTCAGGAGTGTGGCAAAGGCAGCAGTCCAGGCCTCGAGTCTGCTCCTCATCAAGGATGCCAGGGAGAGCCAGCCACTCCACCGAATGCCCACGCTGGGAGACTGCTCTGCAGTGTCGGCACTTGTTTTCTGGTTTCCGAGGGACTCATGCCCAGACACTGGCCCTGGAAGCAGCTGGCCCAAGTCTGTGGGTTGGATTTGCCTCAAGTCCCCAGACATGGGTGGTCTCAGTCTAGGGGTGGTGGGAGCTGGGGCCAGGGATCCTGGGGTCATGGCTCTGCTTGGGTGGTGGGCTCCTGCCCCCGTAGCCCAGGAACAGTCTCTCCCAGTCCTTACAGCTGTGGCTGCTCCGGCATCTTCCTCTCTTCCTGGCTCCTGGGGATCCCGAGACACTTCTTGGAGCTTCCAGAAGGAGAACAGGCTCTGGTGTTTGAGCTGCAGCTCTCCAGCCGACTCGAGCACGGCGCTTGGCCGGCCTGGCTGTCTGTGCCCCTCTGAGCGCTCCCACCGCCCGAGGGCTGGCTGCCTGCAGGAAGTCACTGCACACCAGGAGCAGGGGTGCGCTGCTCACCCATAGGCTTGCAGGGGAGCTCGCCACCAGGCTGGTCTCCACGTTCTATGATCATGGCCCAGCTCCCGGGCCAGGGGACAAGGACAAGGAGCAACAGACAGCAATTGGCCAGAAGGGTACAGGGACTGCTGGTGCTCCTGGCTGGACACAGAATGCTTGGAGGACCATCTTCGGAGGGCAGATGGCAGACACAGAACCCGCACAGTTCAAGGTCCCATGAAGAGAGGTCGTGCCCCTTCCGTGGGGGAGAGTGGAAGAGAATCAACCAGCCCATGTGCTTGGGTTCACTCTGTTCCCCTTCTGCCAAGTTTGCTCAGTCCACTTCCCATCTTTCAGGGTTGCTGTGGGCTTGTCTGGGCAGGCGGCTGGACAAGCCTGTGACTCCCAAAGTCACTACGGGAGGGAGGGGCCCCTTCAGCCTGGGAACACTGGCTGGGTACAGTGAGCATGTAGTGACAAGAGGGTGGCCTTTGGCTGGGCATAGGGAAGCTCAAGGGAGTGCAGATGTCAGACTAGGCCAGGCTGTGAGGCGGGGAGGAGAGCTAGCGCCCGGGAGGGCCGCTACCCACATCTGCAGGCACCCACAGTGCCCTGCGACTCTCCAGGCCTTAGGTTGGGCACTCTGGGGTGCGTGCAAACCATCATTAGCAAGGGAGCAGAAACGGAATCGGGCAGACAGGTGGCCGAGGGGCATGTGGGTGCGCCAAGTTCATGTAATGGAACTGCTCAGGCCTTGGCTGCATCCAAATGCCCTCCTAACGCTCCCTGCTCAGGTCCACACGTGGGAACTGGCCCTCCTTGTGGCCACCTGGACCTTGGTGTTGGTTTCATTTAAAGAATTACTGCATGGCATCAATGGAACATCAGTAAAAACTAATTCACATCCAGGCTGACAGTTTCCAGGGGAAGAAAGATCTGTAGAAAATAAACCACCCCAACGATCTAAATTCCAAAATATTCAAGTAAATACTACGACTGGGCATTACGAGGTGATAATTTAGTTAGGGCAAACTATTAAGAGCCAGGTGATTCCTGCACACAAATATGAACCCGAGTCCTCCTGCCAGTGTACTCCCACGGTCTCTGACATTTGCCCTGAGGTGAGCTGACCTGGCAAAGATCAAGGCCAGGGGCAAGCCGGCCTCGCAGCTCAGAGCTCCAGGTTCAGCGCTCGCCCTCCAATCCGAGTGGCCCAGGAGGGGATGTGGTCAGAGAACGCAGGCTTTCTACTGACAGGGGGCCCTGCTGAGCAGTGGGAGCTCCTCCACCCCGTCCAGCCCACCCACCAGCAGCACCTCCGCCCGCCACCCGCCCGCCGGTCATCCTCCCCATCCAGTCACCCGTCCACCCCACCTTCCAGCCATGCATCCTCCTCTATCATCTCTCCTCCTGTCATCTACTGTGCGCCAGGCACCGTGCCTGGGAACGCAGAGCTCCCCTGCCCTCCATGCGCCCAGCCCTAGCTCAGGCCCACCGGCACACAGGCGTTCGGCAGATGGTTCCCGAATGAAAGAACGAAGGGGCAGACCAGACACTCGAGGAGTGCAGGGCCAGCAGAGGAGACGGAGCCAGCATCATGACAGGGCTGCACACCCCTGCCTCCGCCAGCTACACGGTCACCTCAGTGGTGACAAAGAAGCGGTTTCTCCAGCTGTTAAGGAAAGGAAGTGAAATGGGCAAACCAGGGGGCTTCCTGAGGGGTCTGCCCAGCCCCCTGGTGCTGGTCTCAGTTCCTGCATCTCTCCAGGCCTGTTTCCTGCAGCCGCAGGTGGCCGACACATCCGCTACCCCTGTCATTCCAGGGCTTTCTGGTCTTCCAGTTGTGGACACCAACCAGTTCAGGCCAATCCTGCAGACACTCCCAGGTACCTGCTGTGTGCCGGGCACCAGGGCACACCAGCCACCCCACGGACCCTCCCCGAGGAGCAGGTGGGCCTCGGGCTGCCACTGAGCGGCACTCACAGGGAGACCCCAGGCAGCTGGTGCCCCGCGGGGCGGGTCCCATGGCTGCCAGGCCACACGACAGCTGGGAAGGCCAGCCCACTTGGGTTCCCATTGTAAACATCCAAGTAATCTACTGCCGGGCACCGAGAGGATGGTAAAAATAATTACCCACTGAAAATATTAGATTTGCTCTGGATTGTTCATTACATACGATGGTTTAATAGGACTTTTATTGAATAGCTGCAGAGCTCTGGGCCGAAATCAATTTGCCGTACACGCGGAATTCTGATGTCTGCTGTTGACTCCCCAACACAGAGCAATTTGTAACAGCTCCGGCTCACTGTTGTTTTCAAAGCTCCTGCTACATCACAAGCATTTATTTCTGACCACAAAATTACATTTATTCAACAGAAAGCAGCTCCGGGTCTTTAAGAGGTTAACTTGTGGAGTGCTTGGCTGTTCTCCAGCCACGGAGGAGCGCGTGGGCGCAGTGGCCCCCAGCTCACGGGCGGCAGCGCCGGGCGGGCGGCCGTGATTAATAGACTGCTGAGCGGGCGCCTTTCCACAAGCGCCGCTCCTGCCCCGGCTCCATAGATCATGGACTCGGCCTCAACATATCTGACTGAAATTGAATTTGGCTTCTCTCTCAACCGTTCATTTCCTATGTTATGCAAGGTTATATCCTTTTCTGCATGAGCAGAACCAAACCAGCTGCAGCTTTGGAGGGGAAAACGTGCTTTCAATTACGAGGCTGGCCTGCTCCTGCGCCCAGTCCTGCTGCCTCTGATGGAGCCATGGCCACGCCAGCCTGCAAGGGTACTGCGCTCCTGAGGACCCGGGACGCTGTGCCTCCCCATGGCACCGTCACCATGCAGAAAGTGGCAGAGCTCAGGGGGCGGTGCTGGCCGAGAGGGTAGGGCCTGTTGAGGGCTTGGGATGGCAGACCCCTGGTGCCCTGCCCCTAGAGCCAGAAGGCATGTCCTTGAGGTGGGACAGTACACTCTCTACTGGCCCACTGGGGACAACGGGCCCTGGAATTTGCAGACGTCCATGCCATCCCCAGGCAGGGAACCAGGCCAAGTTCTCACTGTGGGTCTCTTAAGAATCTAGCGTAAAGTGTCCCACGCAGCACTCACCAGTGCTTAGTAACGGGCAAAGGGCAAGAGCCAGGCTGAGTGCGCATGGAGCTGGCCCAGCATGGCCAAGAGGAGGAGCGGAAGAGAAGGCAAGATGGGGCCTCTGGGAAGGCAAGGTCCAGGAAAAGAGAGGAAGCTGAGGGCTCAGCAACACGGAGGCAATCTGATTTGAACACAGGCAGGGGACCTGGACAGACACCTCCTGACCAAAGTCATAGGAAAGGCCAACGTCTACGAACAAAGAATGCTCAACATCACTGGTCCTCAAGGAGAGGCAAATCCAAATGGCGAGCTCTGCGCTCAAATCTGCTAAGAAGGCCGTGGTGGAAAGGGTGACAAGAGCTGGAACCCGGCGACACTGTTGCGGGGATGTAAACTGGCACAGCCACCAGGGAAAACAGCACGGAGGGGTCATCTGATCCCACCATCTACTGCTGGGGATATGTCCACAGGACCAGAAGCAGGATCCCGAAGCAGATTCTGCAGCCCCGTGCTCCCTGCAGCACCAGGCCCAGCAGCCAGGCACCTAATGTCCCAGCACAGAAGAACAGCACGTCTGCACAACAGAATGCTACTCAGCATTCAAAAGTAAATTCTGTCATCATAGCAGCATAAATGAACGTGGAGGCCACTAAGCTCAGGGAAATGAGCCAGACAAGGGGACTGCTGCGGCTTTTCCTACGTGAGGAAAAGCCCAACTCATAGAGGTAGAGCACAGTGGTGGGCACAAGGGGCCTGGGTGGGGTGGGAGTCATTGGTCACAGAGTACCAAGTGTTAGCTACAAAAGACGAGTGATTTCAGGGAGCTCAGGCAGAGTGTGACTACGGTTAATAAGAGTGTACCTGGCGCATGAAATCTGCACCCCCCCCCCCAACAAGGGCCACCACGAGAGGGGACAGGCCTATCCACCAGCCTGATGGCAAAGTGGGCATCAAAGCATCACAACATGAACAGTCAACATGCACAACCTGCATTTGCCAACCGTACCTCAATAAAGCTGGGGTGGGCAGGAAATGACGGTGATGACTTTTACGGGTGAGGCAGAATGCACAGAGGACCAGAGGCAGAAACCAGAAGGTGTGTTTGGGTAGCACAAGTGCAGCAGGCTGGCTGCCTAGTGCAGAAGCCCGGGAGCTTGAAGGCTGGAAACTCTTCTAAAAGCCAAATCGTGGAGCATCTTGCATGCCAATCTCAGCGTTTGAGCCAGCACAGCATCACTGAGCCTTCCTCGTTGGAAGAGCCTTTGGGGGCACCTGACCCGGTGGTCCCGGCAACAGTGATGCACAAGAACCAGAGGCAGATTTTGTAAAGCTAGGCTCTGTGGTCCTACCCCAGGTCTACTGTCACTGGAGGTGCTGCATTTCTGGTCGGAGGCCCGTTTTTAGGACCATTGTTCTGGCCCGTCCTTCTTCAATGTCCAGACTTAATGTAGCATTTGCTAAAAGTATAAGCATGCCAGAAACACAAACGTGCAAGCATGTGCACACATGCACACACAGGGACATCACCCGCTAGAGGTCTTAGTTGAGGGCAAGTTAAACGTTCCCACAAGAGTGAACTGTCAGGTTCAAAATCAAAAGACGGCCCAAGAGGCCAGCCAGAGACCAGCAGGGAAGAGCCTGCTGCTGGCCAGTGTTCTGGGATGACACAGAGGTGCTGGCACTGGGCTGGGCTGTAAAGAATGGTGAACTAGTGGAGCCTGCCTGGCTGGTGGTCTCGGGTCCTTGTCGGCAGCTCTCAGTGACGAGAACCCCTGCCCCTAGTGCGGCTCTTCCAGCACTCAGCAGAGGGACGCTGCTGGAACGAGCCCCTCAGCTCTGCGGGCGACAGCCAGCCTGTGCTATCCACCATATCACCTGGATGGCAGAGCTCAGGCCTCCATGCAGACGCTCTCGCTGGTCACTCACTTGCAGCTGTGATAAGCAGGCAGGAGGGGCCCCGTGAGGCACGCAAGGTCACAGAGACAGCGGATGGCAGCGCCTGGACGGGTGCCCAGGTTGTCTGACTCCCCGTGAAGTGCTCTTTGGAATAAGCCAGATACCCTGGCTTTATTTAGAAATGGCCTTTAGGACGGAGCACTGAAATACGGCACAGCTCGACCGAGCTGGGCTGCCGGACACACTGGAAACTCAGTCACTGTTAACTCATTCATTGAGCATCTGCCCAACTTTCTTCATTTCATCTATTATTTGGTTAATATCTGTCAAGCAGCCCTGTAAATGTGCAGGCCTCTGCGCTCCATGACACGGACTTCTCTGGACCAGGCCCTGTCAGGCACCGAGGCTGAGCCTGGCCTGCTGCCCGGGAGCACTGGGCCTCCAGAGCCCGGGCACCAGCTCTGAGTGTGGCTCCTCACCGGCCCTTCCCTGCAGATGCCCCGGAGGCCTTCCTGACCACACCCGAGGCCCCCCTCCCTGCTGTGGGGTGGCCTGCTTCACCCCACAGGGCCTGTCACCAGCCGACATAGCTTTGTGATACCCGTTTCCCTTGGTCAGAAGAGCAGGGACCTGGACCACGTGCACGGCTGCGTCCTTAGCTCCTCTCTCTCCCAGAGCAGAAAGCACAGACCCTAATGGGCTTCACTGAAGGAATAAATGAATTGCCAGAAGCAAAACAGCTCTGAGGCTGTGGCCGGGAGCGTCTCAGGAGCGCTGAGCGCGCGCAGACTCGGTGCACAGGGAAGGTTCAGACTGCTCCTCAGCCCTCACCTAGGCAGTGCTGGCAGGTGACTCTGTGATGCCACTGCAACCCGCCATCGACCTGGGCTTGGCTCCTCCCAGTAGTGTGCATCTGGGTTGCAGGGAGCAAGGGATGCAGTCGTGGACATTTACTTACACATGGGACAAAGTGCGGAGTTCCAGAATTTACGGGGGCCGGGCAGAAGGTTGGGGCACCTAGAGCAGCCCCGCAGAGCTCCTTTCACAAGATGCACATCAAAGGTGGGAGGCTGAGTGAGGCCTCAGGCTGCGGCGTCACCACCCTGGCCGAACAGCCCCAGGGTGAGCCAGCGTCCAGGAGCACGGGTTGGGGGTCAGCCCCAAGCTGCCATCACTACCTGGTGACTTGGGGTGACATCTCCTCCCTTGGGCTTAGCTGTAAAGTGCGGTGATGCTTCCACGTGCTGGACACTCACTGGCTAAGTGCTCAGAGGGCCAGCACAGTGCTGTGCAGCAGGCACCCCCAGGTGGCCCAGGGAGGGGAACGCACAGAGACGTGGAGGGAGGCTTTGGGAGCAGTGGTAGGAGCCCCTCACTGAGGCGCACAGCTGGAGAAGGACCCAGACCAAAGGACGGCAGCAGAGGCTCGGGCAGAGGGAACACGTCCAGACGCTGGTTGGAGAACTGGACCAGGGCCTGGGGAGCAGGAAGTGTTGGGCAGGCGAGGCAGGCAGCGGTCAGGCCTGGGTCTTGGACAATGGGGAGCCCCTGCAAGGTGGTAAGCAAGGCCATGACCTCACCTGGATGCTGTATGAAGACTGGTGTGAGCCCAGGTAGGAAGCCGCTGAGAGGTCTCAGGAATGATGTGGCCGAGACCAGTGTGCAGTGGACGGGATGGAAGGCCAGATGCACCGTGGAGGCAGGACAGGGGAGAAATAGCACCTGTGGGGCTGGAGCGTGCATGACTTCCAGAGCAGGCAATTGGGTGAACTGGAAATCAGTTCCGGAGGAGATGAGGAGCAACGGGGAGGCAGGGACCTAGCAGGCGGGAAGCCTGGGCGGGTGAAGCATTCTTTCCAGAGTAGCCAAGGGCAAGGCCCAGAGTGTGGCTGTGGCAGGGCTGAGGGCCACTGAGCGAAGAGGTGTCCTCAAGGATGCAGGCAGGAAGGACAGGTGGTGTTCAGGTGTGGGCAGCTCTTTGGAGAAGCCCCAGTTGCTGGGCAGAGGCGCTTCCCATCTCTCTAGAGGGAACACGCGGGCTTGTGGGGATGCCCACAAGAACAGTCCTGCTCAGCAGAGCCCAGAGACACAGAAGACAGATGGACACAGCTTGGGCCATGCAGACGGGCAGACGCAGGGAGGAGAGGCCTGCCACTGCCCCAGCGTGGTGCCTTGGATCTCAGCACACAGCACGGGGAAGGTCCCTCGCTTCTCTCCTACAGACTGCATGTGTCCGGGTTCCGCCCGGCACCCTCAGCGGGACTGTCCAACAGGGCCAGAGGGAAGACCCTGGTAAGCAGGCCCTGCCCAGGCCAGGCTCACCATCAGGACGCCGTGCCCTTCGCCCTCCCTCGCTTGGGTCGGCTGTCCAAGAGAACAGCTCCCCCTCCTTCCTCGGGCTCCATTTCCGAGGAAAACTTTTACTAAGTAAACTGGCGGTTTTCCTTCTCGTCAATCTGCCCTCGGTCACGGCGCCTCAGCCGCGATTTGAACATGGGGCCAGAGAACGTTGGACTCTCTCCCCTTCGCGGCCCATGATGGCACTTCTTTGGCATCATCGGAACATCACCAACGAGTTTCCCACTATCCTGCCTGAGCGCACAGCCCGGGTGATCAATTTGATTGCTGGTGATGGTGAAGCAGGAGGCAACGTATTGTTCCCAGGCACAGGAGTAAACCGCGCGGCGACTGCCTGGCGAGCACAGCAGACTCCCCTTTTGGAAGCATCGTTTCAAACACACAAAGCACAGGTGACAAGAGAAGAGCCCTTGGTGTCCCTGTGGAGACCTAGCTCCGGCTCTTCTTCCTGCGGGATGCGCAGGCGGTGGCAGCGCGCGCCCTCCGCCCCCAGGCCACCCTGGTCTTCCCCCCGAGGCTCCTGGGCCCCACGGAGCTCTGTTGGTTACATCCTCGTGTTGGGTCACAGGTCATGACGAAACGCCTTGGCGTTCCTCCTGCCATCTATGGCCTCGAGGTCGGGGCTGCTTTCTTATTATTTTTGACATTCCCGAGTTGTTTTCTGGGACACACAAGGTGGAGTTCCTTGTGAAGGATCCTGGGGAGTGGGATGATGTGTCAAGGTCCACGTGGCACCGTGACCCTGTCACCGCCACACAAGGCTTATGCTCCCCTGGTCAACCTGGTAGAGGTAATCTGCCCGTGAATCACTCTGTGCTTGCGTGTCATTTCACATAGTCACGGGCCATTCTGATTTTCTTTTCTGAGAGTGATGTTCATGACTGTGGCACATCTTCTTTTTTATCGGGGGGTGGGTACCGGGGATTGAACTCAGGGGTACTCAATCACTGAGCCACATCCCCAGCCCCATTTTGTATTTCATTTAGAGACAGGGTCTCACTGAGTTGCTTAGTGCCTCGCTTTTGCTGAGGCTGGCTCAGAACTCGTCATCCTCCTGCCTCAGCCTCCTGAGCTGCTGGGATCACAGGCATGAGCCCCGGCACCCGGCTGGGCACATCTTCTGACTATGGTGTTTGGTTTTTCTTAATATGAAAGAGTTTATAACCTTTTGCAACTACTGGTGAGACCCCCCTCTTCCTGGGGGGTTGCTGGTGGCTGGGACTACCCCACACAGGACAGGGCACCACATGGCCCTGGCAGATGCCACCTGCACCTTCGTCACAACACACACGTGGAGCTCTGAGTGCTTCCTTAGGATGGCGTGGGGTGTCCCGAGAAAGGGGGCCTCTCTAGCTCACGTGGATCCGGCGGTGCCCTGGGGCATCTTCCTGTGACAACAGGCTCTTACTTTAAGATTTTACTGTGGATGATCGCGACTGTCTCTTCCTTTATGGAACTTTTCCAGTTACGAAAGTCTACCCACGCCAAGGTCTTGTGCCGTGCATTCTCTTGGACAACTCTTAACAGGCCACTTCGCCTTAATTTGTGATTGTATTTGGCATGAGGGGGATCCAATTCATGAACTCCACAGGGACGCATCAGCTGTCAGAGGACGGTGAGTGGAAAAAGTCCCCTTTCCTCAGGGATCTGTGAGGCCGTCTCTGCAATGTGTTTGGCTTGCCTGTGTGCACAGGGTCCGTTGCTGTTCCTTTAATATTTTCTATTGGTCTGCATCTCTGTAGCTCTGGTTGTCTGGTAGGGCACACCCTCCATTTCTTTTTTATTCAATATTATCTTTATTATTACTGACCACTTGCTCTTGAATATATAGAAATTTGAGAATCAGCTTTTCACTTTAATTAAAAATCCTGTTGGGATTATTATTTTTTCTTCTTTTTGGTGTGATGCTGGGGATTGAACCCAGGGTGCTTTACCACTGAGCTACATGATCCCCTCCCCCTGCCCTTTATATTTCCTGAGACAGGGCCTTGCTAAGTTGCTGAGGCTGGTCTCAAACTTGCCGTCTTCCTGCCTCAGCCTCCAGAGTAATTGGGACTACAAATGTCCAACTCCTGTTAGGATTTTGAGTGAAACTACAATAACAACTATAATCAAATCTGAGAAAAATCAACCTTTTAAATAAGTGAGAATTTCTATATTTGAATACATTATTCTTCCCATTTGAATCTTTACTATCCATCAATATAAAGGTTTTGTTTTTCTCCAGAAAGAGATCTGATGTACTGTTACATTTATTTCTAGGCACCTTTATTGATATTGTTGCCACCTCCAGTAGTATCCTTTTTAAAAATCCGTACTTCTGGTTTGCTGCTACTGTAGAAATATCTATTTACTTTTATACATTGATTTGTATCTAGAAATCTTGTTAAATAATTGAGGCTCACTTGAAAATTGGCAGATTTATTTCTTGTGTTATGATACACTTTTATCTCTTCTTGTTTTTATGTGCTAAGACTTTTTTGTTAAATAAAAGTAGCAATAATACGCATTCTTGCCTTGTTCCTGGTTGAAAAGAATATGTCTTCAACACCACGGGGTCTGAAGACTGACGTGTGTCTGATCAATGCCTTTAACCAGGTCAAAGAAGCTTCCCTCTATTCCTAGTCTGCTGGTAGTTTCTATCATGAATGGATTTTATTAAGTTCTTTTCCTGTAACTATTGAGTTGACAATTCTTCTCCCTTAACCTGCTAATGGTATTAACTAACATGGATAAACTTTGTGAATGTTAAACCACACAGCATTCTCGCGATGTTCCAAGTTTGGTAGATTCACTTTGCCTTCCTGAGGCCGCCCACGAGTGCACTCATGAACACTGCTGACTTTCACTTCCCTTTCTTGCACTGTTCTCTGGTTTTGGCATCGAGGCTGCATTAGCCTATAAAGTACATTAGGAAGTGCTCTCTACTTCCTGATGGGAGTTTGCAAAGGATCAGAACTCTGTGCTCCGTGAAGATGGTGCAACTCTCCTGGGGAGCCCTCTAGACTGGTGGGACACTTCTGGAGGAGCTTCGGGGCCATCGGGTTTCCGCTTCCGCTCCCGTCGGCCTCAGTAGCTGCACTCCTGGAACTGGTCCTTAGATTTCAAAAGGTACAGGAATAAAACTGCTCCTAACACTCCCCATCGCCTCTCCCACCGCTGCAGCTGTGACGTCATCCCCCCTTTGCAGGGTGGCAGCTCTCCCTGGAAGGGTGCTGTGTGGGCGTGGAGGCTTGCAGAGCCCCAACGAGCATGGTTCTCTTGGGCCTTTTCTTTTCATGCATTTAGGTTCTTATATTTATTACTATTAATATCCACGTATTTATTTAATATCATTCATTATAATTAATGGGGCTTAATTATTATTGATATGTAATCCTTATTATTTAATATCATTAGCTTTAATTAATGATACTGCTATTTCCTCGTTCCTGTTTGAGTTACTCTGCACGTTTCTAAACTAGTTGCTTAGGTAGGCTTCTCAATCTTCCACTCCCTACAACTAAGCACGTGGAGTACTGCCCAGGAGGTCTGTCATCTCTCAGGATACTTGGCCCAAGACCCAGCTCCCCAGCCCTGACTTTCCAAACCAGGACGCGCCCCAGGGAGAGAAGGAGCAGGGGAAGTTCAATAGTCCCTGCATTTCCTAGAGGGTGTATTTACTCGAGGGTGGGTTTAAATTATTGTTAGACTAGAATGTGCTTTAAACTGGATTGAACATTTAGGTTAACACCTGCCCCCCATCAATTGCTGGGATTGTAAAGCAGAAAATCATGTATGGCAATCAATCAATCAATCTCCATGTGAGTTAGCTTTGATGACTTTGCTATAATAATTATATACAATTGTTATGATTAGAAAACTTCAAACTTTTCAGTCAGGGACAACAGCTATTGACTGGCTTCTTGTGAGGGTGTTCTAGGCACCCGCGTGGGGCTCTCTTCCATCTCATCAGCAGTGCCACCTCCTACATGGCAGAGGGAAGCTGCCTGTGCGTGGGGGTGAGGGGAAGGGATGCAGGTACAGGTGAGCAGGCATGGTGGGAGGGGGCGGGCCTGGCGGGACTCGAAGGCTGGTGCGGTGAGAGCTGGAGCACAGGGGAGCCGGAGGGTAAGTAGTTGTCCCCTGGGGCAGGTCAGGGACCAGGGCAGCCCAGGACGCACCCTGGAAATGCAAAGCTGCGGAGCCTGGGATGGGGGTGCCTGGCTGTCTGCAGACACCTATGTGGTTCCTGCTGGGCTCTGCGGTCTCTTCAGGGGGCCCAAGGGAGGAAGCAGTCTATACAAATTCCGAAGCAGGGCCAGGGTGCACTCAGGATAGAGCGTGTGCCGAGTGGCACAGGCCCCAGGCTCCATCCTCCACAAGAGAATCAAAAACAAACTTCGACAAAGCAAATTCTTGGCAAAGAAGCTTTTTTTCACTGACAGTGTACTTTGGCAGGAGGAACAGAAGCACCCTGGGAAACGCTGGAAGAATCTAGGTAGGAACCAAAGAAGGCACGAGAGGGAGCCTCTGATGAGAGGCTCACTGGTCCCCATGGGCTGCCCCTGGCCTTGCAAAGAGGGAGACCACCCTGCACCATGCCCAGGGTCCCTTGAGTTGTCCTCCGCGTGAACCCACCCTTCCTCAGCAGGAGCAGTGCCCTCTTGCTACCAAAGTAACTCCAGAAACAGTTACATTCCCATAAGTTTGTTGACGTTGACAGCACACGGGAGGATGGGGAGATGGGGAGGCGAGGCCAGGGTGCAGAGCGACCTGGGATGAGCAGGTCTGCAGAGCTAGCTGCACCGGGGGCCGTGCTGGCAGCCGGGCTGCAGCACAGATTTCTGCTGAATGCAATTTTAGCTGTTCCTGCAGCAAATAAAGGGATAACTCTGGGAGGTGGTAGGCATGCTAATTTGCTTCATTACAGTACCACTTTAAGATCTGCACGTATCCTGTAACATCATGTTGTATGCCTTAAATATATACAATAACATTTGTTTTTTAAAATGCATAGCAATTACCAAGGGTTTGATAAATATTAATGGTGCTAAAAAATTTCCCTTTCAAAGAGCCTTTTAAAAGTGGGCAAGTGGCAAGCCTTCCCCTCCCAGGCATTTCCTTCTTTCTTTGGGGTCTGGTGAGTCCTGGGGAGTGAACCCAGGGCCTCCCACATGCCAGGCAGGCACTCTGCCATCGAGCCACAGCCAGTCCGAGGCACTTCCAGTCTGATGGATCCAAAGCCAAGCCTTAGTCCACTGAGAATGCAGGATAATCTATAAAAAAAACTGGCTTAGATTCTCTCCCCCTTAAAAAAAAATCAATTTAATAAATAATAAAGGTGTGGAGGGGGAGACTAAATGTGCGTGTGTGTCTGTCTGTGCACGGCCAGACCCAAGTGCAGTGTGGGAGTCGACTGGACCCATGTGGAGGCGGGGCAGTTGTAAGAGCAGCTTGAGATACTAGGGAAATGAGATTCTAGACCAAGTCTGGATAACATGGGGCCACTGCTGTGTCCCCAGGTGTGGCCTGTGGTCACTGTGGCAATGCTGGGCAATCTTCCTGATTCCTAGTTTAGGGGACACACACATAGGCTTAAAGGCACAGTGTCACATGTTTAAGCAAAATAACCAAAACCGTTTTGGCACCATAATGAAAGCACAGATCATCAGGAGGGAGCAGACTTCATGGATCGGCCGTGCCTTTCACTCAGTCATGGGGTCAGGCATTGGTGGGCACACTTCCTGGACAGAAGACGGTTACAGGAGGAACCTGTGCTTATGTAGGTCGCACTGAAAAGTGGCTCAGCCACTGAAGACTTCAACCGAACACATGAGCGTGGGAGCTCAGGAAACAGGCTGTGAGAATTTGAAACTTGTTTTTACTGGGCAAGGATGGAGGGTCTGGGGTCAGGGTTCAGAGCGCTTGTCTCTTTCCCTCCAGGGTCCATTGTACTGTCACTGGGAAAGGATGTATTGGGAAAGGCTCGATGTGCTCGGGGTTTCGCCTGCTTCCTCCCTCCCTCTTCCAGCCACACTGTTGTGGGGTTGTCATTCCCATATCCTTCAGTGCTACCTGTGACTTATGTCCCAACGCTTAGGGAAGGTTGGCAGATGCCAACGAGTGGGCCCCTAGGTGAAGTGCACAGGCGTCTCTTGTACTGAGCTTTCTATTCTTGAGCAGTTTCAGAATCTTTCCAAACAAAAGAAAACCATGCAAACATACAGAAAGTCCACTGGGCTCTTTCTAGTCAGAGAACTCCTAAGCCAGGGGCCTCCCAAAAGCTGCCATACAAGAGAGCAGATAAGATCAAGTGCAGGTAGCATCAGGTAACAGCGTCACTCATCAGGTAAGGGTTCAGAGACGCAGGGGACAGGACTATACAAGGCCAGTGGAGACCTGGGATCCAGGCAGCCTGCTAGGCCTCACCAAGCCAAGGACACAGGGCTCCGCGAGCCTGGGCAGCGTAAACAGAGGGTGCCCATCCGCCTGGGAACTCCTGGGCCACTGCAGCGCTGTTGTGAATGGACCTGGGGTGTCCCGCATCTCGCCTCTGGCCTCCTGCTTCTCCTCTCCTCCCACTCTGCTGCTGCCTGTCTGCTGAGCAGTTGCCAAAGAGCAGCCTGAATACTTTTCACTGGAGCTCTGGGCCCAGGAATCCAGCCTTCCCAGGAGGCATAGCATGAGGCACCAATGACCCAGGCTGAACCTGCCAATCCCTGCCGCTAATCTCACAGGTGAACCAGGAAGCTGCAGGAAAACAAAATCCCTAGGCCCACCCAACAGTGCTCTCTGGCTCCTCTCCTGCCAGCACCACATGCATGTTCCCAGTGTTGAAGAGGCAAGCGAGTGACTCCACCACACTCTGACTCCTGGGCCCACTGTGTCTGCGCAGGCCTGCGAGGGAGCTGAGTGCCACGCTCCTGTTCACAGGTAGCCAGACAGACATCTCAGGTGACTTGCTGCACAGTCTGTCAGCCAGACAGCTTGGCCCTTCTCTGGAAGGACCCGCTAGAAAATGCTCCCTTATGCTGGGCTGACTTCCCCCGTGACTCTGCCTGGTGCTCTGGGGCTTGGATCCAGTGAGACTCCCTCCTACAGCCTCTGTCTATTCCCATATATTCCCTGCAGGAGGCCTGGGGCAGCAGCAGCCCAGACGAGTTCACAGCACAGGGCAACCCCTTGAGGTGTCTGTGGGCTCCTCGGGCCACGGAAGCACAACCCTGCAGGACGACTGCCCCTGAACCCACTAGCTTTCCACATCAGCATGGCTTCCCTTTCCAGAAGGACTTGCCCTGAGGACCCGATGGGGAAAACCCCATGACAAAGTGCAAAGTCTGCACCACACAGGGTCAGTGCTGCCAGGAGGGCTCCGCCTGGGCAGATGTCCTTGTCCCCGGCATCTACTCAGTGTGAATCAAGATGGCAAGCACACAGGGCAGCTGGGGCTGGGAGCGAAGGCGCAGGCTTACCTCCCCCTGGAAGCTCTTCAGCAGCGGTGCTACCTGCTTGCGCAAATCCTGGAGCAGGAGGAGCGGCCAGGAAACAGCAGTGGGGAGGGAAAGAGAAGGGGAACATTGGTTAGCGCTTCCTGGTGCTGATTTCCTTCACATACAGCCCTCCCGCCCCTCTCCAGACCTGCTCCTGGAAACACAGACAGTGCCACTCGGGTATTTACGCTCGCTTACATAAGGGTACAGTTATGTCTTGTTTCCACAAAGTCCAGGTTAGAACGCACTACGGACTGAAGTCTTCACTGTAAGCCTAAGCAGGATCATTAGTAGAATGAAATACATTACAACATAAGTCTGATGCTGTTTCTCTCGGGACGCATCTGGGCCACTGTCCTGTTTTAGCTGCTGTTTTGTGCACTGTTACTGAGAGGGCCTGCCTGTTCTGAATCCATGCCTGACACAGTCACTGGAAACTTCATCGGAGCCACTGTCCTGTGCCCATGTTGTAAAAGGGGACAACCTGTTGGTGTACCCATACAATCTCCTCCAGTGTTTTCTTTAAAATGAAGCAACTCAGAAAGTGCTCGGAATGCTTTGAAGAGACTTGGAGCAGCCAGCTTGTTCTTCCCTGGGAGTTTGGGCAGGTAAACCGCTTGTTGGAGCATGAGCTACGGGCCAGATCAGATTCGCTTCATCTGGGACAAGGGCACCAGATGATTTCTCTTTTAAAGTTCCAGGCTGACCCTGATGTACATGCCCAAGTGAAACCAAACAGGGCTGGTAAGGACAGACACCAGTCCAGCCATGACACAGGAAGAAGATAAAATGCTATTTCAGAAAAATAAACCTAACCCTACGAGAACATAAAGGAGGAAAGATAAATTCAATTCATGGCAAAGAGGAAATGCCTCAGGGGTGGCATGAGCCAGGAAGAAAGGCAGAACTCTGCAGCTGACACAGAGGGCTGGGGGCTCAGCTCTCAGGGCCCGGGCCCCTGCCCCTGCCCGGTGCCCCTGAGCAAGCCTGAGCCTGCTTTCTGTAGCCTCCGAGGTCCGGCAGGCAGTGGGGGCCGGGCGCAGTTTCCAGGATTCAGAGTCGGGAAGGACAGTCACTCCCCTCGGGAGCCCCCACCTCTAAGAGCTTAAGGATGGCGCGTCTTCCTGGGAGGAGAAGGCAGGCAAGCGGGGTTGGGCCAGCTGCTGGGCTTCTGGCCCTCCGCAGGTGCCCAATGGCAGCAGTGCCCTTTCTTACTGGGACCCAGCGAGCTTGGCACCGGGACTGTCAGCCCCACACAGAGGTGGCTGAGGGGAACCCCAACACCCAGGGTGGTGGGGAGCCCCTCCTCTCCCGCTGTGGGATGCCGCAGCTCTAGAACTGGCTGGACAGTGTGCCCACTTTGGTAACTACCCGTTGGACAGCATTGTGGGTTCCATCAGCTAAACACCTCAATCAAGGGCCCCCACATCCTCAGCGCTGGCAGATCGGCTCACTCAGACATCTAACTATCAGTTCTTTCATCAGGGCCTCCTTTGGCCTACCCAGAGAGCCCTGGTTACGAAATCTTGCTCTAGGCTGTGCCGTCCGACGCGGGGGCCGATGGCCACGTGCAGCTATTTATGTCTAACTGTAACTTAATTAAAACTAAATAAGGTTGGAGAATTCAGCTCCTCATCCACTCTGGCCACGTGAGGCTGGCAGACCTAGTGTGTCTCCAGCATGCAACCCACGGGCGAGGCTACGCGGTGAGCTTTCGAGAACGGAGCCACCCCACGTGACTGCACCTAACTATAGACAGGTCATCAAGAAGTCTGGCACCTCCCTTGCGGGTACACGCTTTTCCAAAGGACGCATTCCTAAATGCGATGCCCTCATTCCCTGGAGAAGACCATGTTTCAACTCCTCCGGGGGATGGTTTTCTGGATTTCTACCCCAAGTTCAATGACAAAAGTAATCACACTCATCATCAGTCTCTTCTATAATCGGCCATCCTAAAGGTGGAAGGTACAATGATGGGCCCCTAGAGATGTCCACATCTTGATCCCTGGAGCACGTGGGAATGCGGGGTCTCACGGCGATAGGGACTTTGCAGGTGTGATCAAGTCAGAGACCGTAAATAAGAGAGAGGACCAGATTATCCAGGGAGCCCATGTCCTTATAAGAGGAAGGCAGGTGGGCCAGAGTCAGGGAAGGGGATTTGAGGACAGACATAGGGTCTTGAATGCTGCCGGGCACATGCCAGGGACCGAGGGCAGCTGGGGAGCTGGAGGAGACCAGGACACACTGTTGCCGGGGCTTCTGAAAGGCACGTGACGCTGGCCACCTCTCATGCTGGCCCTGTAGAGCCCATTTGGATTCCTGGCCTCCGGCATCGTCAGATGAGCCCTAAGACCAGGAAAAGTGCTGCAGAAGCGGCGGGAAGGAAAGGACACGCTTACCCGCTGCCCCCTTGGCAGGCAGAGGGCACACCGAGCATGGAGAGGAGCCAGGGGAAGGGGGCGCAGCAGGTCCCCAGGTCAATGCCATGTTCCAAACACCAGGAATCAGCCACATTTCCTTGCAAGAGACCTGGTCACTATGGGCAGCCATGCAGGAGGCATAAGTGCCTTGCCGGTGGCAACCTGGTGCCCTGCCAGGAGAGGGGACCCCCATGGGACAGTGGAGGGTGCAAAAAGTCACCCGGCAGACTCCTCTGGACAGAGAGGGTCCTCTCCGTTCCCTTCCCCAAGCAAAGACAAGAGGCAGGATGGTCACATGGCACCGCTGTGATCAGACTGCAAACCGCTGTGATCAGATGACGGAGTTTGCTTCCATTTCCCAGCGGGGCCAAGTCTGTACGGAAGGCAGCCCCATCATGAGGTGTCACTGCCTTGGCCAGCATGGGCTAAGAGGGATGTCACTCGTCCTGACCTGGGGCTGACAATCCACGGCGCCTGAGCCCAACAAACCCAGAACTGTCTCTAATGTACTACACGAGTGACCTTCCTCTCAAACGGGGAAGGCACACACACGCGTCTTATTTTTTTAAGAATAAGACATGAAAAATTCAAGGGAAATAACCCTATGGAACACTTGCCTTCTGACTGTCAGGGAAACCATGGCTCTTTTTTGGTCCTCCATGCCCAGGGAGCTGGACCAAAAGCTGGCTGCTCTTGCCCCAAGGGGGCTTGTTTGTGGGGTGTCCTTGGGGCCTGCTCTGCAGGATCTGACAGCCAGTAGCTCCCAATGACCCCTTGGGCTACGGAAAGGGGACCCCAAGGCTACTGAGCAGTCCCCTGGAGACAGCCAGGACCCAGCATCACAGGCTATACCTACTGGCATGTCTCACTGTGAGCTCTCCAGACAGGGCCTTGGTGACGGACAGCAGCCTCCTGCCTTCCAGCTGGGGCTGCCGAGGGCTGGCATGGGTCCTACCTGCCCCTCTACCTGCAGCTTCCAACACAGGGCTGGGTATCTTGCTGAGGACTCTCAAGCACAGGCGGGTTTAAGACTCCAGAGGTTGGAAGCGGAGTCCACGCCACACCAGATGCCATGTTTCCTTCTCCAGAGGGTTAAGTGGGCCCTTTCTTGCTGACCCCACCCACGGGGTAGGCTGTAGTGTGGCCCGAGGCCTAGAGCACAGGGCAATGGGGCCTGGGAAGCAGGAGGAAGTTAGGTCAGCAGGAAGACTCAACCTGGACCTGCCTGGGTGTTAGCTTGACCCTGTTTCTTGGGTCAGCGTTGGCCTCTTCCATGCCTGGGGGTAGCCGGTGCACTAGAGGGACTCAGCCCATGAGGAGTGGGCATATGAGCAAGTCAAAGAACAAGTGGAGACAGACAGCCCCTCAGAGTGGGCTGAGCCCAGCAAGTGGGAGGTGGGCCCTACAGAAGAGCCCTTGGGCTGGGCTCCCGCTGAGGACGCCCCATCTACCAGGCCTCGCCCAGCTCCCCGTTCCCTAGTGCAACCCTGACGAGGCCTCTGGAAACACGTGAAGCTGATTTTAGCTTCATTCACCCCACATGTCCCAAATGCAATCCTTTCATGAGTAATTGATATAAAAATTAACACAGTAAGCTTATGTACATTTCTATTTTACTTATTCACTTTCATTTTCTGCTTCGAGGTTTGCCACCTGCTGTCTTTCACACTTGGCTCATCCTCTCGGTGTGGACTGGCCAAGGTCAAGTGGCCTGCAGCCACACACGGTGGTCGGCACCACCCTGGCTGCTTGGGCTAAGGGGGACCTCCACAAGTCAGGCTCTCCTGGGAGAGAGGGTGGGTGGCAGGGGCATGGGAACAGGCCCGCAAGGAGCAAGAAGAGAGCAGGAAGCTCAGGGCTAAGGGAGGAGGAAGCTCAAGAGGGAAAAGGTGGTCACTGTGTCAATGCTGCCCCAGAACTGGCAGCCAGGGAAGGACCGCTCACTGGATTCCGCAGCTTGAGCTGAGCAGGGGATGGAACCAGCGCAGCGAGTACATGGACATTTTGAGAAATCGGTAGTCTAGGGAAAGGAGGTGGAATAAGATACACCAGGTCCCACAATGCCAACTTGGTGTCTGAAACGAGCTGAGCACTGGACCATGAGCTTCTTCCAGTGACCCCACCAACATAAGGGACAGGTTCACTGTCCAGATAAGACCCCTCCAAAAGGAAAGGGAATTCGCTCAAGGTCACAGAGCCGAAGGGTTAGAAGTTGAAGCCAGATCTCTTTCTACTGTCCATACCACAGTGAGATTTTGTAGAGGACACAATTACGGTGGACCCGTATGGGAACAGGCACAGCATATGGAGGCCACCCAGACCGCATGGCGGTGGGGTGGGAGTGTGGGGTACAAATAGGCACATCACCTCCAAAGCTTAGGAAGGGGACCATGTTCAGAGAGGATCAGTGAAGTCGGACAGGGTCACGGAAGGGGAAGGCTGGGAAGCTGAAGACACAGGCCACAGCAAGGGCCCTGGCTCAGGCCATCAGCAGGGCCTCCCGCCAAGCTCCTGAGTCCTGTCCACAGGCACAGGGCTGCCTCCTGAGAACGCCAGCTCAGGAGGTAAGAGAATCATTCCTGCGGTCCATGGCAAAACTCCAGCTGGGCTGAAGAGCCACTGAAGAGCCACGTCCCACACCACTGCCTCACGTAAGGCAGACTCCTCCTCAGCTGTGTTTCAAAAATCTCTTATTTGCGCATTCACAAGTCGCATGGCAGCCCCTGAAACAAGCTTTGGTATTAAAGCCGACGTGCATTTGCACACACACGCGCACATGCATGTTTAGAGACAGCTGAAAGGAAAAAACCGCTATATGTTCACACATCACACACAAACTGACACATCCGCGCTCCAAGTCACCAGCTAAAAACCACTCGTTCTAATTTTATTTTTGGCAGCTTGTGAAATTCTTTATCCAACTTCACCGCCTGCAAAGACTCCCCAGTTCTGCACCCAGCTGAAGAGAGACCCACCGATGCTCAGCTCTAGCCCGGGGGCTCCCACCGTCACTTAGTGAGGCCGCAGCTCCATCTGTTGCCATCTCAGAGCTGAGGGCCCAGGCCTTCTGAGGGCTCAGACACTGCGGCTCTGGTGACCCACACACCCTCTGCTACTGTCGCCAGCTGATGCAAGTGGGTTCTGGCCAGTCAAAACCACACTGGAAGGGACGATAACAGGTGACTGGCACACACTTAGTCCTCACCAGGACAAGCGGTTGCACACGTAATGGCCACCAGCTTTCCCAGGACCCCAACTTCCTTCCCTCCTGTTCTGTCCCTGGAGCGAGCCCCCCCCATCAGGACAGAGTGACATCCTTGGGATCATCACTCTCAGGCGTTTCTGGCGAAGGCCAGATCACTCATTTCAACCCTCCCTCGAGTACACAGCAAATAATAAGCAAAGTTTATAGAGACGCGGCTTTGCAAACAGGATTTGCACTATTCTCAAAACCGCTAATTCACAACACACGTTTTAGATCAGAAAACTGAACAGCAAAGTGCCATTAAGGCCCCAGGTGATGAGAAGTATCCTCACTTGAAAGTGCCAGAGACAAAGTGGCCAGGTTGGGCGGCTGCACCTGGAAGGTGTGAGTCTAGAAACCAGGCTGCTGGGCCCGGGCTGTGCAGCCCTCGGCCTTGTGCCTTTGGGGGACCGGGGTGGTCTCTGCAAGGCTCTGTCCCCTCCGGCCCTGTGACCTCTCCCCAGTGACGTTTCTCCTGCTTCCCTGTGGCATGCAAGACCAGGACAGGGCGGTGGGCTGCACACCCAGCCACGTGCCGGACTCAGTGCTGGCGCTGCCTGATCTTCCGCATGAGGCCCAGTTCTGTGCCCAGGAGCGTGGCTCAGGCTCCACAGGTGCTGGAAGGACAAGAAGCTGTGGGGCCAGTACAGACACTGTGTGTCAGGGAAGGGCCTGTGAGTCACAGACGCACCTCCAGACTCACAGTCATCTCTACAAACATTCCATGATCTGGGATTTTCTGGATGTTCTACCAAGTTGCACAGTGTCCTTTTTTCCTCATACCAGGGATTGAACTCAGGGGCACTTGACCCCTGAGCCACATCCCCAATCCTATTTTGTATTTTACTTAAAGACAGGGTCATACTGAGTTGCTTAGCACCTCGCCTTTGCAGAGGCTGGCTCTGAACTCGAGATCCTCCTGCCTCAGCCTCCCGAGCTGCTGGGGTTACAGGCGTGCACCACCGCCCCGGCGCACAGCATCTTTTACTCCACAGTAACTGAGGCGCGTCTCCGTGGGACAGTTCTGACAATATCCAAAACCCGCTGCTGTCTTGGTGTGCTGTCCTTGCTGGTGGCAGCCCTGGAATGGGGTCCTGCCTTCTCTGGTGACAACGTGGATTTTCCAAGTGTGGGTGAGGGGGAGCGGCGGGGATGCTGAACTGGGTCACCCCCAAAAGCCCGACTCTATTAGGGTTGCCTGCAGCCCCCACGGCAAGAACATCAGAGGCCGGCCTTAACTTCACCTGCCCACAGCCACCTCCTGTTCCAGACCCATTTCTTTCCTGCCTCAGTTGACATTTTCTTCATGTGTTCGGGAGGCGAAGGGTTGGGACCACCGTTGCTTGGTGACATGGCATGCCCACCCAGGGCTGGAGACTGTCATCTCCATGCGAGGTCCCTGGCCCCTGCTTTCCTGTTAGGCCTCACTGGAGCATGTTTTAGAGGACATCAGAGACAGCCCTCCACGGCTTGCTCCAGCAAACGCACACCAGCAAATGTGACCTGTGTCACTGCTCCCACTACGCTAAGGGAAGGCACTGCTTTTCCATTCAGATGTCACTTAGTCTCATAATTGATTTTGAAAATGGTAAAACATAGCAGTGTAAGAATATGACTGGTAAACATGGTATACCACAGAATGAATGCAAGCTAAAGTAATAGGTCCCAGGCTTTGTTTTCAAATCCATGAGTCCATATTTTAGGTATTTTTTCAAAAGGGTCCTTTGCTTTTCAAAACGCATACTAACATATTTTATGAAATATGATTTTTGCTTCACGCTGATTTGTGGGGAAAGGTTGAGTGGCACAGGGCGAGAGGATGGTGGCGATGGTGAGACCTGGCCTGGGACTGTCCCCTACCTCTGTGCATCTGAAACCGCAGACGCCTCTTCAGACTCCCTCTGGGGCACAGGAGGCCTTCAGCCGGGTGCTCACGGAATCAGAGCAGGCTGAGCAAGGAAAGCGGGCCTGGGCACCTCTCAAGTCACGACTACAACCTGTCAACTCAAACTGCCACCTTGTCAGGTTCATCTGGAAAGCCACAACCCTCTGGTCCAGTCTCCTGCCAGTGTCCTGGCCGACATGCCCATCCGGGGCAGCCCTATCTGACCGGGCCTTGTCATGGGTAGGAGTCTTTGCAGCACAGGGGAAATGCTGGTATTCGGGGGAAGCTGTCCTGTTCCAGGTGCCAGTAACACAGTCACTAGTAACAGTTGGTGAATAATTCACTGGGGCCTGGCGGAGGCAGAGCAGGTTCAAGGTGACCCCTGGCTCTTGTCCCTCTCACATGCTACCTGATATGGCTCCTTCAGTGGGGTGGGCCCAGCAGCTCCCCATGTCCCTTGCTCTGCCCAGAGGAACAGCTGGCCTGAAAGTGGGGAAGCAGGGAGCTGCTGTGGTTCGGCCCTCCCACCGCCTTCCAATCCAAGGGCAGCCTGGGCTGGGCTGAGCTGGGCTGGGCTCCCGCCTGCTCCTAGGCCCCTCCCCGTTCCAGACAGCACACGCTGGTTGCTCTTCTGAGCCCCTGCCGGCCCTCCAAGGCCATCTACCTGACTCATACCTGGGAACAGCCATCTTGAAAGCCCTCGCCCTGGAGGAACAGGGTCCTGAGAGGAGAAGGGGACGGGGTTCTAGAACAGACACTGGCAGCACCCACCACCTACACGGAAAGAATTCTGAAGACCTTTAAAACACAAAACACAGCAGCCAGATTCTAGATTATTCATTCAAGCAAGGGGCAATCTGAATGGAATGATTTCCTTTGAAATCCAGACATTTGTATGTAGCATTATTAAAGGGAAAAAGAGTTGAATTTCAGAAGTTGAGCTCACCACTTATAAGAAAACACAGCAGTTATGCATCAGACTCAGAGCAGTTTGACAAAAGTCCCTCTTGACAGCGACCTCTTTTCAACAAGCTACTTCACCTAACAAACGAGGCGAGGACCCCTGTTCTAGACCTGAGAGCCAGACACGGAAGCACATGCCAGGAGGACCCTGGCCCTGAGGCTTCGCCCCCAAGGTCTGCAGCACCCCGAAATGCCCCGGGACAGCAGTGCCCGCATTCATCAGGGAAACCTATGCCAGGTGCAGGGTCCCAGGTGCACCTCTAATCGGAACTTCGGGGAATACGTGTCCCAGGTATAAGGCCTTGACAGTGAGGGGAGGACTCAGTTCTCTGTGACAGACCGGTCGCTCTTTGTGTTTGCATCCCTGGATTTCACTTAAGGCAGCCGCGATTCTCCCTGTCAAGCACACAGAGCTGGGCTGCGGGGCCAGGTGCGGGTTTTCAAAACAAGACAATACACCGTGTGTTTCCCGACTGCAGCTGGTGGAAAGTGAAGTTCCCCTTTGTTCCACGATACTGGAACCTTCACTTCCCATCTCGTCACCGTGGATGAACCACACGGCTATTGATGGGCACCCTGCTTTCCATTGCTGTCACAGATGAGCACACGATCCTTCCAGCCTCTGCGATAGAAAAGGTAATTTTAAATGGCATTTAAACTGGAGTGTTAAATAAAAAATATCTTTCTATACAACAGCAGACAGTATGTCCTGGCAATTTCTCAAAGATTTTAGTTCACAGATTTGAGAAAATTCCATTAGCTTTAATTATTTATCAGCAGTCAATTTAGATTACTGTTCTTGACCTATTTTCACGGCGTATGGGCCACCCAGCAATGGAATAAATGAATAGTCTTTTGCTGCAATGGTTGATTTTCTGAAATAATAGAAATCTAGTTTAAAGAAGGAATGAAACCCCAAACATGTAATTACCACAATGCAGACCCTGCCATCCTGCTTTGTAGCTGGATAAAATGCACATCTTTGTGAGTTTTTTGGTTATTAAATAAGATTATCTTGAAAGGGATAAACTGGCTCATGCTATAATTTCTTCCCATTTAAATTTCTTTGCTCCATTTAAAACATGTTCTGTGTTCTGGCGGAAAGTCTCCTAATGCTGACGGATATGCCTTCAGCACTGCACTGAGAGCTCTGTGCAGAGGACGGGCTGTGTGCAGCCCAAGGGCACCATGGGGCTCAGGCACCTGTGCTGAGCAGCAAGGGTCAGCGAGGGGCACCAGGGCCAGCAGTCCCCTAGTTCCTAAGAATGAATTTGCAAGACTTGCAGGCTGACGCACAGTGGCATGGGTACTGCGTTGGCGATCACGAATGTGGGCAGAGGGAGACAGGCTAGGGTGGCAGAGGCCAGGGAGGAAGAAGGAACTGAGGCACACTGCGCAGCCGAGCAGGGTGGCGGACCCCAACGCTGCCAGGCTGCGGTTCTGAGAAAGAGTCTGGGACTCCTGGCTCCACAGACCCACCAAGGGTCCAGGAGGTCAAAGCTACTTGTCATTAGCTTTTCTCACATTTTCTCACAAATGAAGAGATTTCTAGAAGCTCTGCGCCCTGTGAAGACACCTCACTCTGACGCTGCAGAGACTTCTGTTTGCACCTTCCACGTGGCCAATGGCTGACAGACAACACGCACACCTACGCTGAGCCCCCAGTTTTAAGAGACCAAAGAATGACAGGGAAAGGCTGTCTACGGAGCCCATCTGGGAGCCGACGCTGGCCAGGGTGTCAGGCTGGGGACAGTCCTGTGGCCTGGACAGGTGTGACGTGCTGCTCTCACAGCACGGCTGCATCGCCCTGCAGCTCCCACAGCCACCTGTGCCGGGGCAGTGGCCTCCTACAGGACACTGGGTGGCCAGAGGGGCGACCCTCTCATTTCCAAACCCTCTCCTGGGCTGCTTTCTGAACAGACGCTCACGTCCAGCCTCTCGTTTTCATTTCAGAACTCTGAAAACACCGCTGAGTTTGTCAGAGAGGAACCACTTGTCATACAGGTACTTTGATTATCCAGAGACAAATGAGCATTTAACAGGCGCACCGGATGAGAAGGCGGGGTCCCGCACTCAAGGAGCTCGCCGCCGGGCGAGGGTGGTGACAGGCCTTGGTCTGGGCAGCCTGTTTGCTGGTGGGGCTGAATCCCTGTGGGGACCCACAGAGGCACTCTTCCCAGGCTGGCCACAAAGCTGACCCTCGGAAGTGCCACACAGGGGACGTTCCCTCGGGTACATTTTACCCTGGGACTCTGAAACCAGCCAGGAAGGGCCACTCCCGCTTCCCTCTGACACGGCCACTGCTCCACGTACTGCAGACTCAGCCCTGCTAACAAGTGGACGAATGGCCATTTAAAACTAGAGTGTGCAGTGACCTCCCTAGGACTTCTACCTCAGGAATCTACCTGTTAGAATAATCAGAGACGAGGCAGAGATGCATACTGGGAGTGCCAGCACGTGCAGGGAGACTGAGGAAGTTTTCAGTATGGCTGGCTTATTAGGTAGTTGGTGAGACTATCTTTCTACAAATAGCGAATACTGGAACATGCATGAGATTTCCATTCACTCAACGGATGTTAGCTGGGGAAGGATTCTGGGTGTCCTGGCTCCACCACAGGGGCTCCTTCAATTGTGAGCGGAACCAACTGGTTGGTGGGCCACCCACCTGGCATCTGTCCACGGGGGAGCTGAGTCAGGTCGCCACGACACAGGGAACAGTCCACTGTGCTGAGCTACCAAGATGAAGCACGCCACCCAGGATGTGTTTCAGAGGCAGGCCCGGTCCAGGAAGACCCCTGTGGGTAGGGGGCACCCCAGCTGGGTCTAGAGGATGAACAGTCGGGGCAGGTGGGCAGGACAAGGAGCCATACACTACCAAGCACGTTTACAGCAGAACCCCAAGGCTACACACGCAAACACACACACACACACACACACACGCACACACACACACACACACACACACACACACACACACACACACACGGGAACGTCCCTGATCCAAAACACTTCGATACCTTAAGCTTTTTGAGCTCAGACACAGTTGGGATTCCAGAAATTTTAATTAGAGATGCTTAACTGTTAAAGTTTACGCAAATACCCCCAAATCTGAACGACAGAGAGGCCGGAACCACTGGCGTCTGTCGTGAACGCTGTGGCTGGGGAATCCCAACCGGCACGGGAAGCTGGAAGGGCGGGCGGGGCACCAACCCTGAGAGGCATGCGGATCCAGGGCAGCGCACCCTGCCCCCTCACGGCTCTGTAGGTAAAGCACATCCTTTAAATACAAGTCCATGACAGGTGTCAGCAGCAGACCTCCTGGAACACCTTGGGCTCACATGTACTTCATTTAAGTAAAACTCTAAGGTTGGTTGGGAAGCCAAGCCACAAAATGATATGCACAGCGTGAACCTAACGGTTCTGAACATAGAAAGATGACAGACTCAAAAGCCACAGGCTAACTTCCTCATCCAGGACTGCAAGGGATGCAGCCCCATCTTCTCCATGCCACCGGCTTCATGTGACATGCGGATCTCAATAACGAGCCTCCAAGCTTTTTATCCAGAGGACCAAGTTACAGGCCTCCAGGAATCTTGGAGAGACTTAAAACACCATCTCACCCTGACACCGAAGGGGCAAGACAGCCCCCAGCAGCCCCAGCGTGAGCGCAGTCTCTTCAGCTCCCAGACGGGAGACGTTCATCGGCAGGCAAACCATGAGCAAGCGGGTCAGGCCCAGGGAATCCTCGAGACTGAGGCTCTGCTGCAGGACCCTCCGGGCTGACTCGGGCCTCTGCTCTCCACCCCAGGACCTCTGCAAGCTCGCTCACCGTTTGTGCGCCACCAGCCCTAAAATTCCACAGCCTGTTTCCGCGTGTTGGGGTGAGAGAGCCTCCTGGCACGCGCTGGCAGCGAGTGGATTTTCCCAGGTCATTACTGACGCCCTCTCTGCACGGCCACTGTGAACCGCACGTGCTGATGCTGAGGCTGAGGTGGAGGGAGGTGAAGTCCCTGTTCCTGGTGGTCCGAACACAGTCCTTACGGGACTTACGTGCTTCTTTTGTCCTCTGCCACCACGTCTGGGGAACACCAAAGAGTCAGTGGCAAAGGAAAAGTAGACCACAATTTCTTAATTTCTAAATGGAATTATTCATATTATCCAGATGGCCTAAGAAGTCTACGTGACCCAGGGAATTTAAACCTCTGAAACCAGTGTTGCTATGTAAGAGATGCTCGGAGGCGTCCATGGATCACCCCCACCTAGCGATAAGGAGAACTGGGTCCCTCCTGACCCTGCTCCACAAAGACCTCGGCAGGGCAGATGGTGCGTGGCTAGAAAGGGCACTCGACTGCACCCACCCAGAAAGCCTCTCCCTAGTTTCACCCAGTTCTACCCAACAGTCCCAGACCTCAGAGACCCTGATGCCAGATGAGGGTGAGAACAAGAGGCACCTTCTAGAACATGCTGACTACGTTCAAGGTCCAAAAGATTTGACTCACTAACCTTCCATGCATTGTCCCCAGAGCTCTGAGTAGTCACCCCTGATTTGGCAGGGTAGAGGTTCCAGGACCCGCCTGCCCCATGCTGACACCAATGTCCTCGAATGCTCAAGTCCCCCAGGCACTCCGGGTCATCTCTGCGTGACTGATAATCCGGATACAGTGTAGATGCTATGTAAGCAGTGGCCACACTGCACTGTTCAGGAAATGATAGGAGGAAAGTGTGTACCTGTTTGGCACAGATGCCAACTGCCCACCTGTGCGAGTATTCTGACCTACCACGCATCTCAGTGTTTGGATCCACAGACGCGGGACTCTCAGACGTGGAGGGCAAATACGACACCCACAGAGCACTGTGCTGTCAACTCCCTTCTGGAGGATCTCGCCACAGGCGTCTCAAACCCAGGCTCTCATCGTCCTCTGGAACTTGCCTCTTCCTAAGGACAGCTGTCCTTCCAGTTTGTCCCTCCCCCTCGGCACACATGTGCCAGGGACCCAGGCACTAGAGCCAGACATGGCTTGGAAGCTGCCGCACTTGAAGAAAGCACTCGGCGGGGTGATCATCTGTCACCCGGTCCCTAAAAACGCAGACATGAATTATGCCTGAGCTCAATGACAGGCAGGGCAAGAAGAGACTGTCCAGGGGCAGACCAACCAGAGGGACAGTGACAGCTACCCTGCACACAGGAACCGGGTCTGGGGAAGACCACTAATGCTTGGAGAGCTCCCGCGTGAACCAACGGCTTTAAAAGACTGTGGCAGTTGCTCTCGCGTCCTTCTCAGGGCTGACACCGAGAGCCGCTTCTTTGTAGCGAAACAGCCTAGAAGAGAAGTGGGTGAAGACACCCTCTCTCAGCTGGAGCAGCCGGCCTGCCAGATGAATCACAAAGAAGTCCATAAACGTCGAGAGCGTCTGCCCGGACTTTTCTTTTATGACCATATATGGCAAATATAGATCCACTTATCTCTAGCCATCTCCACTTCAGCTTTAGCAATTTTCATACCTTACTGTCTTTCTTAAAAGTTTCTCTTGATCTACGACACAGACTGTGCGCCCAAGGACGGTACTGAGCTCATAGCCAGGGCTGGGTGTTTGGGGAATGACAGCAGAACTCCACATCACTGTGCGTGAGGCGGGCCCAAGTCCCCAGCTGTTCCCATGCCTGCCCCATCCAGCTGAGCAGCTGGGGCAGGAGGATTCCATGAGAATGCCACCGGAACGGGCCTCTTCCCCAGGGCACTGTGTTTCTGGCCACGTTTTCAGGGACTGGCTGAAGAACAATGGTACTGATGGCCTTTGGTATATTCCTTAAAGAGACAAATGCTGAAAAACAATTCCAGGCTTCTCGAAGCTGAAGGCCCATGATGGGCTGGTTCTAGGAGTGTTCGGGGGACATTCATCTATTCTCTCGATAAATTTACATTGAGGGTCAAAGCTGCAAAGATAAGCAGCCTCAGTCTGTCCCCAACCTGCACCCAAGACACAGAACACACTGGTCCACACACACTGGAGGTGGTCAGGGACTGTCCCCTCATGAGCCGAGGCCGCACCTCCAGGGAGCCTGCCAGAGGACACCAGGAGGGTTCAGTCGTCGGCCTCTCTGCTGCTGCTTTCCTACGCCCCAAGCGGCCAACACCTTCAGCTCCAACCTCTGATGGCACGAGACCCACAGAGGCCAAGCGCAGAAAACTGGCTGTGTGGGAAGTACGTGGTCCCACTCCCCGGCCAGCAGCGCGCACCCACCCAACCTGGGACTCCATCAGGCCTCCCCGGCACCACAGGGCAAGGAGTTGCTGGCAGTGTTCATGTGTTTGGTGGCTGCTGGAAGGTCCACCCAAAACCAAATGATGCCAAATCAATCATCTATGTTGAAAAAAATTTGGTGAAATTAATTTAGAATACCCTTTGGAAAAGTCCTTCCTGTAGCCCCAAACCATCTGGGGATCTGCCTTGTGTGGGAAAAATATAAGAAGCCCTCAGCTCCAAGGTGAGGCGGGGCAAGCCTCAGTGTCCTGCCTGGTGCGGGGCCAACCCACCTCGCGGCAGAAGGTCCAGGCTGAGAGACTATCTGTGTTTCCAAACCCTGCTGGCCTTGGGTCAGCAAGCCTCCCCAGGAGGCACTTCCAGTGGTCTTGGGAAAAGGGCTTTAGGGTGGGGGGCGTGACAGGATGGGAACATGTCCCTCTCCAAAGGTCCCCTGCTTGACTGGGATTGCTGCGCTGTCTTGGTAAGACTCTGACCTTGGAACACGAGGTTCTGAACATTCAGTTGTACCATTCTGGCATATGTGCTGGGAGAGGGGACAGCAGACAGGCTACAGAGCGGGATGTTCAGAGAGGGCACGACCACACAGAAGGGCCTTCGGAGGACCCCCAGGAATGAAGTCTCAGACACTAACATGGAGTCTATGCTTTGCAGTGAGCTACACCTGTCAGATCAGCAAGCCACCATGGCTGCTGAGACGCCCCCCAGCTCCACCAGGAGCACACAGGCCTCATGTTCAAGTCACTTGTCAACAGACAGAGACACACGCAGACCCCCACACCAACAGCACACAGCTGCGCGGTGCCACCTCCGTCCTCCCACGGCGGCACCGTGTTGGAGCAAGCTGCGGGAGCGGTCGCGGCCTGACAGGAGGCACTTGGTTCTAGAGACACTGCACGCTCCAGACACCCTGCCACAGAAGGTGCTCCACGTAGCTGCTGCTGAACATGACGACACATCCCTCCCTTTCTCAGGCCTGCCTACTCAAGGGTTCCTAGCCCTCACAGCCCACTGCCCCTCGGCCTGCACCGTGTTGCGCGGAGCTGTTCTGGCAGTCTGACCCAGCCTGCCTGCAGTTCCTCTCAGCGGGGACATGGCTGTCTGTCCTTCCCAGGCACTCTGGCCCTGGCCAGGTATTCACCAGATGCTGCTGACTTCCGGGCAGCCAGCGCAGGCTGCAGTAACCCTGTTCTCTCCAGCTCAGCCCAACTCCATCCCCTCAGCTGCCAATCACAGCAGAGAGTTTTTCCCAGACAGAAATTCCCAGAGGTGATCTTCACGTGCTAGCCGGTGGCCAAGAGAGATGTGTTCACAGGTTCCCAGTTTCCTCCAGCATTCACCCAGCTCAAGACCTGCCTTCTTCCCCTAGCAACTCCAGGCCGACCTCACACGGGTGCCCACGGGCTCGGGAAGCTTCTGATCAGTCTGCGGTGGCAGCTCGCAGTGCCTGCCTCGCTTCTGCTCTTTGAGCCTCCTGCTCAGGCTGCAGTCCAGAGACCTGGTTCTGCAGCCCCCATGTGTGCTGGAGACACTGTCTTTATATGTTTTAACATGTTCCACAGAGAGATTAAGCTAAGTGAGGCATGCCATTCACCAAGGCTCCCTGAAATTATGCCTGCTAATCTTTTAAATGGCAAGGACATTATGCAACACAAAAGGAATCTTAGTAATTCTAAAGCTTTTACCCAACTGAGAAATTTAAATTTATAGAAACACACCCTGGAGATAAGAACGCCCCAGACGATTGGCCGTCACAGCCACAGCCCCTGGTGCAGAAGGAGAAAGCCCCCTGGGAAGCAGCGGAGGAGGGCCGAGCGCAGGAGCTGGGATTCCGGACCTCGCCTGGGTCTTGTGTCCCTCAATCCCTGTACTTGCAGAAAGAGGCTCCGCAGCTCCCTGGCCTGTGTGAAGCCATTTCTTTGTCCTTCTCAGAACTGAGCCACTCCCGTAAAAGGGAGCCTTTCCGTAGCACACATCTTAGGGTGCCCAGGCCAGGTGACAGGTGAGGGCTGGCTACATCCCCCAAGGATCTGAGAGCACCCTTGCTGCGGCCAGCAAGACGCATGCCTCCCACAGCCCTACGGGAGCGTGACTAGTCCTCAACGTTACAGAGGGCATCTGGGGCTCTGCGAGCTTGCACCTTTCACTCGAGGCCATTTGGCTCAATGCAAACTCAGGGCCTGGTGGCGCCACCAATGCCGCCACGCCACGCTGTCTTCTGAGCCGCGTTCCGCCTGCAAGCGCAACGGCCGGCAGGGTGGGACAAGCCTCTGAATGCTCCAATTCCGGTTAATCACTCGACCTGCTGGAGCACGTGTGTCACAAGTTCCCTGGGCCTCCTTTCTCCCCACTGCCTGGTCCCTGGCCTTCTGGTTAGCCTGGCCTGCAAGAGGGACGAGAAGGCAGGGAGCCTTCAATGACTCTAATCCCCTGCACCTGCCAAGAGGAACACGGATCCCAACACAGGGCTGCCCCTCGGTCTCTCCCCTCAAAGATACTTTGCTTACTTTACACAATTCCATGGTGGCTGAATGCTAAGTCCCTACGGGTACCCTGCCCTTCTCAAGGCAGAGGAAGTGAAGGGCGGCATCTCTGGGCATGGACATTTACAGTAGAGCAGGACAGGGTGGGAATGTCACTCCTGGGGCCTTTCCAAAGGGGGCTGAGCGCTGGTCACACTCCCACCTGCTGGGAAGAGCAGTGGGGACAGGAGAGGCACACACCTGGCCTCAAGGTTCACAGGGAGGACAGAGACACGCACACAGGAGCCATGCAGGGAAGGACGTGCCACGCACTGAGGGGGCAGGCGAGGAGTGCACGGGGGCGGGCGGGAAGGAGGGCTTTCCAGGAGCAAGGCACAGGAGAGGGAGAGGAAGGCCAAGGCCCGCAAGAGCTCCCTGGCTGCTCACGGAACCAGACGAGGCCCAGGCAGCTCAGGGACACAGGGAGCAGCCCAGGGTCACTGCAGGATGGTGGATATGAGGACAGGCCAGAGGCAAGTCTGGGAAGAGATGGTTGAGAAAGGAAATGTGAGCAAAGGGAAGCCAGGAGGGGCAGTGGCAGAACCGATGCCCCAGAACTAAGACACACACGTGGCAAGCAGGCGGATGCAGGGCAGAGACACAGGGGCTGGAGTCCACGTGAAGATCAGCAGGGTGAGGGTGGCCCCCAGCCACACGAGGGCACACGATGGAACCTGCGGGTGGTGACGAAGAGAAGCCCCCGGGAGGAGGCAGCAGGACTCCACTGGGAGGGTGAGGAGGGTGCGGCCGGGGACCAGGGACGGCCCCTGAGCGCAAGGGGGAAGAGGACAGGCAGCAGTGGGCTCCGTGGAAGTCAGGGAGGTGGTGTGGGTGAGGCATCTACCTGGGGGGTCGCAGAGGTGGAGGCCCACCCAGGGCAGCAGAGAAGCACTGCCCACGGGGTGACGGGCAGCAAGGAGACCTAAAGGAAGCCCCGCAGCCTGGTGCTCGGGAACACCAGGGCTCCCCACTGCAGCCCAGTCCACGCAGCGGGCAGGCCAGGGTGGTCCTCGCTCTGGGGTCCCCAGCCCGCGGCAGTTCTGGGAGAGGGAGGCAGTGCCATTAGTCAGAGGTGTCTGCCGCAGCCCACGTGGGACTTGCTGGACAAATCGGTGGTTTCTGAGGATGAAGGGCGAGACCCGGGCTCATTTCCCTGGAAACCCACCCAGACGACCCGGGCTGCACGGGGCCGCGTTCCAGAGTCCTCGCAGGGACAGCGTGGTGCGCTGACCGAGCAGAGCTAACGAGGAGAGCCTGTCCTGACGGTAACTGGATGCTGAACTGTATTAAGACATCAGGTTGCCAACCAGAGGCACCAAACCAGAGCAGACCGCCCCACACCGGTCGACTCCTGGGGGATCTCTCCCTTCTTCATCCTGCCAGGTGGGCAGACGGAGGTGCTGACGGCCCGCCACTTACTTCCCCCTGGGTCTGCAGACCTGAACCCTGAGCCTGACCTTCCCAAGCTCATCTCCTGCCACCTCACAGCAAACCCAGCTCTGGTGACCGACCTGCACGCCTGCCCCGTCTTAACTGCTTTTCTCTCCACAGCCCAGGTTTTGGCAAAAGCACAGGATTCCAGGCCACACTCAGGGCCCTTGGAGTTGCTTCATTCTGCAGAGCCCAACAGCAGCTGTGCCTCCAGAAGAGGTTCCAGAAAGGATGCGATCCTTCCAGAAGGCAGAATGACACCATTTCCCAGAGGCGGGTGTCAGCTCTCCTTCAGGGTCCCTAGCCTCAGCCAGGAGGGGGCAGGGCAGTTACTGTGGTAGACAGAGGGACCCTCGAGAACTGGTGGGAGAGCTCTGCAGCCTCACAGGCAGGTACGCTGGCTGTGAAAGAGGGCAGCAGTCCAGACCTGGGTCTTATTTGAGCACCTGCTATAGGCGAAGAAGGTCCCCTGGGTGAAGGTGGTGTTCCCAGCTGGCCCGGGTCTGCTCCTCTAAGCCTCAGAGGTGGGCAGCTCTAAGCTTAGACGGAGAACCAAGGACTGGGAAGGGAGGGCAGGAGAGTGCTGCGACGTTCTCAGAGACCTGCTTTGTCCAGAAGGAACACGCAAACTGGACACAGGATGGGGGACCCGAGGCCTTGGGGTCAGGCGCATGCATGGGCCACATACATGCATGGGCAGAGCAGCTGGGCTTGGTCAGGGAGAACAGTGGCCGTCTGTTCAAAAGGATCAATGGAAGACTTTTCAAATGCATTGTGGGAGTTTCCCGGAATTCCTTGCGGAGACTCTTGGAAATGACGCTGTCTGTGACACACGCAACTCCACTTACTCCCAGGTACCTCTGGCTAGAAGCCTCCAGCGGAAGAATGAAGGAGGGGGAGGAGGCCTGCAGAGTCCTGCCCAGGAGCAGCCATGGCTGATCCACCCAGGGGTCAGCAAGCTCTGGCTAGCCAGCCAAACCCAACCAGCTGCTGAGATTTTTATGGCCCGTGAGCTAAGAATGTTTTTTACACTTGTAAATGGTTACATTTAAGATGGTTATATAAGTGCCTGCATACTATCCTGATTTTGCCTCTTGCTTGGCCAGGTCTAAAATATTTAGTGTCGGGCCCTTGAAGAGAAAGCATGAGGACCCCCGAACTCTTCCCTCACGTCCTCCTCTTTCTAACTCCCTCTCACGTGAGAGGTTTACCTCACAAAGGATCCATGTCTGGGAACGAGGAGGCCATGTGGGAGGGGCCTGGACTCGCTCCTGTGCAGCCGGGGCAGGCATGACCCTTGGGCCATGTCTCCCTGGGCAGCTGGGACTGGGAGGGTGCCACAAGTTCATGAGATGCAGGATGTGGATGTGTTCGTGAAAACTCCCAACACTTTCAGTAGAAAATTTTACTGTTATTTGTGGCAGCTCATGAGTTGATTTATCACCAAAATCTCTGCCCCTTCCTTGTAAACACTGAGGCTCCACATCCTCTCCTGGTCCACTGGACACAGCGGGGTGGGACTGCTCGACTGCCAAAGAGCAGTCGACTGGTGCTCCTGTGACCAGTTCCACCAAAGGGTCAGGGTCACCTCCATGTTCCAGGTCAGCTGCTGCTCGGCTCATGGAGCCCATCTGCACTGGAGGAGGACGCTACCCAATCTCGTGCTGCAAACCAGCCCTGAAGACAGCTTCCGGGGCCACACTGCCCTGGGGAAGAGCTTTCTGATGGCATCCAGATGGGTGTGAAGGGAGAGAAAGCAGTAGACCGTGCTTCCTAGGAAGCCCAGAGTGACTGAACAACTTGTAACGCACGGCGAGCCAAGGACCCAGAGCAGCGCGGAGCTGGGTGCCACAGTCTTCGAATGGGCTACAGGCTGAGCCTCACTGGGGACATCCTGTCACCTCACAGCCTGAGTCCGTCTCACCTGCTCAGTCTACAGGGCAGGCAAACAGGCCACTCTCAGGACAGAAGACCCCAGGCTGAGAAAGTCCAGGGTCTCCTGGTCTCCTGATGAAGGGACAGGGCTGGCACCAAAACAGGTCCCTGATGCTGGGAGGGCCTGGGTTCTGTCCCCTGCACCAGTCCTCCTCCAGCAGCTCACTGCGCCTGAATTCCCGCCGATCCCATGGCATTTCAGTGAGGGGAACCGGGCTGGGGCCTGCCAGCAGCTGAGAGCAACTCCCTGCATCACGATGCCACTTACGGCAGGAACAAGAGTCCTCGGCCTCCCCGGTCACTGGGACCTGGAGTAAGCCTGAAGCAAGGGAGATGCATGACAGCCTGGGGTCCAGGGCCCTCTACAGATGGTGGGCCGTGTACAGTGGGCTAAGCCAGGAAAGCGCCGCCCCAGCAGGACCAAGGCGCCTCTCCTGCTGAGGAGGCAACAGCTCAGATTCCCCGTCCAAGGAGTGAAAGGCACCTACAGGGGGCAGGGCCCAGCTGCTGCTGACCCACCTGCCATGGGGATGGGGTGGCCCAGCGGCCCAGCAGCCCTGGGATGGTCAGAGCGCTCTCCAGACAAATGGAAACCCAGTGCGAGAGGCCCAGGTACAATTCCAGGCCTGGCCTCAGGCTGGGGAGCTGGGCTCCCTGAGGTCTGTGACGGTAGCAGTGTCCAGGGGCTGACGCTGCTCCTGCTGCTGGGGCACGGATACACCTCCTGGGGCTCTGCTTTGTGCCAGTAAGAGCCAGGTGAGACCTGGAACCCCAGTTTCTCCAGAAAACCCAGAAGGCAACACCTGTGTGAGAAAACAGGCTGAAGGCACTGTGGAGAGATCCAAGCCAAACCCACGGCCATGGTGAGGGAGGGAAGAGCCAAGAGCAGTGCCACACCCTGCCCAGGACCCCGGCCGCGGCTGCACCTCAGCTGAGGCTTGGTCTCCTTTCACAGAACAGTTCTCCAAACACCTTCTGGCTGAACTGCTGTGAACCAATCACGCTTCCAATTGACACAACTAAAGAAGGAACAGGTGTCCCCAATTCCGGTTCCCTTAGCCAAAGTGGATGATCAGCACGACGCACTTCTGAGCAGGAAACGGGATTGCCGCTTCTTGCAAACCTGTCTTGAACACCCCTGAAGCCAGGAGGGGCTTCTGCTCAGTGCACATGCATTGAGCGTCTGCTGTGTGCCCTGCACATGTGTGGCCGGGAAGACTGCCCTGGCCTCTTCAAGAGGACATTCTGCAAGGAGGACCAAGGGGCAACACTGAACAGGGCAGGTAGGAGCCCATGCAAGACACGTGTGGCAGGGTCGCCTCACCCTGAGTGGGGCCCACCAGGCATCAGCACAAACACCACGTCACCTGCTCGCATGGCAGAGCCCCTCTGAGAGCCCTGGAGCCTCTCAGGCCTTACCAGGCTCCCACCCCAGCTCAGTCCAGGGCAATTAGGACACAGATGATATGAATGTTTGCTGAATGGACTTGAAGGTGGGGAAGGATCATTTCTACTCCCCACCTCTGCCCCCTAGTGAGAGCTAAACAAACAAGAGGTTCTCAGTTAAAAGACAAGGAACACAAACATTAAACACAATTGTGTTTGAGAGAGAGGCAACACCAGCCAGCCAGCCAGCTGGGGTTAGCAGGAGCAACTGCAAGGACCCCAGCTGAACACCAGGGCAGTCCCCCGCTGCCTGGACCTGCAGGGCAGGCAGGTGGGCCCGGTCACACTTTTGGGAGACCACCAGCTATCTGGTAAATGCCCCAAGTGAAGGGATGCAGGACACCCAGCAAAAGCAAATCGTGTTTAAAAATATCTTCCCCTAAATACTAACACTCACCAGCCAGCCAGCGTGACAAGGAACAGCCCACACCCAACCAAACACAGAGTTTGCCAAGGAAGCCACAACGTGTGGAGTAGAAAACCAAGTGCACCTAGAGCGACGTGATGTGGCTGGCTATGGCCCTGCGTGCCAGGTCTGGCTGCTTCTGAGAGGACTGGGGCCTGACCCAACAAGAAGGTTCTCAAACTTCAGTGGATATAAAAGGCACATTGCTCTCCAGATGAGCAAAGTGTTTAGAATGAAAGATGCTACCTTCCACCCAAGACAGTCAAAGGGACATTTGGAAGCGCTCTGGTTGACAAGGGGCCCAGGAGGGACACCACGGACAGGGTGCGGTTTCTGTTCCAGTGCTACTCCGGGAACAGGCTTCAGCCGTATGTGTCTCAATTCAGGGCAGCTGCTTCCCAAACAGCTCAAAATAGGAATGTTCTCAAACACATGTGCACTTACACACGCACACGCATGTGCCTGCCACCGTCAAAACCAGCAGGCCCTGGTTTGAGACAAAGGATTTCATTTTCTTACAAGGCCTAAAACCTTTGTAACCTGTATGCTTTTAAACTAGACCCAGTTCAATACATTTGTCAGCAGCCCTGGACCAGCCCCGCCGCTCTTCACAGGCACCACAGGCTGCCTGGGGAAGTTGTCTCGGCGCGACTGGGCCACAAGCGGCCCTGCTGCAGAAGGGGGTCTTTACAGGTGATCTGTCACTAGGCTCAGCACAGCTGAAACCGTGCTCCGGCACTGATTGTGGGGTGCTCTCGAGGAGCGGTGGCAATCCTGCTTTCCAGATGTGACCCACTTAAATCAAAGAAAAGATGACTCCACGAGTCAGGGTACTTGCCAGAGAACTGAGATTTCAAAGCAATCTGGCGCTTGCTCGTCATCAATGAAGTTCAAAGGGCTTGGTGAGGCCGGCAGGAAAGACAGAGGTCCTGCCAGAGGGAAGCACAGCCAGGCAAGGACGGCTGCCAGGAGCTGCCCCTTCCGGTGTCCCCACAACCAGAGGGCCTCCTTGTCTGGCACAGGACCAGCAGATGCTCCGGGATGCCGGGCAAGGCCAGATCCGGTGGCCCCAGGTCTTTCCTGGCAGGCAGGAGGCACCCTGCAGCGGGTGGCCCAGGGGCCCAGAGGAAGAGCACTTCAAAGCCCAGCCATAAACCTGGGAGGTCAGGGCCTTTCTCTCTGGTGCCCTTAACAGGACGCTCCCATCAGCTTAAGAAAGGGAGGAAGGGATCTGCGGGCCGAGGCTGGGCTGGAGGGAGCGGCTTCCTGCCCTGCACCAAGGAGTGCTGGGAAGCGGCACAGGCGGCTGAGGCTGCTTTCCTGGTCCTAAAAGTCCATGTCTTCCCCAGCCCAGCGCTGGTTCCCTTGAAGTGGGAAGGCCAGGCCTCCCTTCCCCTTCCAGAAGCCCTTCTGCATGAGGGCGGAGTGGAAAACCACCTCTCCACAAGCAGGCTGCCTGGGGAGATGAAGATGGCAGACACTTTCCAGGTGGTCCTGGTCCTGGCCATGGCCTGTCCTGTGCCAGGAGACACCCAGTCTCTAGATGCCACCCCTTCTGTCAGGACAATGCAGGAACCAACTGGCTGGCCAGTCTCTGTCCCAGGCATGGCTCTGCAGTCTGCACCAAGGAAGACAGGTCTTCACAGCTTATTCTGGCTCGATACCCAGCTCCATACTAGGCTCCAGGTTGGGGCCAGCAGGGACACAGCCCCAAGATGGACCCCTGCTCCAGAAGTTTGAGGCAGTGACTGAGCTAAGTGACCACCACCCAGAGGCATGAGTCACCAGCCCCAAAGGCAGCAGTTGGTGGAGTCAGGGAGGGACAGTGGGTTCGAGCAGATGGGGCCTCACACCTACCTCTTGCCTAGTCCCCATCTGGGCAGAGGACAGTGGCACAGGAGGTATTTGCCATCACCCTCAGCCTCCTCACAGGCTCAGTCCCCAGGTCCACATGTGGGTGACAAGCTGCCCCACAGGAAGGACAGCAAGCCGCACTGTGTGCGAGAGGTGGACAGCCTATAATGCCCCAGTGAACACCAACAGCCTGCCAGGTCCCCGCAAGCAGCTCTGCATTTGCCAGGGGTCATGTCACCTGGCCTGTGGGACCTGGGCTGGTCCAGCCAGCACTCCCAACGGTACCGAGGACTCTGGACAAGTCCAGCCACTGACAGCCATCAACCACAACATTTTATAACCGTCTCCAGGGGTAGGGTTGGAGAGGTGGCACTTTTTTTCTATTTTGTAACCAAAATTCCTTCCCAAAGTAAACCGTTAACTGAAGTTGTGACAATGTTTATTTCAAATGATTCTTACATCAGAGACTCTGATTCAGGTCATTTCAACGAAAGGACTAAGCAGCATGAGCAAGCAGGTTCAGAGGTGGTGTCTATATGACAGGCTCAGCAAGCATCCCAGGCGTGCTCTGTACGGGGTGCGTGCGACAGGCTAGCCAGAGGCTTGGGGGTCCCCTCCTGTGAGGGAGAGGGGCTCCCAGCAACCCAGGCAAAGTGGCTGGAGCTAGGGGTAGGCTGGGAGCCCAAGCCCCAACAGGCCCAATAACTGTCCAGCTAGGCTCCAAAGCCACCATGTCTGCGCCATTAAGTGCCCTCCCCAAGTGACACCCAGGCTTTAGCAACATCCCTGGAAGGAGGCAATGCGCACGTTCCCAACCGCCTTCTTCTGACCCATCACCACGGAGCGAAGTTGGAGAAGGTCAGAAGGGTCAGGGCTCAGGGCCGCTCCCTTCTTTTTATAAAGGCAAGAGCTGAAGCCCGAGAAGTTAACCCTGCTTCGCAGCCACCCAGCCAGACACCCCACGGCTGGCCCTGGCTGGCCCTGAGCGGGCCCTCCTCAGGGGACTCAGAGGCTCCCGGACCTGAAGACAGGTGTGGTGCTCACACCCTTGGTGTTCTCTGCTGCAAAGAGGGCTGTGGTGGCAGGTGACCCTCAGTGCCAGAGAGGGCTCAAGACATGGCAATTGCACATGATCCACACGCAGACTCCCCTGGACTTGAAATCACCTAAGAGTGACCCTAACTCCTAACACAGCACCCGACAAAACTGATCCGCAGGGCTGCAGGTGAGGATTCAGCATGCAGGCTATTCAACTTTTGCTTTCTGGGATGTTCCTGAAGTTTTTCCCCTAAGTTTCTACCCACGGTGGATGGTGGAGGCAGAACCTGTGGATATAGACCCCATAGGTCAGAGGGCCAAGCGCGTATTAATTTCTAATCACCACAAACTCAAAACCCTCGATTAAAACACAAACACACAAAAAAGATCAAAGCGCTGGCAGCTCCACACCCCCAACTTCAGCCCTGCTAAAAGGTCTGGTGGATCGTCTCCCAGAAAGCACACTGGCCGCCTCTGCTCATTCGCACCCGAGTGCACCTCTGTGAGCATGCGGGGGCAGGTTCCCACTCAACGTCATCCTCGGGGCAACCAGGCCAAGCAGAAACCTCTACTTCCTTCACCCCTCACTGGGCCCTGGGTGCCTGGACGGATGCAGCCTGGCCTGGGGACCCAGCCAGCCTCCAGCAGGCACCTGACCTGAGCTGCCCAAATCAAAACGCAGAGGGCGGGGCTGTCGCACAGTTTTTTCTGTCATCAGACTATTTCCAAATGAAACTCTACAGGATGGGGAACACTGTGGAACAAAAGGAGCAGGGTCACTGGGCTGAAGACGGTGGAGGCGGGTGGGGCCCCAGCCTCCCAGAGTGCCAAGGAGCTCAGTGAGAAAGCTCTGGCTACAGGCACTGGCCCCAGCCTCCTGCCACCTGACCCTCAATGACACAGACACACAGACCACAACTTCAAGAAAAGCCCAAGTAACAGTATGGATTAGCCAGTTGATTATTTTCTCAAAACAAGCAGAAGTAACTGAAATTTAAAAATGTAATGGCTGGACCAGGGAACTAAGAACCTAGCACAGCAACAAGGAAACAGACTGGCCCTCGAATTCCAGACACCCACCTGCTCTGGCCCGGCCTCTCCAGGTCCCAATGTTCTAGAACGCCTCAACCCTCGTGCTGGTGGGGGAGGGAGTGGGGACCCACAAGGCCTTGCTTCAAATGATGTTTCCTCTAGAGGGCTACCTGTGCCTAATGTACCTGCCTGGTCCCAGGATATGGGACCCTGTCAGGAGCAGCCTGGGAGACCACACCTGGGTGTGGTGCTTCATTCCAAATGCTGGAAAGCCATGAAGGGTGTTGGAGCTTGGATATGAGATGTCCCCAAAGGCTCATGCAGCAACCAAGGATGCGATGAGGTGAAGTGATCAGATAATGAAAGCTGTAGCCTAACTGGTGGATTAATCCATTTGATGGGTTAATAACTTGGAAGGATTACAGGAGGGGTGTGGTGGGAGAAGTAGGTCACTGGGGGTGTGCCCTTGGGGACTATATTTTCCCCTGGCTCCTCCCTCTCCCTCTCTGTTTCCCAGCTGCTGTGCCCTTCCACCTTGATGTGCTGCCTCACCTGAGGCTAGAGTGACCGACGAGCTGGACTGTGGACTGAATGTCTGGAACTCTGAGCCCAAAATTCACTTTTCCTCCTCTAAGCTGTTCTGGTCAGGTGTTTCGGTCACCGTGATGGAAAGCTGTATAACACTGAGGGCAAGTTTTCTGAAATGTTCAGAAACGCCTGGTGCACATGGAAAGCTAGGAACTTTCATGGCAGGGAAGAGGCAGCCTCTTCCTGGCGGGGTAATGACGCGGCTTAGTCTGGGTTCAGCCTCCCACCCCAGCCCCCAACTGGGTGGAAAGCAGCTGTGAGGAATTCACAGAGAACAGGATCAGACAGGGGCCGATATCCACAGGGAGGCCTCCTGGCCAACACCGTTGCCTTCTGACCTTGGCTTCTCTTGTCGATAGTTCACTGACACCACTTATGGGGTAAAAAATAGTGTACATTTGTTTTTAATCTGTGTAAAGAATAACATGGAGCCAGACCAATTTCTGGTCTATTTACTGTCACATGGTACTCCAGTGTCCCCGTGAGAGCCCTCTGATCACCAGGGCCCTCAGAAGTGTCCTTGGTGCCAGGCCGCTGAGAGGACCCAGGAAGGCACTGCCCAGCCTCTGGCCTTGCTTCTGAGGAGGAAAACACATGGAGCAGGCGGGGCCACAGAGCAGGCGGGACCACGGAGTCCCGGGTTTTCAAGGGGTCTCCACGGTCGCACAGAGAAACCAGGACAAAGACCCCCAGCAGTCCACTTAGCAAACAAATTCCTTAAAAAAGTTTTTTTTGAAGCCAACCCTCTGGATGCCCACATCTCCCCCAGGAGGCAAGGAAATCTACTTGGACAGTCGCCAGTCAACTGCTGCTCAGGCAGTGTCTGGGCCCCACACAGCCCTCTGCATCTCGGCCCTTCCAGGTGAGGACAGAGGTGCCCCTCTCGGCCACAAGCACGGCTTCCAGGAGCCTTGTGCTCACGCGTCTGTCCCTCACTGTGTGCCCACTGTGTGCTGGGCACTGCCTCAGGATGCAGGTGGACACCCAGCTGCACCCAGAGCTGTGGCAGGGCATTCCCAGCGGCCTCCCACAGAGCCAGGGCCACGTGGCCGGGGGAGGGGAGCGCAGTGCAGGGTGCAGGACCCTAGGGACTTGCCCCTGGCATTCCAGAGGCTGGTTAGGCGGGGCATGGGGACAGCCATGTCATTGTGGCTCCGAGAGGGAGCTGGCTGGTCCTGGAGGCCACAGGGAGACACTGAAGCAGAGTCCTGACAGGATCTCTGAGGGCTGGAGAAGGAATGTTCTGGTTCAACAGCCTCGTTGCTACAGGAAAGGCTCCCAGAGTCTCAGTTCTGGTGAGATCCAGAGTCGGGCCAGGTGTTCTTCACCAACCCAGAGGCCCTTCCTGTCAGCTCCCTCTTAATCCAGCAACGACCAGTGAGCAGTGGGGTCTGCTCCAGTGTCTGAAGTCAAAGCTGCAGTCCCAGCAATGGAGGCTACACCGCTGTGGCGGTCTTGACCAGCTCCAGCGGAGGCTCCGGGACTGGGCAAGGGCCCCGACCCTCACCCCCAGGGCGTGAGGAGAGGCTGCGCCCTTCCTCGGGGAGTGGCGGCGGGAGCGGCTCTCATATGGCTTCTCTCTTGCTGGAAAGTCAGGGTCTTGAGAATGAGCCTGGTCACAACCCAAAGGCGGAGACGCACCAGGCTCAACACTCCTGGAGGAGACAGAACCGCCCATCTCAGCCGACACAATGTCACACAAATAGGGTCGACCTGCTGGCTCGGCTGCCCATCGCACCCCGGTGGTCAGCTACCCGCAGGGCTCCGGCCTGGCTCCCTGTTGCTGGCTCACCATCTCTAGCTCAGCCCACAGCCGACCCAGAGAAACCCTCACAGAGGCTGCTGCAGGTGCCTCCCTGCCAGGGAGGCCTGCTCCTTTACAAGGTTCCGGGGAGGGACCCTGCGGCCCCAGCGCCTGCGGTGTGAAGAGCCCCTGTGGGAATCCCTCAGAACAAGGGGGCCTTTATGTGCCAGGAACCGCGCCACGTCAGTCTGTAGCGCCACTGGCTTCGTGTGCTGGGCACTGACTGGACGCAGCATCGGTAGGTGTGGGTGCGGGGACCACCTCATTCGATCCTTGTAAAGAGGGGGCCTCTGCTACTTTACAGATGAGGCAGCCAAGAGCGCAGAATTCAGGAAACTCCGCAGGCCTGCCCAGCCCCCAGCCCCAGCGCCAGAGCCCCAGCGAAACACAGGACGCAGCCCACTGTGTTTCTCCGCCTGCACAAGGGGGATGTGGAGCCTGCAGCGCCATGGTAGTGGGCACAGAGCAAGGCCACGGGCTGCTCACACCTGCCACGGTGACCTTGCACACACACCCCCCTGGGTCCAGGCTCACCAGGTATTGGCTGAATCAGAGGCACAGCCCCACTGTCCTACTTTTGACCTCAACCTTAACCACTAGTGGACCCCTGGGGTCCAGCTGCATCTCCCCCCCCACCCCCCGCAGGAAGCCCCTTCCCGGAGAGGCTGTGACTCCCCCTGGTCTGGCAGCAGCGGGTCAGCTCAGAACTGAAGGTGAACATCTCTGAAAGCCAAGACCATAGACTGTATACACATAGCAATTTGTTACTGTGAAAAACCATCTGTTTCTCGGTATTACAATCCTCAGAGGGCAAATTATAGCTAGCGTTCAACATAAAACATCAATTTAAACCATCAACTATTCATAATTTCAATTCTTTATTGGAAACCAAGGACATAAATGTCAGGGAATAAAGCAATATTTCTTTTATTAACTGTTCCATTCATCTGGCTATTAAATAAAACCAGGGCCCCAATAAATGGCAGGAGTCTTTGCCTGACAGCCACACCAAATAGCTCTATAATTCTCAGACGCTTTAAAACAACGAAAACGGCATTATTTGAAAAGTTAGAAACTTTAATATATAATAAAATTAAGATTAATGTGCTCTTAATACCTCGTGAGCCTGCCTGCAGTGTCCCCGCATTCAAGCGGGTTTCTTTTTGCACGTTTCTGGCTTCAGCAGCGCTCAGTCCACCTGGAGGACGCAGCGGTGGACGCCTGCACCTCCAGCAGTTCTCGCTGACATCTAGCTTTCCCAGGCTGAAGCCACCTCCCCACCGCTCGCCTGGCCTGTGGCACCAGGGATGCCATTCCGGAAGGGCAGTTCCGGAAGCATGTGGCCTTCGGGGCTTGGCCCCTGGGGCTCAGGGCGCAGCCTGACCGAGCCGCAGGTTCTCCTTGCAAGCGGTGGACTGGGGTTCCCCGCTCTCTTTTCTTTTTTTCAGATGACATGAGGGATTGAGAGGGAAACCCACAAAGCGAGCCGTCGCATCTGTGGTGCCGTGTGCACAGCCAGGCCCGGAGCTGGGATCTTAGAGCATCTTTCACAGCAATGCTGCGGGGCGGGCTCCTTTCACAGGTTTGGAAAGGCGAGTCGCCACTCGTCCACCCGAGAGGTGCACCCGCGTCTCTCAGTAAGGCAGAGAAGATCAACGCGACAGGAGCCCAGGTCTCTGCCTTCGCCTAATGGCCGTGACAGGCACTTAAGTAATCACTCACTGTGCTGGGAGCTGCAGCAAGCCAGGGCATCATGGGGTGGGGCACAGAGCAGAGGATTCGCCCGCTCAGCTGGGAGGCTGCGCCTGCACCGTGAAAACACCCTGCTGTGGTTTGGATCCTGAACGTCCCCCAGAGACCCCAGGTCCAGCTTGGCACTACCGGGAATGGCAAGCATTTTAAGGGGTGGGGCCTAGTGGGAGAGTGCAGGCCACTGGCGGCACTCCCTCAAAAGGGGCAGTGGGACCCCGCCCCTTCCTCTCCCTCACTCTCACTTCCTGGCCAAGAGGTGTGGGCTTCTGCTGTGCCATGTGCCCACCATGACGTGCTGCCTTGCTACAGGCCCAAAGCAGCGGGGCCAGCTGATCACGGACTGGGACCTCTGAAACCAGGAGCCAAAATAAGCCTTTTCTCTTTACAAGTTGGTTAACTCGGCACCCGTTACGGTGATGAAGAGCTGACTAACACATTAGCTTTGTTCCTTTCTTTTTTTGAAGGCTTGATTTCTAGGACAGAGGTTGTTACCCTAAGAATAATTATTTAAAGGAAGCAAACAGAACAGCATTAAAAAAAGGATTCTATATTCAAAACACCTCCCGCCATCCCACATCCTCAGCCACACAGTCCTTGACCTCCTGCCAACAACATAAACATCTCTGCATTTCTGGAGAGTATTCGTGATTTCAGTCGTGAGTGGCCATGTGAGGTTCCTTCCTGTTAATGTGGGCCGTCCATGCAATGTGTGAACACACTAATTGACAAGTGCTTTATCTGGGGGCCACAGAGCTGAGGCCCACACCTCCATGGGTACCGGTCACCCCGGGAAGGAGACAAGGGCTGTCCCTGCTGGGTAGATGAGGAAGCTCAAGAGGCCATGGGGCCTTCCACGGCTGCGGATCTCCAGCTCTCAGCCTCCCCTACTGGTCCGCAGCCCCTCAGTGAGAACAAGGAGGCGGCCAGCACCCTGGCCTCTCCTGTTTACTATGGAAGCTGCCGGCTTCGGCAGCTACATAGGAAGAGCACACTTCAAGGGGTCAAAGACATTGTCGGCATATTATTGGCCAGAGTTACTTCTTAGCCTCGAATGCAGGAGCTCTGTCAATCAGCAGTCAAGAAAATACCTGCCGAGGTGTGCACAGGAACCTCTCCAGGCCTGCTTTTCCTTCTCGAGTTTCCTACTTTCTTATTTAAAGCTTACTTCTGGTGAATACAGAACACAATAGCCAATGTTCCCTCCTGCTTCTCTGACCAAGCAAAGCCTGATTAATTGGAGTCAAAACTTGAACCTTTCAAGTCTCTGATACCCGCAATTCCAATTTCAAGACCGCCCAAGACCCTTCAGGTGTAATTCTAGTAAACACCCAGGAAGCATGGCAGAGGGCCCTCCTGGGAGCGGCCCACCCTGGCATTCACCGCAGGTCAGCAACTCTATGTGGCAGGGCCACTCTCCACGTCAGAACTGACCCTCGTCATTCGCTACACAAACACGTGACTATGTGCCAGTAGCTATCATCTTGCGCCAAAAATGCAACTGGATTTTGTACTCATGTGAACTGTATCTTAAAGGGGACACACAGGTGCGGGGGAGGCAGCCAGGTAAGGAGGACAGGTGTGTTCCCGCTGGGTCACAGGGATGCCGTGCTCAGGATTCATGAAAAGAAGGGGGCCCTTCATGCCACACACCTACCTATTCATCTACTCTGCCAGGGGAGGGAGTTTGTGCATTTATTTTCAAACTTCCAAAGTCAGAGCAAATACTCAGGTAACTAAATAAAACAGGTCTCTATAAAGTCTCTAGGACATCAAAGGCCCAGGCTAGAGGGGCAGAAGGTAGATGTGCCACCTTGGCATCCTGTGGACAAGGGAGCCAAGGATACCAGGAAGATACAGGGCGCCAAGGATACCAGGCAGATACGTGGGGCCAGTGGCCACCTCCTGGGACCTCGCAGAATTGGGGAGCAAGGGGAGTCGGGGACTGGCTGTGTGGGGTACTGAAGCAGCCAGGGACATGTAGTGTGGCATCTGCACAGAACCTGTGCCATCCGCCTACCAGCTCTAAACCATCCCTTGGTGACTGAGGACACTTAATACAAGGCAAAGGTTGCATGGAGAGTCACCACACCGCGTGCTTAGGGACTGACGACAAGAAGTCTGGGTGTGTGCAATGCAGACAGCAAGTTTAGAAATACTTTCAGTCTGGGGGACCTGCAGGAGTGGGCCCGCTGTTGTATGCTCCTTGCGAGAGCCAGCAGAGAACTGGTCGGGTTTGTTAGCCGAAAGCACCTGATTCCTAAGACCTCAAGCAGCAACATGGCGGCCTCAGGCGGCACTCTGCTGACAGCACTGGCCGCAGGCTCCCTGGCCTGGGCTGCCCGGGCGCCCTTCCACCCAGCAGCTCCCGCAGCCCAGCACCTACGCTGGCCTCCAGCCGCAGCGCGCAGGCACAGCCTCCCAACAGACCAGCAAAGGGAGGAAGGGAATCTGGCCCCGGGAGGGGGTCCCGCCCAGCCGCAGGTTGCCGCAGGCGGCCAGGTCAACCCCAGCAGTTCTTCCTTCGGGGAGCCTTTGGACCCCGAGTGGGGTCCTCTCAAGCCAATGTTTGATTTGTAATATTATGCTGATCATTATGTTATATGCTTTATCCAATCGTGACAGCAATTTGAAATCTATTAACATCAATTTTCCATGATACTTCATGAACTTGGGCTTTTGCCAAAAATTCAAACTTTTAAGTACACCAAATTCAAATGCACCACCTCCGCGCGTGAGAGAGAGATGACCTGCTGCAGGTGACAAGTCCCAGGGCCTCCCCAGGGCCCAGGGTCCCCTCGGAGCCTGCTGGTCTCCCAGGGCTCCGGGAGAGCAACTCCAGGAGCCGGAGCCTCACCCAGGTGGCTCGGTGGGAACGGGAGGGCAGGAGGCAATGCCAGGCAGCCCCTTGGCGACTTGGGACACTTCATTATCCCACCCACACAGTAGCCAGCCTGCCAGTCCACAGAGACGGAGCATCTGCCACGGCCCAGGCTGTGAGCCAGGGGCTGGACAGACGCCGTGAAATGACCAGAAAGAACCCTGCTCTCATGCGACTGGCATCCCAGGAGGGACAGACAAGGAGAGACAATAAGTCAGACAACGTGTGACAGGCGCCGATGGGGTCACGAGCAGCCCGAGGCGGCAGCAGGTCAGGTGAGCTCAAGGCAGGTGGGGCAGCACCTGAGTGAGGGCAGCGCAGGGACGCGGGGACAAGAAGGTCGCATGAGAGGGCTTCAGGAGGCTGCAGGATCCGAACCGCACCAGCTAAAAATAAGACAGGCTGCTGGCGAGGAGTTGCGACTGAGACGGAAGCCCGGGCGCAGCTGGCCACCAAGGCGCAGGTCCCAGGGGCAGGGGGCGGCTGGGAGGAGTGGGGGGATCACACCCAGGCTTTAGCCTGAGTGGCCTGTGGGTGCTGACATCGTCTCCTGAGGTGAAGAGGACCAGGATGCTGCAGAGCCAGTGGCTGAGGGCCCAGCATCTCTCCTCTCCCTGCCCAGGCCTGGGGACTGGGTCCAGGGCACTCTACTAGCTCTTTTTTTTTATTTAGAGACAGGCGCTCACTAAGTTGTTTAGGGCCTTGTGAAGTTGCTGACGCTAGCCTCGAACTTGCCATCCTCCTGGCTTAGCCTCCCATGTTGCTGGGATCACAGGTGTGCGCACTGCCCCTGGCAGTATTTCTCTTTAAGTCATGCCAAGTTTGAAGTGTCCTCAGGAACAGACGCGGGGTAGAGGAGGCAGTTGAATATTTGGGTTCACATCAGAAGAGAAGCCATCCTCCTCTGGCTGGTATTAAAGCTGAGAGTGGTTGGGGTCTTCTGGGGACAAAGTGGAAACACTGAAGAGCAGGACCCCTGGCAGTTGGGAGGAAAGCGACTTGGGATGGAGAGTGACCGGCTACAGTGAGCGAGGTAAGAACCCGGGAGTTGCTCCCTCATGATCTCATGCTTCTGCCCTGTGCGTGCATGGTCATGCTGAAAGGCAAGATTTCAACTCAAAAGTCGTAATTCCAGGCTCCTAGAGGAGAAATTTTTGTCTTTATTTTTAAATAATGGTATTTCTTCAAAGGGCAGCTTCAGCTCAGACCAAACCATTTTTACAGACTAAGAGAGCAGGAGGTACAGTGGCAGACATGAGGACAGAACCTTCTGGAATGTGGAGAGCTGGGAAGTCAGTGATGCTTTGAGATGGGCAGGAAGAGGCTTCTTGTGGGTCATATCGTCAGGAGTAGAGAGAGAACAGGAGAAGCAAAAAGCTGACAGGGAAAGGGACCCACATTCCGGTGTCGGCATCAGCTAAACAGAAGGAGTGAGATGCAGGCGACTCGCTGCCAGCCGCAGCTCCCACTGTTCTCCTTGAACCCTGCGGCGGGGCAACAGCATAGGGAGGATGTGCAGCCTCTGCACCTCTGGGGCAGCGAGGCCCAGAGACCAGCCCACACAGCTCAGGAGTTGTCCCCGTCTCTAACGCCAAAGTGCTGCCACCTCACACCAGTCACAGGGCCCTTAATGTTGCTCAAAAAAGAAAGGGAAAGGCGAGGACCGCCTGGCAGCGCCAGGACGGCAGGAGCCCTCAATTACAGCCCTCTGACGACCCTTGGGCTGCCGTGTCCCCGAGTTTGGTTTTTAGGGGAAATTCACTTCAAACTCCTGCTCCCTGTCTGGGTTTTAAATAAAAGATTGCTTATGCATATTTTTGGTTCACATTCCCCCAGCTCTCAAAGACAGATTCTTTATTCTCTCTTATTTAGGGTATTTAAAAGAATATCGCACTGGGAAAATGAGCTCTCTGCTTGCGGGAGAAAATAGATCCCGTGCCTCACGCCATACACACGACTGCTGTGAGTTTCCAAAGTCAGGGGACCAGAACTCCATGATTAGCATCCAAGGGCCCGGAAAGGTATGTTCATATTTATAAGGCAAATGGGAGGTTTGGGGAAAAGTCTGGGGTATGTAACAGATGTAAGGCCACACTCTCCAGAAACAAGTAAGAACCCACAGGACAAGCGGCCCACTGGAAAGAACAGGCCAGAACGTCATGTGCAATTCACATGGGGGACAGGGGACCCTAGGCAACGAACACTCCCAGGTGGCCAGACTCCCTGACCAACGAATCAAAGCAGTGTGTCCGCATGGCTGCGACAAGGTCCTGTGCTGGTGAGGTCGTGGGCGTGGCAACTGGGGCAGTCCCCTGCAGCACATACACCATCCCAGCAAAAGCCACCCAGGCCTCCCTCGGGGCCACTGCCCGTTCAGTCTGCAGCCACACATCGCCTGCCGGGTGTCCTGCAGCCAGTTTGCATCTTCACACAGTGGGCAAGAGGCCCAGATCTAGCAGGCTCTCATCTCCCAGCTGGTGATGTTTCCGGGGCCGCCTGAGGCAGACGTCCTGCTCCTCAGAATCCTGCCACCAGGTCGGAGCATGGGCTTCCTAGCAGCTTGTCAGCTCCCTGTTCACCTCACACCACTTCGAATTTTGTAAGAAGTTCAGAAAATGTTAACGTGGGGCTTCATTTCCTAGTGAGCTCTGAGACCAAGAGAGAAGGAACCGGGAAGTGTGGTCAGGATCAGCAAGTGCTGACCTGCTCCCAGCTCCTGGCTGCTGACATGCGTGTGGGGCAAGCAGCGCTGTCTGCAAAATGCCACGGGCTCTCCTGGGCACACAGTGCCCACTCCTTTCCATCAAGGTCTCTGACTCAGGGCCGGGCGGAGCTGATCCGGGTGCCGCTGGGGTGCCGCTGGCATGGCTACACTGAGCTGTGTCCAAGCCGAGCGTGCACCGAGAGAACCGTCCGTTCTTCAGCACGCATCAACTGTGATGTAAGCGGTCAAAGCAAAAAGAGCAAAACTGACCCCTCCAGCCCTCCACTCTCCCAGGGGCAGGCTGCAGCCTGCACGGCTTGGTGGGTGGTTGGGATGCACCTCTCCCGGGAGACAGGGGCCTCCTGGGGGCTGAGCCGTGATGGACGTGATGGGAGGAGTCCAGCGGGTCACAGGCCTCCGACAAGGGTTAATGTCACCCAGTGGGCCATGGTACTAGAGCTGAGGGCTGGGAGGCAAGTTCCAGGCACAGGGAGACCCAGAGGTCCAGCCTCCATGGAGAAAGCAGGCTCGGTGTTGCTGGAACCCAGATGTGCTGTCTAGGACTCCCACACCTGGACAAGGACTCCCCGGAGTAACTTAGTCCTTCTCTCCTGAGATACAGCAGAATGTGCAAGCGCTGACTTCAGCTGCCTGGAAAGCAATCCTCCAAACCTGAGGGTCGCTTTTAGGATCAGGGGAGGAAGGCAGGGTGCAGTGCCACCAGAGGCCTCGCCTTCCAGGCAGGGTCAAGTGCTGTCCAGGGCAGAGGTGGCAGGCACAGGCTGCATCTCTGGGCACAGGGAAGGCCCCTGTGGACACCAACACCTCTGCAGACACCGCCAGGAGGTCAGTCACAGCTGACAGGCCCAAGGGAGGCCTGGGACCTGCCCAGTCTGATGCCCTGAGACCAGCAGCCGTCTCTCCATCCTGGTGGCTGAGCCAAGCACAGGGACACCAGAGGATGGTGAAGCCATGCTTGGCCACATGAATCAGCAGCAGTAGCCACTGACCAGGTACAAACTGAAGGGTCATCAGAGAGCAGACACACCAGCCACTAGGGCCTCTTCAAGGCCACCTGGGGCCGGGGCTCCATGAGACACCTCCTCCCTCCAACAGGTCCCCTCAACCCAGCCAGCCCAGAACATTCTTAGGGACCTCCATGTCCCAGAACAGCAGGTACCCCCCAAAAGGGAACCATGCAGGTTTAAAACGGAGACAGGACAACTCCCTGGTCCTAAGGATCAGGCTTCACGTGCCACCCTTTCTATCTGGGACCAAACGTGCCACCCACACCTGTAAATCCAGCAGAAGTCCCCTCAACACCAGGCAGGTCTCCCCCTTCAGATGAGCGCAGTGCTGCCTGTTAGCCTACCAGACTCACACAGGCCCGGCTCTCAGCTGCTGGAAACTCATAACCAGCAGCACGACTGAGCGAGTTGCCTGAGGAGAGAGATCTCCACCAGTACCAGAGAAGCTGCTGCCTCTTCCAGTGCCCTGTCCTTGGCGCATGGACGTGTATCCACGGCTCCTCTGCTGGCCCTCTCTGCACTGGCTGCAGGGAAGCTCACAGTCCAGGCTGCGGGTCACACGCACATTTCTCCGTCTCCCGTCATTCCCTCTGTTTCCTCCTCCTTCCACCAGCGCCAGCCTGTGCCTTGCTCATCACCACTAACTGCACCTAACAAGTTGCTGGGAATCTTTTCTGGAGGTTGGCAGAACACAGCCAGCCCAAAGGCATTCGTGGCACAGTGGCAAGGGCATGGTGTGGTGGAGCCAGTTCTGGTGGCTGGTGGCCTCTGAGTCTTGTCTGCTCAGGTGCAGAGTGGGGAAGGGCCTTTCCTGGGTGGTTGTGGCCACACTCGGCTGGGTGCCTCGCAGAGTAGGTGCTTTGGATATCACTCAGCTCCCTTTCCTTTCACTGTAGGCGAACTGACAAGAAATTCCACCCCAATCCCCCAAGCAGCCCCTGTACCTTCACCCCAAGGAGATCAGCTGGCCAAGGATTGCCCTGCCCAGGAATGTGACGGTCCAGGATGCTCCACTGGCCTGGGAGTTCCCATTCCCGACCCCTCAGACTCCACTTGGTCGCCCAGGCAGCCCACAGGACGCAATAAGAGCAATAAGCTCCGGCTCTCCCGCACCAGTCGTGGAAGTACCGCAAGTCCAGCCTGCCGACTCCTCTGGGATGGTCTGCTGCAAGTTGTCTACCCCAGGGGCCCACCCCTCACTCAGCCAGATCCTGGGCCACATTCTGCAGCTGTCACTCAATGTTGGCAGGGGGAGTGACGCCTCATTTGAATTTTAACCAGCACAGCAATTAGAAAGGCCAATCTGCCGCACGAGGCATCCTACAACACATTTGAAACCCAAATACAAATATTTCTGACTGTGCCCTGTGTGGGAATATCCATTTTAAGTTACGACATGTAAACTACAAGCTCCATCTCATGTCTTTCCATCTTGGGCTTCAAAGATGTGACCTCTTTTGTCCTGCAACCAACTCCAGCAAGAAGACCAGGATGGCTTCAGAGGGAGGACAGAGGAGGTTCCACAGGAACCCTGGGGGCCGGGGTCAAGGGCAGAGTTACTTAATCCTTACTGTGGGCCAAAGGCCTCATTCCTCCAAGGTAAATGCTAATTTCTATGGGTATATATTTAAGTAGGTTCCAGAAGCACACACTGCACACATTTTCAACTAAAGATAGAAACCATGCTTAAAAAGCTAATTTGGTATTTTTAGAAGTTTGGGTTTCTTTGATCTGGCCAAAAGAGGCTTGAAATTCAGCTTCACACTATTTTAGGCCATGCTGCACAACGCTGAAGTGACTGTACAGCTTAAGTCCCTTTCAGTCACTGAAAGCGTGTGACTCTATAAACCTGCACCCTGGGAAAGCTGCAAATGCAGGGCTGAACTTGACATTGGAGTTCTCTTCATTAGGAGGATTCGAGTTTTGACAAAGGAGGTGAACTTCACAGAGGATGATCTGGTCGCTCTGGTTTGTGACACTGTCAGACTCTGCACTCAGGGTTTCTCTCTTAAAGGCCCAGGAAGGGCTGGGTGCCCGTGTGCTCTGCGCTCAAGTCCTGCAGGTGGATCAGCAGGCCTCCAGCCAGCGGGCACATGGTTAGGGGCCTTGCTAGGCCTGGATGCCTGAGGAAGGAGGTTGGGCACTGAGTGCTCAGCCCAGGGCCACCAAGCTGCAAGCTGCAGAGCCAGCCAGCCCTCCAGAGCTGCTCCCCCCATGCTCCTCTGTCTCCCATTCAGGCAGTACAACATCCTGGGAAGGGAGCAAGAATTCTAGACTGTTCCTGGGACTCTCCAAACACACACACACACACACACACAGATTCTCAACTACTTTAAAAGCTACCGCAAGTCTGAACTTGGGCCCCAGCCTTGGTCACTTTCATCATTTTTCTTGAGATAGAGTCTAAGTTGCAGAGGCCGGCCTCTCCAGCCTCAGCTTCTGCACCTGTCGCACCGGTTGGCCTTGTTCTCCTAATGCCCACATTTGAACATGCACTTGATGTGGAAGACCTTGTTACTTCTTTTTTTTTTTTTTTTTTTTTCTGTTAAGACAGATAAAACGACAGCGAACAAAGTCCTGGAGGCATTTCCATACGCCAAGTCCCTGAGGACCTGGACAACATGTCCCAGGATCTTGGGGACTCTAGCCCCACGCCTCAAGCTGCAGATGAGGAAACGGGCCTGGTGGGAGGAGACTTGGGTACGGTCCATGCGAAGTTCCTGGGCCCTTAGCAGGCCTCTGCAGAGAGCAAGGTGTGCACACGGTCCCCTGCAGTAGTGCAGATCACTGTAAGGATGTGGTTTGATGAAGAGGTCGGCGCCCAGGTGTGCTGTGGTTTTTCACCATGGACAGGCACGGGCCCAGGCTAAGCAAGGGGGTTTATTTCTTTAAAGCAGTTGCGGACCATTATTTGCAATAGAATTTGCATTCAATGAATGTTACACAGACCAAAAGCTTTTAAAAGCTTCTGAAACCTGCAGTTTTGACTCTTTCCCAGTGGGAACGGAATCCAAATCGTCAGGCACCGCGGGTCTAGTGTGGTGTTGCAGAAGCTGTTAAGGCTTGATTAGTCATCGACACAGACACTTGGCTAAGTCACCAACGTGTTAAATGGGAAAAGATTCCAAATAATTCCTTTCCGAAAGCAGCTAGGGCTGCAGGTGGGGTGACAGTGCTGGGTGGGGCCGCTGACTCCAGCCAGTCCTGGGTTAAGGTCCCCAAGTGGCCCGCGCACCCTATATCTCCAGTATTACTCTGGCAGGTGCACGTAGCCAGGGGCACCAGTCCACACGTGGGCAGCGACACTGCCTCAAGGCATTGTTGGATCAGCATGCTGGGGTACCTTGGCCGCTCTCAGACCTCGGGGCCTTGGCCCTGTGTCTTGCCCTTCCTGTCCTTCCCTCCATGTGGCCATACACACATCCACCACCTAGGACATCCCGAAAGCTCCAGAATCCAGGAAGGAACAACCACCACCGGACTTTCCCATTTTCTCAGAAGAAGAGCCAGAAAGTTTTTGTGTGAAATATGAAATTTAAAAACAAACCAGGACAAGCAAACGCAGATGCCACCCCCACTGCCCATCACCACGTCCCGCAGTCAACTCCCACCAACTTGCGCCACCCACCCCTCCCCCCACTGTCTGCAGTGAAGCTAAGCTGTCCGTCACCCTGTCTGGCGTTTCAGTGTGAGCTCTGAAAGACAAGACCTTAAAGGAAAGTAATCCCAACACCATTACTGCTGCTACAAACGATCACAATGATTCCGAATACCATCAAATATCCAGAGGTCCAGGGTCAAGTTCCCTGTTGTTCAGACACGTTCCTGTTGATTTACTTCGGACAGCACGCAGGCAGGGCCAGCGCCTGCACGTGGCTCACCTCTTCAGTCTCTTCAGACCTGAGCTTCTCTTCTCAAAGTGCTGGCAACTTGCTCCATTTTTCTGGACTGGTGTGGCAGCAGCAGGCCTGCGGGCAGAGGTGGGCACAGCCTCTGATGGCCCTGGGCTCCCCTGCTGCCACCACCAGGCTAGAACACTAAACGTCCAGTTCCAGGCAGCTTCTCCAGCTGGTTTCCCTGTGGGATCTGAGAAGAACTGGCCTGGGAAAGAGACACCGGGCACCACTGCCAGCCCAGCGGGGCACCTCTGGGAGGAACACAAGTCTCCTCGCGTGCCCTGCTCAGCACGGGGTGGGAGGCATGAGGACACGTCCCTGTCACACTGGGAAACTCAGGCCCAGGAGACCAGACAGAACAGACAGCAGAATGAAACCAGACCGATCCTAAGACAGTCTGCCGGAGAACTGCAGGAGAAATGGCCTCCAAACAGCTCGGGAAAAGGGAGGGGCTGCCCCCAAGGAGCAGCCCGACCCCGCGCACCAGGGCAGTCACAGGGTCACATGTGCCCTTCCTCTGGGGTCCCTGGTGGCAGAGGGGCCTTGGAGGAGCGGTGGGGTCAAGAAAGCCAGGCCTGCCGGTCACCAGCTGCGTGACATCAGGCAAGCCCTGGGCCACTGTTCCATCTCCACCTGCCCCCTGCACACAGCAGCAGCCAGAGGGGCCTTTCTGGAACACAAATGGGATGTGCCACCACCACACATGACAGCGAGAGGGTGAGACAGGGACCTAATGCGGGCCCTTGTCACTCAGCAGTGTCTGGTCACTGCAGCGTTCAGCCCATGTGGTGCCCGTGAAGGCAGGTCGCGGCAGAGCTCAGACACCTCCCAGACACAGGAGGAGCACGCTGAGGACGGCGGTGATGGTGACGGCTGTCGGGTGCGCAGCTACAAACCCAGGCATAGGTGGCTTCCCCATTCAGGGCCCCTCTCATGCCAGCTTCTTCCACGAACCCAAACTGCCTGACAGCACAAGCCACTTGGGCAGAGGCCCTGGCACAGGGGTGAAGGGGGGGGCCTCGCTCACCCGCCCAATCATGCCGTAAAACGCTGCCCTCCTGCATGCCGTGAATGGTGAGGGGTTTGAGCACGCAGGACTTCACGTTCCCATGTCCCAGAACAAGCAGCATGGGATGCTCACCTCCCCTAAGGATCTTCCCCTAGAATGTTCCGCACCATAACAACATCAGCAGGTAGCATGAGGGAACGGGGCAGAACAACCCCACACCATGGCTGGTGAGCTTACCACAGCCAAGGGGACCACACTTGGCCACCACCTAAGAATGGGTGGCTGAGAAGTCTCACAAGTCCAGATGCCAGCTGTGGTGGACCGGGCAGCACCTCACCTCAGGGGCAGGGCCAGCTCCAGGCCTGGCTGGCGAGGGTGCTGGCAGCGAAATCTGTCCTATCCCACTCCTCGCTCCCAGTCACTGGGGCCCTTGGATCCGCCTCCACCCTCATCCCTGGCTCACCATGTGCCTGCTGTCCTGAGCAGAGGCCAGCACAGAGGCAGTCAGTCAAGGGACAATGGGCAGAGGGAGGCTTCCCGGGTTCTGAGGGGCCAGGTCCTCCTGAGACCCGCAGACTCCAGGTCGTGGGACGAAGCCGGGAACACTGTCCACTGGGACGGCTCACCCTGTGAGCTGCTCTCGGGTCTTCCAGCTGAAGTCCACTGCCTGTGTTGGGCCTTACTTTCATTCTGCCACCCTTACACGTGATGGCACCTCCCTGTGGAGACTGTGATGAACGTGGCACTTGCTTTACCAGACCGGCCACTGCTGGGGCAGCTTGTGCGCAGGGACCCATGGAGGCCCAAAGCTCCTGGTGTCTGGTGGTGACCGCAGCTGTCCTCAGAGCTCCAGAAACCAAGTGGTCTGCATGGGCCCTGGCTCCCGAGACTGGCCAGGGCGGCGGCAGGGGAGTTCCATGCAGGCTCCACGCTTCCACTCAGCCACCAGAACGCGTCCCCGTCAGCCCTCGAGCACCTGTGTGCCGAGCTGTTCTGAATGCTCACAGTAAGGTACCGTCGTCCCAGGTGTCAGATGAAAACACCGAGGCCCAGGGACTCACCCACGGTCACAGCACGAGTGACAGTGTGGGAGCCGGGGGGCCCACCGACGCCAGGTGTGTGCCCGCAGCTCCCAAACCTGCCAACGAGGTCGGGTGCCAGGGGCTTCCTTCCTGAACTCTCACACCGAAGGCTGGGACCAGTCCTGCTCCCATCTCAAGAGGACACGGAAAGGGGAGGCCTGGCCTCGGAAGCACGTCAGCACCAGCAGCGTCGCCCACCCAGCCCTGCGATGCAGCAGCAGGCAGCATGACCGAGTGGCCTGCGCTCACTGGGGACCGGTCCCCACAGACCCGAGTCACTGTGGATGGGGCGCAGGCGCCCACCCGGCGATCCTGGAGCTGGGGTGGCGGTGTGAGCTCCTGCAGAGGCCCTGGGGCTCAGCTCTGCTCCCCGGCCTGGGTTTTGGCAAGACCACAGCGTTGAGCCAGGAGAGCGGCCGAGTGCGCCATGGGGGGAAGGCTCCGGCCCTCCTGTGCAGGCCCGCCCTGCCTGGTGCCCAGGGCCGAGGCGCGGGATGCAGGCGCCCACAAGCACCAGGTCCTCCTGTGGGCTGCTCTCCAGGAAGGTCTGGATCAGAACAGGACATGAGGCAGAGGCGGCCGGGGGCTTAGCAAGCCCACCGCACCATGACCGCCCCCATTCTCAGGCTGCGAGGGGCACCTTGTTTCTTCTCCAGAACTAGATCAGGCTCCTGAGATTTGGTGGGGATGGATAAGACGCCGTGCAGGAGCCCACCTGTGTCAGCACTAGCTCTCAGCAGGGGGACTCCGCCCTGCTCGGGGTGAGGCCTGCAACTGGTGGTGGCAGGTGCCCGCTGCAGCCCTTTCTGCCCTGCCACGATCACCGTCCATCTCTGTGGGCAGTCTGTGACGCTCAGGTTCGTTCACTACACTGAGTCTGTGCGACCTCCGTGACAGAGGAGCTGTGGGACCAACGAGGACAGCTCTTTACAGCTGAAAAGGCTGAGACACAGAGAGGGTAAGCGGCTTGCCCAAGGCCACACAGTAAGGGAAAGCAGAACCCCCAGGGAGGCCTGCGCCCCAACGTGTGCTGGCTGTGTGTGGCCTCCCAAGCATTTAGGAAATTGAGCTGGATGGAGGGTCACTACTGGCGACTCAGAGCAGTGGGTCAGGGTGAGCAGGTGACCAGGTCCCTTCCTGGGAACACCTCTGCAAAAGGATTGCTCCAGTTGACTGGATGGGATTCAAGACTAAAGCACAAGGCCCTGGTGACCAACCAGGACACAAATCCCTGCAGCCATTCCTTGAAATGTCTTTGAGCTTGACTTTCTTTATATGTGAAATGGTACAGAAACACCCAGCCTACCTCCCAGGACTGCTGAGAAGGTGAAGTCAGACCCTGAAGCTGAGGGCCAGTTTAGATGCCTGCCCAGGCTAACACGGGGTTAGTGACTAGCAGTCTCACATTGTCATGATTCCATTTTCAGATGCGGCAACAGTTGGTGGCCAAATCAGGACCAGGACTCAGGTGTGTCCCTCTGTCCTCTGACCCTTGGCTTCTCGCTCCCTCCAGGAATCTCCCTTCGCAGCACCCTCTGCCCTCCAGCCCACTGAGCAGCACAGCGGCCACTCTGTGAGCCAGGAGAGGTGAGGATCCCAGATCTGGAGAGGAACTGCTGGGTCAGTTCAGGGGCCGAGGCCACGTTCACCTCCTTCAGGTCCACCGTGCAGACCCTCTTGTAAATGTTCACTGAATAAGTGGCCAGGAGAACCCTCGAGGGGTAGGTGGGTGACTCACCCATGTGATCCCTCCACACCCATGAGCAGCAAAATATCAGTTGGGAGGATGGGCCACCCACATGCGTTGTCTGGTGCTAGGATCAGGGGAAAGCAGAAGGTTACTGGTGGAATTTTCCTGGAGGTGAGAGAGGGGGACAGTTTTAAAGAAAGATGACAGGTGGAACCAGAGGGGCATTGGCAGGGCCAGCCAGAGGATGCAGGTGCACCAGCCAGAGCAGGGGCAAGAGCCCCAGGGGAGGAAAAGGCAGCAAAAGCAGAAAAAGGTGCATGCCCCTGCAACACCGGATGAGACAGGCCCTCCAGACAGCAGGAATCCGAGTGGTGGAATCCTCAGCCCAAAGGGAGGAGCCCGTTTCTCCCAGGAAAGATGCTCTCACGCCCCTACATCCTCTGGCACACCGCTGGTGACAGAGGAGCACATCCGTTCACACTTGCCACAGCAGAACCCACGGCGCACATGGGCAAAATCAAAGACAAGTGGCAATTCCTCATCTCCAATCTACAGACTGCCGAAAACATCCACTGCCTAGAAACACTGAATCGATACACAACAGCTTGTGTGGAAATTAAGATCAAATTTCATTATCAAAAATTTCAAACGGCGATCCCACAAGGGCAGAGCAACCCAAGACTGGCGTGGGGACAGTTTGGTTCGTTCAGTTTCCTTGGTGCCGTGGGGTTCGCGTGCCGCCAGACGGAAAACGGTGTTGGAGGCGAGGCGTGCTGCGGGCGATTCGGAGACGAGGGAGCAGCACACTGTCTTTCCGGTTCTTCGGTTTCTGATTCTCACCTGCTCTTGGAAGGGGTGTGTCCTGCTGGCATGTTGATTTATCATGCCTTCCTGACGCTGAAGTGATGCCCACGGCAGACTGTGCTCAAGGCCAGGACGAGCAAGCAGAAGAATCACCACGTCCTGCCGTCCAGGTCCCCAGTTCAGATGCCAGCACGTTCCCCCAGGGTTCCCCTGCCTGTCTCCCTGTAACTGTAATAACACACTGTCCGGCCCGAGCTGCTCTCCTGCCTGAGTCTGCTGCAGGCACTACGAACGCTCTGCAAACCTACTTTTAACGGTTGCCTGACCCTTCGGAGCATGGCCACTCCTGGCTGCTTTGGTTGTTCTAATCCCAGTCAACACCGTGAGGAGGAACGAACACCATAACATGCTGCGCGCACCCGCACACAGCTAGAGCGCTGGGCCTGCCTGACGGTAGGCTGCACCCTGACTTAAGCCTGGCGACAGTGGTTAACTCGTGCTTGCGTGGGGTTACAGAGCGCTCTGCTGTGCGTCAGGCCCATGTGGCCCTCACACCCTTGCATGGCAGGTCTTCAGGGGTCTACTACATAGCAGAGGAAACCAAGGACCGGAAGTCAAACACTTGTTCCATGGTCATACTTTCAGAGGTGACAAGGGACACGTGGACAGGCCCTATCTCCAGGTGCATAAACCTACTCCAGGATCAACACCACTCTCCGGAGGGTCAGCTCCGCCTGGAGGTCCCACGAGTGTCTAATCCCTGTGGATTCTCATCATGGGTGCCACACCCACAACGGCCGGAGCCAGAGGGCAGTCCCATCTCCTGCTCCTTCATCCCTTGACCACTGTGTCCAGACACCCGGAGGCCCCACCCCAGCTGCACCAAGAGGCCCGGTCAAGCTCAGCTTCTAGCCTGGGCATGGCCACTGGCAAAGAAGGGATCTTTAATGGACATCTGTGGGGAAGCGGGGGAGGGGAGCCTCCAGACTCCACACCGTGTGGCGGTGCAGCCTGACCACACACCTGGACAGTGACGGACGCACAGGGAAGCCCTGCCATGGTACCGCACTGCCCGCACACGACCAGGCTCCCAAAGATCACAACTGCAGACGACACGAAGGGCTCCTTGCAAGCTCACCCAAAGCCACCGCTTCTCCATCGTTCCTCAGTAAGAATCCCACAATTAGTCACCCAACAAATTCTCAATTCTCCTTTACGTGGAACTCTCCCGAGTGAAGCCTGGAACGGAGCTCGGTGGACAGGGCCAACCTGGCTAGAAGCTCCGCAGACTTCAGAGGAATTCCAGAATGACCAAGCTGGGGGGAATGCGCGCAGAGCTTCAGCAGGGGTGGAAGCGCCGTGCGACTGGGGCCATCCTGAACAGCCCAGCAGCCACCAACCTTCTCCCATGTGGGCCAAGGGACCTTGCCATTATGAGGCAACTGTGCCGAGGTAAGGCGTCTCGGTGGCATTAAAGGCTCATTAAAACAGCAAGCCCATTCTTTCAGAAAGAACAATGGCACTCGGAAGAGCCTTGCGGCATTACTCTGGTTATTGCCCTGTAAAGAGGCAAGCACGTAACTTGTTTAAAAGGGTCCACAGGTTGCACCATGTTCAGACAGGACGTGTCCATGGAGGAACCCTCAGGAGGACACGTCCCTAATAATTAGGCAATGACAACAGAGCCTCCCAGACCAGCAGGAGCACAAAGCGAAGAAGAGAAGAGGCATAGGGAGAGGGAGGGCGGGCTCCGCCCTTGGCACCACCAGCCTGGCAGAAGTAACGTGAGACCTGACTTGGGATGTGACTTGGGATGTGATGGGCTTCCTGCCTCGCCAGGACACTAGGAGAGCAGAAGGGGGTCCTGGGGGGCACTAAAGCGGACACCCAGGCCCCTGCCCAAATTCCACAGCAGCCCACCTTAGGTGGGGCTCTCTCAGGTAAGCCGCTTAATGACCAGAAAAACCAACCTCTTGGGAAAATAGAAGAAAATGCTCCTGACACGGGTGATCAGCAACACCACACCTCCGGAGATGGCGCGTCAAGGACAAGCGGGACAGACCCGCAAATCAGAGAGGAAGGCGGCGCGGGCTTCCCGTCCAAGCCCTGCCCTGTCACATGCACCCACGCGGCTCAGGGGAGGCCAGCGCTCGGGAAATCGGCTTTCCTTAGATGAAGGGACCATCTGGTGCCGTGACAGAGAAGAGTCACAATCTCAGTGCCACCCACAGCCTGTCCTGATCATCCTGCCTGCTGAACCACGTTCTCCAGACTGTCTCCTAAACAGACATGGGGATCTTGGAGCTGCTGACCCTGGCTTGGTACAGAGCTGGCTCCTGCGATACCTGTCTTCCAGCCCCAGAGCCGCAGCCCTTCACCAGCCTGTGCGCCTCCCAGGCTCCAGCACATGCTGGACAGTGCCGCTGCCACCCCCAGGTGTGCCCGCAGCACAGCGGGGCTCCCTCGCTCCGTTGGTCCCACTGCCTCCACCCGGCCGGGCCTGCGAGGCTGGTGCGCTCGCCCAGGTCCACCCAAGAACGCTGGGAGCACCGAATCAGCCCGTGGCTTCCAAAGACTGTTCTATTCTGCCAAGTTGAACATTTTCTTGGTTCCTGTATTCAGATTAACAAGTAGCATTCTCGCCAGAGAAGACTTGGAAAATACAGAAAAGCAGACTAAGAAATGCAAAAAAAATCAGTCTCACACCATCCAGAAACACGCCCCACTAAGCCTGTGACGCCCCTGCAGCGTCCCCAGCTCCTGCTCACAGCCCTGCGGCAGGCGACACGCTGCGTGTGCGGGCGGGCGTCCTCTGCGTGTTTCATTTTTCTTTCCAAAACTAGGTGATGCTTCCCCTTCAGGCTATATTATAATTTTCCACGGTCTTAATAAGTAGTCTTAGAAACGAATATCAGTCACATCATAATTTGGGTGAATGAATTTTAACGTCACCTAGCCACTCCCCCATTTTAAAGCTTTTCACGTGACACTGTTGTGCATGTTCCTAGTCATCAAACACGGAGCGCCTGTCCCGTTTTGTTCCTCAGGATGGCTTCTCAGAAGAGGGAATGCTGGGCCCAGGGAACGGAGGCCCGAACTGGCCCCCCCACTACACTCCCGAGAAGCTCCTGAGGGGAAAGCTGATTCCCTGATCCCCCAATTTTTTTTTCTTTTCTTTTTTTTTTTTTTTTTTTAAACAAACTGACCTGCTTTACCAAGTCATGAACTAAATATCCTTTCGTGAGTCAGATCACAATCTCGAGTATCTGGTGTCAGATGCTAGTAAGTAGCTGGTGGTGAATATAACTGGCCTATCTCTGCAAAGCCTGATCCTGACACAGAAATGGAAATGACCTCAGCGGCACCACAGGGGCCACAGGCTGACCAGGCAGTGACTTTGCCATTTCCATAGGGTTTGTGTGTGCTCTGCCTTCCGTCCTGTAGCAGGGAGACTCTGCAGCAGCTGCTATTCTGTCCTCCAGGGTGGCCCTCTTTCCTTTTTATCTCTTTTTTTTTTTTTTTCTTCTTTCTTTCTTTTTTTGGTACTGGGGATTGAGCCTAGGGGTGCTTTACCACTGAATTACACCCCCAGCCTTTTTAAAATTTTATTTTGAGACAGGGTCTCAGTAAGTTGCTGAAGCTGGCCTTGAACTTACAATCCTCCTGCCTCAGTCTCCCAAGTCACTGGGATTAAAGCCCTCTGACCTTTTTGACCTTAGAAACACAGTTTTAAAAGGCATGATTCCTACAGCTCTGTCCATCAGCCCAAGAGAGACAGACCCCACCTCAGGCCCAATACTTCCCTTTAGTGGGAAAGGTCAAGGTCAAATATCTCTGCCCTGGGGTGCCATCCACAAGCCAGAGAGGTCTGGGGACAGGGCCAGTGGTCAGGATGCCGTCTTGGATCTCTAAACTGGTCCAGGAAGGCCCCAAGCTAGGGGAGGAGCCCCCTGAGCACTCCCTGGGCCATGCCACGCCACGGAGGTGGGGGTGCAGGGCTGCCTGCTGCTGAGCAAACCAACCCAAATCTGTCGGCGCCCAGTTCTGTCACTCGCCAGCTAAGTGGCTCAATTTCCTCAAGTCTGTGAAACAGGCCCAATAGCATAACCTCCTTGCAGGGTAATGGTAAAGACTGAAGGTGACAATAAACTAAGGTCTCAGCACAGCAGCAACAGGTAGCAAGTGTCTGCTACTGTTGCCACTGAGAAGCATTAGGGCCCCTCCCTAGGGCTCAGGTCACTTGCTTCACAGCAGATGACCACAGATGGTCCTCTGCCTCCCTTGAGCCTGCATTAACAGCTTCCAAGCTGCAACATTACCACGTGGTACACCTTGACTGGGTGTGATCCAGTCCCAGGACCAGGGCAAGCAGAGAGGTGTGCGGCTCAACACTGCAGGTGGCATGCGTGGGGCACCCAGGTGTGCATCACCTGTGAACAGCTGTAGAGCCAGAAGCAAGTGATTCTGGAAGTTGTGCACACCACAGCTTCCTGTCCGCACAACGGCGACAGAAAGGAACCTGCATGCTGAGGCTGCTGTGCACATCAGAAGGCAGTAATGACACGAGGGCACATAAAGACGCAAGACACTGTGCCTGGCGTGCAGCAAAGATGGCAACGATAAAATAACCACCACGGCCAGCACTCACTGGCCCCTGACTGTGGACTACAGCTTTAAAAGTGGTGGGTTTTCCACAACCAAGAGCCCAAAGCATTTAGGACACACTAGACATGGAGAGAATGAAAGCTGTGTCCAACATTAGGGTACTGGAAAATCCTCCGAAGCTTCTCTCTGGATTTCCCCAGAGCAGGCCCTTAAAAGCCAAGGCCAGGCATTCACTGCAGCCTCTCAACGTGAGGCAAAGCAGGCGCCCAAATGCACAGGGGCCCCTGTGAGCCTCAGCCTGGAGGCCAGCTGACCGGGCCTTATCTACCCTGGGTACATGATGTAAACCTAGAACATCTTATTCTTTCACATTTAATAAGCCAGCTTAAGACATCATTACTCACCACCCAGTGAACTCATTTTGAAACTCAGAAGTGGCGAGGCCCCTCCTGACACTTCTCACTAAAAGAGAAGTGGACAAACCCGCTACTCGTGCAGCATGAGCCTCCGCGAATGTCTTCCAAAAGAGGGAGACAAACCCACACGCCCACTGGCCTCGCGTCTGTATCAACAAGAAAGGTGAACAAACACACGGGGAGGTTTCCTTCTAATAAAGATCGTTCTGCAAGAAGCCACCAATTACAAAAGCCAGAAATGTATTTAAAGGCTTCTTACTGCACCAAGGGGAGTGTCAGCCGCCTTTATTTATTACCTATTTGAAAGGGAGGGAGAAGGGCGAGAAGAAAATTTCCTGTTCCTTCTCTAACAAAATGAGTCACAATTTCCAAACATTAATCAATCGGTGAGTCAGAGAGGGGGAGAAGAGGAAACCACTGGGGGGCCTCCCGCCAGGAGTGCTTCCCAGAACCACAGAAAACCAGGAGCCCCGAGGCGCAGACTCGACTTCCCCAGTCAGCTGCTGACGCCATGACCAGGCCCGTCAGCAGAACCAGACTCTGCACCCCTGAGCCGGTTCCTCTGCCCATCCATCTCACTATTCAATGTGCCTTTTGGGCGGGTAAAATGCCCCTGTCTGAGGAGCCCCTGTCCAAACAGGAAGGCCACCAGTCGCAGCAGGACAGGAGGTGCACAGTGCAGGCAAGGGAAGCGAAGGAGCGGGGGAAAAGAGCCATTCCACGGAAACCGCAGTGCAGACAGGCTGCAGGGGAAGGGACAGCACATTCCAGAACCCCAAGGCAGTCCAGCCTCAGTACGGCATCCACAGTTGCAGGAGGAACGTGGGTCAGAGACCAGATGGCCCAGGGCCTGTGCCCCCTGCTGGGCTGGCCTTGGTCCCCGCTGGCATTTCCAGCACAAACCTGGGTTCTCCCCAGGGATTCTGGCCCCCTGGCTGCTGAGGCTGGTGAAGGCACGGGCTGCCAGTGCCACCCCAAGGTTTCTGACTCAGTGGGTACGGAGTGGACCTGAAAGGAACTTCTAACAAGTTCCTGGGGGCTACGATGTGGCCACCAATGCAGGACCACAGCTTGAGAGCCACGATTCCAGGGAGGTCAGTAACCACAGCCTGGGCCAAATCTGATCTGTAGCCTTGGGTTTATAAATTTTTTATTTTTTACTTTTTGGTACTGGGAATTAAACCCAGGAGTATTTTACCATTAAGCTTCATCCCCAGCCCTTCTTATTTTTTATTTTGAGGACTCACTAAGTTGCCTCGTCTGGCCTGGAATTTGCAGTCCTCCTGCCTCAGCCTTCCATCACTAGGGCTATAGGCATAGGTCACCAGGCCTGGCTCCAGGTCCCCCCCATAAAGTTTTACTGGAACACAGCCACCCTATCATCTGTACTGTCTACAGCAGAACCAAAGAATTGCAAAAGAAACCATATGGCTTGCAAAACCCATGGTATTTTACAAATCTGGCCCTTTACAGTAAAAATTTTGTGAACCTGTTGTCAGATGTGAACAGGTGATAAGAAAGGAAAAAACAAACAGACTTTTGTGGCCCAGTGCATTTTGGAAGGTACTGGAATAATCAATATTCGGCGGGTTTCTTTTCTGTGGGACTTTTTGGAGCCTTTGAGAACCAGTGTTATTATTCTGGGACTGGGGTTACCAGGAATGAGGCAGGGGACACTACACGAGTCTATGAGATGCTACCAAGCCGCAAAGGTGAGCGATCAGAACTGTAGCTCAGGGAAATTGCTCTGGGGACAGAAACCAAAGGGGAGTGCAATGGGTGGGGCCAGCTAAAGGGTGGCTATGGTAACCCCACTGGAGCGGCACCAAGGCAGGGGTCAGCGAGCTTTTCCTGTAAAGGGTCAGATAAATCTGAGGCTCTGCAGGTGACACAGCATCTGCTGCAACTACTCAGCTCCGTGCTGGAGCACAGAGTGGCAGAAAACAGGGAGGCAAAGGAACAAGGCCGCATCCCAAAAAAACTTTATTAGCAGAGTCTTGGAGTGGGGTGATGAAGTTCTGGAGACGGACGGTGGTGACAGAGTATAACACTGTGTGTGTTCGCTTAATGCCACTGAAACATGATGGATGTGGCAAACTTTAGAGGTGCATTTTAGAGATATTTTAACAATAAAAAACAAACTTTGGTAATGCATCAGCAAAAAAAGGTGAAAGAAAAGGAAAAAAATAAACTTGGGAACTGAAATACAAATTTCATACAATTTTTAGCTATCATAAAATAGCATTTGTTTCTGTTGTCTTATTTTTTTAAAATATTTTTTTTAGTTGCAAATGGACATAACACCTTTATTAATTTATTATTTATTTATTTATTCTTATGCAGTGCTGAGGACGGAACCCAGGGCCTCACACGTGCCAGGCAAGCGCTCTACTGCTGAGCCCCAGCCCCAGCCCTAGCCCTCTGCTGTCTACTTTAAAATGTGAATGGCACGCTTCACTTTCTCCCATAAACACAGCCAACCAATGGCTGTGAACTGTAGTTTGTTTGTTTGTTTGTTTTGGTACCAGGGACTGAATTCGGGGGTACTTCACATCCCCAGCCCTTTCCAGCCTCAGCCTCCAAGTCCCTGGGATGGCAGGCCTGTGCCACTGCACGCAGCTGGACTACAGTTCATCGACATCTGCTCCGGGGTGGTGGGCACAGAAAGGGGGTGTGGACGAGAGGGCTGGCCAGGACCTGGCCATTCTCTCGGCTACTGTTCTTGTCCAGGACGGGTACCTTGGAAAAAACACAGGGCTGCAGCCCCAAGTGCTGGGTACAAAGGTGCAGGCAACACACAGAAGGAAAGGGCCTGGGGAGAACCCTGCAGTGGAACCATCATGGCTGCTGAGCTGCGGTCACCCACCTGCTGCTCCCGTTCAGGACCTGCCAGACCCCCAAGGGGCCCAGGCTCTGCGCTGCCAGCCACGGCATCAGGGGTTCTCAAAAAGTCCCCTCTGCCTCGGAGGACACCCAGAATGCCTGCCTCCTTCCTCCTCAGGCTGTGCTGCCAGAACACTGCCCAGAAGGAAAAGCAAGCTCCTGGCCTTCTCCCAAATAATCATGACTCTGAAACCCAATCAGAGAGCAGATTAAAAATGCGGAAAGACCAATGCTCCAAACCACCTGGGGGAAGGGGCACTACATATGTTGACATTTACAATCTGCTGTGGACTGAGATTTTTAGAAAATATAATAAAAATGCTTGGAAGTCACCGGAAGGTCAGGTCACTAGAAGTTTCTTAATGCCTCCTCCGAGTTTCTGCACTTATCTCACTGAACACAGGCTCCTGGTCTGCGGATAAAACTGTGGCACTCTCTGAGTGGTGCAGTGGCCTGGATTGGGCCTCCTGAAGTTTTTCTGCTGAAAAGGGAACAAAACGTACAAGCTGACCAGGCAGCAAGCCCACACCCGGGGACGTGGGCAAGGGGTTCCACTGCGCCAGCGCACACCGAGGGCCAGCAGTCATCACAGAGGCCAGGACCCTGCTTGGGGCCACTGATGGGAAGCCCTGTGGGGGTGGAGACAGAGGCGCAGCCAACCACTCAGAGGCCTGGCCCCAGGGAATGGAGAGCCAACAGAAGGGACAGCTGCACCCTTGTGAAGGAATCAGACGGCGTGAACCCTGGGAAGCCGCCAGGCAGGCAGTCCCCAGGTCACCCTTATTCTAAAGGCTCACCTGACCGCGAGACCTGGGGCAGAGAGCTCCTGTGGGAAGCTGCTCCTGCTGTGTGCCAGGGCCCCAAGCAACGAGCCCACACTATCAGGACAGACCCGAGTTTCCAGTTAGGAGATGTAATTGCCAATCATTTTAGAAAATGCTCAACAACTAATTGTCATTATAATACCAAGTTTACACAGCCCGAATAATGGACAAATATCACCATGGAATAGAAATAGTACAAAAATGGTAATTTTACTATGGAAAGTTGGAACTTGCCATTTCAAATTAGCAGAAGCTGTGAAGTGGGCCTTACTGACAATGTGAATATAGTAATTGGGGCTGATTTCTTGGCGCATGGCCGAATCTGGCTGCCTGGCGTCCTGCGAGTTAATTATAGCTCTGTTAACAGAGCGGGAACAGGGAACACTCCACAGTGACGCAGAGATGAAATCCGGCTCGGGTCTCTGCAGAGGCCGAGTGGGAGGGCGCTGCTGAGAGCTGCCACAGCAGAACCGGCTCCCGAGGGCTCCTGCAGCAACGGCTCAAGGAAACAGGCCACAGGCCAGGCCTTCTGCAGGCGTCCCGCTAGCTCACGCCTGCCTGCAAGCTTTCCATGCTGCAGTGGGGCGGCCAGAGACGTCACGGTCGCCTGTGTCCAAAGCAAGCTCACTGACCATCTAACAGTTCCCTTTTTAAAAAAAGTCCACAAATCGAAATACGTGACTCAGTCCAAATTAGCTCTCTGCAGACTCGGACAATTATTTCACTAAGGGCTTTTTGAAAATAAATATTTTTTGGTTAATGTGAAAGGTCTGAGGGCCCTTGAAGATCTGGGGCTGCACTTCCGGCATCCACGTGGCTAAGTCACGGCCCGGCTGGTTCGTCGCTGGGCCTGTGCCCCGCGGTCCTTTATCCTGCACACTGAAGATGTGTGCAGTGTGGCATAAGACTGGATGGCCAAACAGCGGAGCTCAGGTCACGCGGGCAGCAGAGTATTTCAGAGTCGAGTTGGTCAAGTTTTAAATTGGCACCAAGACGTTTTCAGCACAGGCCGCCCGCAGCTTCCTGCTCGCCTGGCCCCTGTTCGCTGGCTGAACCCCTGCTGACCGTGGCTCTCTGGGGCACCCCTTACTGTGCATCTTCCTTTCACCACCCAGCGCTCTCCCTGACCCAGATGGGCTTTGTGATCCCCGAGCCGTGGGAGCAAGCCTGTCCTGCAGTGCTGTCCCATAACATTACCCAAGACCCCTGGGATGGTTCAGGACAGGTGTGGGGCTGCCCAGGGGGCTCCTGGCCTTCCCTTCTCACTGCAGGACTCTGCCCTGCCTGCCCCACCCCCAACTCCTTTCTGTTTGGAGCCACTGGGAGGCCAGAGTCCCTCCCTGTGGGGCCAGGATCCCCTCCCTGGCCTCAGGGGAGCCAATGGCCTGCTCTGCAGGCCCAGGTCCCTCCCACCTGAGGCAGCTAAGCCCAGTAGGTAGAAGAAAACACAAGCCTTCCTTCCCGAGTCACAGAACGACTGCTCTCAAGGACCCGTGCTGGGCTCCGGGCTCGAGCTGCCCCACAGCCTGATCAGGAGGGTGTGGTTGAAACAAGTGGCCTGAACTGGCACCAATGGGGACTGATAAACACAGCAAAAGGACCGAGCCACATCTGGATGTCTGGTGACCACTAGTAACACAAACCAGATGGACAATGACTGTGGGAAGATGTCCCCCAACTCTCAAGCTTTCCAGAGAGCACAGCCCTGTCACGGAGCAGGAGCTTTTTCATGTTACTGGGCAGGATCGAGCCCACGTGTGTATTTAACACAGACACGTTTGCAGAATGTCAACAGTGGCTATCTTTGCATGGCAGAATTTGGGAGGACTCTTGCTTCTTTATAAACTGGATTAGGCTCTTTTCCTACTGAGGAGAAACACCTCCCGGCTTTTGAGGAAGCGCTAGGGGCTCGATGCTGACAGATTCATGCATCTTCGCAGGACACCAAGAGATTACCTAAGTGAACAGAGAGGCCATCGACAACTGCCGTCAGGTCTGTCTGTGAACACAGGGGCATCAACCATTTTTCATACATTATTAATTTATTTCATATTTATGGACGGCCCACGTGATAGGTACTTTACTATGTGACAGCAATGAAAACCACATTCTGAAACTAAAAAGGCAAAAGGTTTGCCTAACAAACCTTTGACCAAAACCTCACACCCTCAAGGGACACTCTGCCCACCCCGCTTCTGGCTACACAAATCCTTTAACCCTGGCGGGCTCTGCTAACCTACCCAAGACCCACTCTGCGCCCTGCACAGGACACATGACGCTGAAGAGCCGGCTTGGGAGATCGTGCCAGGCTGGCCTGAAGGATGCCCGAAGATGGGCGTGGCTGCCTGGGGGCTCAGAGCAGATGAGCTGCCCGTGGTTCTTGCATGCAGCCCTGAGCCCTGATCAGGATGGGGAGCAGAGTGAGCCTGTGTCGGGGGCCTGTGAGCACAGGCCACACCCAGCAGATGCGGCTTTGGTCAACTGCATGACCATCCTAGGAATGGGAGATGCCCATTCGGGTTGAATGGAGTGCAGGGAAGTCACGTGATGTACGTGCAGCAGATGGAGATGGATGTACATGCATCAGATCTGAACCCAGGTCTGAATCACTCTGAAGCCCACGCTACTCTCCCTAAACCAGATGAAGAAGGGCTAGAGAGCAACTTGGAAGCAGGGGGTGCCCCTGCAACATGAAAAGCCACTCTTGACCTTGGGCAGCCAGGTGGGAGCAGGCATTGGCCCACACTGGCCCTGCTCCTTGGGGGTTGGGGTTGTCACTGGCTGCCGACCGGCCAAGGAGAAAAGCCGGGTGATGGGTCCTGGTGAGAGACACGCTGCTCGCCTCCTACCCAGGATCAGCAGCTGGCAGGCTGGGGTGACAGAGGTCTCTCTTTTGCAGCCTCTAGCTGTCACGAAGAAGGCACTGCCTGAAATGAATGTTCTCTGAAATAACGCCGAACCCAAGGTGAGATCAGAGACACACCTGCAGAAACTGGAGCGCGGCCCTGTCACGGAGTTCAGGGAATGGGAGTTCAAAAAACGCTTTTGTTCCATTTCACTTATTCTATGAAAGCAAATCTGTGACCCACGTGTGTGCATTACAGACAGGCGGTCTCCCTGCTGGGAATTTTCCTGTCCTGGCCGTGACACTCCACCCTGTTAGCTTTGGGAGTAGTCTTCTTTCTCCCTGAGTCATACTTTTCTGGAAGCCCTCCAGCCCTGGAGCTAAACCTGCAATACCCTAAAAAGGTAGGTGAGCGGTGCTTCTAGGATTTAAGCATCTTTCTCCACCTACTGGCACATAAGGTGGGTATGTTTCTACCCAAACTAACGCAAAAACAGACCTGGGAGGCAATGTGTGCTGGCATGTTTGGTAATTCCACAGTTACACCCCAACTTAAAAACGGGAAGACACAGAGGGGAGGAAACCCTTTCCCTTGTCCATGGTTTAAAAGTTGTTCTTAGCATTTTCTGCTCTTTTAAGGCTTGCAATTGACTCTAGAACTAAGCAATGCAAAATGATCCTTAGACCCCACACCCTCTGTATGACCAAAGATTTAAGTGGGGTGATTAAAAATGCAGAATTCCTCCAAGAATGCATCTGTCAACTAGTTAATACAGTAAAGGCTTCATTTCTGAGCTGTGATTGTAGCATGAAATGAAGCAGACCAAGTTCAAGTCCAGGAATGCCAAGACATTAAAACTACCAGACGAGAGAAGAGACAAAAATCCGCTCTCACAACCAGGTTATCAAACTGGAACTGCCGAACTGCAATCTCAGCAAGAGAGAATCCAGCAGCTCGATGAAATCAATCTCAGGAACAGAGTCCATTGACATATTTAGTTTTTCAAAGAATTTGCTTGTAGCGCAAAATGAAGATGCTAGATGTCTCTTTGAGATTCCGCAGGAACGGTGAGGAAAATCGTACACCCGACAGAGACGCTCTCCACCTGAGCTGGACCCCCAAAGGAGCGCCAGCACAGAGGGAGGTGCGCCTGTGCGAGTTCTGGAGCACGTGCAGGCTGGCACTTTCCGTCACACTAAGCTCCCATAGCAGAGTCGGGAAAAGGGACTCGGCAGGGTTCTGTCCCCCGCCCCTCTGGGAGCCAGGGAGTTGGCCAGCTCCTGCAGCCTGTCAGGGGCTGCGGCTCCACCAGGCTCAGGTTGACAGGAACAAGCTGCCCGGCTGGCTGCTCCCATGGAAACAGGATCGGGCCGGCAACAACAAGCACAGCTTTAAAAGAGCCACCTGCCTCCAGGAAGCCCGCATGCTGCCTCTCCCTTCTGTCTCCCTTCTGACTTTTCAAATTTACAATATAAAAATGAAACGTACCTGCTGTTGACCACAGGGGGGAGAAGCAGACCCTTCCCACAGGTCCTGGCCCTGCTGATGAACTGCTGTGACTCCAGGCAAGTTACTGTCCCTCTCCTGAAGATGGGACAGGGTGGACTACCGATTGCCAAGACATCTATGACAGCAGTACCACTTTGGGGCATCTTTGGACTGGGCAGGGGTCTGGCTTAATTAGCGAGCATCTGCATGGTGGCATTAACCAACCAAGTCACATGTTCTGAGCAGTAACGTGCCAAGCAAGGACCCAGAGGGCCTGAGATACTGTTCCCACCACCCAAGCCTGTGAGCTAAGGACAGAACATGGTCCCCAGGGGCACTGAAGGACAGAGGAATCAGGGGTGATACAGGAGACCTGAGAAGGGCATCCGCCTGCGGTTCGGAGGGCCAGTGGGCAAGACGCCTGATTCCGAGGCAGATGCCCCTCCAGGACTCACAGCCCAGCTTTCCCGGAGCTGGGCCTGTGTCTGCTGCCCTCGCCAACAGCGCTCAGGTCTCCTCCCCTCCTGACACAGATCAGAAACCCGTCAGCTTCCCAAACACTGCTGCCACCTCCTTCAGGACCACGGCTCATGCTCAGGGTGAGCGCACAGTCACCGTGGATGGAGAAGCCAACATGCATCAGCGGCACCCAAAGGTTCTTAGTAAAGATGGGAGGTGAGAAGACGCAGCCTCCCTGAACCTAGCAGCGCATCAGGCAAGCACGGCCAGGGCTGCCGAGGCAGGTGCTGCCTGACAGTCTCAAACATCTCTCCCCTCGCCCACACAAGGAAACCCTGCGGGCGCCGGACCACCATGCCAGTTGTTGGACAACACGTGCAGCAACACGGCTGAATTTCAAATGCACTGTGTAAAGGAAGGAAGTGACCCAGAGGCTGCACACAGCGGGACCCCTCAATGGCACTTTGCAGACACTGAGGTCTGTGGAAGCCTGTGCTGCGCCAGTATCTCTGCATTGCATTTCTTTTCTCTGGGACCAGGGATTGAACCCAGGGGTGCTCTACCCCTGAGCCACATCCCCAGCCTGCTTATTCTTCATTTTGAGACAGGGTCTTGCTAAACTGCTGAGGCTGGCCTCGAACTTGTAATCATCCTGTCTCAGCCTGTCAGCTGGGATGACAGACATGTGCCACTGCACCAGCCACATTAGCATTTTAGAAATAATGCCACTGCATACTCAATGAACCAAGGGTAGTAGCAACATAACTTTTTTTTGCCAACACTGGGGACCAAACCCAAGGTCTCATATGTACAAAGCAAGCACTCTACCACCTAACTGCATCCCCAGCGCCTACAAACTTGTAGCACTGGGAAACCAAAACTGTGTGTGACCTGTTATTCTGATGTTCACTGCACTGCAGTGGTCTGGAGCCAAAGCCGCGGTGTCTCCCTGGTATGCCTGCACAATACGGAGTCTCGTGTCACATGCTGGCAAATGCAAACTCACAGGTACAAAAAGAGTTAAAGAGTTCCCACAGGCTGGATGGGGGCTGACAACACAGGACAGCAAAGGAGGTGAGGGAGGAGATGCCTACGTTTGAACTGTGGCAGGGGCCCAGGGTCAGAAGTCACAACTGTCTAAAGGAAGTGGATCTTACTGAGGGCAAACCTGCCTCTGAAAAAATCCCTCCCCAGAGCTGATTTACACACCATCTGCATACCCGTCCCAGAAGGGACATCAGTGTAGCCAAGACATGATCCAAACACAGTCACCAACCAGCTGTTGGTACCAACATCACTGGAGGAGCTTTGGGGATGGTCCCCACCATGGTTCCACCGCCAGCCCTGCTGCAGCGTCGCTTTCCTGTAGGGAGGCGTGTGGACAGAGATGAGCCACCAGAATCTTCCCAACTGAAGACCTTCTCCTGTCACCTGCAGAGAACTTCAGCTGCTGAACTCACACCTGCTAGGAGGAGCTGAGAAGGAGCCAGGCACAGGGGAGGCAGGTGCCAGGTGTCACTCTGCAGGAGGCGGGCCGGCCAGGTGGGGGCCTGCTCTGTGCTGCTCAGCCCCTGACCTCCAGCCAGTTTGGTCTCTACCTTCTGCTCGGCCAGATGGGGTCAGCCACAGCCCCAAGGCTGCTGTGAACACACATAGGACGTTGCACTGGGCCCTCCGCACAGTGTCCATGAGCCGGGAGCCCCGAGTGCTGCATCTGTGATCACTAGTGCCCTCACAGGCTCTGCTTGTAAAATGCTTTAACTCACACCAGCAACACACGTGCACACACTCCCCTGCTTCTTTGTGGATTCTGACTTTTGCCCCACGTAGGAACAGGTTAAGGGCTCCCCACGGGCCAGGGGAATCGCCCCCCTCCAGTGGGGTCCTTCTCTGGCTGCCACCCTGTCTCCTTCCTAGATAAGCCCTTCCGAGTTCACTCTGCACACCCAATTCCACTTTCGGAACCACACCCACGTCTCCAAGCTGACTCTTCCCTACACAGGTACAGGCTGCATGGTAAACAGCAGCACCACTTCCTCATTTCAAGAGTGTCCTCACTGTCCTGGTGCCACCTGTTCCCCAAATGTCCTTCCTCTGCACTGTAGCATGAGCAGCAAAGGTTCCAAGTGCAGGACAGCTGTGCCACTCCTAGCACACACACTGACACCAGCCAGGCCTCAACAAGGCCCAGGCCTTCAGCCTTACCCTCCTGCAGGGGCAGAGCTGGGGGCATGAGCTGCGAGCCTTGGGGTCATCATCCCGGGCCCTGTGAAGGGCGCACACCTAGTGATAGCGCAGGCCCCTGCTTGCCTCCGCTGGGCACTGCTCTCTTGATTTCTTTCATGGACTACTTGATACTGAAAGTCAATCTCCATACCAGTCCCTGGTGGGCTGGGAGGGCCCAGAGGCAGGCTGGCACCCGGCAGACGTGCCAGCATGCTGCCTGGGCCTGGTGGAGGGCTGATGAAGCTGGGCCTCACCCACCCAGCCCCCGCTGCTGCTCAGGTGTCCTCTGCGGCTCCGTCAATACAACACTCCCTGCTCGGGCTTCCCCGCTCCTCACCCTGGGCGGTGCCGTTCGCGCCTCTGCTCCTGGAGAACACGGCCAACCCGCTGTACTTTGGCCAGAAGCGACTTGAGGCAAACCCGCGGGTTTGCTTTGGAAGGGAGCTCAGAGCGAGGGCTGGAAGGCGTCCTTGGGACGATAAACACCTCCCCCTTCCCTCCCGCCTCTGGCACTGCACCTTCCCCTGGCTTTCTGGGACGGCCGGGAGTCTCATGACCCTGGGGCCAGCGGGCCGGACGAGGAAGGAGGGAGGGCAAGGTCCCCGGAGCAGGAGAAGGAAGCTCCCGGAACGTGCCTCGTTCTCTGAAGGCTGCGGCACGAACCTTCGCACGGGAGGCTCGGGCTGGGAGCTCAGCTCCCCACGCCCCACGAGGCCTCTAGGAACATGTGAAACACAAGAGGCACATTTTAATCCTGACCATTTTTATATTAAGTGTGGATGGTTACCAGAGCTCTACAGCCAGAACAAACACCTCTGATCACGCAAAAATTATGGAAATAAGGACTTTTCCAAACTTCTGACATGCGCAAGGCCCTGGGTTAGACCCCCAGCACTGAAACGAAACAGAAAGTCAAATAAGCTATCTCTAAAATAAGAATTCAACAACCCGGCATGACTCTTAGTGCCTACCCTAGGTGGGGGGAGTCGGAGAGAGCTTTCGAAGTTGCCTCGCACAGCTGGATCCAAGCAGGGTGGACACCAGCCGCCCTCTGACACAAGCCTGGGGCGGCACAGCCTTCCTGCAGCTGGGGGAGGCTGCTCCGGCCAGCACAGCTCCTCTGATTGGCCATGGGGACCGCCACGGCCAGGGCAGACTTGACATTGAAAGCGTTATTAGCCAGCTGTCAGGGTGGGGAGGAGAGGGGAGCGGCCAAATAAAGCAAGCTTCCTCCACCAGCCGTAAATGGCCTCCTGGCCTTTAACTGCCCTGAAGTCACTTTTTCAAACTTCTATAGCAGAAGACAGAAGTGACTTAAAAAATCATTTCAAGGTAGTAACACTAAAGTGTTTCTAACTTAGGGCTGGAAGACATGGTGGTTATTTTCAAATGTCTGGTTAAAAATTAGAAAGTCTCAGAGGGAAGCCACAGATATGTGAAGGACCCTCAGCATTTCTATTTCTGCTCAAGAACCGAAGAGCAGAGCAAATGAATGAGTGTCTTCAACTTCACTTTGTAAGTGGAACAGTTGGCGGCAGTTCAGAAATTTAAAAATTGCTAAAACAAATTCTTATTTTTCTCTGCAACATAAAACCAACTGATGATAATATAGAAATTACCTTAATGTTAACATCAGAATTATTTGCTTCTGCTAGTTTTGCCGTTTTAAAAGAAAGTCAAACCATAAAGCACATTAAGAAATCCATGACTACTGATAATGTAAAACTATAGACAATATTGTTGGCCTAAAAAAAGGTGAACAGCTAGCCCCAAATTCCTTTTTAAAAACCAGTTCATTTAAAAAAAAAAAAAAAACTAAAATGTCCACGTAAGCATAAATACTAACAAAGGCTCTGTATTTTTTTAAAGCTCCTCAGAATCCCTGGAATAATGCCTGCCAACTAAAACACCTACTATGAATTTAGTAATGGGCTATGCGCACATAAATTACAAGGCCAGACATTTTAAAAGGAAAAAAAGGTGATTTATTGACACACTGGAGACACGGCAGGATAGAAGCACTATTTCAATTTTCCATATATTCCTCAGTGCTGCAGATGTGCTAATGCAAGAAGAATTCTAGAGTAAAGATGTCTACAGCTCTGGTCCAGCAGGGCCTACCGTCCACTCGCGCAATCAAGAGAGGGAGCACCCAGCCGGCTGTTCCACCGAGTTTCAAGTACCAATGCGCCTGGTCAGACAAAGTGTGTCTCAAGGTCTTATGTCAGTGAAAATAAAAACATGAACACCACATTCCCTTATCTCACGGGGGGGGGGGGGGGGCAAAAAGCTGGGTCCTGACCTCGACCCTGACCTGTGTCCCGTACTCCCTGCCCCGCCTGCCCTGCCTGCCCTGGCTCCGCACTGCTGCATCTGCGCACTTGCTGACCTAACTTTCTGACAGAAGCAACGTTTTTCCTGCATTGTGGGAAAGCAATCATCTAAACAATAGGTGAAATATTTCTCATGGGTTTGCTATATATAAACAAAATAAATACATCCTTGTTCTTGGTTTTTAATTCAAGGAAAGAGAAGCAAAGGCCCTTCTCTGATGAGGCCACAGGGACTGGATGGGGCTCCCCACTAAGAAAGGGGCCTGGGCTTCTCCTCACTGTGTCCAGCTGCTGTCGCCCAGGGCGTGGGCAGCCGAGGCTGGAGAGTTAGCTCCAGACCAGGCTGGGCAGCTGCTCATCACGCACGAACTTCCGAGCAGCTCAATGTTGGCACCAGGAACCCCCACGCCCGACCCCAGACGGTTGGGGTGTGCACACACTTGGGCAAGGGGGGCTCCTGGCACTTTTGACTGTGTGAACACACCTGACTCCAGGGAAACAGGCTGAGACCAGCCCCATATTTCAGACAAGCCAAACAGCCAGCAGACAGTAATGGCTGTAGGCTACTGATGGCCCGGGCCAAAGACGAAGCAGCGCTTAATCTTCTGAAGGAAATCGTCAATGCCGGGAGCCCGGGCTGACCCTGCACCCGGCCTCAATCACAGCCACCTATGATAACAGAGTGGGTTTATTTTCATGCCTGGCTCCAGACTGAAATGATCAATCCTTCAACTTTGACTACTTTGTAACCACACGCTAAATTAGAATGAGCAAGGTCCACGTGGTGCTCATGGCTCCCTCAGGTCGCCCGCCCGTGGAACGAAATTTGCCAAAGAACAATATCTGAAATAACTCCATCAAAACCCCCAACACTTCATCAAGTCTAAATCTACAAATTCAATGAAATGCCAATAAAAATCCATTTCAAAATTCCTTTTAATAAGCATTTCCAGCTGGGTGAGGTGGCACACGCCTGCAAGCCCAGCAACTTGGGAAACTGAGGCAGGAGGATCACAAGTTCAAGGCCAACCTGGACAACTCACAGAGGCCCTATCTCAAAAAACTAACAATCAAAAGGGCTGGGGCTGTGACTCTGTGGTTAAGCACCCCTGGGTTCAATCCCAAGTACGCCCCCTAAAAAACAAAGACAAAAAACAAGAATTTCCAAAATGGGACTCAATAAACAATTCTGAACATCTCACAGCAGATGAAGAGCCACACAGGTCCAGCTGGCACTGAAGAGCAAGGTGCAGGGCCCCCATAGAAGACTGACCACTGAAGGGAAGGCTGGGGATCAGCAGCGGAGCGTGGTGGCTGCCAGGGCCAGAGCGGGACCTGGGGCGGCTCCCCGGGGAAGTGGGCCTATGGAAAATGGCTGTGGGGAAGGACAACACGGACGCCCATCACCTACACCGCGCGGCCCGGGCCCCCACCTAAGCTGTGTGGAAAACAAAACCAGTGCCGCACCAGGGGAAGGCAGCAGAGGCCACCTGGGGCCTGGGCACAGCGGGGCGTCACCTGCAGGACTATGAATGTGCACCAAGTGACAAGTGGCAGCACGAGCACGGAGACCAGACAAGGCTGGCCAGAGGAGGCGTCTGCGGCGCAGACCCCAACAGCACTCAAGTCTGGCCGGGCGGGCTTCCCTGCTGGTCAGCGAGAAGCCAGCCAGTGGCCCAGCAGGAACACGCGGAGGGACACCAGCAGGGGAGACACGTGCCAGGCTGTGCAGAAAGGTGCTCCCCTAAGGGACCCGAGGAAACTGGCCACCCTGCGAGGCAGCGAGGCTGCAGCCAGCACAGGCAGGGGCTCACCTGGCCTCCATGGTGATGTGAGCACCCTGTGACCAGCGACAGCTGGGACAGTCCCAATGCCACTCTACAGGCCGCATCCAATAACGAGGAACAGGTGGACAAACACTAGACCCCACCTGCGGCCCCGGCAGTACACGGGTTCAAGCTCACAGTGGGACGCCGTGCCACCAGCCACCACAACAGGCCCACGACTCATCTCTAGAAGGGAACGCTGGTAAAAGGCGAAGTCTAAGAGGATATGTGCGTGCACAAAAGGGACCACTCGCGTGATGCCACCACGTGAAGAGTAAAGTCCCGAGGATCGTGCACTGTGAACGAAGGCGGCTGTGCGTTGGCAGCTTGCAGCAGCCAGACGTCAGTTCTCCATCTGAGGAGGAAGAGGCAGGGCAGGGCGGGACGGGGAGCGTAACACTCTGTTGATATGGGGAAAGAAAACAGGCATCCTAAGCAAACAGGCAAGACGTCAAAGTCCCCCGCATCTTCACAAGGGTATGGAAATACTCGCTGGTTTTTCACTCTTCAGCATGCTAGAAATACTTCACGCTAAACCTGAAATCTGCATCGCTGTAAAGCTGAAACGTGGCATTTGTGTACACACTCGGGTCTCATCCCAAGTGATTCCTGCAGGCTCTTGGGCACCTGCTGGTCTTCCTACCTGAACGGCCATGCCCTGCAACAGGCTCTTGGGAGAAGCACATTTGATGCAAAATTCTGAAGAAACGCATCCTGCACCTTAAAATGAGACACTCTCAGGCCACGGCACAGAGGCTGACGTGCACAGTGGCAGGCACTGAGGCCATGGCTGCACCTGAGAGTGGCCCCCCAGCGAGAGCCGAGCCATCCCCAAGTGGTCAAGCTTGGGGTCCCTTGTCACAGCTGCTCTCTCCAGTCCTCTTTATAGCATTCCAAGTGCAAGGCCAGTGAATGGGTGAATAAACACAGCGCCAAACAGGGGCTCCACTCCACCCGCGCGGCTAAATCGGGAGCCTCTCAAATGTGAAGGGGGAGCACAGAGTGGGTCCTTGAGGCTGCCTCCAGATGCCAGCCTGAGCTTGAGGAGCAGTTCGAACCTTCTCCCCAAACTCCTGGGGAGGGGACGGTGGCAGTGGTGTGTGGCCAGGCCCCTGCCCAGTGGGGGAGATAGCTGTGGGTTCCATGCCACTCCACAGCTGGCTCTGCAGCCAGGAAGGTGGCTGTGGCTGGAAGACACCATCAGCGCTCCCCAGGGACCAGCCCTTGCACAGACCCACGGGCACCTGCCGAGGTCACATCCTCTGCCAGTTCTGCTGCTCACTGGCTGTGGCGCTGAGGAAGCTGGTGCCTCTCTGGGCCTTGGTTTCCCTCTGAGACAGAACAGCACTGCACCTCCCGCAGGTACCTGTACAGGGCTGCTCGTTGGACGCAGCAAAGCCTCCCCATGTGCCCCTGCCCGGCACAACCCATCACGAGTACCTGCTGCTGCACGGGGCTCCTACACAGGAAAGCCCCAAGAGGCAGGGAAGCGACACCTGTCCAGGGGAAGGGGGAGGCTCTGCGCCTCACCCACATCTCCTTTCTTAGCTCAGACAGCAGCTGACACGGCTCACTCAGCGAGTGGAGTCGGCGGCAGAACCAGAATTAGGCTGAGTGTCCTGATTCCCAGTTAAATGTCCTCCACGCCGGCTACCCCACGGCGTCTCCCTCCCGCAACGCGGGGCCACGAGCACGATTATTAGACTCTGCCAAACAGGCTCCTGATGCTGCTCGTATACTGCAGGCAATTCACATCTGCCAGTTGCAGCAGCAGCCAGCACTGACCAATAACCAGTGGCCTGCGATGGGCCCACCTGGCCCAGCCTGCAGGCCACAGAAGACCAAGGCAGCACACCTCAGAGAGTTTTCTCTTCCCTGATGGACATCATCTCAAAATGGAGGGGAGCTTTTCCTCGACTTTGGTTATACTAGATTCCATAAGTTAAGAGGGAATCTCAGTATGATGTCAAATTTTAGCCCATAACTAAGTGCTCCCCCCTGAGTGTCCTAGAACACAGCTCCCACCCCCTCCCCTTTAAATGACCATGCCACTTCAAGGCAATACCCAAAAGCAGGTTCTGAATTAACAGAAGAGAAATCGTTCACAATGCAGTGAATACGACCTCACTTCCGGAAGGAGAAAATCTGCTCAGTGCCCAGGCTCCAGAGTCTGTCTGCTGGGTAAGACCCTGACTGGCAGGTGGCATAGACGCTGTAAAATGTCACTAATGACACCTGGCCCCTAGGTGTCCTCGAGCAGCAGTGAAATGGTCATGACGAGCTTTCCATCATTAAGTGAGTGCTCAATAAATATCAGCACAGCTCACTGTCTCCACAACCAGACCTCAGGCTTCTGTGTTCAGTCCTTACACCTCAGCAGTACACTCGACAGGATGTTTACTGACAAGAGGCAGTGCTCTTTCCTGTAGCTGGGCTACTGTGACATCCTACAGAGAATGACCGGCACTTGGGGGACACCACCAACCTGAAGGATGAGTTAGGCTTCTCTCAAAGAGCAGCTTCCGCGGAGCATCTGGCAGGGAGCACCTGCACCCATGGACAGCGAGAGCCCGCGGGGCAGCCTGCCCACCTAGAGCCTGCAGCAGGGCCTGCCCTGTGCTCTGGGAGGTTTCTAGTGTTCCTCAGTCTCAGTGTTCATGCCAGCTTTAAGCTCTGCTTGTGAACACGAGTCTCCTCTCGAAGAAGCTGGTTTAGTAGCAGCCGCCCATCCGCTGCACAGACGTGCTGGGCTCCTCTGGAAATGCTGCAGCAGAGCGTCTGGCTTGGTGACTCCCATGTTCTGGATGAGGAAACAGGCTCAGAGGCAGCGTGGCCCAGCAACACCTCCACCAAAATCCACCCCACATGGATCTGAGTACCCCTCCACTGGCGGCCGCTAAACTCTTAGATCATTTGTGCTGCCAAAGCAGCGCTTAAGAAACCATGATGCACGCAGAAGTGACACTTGGCTCAGGAAGGAGAGGCCAAGCTGGCCCCGGGGTATCCCACAGCTGACAGCTGACTGCTGCTGGTGACCCCGAGCAGAGGCTGAGGGCTTGCAAGATACCTAGAAATGCTCCCTCCCAGTCAGCACCCAGGACCTAAGCCTTCTAAGGTCCAAATTCAAGGGCATCACCAGGCTCAGAATGCAGAGAGGCAGAACGTGTCAACTCAAAGTCACAACGTGCCAAGAGCCAGCCAAGGTAACTGGGCCTTCAGCTTAAAGAATTTCTGGGGCCCTGCTGCTAAACAGCAGGACTGGATTCATCGACGATGGTTTCAAAATCTCCACCAAAGGCCGTGCATGTGTACGCATATATGTGCAAGTGTCCGAGCAAACACGTGGGTGTGTGAGGGCAGGAAGGTCACGGAGGAGTGTGCTCCATTCTTATGTGCCCAATACCGTTGCAGAGCCTGAAGTTCCTTCACCACCGCCAATGACACCTGTTGGCCTCTTGTCCTGCTTCAGTTAGCCCACCTGCAGTCAGCAGGTGTGACATTTGTTTCCATGGCCACCGTCAGCTGCCCCATCAAGGTAAGAGCCCTAAGAGCTGGCACCGTCCCCCATCCTGCAGCACCTCACCTGCTCCTGTCACCAGGAAGGGCTCCACATTACTTGCAGAAGGAGGGGAGGGAAGGAAGAAAAGTACTAATTGAGCACTTACTGCTTGCTCCGTGCACTTGAATTCTACCACCTGGGCTATTACAGGTCGAGCATCCCTAACCTAACCATTTGAAATCTCAAATGCTCCAAACACTCCAAGATGCTCAAAAACTTTCAGATTTTGGAGCACTGTGCATTAAAGATGCTTGATGGGAAGTCTAGAGACATATTCCCAAATTTTAAACCCTACAAAATCTGAAACTCTTCTGGTCCTAAGCATCTCAGATGAGGGACACTGGACCTGTGTCAATGCCTTCTGCTTACAGAAGGTCCCAGTCTCAGAAGAGTCAGCGACCTCACTTAGGATGGTGTCCTTCCAGGACCCTGACACAGGCCGAACCATTCCTGCAGGTGAAGGACCTAAGCTGAGCTTCCGCCCAGTGCTGCTGAAGTCACGGTGCTAGAGAGCAGCGCAGCCAGGACCCAAATGTGGCTGGCCACACACAAATCAGCCATTCCTCTGCCTCAGGCCTCCATGGCCCAGTCCCAAGCCTGCTACAGGGTCTTTCCGGAATGTGGGGGAAAAGGTGGCCACCAGTCACTCTTGACTGACTGAACAGGCCCAGTTGCACACAGGAAGCTTCTCCCTTAGGGACCCAGGGAAACAGAGGAAATCGCCTCTTGGGCTGACAAATTGGCCTAACAAGCTTAATTGTTAACAGTTAAAAATTCACTTTTAATTTTTTAAGCTTTTTCTGGTTAAAGTCCTATTATAGCTTTCCAATGGGTGACTCTAGAATGATTAGACACTCGAGTTGATTATTTGGGCTTTATAATTTTGCCAAATTCTGGAGTGGCCTTTGTCAACTAAGTTGGCACCACAAAAATAAAAACTGACAGGGCACTTTCACGTGGGGAGCTTCTGCAAAGGAGAGGAGAGAAGACGGATGAACACGGCTGTCCAGGGTTCCCACACCCCGGAGACAAATCCTTCAGAAGCAGCTCGAGTGAAGAACAATTTAGAAGCCACGACCTTCTCCCTTCTGGGGTGCACGACTCAGTGCTCCCTCGTGTGCACACAAGTTTGTGCAGCTATGACAGCACGTCTTTATCCTCACATAAGAAACCACACACCCGTGGCTGGTCAGCCCAGGCACCCTCCCTGTGTGCCCGTCTCCACGGATCCCAACACCCCAGCACTTCCGGGACTCGGGCCGGGCACACCGTCCGGCTCTTTTCACCAGCACGATGTTCCCGTTCCGTCCCTGCAGCGGCACGGGTCAGTTCCTGTCACACGGATGAAGCGTATCGTGCTCGCTGGTTCGCCTGCTGATGGACAGAAGGTGGACTCCCGTTGCGAGCTCTCCCAAAGGGCGCTGCTCGGGACGTCGGTGCGCGTTTCCGTAAGTGTTTTCGGCCCGGAGGGAACACGCCTGGGAGTGCACAGGCTGTGATATACAGGGACTAGCTTTTTGAGGAACTGCCAATAAAAGGCAGTTCTTGAGTTCTCCTTTTTAAAATTCTGCACACACAAAAATCAAGTAGAGTCAGATAAAATTTTTATTTTATCATCTGCCCACTTGAGAAATGAATCTTGCAAAGTGACACATTTAATGTTTTTAAAAAATTCTTCTGTTTTGGAAAGAAAAGACTGCTGGCCCTATGACTGCTATTAACATGCAGGGGCCTCTGGTGCTTCAGACAGCAGGTGACCATGGAGCTGAAAGTACCGGACACAGCTCCGGCCTGCTGCCTGGGTGATCAGAGGTGAGCGAGGGAGGGACACCAACCTGGAGCTTCAGACCTAGCCAGGGGGCTGCAGCCAGGTCCCCAAGTTCCTAGTGTGTGATGGCCCCATATCCCTGGCCTCCCAGCCCGGGGAGCCCCTCACTGCCTACTGCCCTGAGGGCCCGTGTCTGTCCAGAAGTGGCTGAACTGCCCTCCCCATAAAAGCCATGGCCAGCTGACTCAGTGCCCGGGTCTTCAGTTCAGCAACTCGACGCGCCCAACAAGATATAGGAGAGCCGTGCTAGCCTGTTCCCAGATAGCGAGCAGCAGTCTGGGACTCTAACTCCCGTCGCACAGGCTACAGGGTCTGGCAATTTGCTGAAAACAAGAAAAGAGCTCAGCGCCCCACAGACCACACGCAGCAGGGGCCACGCCGTCAAACAGCACAGGGGTTGCAGGTGCCTCACCAACTCCCCACACTAGCTCCACAGGGGAGTGGGGCCATCACCCTCACCCCAGTACCTGCCTCGGCCAGGACCCCTGCAGGCCAGGACACCCGGCTCCAGTCAGCTGCCAGCAGCCCGTGCATGACTAAGCCCTGGAGTGGCCTGGTTGTTTTAGGGGACTCTGCTTCCAGTGAGTCCCTCCCTGCAGTGTCCACAGAGGCCGCAGGCACTACTTGAGACCACAGCTGCGTGCTGCTGCCCTGCGCTCCTGCCCTCCCTCCACACCCTGCGCCTCTCAGGAAGACTGACAGCCCACGTCCACCGTGTCTCCTGGTCCTCGTCCTCCTTGCCTTCGTGCAAAGCTGGCATGCCGGGGACGCAGTAGGGCATTCACTTTGCATCTGACTTGGGGAGCACGTCCTCCTGATCCATGAAAAGCAGTGCTGGAGGCTCAGGCCCCACGCCCACTTCACCCCGAGTCCACCTCCAGAAACACACAGAGACACCGCTGAGGTCTGGAACCCGGGGCTCCCCTCACGCAGCACTCCCTCTCTGGCACAAAGCAGAGGTAGGTGGTGGAGACCCAGATGAGCCTCCTGGCCTGGCAGCAGACATGGGCAGTGGTATCCAGGGGACTGTGCTCTCAACCAGGGCTCCTGCGGAGCTTCAGTGAGGTCCCCAGACACAGTCTGCAAACGTGTTTCCCAGGGACAGGTCCTTCACCCTCATCAGTATTTTAAAGGTTAAGACCAGAGCTTAACCTTGGCTGGGATGTGACACTCGCCTGGCAGGCACAAAACCCTGGGTTCAAGTCTAGGAACCAAAAAACCCTCAGGCTCCAAGGGCAAAAGCGTCTATGGGCCAGCTGTGTGGCAAGAGGCGGCTGCTGGACACCAGCACGGCCACACGGAGCCCTTCCCTGAGCTGGCCCTGAGGGCAGAACCACTCACACCTCAGGTGTCCCACGGCAAGCATTTCCACACCAACAAGGGACACGCACCGCACACAGTCGCCCGGCCCGTGCACAGAGCCCCGCACACGCAGGAATGTGCACACTCACACCACAGCCCTGTGAGCTGTGCCCGGCCTTACGGCTGCCCAGTTTGTTTGTTATGAAAACAACGAAGCCTGGAGAGATTCCATGAGCAGCCCAAAGACGCGCAGCCAGCAGGTCGCCTGCGATGATTGCGGGCAGGAAATCCCCGCCACCCTGCTCCCTGAGTGATCATGAGTCCACCAGGGAATGGATTTTCATCCAGGCACCTTTAAACTATTTTTGACTCTTTGTGAGTCAAAGAAAATGCACACGACCTTATCCAGAGGACCTGCAGTGTTCTTCAAATTAACTTCAATTTTTAGATTGAAAAGAGGCAAGTGAGAACCCCAAATGACAAACTGAAACACCAATAAGAAAACGTCCAGGCTCCAGCCACCCAAGTGGCCCCTGTTCCTGCCAGTCACAGTGGCCAGCATCGCTGCACCCTGCAGAGCAGGCCCTCTATCCACCCCCGCCGGGCCTTTCCCTCCTGGCCACGAACCCTTCCCGGTCACCCTGGAAGGGCCTGCCTAGGAAGATGCCACCACTGCCCTGCATGCTCGGGTCCCACCCTGACGTCAGACACGCAGAACTGGAGGGGACATGGGTAGAGACGCTCCGCTTTGGGCTGGGCTGTGGCTCCTGGCGGAGCACTTGCCTGGCCCTACCCTCAGCACCGCATAAAAATGCATCAATAAAGTAAAGGTATTGTGTCCACCTACTGCTAAAGAAATATTAAATAAAAAATAAACGCTCCACTTTGCCAGAGCCAAGGGATGGCCGTGCACACCATGAATGAGCACCCGGGCCACACCAGCAGCCCCACTTCGCGGCCCTGCTGTGCAGGCGGCCCTGGGATGCAGGCTGGGCTCACCGGCCAGGGAACCGGCCTTGAGAACTAAGGCCCTGATGACAAAACCAATGTTTTCAGCCACCGCCTCACAAAGTCCTAAGCACCCTTCATCTCACATATTCGCTGTCTAGACGCGTCAGCTCCACAGCAAGCAGCGGCCTGCTTCTCCGGTGGCAAAGTCAGAGGAAGTGACCAGGGTCTGAAAGATGCTGTGGTCCCTAGACTGAGACCCAAACAAAGCGACGGTGCCACATCCCCTCTTGGGCCCCGCCTGGCACACCCTGAGGCTCCATAAGTGGCCAAAGCCCCAGGGTGCCACCTGAGCCCAGGACCCCTCTGTACTGCTGTGGCTCTGGCGGCCCCTCCCACTGGAGGAGATCCCGGCTGGAGGCGAGGGGTCTCGCCTGGGGTTCCCACAGGTTCGGCAGGGCGTCCTCATGGGGAACAGGGCGCACTTCAGGAGGCTCGCACCACGGGGCTCCCCTGGCTGCAGGGGAAGGGCCGCTACAGAGGCCAGGCTGCGGCAAGTGAACCGACACCTCCGCCCCTCCATGTGGGCTTCCGAGGCCCCTCAGTCAAAGACCAAGTGTAAAAATGTGCTCTAAAAAGAAACGCCCTGTGGCCTTGGCCACCAGCCGCTTCCGATCCAGCCTCCTGGACTCCTGAGACTGGAGAAGGCAAAGACAGAGTCTGGGCAGTTCCCTTGAGTCCTGCATGGTCATCGGCACAGGTGTGTGGCTGTTCAGATGCCACCAGAGGGACAGAGCTCGGTTCCTTAGTACCAACCAAGCACCAGTGCAGGTGGTGGAGGGAGCACACCAAGAGCCTGGACTCCGGAGAGGAGCAGCACCCCACCCCCGCCCAGCAGCCACTCCTTTGCTCATCTGTGACCCTTGTTATGCTTTCTGTGGAAACCCCTGGACATGAGGTCACCCAGCAAGGTGAGACAACAGGACAGTGGACATCAGCCAGCTACGCAAGATGGCCGTGAAGACCAGCCTGGGAGGCAGTGTCAAGGCCCAGCACCTGGGAGCCCTGGCCAGGTCCTCTAGGCCTGTGCTGCGGCCACCTGGGGTGGGCAAGCAGAAAGGGCACCTGTCCTGGTTCCGATGTTCCTCCTGGCTTCACTCAAGACCAGGCAAACACAGAGACTAGGGCCCACAGGAGCTGCAGGAGGGGCGCGCCCCAGGCTCTGACCTGAATCAACAGCAAGAGCCACACTCCCGGGCGCTGGGCGGGCAGTGGGTGGCACACTGAGACTGCAGCGGGTCCCTGCTGAGCCCTTTCTTCTCCCTGGGCTACCATGCTTCCTCCCAAAATATTTATTCTGAAAATGGAGGGTTAATTATTCAATTTCCAAAATAATTCTTGACGACTCTCCCTTGAATAGCAAGTTCTTCTGAAACATTTAAAATGAGTCCACTTGAAAACTTCTGTTCACACATAACTTTCCAGGAATGTCATATTAAAAAGTTAGGGGTGCCCTCCCCCAAAGTGGCTTTTCTGCCAGGCCTGTTCCTCTGTCCTCTCTGGAAGAGCTGAGAGCCACAGAGGAATCGCCAAGGCCTGTTTCGGCCACAGCCCCCTCACACCAGGTGGAGAGCACAGGAGGCTCGGCCGGGAGCCCCGGCCAGACAGCCAGGCAGGCCAAAGCGGCAGGTGTCCCGAGAGCAACCGGGTCTGTGGGTCTGAGCACTCTGGTTTCTTTGCGTTTCTTACTAAGGCTGCATCAGGGACTGAAGGGGACAAAGGGACCCAGAAGACAGATGAAGTGGATGCTGCCCAGCCACCCTGGGCGCTGTCTTCCCAGCGACACTCACAAGAAAGGCAGGAGTGTGTGAAGAGCATTTCCCAGAGCCCTTTACGGCACATTTCAAACACAGAGGCGTTTAAAAGGCCGCGGCAAATGAAATGTCGGTTTTAAAAGAAATATCAGCACGACGCCATCTTCAGACACATGCAGCCTCAGACTCTCTGCTGCCCAGCACTGGGGGAGCAGACCCGAGGCCACCCACAAACCGCTGTAGGACTCTGTGGCCTCTACCCGCTGTGGGGCAGAGGCGGTACAGGCCACATGTCTGCACCGTCCACACGCCGTGCACACCCAGCCTGCTCCACACCTGCTCCTGGAGTCAGCTGGTGCTGTTCTGTTCCTGGTCAAGCTACCACTGCCTCGTCCCCAGAGCCCACGCAGGGCACACGTCACATTCTGCTGGGGCGGGGCTAGGGTCAACGCAAAAGGGGCAAGCAGCTAGCCTCGCATTGGTCTGATGAACCACAGAACGCTCGCGACGTGTATCCCGAACATGCAGGAGAACCACAGGACCCTCTAGCCCTGCTCCACGGAGCTCCGCCTCACCTCTGGAGTGTTCTTCTTGAACTCTCGGCTCTGCTCGATAAGCCGCTTTCTGGACTGTTCGCTTTCATCCTGACGGTTCGCCAATACTGTTGCGGTGGCATCGAGTTCTCTCTGGAGGGACACAAAAGGAAACCAGAGATTGTCATCGCGCTGTCTACCAGAGGGGCTCGAATGTGCACCTGACCAGAACACTGAACAGAGACCCGGGGGCTCCAGGGGTACCCGCTCGTGAGCAGAGGAGGGGTGGGGGCTTGCTGGGCTTGCCACACTGCTCCCCACACACACTGCACAAACGACCCCATTCCCACAGCGGCCCGCATAGCTCTCCATCACACCAGTGTCGGCAGATGCCCCACAGTGCCCGTCCCGGAGTGGCCCCACGGCTGCTCTGGGCATGGCTCCCTGGGGCCTTCTCCCGCATTCCAGTCCCCTGATGGATGGGGACCTTCCGCCAGGGCAGGTCTTGCTGTTCTTCTGCGGTGTGGGCCTGGGACCTTACACAGCCCCATCTGATCTGCTTTCGTTCAACAAATATTTTCTGGGAGCTGAACTCCAGGGCAGGCATCACACTCAGAACCTGCTATCAGTCTTCAAGAGCGACCTTTAAAAGGCAAATTCTATGAATAACTATTTCCAAGATCTTGTGAACCTTCCAGAAGCAAGGTCCCGACGGAGGCAGTGACCCTCAAGCAGCCTTACTTGCCCTGGACAGACTCGAGGACCCCTGCAGGGGATCCCCAGATAAGGGCCTGCCGGGCAGAGGGTCTGCTCTGCTCAGCCCCGACACTGGGGTCAGGAACTTGGGCCTCAGAGATTCTGCGAGGAGCTGCCAGGAGCGATCCAAAGCAGCCTGAGGTCCATGTGCCCAGAGTGGTGCCCCGGGTGTGTGGCAGGAGCACGAGCCACGTGGCTACCGCCAGCAAAAGGCCCGCTGCCTCCCAAGCTGCCTCAGCCGTGAAGATGCGTGCCAGCTCGTTCTGTGGAGGACTCGGAAGGCTGTCCCCAGCGGCCTCTCACGGCAAGGACCAGCACCCGGTAGCCTAGCAGAGCCAGGACCTTGCTGAAGGGTCAGAAGGGTCAAGAGGACCCACCACCGACCCCCACGATGCCCAGGTTAAGGGTCTCTCTCTGCCCACCTCCTCGGGTTCCACTGACTTTCCTTTTTGGTGAAAACAACCCAGTGGGCCCCAAAGCCCTCCTGGTACCACTACAGGGTGGCCCACAGCCAGACAAGATGACAGAGAGCTGGAACAGTCACCCAGCAGGCTGTCAACTTAGGAACCGCGGACAGTGGGGGGGCGGGGAGAGGGGGAGGCGCCACCATGCCACGCTCCCTTCCGCATTTCTGGCAGGGAAGCAAAGCTTGGGCAAACAAGTCCAAGAGAGTATCGTGGGCTGGCCTCGGAGAACAGATGTCAAAGCTATTGCAGAGAAGAGGGAAACACTGAACGTTTTGATAGACCACATTTGAAACGCATCCCAGTCGAGAGAGGCAGGGAAAAAGAGCAACGCCAGGCATGTGGGAGAGCGGGGCTGGGACGGAGGAGGCGCAGCCACAGATTCGCAGAAGGCGCTCAGGAACACAAACAATCTGGCGAGGAGGAGGACGCAGACGTCTATATTTAAGCAGCAGCAGCCGAAGTTATAAAAGGAGGCTTCGAGGAGGGGGATGAAAGCCAATATTGAAATATGACAAAAACGAGAAAAGTCGATGTTTCGTTCCAATCACACACACAGAGAACCAAGAGAACAACACGGCGAGCCTCGGGGCCCGCCGCCTGCGCCACAGGGAAGTCCGCCCGGGTCAGCCACCCATTCGGGCATCTGCTGGCTTCTTTGAGGCACGGAGGTGCCGGACATGGGGGAGACGCAGCATGAGGGTCTGCCAGGCCCTCTGTCCCTGGGCTCCCTGCCTGGCCTCTGGCTCGAGGTCCCGTCTGGGCAGGCTGACTAGCCAGGAAGCCTGAGCTGAACAGCAGCAGTGGACACAGACCTGCCTCAACTCCAGCACGGCAGAGCCAGCGCACCTGAGGCCACCTGACACGAAGTTGGCACTCCACAGGCCCACCGCAGTCCCCTCCCCACCTGCCAGACACGAGGAGCCAATGGGGTCTCCAAACTTAACACGGCACTGCCACCCGGCACCACAGAAACAGACTGGCACAAGAGGAGGGGCGAGCAGCGTCCCTATCCATGGAGCTTAAGGCTTGCGATCTCTGACCGAGGCCGTTGGTGGGGGGGAGGCCCAGCGCTCGTTCTCAGGCTGTGGGGACAGTGCAGCGGGAGGAGACAGCCATTAAACACAAACCGGACAGGCTGTACCTCCACCAGACCCAGAGTCCAACACACTGACACGCTGAGAAACGAGGGACCTCACGTGTTAGGGGGCAAAACACAGACCCCTCAGTCCAGGAGCCATGGTCATAGTGAAGAGAAGCAGGGTACCCACACCCAAATGGCCTCAAGTCACAAAGGGCAACAACAAGGGACAGCTGCGACGTCCAGCCAACAGCACATCTGGCCTGGCCACGCAAGGGACGCTGGGCCATGATGTAAAATACACTCCCGCACGTACTGTGGGAAGGGATGGTCAACAGGACAGTTACGAAGAGCACGGTGCCAGGCGCCAGCTCCACTCACCAGGCAAGGGCTGCCTGTACGCACACCAGTGAGGCTCCCGGGGAGGCCCTCTCGACAAACGCAGGAAAACCCGAGCCCGGTGGCTGGCTCCCAGGAGGGAGCAGCTAGGCCGGCCGGCTGCGGTGTGTCTTTTAGTCATTTTGCCCTGTGCACCTATTACCTAATAGGCAGAGAGGACAAAGTACACTGATTTTAAAATTCTGCCACCAGGCTGGTGATGTATACAGCTACTCAGGAGCTGAGGTGGGAGCACCCCGTGAGCCTAGCAGTCGGAGACCAGCCTGGGCAACAGGGGCTCGAGATTCTGTCTCAAAGAGAAAGAAAAGGAATCCTACCAACGTGAAAACACACACACACACACACACACACACACACACGTAGCTACAGAAATACACATCGTGGGGCAGGCATGGTCTCACAGTGCACAGCCACCTGGAGGGCAGAGGCCTGGAATGGATGATATCTTGATTCTGGTGGTTCAAGAACGAAGGTGTGGGCTGGGGTGCAGCTCAGTGGTGGAGCCCTTGCCTCGCTTGCCTGAGACTCTGGGCTCCACCCCTGGCATTGCAAAAAAAACCCAAAAACTGAGGTGAGCACATCTTTTATAAAAACAGCTATTTCTTATATAATGTGCTGCCCCATGGCCAGTCAGGAGTGGGGGGACAATCACAGAAACATCACCCAATCCAGTCAGCACTCTTCCAGGACAGGGCAGGAGGGCCCTGAGGCCCAGGACCCCGATTCCAGGTAATGAGAAGCTGGCACTGACCCATGAACTTGGAACCCAGCATTTCCAAAGAGATGACACAGGGCGGGCACCTGATGCAGGGGGTGCTGTGTTTCAAAGCAGTCACTGGGTGGCTGATGGCAAGTGGCAACAAGATCCAGGGCAAGACTTTGACTTTTGATAACATGTGGCTCCAGGCAGCTGTGTGGCCAGGCCCACTGGTTAGGAGTTGTGGTGTCAGGCCCAGGTGTAGACACATCAGAGTGGCTCTCTTCACCCCTCAAGGTGGCTCCGCCAACCGGACCAAGTGGCCCTGCATCCCCAGAAGACCTTCAGAGACCACAGCCCAGGCTCAGCACCACACCCTGGTCCACATGCTCATCTGGGAGCCTGAGAGCCTCATGGATCTGGGCAGGTGTGCGGGCACTGCCCAGGAGCTATGTCTGCCTCGCTGGTGACAACCGCCACCAAGCCTTCCCTCCAGGTCTGACAGAGTTCCTACCTCTTAGTCTCTGCTGGGACTCCAGGGTCAAAGGCACACTCAAGACAAGACCCAAAACATCCACCATGTAACTAAGCTACTTGCCTAGCATGTGTGAGGCGCTGGCTTTGATCCTCAGCACCACAAAAATAAAAAACATAAACTGACAAATAAAAAAAAGTAAATAAAAAAAAAAACTAGGGAAAATGTTTTTCATGATGTCACTGCTCAGTTTGGAATGGCTCACCTTCAAGGTATGTGGCCTCGCAGCCACCCTGCCCCCTGCCCCCCCCTTCTGCTGAGCCTCTTCCTCAGGCCCCAGGCCAGGCCAGCCTTCCATGGGGGACTCCCCAGGCCTGCAGAGGGGCTTCCTCCCCAGTGCCCAGGGTTGCATATCAGGCACACAAGCAGGGTGCTCCCCACCCTGGATCCAGAGCTAGCTCGTTGGCTGGTCCTTTAGGGCTGCCTGTTAAACTCACCCAACAGCACGCGGAGAGGAGTCTCGAAGGACTGTTAGTGAGAAGGAAGCGGCTTGTGCACACGGGGGCCACGGGAAGGCGGCCGGACATTCCTCAGGGCGTCTTTGTTTTGTGCCCGACAACAGCACTTCAGTGGAGCAGAAGCTTCGGCTAGAAAGGGGTGCGGCCTCCAGCCTCCTCCCAGCCCCTCTCCCAGACCCCACTCCAAAGTGCTTGCCTTTGAGGCCCAGGGCCCAGCCCACCACCTCAGGAACAAGCCGACGAAACTCGGGAAGCCCTCCCTACAGCAGGTGTCGGCAGGCCCCAGATGGAGACCCAGCTCCGCCCTCCAGCCTGCGTGGCTGTGGTCCAACGACATGCCTTCCCTGAGGACGATGAAGATAACACATCCCAAGTCTGTAGCACAGCAAGTGCTACGCCAAGGCCACTTTCCTTTACTCTCAGAGCCACGCACCTGGCCTCCGCCCCGAGCCCCTCCCATACCAGCACCCCTGGCAGGCGGGAGCTCTGGGGGGCTCCATGAACCAGAAGCCAACCAGTCTGCAGGTGCCCAGGGTACACGAGTGACAAGACAGAGGGGCCCGGCTGGGGCACAAAACCCCGAGGAAGTGGTTGGAGAAGAAAGGCAATCCTTCTAGCAAGAAAGAGCTCCAGGACTTTGTGAGGCGCCCATCTTTGCTCAGTCTACGCCATCCGCCTCCTCACTGTGCCCAGGGCCTGCTGGGCACCCAGCGCTGCACTCTACGCAACTGAGCAGGGGCTCAGGAGCCTCGTCCCAGCCCCCAGGCAGACGTGGGAGGCTTTGGAGAGACCGCGGGCTGGGGGACAGCCGAGTGCGACCAGAACTGTGGAGACCCCGCCCACCACCTGCCCAAGCTGCAGGACGCAGGCACATGGCTCCTGCATGGGCAGTGCTCCCCGGAGGCCACAGGCCCGCAGCCCCCTCACCAGGGCAGGGCTGGAGGGTGGTGCACGGGCCGGGGTCCTCACCCTCCCTGCTTCTGTGCCTGTTCATTCTGGGCACGTGAACGTAACGCCAACTCCCCAAAAGGAACATTTCTCTTTTAGAAGTCTCACTTCCCCCACAGGGAGGCGGGGACCTGGAGGACCGGGACACCACAGGTGTCCATGACCTCGGCCTTGCCCAGCACTCTCCCTCGTGTCTCTGGCTCACTGCCACAACTGTCAACTCTCATGCATCAGTGTCACATGTGTAGCCAGAGGGCACGACCACCTGGAAGCCACAGGTCCACAGAATCAGGCTGACCGCCAACAGGGACCCTGAGTGGCAGCTGGCAGTGGCAAGGGAACAGTTGGGGGCAGACCCTCGCCAGAGCTGCCTATGGCACCCACTGCCCAACCCTTAGGGGCTGGGATGAGGCCCGACACTTGGCGAGGAGGAGAGGAACCGGGCAAGAAGCAGGACAGAGCAGAGCGGGGACTCTGGAGCAGCCCCGGAGCCGTGAGGACTGGCAGGACTGGCCAGAGGAAGCCCGGGAGCCTGGCTGACACAACGTCCCCTTCAGGAGGGGGCACGAGCCACGCCAAAGCCCTGGCAGTGCTGGCCATGCCCTGCTGGAAGCTGCAGTGGCAGCCCAGGAGCTCAGGCCAGACCGTCAGTCCATACCCACCCTGGCACGCCAGCCTTCCCTTCTGTGCCCACAGGGCGGCCCCCTCCCCCAAGCTCCTGGGCATCACTAAACATAAGAACAAGCTGTAACAGAGTCCAGGAGAAGGGCAGAAAGGTCCAGAGGAGCAGCAGCCACCTCTCCTTGGGAGGAAACCAGAAAGTGCTTCATGGAGACCAACGGTCAGAACAGGTCTGGAGGAAGAGGTGGGGCAGGCCAGTGCCCCTGGGTAGAGCAACGTGGAAGGAGACAGGACACCTTCAGGGACTGGAGCAACGTCCAGGAGGGCAGAGAAATGGCTGTAGGAAAAGACAGACTGAGGCCGTGGACGCAGGACGATCTAGAACAACCCAGGAGGCATGAGGGCCGAGGACAAGGGGCAGGCAGGTGCAGCAGCTCTTTAAAGGCCTCTCAGTGGGGCCGGCGGGGCCAGAGGGCACCCTGCTCTAGCTCAGCCCTGGAGAGTCCCATCCTGTGAGGGACACGGGACACGAGCACCTGGAAAGTCAGCTCCAGCAGGGCAAGGGAACGTGCCCACGACAGTGCAGACTGGGTCCCCACAGCCCCGAGGGCGAGACCCAGCGCAGAGGCCGCAGGAACAGCTAGCACCCTTCCCAGGGCAGGGCAGGCCCTGCTGGCAGCCCCTGGCACGAGCCCCAAGTGCAGCAGGCCAGGGAGCTGCCTGGGCTGGTCTCTCTGCCACTTCCACCTCAGGGAACGAGAAGTGGGCAGAAGTGGGCATGTCAACAAACAAGCACTGGCCTGGGGGCGACTTCCAGTGACCAGTGACGGGCTGACAAGAGGCGCGGCTGTGGCCGCGGCCTCGACCCTGCAGAAGAGCTCTGCACAGGGCCTCCTCCCCACCAGAGGTCAGGGTCGGTGCGCAGACCAGAGACCTGCCAGACCCAGTGGCAGTGGCCGTTCTCCCCAGAGAAGGGTGTGGGAGCAGGGGCTGGACTTCTGCTCCAAGGACAGTCTGGACACCGCCCAGCACCTTCGGGGGCGCCCGTGCACCGCCGCCTGCCCTCATAAGGACGCCCAAGAAGCACAGGACTCCCGTGGGTGCTGCTGTGGCCGTGGTGCCCTGCACCCTCAGGCCCAGAGACACCGGGGTGGGAGCACTGGCTCCCAAATTGGGAAAGAGCGGGCACACTTGGAAAATGCTTCTAAGGGTAAACCCCTGATACCACCGTCCCCCAAAACCGGCAGGAGAAGACGTGCTTGGTTCCCAGGGACACAGTGCTAGGAAATGCCCGGCTTTCCCTCACGGTTGGAGAAAGATGGAGAGGGGTTCTGAGCCCCTAATCCAGGGACTCGGCCTTGCGTGGGTCTCCGGGACTCCAGCTCTCAGAGCTCTCGGGCCCTGGGGAACTCCTGGGCCACGCTGATGCACAAGCACCAGGTGCCAGGATGACCTGGCGGCTACTCCCCCGGAACCAACCTGCAGAGGCCATCTTCCCAAGCTCCGTGAACCTCGAGACGGTGTTCACAGCCACCACGATCTCAGGGCCTCCTGATTCCCGGATGACCCACTGTGGACTCCAACCTTGGAAATGAGTGAACAACGGAATCCAGCATGTCCTTGGTGTCCAAGGCCAATGCCACCTACTGAACTGGGTGACAGCACCAACTGGTACTGCGGATGGGGCAGAACGGGGCAGGGAGAGACAGGTGGGCAAGATTTCTCAGTACGTGCACACCCACGCACGCACAGGCACCATTCTGACTTTGGGCCATGTGAATACATTACCTATTCAGAAATAAAATCAAATAAAACTAAAGAGATGGGCCTAACAAAAGCTATGGAGTAGAGTTTTCATACATGCCTTTTGGTGAATTTCTTGGGATTTAGAAATTTTGAGACAACCAAGATTTTGTTTTTTGTTTTTCACCCCGTCAAAAACCCACTATGGGAAGACAAAAATGCCAGATGTACCTAAAAAGGCTGCGCTACATATAATACTTGCTAGACTCTCATTTAAACAGGGAGACGTGAGAGACGGTGTCTCAGTGATGCATAATGAACTCCGAGGCGCTCAAACGGCTCGGAGCAGGCGCGGGCAGCGCTGGGGCGGGGAGTCGAAGGACGCCTTCCAGCCCGGCCCCAGAGGACTCTGCTTTACAGTCAACTGGACCGTGCGAAATCTCGACGTGGGACCATTCTTGAGCTACAGAAACACCCGTTTCCTAAGCAGTGCTCTTCACCACTGCCTCTTGGCTGGGTCTCAAAACCACACGAAAGCTGCCGGCGACCTCAGCCTGGAGACACGCACGGCTCCAGATGGCAGCTCAGCCTGCTCCCATCTTGACCTCTCCAAGGAGCCTGCAGGACCGTCCCCCTCGCCCTCCGCTCTGCCGTCTGGGGCTGGCTCGTGATGACCTGCTGAGTTCTCTGTGCTTTCTGCCCAGGCTCGCCTTGTTCCTGTGCCTCCCCTGCAGGCCCTCGTGGGCGGGGAGGGCTGCTGAGGCCTGGCCCACAGTGACACTGCCCCTCCCATGGTCCTTAGGACCAGCTGGGGAGGAATGGCTGGAGGAGCTCTGCTGCTCTAGTCCCCCACGGGGAAACTGAGGCCCTGCACACGGGTGTCCTGCCTCCACTAGCGGCTCCCTTGCTTTGTGGCTTCATTACTATTCCACGCTTAGTAGACACTGATGTGGAGCACACTTCTTGCACGTGACACACTTTCCTGTACACCAAGAAGACCACTGGGAACTTGCTACCATTAACAAATGTCCATGAAGGTAGATTTGGGGGTTTGGGGTCAAGGTGGCCTTTCTCTTGGTCAGCTCAACTGACCAGCCCTGCTGCTCTGGCTACAGGGACAAAGCTGGGTGTCAAGAGGATGGACAGGCCAGACTCTGCAGCTGTGGCCAGAGCGGAAGTAGAGAGACCTGAGGGACCTTCAGTGGCTGACCCAACAGCCAGTCACTGGGCCTGGGAATCAAGGGGCTGAACAGGAAGTGCACCATCCAGTATGGGAACCCCTCATCCCGTGGGGACACGTCATGTGAAGAAAGAAAGAAATCTGGTCTCTGAGAGTCCTGCTTCAAGGGTCAATGGTCACCTGTGGCCAGTGGCAGCTCTACCTGCTAATGCAGAGACTGTCCCATAAGCACAGAAGGATTTAAGGGAGAGAGCTGGACTCAGGTGATTCCTAAGCCCCTGAGGGTAGTGGGAGCCAAAGGTGCCACACAGACGCTGTTCCCCCATTTTGCAGACAGGAAACTGAGGATTACAGGGGTGTCTGGCTTCGCCCGGCTCACACTGGGAGGCAGGGCTGAGGTCAGGATCCAGGTCTGGGTCACTCCAAAGCTAGGCTCCCCGCAGGAAGCACGGCCGCCGCCTCTTCCCTAGCTCCAGCCCAATGCACCTTCCTTTCTCCAGGAAATAGGGGGCCAGGTCATCAGCAAAAAAAAGAGGCAGGGACAGGGAAGCCATTGTGTTTTAATCTCAAAATAATTATGCCATTGCCAAAAGGGATAACCCTGATCTCATCTACACTGGTAAAAATGTTTTCCTCCTAAAGTATTTGTTTCAGAAATAAGCCTTTAATTTGAACACTTTAGAAGCCAAAATTTCTGTCTGTTGAAAATATTTATCTCCATTGTTTGGCAGGAATCGGTTTGTCAGGGCAGCAGCCACCCTGGCAGTCTCCTTCCACTTCTCTGGGAAAGCGCTAGCGGCAAAGCCACCCTGCAGCCCGCACTCGCTGTTTGGGCTCCCCAGCCACAAACATCTGCCTGCACAGACCAGGCTGCAGACAAGAGCCATCCAGCAGTGTGCGCGTTGGGATGGACACGCCCTGGGGGTCGCGGGGAACACCACCAGGCTGGGGGGCAACTGGCTGCTCCTCCTCCAAATCGGCACAGACTGTACTTAACTGTTCTGCAAGTGGCAGAAGCCTCGCAGCTCAGTAGTTTCTCACCAAGTCCTGTTTCTCGGGGTGCTAAGCCCACCCCTCCAGGGCATCAGCAGATCCAGGAAGCAGCCAGGGTGCCTTCGGCTCAGGGACCCCACCCCAGCTCCTCCTGGACCTGGCTCCTTCTTGCTGGGGGAATCTGGGCAAGCCGCCCAGACGCCGGGCCTCAGTTTTCTCATCTGCAAAATACACCATCTGCCGTGCCTCCCAGGGTACTGGAAAACCACATGACAAAGAAGAGGAGAAGCTTTTATCAGGAGAAGGCGCTGTGGGGAGCAGATAGGCAGCACCCTTCCTCCTGCACTGAGGGTGCGGGTGCCGGGTGCCTGCGACAGACCCTGGAGGTTGACAGCGATCACAGCTGGAGGTGAGGTGCTAATGGCCCCCTTCCGAAGCTGTCGGGCTGGGTGTTTCTTCTAATCGCAGCGCGGCCTGCACAGAGCCCTACCTGTGGCTGTATTCCCTTCTCACATTTTAATTAGCAAATAAAAACTCCAAAAAGCCCTCAGAATGTTTTTGACTGAAATTTATAAGTAAAAGTTTAAAAATGCCAAGAGGCTCCTGGGGAAAACAAAACTAGCTGCAGAGGTAGCTCAACAGGCGGGGCAGAAACCCACCTCTCACCAGCTTTGACTAGATTTTTGCAGTTAATTTCCGAGATTTTCAGGGCATGTTCATAGAGCAGGGTTTACGACATCCCACCAGCGGTTGAGAGCTGCTGCCAGGGGGAGGCCCAGCAGGACAGCGCTGAGTGGCATGAGTTTCTCCTGTACTCTCTCCTGGCACTGCAGGCCGCTGTGGGGAAACCTGGGCACTGGACACCAACAGGTTCCACCCCGACAGCTGGGGTGCCAAGAAGAGAACATGGCTGAAATGGAAATGGGGCCAGGGAAATCCTGAGTGCCACCTCCAGCTGTGCCAGACATAAGGGATCCCAGGAGGCAGATGCTACTCCAGGAGCCGCTCTGGAAGTGCTACTGGCCATCCGCCCACTCAGGTCCCCAGAATGGTGACTCCATCAGTCCAGAGCTCTCCAAAGGTAGACGCAGGGCTGTTTAGCTCAGACTCTGTCGAGATCATAACGAGCTTTGCTAACGACCTGGGGAGTAGGACACGCGTCAACAAGCGTGGCCACAACGAGCCGCTACCCACGCAGGCCCTGCACCCAGCGAGAGCAGGGCGCAGCTGAGGGCCCCTGCACCTGGGTGTCGCTTCCAGGCCCCAGGGGACAGCCAGCTGGGAGTTCTCCCCAGCTCCTGGGACAGCTCCTGGGACGGCTCCGGTGCTCCCCTCGCCCCGGCCATCGGTCCTTCACAGGCATCAGGGGGCTCTCTCTACCCAACTCGGCAGAAGGGCGCTGCTTGCCTAGGCCCAGAGCGGCCTCTCCCTACCGTTACTGCCTGCTGTGCCTTGTGACCTCCTGAGGGGCACAGTGGGGAGAGGATCCTCATCTGGCCCAGGAGAGAGGGGTTTAGAGGCAGGACCCCTCCCCTCCCGCCCAGAGCCTGGACCTGGGACACTTGCAACCTCAGCAAGTTGCGTAGGCCCAGAGCCCCCGACACCCCTCTGCCTGTGCCATGCCCACGTGGCCACGGAGCGAGGCCTCGGTCTACTCAGGGACCACGGGACCCGAGGAGGCCCAGGGGGTCACGGAGTGTCTGTCTGAACCCCAAAGACTTGCAGAAGGAGGTGCCGAATGGGGAGGCGATGGGATGGAGGCGGAGGCGTGCCCACTCAGAGAGGGTGCCCCCGGCCGGGCTGCCTGTCAACTGACCTAACTCGTCCGGAACAACTGTGGGGCTCACTCTGGGGGTCAGAGGACGGGGAAATGGCTCCCACTCTCCTGTGCCCAGAGCCTTCGGTTTGGCACAATGCTGGGTGACCGCAAGGGCGACGGCCACAGAAGGGTGCCCTGACCCTCGGAGAGGAGGGACACCTTCCTCTGGGAGGCCAAGGAAGACCTCACAGAAGTGGCAGGCAGCAGCCGTGAGGACGGGTGAGCTGTCACGTGGGGGGAGGAGGAGGGAGATCCCAGAAGGCAACGAATGGGCAGAGGTAATAAAAATAGCTGCAGCGACATTTTATTGACTCATCCTTCACATCCCTGTGACAATCCGACAAGAGGAGACTGTGCCCACTCCACCAAGGACTGTGGCGTTCACAGGTACAGCCAGCTGGCCGATGTCATGCGGTGTCATCTAAAGGGCACCTTCCCCTAAACCAGCCCCTCTCAGCAGCACTGCCAGGCCTGGGGCTGAGGCCTCAGGCAGCAGGGGACAGGGCTGCAGGGTCCCCGTCCTGCTCTGGGAGCTGCCTCCCTCCATCCCCACCAGCAGGGGCAGCTGCCTGGGGTTTAAAAGCCGGTCTGCTTCCAAACAAGGCAAGGTGCTGGGGTTTCCAGTACCACTGTCACTCTTTAACTGCTGGGTCACGGTCACTAAGAAAGGCAGAAGACAGCCAGGCACACCTCACTGGAGGCCGGCGGCATGGACCTGAAACCCCGGAGGTGGCTGCGTAGCTGGCAGTCACTGCCATGCTTTGGAAAGATCTTTCTAACAGCAAAGGAAAGACTGGATTAGAGGGAGGACAGGCCAAGAGGGGTCATGGCCACTCACAGAGGCCACAGGACAGGGGACTAGGTCACGAAGGGCACGGGATGTCCAGATTTCACTCCTGATCAGGAGGCAGCCACCAAGTAACATTTTGCAATGACATCAAGACACAGAAAAGGAAAGAACCAAGAATTATCCCTGAAGAGCCCTGAACGAGCTTCAGGGAATAAAATAAATCAGGAAGCATCTTCACTGAAGTGGACTGTGAGCCTGGCACCGCGCAGTGGACAAGGTCCCGTACCCAGGGTGGCCAGCCATCCAGCTCATCCCCTGCCTTAAATGCTCCCAGAGATCCCAAGCCAGTCGGCAGCTGACCTGTCAAATCCGACTTCTGGAATAAAAATGGAAAGGCCGAGTGGCAGCCGTAACATGGAATTTCCTTGTTTTTATTAGTTTAAGGCTCTTAAAGAGTAACTTTTACATTGGGGAAAACTTCTCAAATATGTACTACTTGAAACTGAGATCCGGTTACCTCTCACATGTTTTCAATCACTCTGCTTGCCAATTTCACTAGTTATCAAAAGGCATTTGTGGTTTAAAGCGGGGGACCAGCTCCCCTCCAAGTGCATCTGCCCTTCCCACAGTGACCTCATCCCCTGGATCCCTGACCCCTGGCGGCTGCCAGGAAGGCCTGACAGCCGACTGGGCTGTGCTACCGTCCATCGCGGGGTGGAGGTGGGAGGGCGGCCTATGTTAATCCAAACAGTGACACAGGGGAAGCATTTGGGGGCTTCGTTTTTTTTCTTTTAAATAAAAAGTAGCAGTAGGGCTGAGGCAGAGCTTGCCTAGCAGGCCAGAGGCCCTGGGTTCAATCCCAGCATGGTGCAAAAACTAAATAAACAAAGCCACTGTGGATAAAATCCAACTTTGTCACGGACATCCCATCCAGGAACACAAGTTCCTCTTGAAATTCTCACAAATAAGCAAGAGCCCAGCATCCCCCACTCTGGGTAAATCTGGTCACTCAACTTTCGATGCCTGCAGCCAACGTCACGGAGGTCTGGGATGCCACACCAGGTCCCAGTGTCCACTTAATGTGGACGCTGGGCATGAAGATAGGAAAGCAGCGACTATGACCCCCGCTCTGCAACTCCCACCGCAGACGCAGGCAGCCCACTTCCCTCACCAGCGCGGGCGCGCCACTGCGAGCCCTCGTCCTTCTCCCTCTGCCTGCACCTGCCACACCCAGGGGGCTGAGCCTGCAAGGGTGTCCATGCCACCGTCCAGAGTACCAGGACGGGCAGAGTGGTTTGGAACCTCACTAGAGCAAAAGGAAACACACGTATCCTAAGCAGTCTGTGTGAAATTCAGAGGAGGACCCAACAGGACAGCGGGCTGAGAGCAGGCTGCCTGGGACAGTCATGGTGTCTGGCTCTATGCTATCGGACCAGCCCAGGGGCCACTGGGCAGGGCCAGGGTACAGAGCTGGGTGTTAGTCTTATTCTTCACTAGACCGATGTCCCTTCTGCTGGCCTATGCAAAAGGGACTCTGCTGACTGCTCCCAGAACGGGCCCAGGACGTCTGTAAGTGGCTGGGCATGAATTCACACCTCTCTGCTGAAAATACAAAAGGGCACGCAAATCCTCTAAAAGGAAAAACTATGTACTGAGTTAGGGACAGACTCACTCTAAATTTCCAGCAAAACATTTATTTTTAATCAAGTTAATTTTTTTCATTTGAAACCTGTTAATTCTATGACGGAGAATTCATCAAGTTTCAGACTGGAATTAATTTTAGCAACTGCTTTATACCAAAAATATTAGTAGAAGTGGCTGTGTAACGGGCCTCGCTTCGCACGCTGTCGCGGTGCGGCCTGCCGAGCACACAGACAGGCTGCCAGGGCACAGCAAGCTCGGGGTCCTCAGGGTGCTCCCTGGGTGCAGAGGCAGGGCTGTCGGAAGCGGCGGCAGCAATCTGCTCCTGGTCCCGTCCACACAGCTGGCTGCAGCCATCCTGCGGCCCCTCCCCCTTGTCCTCCACAAACGCAGGCCGAGGACACGCCTGTGGGCAGGCACCGTCCCACCATGCTGGCCATTCTTCTTCACCTGCTCTCTGCTCGCATGGACAACTCCGCCCACTGCCTGCAGCTGACAGCAAGAAGACTGAGACCCGAGCTTCGCTTCCTTGGTCATTCGAGAAAACCAGGCCCCTGAATCATCACACCTGCCCCCACCCCAGCACCTTCTGCCCCACAGGCCAGGACCTCAGCATCTGGGACAGGTCCTGGAAGACAGGACTGCATCAGAGGCCACTGCAGGCAGCCACTCGAGTTCCAGCTTGAGGGGCTCAGAATTCCAGGGGCCCTCAGAGTCTCTCCCCCAGAACCCCTGAAGCACCCAGGAGCACCCCCAGGGCAGCCACCCAGCAAAGTTCCTTGCCGGCTCACCCACGGGCGAAGGTTCTCCACTGTCCGGGTGGCACGCCCCCCACAGTAACCTCTAGGCCTCAGCCTCACCCAGGTGACTTCACTCCCCATATTGCGCAAGCCAGGCAGCCCAACCAAAGTTCTCTCTCCCTGTCACTGTAGTCCTCGAAGAGCCAGCAGCCGGGCCAGGCCTGCCCGTCGACCGGGCGGCCGTGCTGACTAGTTCCACCTTTCCAAGGATAGATACACAAATCTCCAGGAAAAGTACTTTCCAGGTATTCCTGAGATATCCAGCACCTAAGGACTCTGGGACTCTGCCCAGCACTGGGCCAGGGCAGGCACTCGGGGCAAGAGGCTCAGCAAGGACTGTCCCAACACCTGATGGCCAGTCATCCCTGGGTATGGATGGCATCCAAGGTCAGCCCAGGGAGGCCAGCCAGCCCTAGGGCAGCAGAAACGACAGCTCCACAGTCAAACCAGGCACGCGTCCGCAGGGCTATCAGTTCCAGAAACAACTTCCAGAAGTCCCCAGATCCTAAAACCTCCTGGTGGGGCAGCACCCTGCCCTAGGAGTTACTGCGTAAGAGTTCTATTTAAAACTGGCATAAAAGCACACCATTACAGACCCTGGGCCGCAAGAGTCTGAACGTTGCTTTGCATCTGCTGGTGCACTGCCGAAGCGCTCCCTGCCTATGAACCCTGGCCATGATTCACGGCTCTCCACAGATCTGCATGTGATCTGGTCACACCTTGCACAACCTTCCGAGGAATCTTAACAGCACCCTGCCTGTGAGCCAATTTAAATGTCTGTTAAAAACCTGACCAGCTTCCGCGGTGCCGGACGCCAGCCCCATCATGACCTCCCAGGTGCGTGAGGCAGGGACGCGGGCCCTTTAGCAGCATGGGCCCTGGAGCGCAGTCCGCCACTTATTTACAACGTCTCCAAAGCCTTTCTGATTCCAACTTGAATATATATTTCACACAGTACCAAAACTTTTAAATATCCACAAGAAGATTTCATTTTTATAGGCAATAAACATTAAATCTAAAGGACTGGAACATAAAAAGTGCTTTAATACCATATAAATCACCTTTCCCGAGACAGACTAAATCTCCGAAGGTTTTAAGGACTGCGATATAAATTTTTATGGCAAATTATCTACATAGAAATTATCTGCATGAGATGCACTTTCACTTCTCCTACTCATTTACATATTGCTGACAATCTTTTCAATCACAGCGGCCAATCTGATTTGAGAACCCAAACCCAGAACACAGGCACTGAGCCGCGGGGAGACTGCCAGCCTGCTCTTCTCTCTGCCGTCGCTGACCAACCAGCTCCGCCCGGCTTCGCACCTGCCTCTGTGGTGAACCCTTCGCTCCACCGGGCTAGCTGGCTGCTTGGAAGATGACAAGGACAGTCACGTGGTGAGAGGGGTGGTGACAGGCCAGGCCCTGAATGTGCGTCTTGCCAAGCTCTTCCTGGGCAGACAGATGGCCACCCTGATTTGACAGCCCTGGAACCCATGTTTCCAGAACTTTCTGTTTGCAAGACAATTATTTCACACGTGGTTTTCTAGATTAAAATTTGAAGGAGGAATCCCAAGGAAAGTATAACTTAGGGTTTTTTTTTTTTTCAGAGAGCAAAACATGATGTCCCATCAACAAACATTTTATGATATTAGTGAGTTACAAAATTTACAACCTGCCTCCAAAATACAAGGAGGCTGAGCATTTCTGTTCCCTCTTAGAGATATTTTTTAGTAACAGAACAAGAAAAACCAGCAAACATGACTGCTTTCAGGCCTGCAATTAATCTCAGCCAGATGTCTGAAGAAGGAAAAAGAGAAAGGGTTTCTGGAAATGCTCTCCCTACAGGTTCTGTTCATATAATAAATATTAAAGTTAATCTTTTGTGTCTTTCATCTAGGAGAGTTTTAGGCCCTTTAATGGTCTAAAAATTTAAATACAGCTCTCCCTCATTTTCTTGCAGGGTCTAATTAAACAAAAATAGATCTAGCATCACAAAATTCTGCATGGAAACGAAAAGACAAGACACATTTTGGCAAAGGGGCACTGATTTTAACTGACTCTAAGCTTGGACATATAAGCATTAACAACAGACTGATGAGAAGGAAAAGCACGTCTTAACATTTTTCAATTACACACTCACATTCTTCTGAAATAAAAACCCAGAGTCCGAGGTTGTGGGGAGCAGCACTGATGGGCCCACTTCCTCCAGCTCACTGCAAAGTGTTCTGTTGAAGTGGCCACCCCCGTCCTGGGTAACGAGAAGCCCACTGCAAGTTCTGAGAAACAGGACAACCAGAAGCAGCTAGGACGTGGTGCCACAAACACTGCTCTGCAGGTGAAGGCGGCCAGGATTTTGCTACAGGTTGAAAGACACTCAACTACTGCAGCAGCAGCAGCAGGTGATCTTGTTACGCAGGAGGAAAGGAGTCATCCAAACCCAAAATGGAGAGAGCTGGACCAGCAGACCGCTTACAGATGTGGCTCTGCCAACCAGCCCGACTGCCGGGCTGCCAGGCCCAGAGAGGGCCAGAAGGTGCAGATTCTGCAGCTGGACTCCCAGGGACCACCCTGGGACCTGGCTCACACAGCGAGACGCGAGGGCGCAGGCTACTGCGGCAGGCTGTGGAGCCGAATCAGATGGGCCTACCTGGCCACCCGGGGCTTCCATCCAGTCTGCAGAGGTGGGACACTGCAGCTCAGACAAACGCGGAACAGCAGCAACAACGGGCCCTGCAAAGGATGCCCCCTGCCATTCACCAACACGATGCCACCCATGCCACAGAGAGAAGGAGGAAGAAGAACTGCAGCCTCCTCCCTGTGAGGACAACCCCAGCAATGGCCTCTCAGAGCAGCCATCTCAGCCAGGCGCAGTGGTGGTGCACACCTATGACCCCAGCTACTCAGAGGCTGACGCAGCAGGACCTCGAGCTCAAGGCCAGCCTTGGCAATGATGGAGACCCTGACTCAAAATAAAAAGGGCAGGGGCATGCTCAGTGGTTAGCGCCCCTGGGTTGGAGAGGGGCAGAGTAACTGTTTCTTTGAATTTAGGGAAGGGAATAAAAATAAAGATCCATTGTCCCCAAATTTACATTTGGACCCAACAACCCCAGATTTGGAACTTGAATGCCACTATCTCCATGAAAGCATCCCTGTTCTGTGGTCTGGGCTGCAGTCTCCGGGGCACCTTTCACATCCAAGGTCTCTGGATTGCCAGTGTGCCTCCAAGAAGGCAGGGCCTGTGTGTGTGTGTGTGTGTGTGTGTGTGTGTGTGTGTGTGTGTGTGTGTGTGAGAGAGAGAGAGAGAGAGAGAGAGAGAGAGAGAGAGAGAGAGAGAGAGAGAGAGAGACAGACTGGGGACAGAACCCCTGAAGTTACATCCCCAGTCAATTTTTATATTTTATTTTGAGATAGGGCCTCTAAATTGCTAAGGCTGACCTTGAACTTGAAATCCTCCTGCCTCAGCCTCCTTGGTCTCTGAGATTACAGGTGTGCACCATGCCACTCAACGAGGGGGCTGCCTTATCTTTGGATTCCCCACCACAGCTGGCACAGTTAGACAAACATCCTGATCCCTGAGTGAGCTGAGTCCAATCCATTCCAGGCCCCCGAAGCCCACTTTCTTCAACTGGTGTTCCAATGGAGATGAGAAGGCAGCAGTTTGGATGTCTACATCTAATAATTAAATGTCTTTGAGAACAGAATTACAGAATCCATAAAAATCTAAAAGAAACCACCACAGTAAAGTGTTCAAATGTGATACGAAATCATATTTTTTAAAAATCTGCAAAATGATCTAACACTAAGTAAGAATTAAGACATCTCACTTAAGTGACAAAAGTAAAGTTAAAAATAAGAAGCCAGCAACAGCCTGAATGATGTCGAACCACACTTCAGAAATAAAAAGGTCTCATGTTCGCTTGCAAAGTGAGAAGCAGAGCCAGCACCAGTGCAGCCTTGGAAGGAAGGGTTCAAGGTTAACCCACCCAGCTCCTAGTAAATGACGAGGTGGTGGCAGGAGTGCAACTCGGAATCCAGCAGATCGTCCTGTCAGCCGGTGAAGACAGTGAATCACACCAGCTGTTATTTCTACCTGCATTATGAAAGCGAATCCCCATTTTGCCCCATGTTGACCCCAAAACCATGTTTCATTTTGATCCCAGAACCAAACCGAAGGCCAGGCCCCGCCAGGTGCTTCTCCCCAGGAGAAGGGGAGGGGGCCAGGTGCCCTTCCTGCAGAGGGCTCTGACCCCAAGATCTCAGGTCCCCATTCTGATCACCTGCTGGGACTTCTGTACCAAGAACAGGCCCCGGCCCTTCTGGGGTCCATCCTCCCCTCTCCCCTGGTGACAGATGGGGACTGCTGCTGTGAGCCGGCAGGCTCCAGCGTCCACCCTCTTGGGCCCTCCCAACACTTGTAGCCTTCCTGGACACCCAAGGAGGCCACACAGGCCCCCTGGAGCTCGCCTCCAGCCCTGCCACTGGCCTTCCACTCCCTCAGTTCCTGGGACACCTGGTCACACACCAGCAGAGACAGTTCCTCCTTCAGGGCAGCCATGTGTCACAAGGATCCTGGCTGGGGCCCTTCTAAACCAAGTGATGGTGGAAACCCCTGGTTTCCAGAAGAGCAGTGAGACTCCTCAGCGCCCAGCCCACAGCCAGGGAGACGACTGTGTTGGTGACCACAGTGCCCCTTCCCCAGGAAGTCACTCGCTGCAAGTCCCGCGCCCCGGGTCCTTGGAGAAGAGATGGCTGCACACAACTGGAGGCCATCAGACCCCTGGAGGGGAAGGAGGCGCGGTCGGAACCAGGTGATCCTCACCTGCCAGCGGGAGGCCACGGGAGCCTTCCTCTCTCCCACTTCAACTTTCTGACCTGCACAACAGGGGTGCTGTCAACTTGGAAGGGTTTTGGGAGGACGGACTGAATTCAGCACTTTAATGGCATTCCCCTCGGTGCCAGCTCCCGGGGAAAAAGGGGAGAGGAGCTGCACACCTGACCCCCGGCCACCTAGGCGTGGGAGCCCCCAAGTGGACGAGGTGCCAGCTGAGGGTGCTGGTGCACTGGCACGTGCAGGCGGATTCATAAGTAAACAGCAGCAGGCAGAGTGACATCAACCCAGAAGCAAATCCGAAGTCCACTCATTAGCCAGTGGGATTCAGCGAGGCAGAGCTCGGCACCCGCACAAGGACACCAGAGAGAGTGGGGCCTACCGGCCTCCAGAGGCTGACCCTGCAAGTCCTGTCTGCACTTCACGCACCAAGGCGCCTTCATCTTCTTGTGTCCCCTGAAGCAAGGGTGCGAAGGGACCACACAGCAACCCGAGGAGCAGTGAGCTCCTGAACAAAAGGAGGGACACAGGTGCATGACCTGGGTCTTAAGCCCAGTGGTAGCAACCCAAGGGATGTCATCTGAGAACTGATCATGGAGGATGACACCATCTTTCTGATGTGTCCCAAAAGGCAGCTGCAGGGGTTGCCCTGCCACTGGCTCCTCTGGGTGCCCCATCAGGGGAAGGCCCGGTGGCAGCCTGGGGTCATGCAGATGGTTCCAAGGCAATGGCAGGTGCCTATGCCGAGGACAGCCCTCACCCGCTATATAAACTCCCAGTCCAGAGGACAGAGGAGAGGACAAGAGAAGCAGGCTCTGCCCATGCCTGGAGGGGGCGCTGAGGGCTTCGCTCTTGAAGCCCCCCAAGGTTCACTTTAAAAGCTGTCCTGCTGCCAGGCTCAGGGCCACCCAGACTGTTCTCAGTGACCTCATTCCCTAGAACAAGGATCTTGGATCCAATGGCTTGCCTGATCTGTCCTCAAGACAATGGTGTGTGTCACTTGCATTGAAGGATCAGGGAGGGGAGGGGGCTGCATGGTGGCTGAGACCCCTCTGGCCCCACGGAGTGGCATTTATCCTTCGGCATGCCTCAGATTTAAACCTGGAGGGCCACACAACATGGCAAGCTCTCCACCTCCAACTCACAGTGAGGCCAAGTGCCCTGAGGCAGGGCAGGAAGCAGGTGGCTGTGCCGGCCGCCCCAGGTCAGAGCCCGAGCGCTTGCCTGCAGGACCTGCACTCTATAATCTTCCATCAGCCTCGGGAACAGAACCCAACTCCACAAGGCTGGAGTGGAGACGGGTAAGGGCGGGAGCCTCAGGGCATGGGCCCCGGGGCCCTCGTAGAACACAGGTCGGGCTCGTCTCCCCACCAGCACCGTGTGTGGCGATGAGAACTTGCACCTTGCCAGGTGCTGGGCCAAGAGAACAGCAGCAGGATGCTGGGCGTCTCTCCAAGGGTGGGCACTGCAGAGTCACGGGACCAACAGCACCCTGTGGTAACTACCAACCTCCAGGAGAGCCAGAGAAATGCCCACGTGCCAAGTATCCTCCCTCAGGGGACGGGGCCAGGTCACAGGGGATGGAATTCCAGGCCTGCCATCTGCTCGAGGCGGCCGTCACAGAACCACCCTAACCTTCAGTGTCTCCCCACAGGCGGCAGTGACAACAGCATGCACCCTGAGCTTGGGAGGAGCCACCGAGTCAGCATAGGTGACAGGCTCCCAACAGTCCCTGGCACAGAGGAAATGCTCCAGGGGCCAACAGCCTCACCAGGAAAGGCTGGGCACAACGACCTGGGAAACGTGGATCTTCCCAGAGCAGTTCTGGGCACGAGGAGGAACCACTGAGGCTGTGCCAGGGCACCTTGGCGCAGGCCAGGCCTTCAGAACAAGGGACCCTGAGGCCCATGGGGTCCCAGTCTACTCTTCCCATCCCGACTCTTCCTTCCTCCCTCTGACCCTGGTCAAAGACCTGGTCTCCAGTGCCAAAGCTCCTCGGCGTCCTGTCGGACAGCAACCTGGACAAGCCACACTCATCTCAGCCCAAATACCATAGAGAGGACATCGGGGCACTGTCCTCATGGCCCCTCCTGGATGGAAGCCCACCCAGCCCCTCAGTGAATGGAAGATTCCCCAGCTCCAGCCAGAGGACACAGGCCTCAGCGTGCAGGCCACATGAAAGGCTGGTGGGTAAAAAGAACTTGCCACAACTCAGATCTCCCCTCCACCAAATCACAGAAGCGGGCGCTGCCGAGGACACGGCGGAGAAGGGCTGAGGCGCCCGTCACCCAGCCAGGAAGGGAGAGGGCGCCCAAACCAGTGGAGCGCCGCAGGGGCAGGCCCACCAGCACTCTGTACCACCAACACCAAGCAGACCTGGAGTCCAGGATTCCAGAAGGCAAGGGGAAACGGCTTCGAATCACTGACGAGCTCATTAAAGCAAATCTCCTGTTTATCCAACATCAGTAGTGTCACTGTGTAAATATCCATTAAGGTGCCAAATCGAGTATTAAGCACCATCTATGCTAGAGTCAACGTTCTACAATGCACAGGACTTGGCAAAAAGGAAAAAAAAGAAAAGGACATTAAAGAGAATTATCTGTAATCCATGAAATTGACAATCACATGCATGTTCACCCCAGAGCAGCACCTACTGCCTGTTAGCTTCTGCACTCTGGGGAGAGGCTGGCTTTCCCAGGCACTGGGGTGGGGGCGGGGCAGAAACGCACCCACCCTGCAGGGGGTCTCAACCGCACGGGATCTTTGGGACAGGGTCCCCACAGGGCACAAGCCTCACCTGTCCCACCTAAACACCAAAACAACAGTCCCTGACACCCGTTTTCACTTCCCATGGTCTCTATTCCTCATGCTCAACCAAAGCCAGAAATAAGTCACAGAAGCCTTGAACTGCACACCAGTCCAACGTGATGAGCCCTCACAGAGCCCGCTCTCACCCCAGGACGTGAACGTCTCTCGGTCCAGCAAACTCACACTGTGCACGCTACCCACCCGTTAGTTACTTAGTAGCCACCTGTTAACAGATCAATTGTCACGGTAAGCCAGTGCTTCTATTTATTATTAGTTATGGTTAATCACTTACTTTGATATATAAATTGAACTTTATTGTAGGTACATATGTATGTGAAAAAATAGGATCTATCGGGTTCTGCTCTATCCTTGGTTTCACACATCTACTGGGGGTCTTGGAACGAATACCCTGCAGATAATGGGGCTCTGCCACATTGCAGCAGTTAGTGGAGAGAAATGCACATATATAATAAGGAGAGAGGGGCAAGAGTTCTGGAATCAGGTATTTCTGGGGCTCTAAAATAACTAGAGATGACAAAACCCATGACCAGGTCCTGCCTTCACATTTCTCACGAGTCCCTGGCACACGTGGAGGCGCCGTAACATCAGCTACCGAGCACGGCCTCAGACTGGTTCGTGAGCAAGAGCCTGCTCTTGCTGTGCCTTCCACGACCTCAGGCAGGCTGCCGACTCCCGTCTCATGCTAGCTACACCCCAGTATCATTCAACAGCCACTGGCAGGATTCTGACTGAAAGGGTGGCAACGTTCCACATCCAGACTGTGTGACAGACGTGTCCCACAATATAAATAGCTTGATTTTTTAAAAAATAAAATAAAATAACCGTCAGGGTAATGAGCCCCACTCTTACCCATGGAAGCGCCGATGCGACGTGAAGACAGAAGGGGCCCTCCCCTCCCCAGCCCAGAACCACAAGAGTGAGCCAGCAACGCCAAGTCTGAAACGGGTCACAGATCTGGACTCCGCAGACCCTTCCAGTGACTTGGGCTTCACATGCCACACAGAGGGACTGCTCCCGAGGACATGCAGAGCCAGTGGGGCCTCGAGAGCCGGAAAGGGCCTTTATTCCTCATTGTTAAATCCCAGAACATCTGAGGCGGATTAAGGAGACAAGGTCACTGGGCCAGTGGGAGAGTCCAGACCCCAGGGGATCCTGGAGGATTCCAGTCCCCACCCAGGAGGGGCCTGGCTCAAAGCAGGGACACGTGCAGGCTCCCATGCTGGCTCCTGCGGGGACTCGCACACCAACAGCAGGCAACCCCGGGCACCTCTGTGTGCCAGCACCACATGGCCCTGGGCACCAAGGCCAAAAGTGGATGAGAGAAGCCACAAAACACAGTGGCACCTGCGTGGGGCCCAGAAAGCGCCCCCTGGCTGCACTTCTGTGTGAGTGCTCTCACGCCGACTGCCATCAGGGTGCTGCTTCTCGGTTACTTCTACAACTAAGTAGCAATAATCATCACGAAGCTCACTTCAGGCAAACAGGACTCTGAAGGAGACACCATGGCCTGCGAGGCTAGACCTGACGCCCTGCACGTGGTGGCTCCCCGCAGCAGGGAACGTGCGGTGACTGGCTCCGCAACTGACAGGCCAACTTGGATTTCCTGGGACATGATGTGCTCGTCCTCTCACCAGCCTTATCTCTTCCTTCCTTGGGGCGACTAGCTGTCCTAGGCAACCTGACCCTGAGCACTGTGCTGCGCATCAATTCCATGACCCCTCGTTGGAGCCCTGCAGAGGCCACATGTGGCCACTGCCTTCTCAGGTCAGGGAGCCAGATTGGAGGCTGAACGCTGTGCCCCTGGCCCCCAGCCAACAGGAGCCACCGCCACAGCCCAGCTCTGCCAGCTTCAGGGCCAACCATTCCCTTTCCAGCTACCCGCCCTCTGGAGGGTGGGGAGGGACAGGGCTGTCATGGGAGACACTGGTGTGGCTTGGTGGCCTCCTCCACCCCTGCCAAGTGAAGGCAGGCTCCATGTTCACGTCCCTCCCCGTGGAGGGCAGGTCACCCTCCCTGCACCAGCACCAGCACCAAGTGCCAACAAAACATGCACAGTTGCGGGGCAGAGGACTAGAACACTATCAAAGCCACCGCCCCGCTCCGAGGCGCGCTGCCCTAGCCATCCAGGTGCAGAGGCCCTTTCCTTCCAGCTGCATTTCGATGTGAGATTTAGGACTATGAATCGTCCTAAGGCCACAAGAGTTGAGCTGTTCTGTGAAGGTGGCAGGATCAACCAACGCTGCTCCCGGGAGGGCTGTGGATGCCTGGCTCCCGTCTCTCTGCAGGTGAAACACCCAACCACAGGATTCTGTGGCCCAACAGGTTCCATCAAATCCTTCCAAAGGCAGAAGAAATTCTTGACAAATCCGTGGCGTCAGAAAATCAATTCCCAAACGCCATGTAATTCACTGACAAGCCCACGGGGGCATTTGTACTGAATGGGAACGGATTTCTTTCCTTAAAAAGGACCCAGATAAGAGCAAGAAGCGTATTTACACTGTGTCTGCAGACGAGGCTCCTGGCCGGCTGGGCAGGCAGGAGGAGTGGGCGCCGAGCACTACGGCCAGCCGCCGGCAGCCGGGAACTCCTGGGAAGGCCGAGCGCGCTGCCGCTGGACGCGCTCCAGCAAAAACTGGTCTGTACATGGGAACACGGTGTCAGACTGAGAGAATCAGCTCGTCTGACTTGTGGTTTTCTTGACAACATTCATCTTCTCTTGGCCTGATACAGGGCAATTAGTGCTTGTCAGCTGAATCATGTGTTATTAAGATCATTCAGGCATTTTTTAATTACGGTGAGCGAGACAGACAGTAATGAGATCCCGAGCAACTTTAACTTTCCACTTCCTTTTCAGATAAATCTTAGGCTGCCTTTTTTCTTCTTCTTCTTTTCTACTGATGTTTCCAAAGAATTGTTTATCCCTGCAGGTAGGTGCTTGCAACTCAGGCCCTGGGTCCCCAGCTCCACACATGGCCGGGGGTGGGGTGGGGTAGGGCTCCCTCTAAACCAGCAGACGCAGACACCCTGCTGCAACATCTGCTCTAGGCGGGCACGGGGCGGCAACATCTGCTTTAAAAACTGCTCCCAGTAGAGAATCCCACTCCGGAGACTGCCAGGGCCTGGCCGCCCTGCTCACTTCTCCCTGGTTCCTTAAAGGCCGTGGCCTGTGCTCAGCAGACCAGCCTGTCCCCCCACTTCCAAAACCTGCTCTCCTCCCCACTGACTCTTCCTATCACGTGCCACCAAGAACCCCGGAAGCACAGAAGTGACTGAATCTGCTTTCACAGCCTGTGTTTCATTCTACCTGCTTTTAAATTAACAATTCTCAAAAAGGGTGAAGGCGGTGCCTGGTTCAACCTGAACTGGGTCCACGATCTGACCTTTCACAGCTCTCCAATGCCAACACTTCGTTGTGAGAATTACTTTCCTTTCTTGGGAGAGCTCAAACTCTTATGGCCCCAGGCCCTGGTCCTTCGTGGTCAGGAGCCCCTGGTGCTCCATCTGTCTCCTCACAAGGCCAGCAAGCCGGGTCTGGGGGACGTGCAGTAAGGAGGAAGTGCCACGGCCCATTCCTGCTGGGGACACACTCCCCCAGGTGGCTGCGAGCTGCCCTCGGTCCCAAGAACTGAGAGGCTGGACCCTGGCAACAGCGTCAGCCAGGCCCCAGCCGGCCAGAGTGGAAATTTCAGAGGCAATGCCCCACACCTACGACCCTTCCTAAGGGTCTGTGGGTGAGAGTGGTTTTAAATGCCCTTTCCCTAAGACTGGGCCAGAGGGAATAACGACAGTGCCCCCAGGGTGTGCCTTCAGTCACTTAAAAAGCCGCCTCTGCCCGTGGGTTTGCGCCACTGCAGACAAGGCGCACACTGTGATCCAAACACACTCCCCGCCCACGGCTGTCTCCCTGAGCTTCACAGACCACCCACCACTGAATCTCGGGGCAGGAGACAGATCAGAGCGTGACTCCGCGACCCCCATGCAACCCAACACGGAAGCAGGCTGTCCCACACTCAGCGACACCAGCTGGATGGCTTCCACAGAGCCGCCTGCCACCTCTGCAGGAGCTGAAGCTACAGGTGAATCCTGCCTACACCTGGAAGGACTCTGTGGGCAGCTCACGGAACACCCAACATCCCACTTTACCTCCCAGGAAGGCTAGGCCGTGAAAGGGACCTGACCATGCCAAAGCTCAGGACAAAGCAGGCAGGCCCTGTGCATGCCAGGTGAGCCCACAGGGAGGCTGCACTACTCAGAAGACCCTGCTGGCTGGGCCCCCAGAATCGGGCCTCCACAGGGCCAGCCAGTCCAGGAGCTGAAGACCAGGCTCCCCCACAGAAAGGGGCTCCTAGCCCTAGGAAGAGTGAAAGACCAGTGGCCAGGGGCAGTTATTTATAAAATCAAAGTCAAAGGTCACATTCTCCTCCAGAAGAGAGGCAGAAGGCACTCCTCGGCTCCTGCACGGGGGCAGCCCAGGGGACGCCTGGGCTCAGCTCAGGGCACTGGTCAGCCTTGGAGCCACTGCGCCCAAGACCAGCTTGAAAAGGCCTTCAAAGGCAGCAGCGCCAGGCACCAAGCTTGTGGTCTGCATTACTGCAAAGAATGGACGGGGCAGGGGCACTACAGTACAGCCCCACAGAACTCAAGGAAACGGCCCCTTCTACTGCGGGAACCTGTAAGCCCCAGGGCTTCATCTTTTTTCTTTCACAGATTCATCTTTTTTTCTTTTTTTTTTAATCACCTTCTCTTGAAAAAGATATGCCTGTTTTCGTGGCTTGCAAACCACAGTTGGGAAGCAAACTAAAGGGGCGGGCTTCTCTCATCTACCCAAATCCCAGCTACGGCGGTGGTCCCCCGACTCTCCTGGCCACTGCTGACCTGCCCGTGGCACACCCGCCACCGTGGGTCTGGAGCAGATGACCTTCCTGTCAGCCGCCTCCACGAGGCCGAACCTGTCCTCGCAGTGACGAGCACTTCACAGACGGTGCTGCCAGAGCCGCTCCTGCTGCCTGCCCGAGGTCAGGCTCCCGAACAGCTCACTGCTTCGCTCCTCACACACAGTCACTTGCCTGTGTGGCCCAGGAAGTGTCATTATTGCAGGTAACTATGGAGAGGAGGCAGGGGGTGCCCACGGTGGCTTCCCGCCCTCACTTCCACGCCGGCCTAGCAGACGGGCTTCTTCGCCTCTCAGCGTCGCTCACGGGCAAACCGTCTCGCATAGCTAGAGGGTGGTTAAGGATTCCAGCCGTGGGGGACGCGGCTCTCCCCAGTGGTGCTGGGCGGGTGGCGCTGGCAGCAATGGCAGCCACACATGCACAGGTCCAGGGGCCCTGGAGGAAAGAGCCTGCAGACACACCAGCTCACATCCACCGACATGCACACCACCAAGTTCTTCAAGGTGGCACTGACTGCAGAAGCAAATTCAGGAAGCAACCTACACGTCCACCGGGGAACTGTGCACAGAACATGCTCGTCCTTGTCCTGGAGCAGGAGGCAGCTTTTACTCGCGCACGCACACGCCGGGCAAAGGGGACGCTTCACGCTTTCCTGTACTGATGTGGAAGGTCTAAGAAACAATTCTTTAAAAATGCAAAACACGGCAGAGGAGTCGGCTGGCATGCTGTGTGCACACGGTGCTTGCTTGTATGTGGGCAAAACAGCCCTGGGAGAGTGACCAGGACAGAGACAGGAGGAGACTCTCTCGAGGTCTCATCCTGAACCACAAGATCATGCTACCTGCTCAAAAATAACCCTATGAGGGTACAGGGCCCACATTTCTGAAAAGTGATCGCTAATATGCACCCAAGTCTTTAAAGCACAGCTTCTAGAAACAGTCTAAGAAAATATGTGGCCGTCAGAAGTGGTCGCGGAAAAGAGGCCGGGTGTACCAGGACACTCACCACGAGGGGCAGACAGGGATGGGTCGGCAGTCGGTAGTGTGGAACCGCGTGGGAAGCATGTGGCCCCACAGATGTGTGTGTGTACCTGTTTTTTAGCTAATACTGGAAAACATTAATAGTACAGCAAACTCCAGGTTGGGGGACAAAACTGCTAGACAACAGGCGGACGCTGCTCACTCCAGGGTCTGAGGTTTCCGAGAGTCCCGGAGAAAACGCCTGCAAGGTCCTGCGAGGTCCCACAAGGTCCCACGCTCTGAGGTCTATGCTAACAGGGTCAGTGTGCATTTTATTTCCTTCACTGCTCTTTTCTGTAGCCTAATTTTTACTAGCATTTCTTATTTTTTATAACCAGAGACAGTCATTTCTACTGGCGGGGGGAGAGTCGCCTTTCCTGTCAGGAACGCACAGAGCCTGGGCAGAAGGGAATGAGACTAAACGGCCAGGGAGAGAGCAGACCCGGCTGGAGCACAGGCCGGCCAGGCCTGGCCCACCCTCCTCACCCGGTGCACCTTCTGCAGACGCTACGCGCAAGCAGACAGCAAAACCAGGGCAGCTAAGTGAACCCGAGGCGAAGGGGGCCGGGGGGCAGACCGGCTTCCATCCTCCCTTCCCTCCTGTGTTTGGCACAAACAGTTCTTTGGCTTATTATAGGGCAGTGTGACAAAAATACATTCTAACAGCAATTAAACACCACGTCTAACAGCCAAGTGTTTTTAGTTAATAAAGAGCTCTGCTTATGATAAGAGAAGTCATTGTCTAATTCAAAGCAGCTGAAACCAAAGCCCCGGCCCCACCGCTGCGAGGGATGAAATGTTTTTTAAAAAACACACCACCCGACACTGCCCTGCCAAAGGCACGAGGGACCTGAAGACCGGAACTCTAATCAAAGGGGTCTGGGCTTGGGACCTGCCCGCCTCACTGCCCTTCCGTGCACGGGCCCACGAGCGACAACTGGCCCCGACTTGCCACCTTCCCCTCTCCACTCTTCCCCATCTACCCAAGTATCACAAATGAAAATCACCCAGCCCGGCACACCATGGGCCCCAGGGCCGCAGGACAAGGTCTATCAACAGATGTCAGGAACAGGGGCATTTGTCCTTGAGGCTCTGGGGCCGGCAGCCCTGCCAAAAAGTGTGAGTTCAAGGGCTCTGAAACTGGACTCAACACTGTCGAACTGTGTCACTTAGGTGAAACTGTTTCCAACGGTATCAGTCACGTGAGGACACCACGACCGACTCTGCCATCTTGCTCCAAAGCCTCCGACCTGCCAGCTGCAGCAACACTCCGCCTTTGAGTTCCCCAGCACCAGGCGAAGAGGCAGGGGCCTCGGGGTGCCCCCCGACTGCTGGGCTAGTGACATCTCCCCGAAAACCCACGACGCCACGCAGAGCTGTTCCAAGAAGTCCGAGATGCCGTCCTCAGAGCTCCCACTGGTGCCTGGCACACAGGTGGCCCTCCAGAAGTACTTCCTTCCTCCTGGCCTGCCTCGGGCCCTCAGCTACACGGGAGTCTAGACAGGAGGCCCAGGGCTCCTGCCAGCCAGGCGCTGCTTGTCTTTTAAGTAAAATGGAGCTGAGACTCGGCCTTCTCGTCCCGCAAGGATGTTGTGGGGATTAATTGAAAGGGCAGATTAAGCTCTCACTTCCTCGGAGAGCCGCCCAGCAAGCGCAGGACCTAGTCTGTCGCTGCACCTTTAGGATCACCCCCACCACTGGCACGAGAGGAATGTATGGTGCCCTCCCACCCTGGCCGCAATAATCAGAATCCAATTAAGCCAGAAGCCTCACTGGGGGCACTTCTTCCTGCTGGGAGGCTCCAGACCGGGAACAGGGAAAGCACCTCAGAGCCCACTGCTTCCACAGCACCGCACAGTTTGCAGACCCCCCAGGGCAGGGAAGTGCTGCTGGTCCTCTGGGGACTTGGATCACGCTGTGGGAGCTAAGGCCAGGACACATTCTCCCGTCGGAGGGTTTGGCCCTAAGATGATGCAGGAGCCGTCTTCTTAAAACGCGGAGGAACCTGAAATGCTTCACCCACCTCTCGATGTTTAAAATAAGGAACATGGACGCAGGCGTTCTTCAGTGAAAACAATAGTGCCACTGCAGCTTAGCCAGGTGTGAGAGAGCAGGAAAGAGGTAAATGCGCCCACAGTGGGACCCCAAGCTAGAAGCAAATCAGGCCCGACCCTCTTCATCGTGTCCAGCGTTCGCTGCTTCACTGCTGCCTGGTGACAGCGAGCTGCAGGGAAGCCCAAGGTCCGAAGACTGCCCCAGCCTGCTGGCAGGTTAACGCTTTGCCATGCTGCCACTTTTAAAGGGATGGAGCATGCCAGCCGAGGCCCCACGACACCTCCTGCTCTTTTCTCCCCTCCTCCCTACAAAGTTAGCATTTACTTTCCCCCGAAAAACAGCTTCCTATGTTTAGAGGATCTTGACAGTTCCCTTAGCAACACATGTAACTGACTCCATGACAGGGTCACGCTGCACATGCCCTCCAGCTGCCTCTGCTGCAGTCTGCTGAGCCACCCAGACGGGTGCTGTGCCCCTCCTTGTACAAGAGCTCCACCAGGTGACAGCACCCTCCCCACGGGCGCCCATGCCCCCCAGCTGTGCACTCCCGTGGAATACAAGGTCAGGGGTGCTCCCCTGCCTGTGCCCACGAGCACCCCGAGACTCACCGTCGTCTGGGGCAGTGCAGAGCTCCCTCACCCAGACGCCTCCAACAACCTGCCCTCCTGCCCTCCCCGGCCCTGCGGCTTACTTCCCACCGAGGCTGACCCTCTCCCAACCCTGCCTCCGCAGTCTGCCTCTGCAGACTGGAAACTACCACCCTGAGGAGCCTCTAAAAAGGCTGCTACTCAACACTGCGAGATCATCTCCTCAGTCCTCCCCCTTGAGGCCCCTGGACTCAGGACAACCTGTCCCCCCACAAGGCCAGCCACTCAGGAACCAGGGCTGCGGCCATAGGATCCCCTGACCCTGGATGAGGATGGGCAGGCCCTCTGGCACAGGGGCTCCCCATCCCCCAATCCAACAGGCTAGAGGCTGAGGACAGTGGGGAAGCAGCGTCTGGGCTGAACTTCTGCAGGTTCTGCTCTCGCCATTACTGCCAAGCACCACAGCGTGACCCTCGCACAGCACTTACATGTCTCAGTTACTATGAGCCATCGAAAGATGGTGCCACCCCATTCTACGAAAGAAACTGGGCACCTTGGATTTTGGTACCCACAGGGATCCTGGAATCAGTCCTCTACAGATACCTAGGGATGACTGACATGCATCCAAAAGAAGGGCACAGAGCTAGGCAGGGGGCACCCCTGGAACCCCAGCAACTCAGGAGACTAGGCAGGAGGAGCACAAGCTCAAGGTCAGCCTGCGCAACTTAGCAAGATCCTGTCTCAAAACTGTTTTAGAAAGGGGGGCAGGCAGCTCAGTGGTAGAGCACTTGCCCGGCCTGCAGGAGGCCTGAGTTCGCCTGCAACATACAAAAAAAGATAGCAGCAGCTTGAGAGAGCAGGCTGAAGGATGACTCACTGCAAATTTGGGGACCAAAACATCAGAGAAAGCAGGGGTGTCCCTCCTGCGACGCCCCCACTCCTACAGCCTGACTACCTGGTCCCCCCAGGCACAGCAGCAAGTTCAGCCTCAGGAAACACTTAGGAAGCGGACATGGACAGGGCGATATGCAGAGCTTTTGCATGACGACTTGCTTACTCTTCACACACACCTGTCCCAAAGTCACTCACTAGCCACTGTGACAGGCAGAACTGGGCAGGTGCAGGGAGCGGAGGGTGCAGCTCAGCGGGGGGCGCTTCCTGGCACAGGGCTGGGCGCCATCCCCAGATCCACAAAGAAGAACTACACACTCAGGCAGGACTTCATCCTGGCCTCACAGCTGTATCTGAAAAGCTTTAAAAGGGGGAAAGATGAAGACTCTACCACCAAGTGTTGGGAAACCCGTGGAGCCAGCTCTGCCTCTTCAGGGCGGTGACCCTGCCTGCAGTCAGCGCAGAGATGGCCACAGCATTTCCCTTGAAATCCATGCTCCCGGGCCATCTCAGGACGCCCGCCCACCAACTTTTAGACAAGAGTTCCGTGGAAGGCAGGATGGATTCCCAGTGGTCCCACCAGGAGGACACTGGCTCTGGGCTGGGAGCTAGGAGGATGCTATGTCCACCCACAAAACTAGCCAGCAGAGCCCAGCAGCTGCCCTGAGCGCCTCAACCCTGGGGTCACACCCCCCAGGAGCAAAGGGACAGGCCAGGCCGTGGGAGTGAAATGCCGCCAGGGCTCAAGATAAGGCAGGCGACAAGGCCTCAGTCAGCAGCAGACTGAGGACAGGCAGTGGGGCCCGTGGGGAGAAGCCCGAAGGGGCCAGGACCCTGCTTCCCAAGCAGTGGTGAGCGTGGGGGTGGAGAAACCAGCTGCTGGCCAAGAAGCAGCGCCCTAAGGAGGGAAGGAGGCCCTGGGGTGAGGATGGGGTCTCGGCTGGAGAGTCTGGGTTCCACAGAGGGGAGCCGAGGCTCACGCTCCAGGGAAAAGCAAAGCCCCTGCCCCGCCACCGTGCTGCTCCCACCCTGCTGGATCCGCAGTTCCCCACCTTCTCCACAGGAGGACGTCCAGCAGGCGTTCAGCAGGTGCACACTAACCACGGCCTCCTGACCTTGACCAACCCTGTGCCATGCTGCCTTCCTCAGGAACCCCACTGGCCTCTGGCCTCTGTCCTTTCCAATCTATTCACCAGGGGACCCATCGTGTCACCCCACACAGCCAGGCATCAGGAAGACCTGCGGCCAGTTCTGACTTGGTGCCCAACTTCAGGCATTCAGTCCACATGCTGACTTAGCAGCTGCCACGCGCCAGGCCCTGACCAAGACTCGATTCCCCCCAGCCAGGCCCACGCGCAGTCAGGCTCACCCTGTTCTCCTGCTGACCTGTCCTCACGCCAGGCTCCGGGGCGGGGCGGCTGGCTCCCACCTTCACCACAGGCTCTCAGGGCGGGGGCTCGCGTCAGCCACGCATCGCCTTCCTCCGCCCCACTGCCCCTCAGGCCCAGCCACGCATTCTCAAGTGCCAAGTGCATGGGCCCTGTCCCCAGTCATGGTTCCGTCCCCACGAGTGACCTCTGTCCGTCAATCCCACTTCAGAGGCCACCTGCTCCTTGGGGCCTTCTCAATCGCTCCCTAGGGTGACCACCGCCTGCCAGCCTACAGTGTGCGATGCTCTGCCGGCAGCTCCACACCCTACACTCAACTTGAGCCAATCCTTAGGCTGAGAATTTTCCCGCAAGCGTCCATCATGGCCTTCAGGACCCCCCAGAAGTGATAGCAGGTGTACAGCAGAGTACCCTGAGCACCGTGCCCAGGGGGCGTGTCTGCAGCACAGAGAGGGACCCGGGGATGTCCCATGCAGACCCTTGCTGGCCCTGGGAGAGCCAAAGGCACCAGGGTGAGAGTAAGACTGGAGACAAGGGCAGACGCAAGACTCGGCCCTGAAACACCCGCAGGATAAAGCAGCCAATAGCCCCCAGAGACCCTCGAGACAGGGCCAAGGGCCCAAAGTAGGGGTAGGCGGAGGATGAGGCCACCTCCACCTCGGACTGGGACAGCCCTGCAAAGGGACTAGGGAGGGACACGCAAGCCTGGATTTAACGCTAATGAAGGCCAACTGGGCCTTCCAGTGACCTTCCAAAGACTACAGGGCTGGCCTGTAGTCTCTTAGACCTGAAGGCAATGGGGGAGCCTTGAGCCAGGGAATCCAAGGAGCACTTGGTTTAAAAAGAGAAAAGTGACCACCTGAAGCCCGAGTCCTCAGGACTCGGAAGGCTCGGCCTCCCAGACGAGCTCACCCAGTGCCGGGGGAGGAGCAGAGGTGCTGCTCAGAAGCCACCCCTCGCCTCCCTTTCCTGCCATGACAGCTCATGCAGCCTTGAGCTGCACGCAGGTAACCCAGCACATAGTGTGACTGCAGGCAGGTGGCTGCGCGCACAGGGAGGGCAGGACCCACGGCTCAGGCCGTACGGCTTGCTGCGCGCGGTGGCCAGGGCCACTGAAGCTGTGCGCAGAGTGCACCTCTGCAGCCTGAGCACGGCTGCCCCGCGTGTCCAGGAAGGAGCCTGGGGGGTGGGGGCGGCGCTTCTCCTCTGTAAAATGAAGCGTTCTGGGACCAAATGCAGTGCTGCAGCAGAGCAGGTGGCCGTCGCCATGGAAATCCAAGTCACCCTCAAGGCAGAAACCTCGGTAGAACTTTCTGGACCTCCTGATTTATACTGCACGCCATCTACCCAAAGCCACCAGCACCTGTCAGCTCTGAAGTCCATCAAACGCCACAGGGCGAAGCGGAACCACCTCCAACTCCTCCTCCTACAGCTTGTGTTCAGACCGCCCTCAGGATTTTGAAATTCCCCTGATTTCATTTGTTACCAACAACTTAATGAGCTGTTCATTCTATCAACCATGAATGATCAGCAAACAGCGAACCCTGCTCGTTTATCTACTCCGGTTTAATTTCAGTCCTTGAAATAAATGTTCATGTCTGCAATAAAGGGCTGGTCTGACTCTTGCCTGGAGACAGCAAAACAAGTACGCTAAGCATCTCTTCCTTGGAGGCTGTCAAGGTCGCCTCTTAGTCAAGGTGTCTCAAAAACAAGAGCTGCCTGCCCTTGAATCTCCTAGAATGCAAGTCCCATGAGGGCAGGTGCGTCAGCAGCTCTACGCCCCTGTACCGACTGCTGCGCCCGGCTCTAACTAAAAACCATAAAAATTAGCTTAATGAACGCCTGAACGAACCTCCCATCAGGGCCACGTAAGGGCAGGGACGCATCTCTGTAAGGGACACACACACTCTTCAGCACGCGGGAACATCCTGTGTTTAGAGGCTACATGCGTTTGTGTGAACGGATGCCCGCTGCCCCACAAGCACATGCTGCCTGGCTGCTCTCTGCCACTGCTCTTCTGTCATCTGAAAATAATATATTAAGTTACGTAGAATTACCAATAAACATTTAACGGCATGAGAAACACAGTAACTCTACACAGTGAAATTCTTAAAGGAACAGCCAGGCCATTTTGGCCAGAAGAATAAAGAATTAACTTAGCTAATCTGCATGAACATCAGTGCCTCCACAGCATCCAGAAATATGTTCTCAAAAGGTCATGTGCATAAACATCCACTGTAAAGAATAAAAACAGTTGTTCTGGGTTCCTTGGCAAGTAAGAATAACCACTCTATAACAAGAGCAACTGCCGGGGGCATCTGCAGCCGAACAGACGGGCTTTGTGCACCTGGTGTCCCCACCAAAGGACCACAGGGGCCTGGAGCTGGTGTGGGGGAAGGACCAGGCACCCAGCAGAGGAGCTCGGCCTCCCCCTCCTGCCTCTCACAGGCCATGGGCAAAGCCTCATTCCCTCTGGGTTTTGCTTTCTTTCTGATAAGCAGTGAGTCCAATTTTGGAAATTCCGCAAAAACTTCAAAAACTTACAAACATTTGAAGTACAGTGTAAGGAACAGTATTTGCCTGTTGTTGTTGTTGTAGTTGTTGTTGTCGTCGTCTTAGAAATAATTAAGGTGGTTCATTAAATAAACTCCCCACCTTGAAGCGACTCTAGTTGAAACACGAAGTTTAAGCATGTATGAAAAATAACCGTCGTCTATCAGGGAAATGTGAATCCAAGCCACCATGAGGGCGAGACCGCGCTCACCCTTCAGGGTGTCTACTATCTACTCTGGGGGTGGGGTGAGGACTGCGGGCGAGGGCTGGAGAGCTGGATCCCCGGGCGCCGCAGCTGGAGAGCCTTGGAAAGTTAAAAATAGAATCGCCGTGTGACCCGGCAATTCCTCTCCTGGGATGCAGCATACCCACATGCACAGAGGCAGGCTCTCCAAGATACCTGCGCAGCCGTGCTCAAGGCGGCCTGTGCGCAATAGCCAAGGGGGGAGGCGAGCCCGCATGCCTAACCAACACACAGCAGCAGGATGTGGGCACAGCTAACGCGAGGCTCTGCCCCTTCAAGGACGGGCATTCTTTCTTCAAGTCGGGGCCTGGCTTCGCTGCCAGGATGCCCTCCAAGTGCTGGGTGCAGGCAGGCCTCCTGCCTCGGCCACCCAGGGGGCTGGGACCACGGGTGAGCACCCGTCCCTGGCTAGGAAGGACACTCTGACACATGCCTCACGAATGGATCTCTGAGACGCTAAGTGCAGTCAGTCAGTTATGGGAAGACAGACGGGTTGCGATTCGCTTACCTAAGTCCCTAGAATGATCGAATTCAGACACAAAGAAAGGTGGCTGGGGTGGCAATGGGCGAAGGGCCTGTTCTGCAGGATGAAAGCACTCTGACGACAGTAGCCAGGGGTCCACACAGGAGCCACGCCACACCACAGGACTCTGAACTAAGGGGTTGATTGGAAGGGTGATTTTATGTGAACACCACAACAAAAAATCAGAAAAAGGCAAAACCATAACCAAAGGCCGTCACGTATGCAGTACACAACTCACGACCTCCTGGGAGGAACGCACGCCATCGCCCAGAAAGGGATGCGGCCAACAAGGAGCTTCGGATGATCTTGGGAGAGATGGGCATGTTTAAATGGGACCTATGAACCAGTCACAGGAGGGTAACTCACTGGGATTCTGACCCAAATGACTTTTTTTAGCTATGACAATTACAGGAAAATGGAAATTTAAATATGAACTGGACAGCTGTTACTAACAAATTTAGGGGGAAGAGGATAATGATATTGTGGCTGTATTTTTTAAATTTTTAGTTGTACATGGACACAGTGCCTTTATTTTGTTTATTTGTTTATGTGGTGCTGAGGATGGAACCCAGCACCTCACACGTGCTAGGCTGTATTTTTAAGGCCTTCTCTTTTGGAGATATATACTGGAGTGTGCGCAGATGAAATCAGAGGTCTGGGATTTATTTCAAAATTAAGTGCGGGTGAGGAGAGTCCAGATAAAACGAGGAGGAGCAGATACCGAAGCCTTGGAAGTGCAAATTATGTTCACTGTCTATACTGAAAAAAACAAATAAATAAATGAAATTACTGTTGTGGAAAAATGAATCTGGAGCCAAAAATTTCCCAATAAACTTAAGAGGATTGTGCACTCCTAACTCCAGGTGTGATGCTTCCCAACACTCACAAAGACAAGGAAACCCTCACCTGCCCACCGCCCATCCGCGGCCCCCCAGGGCAAGCTGGGGTTGTACCTCACCCAGGGTGAGGTCTGTCCCTCAGGAAGAATCAGGTCGCTGTACCTGCCCAAGCGGAGGGAGCCACAGGGAGGAAGGGGAATTCTTCCCCCGCACCTTCAGCCTGTCTTGGCGCTGGGCGGATGGCACCGCACAGGCCGGCTGCTCTCCGGGCTGAAGGGCAGCTGGCGGAGGGAAGGCAGGAGTCCCCACAGCCTGCTGTGTGTGCAGTGGACTAACCCTGGAAGGGAGCCACCTACCACTAAACCTACCAGAGGAAGCTGCCTGAGGACAAGGGGTGGCCTGTCCTCCCACCACATGGCCAGAACACAGAGCCGCAGTGGCGCTGGGCCAGGCGCTCAATGATTGCCTCGAGAGTTCCTGACGACATGAATCGATATCATAAGTGCACAGTCAGAGAAAAACCCCCAAGGATGTGAATCACGGTGTTAACGGGGATGATCATTCTGGTAGTGGGATTATGGGTGGCTGCCACACGGCTCCCAGCCAGCCCAGGCATGTGAAAAATCTCACGCATGCTTCACGGCCAGCAGTGCCGTCGCACGGATGAGGGCTGCCCGGACTTGTTCCATACCCCGCCCGTCCCTACGCCACTGACCCCAGCCCGAGTCAAAGCCTGAGCACTGCCCTTCCCCACAGGACAGGGGCCCTGGGGTGTGGCTGCCACCAGAACCGGCTTTGAGCATGTTGGGCAGTGTGTTTGATTCAAATGGCTGTAGCACTTGGCTCCAAACGATGGGGGTAGAAACGGGCGGCAAATCCGACGCCTGTCACTGACTCTTAACAGCTAGCTGCTAAACGCGGAAGCACATTTCCCCTTAGTAGAGTCTGTTCTTTAGAGAATCAGCCATTACGCAGCATTTCAGATGAGCAGTGTGAGCCACTGGGGACTGCAGTGCACGTGACTCCATCCGCAGGGACACAAGGACCAAGGCAGACGTGGCCGGAGGAGAACCTGCAGCCCGCGCAACTCCCAGGCTCATGTGAAGACACGGACGTGCACAGGGCAGTGGCCCTCGGCGCCTCAGAGCCTCCTCTGCAGCCTCCAGCTCTGTCAGGTGTGGCAATGGCACCGCGAGTTTTAAACAGACACTCACCTTCTAGAGAGGCGGGTTCTGAGATCGTGGATAGAATATTGTGATGTCCTCTTTAAAATCCCAGACGTGGGTGGGGCAGACGCAGCTCGGCTGGCCCCGAGCACCTAATTGACCAGAGAGGGGGCAACGCAAAGTGGCCCATCGTCCTGGTCTTGTGTACGTTTGAAATTTTCCATAAGGAAAACTTTATCTTTCAAAACATCCAACAGCAGCAGGGCCGTCGCTGTCCTCACGAGGGAGAGCCCTGCTGCCAGTCCAGGCCTTCCATGAAATCACAGGAGAAGGGAGGGAAGGGCAAGGGGAGGGACAGCCCGCTGCCCCTCTTATTAAAACAGTGCCCACAGAGCCTTACGGTGGGAGAGCGAGGGAGCGGGCCGCTGCCGCCTGGGGAGAAGAGGAAGCTAACTCAACAAGTATCAAGTCAGCACAGAAAACAGGCCGTGTCAGTATTAGATCATTAAATCAGCATTCTGGCAAAAAACAGTATTTCCAAACGTTCTGATGACAGCCAGATCAAACCCGCCAATACTTGACAGTAATAAATACAGTTATTTGGGAAGAAAAATAGGGAGTGACCTTACAGCTCCACTCAAATATGCCAAATAAGGAGAGCTTGAAGCAGTAGGAAATGGAAAAGAACAGCTAATATTTGGCAAGCTTCCTTTATGATCAACAAATTAAAATGTTAAGGAAGCAATTTGTTGAGAAAAGATATTTTTAAAAGGAGCTGAATCATGCAGGTTCAGCCCCGGGTATGGTCAACTGGTAATTTTAAATCATTTTTTAAAAGTTAATGTTTTCAGCCTCCAGAAATGGCATTTAAGACATCACTGAGTTAATCATGAACCCGCCTCCCTCCCATGCAGGTGGGGTTTGCCTCCAGTCTCCTCTCCCTGCAGCTCCCGATGGGCTGTGGCCGCCACTTTAATGACAAGGGCGCAAACACATACACAGCCTTGTCCAGCTCCAGCTCCAGTGACCCTCTGCTGCCGACGCATTTCCAGTCATTAGCCACCCGACCTCCAGTCTAGAAAGCTTGACGCCACTGACTTCTTCAACCACATGAAGTCCAAGTGCACTGGCCTCCAGCACACAAACAGGGGAAGCCAACCTCAGGGACAGAGTGCACCCTGCCCAGGCTGCACGGCCCACAACCAGCCACTCACCAAACACCTTCTGTCACCTGTGCTGAGAACAAAGTCCCCATCTGCAGGGTTCATGTGTTCAGGAGAGAGGAGGGGAGGAAGGGGGCAGGTTGTATAAACAGTGGGTCACATGACAGTAAGACATCTAAGAACAAGTCAGAGAAGCCGGGAGAGGAACCAGGAGCAGGTGCTATCTCATCCAAGTGACCAGGGACCCTTTGAGAAGGGGGCATTGGAGCGGGTACCAGAAGGAAGTAAGACCAACCAACATGAAGTCAGGCTCTGGCATAGAACTGCCCCCAAAGCCAGGCACTCCGATGCCTGTGGCACCTGCTTGGTTTCTGGTTGCTCTGGCTTTGCTACAACCTCCATGACTCCAGACCTGCATTTCTTTCTTATCAGGCTACCTGGCAATAGGCCCTACCCCTCAGGACAACTGAAACAAGTGGTCTGGCTGCAAAAATGTTTCAGCACTGAAACTGCCCTGAGGGCTGCGTGTGCTCAGTGTGGAGGGCCTGCCTGGCATGCCACACGGGGCCTTGGACATGGAATGCAACTCAGTATTGGACCACAGTATGGATGGCCCTCAGTGGCCAGCAGGGCCTCATGGCCCTAAGGCAAGTGTTCAGCTCCTACTAGAAGTGCCAGCACAAAGTGACCACCTGCCCACAGAAGACAAAGGGGCAAGTGGGTCGTCTTTTCCAAAGCTGAAAGGAGAAAACAGGTGGGAGCCAGGTGCCCAGCTGCGCCACAGCACCCCCACCCACTTCAGGTTAGCCACAGGCCAGAGGCAGGACCTTGCCCCGCCCCAGCCAGGATGGAGAAGTCTCTCCCCTGTTGGCGACTTATTAAGTGATCAGGAAAATTACCACTGCCACCTTCGGAGTCAGACTCAGGGGCCCAGTAGAGCCACAGAGACAGATGTGCCCTCGAAGTCCTGGGGGCATGTGGTGGATTTGTTTCCTGGGTGCTTGCATTAATCAGTGCTGTCTGTCTAGATGGAGTCTGTCCCGGGCAGAGTGGGCTTTCAGATGCAGAACCTCCCAGTCAGCCTGGGAGCAAGGGGCCACACTCAACCCACCCACACACGTCCAGAGATAGACATACCCAACCATGCCGACAGACCAGTGCTCCCTGGCCCCTGGGACCTTGGGCACGATGAAGCTGATCTCCACAAACCACCAGGAAGAACCGAGGGGGAACCTGCAAAAAACCTCCTCACAAGTAGGCGATGCACTTGGGGGACAAGTCATTCTGACTCTTGACCCAGTAGTGGTGACGACCTCACCCCTGCCCGACGAGCTCTGTGTCCCCCGACTTTCAAGAGCCCGGCACGTCAGCCCTGCGCTGGCCAGACCATCCCTCGCTCCACCTGACTCAAACCTCATCCTCCTTATTTAACTCAAAACAGCTGAGTTTGGAAGCAAACTACCCTCAGGTTTCCTGGTCGTTCCCATCATCCCAAAAGCTGCACGAGGGTGGCGACAGGCCTTTCGGTGTTGACAGTGGACGAGTGGATGAGAACTACGCATCTGACCCCTGGGGGAAGAGTGTTTCCTTTTATTTCTACAAATATGTCATTTATCAAATGCTGTGTCTGTGACATGCATAGCCCTGTGGGAAGTGCTGGGGTTCCAGAGTTAAGCACAGGCCCTGCTCAGAGACGCGGGCCACCAGAGAGGAGCAAAGCCAGGACCCAGACGGCACGACATGAGGGAGGCCCAGCATGGCCAGCGGCTCAGAGGAGGCCAGAGTCCACCCGCTGGGGGATCCAAAGGGCTTCATTCACATGAACAGTCCTCGGGGATGAAGGGGAGGGTACCCCAGGGAGCAGGAAGGCGGGGGTGAGTGCCCTCAGGCCCACGTGGGAGAGCCGGGAGCTGGCGGTGGAGGAAGTGGACATAAGGGCCAAAGAGGACAGCCATGAAGGGACCAGGAGTAACAGGCTCAGAAGACGGTTCAGTCTAAGGAACTTGAGTGATGAGGGACACCTGTCACCCCCAGGGCACAGGCAGGAGGTTTGCACGTGGCCAGCACACAGCTGATCCTGGCCTACAGGGGCAGTTCTGAAAGTCACTCAGGCCAGAGGAAGCAGCCCTCGCGTGCTGCAGGAAACAAGATTGCACTGCCGTCCACCCGCTGGAGCGCAGGCCGGCCACGGCTTCCCAGCTCGGGGGAGAGAAGTTGGGCCACTCTTGCCATCATCCCACGAGGTCACTTGTCTGTTCACAGCCCCCAGACTTCCTGAGAGCACCCCGGTCCGGCCCCAGTTAGGAACAGGGACACCCATTCAGGGAAATGACAGTGTGAAGACAGGGACAAACTGCAGCAGGGAGCCACCAACTAGGCGCCACATTGCGTAGTTAAAACCTGCGCTTGCCTCACACCTGCCAGCAGACCTGGGCCGCCTTACAACACGCGGAGAATAGGAGAAAGTTCCGGGCTGAAGGTCGTGACTTCAGTAGTTAAACTCCGACAATGCCACGGAGGACCTCCCAGGCCACTGCACACTCGGTGAGAGCCCACCCGTCCCCACCTGGCCAGGCTCCTCACGGCCCCCGCACTCCACGCAGGTCCTCACCTTGGGAGCCCCTGCCAGGCCACGCCACCAGGCCAGCGAGTGGGACTCTGACCCACGGACGGATGGGAGGCCTGCGGGTCTGGAAGCCCTGGGGCAGGAGGGCCAGCTGGGAGCAGAAGGGGCTCTAAGGGTGGGGCCCACCGGGCACACTGAGAAGAGCACTGCCCACAGCAGAGCCCCCTCCGGCAGGAAGCGAGACGGCACGTGGTGGGCAAAGATTACAAGCAGACGGAGGGGACAAAGGGCAGGAGGGAGGCCACGGCGGCGGCGGGGCTGGCAGGAGCAGGGTCTGCTTTGAGCCTCAGGCACGTGTGCGCGCACATGAGCAGAAACAGGTGCAGGGCGGGAGTGGCTGGCGGCAGGCTTGCCAACAGGCTTGCCAACACCGCGGGCCTGGGTCCCATCCCCAAACCAACAAGGGGGCCACAGGGAGATGGAGGCCGCAAGAACGCGAGGGGCATGACGTCCTGGTCCGGCAGGCGCGTGACGCAGCGGTGCCTGGCGTGCCTCCTGCCAGATGCTGGGCCTGAGGATGCAGGGAGCCAGCCCAATGCACATGGAGGTAGGGCCTGCACCTGGGCCTCGGACCCCAAAGCCCACGCTGCTGCCACCACCCCAGAACACGTGATCCTCGAGGGTCACTCTCAACAGCCTGGCTGTGAGGAGCTCCCAAAAGTTCACTTTGAAAGACAAAACCAACAGGTTCCCAATAAAACCGGAGTCGGGTACACAGCCTTGCGGTGACTCTGGGTTCAACGGGAGGTGGGCATGCTCACAGCACCTCTGCTCCCTCCGGAAGAGGGAAGTGCCAGCCTATAGAACCAAGCACAGGGAGCCAGTGCAGCAGGATGGCCAGAATCTCAGCTGGACGTCCTGGGACTCAGCAGTCCTGAAGCAGAGGCCAAAGACAGCTATGCAGACCACTGGACAGAGCCTGGACAGGCTCCCCAGGACGGCAGGTGGGCAAATGCCCCCACGGGAGCAGACCCCCACTGCAGGCAGAAGATGGGGGCTCCTCAGGTCCCATGTGGAGGCCCTGAAGGAACGTCCTCAGCCCAGCTCCTACAGACAAGTAGTGACCAACAGCCCCCAGCCACCCTGCAGCAGGAAAACCCAGGTTCCTGCCTAGAGGGACGTCGTTGACCAACAGAAGAGCACCACAGGTCCTGATGCGGGGCCCCCCAATAAGATACCTGGTGACCACTTACAGCGAGGTCACAGAACCACCCACCCCAACCCAGGGCTCCCACACCAGCACCAGGGTGTCGTCCTTGAGTGGGAACAGACAACCAAACGTCACCAGACTCGTGAGAGGCCTGTACCTGGGCCCAGACCATTGGAAGGTGAGCACTGTGGGCAGAAGGGCCAGGCCTCTCCCATGCCAGGCTTCGCCATCAGGCAGAGTCACTACAGCTCACAGGACTCGGTGGCAACCTGGGTGGAAAGCAGTTCCATGGGTCTGCCCAACAAGGGCTTCCACAGAGCTCCAGACCAAGTGACAGGAGGGACATCCAGAGATGCCTTATGTAAACCTACGCAGAAAAAGCCAGGCACGGCGGCAGTCCTGTAATCCCAGTGGCTCATGAGGCTGAGGCAGGAGGACCACAAATTCAAGGCCAGCCTCAGCAACTTAGCAAGATCCTGTCTCAAAATAAAAAATAAAAATGGGGATGTGGCTCCATGGTTAAGTGCCCCTGGGTTCAATTCCAGTACCAAAAAGAGAAAGTATGCAGAAAAGTACTACTTATGTTTTTTGCAGACACTGAAGGTCTGAAAATCAACTGAGCAATGAGAAACATGACAACTCAGGAGGGGCAGGGCCTGAGCCCTGAGCCCTCATCCTGTCTCCATCCCTGGCTCAACCAGCCAAGGCAGCAGCATGGCCAAGGAACTGCTCTGGGCAGTGACTGAGGACAGAAGTGGCCCGGGGCCGGCTCTTTTTTAATAATCTTCCAACATTTTGATAAAAAATGAAAAGATGTTTTAAAAGAAAGAAGGCACGTAAGCACAATGGCTACCTTCAGATAATTTTTATTTTAAAATGAAATACATTCACAAGAGATAGGATGTAGAACGCCCCCCTTTTTTCCCTTGAACAACAAGGACTAATGGAAAGCCACTAATTCTGCCTTGTTTTCACTCCCTCGGCTCATCCGTGACCTACTTTCTACAGGCCAAACCTAGACCTGGTAAAGTGTCAGGTGGAGGAGGCTGCCCTGCCTCAGGCCTCCAAAGAGGCTGCCTGGGGCAGCTGGACTGAAAACACAGCCAGGAGGCCCCGGCATACCTGGGCCAACTGTGCCCTCTATCTCCTGTAGTCCCAGGCTTGCCAGGGCACACCTGTGTGCAGGGAGCCACCACACCCTTACTCACTTACAGAAAGTGAGTTGTTTTCCTTGAAATCAAGGATTTTTCACCAATGAACTTTCTGGCTTTGCTTCCAAAATCCTCTCCGATCTACATTCTGTACGAGGATTTTACCATTTCTTCCAAATTCCCGCTTACCGTGAAGTCAGATCAGCACGTTTTGTATGAATTTCCTACGTTTGCGATTCAGGTGAAATCACAAGACAGAGGAGGAGCGTGCTAATATTATCCGCTCTGTCCCTTCTCCAGACCCCAACTCAACGCCCTGGAGAAAGCACAGGCTGACCACCGAACAGCCCAAATCTGCTACCAAATACGGAACACCTGCTCAGAAGCCATCTTCAGGATCTTGGCCAAAGAAACAAAACTCAGTGCCCAACAGCAGAGGTGCAGGTCCCCAGGGCTGTCAGCAACTGTGAGCATAAACCCCGCCCTCATCAGAGAAGGGCCTGGGGGCACAGGGAGGCCTACGTCTCGGTCTTCTCCCACTGTTCATGTGCCAAGCGCCTAGACACTGCTCTTACCTTCACAGTTATGCACACCCCGTAAATGGAGCCTCCCTCTGCACAGAGGAGATAAACTCTGAGCTAAATATGGTCCCCACAGAGGCCTGAGAGGAGAAATACAGACAATTACTGGGCCCAATCAACACTATGAGTCAAGGGCCTTGTCTGAAGAGTTCTGGGAGGACTTCTACTTTCAAAGTCCTCTTTTGTGTAGGAAGTTTGCCTCCAAATATTAAAAGCCACCAGGTGCCAATGCCCTGTGACTCACCTGTTTCATCTGCCCACTGACCACTGGCAGTGGAAGCTGCTCACACCCAGGAAGCTGGCTTGAATATTAAATTTTATTCTAGCCCAGCGTGGTGTGCACAACTGTATCCCGAGGGCTCAAGAGGAGCGCAAGCTCAAGGCCAGCCTCAGCAACTTAGTGAGGCCCTAAACGACTTAGCTAGACTCTGTATCAAAATAAAAAAAAAAAAAAAATGAAAAGGGCTGGTGATGTAGCTAAGCAGTTAGCGCCCGGGGTTCAATCCCCGGTACCAAAAAATTCATCCTACAAACTGAAACTGAGCTGGCCCACATGGAGGCAGATTTTCTTTAATTATATAAGGGAGAAAAAAATAAATATATGGGAAAAAGTACAAAAGAAAGAAAAACAATGAGCAGCAGCACATGAGCGGGTACCGGTGACCCGGGCACTGACGTGGGGCCAGGCCGTGGCCGCTGCTGTCTTTTACCGGAAGGCAGTCTCTGCTGGGGAGCCGCCGAGGCCACAGAACTTTTTCATTTTGAACTTCACTTTTTCATTGTTCTTTAAAAAAGAACAAAACAAAACAAAAACAAACCTGGAGGACAGGACAGAAGGCACGGCCCCGAGCTGAACACCTACTATTCCTCGGTGAAGCTGGGACTCTTCAGAGGGTGAAGTGCCCAAAGTCACACAGCTAACGAATGGGGAGAGGAAGGGGCCAAACCAGACCGGTCCTCTGCAGGCCCCCAGCCACCGCCTAAACTACCCTGCCACACTGCGGGGGGCAGCACTGAGAGGACCTGGGCACGCCCACAGGCAGGCCACCCGGAAGGCCACGTGTCCTCCACCTCCCGGTAACAGTGCGTCAAGGACCCCCCAATGATGGGAGGAGAGGGTCCCCAAAGTTAATCACCAACATTCACCTGCGACCTGAACCCATGAGCTGCAGAGTCTCGCACCCCTGCCCACCTTCCTCGCCCGACTGAAGAACCCACCTCTGCACCTGCTGAGCCCAGCCCACAACTCTGCAGTCCTGGCCGCCTCCTGCCACCAAGCTGGCAACTGGTCCTAACTGCTGCTGTCCCTGGGCCCGCCACCCATACTCCCTGGCCTGCTTCCAGTCTGCTGTTTAATGTGCTAGCAGATAATCGATACTATCAGAACTGTGTGTAAAGAGGAGCTGGTTTAAAGCAGCTCGGAGAGGGCAGGAACCTCCCTGCAAGGCACAGGCTGTTTGCAGCGCCCCTCCCCAGCAGCTCCCCGAGTGCGCTGGGGAAAGCTCAACCCGGAGGAACGGGGAGGAGCCCTCCGCTGAAATACGAGTTCAACGAAGTCAACCATCCCTTTCAAAAAATCTAGACCAGGGCTTATCGATCTTGAGTGTGACTATGAGTCACCTGGCCATCTCATAAAAATGTGGATTCTGACTCAGTAGGCCTGGGGCGGGGCTCTGAGATTCTGCAATTCTAATAAGCTCCCAGGCGATGCCTATGTGGCTGGTTAATGGATCATTTTGAGTAGCAGGGTCTAAGCAGAGCGTTCTGTCCAAGAGAAACGCCACACGAGGCATACAAGACATCTTCAAAGTCAGGCAGCCCATCTGGGCCCATCCAAATAGCTCCCTCGGCTCACCCCACCACGACCTCCACACCACAGGCGAAACCAGCAGATCTCAGCCAGGAAGCAAGTCAGAATTTCTGGTGAACCCGATTACACTCCCGGTTCCAACCGTTACCCTTTCATGGCAGCCTTTACTCGCCCATCCCACCACGTTCAAGAACAAAGCTAGGGCTGGGGAGATAGCTCAGCTGGTAGAGTGCTTGGCTCGCAAGCACAAGGCCCTGAGTTCGATCCCCAGCACCGCAAAAAAAAAAAAAAAAAAAGAACAAAGCTAAAGTGAAGACACAAAGGGCCCCGGGCAGGGAAGCCCGCATCTGTACAGCAAGAGTCCTCAAAAGAAGGAAAGGGAGAGAACACTGGAGAGATAAGAGTATGAGAACTCCGTAAGAAAAGTAAGCCATCAGATCAAAAGGGTCCCTGAAGTAGCAAGTAGGATGGGTAAGGGAGAAAAATCCACTCGTGGCTACACCAGGATGACATTTAGGCACAAAGCTAAGCGTATGAAGGAAAATGAGGCCATCTACCCAAAACAAGAGTCACGCTGTCAGCAGGGTCTCAACCACACCCTTCTAAGCAAAAAGAAAATGAGGGTAACTTACGGGAAAAACTAAAGACATAAATGAGTGTGAATAATATCGAGAGTAATCCAGATTCTGAATTCCAAAATAAAGTACACTGAACAATTTTTAAATTCAGCACAGAAAAATCCAACTCAAAAAAGCATTATGAGAACATATGAAAAATGGGTTTCTGGTGCAAGTTTTATACCCAGCTGAACTGTCTTTTAAATGTGCGGGTGAAGCAAGTACAGTCTTAGACCTGAGTCTCAGGCAGAGAAAGACTTCTTTAAATGCAGAGCCATTACAAATACTCCAGCAAGGAAGAGAAAACTCACACTAAAAGTCCAAAACTGCATACAGGGTGAGAAGTACCTTGGAAAGTCTGATAGTGTTTTAATAAGCCCAAAGATGAAACAACCATTAAAATCAAATATACAGACAATACAGAAAAAGGACTAAGATTCCAAGCCGGAGGTTCTCGTACGCTCCTGTGCAGCCATCTGCAGGACAAGGCGAGACACAGATCACTGGCTCCGTCCCCACCCAGAGTTTCTGCTTCCGTACCAGGAAAAGCTGATCCTGCCTGCCACCGACCACCACCACCAGTGGTGCCACTACCAGAAATCTAGATGGCCAGACCAGGAGTGTGTGGTGGGGTGTGCTCAACACTTGAACTGGCAGGAAGAGAGGGAGAGACTGGAGAGCTTGAGAAACGCTGTGCCAGGTAATTAAAACAAGTGAAAATTCTATTCTCAGGCGCAGCCGCTGGGTGCCGGCCAGGGTGTGGCTCAGTGGTAGAGCATTCAGGTAGCAGCAGGGGCGGCTCACTCCCAAGGGGAGGGGAGAACAAGAGAAGGAACTTACGGGAAAAACTAAAGACATAAATGAGTGTGAATAATATCGAGAGTAATCCAGATTCTGAATTCCAAAATAAAGTACACTGAACAATTTTTAAATTCAGCACAGAAAAATCCAACTCAAAAAAGCATTATGAGAACATATGAAAAATGGTAAAAACACAAAATAAGATGTCCAAAGTCCAAAAATAACCACAATTACCATAAATGTATACCAGTTAAAATTCACTGATCGGACACTCAGCCTGGGTTTAAAAACAAATTCTTGCCTCCTCTATCTGCAACAGACACACTCACAGCTAAAGGACCTGGGAAGGCCGGAAGCAGAGCAAGAGAACACATCACACTGGACGAACAGAAACCCAAAGCAAAAGGAGACAATGGGATCACTCCGACGTCAAAACCAGGAGAACTGAAGGAGAGAGCACCCTGCCGGTTAGAGAAGGGGACTGGATCTCACAAGGAAAACGAACCCTAAATCAGAAGATGGAAGACCACGATCAAACATGGAGCCTTAGCGTAACAGGCCACATCTCTGCTGGCACCGCAGGGAAGACGACGTGGGAGGCAGGAGCAGCTCAGGAACACCAGCACGCTACACGTGCTGATGCGCTGATGCACAGCAGGCCGCAGACACAGGTGTGCACAATGCATCCTCCACTCAGACCCGAAACACCCTCACTGGGCACATGGAAGCGTTCATAAAAATCTACCTGTGCGATGCACCACAAAGGTTTCGGTATCCCAAAGAATCAAGGTCACAAGGACTAAGTTCTAGGACCATATGTAATAAAAACACATCAAAACCTAAAAGAAACCATTAAAGAAAAAGGTCGACAGTCTAAAAAATATATACTATTAAACAACACTTAGGTCAAAGAGGAAATTATAGGGAAATTAAATAAATATAGAATTACAAAACAAAAATGTAATAAGCACTACATATCAAAATTTATGGAACACAGCTCAAGTTATACTTAGAGTAAACGTTATGACTTTGAATATGTTTATCAGAAAACAAGAAAAATTCAAATTGAAAAAGCTGAGCATTCAAAAAGAAGGTCGTACACTGTGGTGCATGCCTATAATCCCAGCAGCTCGGGAGGTTGAGGCAGGAGGATCGCAGGTTCAAAGCCAGCCTCAGCAACCTAGTGAGGCCCTAAGCAACTCAGTGAGACCCTGTCTCTAAATAATTCAAAACAGGGCTGGGGATGTGGCTCAGTGACAAAGCCTGTGGATTCAATACCCAGTTCAAAAACAAAAAGAAAGGTCAGGAAAAGAGAATATATTCACATACAAATGAAAAAAAGATAATAATAAGGCACATAAACAAACAAAAAAAAAAACAAAACTGTTTAAAGACTAATAGCTTGAACAAAACTCCATGCACAATCCAAAATAAAAAGTCGTACACAAATTCGGAAACAGAGAATACAGCAGATAAATGGGAAATAGAGCTAAAAACAAATTTACAAAAATAAATGTTATAAAAATATTATAAACCACACAATAAACTTTAAAATCTAGATGAAACTGATAGAATCCTAGAGAACTACAAAATATCAAAATTGGTGTAAGAGAACAGACCAAAGCAAAGCCAACATCAACGCCTGCCAGCCCTCTCTGGATCCCCGACCGAGGGTTTCGCAAGCGAACAGGATGGGACGCAAGACCAGGCGGTCCTCACAGAAGACAGTGCTCCAGAGCAGGGCGGCCCGCTTTATGAGAGCACGACCCAACCCTGACGGGACAAAGAGAAAGCAGTCAGTTCCACTTAAAGACACACTGGAAAACTGTCAATCAAATCCTGCGACACATGAAACACCTAAGAGCTGTTTACCCCGGAAACGACAGACGCCCCCGCCCGGTCATCACCACCTTCGCCACACACAGGGACTCAGGGATAAAATCACATGGGTGTGAGCAGACTATACAAAAACTATTTACTAAAGGTCAAATCCCATTTATGATGAAAACTCTCCAAAAACTGGGAGAGAGCAGGGAAGGTAGTTCCTTCGCGGGGCTGACACTTTTTCCAAAAATGACACAATCCTTTCAAGAGCAGGGAAGAGAGGGGCGACGGGTACCACCATTGCCCTGCACCCCAGGGCAGGCTCCTGGCCAAGGAGCCCAGCTACTCCGACTCGGAGTGCAGGAAAGGGGCCAGTGAGGCCCACCCTTCTGTGAGGCCATAGCCCTCCAGAGACGATGCCACCGAACCAAGTCGGCTAACAAAACGTTAGTGGCCACTTGCCAGTGTCAAGATCAATACTCAAAGACAATCGTTTTCTTTTATATCACAATAATTGATCAAAAATCAAGAAACAGTAAGACCCTGTTCACAATACTACGAAACTGTAAGGAACCAGGAGTTCATCTAATAAAGGATGAACACAACCTTTACCGATAAGGAGCCTAAACAGAAAAGTATCTTTGTTCACAGTTGGGACACCTAGTTATTAATTCTCCCCAAATTAACCTGTGTATTTACTGTAACTCCAACAGAAACTCCTACAGAATGTGGACACCTGGCAGAAATGTGCCTGAAAGAATAATGAAAATGCTGAACGAAGATACCGAGAGAAAGAAGCAGAGAGGAAAATTCACCCACTCAGAAATTCAAACGGAATAGAGTCAAAACAAACCAGGGTGGGAGAGCAGGAGGAGGACCCCAGGAACACACTGCTATTGTCTGGGGTAGTCCATCTCAAGGGCTTGTGTGCTGAAGCCCCGCTCCCCAGGGTGGCAGCGATGAGAGGCGGTGGGGCCTTAAGAGGTGGAGCCTAGCAGGAGCTCCTTAGGCCCTGCTGGGGTCCTTGCCCTGGGAGAGGATTAGGATCAGTACTTCTCTGGTTAGCTCCCAGAGAGAAACCACAGGTCTCTAGTCCCTACCCACTTCATACCTCACCATGTGATCTCTCCCACTCACACAATCCCACCTGAATATCGTCCATCACAGGTGGCATGGTCAAGGAGACCCTTGCCAGAAGCAGCACCATGTTGTTTGGATTTTGAGTCTCCAAAACTGTGAATAAATAAACCTCTTTTCTTGATAAGTTACCTGGCCTCGCATATTTTATTATAGTAACAGGAAGTGACTAACACACATACCCACATACATAAGGACTTGGGAGTGTGACAGAGGCAACCTCCCAAGTCAGGCAGAGGACGGGCAGGGAGAAATCAACACCAATATAAATCTAAAAACTAAACGTGAAAGACAAATCTATTTGGCGAGGGAAATATGAATTCTTCGTGCTTAAGTGGGAAAACGCTTTTCAAACAAAACTGAAACAACACAAAAGCATGAGGGTAAAAAAATCGTAGATCTGACATCACCAAAATTAAGTGTTCCTATTTACTGAAGGGCACTGTGGCTGTAGGATGGAAACCAACAGCACCAGCCTGCGGGGCACAGAGGACGCTGCCAAGACGGCACGGCGTGTAGAAGCAGCGGGAAGGAGGTGGCCAGGCTGTCTACTGGGGGCAGTCTGAAAAGACAGCAAGTCTCAAGGAAGTGCCACTTTAAAGCCATCAGGCTGGGGGACGCCTTTACCCAGCGCTGCTGAAAACTGGGAAACCTGAGCGGCTGCGACCTGGCGGCCTTGGTAAAACGAGCACCCCCATCCTGACCCAGCGACCCCGGTCCGGCTGGCAGTCCAGAGGCAAGAGCACTAGGAGGTCCGCACCCACTCCGCAAGGCACTGTGTGGGCACCACGGAGGGGCCACGCCCAGGAAACAGACTCATCAGCGAGCCAGCCCACCGCTGAATGCAGACCCCTCCCAAGATCCACCTTCTGAAGCCCCAGCTTCCAGGGCCAGGGGACTTGGAAGTGGAGCCTCTTGCAGGGGACTGGGGTCAAGGAGGTCATGAGGTTGAGGCCCCCACCATGGAACCAGCGTAATAATGAGAAGAGACACCAGAGAGCTGGCATGCTTCTCTCTGCCTGCATGTAAGCACACAGGGAAAGAGGGCCATCTGCAAGCTAGGAACCAAACTGGCCAGGACTTCAACCTTGGACTTCTAGCCTCCAGAACCGTGAGATGCCTGTTGCTTAAGCCACCAGGCTGTGGTGGCCCAGATGGACTGACACAGGTGGATTCTTGAGATGGGGTCCAATGCAGCCATCACAAGTAGCAAAGGAGATTTACAGGGATCTCAGACACATGTGGGAAAGCAAGCTGCAGCTGGGTAGGCAACACATGCCTGTGATCCCAGAGGCTTGGGAGGCTGAGGTGGGAGGATCAAGAATTCAAGGCCAGCTTCAGCAACTTAGCAAGGCCCTATACAATTTAGCAAGACCCTTTCTCAAAATTTAAAAAATAAACAAAGAAAAAGGGCTGGGGCTGTGACTCAGTGGTTAAGGACATCTGGGTTCAATTCCCAGTACCAAAAATACAAGAGAGATGAGCAAAAAGGAGGAGAAAAAGATAGCACAAAACCATACCTAAAAATCAAAACTACCAGACTGGGGCTGGGGCTCAGTGGTACAGCGCTTGCCCAGTACATGTGAGGTACTGGGTTCCACCCTCAGCACCACATAAAAATAAATAAAATGAAATAAAGGTATTGTGTCCATCTACAACTAAAAAATATTTTTAAAAAAGTCAAAACTACCTATCCACACGCTTCACACATGCTTCACAAGGAGGCACCCCTATTAAACTATTAGAATGGGGGGGCAGCACTGGGGATGGGACATAGAGGAGAAAAATTTTTTAAAGATAGTCATGGTGTTCTATGAACCGAGGTGGGTGAGACACCTGTGCATGCACACAACACGTACACGCCACACACTGCCAGGCAGGAAGGACACGGGTCTGGCTTCTTCCTGGGTAGAAATGGCAACATCAAACCCTTCCCACCAGATCTCAGCCTCTTCCATGTAATAAAACAACTAACAAGATGTTCCTAAACTTTCAAGACCGGAGCAAACTGAGGAAACAGCCCCTGTTCCATCTCCCCACAAGGGAGGTAAGATGACTTGTCTTCTGGAACCGGCGGCCACAGGGACGCACACACAACTCCAGGCAGATTTGGTGTTCTGCTGTAACTTATGGAACCTGCCAATTTCATTCACAATTCACACCAGCTTCTAATTATACTTAACTGAATATTAACCATTCTAATTGCTTAATGTTTTATTGGCTGGAGCTGAAGCACTGAGGGACATCTGGCTTGGCAAGAGAAATCTGCTTGCCATTGGAAGAGGCAGCGGGAACCAGCAAATTTCCTCCTCAGCCCAAGTCAGTGCCTCAGACGCTCCGCCCGCCATCCCTGGCCATGGCGCAGGAGCGGCCTTCCAGGATCTGCTTTCTTTAAATGGGCTCCCACTTTGTTGCCCAGGCTGGCCTTGACCTCTTGGGCCCAAGCAGCCCTCCTGCCTCAGTCTCGGTGCGTGTGGATCTCAGGCCTGGCCGGCACGTGGCCTGCACTGCACATCACGTTAGGACCCCTTCCAGCTTCAGTGGCAGAAGGCCACTAGGAACGACGGCCAGTTTCCCACTAAGCCATCGAGGGCCCAGGCCCCTCCCGTCCTCCGCTCTGCACCTCTGAGACTGACGCTTAGACCCCTGTGGTGCTGAGGTGGTGGTGGTGGTGGCAGGCCTGAGCAGCCTCTCCCCACACAGGCACACCCACAGGCAGAAGGAGGCTTGCCCACAGCATCTGCGCCGGACAGTGCCACCACCTGAACCAGCCGGCAGGGAAGCGTGGCCCCCTGGGGGGAAGGTCCCTTGGCAGTGCGCAGGAAGGGAGAGGAGAGGCCTGTCTGCATCCCAGCCTGCTCCACAGTCACTCCGCAAAGTCCACCTTACAGGACAGAGGCTCCAAGTGCAGCCATGCCCTGGAGCATCCAAGGAAGGGGCAGCTGGAAGAGCAGGGCGGGAGAAGGGAGTGGGGCTGAAGAGCCGCACCTGGACAGCAGAGGCCCAGAGGACCCCGGCCCAAAGGGGAAGCAGGGTCCCTAGAAGTGCCTTTGTAACTCCACACTCAAGCACATGCCAGAGAACCAAGACACTGACACACAGAAACTAGTAAACGATGTTCACGCAACCAAAAATCGGAAACCACCATCAATCACTGGAAATCAACTGATGAAAAGATAAGCAACGTGGGCACGTCCACCACGGGACGTCACTCAGCCACAGAAAGAAACGGGCGACACAGTGAGTCAACCTGGAGTCAACTGGAACACATGCTAGGTGAAAGATGCCTGCGCTCACAGGAGAACCCCAAAATGGGCAGACCCAGAGCCGAAAGCGGACCAGAGCCCGCTAAGTGGGGGCAGGGAGGCACAGAGGGACTGGGAACAGGCACGAGGTCTGCTGCAATTCTGGAACTACTCTAACTAGAGAGCCGAGACAGCAGTAGGACACTGAACACAGCAGACACCAAAAACTGCAAACGCCGAAGAGGTGAATTTTATGTTATGCAAATCTCATCTTTAAAAAAGTAACAGATCAGAGGGACTGTGATGGAGGACCCACTTTCTGTACCAGGTCAACAAGCAGCACGTTCAAAAGAAAGTTTTCCCCAAGGGCTCTCCGTACCACCTCCCCCAAAAGGTGACTTTTGAAATTAATTATACACTGGAATGTGTCCAAGAGCCACTCTCCCTTCAAAAACAGAAATGTAAGGCACTTGGATGTGCTAGTGGCCTAAGCCAAACGTGCCCCTCAGGAGAGCTTGGAAACAGGGCTCCTCCGCACAGGGAGCGGGCACACACCAGCACGGCCATCGGCACCGAGAATAGCCATCTAGCATGAGGTGTGGAGGGAGCTGCCTTCTGAGAAGTCACCTGAACCTCTCACAGAACACTGGGCACCGAATGCCACCCACTCCACGATCCCTCCCTGGAAGAAGGGCTACCTGGGAGGACAGGGAAGCAGGTGGCTGAGCAAGGACAGGCACAGGGCCACTCAATCCTCCACAGACACAGCACAGCCTGCTCAGGGACAGCTCTGCGCCTCCCATCAGAGGGGCGTGCCAAGTGCCTGGCACGAGAGGACAGTCACTGGGGGAAAGCTTCCTTAGCAAAATAAAACAGTCACACAGGCAACGGCGGACTTCCTGGGATGTCTGCGAACTCAGCTCCGCAGGGTCTGATGGCTTGTCTGCGGCCTGGAGCCTGCGCTGTGAATCGTGACTGCACAGACCAGACTTCCCTCTCCCCGCCCCAAGGCAGGCCCGGCACTTCCTCCCTGCTCCACAGTGGCCTTCCCATCTTGAACTCTCCTGTCCACTGGCTCCCACCCTCCTCACTTCCCTGAACGAGAGAGGATCAGACACCTCAGCTTCCTCCCCTACCCACAGGCGTCCCTGTCAACCTCCTCCTGAGACAGTCCTTCCCTGCCAGCCACCCTGGAAGCTACCCTGGGAGGTGGGGACCAGAAGGCACCCGAGTGGCCACAGACACCAGGCTGCTCCCCTCCCCTCCACCAGCCCGAGTGGGCGCTTAGATGCCCCACAGCAACGTCTGTCCTAACACTGGGCAGGCACGGACCCCCCGCCAGTAAGTACCTGACTTGCCACCAGGTATCACTATAATTAGTCATTGTAATTGAAGCCCAATGCAATTAATTACATAATTTTGAAGTGTTCAAGTTTAATTCCATTAGAATTACATCATGAAACCAGGGAATTACAAAGGATTACCAACCAAAAGCAAACAGGGCTGAATGAAGGACTCTAGGCTGCCTCCCTCCCGGCTGAGTCACAGCCACGCTGACGCTTACGCTCACCGTCCCACCTGTTTTAAATAAGTCGTGGGGGTCCAGCTGGGTAGACATCTGCACCAGCCACCTCTGGAAGCACCAGCACCCTGCACCCCAGGTGCTGGGAACACTGGCCAGCTGGAAGGTCATTGTCAACAGGACACAGAAGGCCACTCCTATGGACAGTTCCTGTTCCCTTCCATGGGTGCTGCTCCCCAGTCTCAGCTTCTCAGGCCCCAAAGGTGGCCTCCCTTCCCCCTGGAACCCTCTCCTTGGACGCTGGGGGATACCAAGAAGAAAAAAAAAAAAAAAAAAAGCACAGAATCCAGTCACCTAAAATCTCTTTTCCAACGAAATTATTCTCTGAGAGAAATCAGTTAAGATCTACAAGTGTCACTGGGACCAGGCTGCTTCCCTCAGGACAGATGGCCACCCACACGCTTCTCATAAAGCTGGTCTGTCACTGCATGCACGCTCCACGTCGCCTCCCCGGGGAGCTGAGGACACAGCCACGCAGGGAGCCGTCCTGCCAGTGACAGGGCAGCCGCGTGACTCGGTCCAATGTTAGAGCAGGAGCTACACTTCAGCTCCATCCCAGGGGCCCAGAGAGCCGGGCTCTGGCCTCGGCCATGGCGGGGATAAGTCCTGTGAGGTGACCAGTCCAGGGAGTGCAGGTCCTCTCTGGGCCCTGGGGTCACCATTGAGCCTCCTGCTTCATGATTCCCTTTTGAAAACTCTTTCAACAGATTCGCCTCCTCAGAGAGGGGCATCTGCGGACAGCAGGCCAGGTGGCCAGGGCTCCTGCCCAGTGTGGCACTGCTCCCCAAGCATCAGATGGCGTTCACTGGCGGGAGTGTGCCTCGGCTGGGGGATTGGCAGCTGTGACTCCGTAGTCAGAGGATCTCTGACTCTGGGGCTGGGGTGACTCTCAGCCAAAGTCCCTGAGGAGCCTGGTACTCCCCACTGGTCCACCCACCCAGCTCCACCTCCACTCCACCTCTTAGGGCCCAGACACACCTTGAGTCCCCTGTGTCCTCCCCACCATGACCCCAGAGCTTCAGCTGAACCCCTTCTCCTCCACAGCGGGGTCGGCATGGGGATGCCTGAGGGTGAAGGACATGGAAATGTCAACCCCCAAAACAGTGAGGCTGGGAGGAGGGAGGAGGTAGCAGAGAAACACTGATCACACTGATCCTTTCCCAGTACACCCTGCCCAGCGACAAGACATCCCGGGGAAGGACGCACGCATCACCCAGCGACAAGACCATCCCTGGAAAAGGGTGAGCATTGATCCTTTCCCAATATATCCTTTCCCGGTGACAGCACAATGGACACTCCATTCTTGCCCTGTAAAAACAAATCTCAAATTCCCACAAGCTGTCTCCTAGCGCCCCCAGAACTGACATGTTCTGCTAAGTGCAGCCTATACAAGCAGATTCCTCCTGTAACTGGGGGCCACCTTCTAACCAGAGAGTGACCAGGTGATGCCCGACTCCACTTGCGAGTTCCTGAAGTCTGCACTGCCTCGCCATCTGGTGCCTACAGAGGCCACCACGGAGAGAAGCAAGGGCCCAAACCAGCACCCACCCACCATCACTGCCAGGGAAACAGGAGCTGGTAGAAAACAAAAAACCCGAAATTGAAAAGAAAAGCTCCTATCCTGTCACCAGTGGACGTAAACTGGCTTCAACGTGTAGATCCAGGCCCTGGGCAGCAGGCCCCTTCCCTCCTGCCCTGTCACCCAATATCACAGCACACTAGCTCCTGAGCTGGCGCGTGAGGACAAGTAGGGTCCCAAGCTGAGACTGAATCTCTCCCCACTCCACCTCCACAACACAGAATTAATTCTCCTGCACCAGCCAAAACTCCAACAGAACCCCCCACAGGCTTCCAGCTCCAGGTCACCGTCCCCAGGGCCTCAGGGCCAGCCTCTCTACCAAACTTAACCTTCTCTTGGCCCAGGGGCCTAGCCGCAGGAATTCCCTCCCCCAGCGCCCAATCTTACATATCCCAAAAGGAGCTCAGCCTCTTCTCCCTCTGACAGGCCCTGCAGACACAGGTCCCCCCACCTCGGGGACATCCTGGTGCCCTGGGCCCCTCCAGTGGCCCTCACTTCCCCAAGTCCATGCAAATGTTCCTGCTGCCAGACAATGACGTCACCCCACGAAAATAGCAGAGGTGCTTTCTTGACTAAATGAAGAAGCAGCAAGAGCACCCAGGCCACCCTGCTCTGAAACTGGAATGCCCTGTGCAAGGAACATAGTGAAGCTTCTGGGGGTCGGGCAGACGTGAGCCATTCCCCAGCAGGACACCCGAACCTGAACGCTTCCTGCTGCTGGCTCTGACATGCCTTGGGCTCTGGGGACTGCGGCAAGTGCTTTCCTGGGTCCTGTGGGGACGTTTCCTTCCACTCAGGTCGTGAGAGGACTTAAAGACTAAATCTCCGTCAAAGAGCTGTTCTGCCCAATTCTGTTTTCAAAAATGTGAATTTGTTTTATGTGTCACAAATACAATTATGTACATCTTAACCAGCATAAGCTAAGAAAGAATTTAACAAATGGGGATTTTTTAAAAATGAAACACATTCTATCAGAAGTCTCCCGAACAGCCATTTTAATATAATCAACCTACCTTCCACAATATTTAAAAAGAATCAAGTTTGGGCTGGGGGTGGGGGTGCAGCTCAGTAGTAGAGTCCCCAGCGCCACCAAAAAAAAATCAGGTTTGCATTCTGAAGCTCACTAGTTGGGAGTCTCCCATCAGAACACAAAGGACCTGTCCCTTAACAGAGGCCTCAGCTCTCACGAAGCAGTCACTAACCACAGAGGGCCCCGGAGTGAGACAACAGGTGCAGAACGACAGAGGGCAGGCACCTGTGTGGTCAAGCCAGCTGGCGCCGCAGTGTGCCAGGTGGACAATCAGAGGCGCGAAGGAGGGTTCTGGAGCTCAAGGGCAGCCTCCAGAGACCCCAGCCACTACGAATGTTCTGCTGGCAAACCCTCTCCCATGCTCAGCCAGGTGCCCAGAGAGGGGCTCTGCCCTGCCCCATCCCACCGCCTGATTTCCATGCCCTTCCTGCCGCCCTCCCAGGGCCTCTGCACACAGCTCCATCAAAGCCTTGTCCTGGGCATCCCACCCACTTGTGCCTACAGAAAAAGCTGTCCACTCCTACAGGCAGGAAGCAGAGGGCGAAGGAAGAAGGGAATGCAGGCAAATCAGGCTGGACGCTCAGGTGCACAGAGGGGGAAGGAAGCTTCCCGAAGTGAGGGAGATTCTGGGGCCATTTCTGCTGGAAGGAAGGTCTAGCTCAGGTGGAGGAACCTACCAGGAACTGCCTGCTCACCTGCAGAACGTGGGTTCCACTAGGGAGTACGAGAGCCACTTGTGGGTATTTAAGGAGAAGCATGACACGACGCAGTCAATGGCTTGGGAAGATTCACCTGGCAGCCACATCCATAATAAACTGTGACCTGCTTCAACAGGACAATTCTGAAAGAAGACTATGTACTCAGGTCCTGTGCATTAGAAGACCTGGATCTCACATGCAATAAGCAGCCCCCAAAACTAACTGCACACATGCAAAAGAGATTTCATGAAAGTATTGGCACGTTATAAGAGAACATAATGACAAACCAACGCAGAGCCAATAGAACAATCACAGAGCACTTCTAACTCCCTGACAGTGACCTTCAACCGTAACTGGCAATGTTCTTTCCCACTCCCACGTCCAAGCTGACAGCTGGCACCAGGGCTGAGGACCAAGCGGAGACGAGGGGCGGCCCAGCTCTCCCTCTGGGACAGCCAGCTCCAGATGACAGCTTTGTGACTGCGTGGCACAGCTCACCTGTGCCCACGAGGTCTGTGGCAAACAGTCACCTGCAAGGGGTGCCCTGAGCAGCCCAGGTCTCCTGGCTCTGGCTCCCACATGTGTCCCCAGAGCAGAAACATGACTCCCAGCATGAACTCCTCTCCCACTTGGCCGAATGCTGCCACCGCACGCATTATGGCGAAAGCCAGAAGTGGAGCTATGGTGGAAATAACAAGGTGTAAATGAGCGTTTCTGCACTGGCTTCACAGGCGCTCCGAGGGCCATGCGGCTGGTAGCACGTCTGCTGTGGGAGCAGGAGGGTGGAATTCAACTTGCAGCTCCACTCACAATTCTAGTTGCAATTTCTGCGTCTGGGGGACCTTTGAGGAGTCTGTGTTCCGTGAACCCCTGCTATCTACACTCCTGGTGAGGGCAGAGAGGAATCACATAACATCAGACTGCATGGGTTCAAGTTCTAGGTCAACTACCTGGTGAAAAGCAGAAAATGAAAAGCACATTTTCTGCCATAGCTTTTGGGGTGATGCAAAAATGGGGACAGAAGCAACAGAATGTTCCTCTTTCCAACAGGAGAACCAAAGTCTTCTCCAACCCTCGTTTAAAAAAATTAGATGTACAAGTCCCTCCAGCAAGAATTTTATTTTTAATGTTCATTTACATTGCATCTTTCATCCAAGAATCTCAAAATAATGGAGCACCACAAATACTTATTCTAAAAAGAAGAAGAAGAAAAAAAAAACAGTTGTCACACAGGAGTGGACAGGCTGGGCAGGGCAGGATGAGCAAGAAAAGACAGGTAGAGGTGACAGCAAGAGCTCTGGCTGCCGCTGAGCAGCTGAGGGCGGCTCCTTAGTGGCCCGGCCTCAACCCACAGCCCACGGGCCCGCCGATGTTTGTGGCTGCAGGCTCTCGAGGACAAGGATTTTCCTTGGATGCCATTTACTAACTGCTGTCAAATCCTCTTCATTGAAATAATCATCTCCCCCCCAAAAAAACAGGAAGGAAAGCGTTAATAAACCAAAGGACTCACAGGTCCAAAAGAACCGCTGAACAAAGGTGCCTAAAAGGAGATCTTGTCCTTTTTGGTCTTAAAAACGTAAAGCTATGTGACAAAATGAAATAGACACAATTTACTAGGGGAAGAGACCCAACCTAAGACGGACAACCTTGCTTCTGGGGAAACGGGAAGAAGCTTCTGAGCAGAGTGTGGCTTATTTCATTTTTTCACGAGCCGGGTGGACAGGACCCGATCGTCTGGCATTTAGCAAAAAACTGTCAACACCCAAATAAACTTTTAATGGCAGTAAGAATGGCATTCGACTTCTCACAATTTCGCAATACTCGCTTCAGAAAGAGCTAACGTGTCCATCTGCTTTTCCCTCAACCAAACTGGGACACCTGACAAGCACAGTTGTTAACCACGTTTACTTATTGAGCACGTCCAGCCAGAGAGACATGTCTGTGACGCAGGCACAAAGCAGCGCCAGGAGCGAGCTCCGTGTGTCAGAGTTTCAGTGCTGGTAGTCCCCCCACCCCATTAATTGCACAAATCCCAAAGGGTCAAGAGCATCCAGGATTGCAAGTGTCAGCTGATGGAGGCGGCCCTGTGCAAGGCCCAGCGGGCCCAGCTACTCCCCAGGACTCTCCGGCTCACAGAGGAGCGCCCGCCGCCTTGGCATGCCCTGCCAGCTTCACAAACACTTTTCTGGAAGGAAGCAGAACCCCGTCAGTTTCACTGGGTGTGAATCCCTGCCTGACTATCTGCAGTGCTAGTAAATCCCCGCAGGAAGACCCCGTCCACCTTCCTCCGGTCTCATGTCTGTGTTCCTCCGTGCAGGAGGACCCCTGCGGGTGGGATCCCCTGCCCATTCCCCTGGGGGGTCTGGCAACCCCGAGGCCCAGGGTTCTACTAAACACAAGAATTCTGTCAAGTGCCTGCGGACTCCGGAGTAAGGAAAAGCCTTCAGAGTAAAATGAAGAAATTGACAGCCTTTAATTTGTGCATTAACATCATCCTTTTGGAGTTTAATTACAGCTAAAATTAGAATTATTTTTGTTTGTTTGCTTTTTAAAGTAAAGGCTCTTGATGGGGTTTGCAATAGATCAGACGTCTTTCAAAGATAGTTGTGCGACCTTGTTACATTTTTAAACTGTGCCACTTTATGTGAATAGGCTACAGCACGAGCACTTTTTTAAAAATCTTTAAGTCACAACCCGGGTGCTTCAAATCGGCTGAGTGGCATAAATGAGAACATCAGCCCAGGGTCCCCCTCCTTGCACCGGGGAAAACCCCCTTCCTTGCAAGGACACACCTCTGCTCCACCAATCTTCCCAGAAAGCGCCTGGGAATGGAAAGGACAGAAGCTCGCAGCTGCTGCAGGACCTGCGGCCAGACGCAGACCTCAGCTCCTCCGAAAGCCAGCACCTGCACCCAGGCCAGAACTCAAGGCCGGCACCTGGTGTTCAGGAGCACGGCCTGGAAACCCCAACAGGAGAAATCACACAGGCGATTCCGAGGGCCCCATCATTAGGGCCCCAAACCAAGTTCACATTGTTTGGTTATAATTGAAATTTATATCTCTAAGTGTAGAACTTTTAGGGAAAATAAATTCTCAATGCTAAAGCATTACCAGGGAATAATATAATGTACCTACATGCTCGAGTAAAATAAATGTTTATTAAATCTGAGGTCCCAACTTCTTTGCCATAGAAGTTAGATTAGAGCAGATAAGAAGTCACTAGTAGCGTCCCTGCCTCTCCACCACCTGCGGGCACAATTCTCTAGGTGACCAGGTATCCACAGGCATCCGGTTCCTAAAATGCCCAGCATGACTGGAACGTCCAGGTAAACAGTCATGGGGGAAAGAGAGGCCGTGGGGTCGCTCTTCAAACAGTCCAGATGAGATGAATAGCCACGAATAAAAAGTGTCCCCAGGCTGGGTTATAGGAAGGCTCAAACACAGGATTCCAAGAATTCCACCTGTTTCCAATTAGATACCAGAATTGCTTGAGTGTTTAAACTACATTCACTTGCTACTTATACAAAACAATTCTTCCGGGTTTTTTGAACATTTTAAATACGTTAAAATAAGATTAAGGATCTGGTTTAAACAATCAGAGGCAAGGAAATTTCAGTTGAAACCAAAACTATCTCTCGGCTACGATAATGCAGAGCTTCAGACAAAACAAAAGGGCCAGGCAGACACACTGTGTCTCTGCAATCGCCAATAAAAAAGGCTTTTCGTGGGGAGAGCATTTCCATTTTTAAAGTTACGTGTTCAGTAACTTTAGGCATGTTTTAAATAGCTCCCACAGTCGCTCATGATCCCCTACATCAGAATCACTTTCACAGTCACTTTACGTGTCATTTGTGTCACAGCCCAGCTGACACACCTGTCTTAACACCCCAGATTTACATGAGCCCCTGTGAGCTACACCAAAGGGACACTTGGCAGAAAGTGAGCCCAGCTCTGTAGTTTTTTGCCAGCCGAATTGTTCCTAAAGAATTCACAGCCTTTTCCCTAACAAATCGGTCCCTCCTTCACTTCCCTGTGGTGCTCCAACATATCCGGATTTCCTACTTGGAGCCAGTTTTCTCTATGAGCCGAAGGCTGGCGCGGGGTGGGAACAGCCACACTGGTCACTGGGCTCAGAGCCCCCACCTCAGGGCCTGCGGCTCCAGGCGCCTGATGGGGTTTCTCAACTGAACAGCAACACAGAGAAGACATTTAAACAGCCATTAAAGGCCCCAGGCTCCAAGGGGTCACCAGACGGCATTCTTGAGGTCAGCTCGGTGGGTTAGAGGAGAAGGATTCCTGAGAGGACCAGGCTGGCTGTCCCCTTTACAACTCTCCTGTGCTGACTACTGACAGGAGACACATGAAACTGGGGACGCAGGCAAAAGCGACTCTGCACAGCTCCACCAGGAGCTGCTGCGTTAACTCTATTCCTGCACTAAGTTGCATCTCAGGAAAAAATGATGGTTTCACCCAAGCGAAACTTTAATGGATTGGCAGGACCCCCACATAGCCAACCTCTAAGGCACCCACAGTAAAGGAACCAAGAGGACAAAAGCAGGGGCGGCGGCAGTGCAGTCCGTTCACTCGCTGTTCTGTCAAAGGCACCGGTGAGATACGGTATTTAAAACGATAGACTTCATCCAGGAACCGTCCTGGACAACTGGCAACACACACTTCCAACGAGAAAACGAATTCGCGGCAACACTGAAAGGCTTTTCTGATTTTGAAAAAGAAGACAACTTTTAGGGTTCCCTTTTTGCAGAGGATCCTTAAAGGGGAACGCAGGCCATCCCCAAGCAGAGATAACACCCCCAAGGGAAGCTGCCCACTGGCAGGCCCCATCCCAGAAAGTTCAGAGCTCCACTGACGCGTAACAGAGTTACATGAGCTGGTTTTAGAAAGTGCACTTTCCTCAAACCTGTGTTTAAAAGATAAATTTATACAATGGTGTTTTTCTTACATAAAAAAAGTCTGGTTTTTACAAGTCTGGGATAGGATGAAAACTTGTCCAACGAGTCTTAGCAACACCAAAGCTCTGAATCGTCCATACTGCAAGCCTCTGGGACTAAAAAGGAAGCAAAACAGAGAACAATCTTCAGAAACTTCCTGGGCTTTCCCCGCAAGCCCAAAGGTAGCTTCAGAGCCCAGAAGCCCCCAGCTCCCTGAGGCCCTGAGGAGGCACAGAACTGTCTAAATTCACCCAGATCCACTGCAGCCTCTAACCCAGATCTGCCCAGCCAGACCCAGTCTCTCTACCGTCAGATGCAAAGCCACGACCTTCGCTGGGCTCTGCAGGCAAGCAGACTCAATTCCAGGGGTCTGGAAAGTCCAAGAGTTCAGACTAATGACTTCTCACTCAGACCAGTCCCCACTTGCCCACTCACTGTGTGTGGAAACAGAGGACACTCAACCAAAAGGCCTCCCTTGGCCCACGGAAAGGACCACGGAACTCTGGCATTCCACGTTCAACTGACGTTTTCAAACATGCAATGCAGCAGTCAGAGGAAACCAGCTAAGGCCAAATTGTTAGCTACCACCAAGAGGCAAGGGACCCTCCACACAAGAATGATGTTCGGGGAAAGGATTTGTTTGGTCTTTGTTGTTTCTCAAAATCAACATTAAGTTCAATAGAGTAAACTGCCAGGAAAACTTTCTATCGAATCCTGAAGCCATACTGTTAAATGTCCCCATGATCCCCCGATCACAGTAGCTAATCTATCAGGGTGGAGGGGAACTATTTATACCAAGTTCATAAAATCTAATAACTCTCAAGAAACCAAATCCATTTCCCAGGCAATCCTGCCAGGATGCTTAAAAAAGAAACTTCATGGATATTAAGCTAGGATGTCACATTTAAGAAGACAAGAAGGAAAAAAAATTAAGGTTTGTCCCTTAAAACTCCACAACGGGTTTTACAGTAAGCACAGGAATTAAATTATGGTAAAAGGGAGCTATTTTTACTAAAACAGGGTAGACCAATTTATCAAAAATGCCATTCGGCTGTGTTCATTACATTCAGGAATCTAATTTACACAATAGACACTTTGGAGTAATCTATTTTAGTCAATAAATACTCAAACTCCTTTAAGTTTTAATCTTATCGGAAATACATATTTCACATAGTCTTCTTCCTAGTTAAGCGAGAAATTTGAGGAAATTTCATAACGACTATGAGTGCTCTATCGCTCTTCCGCAGGCAGGGGCAGAAGCAAGCCCACACAATTAAAGTGGTCCGACTCCCCTCGGACGCTCTCACCCCATCTGCCTCGCTCCCACAAGCCTCCATGAGGAGTTCATTCGCTTCTCAAGGTGCAGTCGGTCACTACCCGCAGCCCACCGGGTTGGCAAAGTTCGGCCAAGTTTCCCTTCACGCACCCTCAGAGCTGCGGCAGCAGGGTCCCCAGGGACGCCGCGGGCTGCCCTCCCCAGCGCTGGGCACAAGACCGCCCTGGGCCCTTCCAGCCGCAGCGCCGGCCCCACTCCCGCGCTCGCAGAGCTCAGGGCCCACACGCCGCTCACCTTCAACTTGTCTCCGGCGACGCACAACATCCACCTGGCAGAGTCCCGGGGCTGTCCGGGCGTCACGGGCGCGGAGCTGGCACGTGCGGGGCGCACCCCTTGGGCTCCCGGCTCCTCCGGGTGGGGGGTGGCAGGCAGGCACGCACCCCCCGAGCGCGGCCGCAGCTCGGGCGCCGGATGGGGAGCCCCGGCGACAGCCCCTCGCGGCGCCCGGGGACCGGGGTCCCGCACGCCACCGTCCAGCGGGGCCCGCGGGGCTCTGCTTTCGACAACCCGGCCCGAAAAGGCGCCCCGGAGCGGACCTGCAGCGCGCTCCATAGCACCGGCGGACCCCGCGGGGAGGACGGGATCCCCGGGCAGAGGGCCGGAGAGCGGCCCGCGGCGGGTCACTGTGGGCCGCGGGAGTCCCCGGGCGCGCGGCGAGGGCCGCCCAGAGCGGCGGCGGAGAGGAAGCGCCCCCAGCCCGGGAGCCGCCGCGCCGCGCGGGGCCTGCGCTCGGGGAAAGTTGCAGCCCTCCTCCCCCTCCCGCACCCGCGCCCACCCGGCGGTCCCGGCCGCCGCGACCCGCCGGCTCCGCGCGCCCGGAGCCCCGCCGCCCCTCGCCAAGTTTCCCCGAAGCGCCGCCGCCGAGGTCCCCGGGTGCGGAGCGGCGGGTCCGCGCCACTCGCGCCGGCACACAAAAGAGCGGGGCGGCCGCGGGGCTCGCGGGTGGCCCCCGGGCGCTCCGGGACGTAAACAAACCCGGGGTCCGCGCCGCAGCCCCGCCGGGAGCAGCAGCGGCGGCGCGCCGCGGCCCGCTGACAGCCGGGGGCGGCGGCCGGGGCCGGGCCGGCCGGGGCAGGGAGCGGGCGCCCGCCCGGCCACCCGCCCGCCTGGCCGGAGCCGGGCCGCGCCGCCGCCGCCGCCGGTGGCCGCTCTGACCCTCCCCCGAGCCGGCGGCACCACAGCGCCACCAGCCCCAGCTCCGCCGCGCCGGCGGCAGTGGCGGCGGCGGCTCCTCCTGGAGAGGCAGGCGCTTCACCCCCCACAGCAACTCCCCACAAACTTTCCCCGGGAATACGGCGGGCCGGGGGCGCGGGCGCGCGGGCGGGCGCCGCCGCCGGGCCGCAGCCCCCTCCGGCCGCCCGCCGCCGCCCGCCGCCCGCGCCCCCTCGCGCGCGCGCCCCGCGGGCCGCCCGGCCGCCCCCTCCCCGGTCCCGCGGCGGCGGCGCTGGCGGCGGCGGCGGCGGCGCAGGGCCGGGGGGGCGCCCGGGGTGGGGGCAGACACCGGGGGCAGCGGTGGCGGCGGCGGCTCCCGGCGCCATCTTGGGCTGATCGATGAATTGAACAAAGAGGATCAATTTCCGATCAAGCGAGTTATCAATGGGGGCCGGGGAGCGAGAGGGACTTGTCCCCGACTCGGCCCCGCTCTCCCCGGCACCCCCTCCTCCCCGCCGCCGCGGCCCCCCGGCGGCCCGGCAGCCCGGGGCCCCGGGGGAGGCCGCGACCGCCCGCAGCCCCCACCCCCGGGCGCGAGGCCGAGCGCGGAGAAGCCTGACCTGCAGCTGCTGTAAATCAAAGCGCTTCCAATATTGAAACATCGATCCCACATTGGCCGCCATCTTGAGACATATTGAGACGGAGTGAGAGGCTGATAGAGAGGGGGCTGGAGTTCAGGAGCCGCCAGGAGGCAGCAGGCGGGCGGCGCCAAAACCCGGCCTGGAGCGGGCCGCCGCCGCCGCCACGGCGGACGCGGACTCCTCCTCACGGCGCCGCCGCAGCCATGGCGAGCCCGAGCCGGAGCCGGAGTCGGAGCCCGGGGGCGCGGCGGCCGCCGGCCGGCCTGACGCGCGCGGCCTGCCCCCTCCCCGCGCGGCGGGCGCCCGGCCCGCGACCCCCGCCCTTCCCGCGCCCCCGGCCCCGGCCGCGGCGGCCCCGCGCCCGGCCCCGAGGGGGCGCTGCGGGGCGCGAGAGGGGCGCCGGGCCCCGCGGGAGGCCCCGGGCCCCGCTCACCTGGGCTCTGTCTGGACCCCTGGGGGTAGCGGGCGGACGAGCGCAGCCGCTCCAGGTGCCCGCTTGGGGGACGTGGGCAGCCTGGGGCGGACGCCGGCGCTCCGTTCACCCCTCTGCTCGCACGCGGAGCCGCCGCGACCACCTGCCCAGGCCCCGACCCCGCGCGGCCCAGGCCCCCGCAACCGCGCGTGTGCACGGCGCGCTGGCGGTGGACCGAGGCGCTCCGGCCCCGCTGCGCCCAAGCGGGGACCCAGAGACCGCGGCGACCAGGAGCTGCGTTTCGCGTTTCGGGGAGCGGAGTTGGGGGAAACCAGCCCTGACCCTTAGGGCGCTGCACGGTCCCCGCGGTCGCACCAGGATGCACTGCAAAACGGCGGTGGCTCGGGGGTCCCCGCGGCCCCCCTTCGCCCAAGTCGCTCCAGCTTAGGCCACGGCAGGAAAAGTCTTGGAGCACTGGCTGTGCCCCCCCACCCCACACCCAGCCGGCCCAGCTGCTGCAGTGTCCCCCAAGAAACTTCCTGGGGTTCAGACACCTCGGCTTCTCTTTTGGGTGCACAAAGTTAGGAAATGTGGGTACCTCCATTCAAAACAGAAAGCGTGGCCCCAAGTGCACAGAAATGCTAAAATGTAAACTAAAAAATAAATTCTCGATTTCCTTTTTCGCCGAAACCTGGCCCAAGCACACGTTCCGTGAGCGTCATCTTTAATTGATTACACACACGTGCGAGTTTGAGTTTCCAGTAGGAAAACTCTACTTTTACTCTCCCGCACTTCATTTAACGTGTAATTAGTTACAACAAATCCCCAAATTCCTTAATCTTGAAAATTATATGTAAATAAAATCTGTATGGAATACAAAATAAAACATGTAAGTGGAAAATAATTGCTTTTCAACTGAGTTCGAGGGTTTAGCGCTGATCAGAGAAGTGGATTCAGCGTTTTTGAAGGGAGTGGAAATGAAAGTCCCCCGGATTTAGAGAACGCTCGCGTCCCCAGGTCTTGCACTGGGGCCAGAGGCCTCCTTTCCATCGAGGGGAGGCTCCCAAGGTCTGGAAGGGGGTCACTCGGCTCCCCCATCGCCGCTGTGACTCAATGCAGGGGCAGGAAGCAGGTGGGTGGGAGCGCGCGGGCGTCAGAGGAGCGTCGGGAGCCTCCGGCCGAGAGGCTGTGACGCGTCGCCGGGCGGACACAGCGGACGTCGGGTGGCCGAGGGCCGCCTCGGTGTGGGGCTCCCGAGCCGGCGCGCGCCGTCGGCCCGGGGCCGCGCTGCAGCTCTGACCGCGACGCCCGGTAGAGGGCAGCTGTGCCCCGACACTCGGGTCCTCGGGTCTCGGCGCACGTGCCCACCCGCGCGCCCGGGCCTCGGTGCCTGGCCACGCCCTGTCCCGGAGCGGGATTCCTGGCGGGAAGGGGCATTGCCACCCTAAGCCATTCCCATACAGAAAAGCGCCACTTGCAACTATTCTTATCTTTTCCTAAACTTGGGGACAGTCTGCCCTCCCCTGTGTGTGTGTGTGTGTGTGTGCGCGCGAGCGCGCGCGGTGGCAGACAGGGAGACCCAGGAATTGCCCTAAAGGTGGCTAGACAAATAAAATGTGCAGGGGCTTTAAAAAAAAATTCCTCCCGTGGGGAAGGATAGGGGAAATGGTTTGGATTTGGTACAGATGTTCTCAATCTAATTATCGTGTCTATCCTCTGGGTTTGAACCAAAAAAATAAGTGAAATATATATGACCTGTGTAATATTCCAGAAGTACATCTGGTTGGAATTCAGGGTTCTTGAATCCACGGTAATATTTTAGAAATAAATTTGATGAGTATTAAATACCCTTGTTACGTTCCTGGTTATATTTATATTATTTACATGTTAACCTGACTTAGTAAAGAAACACTACATTGGGTGACCCAGAGGTTAAACTCTGTTTAAATAAATTTTAGACTTCTACCAGAGTTAGGGGTTATACAAGCCATATTACTCTCTCCAGGGGGGAAAGAAGTTTAGGAAGACTTTGCCAGTAACACAAAATGTTACCAATTTAAAAGGAAAATCATTCAAGATAAACCACTTACCAAAAATCATCTTGGTTGAGTGAGCTAATCTGAAAAGACCTTAAAAATTTTTTTAAAGTACCTTTTATTTTTCTTGAGCAAGTAAATTAAATCTATTTGTAAAGACCATTTTCTTTCTTTTTTTTTTTTTTTTTTTTTTTTCTTTCTCACTATTGTAAAAGCTCAGGAGCACCTACTGGGGTCCTAATATAAGGATCTACAAAGTTGTGTATTGTGTAAACTATTAAGAAAAGAGGAAGGTTTTAGGACCTAGGTCTCCAGTGGCACTCACAAAGATGAGGACACAATAATGGCTATGTCCTCCAGAACACTGAGTGAGAAAGGAACAGATCAACAAGAGAACTGGCCCAGTACCAAAAAGCACCTTGATATGTGATTGATTTGACTCAGAACGAAGCACAAGAAAAACAATCCAGAGGCATTTGGTCACTTTTGAATGTTCAGGCTCTCCCTTTAGGGGAAGAAAGCTCACAGTTCCCAAGTGCATGACTAATTCCCCAGCCTGAGCTTTCAAGATTAAGCCCCCAGTAATCAGATGGAAGGATTCGCCCAAATGACGTTTTTTTGTTGACACCTTCAAATGAAATGTAGCTTAGCATCAAATAAGGCAACTAAATGACTAATATATGGGCTTGGAACTCCTAAATTTCTTTTGTGACCCATCTTATTTTGCCTTAAAAAGAAAACTGAGTGGCCACGCAGAGGATGTGATACTACTAATAAAACTTACAGAAAATTATACAACATCTTTCAGGGTTCACTGTTCCCTAACCTCATTGTATTTGGTGGGTTCTCTTCTTCCCAAAAATCTACATACAGTTGATTAAATCCATGTAGGTGAAAATCAGCAAATTCTCCAAAATAACCAGATGGATTTATTAGTACTAAATCGATCCTGCTTCAGTAGCCCCAAGAAATAAAAATGCATTGAGTTGTTTTCCAAAGATTCAAACATAGTACTTGTTCTGATAGACTTGACCTAATTCCTTGAAGGAATTAACCATCAAGAAATTGCTCCAAACCGAAGAATGTCTTACACTGTAGGGTATTATTTTTAAAAAGCCATACTCTTTATCCCTTACACTCAAAAAAGAAGTCTTTATGTTCTGATACCTTATTTATTATGGACCCATAAAGCTAAACTTCCCCTACAAACCTCATCCCCAGGAAAAATTGGGGAATAATTTAGAGTTTTTACCAAACTCCCCAAAAAGTGGAAATAATTTAGGAAATCTTCTATCCTTTGTGATATGCTTCAAAGAAAATTTCCAGCAATCCATCCTAAAACCTTCATTCATCTTCTGAATAGTTTTTGCATCCAAATTAGACTTGGTTTCAAATAGTTTTCAACAAGAAATATTGCAGATAACCAGCAACAATACATAGTGCCAAAAGCCACCTCATAAAATTTATTCACAAATAATCATAACGACATGCTATTCAGGACAGAAAGGAATCCTAATCCTAATAAGTCATGTGGAGAATCTCAGTTTTACAAAACCATGTTAAGATATTCATTTGAGGGCTAGAGTTGTAGCTCAGTGGTAGAGCGCTTGCCTAGCACATGTGAGGCACTGGGTTCGATCCTCAGCACCACATAAAAATAAATAAAGGCATTGTATCCATCTACAACTAGAAAAAAAAATTTTTTAAACTAAAATTAAAGGTACTCATTTGAGCTGCCTGAGTTTGTAAATGTCTTCAATTCAGAAATATCTAAAGCTAGACAGAAGTTTCGAGACACTTTAAATTTGAGAAGGCCTTTTCCTTAAATCAAAAGATTATGCACAACAGAGGGTAACTACTCTCCCTTTGTCTTTGGAGACAACCTTCAGAATGGTTTGGCATCAACTACTGGAATAAATAAAAGGAAGATTCCAGATTCTTTTATTTTTTTGGAGCTCAAGACAACCAAACTACTCTTAATTGTTTTGTTTTTTTTTAAATAATACTTTATGTTAATTATTTCTAAGTACACTATTCACCGTGCTATGTAAATATCCACCAAATAAAAGTACACATTTGGCTACATGTAATTACACGCATAGTACATAATTCATCTCTATACGCCAAATGTATGTGTAGTTATATAATTGTACCAAGAACCTGCCAAACTTGTAAGCGCCGACTATAATGATTTCTAAATAGCAGACTCTCACGTTCACCACCTTCTCCGCCTGCCTCTGGTGAGAACCTTTCTCAGTCTCCAAGACCCTTTATGGAATCTTCAAAGACTTCATCCCCCCCCCCCCCCACTTTAACCCTGGCTGAGGCTTCTAGACTCTATTAGCGATGACACCAACCTTAGGTATCTTTCCTCTGCTCTAATGATTGCGTTCTGTTCTCCGCTTGCCTTAAACAAAACCAAACACAAAAAGCTTACAACTTGGTCTTTCGATGAAGGTGGCTTCCACTTTGAATATACATCCTGACATTGGGACTTCCAGGTTCCTAGAGGGGACCTCTTCCTCGGTATCACATGCGCTGCCAAACCCCCACCTCGCCAGCCACTAACTCCCTGGCTCCCATCTCTTTTTATCAAATGCATATTCTAATATAAATCTTCTTGATATTGAGGGTTTATTAGAAAATTCCCACCGCCGTTTCCCCTTTTGACATCCTCCTCCTCGTGAGATGCCCACGAGTATATCATATTAGATATTTCCCGTCTGCTTTGGAAATAAAGGCCATCCTCTCTATGACTCCCACTGATGTCATCGCTAAATCACTAGAAATTAATAGTGTACACAGTCAGTAGCTTGAAAGGGCTTGAAATACGTAAAACACTGTATAAATATTATTATTATCTTGCTTAATGTAAAGTTCAAGCTCTGTGTGAAGACCTTATATTAACTCCTTTTCTTTCCTGCTGGCAGACATGGTCTTGTGCCTTCTATTTATATTGAGCTTTCATTATTAATATCACTCTGACAATATCAGTTGGCCATCCAATATTTTGAACGTACAACGTCGTCCCTGGTGCCGGGCCATATAGAGCATAGACGTGGGGTGGTTTGGGAGTTGTATTCACAGTACAAAGGACAGTATTGTTCCATTCCTCCACAAGGTCCTTGATGATACATCTCTGAATTTATACAGTTGGAGTTGAATGAAGATTTGTTTTCATGAAATGTAATTAGATTTTCCTTTGTCATGAGCACTGTCAGATTGTATATTATTTTTTTCCTGGGTAAGTGTGGTGTGTAAGATTTTTGAAAGCTCGTTCCAATGGAAAATAGGAAAGCCGATATTTCTAGCAGTGAATAGAAAACTTTTTTTCATTCCCTGAAGCTCTGTTCACATTAAATATTTGATCTAGTGTCAGTTTTCGAGAGTGTGTATTATAATGTCTTTAGAGGTTTAAGTAGCTGGCTTTAATGCAGGCAGGATCTCAGAGGATGCCAACATTGGGGTTTTCTGTGGGAGAGACATGGATGGGGGAAGGAGGAAGCCAGGAAAGTGGGCCTCTAATTTAGCAACTATTTTTTTTTTCTTAAGAAAACCTGCCCATGCACACACATGCTTCTATGATCTGAAAAGCATAAGTGTTAAAACAAAATGCAAATCTTCCCATCACAAAACAAACAGACTAACTAAATCAAATGACCTAAATGGGAAACATGAAATAAATGATGAAATATTTTGTAGGCATTAAACATGCTTGGTACATCAGATAGTGACATGGGGAAGTGTTTATTCTATGGTAAGAAGAAAGCAGGACAAGGCGTGAGTCCAATAGCAAAGACCAGATGTGTTTTCTATGTGTATCTAGAATATCAAAAAGAAACAGGCTAACATTGCCTACAGTGGGTATCTATCTGAAGGCCGTGAATTCAGGATGAAGTTTACCTTATTTTCTATATTTTATGTGCTTTTTTTGTACCAGGGATTGAACCCAGGGGTGCTCAACCACTGAGCCACATTCCCCAGCCTTTTTAAATATTTTATTTAGAGACAGGGTCTCACTGAGTTGCTTAGGGCCTCACAGAGCTGCTGAGATTGGCTTTGAACTCACAATCCTCCTGCCTCAGCCTCCCGAGCCACTGGGATGACAGGCCTGCTCCCCTGCACCTGGCTATTTTATGTATTTTCTAAATAAGGACATACTGCTTTTCTACTGCAGGAAAATAGCAAATATTCTTTAAAATAAGGATACAATAGAGCTTGACATGTCATTTCTTTAAACAGTAATTTAACGCTAAGGGAGAGCATGACCCAGTGATTATGGCGAACAATTGAAAACAGAGAGGGAAAATCATGTCCTAATTTTGCCACTGAGTCACTGTTTGACTTTGCCTCAGGTTTCCTGCCTGTAAAATGGGAATAATTAATACTTTCTTGTAAAATGCTTTTGAGCTGTCCAACGAAAGATCCAATAAAGGTGCAAAGTGTTGTTCTATTAGTACTAATTGAAGCGAGTATAGAATACAAAGGCGTTTGAGAGAGATTGAAGTCATTACTGTGGAAGGCAGGAGGGCACAGCGGATACCAAGCCAAACGCCAAGCGGTGGCTGCTCAGGATCCTTGTGCCCTCTGAAAAGGTTTTGGAGGGGGCAGAGCAGAATGTCACCAATATTGCTGGAGAATCCAACATCCAATCACCAAACATCATCGTTGAGAAACCCAGAAGCAGCACACCAGGTCTCTGCCCTTAGAAGCTTCCAATTTAGTTGAGAGTGGGAATAGGGCAATATGTGGGGGGGAAAGGCATAATTCTATCTTAAGTGCAAGGCAAACATGATCCAGGAGAGGAGCTGATGGAAGGCTCGTGAGGCAGCAGCTTCCGAGCGGTCTGAGCAGTGAACTGAGACCGATTGCCGGTTGGGATGAGCCAGAGATCTCAGAAATGATGAACTCCCAGAGAGGGCGGGATTTCAGGGCGGGAAAGGGAAAGCGGAAGATGTCCGAGGTCGGGAAGAACGTGCACAACACCGCACAGCTGGACCTGTGCAAAGGGGGACACTGAGCTGCCTGTAGGCCAGAGCCCAGGCTGGCCTCTGAAAGCCCAATTGGGTGGGAAGATGCTGGTGGCCTCTCTGAACAGGCCAGGCTAGCCTGTCATTTTGGACACCACGCTGCAAGTGACACGCAGTTCCCACGAGTGAGCCATTCCCAGGGAGCGTCCATTCCTGACTCACTGCATCCAAAAGGACCCTTGCAGCCGGGCACGGTGGCAGACGCCTGTAATCCCAGCAGCTCGGGAGGCTGAGACAGGAGGATGGAAAGTTCAAAGTCAGCCTCAGCAAAAGCGAGGTACTAAGCAACTCATTGAGATCCTATCTCTAAATAAAATACAAAATAGGGCTGGGGATGTGGCTCAGTGGTTAAGCACCCCTGGGTTCAATTCCTGGTACCCCCTTCCCAAAAAAGGACCCTCGTTGTACCCTCCTGAGGGCATCTACACCGCAGAGCTCAGGACGGACTGTTTACTACTAACTCAGTTTGCACACTACCAGCGAATCAAAATCCAGCAAGGAGCTATTAGACCTTCAGCATGCCTAACCGCCCAGCCTCCATTTCCGTGACGGGTGTGCCCACCTTCTGGCTGGCTGGGAGGGTCAAATGCTCGGAGCCTCCTGCTCCAGCAAAAGCCTACGATTACTATGTGACCTCACGTCACCGGGTTGCACTCACATTTCATTTCGTTTCTTGCTCCCCGACCACTGGTATTTTAGCACCACTTTATGGACAGGTAGACTGAGGTCCAGAGCAAACAAACAAACATCATTAACAACAACAAAAAAAGGAGACATTGAGTTTCTCAGCCAGGCTTCCAGGGACCTACTCAATATTCTGATCTCTGCTGGTCTCTCTCAAGGCCTCAAACCTTCTCAAGCAACTGATGTGCTGTTTCATTTTCTTTTATATTATTTATTTATTTTTGTGATACTGGGGATTGGACCTGGGGTGTTCTACCCCTGAGCTATGCCCCCTGCCATTTTTAATTTTATTATTTTTAAATTTTGAGGCAGGGTCTCCATAAGTTGTCTTGAACTTGTGACCCTCCTGCCTCAGCCTCCCAAGCGGCTGGGATTCCAGGCCTGCACCACTGAGCTTATTGATTTATCTCTTAACCCCTATTCATCCAGGGCCTGCTGTGAGCCAGGTCTGCAGCCTGAGCCAAGTTCAGTTCTGTGCCTTTCTCTGTGGAGGGCTTAACACCATGGGGAAATCTCCCAGGGGAGAGAGGAGCCCCTCACCATCTCCTCTCCAGCAGCTCGTCATGGCTGGCTATTAAGTGCCCTCCCTTCCCGGGGAATGCATTCTTCCTGTTGTAGAGCCCTGTAATCTTTCAGCTTTCTTTGTTTTGGGCAACATAACCACTTAGTGCTTGGGTCAGTCTGACCTTGGCAAGGGCTAGTCTAATATTTAGCACCAAGGACCTTGTCTATCTGGGACCTTTTAAAAGGTTCAGAAATCGGGGCCGAGAACAGGACCATACACAGAGAAATCAAGTTTCCTGCTTCCTCACCTGTGATGTGAAATAAAGTCAACTCAAGTCCACCTCTGCTCCCGCAGGCTGTCTCGGGCTGCTGGCGGGTGGTGGTAGGGTCTGTGTGCATGTCAGAAATGTGTTGGAGGCTATTTGATGTGCCCAAGAAAATATTATCTGGTGGGGGCCAAGGCCTCCAAATGCTCAGCTCCTTGCAGGTTGTGGCTGCAGGTAGACGGGGAATTCAGCGGCTGAGACATCCAGCCCGTTCCCACTTGGCCATGCCCTTCTCTTTTCCCCTTGGGGGACTTCTGAGGTTGGGCCTCCCCCAAATAAAATGTTTATGGGAACTCTTGGCAGGAGATTGAGAGGAGAGCCGTGCGGGACATCCTTATTACCTACTGACCTCCTGAGGTTGGAAAGGTCAGCTGGGAAGTCAAGAGTCATCTGTGCCTATAAAACCAGCAAGTCACAACCAGGCTTTACGCAAAGTTGTCTCTGGTCCTCCCGGCGGGTTTGCTGGGCAGGGATTAGTTATACCCCTTTGACGTATGAGAAGACTGAGGCTCTGAAGGTCAAGGCACTCCTCAAAGGGACTTAGTCACTGCAGAGCCAAAGACGGGGCTTCCTAAACCATCGGACCTTTCAACCTGGGCCTCCACCTGGTCAGAGCCTGCCTGGACATCCCCCTAGGGAGCCTCCCTCTCCCCTTCAGGCAGCCTGGGCACTGCCCGCCCAGGAGCCATCCCTCTGGCTTACCTGGCAGCTGCCGGCTTGCCAGCAATCCTTCTTGGGGGAACTTTTGTCTCCAGACATCTCTCTGTGGCAGTGGAGGCTCCAGACACCCTGGTCCAGGGCATCTATAATAAAGATTGATAACTTGACCTTGACCTTGAATGAGACATCGATTGCGAAGGAGAGAACATGGGGAGTCAAAAGTCCCCCTTCAGCGCAGCAAGGCTAGCTGTTTTTCTCGTCATCATTGGGAATCTGCTTGCTAATGGCCGAGGGTGCTTCACTTGAGGGGAGTCTGGTTTAATGGACTGTCTGGGGAAGTGTCTGATTGACAATCCCACTCTGGCTTCCACTGTGGGAAGGGAGGGGTCACGGATCCGCGGAATCCAAGGCGGGCAGGTTGGTAAAGCAATTCCAACTCATTTCAAGTCGGTATCTTCCCCTCTCTCCTTCCTAAATTGAATACCGACTTGTGAGTGGGAGTTGGGATTAGTTTACACAAGCTCCGTTTATCCGATAGCATTTTATTACCAACCAAGTCAGACCGGGCGGTGGGGGCTGGGTTTGTTTTCCTTTTGAACTGCTTCGCACTTTGCTGTTGAACTGGTTATGTTCTGTCCCCACCTTTGAATGCTGTTTTCCTTCAAATATGGGCTCTCAGTGGGGTTGGGGGACAGAAAAGGAGGAGGAGGAGGAGGAGGAGGAGGAATGATCCTCAGGCCCCCTGCATGTCCTCTGTAACTGCATTTTTTTGCAACCGGTGCTCTTCACACAAATCCTGCCCCAGTTTCTCCCAGGCCATCTCTTCCCCTGGTGTCCCCAGCCTTGCGCATTTGACACCAGCTCAAGAACCCGGTAGCTTCTCGCCTTTCTGCTCCCAGCGGAATTTGTTATTCAGCGCTTCAAAGTCGGGACTTGTCTGGGCCTCTTGTTTTAAATCATGGACCAAATTTCCTGTCCTTGCTGCTTCTCTTAAAACTGCCTCCCTCTGCGCTTCCTGGAACAATTTCGGAGGCCAGGATGTAGAGGGGGGAAAAAAAGAAAAAAAAACTAAATCTAACCCACCCTGCCTCTCAGAGGAGACAGCCCCATGAACCACAGAAGGTCACCCGTGTGACATCACACAGACCTGTGTGCACTAGGCTCTGCACGCAGCTTTTTAGCTGTGCAACTTTGAGCTGGTTCCTTAACCTCTCTGAGTCACCGTGTCCTCCCCTGGAGGAGCTGAACCGTAACTAACCTATCCCATAGGGGCTGTAGTGAAAATGAGGTCGAACGCTGAGGGTTAAGAGCCCAGTTCCTGGAGCTGGGCTGCTCGGATTTAAAGCCCAGCTCCAGCACGTTCTTTCTCCAGGTCTGGGCTTATGCTTCTGTTTGTGGTAGCGCTTTCTTATCTGCCAAATAGGATAATTGCAGAACTTACCTGGTAGCATCTTTGTTAGGATTAAATGAATGAATATTAATACACTGAAAGCCTGAGGCCCCCGCATGGCCAAAACTCAGGGACGGTTTTATTTTCCTGCTTCCTGATTCTTCACTTCAGAAGGGCTCTTAATCCCCTTTCTCCTTCAGTGACCCTGTTCACTATCTGTCTCTCTTTATACAGCATCATGGCATTTTGACCACCTGTCCAGATCCATGTCCTATAATAGTCATATAATATTATTATTAATATGATTCACATATTATTATTCATATAATTATATTATTTCTGAAATTATTTTTAGACAGAGTCTAAGTTGCCGAGGCTGGCCTCCAACCTGCAATCCTCCTGCCTCAGCCTCCCGAGTGACGGAGGATTACCATCACAAACTGCCACACCCAGCTTGTCCGCAGCCTTTTGAAGACACAGTGTTTGTTCTTACTTTCTTGCCCCTAGAGGACCATTTTCTGCTTTCATGATGATGAACAAGCCTGGGGAATGGATCCAAAGCATGGCGACTTCCAGGAGGGGAAACCAAGCTGGATGACACTGTTACAGGAGGTGACATAACGCATTTGCCCAAACTCACAGAACTGTACCACACCAAGAGGGAAGCCTCACGCACACGCTGGACGTTAGTCGATAGCCGCGTAACAGTGGGGCATAGATGGGATTCGTCGTTGTCATGTGCTTAGGAGGGGAGATTGCGCAGAGCGGGGGTGGGGGGCGGGGGGCGCAGGCATTCTCTGCGCATCCCAATTTTTCTGTAAATCTAAATCTACTTTTAAAAGTGAGAGCTGGGCCTGGTGTTATGGCTTCGAGGCAAGCTCCTGCCTCTGGGGTACAGTAGGGACTCTTGCCCGTCCCTGCCTCTCTCAACCATTCACAAATAATGACCAGCAGCCGGGAACTGGCCAAAGGCAACCTTCATGGATTATGATGAAGTGAACGACCGGGGGCCACCTGTCCGCAGGCGATGTGCTGATGACCCACAGCTGGCCAGCTTTCTCAGGGTGTTCGTCACTTTTGGCCTGGTCAGGGTCTGCAGATCAAGGGCCCTTCCGTGTCTCCTGAGTTCTGGAGAAAATCAGGCCGAGGGCAGAGGGGCAGTCTCTGGACACCCTTCCCTCCTCCTGAGTGTACTCTGTCATCCCTCACCCGCCCACACCCAACCTGAGGGACCTGGGCTCTGCTGTACCTTGGCGAGGGACCAGCCTTTGCCAGACCCTGGGCCGTCGCTGCCTCATCCTCACCTGCTAGAAATGACGCTCCCCGGAGCGCCTTCCTGAACCCAAAGGCCCGAAGCCCAATAAAGCAGCCTCCCACCCACCTCAGCTCCCACCCAGCAGCTGGGGTCTTATTGTGTGGTGTCTCGAGGCCAAGATTACAATAGCCCTGGAGTATAAGGATAGGAGAAACTGCAACAGCCTACTTAAACATGGACAGAAACTTCCCTGGCTCCCCCTGTTCAGCTCTCTACTCTCAGACTGTCCCTCTGCGCAGTTGCGTTTCCTTGGCATGTCACTGATAATAAAACCATCAATGTAACTGGACACTGTGGCCTGCACCTGTAATCCCTGAAGCTCTGGAGGCTGAGACAGGAGAATCATAAGTTTAAAGCCAACCTCAGCAACTTAGCAAGGCCCTAAGCAACTCTGTGAGACCTTGTCTCTAAATAAAAAATAAAACGGGCTGGGGATGTGGCTCAGTGGTTAAGTGTCCCTGGGTTCAACTCCCAGTCCAAAAAAAAAAAAAAAAATTAAAAAAATTGAAAAACTATCAATTTAGATAGCCTCCTAAGGCATGGCTGATACTGAGAATTAAGGTTGCCAACAGTCCAACCAAAGTCTAATCATTGTGGGAGCCAGTGTGAACAGCGATGCTGGAAATTATTCTTGATAGTTATTCCAAGTTGCCTTAGTGTCATGGTTTAGTGGAAAAAACCCAAATTGGTAATGTAAGATGTGTGACTTCAGTCGGACCCAGCTGCTTACTGTCTAGGTGAGCTCGTGAAGCCTTTATTTTCCCATCTATATAATGGGGCCAATGAGACTTGCCCCACAGATTTGTAAAAAGTCATTAAGAAAACCCAAGTCCGGTGTGTGTGAGGCACCCAGCCCATGGGAAGAACAGATTCCTTCCCTCCAATGTGGTGGGAAATCTTCAGAAATGATGTTTCTTCATACCTGAGCCCAGGAAGATGTCGCATGTCAAAAATTAACAGAAAACACAGTGCCCGTGATATAGCTTCTGTGTTGCTCTGCGGCTCTGAGTTTCTGACATAAACAATCCACAGTGGTGAGCATGAGTTAGCAGCAGGTCTTTGAGGGACAGAAGAAAAACCCATTCCCAAATGAGGGCTGGTCTTCAGAATGAGGGACTGCTGGGTGGGGGGACATTTAGAATCCAGATGAGCATCTTTTGCACGATTATTAATCCAGTCGGGTGGGATTTTTAAAAATGAAATGGCTCTACTGCCATCAAAGTGATATTTTACGAAGCTTAAATGGAGAGTACATTTAGGAACTTAATTGGCAACATCGCCTCCTCTGCTGTTCTGCCTTCCATAATTGTGCGTGTTTGGAGATGATGTTTTCCTTTCCATGTCGCCTTATCTGCCTACACCCTTAGCCTCTTGCTTTATTTATGGGAACGTTATTTCTTGTGTTTTAAGGAAATGGAGACGAGAGCTGTAAATGACAAATCCGAAACAGGCGTCAAAAGTTTCTGACTAATCGCTAATGAAATATCCATAATAGATGAGGAAGACGCGCCCAGGCAGCCGGCACGTAACTTCATCTCATAAACGTCGCGTGTTTGCTTGACAGCTTCTGAAATTTTCTTTGTCATTTTGAAAATCAATACAAAATACAGCTAAACACCAGACGTCACCGCTCCGCCTGAGACAAAATAAAAGATTGAAAGCTCGGGCACCACCGGCTGTCGGGTGCAGAAGATCATATTGCCTGATGCGATCATCCCCCCTCCATCCTCAAACAATCCTCAGCCTCCACCATCGCGCCCCGAGACCCAGATGCACACGCGTTATGTCTGAGAATTCGCGGCACAAAGGGATGGGACAGCTGGCAGTTATCGGTTTGGTTGATCGATACAGACAGGCTGGTAATGAGCTCCCCCTCCCTCTGCCTCTCCACACCCTCTGGCTCCAGATCGAGAGCACTTGGCCACCTGAGCAGCACCGACTGGGGCTCAGTAGGTAGAGAGCTCGCCCAGCACGCACAAGGCTCAGGGCCCAGCACCACCAAGACAATAAAAAGAGCCCTGACCAACGAGCCCTCCTGTTTCTTCTGTGTGGAGACTCTTCCTTCAGCTTCTTCCAGACAGTCAACTGGGTTCCCTCGGGTTAGCCCAGGGTGGAGGAAGGTTCATGGTCATGGTCCCTCCCAGGGCCTCCTCTCACCCTTAGACCTGCGCTCTCCCCTGTAACACCCCTTGTGCCCCAAGGAGACCGCAGTGCCTGCCTGCAGGATCCCTACCCTCTGGCTTCCTGTTGGGTTCAGCTCAGAGGAGTCCTTGCTGGACATGGGAGGCCGAAGGAGGAGGAGAGCCTCGGCCTTGGCCCCCCGCTTCCTCCTTGCTCTGCCTCTGGACTCTCCAGGGCTGTGTCCTCCCACAACCGTGGCTCTGCTTCAGTTTGGAAGCTGAACTGTCTTCGGCCCCTTCAGTGGCTCCCCCTGTCCCCAGTCCCCAGAAGCACTGTCCTGTCCTCCGCTGTCTCAGCCCTGGGAACACTAACAGCTTCCTGCCCCGGCTGATCTTGGGGGGCCTCCACACCGCTTGAGGGCTCCCTTAATCCTGCCCCCACTGTATACCTGGTTGTTCATAACTTCTCGGCATCGTTTCCATGTGACTCAGTTTCCTGCTGGTCCCCTGACTAACACAGCAGAGTTTACAACTGTATGTTTGATGTGTCGTCAGCGAGGGGAATGAAATAAAGGAAGTGCTGGGTCCCCCAGCAAGCCAGGAGCTGGGCCACCTCCCCGTCACCAGTGCACACGGCGCCCGGCGGAGAAAGCCTCTGCGTTTGCTGCTCTTTTTGGCCAGCCCCCAGCTAGGACGGCAGGGACCAGGCCTAGCTTGTTCTTTCTCGCCATTCCGGCTTCAGGGGCTGGCTCTGCCCGACGAGGCTGGTCCTCACCAGCAGCGTCCCTTACCCACTCAGCTGGGGCCCCGTCCTGAGCACTAGGTGGGAGGCCGTGAAGGCCATCGGTCGTGGTGTGACGTCCTTCTGGCAGCGGGGAGGGACAGCTGAAGAGGGTGCTCTCTTGAAATGGCTCCTCCTGAGGTAGCCTGGTCACTCTCAAGGGGAGATTGTGGCTCGTGGCCAGGGTGACGATTGGGAAAGATTCTTTTGCCAAGTGAGACTGTAGCTGAGGACTAACTGAGGCCCAGGGACGGAGAGCGTGGCCTTTCCCCACTGTCGGGGACTGTGAAGAAAACCCAGGACCAGCGGGGTGATCCTCCGCTCCTCCTCCGCTCACCCTGACTTGTGTGGTGGAGTTGGGAAAGGGGAGATCAGGAAGTGATCCGGAAATCTCATCCACTTGGTCTCTTCCCTGCCTTGGGAGGCTTCTAGGTCGTGGACGGAGGGGGTGTGTGCTGGAAATGGACACCACGGCCCTTGGATGCTCATCAGAAAGAGACGAAGATTGGAGACAGTGACCCAGATGACCACCCGTCCCCTCAGTTCCCTCCATCGTGACTTCTGCACTCTCAAATTCACAGGACATAGGGACGCTCTGCACGGGGCCGCCTGGATGAGTATCCTGGAGGCCAGCTCCCACCTGGCCACACTCTTGCTAATCTCCCAGATGCTGTGCATCTTCCACAGAGTCCAGCTCTCGGCTCCTCCTACGATCACTGCCCTGCCTTGCCCTGTCCTTGGTCAGAGCTCCAGATCAGCTCCAGACTCCTCCCTGCTCCCCGAGACACCATACGCTACCTAGGGTCCCACAGTCCCTGAACGGCCAGTGTCCACTCTGACTGCTCAGGGCCCGTCTATTCTGGTTGGATAGTTGTCAGGAGTTTTCTGATACCACCAGCCTGAACATACCAAGCCCTGCATTGGTCCCTGACTTCTTTCTTTCTCTGGGGGTGCTGGTGATGGACCCTTGTGCATGCTAGCCAGGGCTCTGTTACCAAGCTGCGCTCCAGCTCCACTGACTTCTTTCCTCGTTCAGAGTCTAACCATCCTGCTCTGGTTTGGAAGGGTTCTTTGTTGGAAGCTCTGCCCCCAGTATAGCAATGTGAGAGGTGGTAGGACCTTTAAGAGGTGGGGCCTGGTCTTCAGAAGGAATGGATGTGGACTTAGTTCTCATGAGAGTGAGTTGGTATAAAAGAACAAGACTGGCCCCTCCTTGCTTTCTGGCTTCCTATCTTACCATGTGATCCCTCCCTCTCACATGTGCCTCCTCCACAATGCCATCCACCATGATGTGATGCAGCCAGGGAAGCCCTCACAAGAGCCAACCTCAGGCCACCACCATGCCCTTGAATCTCCAGAACTGCGAGCTTAACAAACCTCTTTTCTTTCTAAAGTTCTCACTCTCAGGCATTTCATCAGAGTAATAGAAGACACAAATCATGCAAGGGTCGGGCATGTCTTCTGTCCCCTTTTGAGAGGCGACCCTGACTCTCCAGACCAAGGCCATATTCTGGTTGTCTGCACACATCACAAGGATTCCATCCCAGAATCCAAAGCCACTTGCAGTTGGTGAGTCTCCTCCATGTTACAGTTCTCCACCAGTTTCTTTCAGTGGACTTGGCTGTTCCAGAGTGAAGCGATGCACCGCCGGGCCTGCACAGAGCAGGTGTTGAGTAATTGCTTCATGGACGTAGGGAGGAAGGAAAGAGCCAGGTTCATTTCTCAGCAAAGAATCAAACCTCGAGAGTCAGCGGGTCCCAGAGGATACTTCTGTGCTGTTCCTGTGCAGGGGTGTCTTTGTCTTTGAGGATGGGCGAGTCGTATCGGCCACCTCCGATTGTGGTCGTGGGTGACCTGCCCCAGCTCTGCTTTCCCACAATTTTCTGAAGCCTTCTCAAACATCTGGCACCAGTGTGAAAAGAGCCGGGTGAGGCCCGGAGCCAGCGTCAGGCCATCAGCGAGCTGTGAGCCTGATAAAATGCTAGCAGTCCCCGAAGCCAAGCTGGACCCGGGCGTGAGATCATCGGATGCCTGAGATACTTGAATCAACTTGTCCACAGCCTTCCTGGGTCATGTTTTCATAATTCATGATTCACATGAGATTTTTAACAACAAAAACATTCAGATTAAATTTTTATATGAGGTGTTTTCACTCCTATACCAGCGTTATCAACCATTTTGATCACAAAAAAAACGCTCTGCCCTCCTCCATAATTATTTAAGGATTTTTTTTTTTACTTGTTTTTCTACTTAACTTGATTCAGAGATAGGAACTCTGGGTATTGGAAGGTGGCATTAAATTGTAGCTTATCAGGTGAATCAGCCAATTTGACGATCCCATTTGCTTTCATTGGTGGAACAGAACATCATGTCTCATTTTTTTTTTTAAGTTGCTGCAATCTCTAATGTCAGGTTCCCTCTTTTCTGCTGGAAGACTATTCAAAGGAAAAGTCCATCTCCTTTTATTTTGCATTCAAGGTTCACAGGGTCTTCCACGAGTAACCAGTAAGGGACGTGTCATGACCTTGCTGAGAATCCCAACTCTCTGAGTAAAGGGACTTCGCCAGTTCCCCAGTGAGGAGCAAGACAGTGTACTGCCATCGAGATTCTTGCCATTTAAAACTCTGTGGATCTTTATTTCTCTAACTCAGAACTGCTGCTGTGTTAAGGGTGGACCATGGGCCCAATGCCTTCAAACAGCAGAAAGGGAGAAAAAGGAAAAGATTTAAAAGCAAAGAGGGATGAGTTTTATGTTGTGGGGATTTCATCCTGATGTTTAAAAATTTCTGTAAAGGAAAAGAACTCAGATGGGGTCCCTCCTGCTTGTGCCCTAGATACCCCATAATGTGACTGTTTTTAATAGTATCCCTGGGGCTGGTGGTGTGGCTCAGTGGTGGAGCACTTGACTAGCCTGCCCATGGCCCTGGGTTCCATCTTTAGAGAGAGAGAGAGAGAGAGGAAGGAAGGAAGGAAGGCAAAGAGAATAGCTTAGCTCACTTATGGTCTTTTCAAAACAGGTTGACCCTTGGGTGTTGTGGGGCACACCTGTAATCCCAGCGTCTTGGGAGGCTGAGGCTTGAGGACTGCAAGTTCAAAGGCCAGCCTCAGCAACTTATTCAGACTCTAAGCAACTCAGCAAGACCCTGTTTCAAAATAAAAAATTAAAAGGATTGGTGAATGTGGCTCAGTGGTTAAGCACCCCTGGGTTCAATCCCCAGCACCAAAAACCAACCAACCAAACAACAACAACAAAATACCCAGACACACACACACATACACACACACATACACAATCAAAAAACAAGTCTCCCTTCTCATGTTTTCTCTGTGCTGAGGCCCAGGGCACAGGTTCACTCCTCAGAAATGAGGCTCCTCTCTTTATTCAGGTGAAGAGTGGATCCAGCCAGCCTTTTAAAAAAGTTGCATAGTGACAGGTGGGGACATTGCCCATCATCCCCCCGGGACTGATACCCTTGTTCCTTTTCTAAGGATGGCCCTTTCCAGGGACAGTCACCTTGCTCAAGGTCACGCCTTTATCTACCCCATAGCTGGTCAAGGTAGGGATTGCCCAGCCGTTCCCCCAGGGGAGGTAGCTCTGATGGATGCCGCGGTGCCCGAGGGGCCTCAGGGCTGGCCGAGGCCTCCTTTGCAGCTTCATTCGGCTCCTCGCCTTCCCGCTGCCCGCCTCACTTCCTTAAATCTAGATCCTGAAGTATTGATCCGCACCTGACTGACAGCCTTTAAATTTTTAAACTTGACCCTCCGTCTCAGAGTCTGCTTCCTGGAGAACCTGACCCAATCCCGCAGGGAGGTGGAGCTTGCCTGGGCAGAGTATCCCCAGGGGCCAGGGCTGCTGGTCCAGGGCAAAGATGTTTCTTTGTGGTCTTGCTAAGTTGCTTAGGGCCTCAAACTTAAGATCCTCCTGCCTCGGCCTCCCAAGTTGCTGGGCTTACAGGTGTGCACCACGCCCCGCATTTCTTTTTAATTTAAGCCGAATATAGTTTTGCTCTGTGGCTCCCACCGTGTTTGGTTTATCCATTCATTCATCCTTCAGAGTATATTTGGTTTTTTCCATGATTAAGAATAATGTTGCTATGAACACCTGGGTTCAAGTTTCTTCAGGAAAACCTGTTTTCATTTCCCTTGGGCATCAAGCAGGAGCGGCATTGTGGGGTCACAGGGAATCTCGATGTCCTGCCTTTGGAGGACCTGCAACCGTTTCCCCCCTTGACGTGACCACCCACCATTCAACTCGCCTGCCCCTGAAATGGGCTTTTCCTGTGGGGTTTTTCTGGGGTGTGCGTCCTTTGCCCCCTTCCCATCCTCCCCTCTGGCCCTTTCTGGTGATCCGTATTGTCATCCTGTCAGGCCACGCTGGACTCTCAGCTCCCCTGGGAAGCTCCCTAACTATCCCCCTCCACGGAGATCTTTCTCCCTCTGTTCCTGACCGCTTCATCTTTGGGGTACTTATACTTGGTATACATGGTGCTTATACTTGGTCACCCCAGGCGGAAGTGGATCAGGCTGGAGTGAAGGTGGCCTTGGGCAACAGAGGACACGTGGCCAGGTATTAGGTCTTAATCACAAATTATGACCTCAGGCACAATGATGTCCCCATACGTTGCTCTTTTGCACACCTTGACCATGGGCAGGCCTTCATCTGAGTTCTCTGAAGCTAATATACCATCCCTGTCCAGATGGAAGCTTCTGGGATGAGCTTTCCAGTGCTGTCTAGCTCCATGATTTCCTGAGTGGCTTCAGAGAGGAGGGTCACAGGCAGCTGGACTTTCTGTTTTATGTTCATCACTTGCCAGAGAGACCCTCAAAGGAGACCTGAGCAGGACTGTCCTGGACTGTGAGGCCACCTGCCTCCTGTTTGTGTCCTCCCTTGCCCAAGCCACCAGGTCACCATGTGGAACAGACTCACTGGCCACCTAAGCACAGGATCATGGGAGTGTAGGGCCCTGGGGCTGGGAGAGATGTCAAAGTCAGCTAGTCCTGCCAAGTGCAGTCTGGGGGCCAGCACCGTGGGCACGGCCTGAGAGCTAGTTAGAGATGCACCACCCTGGACTACTGAGCCCAAATCTGCATTTAACAAGGTCCCCAAGGTGGCTCCTGGGCACATGGAAGCAGGAGAGCTTCCCAGCAGCACCCTGAGCAGCTGGCCCTCAGGTCTCTGTCCTCCTTCTTCCAGGGTAGCCTCTCTTGGGTACTTCCAGATAATTCCACCTCCTGAGGAACTGAAATTGAATTCACAAGAGCATCCACTCATGAATCTAGCTCCACACCTGGGCTCCCTTTACCATGGGCCCATATCTCCCCCACATGACACCCCCCCAAGCAGGGGGCGAGGTCTTCAGTGGTTTTTGAGATAAACAAGAAAGACCACTTCTTCTTAGCAACATGGTATCCACGTGGTGTCTGGAGGCTGCCGGGAGGGAGGTCACCTGGAAGGGAGGATGCGGGATAACCCGTATCTGTCCACACCAGTCCAGGGGCTGGTGGCCATACAGGCATGGCAGGAAGGCCTCATTGGCGAGTTCTGATCTCAGCCAAGGAATTTGGAAGAAAAGTGTAAGAACACTCAGCCTCTCCATGTAGGGCTGCTGGAGACCAGTACCAGGAGCATCACTAGTCTGCAAATGTTCTGTGAAAGAAACATCATTGTACCCATTTTGTAGATGGGTAAAAAGCAACACCCAGAGACCCGTGTGCCACTCAGAGGCAAATGGAGCTGGGATTGGAACCTGGAGCTTGGCGCGGCTGGGAGAGATGAGAAGCAAAGCCATTTGTCATCAGTGAGCCAAGACTGGTTCTGAAAGTGAGCAGTTGCCCAGAGACTGCAGCTTCCAACAACGCCAAGCTGCACACGGGATGGAAATAGAGACGGAGCGCGAGCGTGTACCACACTTTGCCCACAAGAAATGCAACACATTTTCATAGTTGAAATTTACATAGTTCTTTATTCATGAAATTATGAACAGCTGCTATTTTGCAGCATTCCCAGGAAGAGTTGAAAAGGCAGCAGAGAAGAGAGCAGACACGTTAGGCAAACTCCATCTGCCCCTCGTGTCTCACACTTTCCTGCCTGCAGATAGGAGACAGTGGGGTTACCACATGTCATCGCCTGCTCAGGGAGCACCCCGAAATCCACGTGACCGCGAGCCAGGCACCACGGATGACCACCTCTCCTGTCCTCTGAATATTATCAACATGCCCGTGCCTGTTCACTTCCCGCCGTCCTGAGACAGAGGCTCTTTCTGCTGGAATGCGGACGGTGGTGGATTCACAGAGGAACTTCCGGAATGTCACTCCAGTCTAGACCGACCTGCACGTGCCATGGCTTCCTCCTGACTTGGGAAGGGGCTTTATAATGTGCAAGCCTTCTGAGTGGCCCTCACTGCACAGGGGACTTTCAGGGATGCTGTGTGTGTGTGTGTGTGTGTGTGTGCGCGCACACGTGCACAGCTGTGCAATCTGTTCTTATCATGGAGCAGGAGTCTCCGGGCCTCTGCAGAACTGCTTTCTACATGGATACCTCAGCACCTGCGGGTCACGGAACAGGGGCAGAACTCACTCCCTGGCTTTTATGTGAGCTGGGATTTCTTGACTGGAGTTTCTACACCCAAGGCTCACCTCTGCCTCTTGCTGTTCTCTTGGCAAACTCCCAATGGTCACCTGCTGCCCCAGAGGCCATCCAAGGTCCCCTTGGGAGTCAGGAGGGGCTTCTTTCTACATCCACAGAGCCACTGAACGTCAGGGACACGGCAACCTCTGTCCCCACCCCTCCCCACTCCACCCCATGATCATCTTTCCCTTTCTGCGCTTCTGAACCCTATTCCCAGGCCATGAACGTGACTTCTCAAGGCAGCTCTGCACAGAACATTCTGCAAAACCATTCAAACCCACCTTTTCCAGCAGGAAGAAGCTGGGGCAAATCTACCTGAAAAGGTTGCTGGACGATCCAGGGGCCCTGGCAGGTGTGAGAAGGTCCAGAGTCATGGGTAGGCAGGGTGATGGGAGGGCCACAGCCGCCTGCCCCTCCACACCTGGAGGCTGAAATCAGAGCAGGGAGGGTCCATTCTGGAGGAGGTCGAAAGGCAGATCCATCACCCAGCTTTCCTGCCAACACAAGCACGGGCCGTCATCCCTGGATGTCAGAATACCAGGATGGTGACAAGAAGAGATCCGCTTATCTTCCTGCAGCTTGCGTATGCGCCACACCCCAGCTCTGGCTGTTTCTTTAAAGAGAAACAGGAAAGAAAGAGTGAGCTGAAAGAGAAGCTGGGAAAGGCGGTCTGTCTACCTTTTACCAGTCAGAGATCTCTTAGGACTAGGGGGAAAATCCAGGATGCTACCTCAGGGGACAGTGGGTCATCTGTGACCTTATCTGTGGGATTTGATTGTTATCAAAGCAAGAAAGAAAAGAGATGTCATTTTGTTTCGATGGCGGGTTCTGGGGATGCCAGGCAGTCAGGCCATTAGGAGAGGCCACTTTCTGACGGCAGCTAGCAAGCACCCAGGTAGCACCCACTGGGCAAGAAGGCAGGTAGGACCTTCTGAGTCAGGGCTTTTAGCATGAGCGTCAAGATTTCATGAGGGGGTTCTTCTGGGGTGCGGGGGAGCCGCCCCTGGGCCAGGGTCCGGGCCACCGCTTGCAATTTTGAGTCCTGCCCAATCACCACCAGCCATGCGCAGCCTTAGGCCAGGGCGTCAATTCTCCAGCTCTCAGGTTCCTCCCCTGTAAGAAGGTGACAGTCAGCACCACCCCTCCTGCGGTGGCACATCTCCCGTGACCACAGATACGAAATCGCCGTACAGACTGTGTGCTGGGTGCCGCCAGAGCCCCCTCAGGAGGAGGAGGCGGTGGGTTAATTGCTTCCTTTCCCCATGAGGCTGGGCCTCTTCGATCAGCGCAGCGGGGGTCTGGCCAGCAGCCTGCAGTTTATCCCCCACCAGCAATTAACAAATGGGAGACCAGGACAGAGCCAGCCTCCCAGCCGACCTGGGAGGCTGCCACTGGGCAGAATCAATGGAAGCTCCTGGTTCCAGACCGGTTTGATTACCCTTTGCTGCCTGCCTCGGGCTGGGATCCTGTGGCCTGACAGAGAAATAGACTTTGGAGCTCTGGACAAGAGAACGCAAGGGCCCAGAGACGGCCAGGCTGGACGGCCCTTGCTTGGTGGGCCAGCATGTGTATGGCTTGCTGTTGGCATTCCAGCTGGCTTTGCACTGTCACCCCCAGATGAAAAGTGACCCCAACTAGAGGACAGGGACAGAGGGCCAGCCTCGGCCTGAACCTGAAGGTGTTGAGGCTTCCTCCCTCCTCCCTTCCCTCCTCCCTTCCTCCTCCCTTCCCTCCTCCCTCCCTCCCTCCCTTCCTTCCCTCCTCCCTCCCCTTCCTTCCCTCCTCCCTCCCTCCCTTCCTTCCTTCCTTTCCTTCCTTCCTTCCTTCCCTCCTCCCTCCCTCCCTTCCTTTCTTCCTTCCTTTCTTCCTCCCTCCCTTCCCTCCCTCCCTTCCCTCCTCCCTCCCTCCCTCCCTTCCTTCCTTCCTTTCTTCCTTCCTTCCTTCCTTCCTTCCTTCCTTCCTTCCTTCCTTCCTTCCTTCCTCCCTCCCTCCCTCCCTTCCCTCCTCCCTTCCCTCCTCCCTCCCTTTTTTCCTTCCTTTCTTCCTTTCTATCTTCCTTCCCTCTTTCCTCCCTCCCTTCCTTTCTTCCTTCTTTCCTTCCTTCCTTTCTATCTTCCTTCCCTCCTCCCTCCCTCCGTCTCTTTCTCTCCTTCTTCCTGAGCTGGAGATTGAACCCAGGGCAAGTACTCTACCACCGAGCTACACACCAGAGGTCAAGGACCTCCATTGCAGATGTACTTGTAATTAGATGAGCGAATCTGTCTCTTCTCCCTCATCCCCGGGCTGCACAGCCATCTTGCTCTGGAAGGGCTCTCCTTAGAGGGCTATCCAAAGCCCACCCAGCCTCTTCTCAAAGACACCTAGTATCGAAGTAAATCAAGACACACTTTTCCATTGCCTCGTCTGAACTGTCACTTGCCCCAGGCCAGTGGCTATTTACAAGGCTGGTTTATTTTCCCAAAGCCACTCGGAGTGACCAGCATACCTGTCCACAACCTGTGCTCACCCGGAGTATCAGATTGGAGCCCTTCAGCAGGGCAGGTGGGCGCCCAGCTGCTGAGCTGGGGTTGAAGCTGGGGTTAGGGGTGCTCAGGGACTTAGAGAGCAGTAGAAGGTTCTGTGGCATTCTTACCTGGAAATGGGGCCCACTATTGGCCCCCGTGAGCAGCACCCTGTGTGCTGCAGAGCGTTATTCCTTATGTGCTCTGAACTGGCCTTCAATCTGGATGGCCACCAGGGCCACCTGGTCCCGGGAGAAGGCGAGGAGAACCGGGCTCTGGGACACCATGGAAATTCAGTCACGGGCTATGGGGGGCTGAGTCACTTCCCTCTCCTGCTGGGACCTGAGAGGAGGGAAGAACTTACCCTTGTCCTGTTCCCAGTTCCTGAGACCCACCTGCTGCTGCGAGGGGGCCTGAGAGGAAGAGACGGGAGGAGGAGGAGGGAGGCCGGAGCTGACTTGGGGGGTCTGGGTGAGTGACAGCCAGGTCCTCTCCCTGGGGTTCGGCTGCCAGCCGCCACGGGTCCCCGTCCTCAGCCTTGGGCTCATTCTGCTCTGCTCCGAAGCTCCCATTCAAAGCCTGGTGGCACAGATGCCCCTGCAGCAGCCCAACCCTGGGAAGACGCAGCCAGTGAAATTTTCGCCATATGTTAATACACATGTTCGAGTTTCCATAAATGCTCAAAGTGGTTTTATGGTCCTCGGAATGGTGATGTTTAGACCGTTTCGAGGGGCTTTGAATTCAAACGTGCAAATGATTTTTTACAAGATGTGATTCAAGGACGAGCCACAGTCGGGGTTGCCTGCCAACCAGATGGGGGAGGCTCTTTGGTGGCTCCCAGCCTCTGCTCCCGACTCCGAGCCACCCCCTGGGCTCCCGGGCCCGTCCTCTCCCTGCCCCAGGCACTGAGTGCCCAGGGCCGAGGCTGGCTGGGGGGCCGTCGGGTGTGTGTACCCCAGCGGACAGCCACGAGGCCCTGCCTGCCAAGCGTGACCAGGTGGACTGGCAGGGCTCGGGGGGACAGCACCCGAGCAGTGGGTGCTGGGCAGCAGGAAGAGGAAGGCAGGAAGGCCAGGGGGAAATGGGGAGCTGGGACTGGCTTGTACGAGGAGAGCAGGAGGTGGGGGGCCCTGGCCTGCCGAGCCCTGTGGGGGTTCCGGCCCCTGCTGCCCGGCACCACCCTGCTCGCCCCAGCGGGCCCGGGCCGGAGGTGTTCCTTCTGCTCACGGCCTTTTTCCCATCTGCCCACCTGGAAAGTCCCTGCTGAGGCCTCAGAGCCCAGCTGCTGCCCCCCCTGGCCAGGGTCTCCCTGCTCCTGGGGTCTGGCCCCCGAGCCCTAGCCAGGCCTTCTGGAACCGCCTAGGTCCCGGGCTCAGGCTCCTCCAGCCCTGGACTCGCTGGGACGGGCTTGTCCTATGCACGTCGGCTCCTCCTTGTCAGGAGCAGCAGAGAAATCCCCAGGAGGGAAGAGAGGGTGGAGGGCTGGCTGCAGCTCCTGGTGGGGAGCTGGGGACGCAGCCTAGTCCTCCTCCCAAGCCCAGCTTACTGCCTCGCTCAGGCGGAGGGGGTCCTGAGGAAAAGTGTGACCCCCAGTGACTCACACCTGCCGAGGGACTGGGCGCTGCCTGGCCCATCTTGGTCAGGCCCGGCCTCTGGGCCACCGTGCAGGATGGGGGTGGGGGGTTGTGCCGAATTATTGCTGTTCCAAGGGGATGGTCCCTATGGAGCGAGGACACCTGTGTCTGTGAGGGAGTCCTCCAAGGTCCACGGGGGGCTTCTGGGCCCCCCAGTGTCCTCTGCTCTGCCAGGTAGATTGTGGGTGGAAGCCTCCCCTCCCCCGCCCTGGGTAGCTCCCAGAGTCAGGGCACCCCCAAGACTCTGCCCTCACTTGTCCAGATCTGTCCCTGCCGGCATCTCGGCTGTGCACACTGTGGGGCGAGCGGATTCTTTCTGGGGGAGCCCCGGGGGTGTGTCTGCATGAGGGTGGGAGGGGGCGTCTGTTGTTTTAAGTTGAGCGTCTGTGATATTTGGAAATCGGGAACCTCCCCGCTCCATGGGCTTTTTTCCCAAGGGACTGAGGGTCGAGGGGACGTAATCTTGGAGCTTCAATCTCCTTCAGGGGGATTCGTATATATGTTGCCTGTAATTATAGGTCGATAATGATATAATTTATAGTATGTATATCATCATTTGTGAGTGACTGGACAAGCTGGCAGGAGGGAAGGGTACAGCCATGTCAGAAGCTTGTAAAAAGGTAATTATATTTCTTTCTGATCTAGCTTTCGCCTACCTGGTCAGATTGGGGTGTTGGGAAATGAGTGAACGGGGATCAGAGCCAGGATCGTTGGTGGTTCCGTGAAGGAGGGAGGCTGGCCCAGCGAGGCCCAGTGGACTCCTTTTTGGGGGGTTCTGGAAGCAGAATCTGAGTGGAGGCCAGGGAAATTATGGGAAGGGCCCCCACAGGCACGCTGGCTTAAACTAAAGAGGGCGCGGCCCCCCCAAAACCAGAGCCTGGCCGTACGATCTGGGTGGGACTGGCCTGTCGACAGAGCCAGAGTGGCCCCTGATCCCCGAAGCCCCCGGAGCTGGGGATATCGGGAGGAGGCCAGAAGTGGAAGTTTCTCAGCGTCCCGATGCCCCTGGGGGATTCTGGGGCTGTTTCCCAAGCCAGATGGAATCTCGTGGAGCGGGGCTGGGGTTTGGAGCGATGGTCGGGGGAGATTGGGTTTATCTGCCTCCCATCGCCCATCGTCAGTAATAAGCCAAGCTGCAGAAAGCCCTTGGCCCGAGCGGTAATGGTGTAATGTAATTACAGTAATGATACTTTGTAGTTCCATACGGCCTTTCATCTGTGCAGCCCGAGTCCTTTATAAACATTAATTAATTCTCATAACTCTGCGATGAGGTAGGTAAGTATCATCATCCCCATTTTACGGATCAGAAAGCCAAGACACAAAGAAGGGCCGCCATCAGATCCCAGTCCCCAGCAGAGTGACCCTCCAGCAGGTGCCCACCTCTACTGGTGTCCAGACAGGCAGGCTGGGCCCCCTGCTGCATGGGGAGGGCACTTGGCTGGGGTGTCCCTTGCAGGCCCCAGGGATTTGCGTGTGGCCCCCTCCCCGCACTGTGCGCCCACACCTGCGCCTGGCGCTCCAGGGAGGTCTCGGAAGCCCTGGGGACCCGCAGGGGCTCTCGGCAGCTCCTCTGGGAAGAGATTCTTGGATAGAGAATGAGCTCATCCTGAACCAGAGGAGTGAAACTGAGGCCCAAGCGCCTCTGGCCGTTGTCCCTCTGTAATGGGGGCCTGAGCCTCTTGATTGCCAACCACCCGCCTCCCGACCAAAATCACACTTGGTCCCCAAACCCTGTCCTTCACATTACCACCCCCCTAAGTCAAAATGATGTGGCAAACTAAACCCACATTTAATTCTTGAGCTACTGGGTGTCATGGTCTGGCTTGCCCCCTTGGTAGACCTCAAGAAGCGGAAAGACATTGGGTTACTGATTTAAAAAAATCTAGTTCTGACCTAGGCTCTGTTCCTTCCTTGATAGCTGTGTGACCTCAGGAAAGTTGCTTACCCTCTCTGGGCCCTAATTTTTTGCTTGCAGATGAGGGTGGGGTGACATTCTATACTACCTCGCATCCCACTTGATGGCCAGGCAGCTTCCTCGGGTGGTCTCCCTTTCTCCTGTACCCACTCCTTCAGTCCATCCATAGATCCTGAACTTGTCACTTACGGCTTTGCACTCTGTCTCGACTCCCTTGTCCAACCTAGGACTCCCAGTGGGAACCGTGGGTTCCTCAGGACCTGACTTTCCCTTAAATCGGCTATGAACACTCCTCACTTCACGACTTTGGCCATATCACCACCATCTCTTCTCTACCTATTTTCTGTTCGAGAGCCAACTACACGGTAAGCATTGTGCTGGATACTGTCAACATCCTGTCATTCTTCAAAGTGCAAATTGCCCCTTTCACGTTCTAGGAAATGGTTGCCAATTTAGGCTGTGTTGCAGAAGGTCCATTTAAGTGTCCATAAAAAGGAAGTTGACAGTTTTGTTCCTCTTAGAGAGCAGGAGATGGACCCAGTCTGATCATGTGCTCTGTATCGAGGAGACCGGCGATCGTTTCATTGCAAGGAGACTCAGTGGGGCAGGAGAGCTTCCATCTGGCAAAGAGAGATCCTTCTCTGGAGCCACAAAGGGCCCACAAGCACGCTTTCCAGGAAGGAGGATTTGGGCTCAATATAAAGATCATTCTTTCCCAGCGAAGCCTGGGAAATGCAGGGGTGATGTCCGTAAGTCTGAGGCTGAGGACTGGCTTCGCTTGGCAGTGTGAAGTTCCGCTTTGGACACCAGGACCCATGGCTTGGGTGATGGTGGAGCCCTGCATGGGTGCAGGCCTGCGTGGGACAGAGGGGCTGCAGGGCAGGCCCTGGCTTCCTCCAAGCCCCACTCGGGCCACCCAGTTACCCACTCTCCCCTTTTGCCCCTGACCTTGGGAATCACCTGCAGAAACCAGAAGCAGCTGTGGCAGTGTGACGTGGCCTCCCAGCCTCCCGCCAGTGCCAGTCCAGCTCCTGGTGGGTGTTCTAAAGGAAGGGACGAAGACAGAGCTGCCCGACCTGTTGGACCGCATTCCACGAGAACAGACTCCAGGAACGGAGCCCTGTCTGGGATCACGGGCCCTCCCTGAGCGCCAACAACTGGCTAGGCACTTTCGGGTGATTCACTGTTGACCTTCTCTCCTCAGTGCTGGACCCTGGGCTGGCATAGACATGGGCAGCAGGAAGAACCCCCAATTAGAAGGCTGGGGTTTGAGTCTCTGCTTTGTTCCTTGGCTTGCTGTGTGGCCTCAGGGAGGTTCCTTAACCTCTCTGAGCCTTGGATTCTGTGCATAATTGTGTCTGCCTTGGTGGGTGGGTGGCTGTGAGATTGTGCAGGAAAGGAAACAAAATTGCAAATTGCTGTCTCAGCCACCTCAGAAGGTGGGAGAGACTGTTCTAAGATGAGCCGTTGGAAGGAGAATCTGCAAACCACAGAGAGAAGACAGGCAGAGGAAGACGGATGCGATTCCTGGACCCCACAGTGAAGGACTTCCTCAGATACTCCGACTGAGAGCCCGGGTGGAATTCATTCACTGGAGGAATATTTAAGTGAGCACTCTTTTCCTCCCTTTTTCTTAGCGGTACTGGGGATGGAACCCAGGGCCTTGCACATGCTCAGTAGGTGCTCAGGCACCAAGCTACACCCCAACCCTAAGCGAGCAACGCTCAGATGTCAATCATTGTTCCCGGGACTGAAGATACAAGCCTAAATGACTGAAGCAAATTTGCAGCTGCCCTGATTTTTCTATTCAGGCCAGGGAAGAAAGAGTAACAAAATCACAATTAATGCAGTACATCAGGAAGTGTCCTGAGTTGTGAAGGGTGACAAAGCCAGTGAAGGGGCTGTTGTTGAAAGAGGACTCAGGAAAGGCACCTCTCAAAAGCTGACCTGAGGCCTGGGGTTGTGGCTCAGTGGCAGAGCGCTTGCCTAGCACGTGTGAGGCACTGGGTTCGATCCTCAGCACCACCTAAAAATAAATAAAATAAAGGTCCATTGACAACTGAAGAAGAAAAAAAAAAAAAAAAAAAAAACTGATCTGAGAGTGAGACCTGCACGTACTGAGAAAATAAGCCCTGGACACTCAGAGAGGACAGGTCAGGTCTTCCCAACAGAGGGAGCAGCAGGTGCAAGTGCCCTGGGGTGGCCCTGGGGCAACGTGATGCCGGGGTTGGGATACACAGCGGGAGCCCAGGCTGAAGTCCCCAGAATGGAAAGCGTGGTGACAGCTGCTTGCTGCGTGACAAAGCCCTTTTCCCCCTCTTCTGGTCCGTCTCTCTCTCTCTGCACAATGAAGAACTGGCTTGAGCCTCAAGGGTGGGTTCTACCCTGTGCCAACTTGAAACCTGGAGCCCAGCCACGTGCCCATGGTGTGGGGTTAGTGGAGAGGCAGGGTCAGCCCCTGCTCATGCTGGAAACGGACGTGGTGGCCACAGAAGCGGTAGGTGGTGGCCCCTTCTGGTCTCCTGGTCCCAGTGGCTCAGGGCCAGCCCTCGAGCGGGCACTGGTGGCTGACACAAAGCTCTCCTGGGCTCCTTGACCTGTGCTCCTTCTGGATCAGGCTTCGTACCTGGAAGGTTCCTGGGGTGCGTGGGTGATGCAGGAGCTGCGCTGGTATTCCTGGAAACCGGGCCAGCCAGAGCGAGGCACCGGGCTAGCCAGGACTCGACCCAGGCGGGCCCTCCCAGCCTCCAGCCCCCTCTGCCCAGCACACTTCCTGGGGCTAAGGAAGCCCACCAAGCCCACCCTCTTGAGCCTGCTGCTGAGGCATTTGGAGCAGAGCCCAGGGTCGCCTGACTGGGCCATCTTGACTCTGAGCTGAAGCCACATCTGTAACAGGGAGACAAGTCCTGCTGTGGCCCCGCAGGGCTCTTGAATGATCGAGTCAGACTCATGTGGGAACGGAGTCACGGGAAACCCTTGGTGAGTCACGCGGGGCCAGGACCCATGAGGTTTTCACCAGGAAAATGACCAGGATCCAGATCGGACCCCCGTGCCTTCCTGTATCCTCTCTGAGATCTCAGGTCTTCCCCGGTGTGTGCATCTCACTCCTGGGAGATATTTCTGGTTGTTTCCATCCTTGTCATTCAAACTTCAAGATGCGTGGGAATTCCCTGGGGATCCCCTCCCCCCTCTAGTCCTGGGGATTGAACCCAGGATGTTCTGCCACTGAGCCACATCCTTTGCCTTTTCATCTTTTATTTTTGATCCAGGGTCTTACTAAGTGGCCCAGTCTGGCCTCCAACTTGCAATCCTCCTGCCTCAGCCTCCTGAATCCCTGCCACATCCAGTCCCCTGGGGATCATATGCATGTGCACCCACCAGTTCAGGTCTGAGAGGGGACCTGCATTTCTAACAAGCTCCTGGGATTGGGAAAAATAGCACCTTGAATAAAGGGGGCCCTGATGCAGCATGTACAGGGGTCACTGCCACACTGCCTGGCCATGGGAGGGACTGGGCTTAACTCCAAGTACAGTGTGGACGGGTGGCTAGACAGCAGGGCTGGGGCCAGTGGATGGGAACTGACTCAGTGGAGGCATCGGGGCTGAGGGGGCTTCTGGCTCAGCCATTCCTCCAGGAGGCAGGCCTGGGGGATCAGGTATCCCCTGCGGAATGGCGGAGGGTGAGGAACCTGACCAGATGTGAAAAGTGAAGGAAGTCATGGCCGGTGGACCCGGGTTAAACTGACCCAGGAGACCAAGCGCGATGGAGCACGCTTGTCATCGCAGCGACTCAGGAGGTCGAGGCAGGAGGATCTGGAGTTCGAGGGCAGCCTCAGCAACTTAGCAAGGTCCTCAGCGTCCCAGTGAGACCTGTCTCTAAATAAAATACAAAATACGGCTGGGGATGTGGCTCGGTGGTTAAGCACCCCTGCTTCAATTCCCAGTACGCCCCCCACCCCCCAAAAAAAGAAGGAAAAATCCATCTAGGAGGATTCTTGTTCAAATTGAACGACGCAGAGGGGACTGCCAAAGTCCACATTGGAGGCTGATTGATTGAAGAGAGTGCAGGGGGGAGGCCGAGGGCAGTTTGGCGAAGGGAGCAGCTTGGTCCCCAGGACCCCGCAGGTGCTGGGACGGCGGTTGGAGCAGAAGACCCTGGGCACCTGCAGTTCTCCATGTCGGAAGCCCAGCGCGACCCTGTGCCCTGCGCACCTAGTTCTGCCCTTGTCCCCCACTCCCCACCACCCCGCCAAGTGCTGCCCTGGTGGGTTTCCTCCAGGACCCTGAAAAATGACTCCAGGGAGGCATAATTTACATGCAATAAAACACACCATTTTAACTGCGTTTTGACCATCGTATTATACTCTCCCTGCTCAAGTTCCAGAGCTTTCTCTGACTGAGAACTTTCTATCCCCCCAGTAACCATGTGCCTGTTTTTATTTGGGGGGAGGGTACTGGGGATTGAACCCAGGGATGCTTAACCACTGAGCCACATCCCAGCCTTTTTTTTTTTTTTTGCGGTGCTGGGGATTGAACCCAGGGCCTTGTGCTTGCAAGGCGAGCACTCTACCTACTGAGCTATCTCCCCAGCCCCAGCCCCAGCCTTTTTAATATTTTATTTAGGGACGGGCTCTCACCGAGTTGCTTGGTGCCTTGCTAAGCTGCTAAGGCTGGCCTTGAACTCACGATCCTCCTGCCTCAGCCTCCCAAGTCACTGGGATGACAGGTGTCGCCCCCTGTCCCCTTTGGCTGTTGAGTCCCCACTGAGCTTCTTGACCTTCTCCAGGACTTTGCCCCGCCTCCCTCGGCCACTCCCCCACCCACCTCCTTTGCAGTGGATGGAAGCAGCCACCCGTGACTCCACACCTGCCCAGCAAGGACCAGCTGTGCTGGACCTGCCCGCCCACCTGGGCAGGCGGGGGTCAGGTTTTGCTTTCTTCCTGCATCACTCACCGTCCAGAAGCACTGCGGAAAGAACGATGTGGGTGCTGGGCCACTCCCCCCTTCCTACTGATTGTGCATTGTTCGAGGGATAGATGATTATTTTGAGTGTGATCATCCAGTTGTTTCCATAGATACCTGATCATAATGACTAATTAAACAAAAAAAGGTTTTCTATTTTATTATCTCTCTGATATAAAAAAAAAAGTCCAACCTTGTGTTCGGTTCAAACGTTCTTCCTTTTTGGAAACGTTCGTCATCTTTTGTGGCTCTAAGACTGTGGGAAGAAAAATCGGGTTTCTTTTTCATGATGTGGGTTTCAATGTTATTTCAAGGCTGATGAGAGGTGAAAGTCTCCTGCTATCACCGTTTCTGAGAGTTTATTTATTTGGTTATCAACTGGCCCTGTGGGTCTTGGGGAAGCTGGAGAAGACAGTCTAGTTGAAAAGGAAGGGACAAATGGACTTAGCGACCTTTGCCCTGAGGGAGGTGAAGTGAGCCCAGGACGGAGAGGGAACACAGAGGTGTCCCACAGGCCTCCACAGCTGGACTTCAGTTTTGTTTTGAAGGATGAATAGGAGTTCACAGGCGAGAAGAGTGAATGGGCTGGGCATGGTGATGCACGCCTCTAATCCCAGCGACCAGGAGGCTGAGACAGGAGGATCTAAAGTTTGAGGCCAGTCTCAGCAATTTAGTGAGACCCGTCTCAACATAAAAACTAAAAAGGGCTAGGAATGCGGCTCAGCGGTAGGGTGCTTGCCTCTTCCTGGGGTGGATTCCCAGTGTCATTGAGAAGAAGATGAAGAATAAGGAGGAGGAAGAGTGGATGCCGCGAGAGTCGATGGAGCAGTTAACCACATACACACTAAGAGCAGCAAAAATGTATTGGCGGCCTACTGTGCGCTAGGTGTGCTTCCAAGGGCTTCACACATGCTAAGCCTTTTAGCCTTTGCCCTGGTCCCATGAGGGACATATTTTTTTATGATTCTTTTACAATTGGAGCAACTGAGGCTCCATGGATTTAAGTGACTGGCTCCAACGCATGTGACCTCCGGCACTGCCAGGATGTGGACCTGAGCAGGTGGCTGCAGAGCCAGAGTCCCTGACCACACCAGGCAACACGCAGACCGTGTCCCAACGCACCAAGACGACAGAGCAGGTCAGGGGCAGGCAGGGCATACACGGGGTTATTTGAAGACAGGGAAAGAGTCTTTCAGAATTCAGAACCGTCCTGAATGCCCGGCTGAGAGGCAGGACAGGTCCCCATGGACCGAGGGAGTCTTTTCAGGATTTAGAGGGAGCAGAGATGAGATCGGTTTGCTCTGTGGGCATGGCCCAGGCAGAGGATGGCACGTGGCTTGGAGAGGCAGAGATGTGAGGCAGAGAAGGGGCCCTCAGGAAGCCGTCCTAGGGGAGGGTGAGACCTGACCCAGGGCAGTGTCCCGGGCAGGGCAGGGCTGGTCACCAGTGCAGTAAGCGCATAAATAAGCGGGCAAGGTTCCCAAGTGCCCAGCGCCTGCGGAATCCGCTTTGGCTCCTGGTAGACTGACCTGGGTGCGGTCAGGCTGACCTGCCCGAGGACATTCTCCCTCGTAAGGCCACAGGCAGAGCCCAAGGTCACAGGCAGACAGCTTCTCCTTTCCAGACCAGCCCTCAACCCTTACATAATGGCTTCCCAGGGAATCCCACCCACCTTTTCAAAACAAACGTTCCCCAACCTTGGTCTGTGGGACACCTGAGCTGGCCATTGCCCGGATGCCCTGCCCATGGATTTGCTGCCACGTGTCTGAGGGGGCACCTGGATGAGGGCGATTGTGCCTATCAGGTGGACCAAGGCCTCCCCGAGGGCTGGGGCTGAGAGTCCTCTCGTGGCACCCCCCTCGGCCAGCAGAGCAGCCTGGCCCCCCCCACGGTCGGGAGAAGGCCCCAGGAAGCCAGCCTCCATTCATACCTGGGGGAGAGGTGAACGCAGGAATCAGATTGGGCGGAGGGTCTAGGAACTTGTTGTGACACTGAATTTTCAAGCCCTTTGTACTTGGGGGCCATCATGGGGTGGTGTTGGGATTTCTGAGTGGCCGCAAGTCACCTCCTATCCCTGCCCACTTGTGCAGCGAGACTTTTCCTCATTCTTTCTCCCTCCCCGCAGCCAGGGAAGAAATGGCCCACAGTCCCCTGCAGTTACCTCATTGTGACTTTGTGATACAGTCAGAAATCTATATATGCTACATGGCTGGTGGGACTGCAAACTGGTGCAGCCACTCTGGAAAGCAGTAAGGAGATTCCTCAGAAAACTTGGGTTGGACCCACCATTTGACCCAGCTATCCCTCTTCTCGGCTTATTCCCAAAGGACTTAAAATCAGCATATTACAGTGACGCAGCCACGTCAAGGTTTACAGCAGCTCAATTCATATAGCTAAACCGTGGAATTGGCTGAGGTGCCCATCAACAGATAAAAATAATGTGGTATATATTCACAATGGAATATTACTCAGCCTTCAAGAAGAATGAAATTATGGCATTTGCAGGTAAATGGATAGAACTGGAGACTATCATGCTAAGTGAAATAAACCGTCCCAAAAACCAAAGGCCAAATGTTCTCTCTGATATGTGGATGGTAACACACAATAAGGGGGAAGGGAAGAATAGAAGTTCACTGGATTAGACAAAGGGAATGAAGGGAAGGGAGGGGGATGGGAATGGGTAAGGCAGTGGAATGAATCAGATGTCACTTTCCTGTTCATATATGAATACACGACCAGCCTAATTCCACATCTTGAACAACCACAAGAATGGAAGTTATACTCCATGTATGTATGATGTGTCAGAATACCTTCTGCTGTCATGGATATCTAAAAAGAACAAATAAAAACGATTTTTAAAAGAAAAAAAGAGAAGAAGGAATCTGCATGTGCTCTATGTCCCTGGTTCTGACAGAGCTCTTAAAGCCCTTGGAATTTCCAGAGGGACAGGAGTATCTTTTTCTTTTCATGACGGACTCCTGCTCACCATACCTGAGTGGAGGCTGACGAGGTGACTTGCTGGCCCCCTGGGCAGCTTCAGGAAGGCCAGCCGGACTAGCCAATGTCATGAGAGGTGGGAACTTTGAGCTCCACCCCTGACCCCGGGGAGAGAGAGGGGTGGAGTGGGCATCGATTACCAATGGCGATGTCTCAGCTGGCCCTGTCTGCACAGGACCTCCAGGAAACCCCCAGGGGCCTGGGGTTGGTGAGCACGCAGGAGGGGGCTCATCCTTCTGGAGACGCATGGACGCAGTACTCGCCACCTGCCACCCCACCCTCTGCGCCTCTTCCTCTGGCGGTTTTACTATATCTTTTCTAATAAACCATTAAAACAGTAGGTGAAGTGTTCCCTTGGGTCTCGGGAGCCGTTCTAGCAAGTTACCGCCTGTTAGGAGGGCGTCGCGGGAAACTCCAACTTTGTAGCCAAATTGGACAGAAATGTGTGTGCCCTGGCATCTGTGATTGGCATCTGCAGTGGGGGCACCTGGGCTGGGCAGTAACTCCCTGGTAGAGAGCTTACCTAGCGTGCACGAGGCCCTGGCTTCCATCCCCAGACACCCCCGCCAAAAAGACAAGACAAGAAAAGAAAGCCAGGCAGGGGACACTCTGACCAGGTGATCCACAGCCTGTGGCTTCTGCCTAACTCTTGGTCAGCATCAGAATGGAACTGAATGGTGGGGCACCCCAGTTGGCATCTGGGAAGTCAGAGAACCAGTTGGTGTGGGGGAGAAAGCCTCAGACATTTGTGTTACAAGTGTTGCAAGGATAAAGTTTGGAATCATGAACGGTGTCTTGCCCTCGGAGTTGGGAGCTTCCCAGGACATGGTGAAATGGACTCTTTATCTGTGTGCCCTGGGCTCAGCTGTGTACCCGGCATGAAAACTCCTCCAAAGTTCAAGGCAAATGAATGGAGCATCTCAGGATCTGCCCCAACTTCCCAAAGTCACAGAGAAGACAAAACAGTGTTAACTGTTAATAATGGGCCAGAGAAAAGTCAAAAGGACAGGAGGCAGGCGTGGAGGCACAAGCTCGGAATCTGGAGGCTGGGGAGGCTGAGGCGGAAAGATACCCAGAGCCCAGGAGGACAAGGCCAGTCTGGGTGATGTAGCCAGACCCTTCGCAAAAAAATAAGAAAGATGGAATCATCTCTGTACACGAGACAATTCTCACTCCTCTTGATACCATCGTAAGATAGGAATGAAAGCTAGTGACGCCTGCGTGGTAGCAGAATGTCAGTGTGGACCCTTGGCTGACAGATACCCCGCCCGCTCACCCCAGCAAGTCCCCTGCTCACGGTGACAAGTGTGTACCTTTGTGTTGCAGGAAGATGAATGTCTTAACTCACCTTCAATTATCGGATGTATTGGTCACGGTCAGCTCTGGTTTCTTTCTTGGTCAGTGTGATTATTGGGAAAAGATGTGAAAATCAGAGGCGACGGAGTTTGGCTCGAGCTATCTAAAACTCACACGTGGAGGGCACAGTGTGAGAGAATCCTAAGTACAGAACAGGCTGGCCCCAAGCTTGGGGGACACGGAGCACACTTCTTATTCTTTAATGATGAAGTCCAAATGGAGGGCTCCCACGTATCGAGTATTCCTTATCAAAAACCATGAGGAAATAAGATGGTTTTGAGCCAGGATACCATACAGAGTTTGAAATTTGTGATAGAGAAACTAAAATTTAATTAATTAATTAAGTTGGGGTACTGGGGATCTAGCCCAGGACCTCACACATGCTAGGTAAGCTCTCTATGCCTGAGCTACATCCCTCGTCTGGAAATTTATTATGTTTTAATTTTCGTACCAGGAATTGAACCCAGGGGTGCTTAACCACCGAGCCACATCCCCAGCCCCTTTTATATTTTATTAGAGACAGGGTCTTGCTGAGTTGCTTAGGGCCTCACTAAGTTGCCGAGGCTGGCTTTGAACTCATGATCCTCCTGCCTCAGCCTCCTGAGCTGCTGGCGTTACAGGCATGTGCCACTGTGCCTGGCTCCGGATTTATTTTAATGTCTAAGTAGCTTAAGGCACATCTGAAACGTTGAGTTTTCTGTGTTAGATTTGCCGGGTTGGAGAGAGTGAAAAATGATGCTCTGCTTCTTATTGAAGCTAGTGTTTTGCAGAGAAGAATTATCCATGTAGCACAAGGAGTTTCTGTTTTGGGAGAAAAAAAAATCTCTGCAAAAATTTTGAAAGCACAAAAGAGGTAAAACACATCTGAAATCATTGCAATTGGGGAGGGGGGGATATTGATTTCCTAGTGAAACTGTCACTAACAAATTATTATCTGCTCACTCATAACAGCTGGAGGAAATGAGAACATACCTGAAATTCAAAGTTAAACATATTTTATTTCTTGGAAAACAGTGTTTATCCTGAGGAAGTCATGACAAGTGTATTTCATCTGTGAATAAAGGCAATTCGGAGGGTGTTGCCGATAACATAAAGGGGAACTGATTCTAATGTATGAGTCTGTTGATGCCTATAGACGTTTGCAAATTCAGAAATGAAATTACTGGAAAAATAAAACCTGAAATGTTGTCGGGTATTGTGGATGAAATCAATGTTTCCTGATTCAATAGCATTGGACAAGGCCAGAACCAGGCGGTGAAAGTAGTTTAGGTAAGAAAAGTCTCAATTGCTATCTCCAGGATAGAGTCTCTGAGATCTCGCTGGTACTGAAAACAAATGACAAAGACCACCTTGTCCAGGGTCATAAACCCTTCACTGCAGCAAGTCAAAGTGAGATTCAACCCCCGGGGGGCCAGATCTGTAAATGAAGGCTGGGCACATGGGCGGGAGCTTTTGTAGGGGTGAGGAGACAGAACTTGGAGGATTGACTCACCAGTGGTACATCGTGGTGCTGAGTCTTTTTTTGCAGAAAAATGAAAAATCTGCGAGATGCTTTTGTGGCGTTCAATTCTTTGTTCTGAGCTATCCATTCATCTGGGAAAAGATTGGCGGGTTCCCAAAACACATGTAAACCGGCGTGGTGGAGAAACACACAGGAGGCCCGGGAGTTTGCTCGATCCCGTTGGGCTGTACATCACCAGGTTTTTTCCACCATGACTGGGTGGCTTCCAGCCACTATTGAAACTTTGGAAGCAGCATTAAGTGATCATCAGACACACAGGTGGCCCATGAATCGCGCATTCCTTTACACGTGCTAAATGTTATAGGAAGCTTTTCCTTTTTTTCCTGATGTGCTTCAAAGTGAAACCATAGACATATCTCCGTTGCTTTCGAAAGTACAAGCAGATTTTCACTGTTCATCATCTCGGAGAAATGATGACTGTTTCAAAACCATTTGATAGAAGGCAAAGGAAGTGTGCCAAAAACTAATCTTGGGGGTTCAAAGTGAAAATGACAAGGAAAGAAAACTTCCCTTCAGAGAAGAAAAATTCTGGCATGAGTCAGGGTGTGCGTGTGCGTGTGTGTGTGTGTGTGTGTGTGTGTGTGGCGGGGGAGATGGTGGAAATTCAGATGGTGAAATTTCCTCTATTTTGTCAGATTAGCATCCAACTTATAAAGGTATTAATAAATTTAAATGCACACATTTCTGAGGATGATTATACCAAAAAGGTACAGTAGTCCCCCACCCCCGTTATTCCTGGGGGATGCATTCCAAGGTTGTCCATGGACGCTTGACACTGTGGACACACGAACCCTGTGATATAAAGTTTAACTTATAAATTTGGCACAGTGAGAGATTAACAGTAATGAATAATCAAATAGAATCATTATGGGTATATTCTTTAATCAAAGTTAAGATTTCGGAATCATTTACTTCTGGAATTTTCCCATTTAATATGTTCAGACCAGGACTGACAGGGGTAACAGAAACCACAGGTAAGGAGGTGCTATGTACCTGTAGAAATTCCTCTTTAGGTCTGGGGGTGTAGCTCAGTGTTAGAGTGTTCCCCTCTTGCCATAAAAACTTTAAAAAAGAAAAAAGAACAGCAAAAAAGAAAAAGTCAGTGTTTAAAGTCAGTGAACCAGTTGGTGAGGAAGCAATGGCCAGGTGCAGACAACACAAGAAAGACCTAGAACTTGATGCTGTCAGAGCTGCAGAGAGCCAGCCTCTGCTCTTATCGCTGGTCCTGGCTGGTGGTTCAATGCCATCTCCCAGCAAGTGCCTGCCTCTTGGCTCTGCATGTGGCCTTGGCGTGACCCAGGCCTGTGTCACACACGGGAGCTCACGCTGGGAAGGCTGTGTGCCACGGTTACCAAAGCGGGAGAAGTGGAGCTGCGGGGTGGGGCCTGGAGGCCTTAGGGCGCTGTCTGGGAGGTGGGCCCGCCTCAGGAATTCCATCTCACCTCCAGAGGTGGATCCCAGGGGCCCAGGTTCCATACCTTCAAATCTTAGCTCCCAGGCCCCCACGCTGGCTGACCCGGTGTCAGTCGAAGGAGGTGTGATCATGGGAAGGGCAAGACAAAAACAACCTGCTCTTTTGTGAAAACATTCCCAGGTTATTCAAAAATAAACCTTTGGGAAGATAGCGAACTGGAAAATTCGTATTGACTTCTCTTTTAGGTCTGCTGGTAGAGAGGGTAGTCGTCCTGGGTGTAAGTGAATGTTGGTTGAACACATCAAATCCTGCTGGGGGCGGGGGTTGTGGCTCAGGGGCAGAGCGCTTGCCTAGCACGTGTGAGGCACTGGGTTCGAATCTCAGCATTGCATATAAATAAATAAAATAAAGATCCATTGCCAAATTAAAAAAAATTAAAAATTCTGCTGGATGAATGAATGAATGGGTGAATGAATGGATGAATAGGTAACCCAGGGAACAAATGGATGAATGGGTGGATGAATGAACTGGTGGCTGAATGAATGATCAGGGAATGGATGAATGGGCAGATGAGTAAATGGGTGAATGGCAGGTCACCAAGAACTGCAGGCTGTCAGGACTGGTCAGCTGGAGATCAAAGTTGCCCCAAATCCTTGCCAGCTTCCTTTGCAAAGACTCACATTTTGGGTGCGCCTCCTTCGAGCAGGCTCCTTCCCACAGCACACCTGAAACAGGGCCAGCAGACAGGAAGACCTGTAGTTAAAGGTTGGAAGTTAAAACACAGAACCTGGGCTCCTGGCCCCAGGCTGGCTTCTCAGAAGCGAGAGGGAATTTGTAAAACCCACCCGCCTCTCAGGGCTGCAGATGTCAGATTGAGCAAAGAAAAACACAGGATGTGGAGTTAAATTTGAATTTTGAATACACCACAACTTTTTGGCCCCAGGAAGGGAAGTGAGGGGCAGGGTGCATCCAGGTGGGCAGTTTTGATGGTACGGGTTCATATTCGAGCCGACATGGAGACCCTGAGAAGCGTCTTCCAGTCCGTCATCTCACCTGAGATTCCTGATGGCCCTCTAGGAGGGGACAGTCAAGGGCCACAGAAGGACGTTCCCGTCCATGACAGACAGAATAACGCTTCCACAAGGTGACACTGAAATGGACTTGCCCGTCAGCTAGCGATGCCCTAGACAGGGCAGCTCGGTCGCGCCACGGGGTATGTGTGCGGGGACGCTGGGGTCAAGGAGCAGGCCACACGGCCACTTGTGGGAAAGTTCAGCACGTACCTGAGGGCTGTACCTGAGGCTTGATGATGGTGATAGATGGTTGTCACTGGTTTACGTGTTCACTAGGCTCTGCATTGTTGCTTGAGAGTGTTCTGCTTATAAATGGGTTTATAACAGTGTGCACGTGATGCTGGCAAGCACCTCGTGTGTGACTAGACCCTTCCGTGTTCACACAGCAGCCGTGAAGTGACCTTGGGACCCGTCTCTCAGAGCACGTCCCCGTGTGTTATTTCATTCCCATTTCGGAGTGAAGAAACTGGGGCTCAGAGAAGGGGAGGTGCCTGCCCCCAGGGGCGGAGTCAGGGCTCAGCCTGGGAGTCTGGCCTCCCGTGGAGGCTCTTCCCCAAAGTGCTGTCTCCCTGGGAGACCTCAGCAAACCCCAAAGCCTGTAGCCCCAGGGCTTAGGGTCCCCGCTCTCCCTCGGAGGGGTCACTGGGAGGTTTATTTGCCTCGAGTTATCCCTGCTTCAGACGGGGAGAAGCCACAGAGCTCCAGTGACTCATCGGGCCGCGCAGAGAGGAAGGCGGGAAGGCCGGGCCTCACCCCAGCCCCTCCAGACCAGCCTGAGACCAGGAGGCGGGGCTCGAGGGCCGCTTTTCTCCGGGCTAAGGCCAGTCGCTGTCCTTGAGGTAATTCTCGAAAAATTTTTTCCTGATGTATATGTTAAAATATTTAGGAGAGGGTGCACTGTTGTCCACATTTACTTTAAAATGCACTAGAAAAATCAGATGGGTTGATAGCCAGATAGATGGACAGGGAGGTGATGAAGAATCAAAAGTTCTGGGTGGCAGAATCCGGGAGGACGCGCACACCCAACCGTGGACGCATCCTTTCAACTCGGCCGGACGTGTGGAACTTTTCATCATATACTGGGAAAAAAATCTTCATTCATTAAAAACATGTCTCCACTCCAAGAAACATTGGACGACAGGGACCAGCGAGCCCGCACACCTCCCATAACCCACCGCGCAGGAGGATGTATTCTCCTCCTTTTGCATTAATTTGTTCACTGCAAACCCGAGAACATTCTCTCTCTCTCTCTCTATATATATATATATATATATTTTTTTTTTTTTTCCATTTCTACTTTTGTCAACCACGAGCCCCAGTCACCTGGAGCTGTGATAAGTCCCTGACATAAGTCATCTCATTTAACCCTCGTGCTACCCGGACTGCCTGTTGATGGCAGAAATTCACAAATATCGAATCACGGCTGCGCAATGCTCCGTGACATGGAATTATTCAACTCTTATTGGAAATGTATTGTTTTCTGTTCTTACTTTCATAAACAAAGCCCCAGAACCCCCTTGGGCAGAAGTCCTGTGTCATCTGTCCCTTGTTCCTTGGGACAGCTTCCTAACTGCAGTATTTCTCGGGCTCTCTCACCATTTGAGAATCATCACCTGCCCTGTAGGATTTTTTTTTTTTTTAATTTTTTTTTGGCTGGGAAGGATACTGGGGGTTGAACCCCGGGGTGCTTAACCACTGAGCCACCTCCCCAGCCCTTTTTCAAATATTTTTATTTAGAGACAGGGTCTCACTGAGTTGCTTAGGGCCTTGATACATTGCTGAGCCTGGCCTTGAACCTGGATCCTCCTGCCTCAGCCTCCCAAGTCTCTGGGATTACAGAGCTACACCACTCTGCTGGGCCTGCAGGTATTTTAAAGTCCTTCATGGGCTTCCTCAGCCCACCTGGGAGACAGGGGCTCATAGTGGAGTAGGGGGGAGCCGGATGGTGGGCAGAGATTAGGGAGAATGATTTTTTTCTTTTCCTTTCTTTTGTGGGGGGAGGAGGGGAGCTGGGGATGGAACCCAGGGCCTCTCACATGCTATCACTCAGTGACACCCTCAATCCCCAAATTTATTTTTATAATTGAATGATACCCTTCACCTTCCCCTTCCGTTCACCAGGAGCTCCATTTCCCAAAACTGAGGAGAAACTTCTGATTAATTTCTCCATCTCTGTTTTAAACCTGGAGTTTCAAATCAGACGGCTGCCTCCGTGCAGGGCACTAAAGGGGCCTGGCATTGATGCCCGGATCTTGGCACCTCCACCGCTCTTTTCTCTGCCTTTCTAGAGTGGGGGTGAGGCCCTGGGGACCAGGCCACCTGGACTGGAACCCAACTCTGCCAGGTAGGCCGAGACACCTTGGGCACATCAGTTCTGCCCTGAGCCATTTCCCCATCTGTCAAGCAAAGGCAGTGGGTGGCTGTGGGTGGCGAGACAAAGCCCACAGAGGTGCGTGGCCGGGACCGGTCACACAGTAGGTCCTTCACGTGGAGAGTGGGTTTGCTGCCCTGGCCCCCGCCTCCCGGGGGAGGCCGCCTTGACTCGCAGACTTGGCCTTGCTCCACCTTCCCTGGAGCCCAGTGGAATGTTTTCTCTTCCCTCCTCCTTCTCCTCCTCTTCCTGTGACTGTCTGTGGGACTCCTCCAGCGTCCTGGGTTCCCCCGGGGCAGCCCGAGCCCTCTCCCCGCCCAGCCCCTGCCCCGGGCCCACCAGGCTGTTTCCAATTTGGACGCCATGCATCTTGCCCCTCAGATCACAGCCGCCTCTTTGATGGAACTAATGATGATCTAGGGCCCTGGAGCCCCGGACCTCCCCAAACTGAGATAAATCCTGCCTCTGCACAGACAAGGGGCCTCTGGCCTGGTCTCAGATCCCCTCCTCCAGGCTGGCTGGTGGGGAGGCGCCTGTGGGAGCCCCCTCCTGGCCAGCAGCGAGGGCCAACGCTGGGCCCAGGGAGACAAGAAGCGGTTTCTCCAAGGCCCTGAAGAGGGTCCCACATCCTGGTGGGGGAGGGTGGCAGGCTTGTGAAAGGGCCATTTATAAGGACGCCTTTTCCCCCTAAGACAGGGCACAAGAGGAGCAGGAAGCAGCTCACTCGGGCCAGCTGATCATCAGGCTCAGTACCATGACAGTCCCAGCTTCTCCTGCAACTCTGGGGATCCAGGAAGAACGAGACCTGGTGTCTGCCCCGAGGGGCTCACGGTGAGGGAGGTGGCATCAATGGTGGGAGGCCTGGGGCTGTGGGAGTTGGGCAGTCTGGAAGGCTTCCTGAAGGAGGCAGCCCTGACCTGGGCCCTGGGCCAGCCCGCACTAAGCAGATGGGCCCTTCCCAGCGAGAACAGAATTTTAAAAAGAATATTAAACCATAAAATTTGTACATCTGCCAAAATTAAAAACGGCTTCTTTTGAGATTTTCAGATGTGAATATTTTGTATAATTTCATCAAGGAAACATCTTCCTTTCTTTCTGTTCCGCTGATGCCATATGTCTATGCTCAGGTGAGTTGTCCAGCACTGAGTGGGACTCTGGAAGCAAGTGCGAGTGGGCGTGTGTGTACATTCCACCGGGGCTGGGGAAATGCAGGGGCTGCTGGGGCTGGCCACGGTGGACTTCCGGGTGCCAGGAGGTGGAGGTGTGCAGGAGGTAACCATCTACTGGAAAGTACAGCTGTCCCTGAGTCCAGGGCAGAGACTGCGGCCCCAGGAGGTGTTCTAGCAGGTATTAGTCAAGGCCTGTCCAGGGACAGAAGGACGAGGGCCCAGGAAGCCACGTGCCAAGATCTGGTTTTTATTCGTAAAGCCTGAGTAACTACCATCAGTTAGGAAGTCAGACGCTGCTCAGTCCCTCCAGGAAAACTTCTCTGTCCCCTGGGGCTGCAGCTATCTGCCCCCTTCCTGTTCCTCAGCACCGACCCCCATTCACCTGGACTGGCAGGTATTTCTTTGAGCGTGTTATGTCCCTGCACCAGGTGGGGGCGATGCTTCCAGAGGCTGGTGAGAGGCAGCCTAGGGAAGCCCTCTCTGGAGAGGGCAAGCCGCAAGCCAGTGTCCCCATCCTCCCAGGACGCCTGCCCCGCCACTAGGTTTCCTTAATTTTTCCCTTTCTTCTTCATCACCCCCTGAGCTGACTGCCCAAATCCTACCTCCCATTTACTTAAAATCTTAAAATTCATTCAGGCGTAACAAAGAATGTTCTGGGCTTTCTGGGGGTGTGCTTGAGCTGAGTTTGGGCTCTTCTCAAACCTTCTGCGAATCAGAGACAGACAGTGGGGAAGGAGGAGCTCACCTAGGCTGGTCTTGGCTGCCTCTCCTTTGGGGGGTGACTCCAAATAGGATTTAGTGAGGGGTGCGGGGGGCTTGCAGCTCAGCCACCTGCTTGGGTGGCTTCAGAGAACCCAGCGGCCTGGACAGGGGCTCTAACCATTCCCATTTGTGTGACCCAATTTTCTGAGCCCCGTTGCTCCTTAGAAGAACCTCCAAGAGGCTCCACCTAGCTGGACACGACCCTTTGCAGAAGTCAGGGGACGGGGTGGAGGTCATCGGGATGGGACTGAGTTCTGCCAGGAGCCTTGCTGGGAGCCAAGCCCTTCTTCTTAGTCTGGCCCCTTCCCGTGGGACATGTCTTTCCTGGGGTTTCCTGTCCTGGAAGCCCCACTCACGTTTCCAGGTAGGAACTGGTGGCTCCAGTCTCCTGTGAATTGGGAGCCTTGGAGGCCAGAGGCTGTTCTGGATTGTTTTCGAAGCCAGGTCTTTGCTCAGGGGCTGAGAATACAGTAGGTGCCTACTGAACGCTTGCACCAACCAGCTCTGTGCCCAGCGTCCTCTCTCAGTTCAGACGGGCATGACCCTGGAGTGGGCTCTGGGGGACGTGGCCTGACCCCGGGAGGGGGTGCGCCGAGGCCTCGCGGGGGGCCGTTGGGGGTCGTCCAGGGGCGCTGGACCTTGGCCTCGCCGAAGGCGCCTGGGCAGTGGCTCCTCGCCCTGGAGCCCGGCCGCGCGCCCGGAGGAGGAGGCGTCTACGGTCTGCGCCCATCACCTGAGCTGCACCGGGCGGGGAGGATAACAATTATTGGGAGAGGTTTAAAAAAAAAATCATTATCAAATAACTACAGCTTGAAAAAGTTGGCGGGCGGGACGGAAAACGCGGGCTGGATCGCGCCGGGAACGCGCCGCCGCTCCGCCCGCCGCGCCGCGGTAGCCCCACGGGGCAGGAAGCACATCTGCAACGCATTTGTGCGAGCTTCACCTTGGAGACCGCGGCTGGATGCAGGCGCTGAGTTCGCGCGAAAGGAAAAGCGCTTTAAGAGGCTTTTCTTGGGGGACCCTGCCCGGCGCGGGCGGCCGCGGCCCGGGTGGCGGGGAAGGGCGCCCCCTGGCTGGCGCGCGCCGAGCCGGACGCCCGAGCGGGGCCGCCTCCGGGAGTCTGTTTCCCAGTCTGCACGATCAAGTGGTTGAACTCCAAGGTTCCTTCCAACGGGGATATTCTACGAGGCCCTCCTTGGCTCTTGTGATTCTATACCTGGTCCTGATGGGGAGGAAAAGGACCAGCCCGTGGGGGGAGATGGAACGGGAGTCCTCCAGGTGTCGGGAAAGTCGCCAGACCCCTGTCCTTGCATTTCCAGCCCTCTCTGCCCTTGACTCTGCACAGTGCAAATACCGAGGACATGCTCGATCAACACTTGTTGCAGAAGTGAAGGGAAAACGAGTGACGTCTTCAGGCCATTCCCCAAAGCCTTTGTGTCTCCCTCTTACCCACTGCCCTGGGCACGTGTGGTCCCATGCATGTCTTGGCCATTGTGGTTTGTGGGCTGTCTCTCTTCTCTTTGACAGCATCTCCTGGCAGTGCTGCCCAGCCTGGGTGCACCAGGGTCAGCCCACTAGGGGCTTCTGCTCTCAACGTCCTGGGTCTGGTGGGTTTTAGTGGGGCTACTTGATCCCATCTGGACCATTCCTGAGTGTTTGGGTTTCAGCACACTAAAGTCGGGGACTCTCTGAGCCCCAGCTGGCTATAGGAATCCTGCTTCCAAGTGACAAGGGCAGAGAACTCTTTCCTCCTCTCTGCTCAGTATTTGGTCATGGCTCCATTGCTAGTTGCTGTGGAATAATTTCCCCTGCCGGAACACAAGTCAGCAGTCACTGCACCTGTTACTTACACAGTGAGGACCTGTTGGGAGGATTTGGACAGAGGTTCTGGGCTGGTCAGAGCTGGGGACGGACAGGGGAACTGGCTGGTCTGCAGGTAATTGGTGATCAAGAGTCCATACCCTAGTGCGTGGTCAGGAAGTGAGTGTCCCTCGGGTTGACAGGCATCTGGGGGGCAGGAACAGAGGGGATGAGGGAGGAGCAACCTGGCAACACCAAGTGGAGCTTGGGTTGGGGCTCTGGTGTCTGCAAAGGGTGGGGATGGCCAGGTTCGGATAGGGCCCCAGGTTGCCAGGGTTCTGGGTAGATTGACAGGGGTGGATGCAGGGTGCTTCTTTGAAGCCAGAGCTGACACCTAAGGGCGTCAGAAGGAAAATCTCTCCCAGGGAGCTCTAGGAAGGGGAAGGGTCCTGAAGAAGGACTGGTTTCTCCTGCATTAGTCATGAGCAACCCAAAGTTCCTAATTCAGGGCCCAAAGCAAGCCCCTTAGCCCTGCTGACCCAGCTGTCGCGGGCTATCTGGGGGGCTATTTATAGCTCCCTGGCTGGTGGAGGGAGCCTCCTGCAAGCTGATTCACTTTCATTTGCCTGGATGGGCCCCTTTGGAAGCTCATTCCTGATGGTGGCAGGACAGCTGATGTGACTTTGGTCATTGACTGTTCAGGGCCTGCTTGTCCCATGGAGACTGGACGCTGGTGGTTGTGTGAACGCCAGAGGGTCCACCTGGTCTCGCTTCTCTTTTCCATTTGCCCGAGAGGCTGGCTCTGGCACCAACTGTCACCAAATGGTAAATAGCCCAGCATAAAAGCCCCTAAGAACCTTAAGATAAGAGGTTCCCTGGGGCTGGGGGTGGGGGGGAGGAAGAAAAAAGCCTAACAGGAAACGAGCGGGTAAACCGTCACTTACATCGCTGTTAGGTCACATCGCTCTCTCCTGGGCATTAGAGACTGTTTTGGCTTCCTGGGGCCAGCCCGGGTCACAGAGAGGAGATCTCTGTAGGCCATGCCGGGATGGTGGGGCCCAGGAGAGCAGTCACCAAGGATTTCTATGATCTTCTGGTTCCTGCCTAGTGGTCTCTCTATGTGGCCACTCTGAAGGGCTCCCAGAGGTGACCAGGGACAGAGACCCTGAGGTCAAACAGACCCATCATGGGTTCTTGGGGGAATCACTTGACCTTCTGAATCTACTTTCTAAACCATGAAATGGGGATAATCATGCCCCTGTTCTGGGGTTTAACTGAGATATGCAAATGAGAGTGTGTGCGGCACCTGTCGCACTAAGGGCCTATTAATGGCGCTGCTGTTATTTTCGGCCGTGCCGAGCAATGCAGTGAGGCTAGACAGAAGTGGTGGGTGCATTTTGCAGACCTGGAACCCGGTGAGAATAAACTCCCTCCGCCATCCAGAGCTGGAGCGGGTCTCCCAGAGAAGCCTCCCACCTCCGGCAGCCTGAGTGTCGTCCTATCGCAGGGGCCTGATAAGGCGGAGATACTCATGTTCTTACAGCCTGAGAAATGTGAGCTGTGCCCCCTTCAGTTCAATCCGCTAAGCTTCAGTTGAGCACCCCACGTGTGCCAGATCCCACGCTGACAAGATGGCACAGCTGCCCAGGATACCATCCAAGTCCTGTTCGCCATCTGGTGGTTGGGGGGACAGGAACCAAAACCGGTGACTCTAGTCCAGGCTGTGATGTGGGAATGGAGAGCAGAAGAGGTCCAGGGGAGGAGGGACCCAGATCTAGGCTTTGGGCAGTGGCCGAGGGAGGATATGGGGACATAGGAGGAGCCTGGGTGTTCCCAGAGGCAGGACCAAAAGACAGGCGAGCAGGGGTCAGCAGGTGGGTCCCCCAGGGCTTCCTTTGACTGCATCACCAAGCTCCAAACCTCAGAGATTGGCGGCAGCAAACTCAAGCCAGTGACTCCCTCTCCTCTGCCCAGCCTGGCCTGGACAGCCGGCAGACTGAGGCTCTCAGGCCGTACCTCTGGGTCCCTTGTGCCTCTTCTCTGGAGTCTGCCCTAGGCCACCTCTGTCCCCTTCCTTCCCACCAATGCCTCTTCTCTGCCCTGGAATCTGCGGGAATGTGTGCCACCAGTGTGGGTCCAAGACACCTTGGGAAGTTTCCAGGTTTCTCTAGACCTAGGAGAGGTCTCTCCAGCCAGAGAGTCTGGCCTCCCAGCTCCTCTGAAGAGCTGTTTCCCTGGACAGCAGGCCCACACTTGGGCTGTAGCAAAGGGACCTGCCTACCTGTCTGTCCCTTCCTTCAGTCTACTGGTCACTCACAGGTCCCCTGCTCATGGGTACTCCTCCCTGAGGGCCAGACTCAGGTACACTGCTCCCCATACCCCATCCCCTGCTTGTGCATGACTCTAGGGCATACCCAAGTGCCATGTCCCAAAGTCACCCAGGACTCTTTCCCATCTCAGGGACCATCACCACCTCCGCCCAGGCCAGAGACCTGGGAAATGTTTTTTATTTTTTTATTTTTGGTACTGGGGATTGAACCCAGGAACCCAGGGGTGCTTAACCACTGAGCCACACCCCCAGCCCTTTTAAGAAAGATTTTATTTAGAGACAGGGTCTCCCTACATTGCGGAGGCTGGGTTTGAACTGGTGATCCTCCTGCCTCAGCCTCCCGAGCTGCTGGGATTTCAGGTGTGCACCCCCATGCCTGGCTGGGAAATGTTACCCGCTCCCTCTCACTACCTCCATTCCCATTCTGACATCCAATCATGTAGATCTCAACTCCAAAATACCACCCTCCATCCAGTGTCCTCACACCATCTCCGTGGCTACCACCGTCACGGCCAGATACACAGGCCCCTGCTCTGGCTCCACCTTTTGCCCTCTCCTCACCCAGCAGTGGATCATATTTCTTCCCGCTTAAAACTTTTTAATGGCTTCCCATTGGACTTAAGATGAAATGAAACTCCAAGCCACAGCCTACAAGGGACAGGACAGAGCCATGGGTGTTGCTTGGTATTCTGCCTCACTCGGCTCCCAGAGGATGGGGACAGTGCCCAGTTCATAATGAATGTGCAGGTACATCTGTACAACTTGGGCCAATAAGGAAACCCTCTTCTTCTCCCAAGTTTGGAGCTTGATTGACAGAGGCGTGCACAGGCACCGAATCCACGGAGACGGGAAGGGGCCCTCACTGTGGGCAGCTGATCGGCATGGAGCATGCCCAGAAGGGACTGAGGCAGGCATGGCCACTTCCTTCTCCCAAATCCACCCACCAGATGAGTCTGTCCAGGTCCCTGGGTAGGGGGGAGTGGTCCCTTCAGGGGTGAGGAATAAATGTTTCCCCAACATATAGAGAGGGTCCAGCTTTTCACAACGGTAGCTGTTCTGGTCCTATTTCCGGTGTCGTGCGAGTTTCCACCTGGGTGGATGGCATCATTGCTAATGTCCTTCTGTTGTGCAGGGCTCTGAGAACCTCAACCAGACAAGAGGCTTCCTGCTTCTCTCTGCACCCATTTGTGCTGAGACTGGTGTGAGAAAATGTCACTTCAATCTTGATGAACTTGCTCAAAACTTCTGAAATCCACTTTCGCTTCTCTCACTTTCATCTCAGCAGGGATTAAGTCCCAGGTGAGTTTCTTTTTTGGCATGGGGGCAGAGGTGGCCTGTCTACTGGGGGACTAGGCTCCGGCAGTTGCAGTCTCCACTGAACCCTGGAGGAAGCTCTCAAGGCCTCAGTTTCTCAGCCAGAAAAGGGGGCGACCATGCGGATGCTCTCTTCTGGTCCTCCTTTTCAGAGCCGAATGGGAAGCACATAAACTAATCCCCAGGTGTGGTGGACAGCAGGCCATCTGATCCTCTCGCCTGCACTGTTTTCTTGCTGCTTCTAACGGGTTCAGTTCTTCTGACCATAGTGATTGGTCTGGTGGTGTGGTCACAGGCCACCACTGGGCCTATCGTGATTCTCCCCTGGGAATTTGTCATCTGGAGCAGGGAGGGCCAAACCCCTTTTCTGTGCTGGTCACAGAGCTCTGAGGAGGTGACTCGGAAGCTTCCAGTGGACACATCTCCTGCCTCGTGGAGAGGGGTCCGTAGGGGTAGCAATGGAGAGAGGCAGGCAGGGTGGGGCTCCCATGGACCGAATGGCCAGCATCTCCCTGTCTGACCTATATTTGGTCCATGTGAGTCACTACATCCTCCAGTTTTGCTTAAGCCTCTGTCACTTTCATCTGAAGAGTCCTAACAGCTGCCCCCTCCCCGGGAAGCCGTGCTAGCATGGAATTGCCGTGAGAACAGGGACTTGGCTCTGCCTCCTGCTGTCCTTGCAGAGCCCATACTGTGCTGAGCACATGCCAGGTGCTCATCAGATCTTGTCCAGTGCATGTGCTCCCTGGTTACGGTGGCCCTGTTAGAGTAAACTCCCAGGCCCCAGGTGAAGCCACCTTCTGAGTTTCAGGTCCCTCTGTGCTTCCTTTCCTTCCCTCCTTTCTCCCATCTGCAGCTTGGACCCCGGCCAGCTTTTGAGCCTGCAAAAAACAGGCTAGACCCAAGCCTTGGATTCAGGGCGGGCGGGATGGGTGGGATTCTACGTGCACTAGAGAAATCAGGTTGGGAGGTGCGGGCTCAATATGGCGCTCAGGGAGGATGTAGGTTCAAAGTAAATTTCTGGATGAAGTAAACTTCTGCCCCTGGGGCTAAAATCCCTGCCTGGCGGCCTTAGAGGGCCTTACGGGGGGAGGGATGGGGTGGGGCTTGGCCAGCTGGGAACATGTCTCCGGAGGGGGCTTCATGGAATGGTCCATCTTTCTCCGCAGAAGACCCTCAAGCTGGCCTGTTTTTCCAGAAGGCCTGATGGCCTGTCAGGACGACTGGGTCCCCGGCCCTGGCTGTGACTGTCCTTCCTGGAACCATCGCCGGTTCTGCGTTTTCACAGGAGAGCTCAGGATGCTGGGGCTGCTCGGGAGGGGCAGGTGGCCAGTTCAGTCCTTTCCTGGCCCCCGGAGGCTCCCTGTGGCTCCAGCTCCGGCTCTGTTTAGGTCGTTCTCGCCCTGGCCGCCTCTGATTTATTAGCTGTGGGATTGTCGGATGGAGAGGCGAAGGCTCCAGAGTGGCCAGGAGGTTGGAGGAATTCATTTCACACTTGACTATTTTTTCTAACACCTATTAATGTCCTCCACGTTGGGCCTGAAGTTCCTGGCCTCTCCTTCTTCCCAACCGCTCGGGGCTGGGTGTGGGGTGGAACTCTTCCCCCTTAGCTGGGAGCCTGTGAGGGGAGCCAGGCTGGGGAGAGGGGTGTGGGCAGGTCAGGCTTGGGGTTTCCCTGAAGACAGCCAGCCCTGGGCTGGAAGGCAGAGATGGTGGCTTCTTTCTTCCGTCATGGCTGTCCCCGAGATGGCTCCCGCCACCTGTAAAACAGACATGGTTAGCTACCCCCTCGGGGTTGTGGGGAGGACAGAATGAATCACGGTGTGGGTGCTAATGCCTGGGACCATGGCGCGTCCCTAACAAGGGCTGGATGTGAGCGGCCGAATCTGTCTTTAATCCCCCTGCGGAAACTGGACCAGAAAGTGCTTTTCCGGGCCAAGGTCTCTCTGCCCACTTGGCCAGCATTTCCTTTCCCTTGTCCTTCTGTTGAAATTTTACAGTTCGTGAGGATTTCCACTGCCTGGCTACTCGGGAAGCAGGACCCGCCAGACCCTTTCTGACACCAGGCCCCGCTGCCTCGTGTCTCCGCCGTCTCTCATTCCTCTCTGTTGTGGGGGGCAAAGGAGACCCCTTGGCGTCTGTCCAGTAGCTTCCACTGGTCTTGGCTTGCCTCCAGTTTACAGAACCCCACAATGCAGAGACCTTGAGCTCCCTGAGAGAGGGGAGGCTGGGGTCAGCTGGGGGCGAGGAGAGTGTGGGAGGGAGATGTCCAGGGGCCCTTCCTGCTTTGCCCTTGTTCTCTGCAAGCTGGAAGTCATGGTCCCCAGCAGTCAGCCCAGCCTCATTGGGGCCATGAGGAAGGGTCCCAGAGGCCTGCTGACTTCCGGAAATGCCGCCGAAGGGACGCCAGTGCTGTAGCCCTCCCGTACCCCAACTCAGAAAGCCCGACGTGTGAGACGGCTGGTCCTGCGACTGAGTGACGGAGCCTCACGCACCTCCCTGGCAGGAAGTGACTTCCCTCACTGGCCACGGGGAGTGGGGAGGTGACATGAAAGTCATGCGTGTGTCTGCCTCATCCTGGATGGGTGACCCTGTGGGGCGACCGTGAGGTCACATCTTCCCTCTTCCTGCACCTGATCAATAGACACACGAAGGACAGATGTCATGCCGGAGCAGCCAAGCCACCAGGGGCTGCTCAGGTGTGACCTGCTCGTCCTGGGTGCAGGTGGCAAGGGTGCATTTGAACAGCCAGTCGAATAACAAGAATGAGGTCACTCAAGGCCAGCCTGCCTTTCCCTCGCACCCGCGATTCTAAGCGATGTTTGTGATGAACTGAGGCTGTGCCTCTGGCTGGGTCCTGAGGGTAGAGGCTTGTGGGCAGCTGGCAGGTCACCTTCAACACGTGATTGACGAGGCCCTGCACCAGGGCAGACGAAAATGAACTTGGAGGGGTCAAGGGCCAAAAACCGTCCATGCATCAGTCCGCCAGGATGAAGTCCTTCCACTTGGAGCCCTCCATGGGTCTCCTTCCCACAGTGCTTGGGGGACCCGGGCAGGGAGTTCGGCTTTTCATGATCTCAGTGGGAAGCTCACTTGGGCCACGACCTGATTTACGCTTGGGAAAACGCAGAGCTGCAGAAGAGGAACGGGCTCTGCTGAGACCCCAGGCCGTGCTCGCTCAGCGTGTCCACAGGGCTTTGGAATGTCCTCCACAGGCCAGGCTCGGGCTGGCTGCAGGGGATGTCAGCGTGAGACAGGCTCAGGCCCCTGTCCTCTGGCACCCTGGCCTAAACAAGGGGAAGGACATGAACTCAGCAATCAGGACATCGCTGAGGCCCTGACCAGAGCCGACAGAGCCGCCTGCAGGGTGGGGTCACAAGCCTTCCGAAGGGTTTCAGCAAATGAACGAGCTCATGAACGCACTGCCAGGGAAGTAGGAGGAGAAGGTTCCAGAGGCCCAGAGGTGAGCAGGGACAGGGCGCCTTCCAGGACCCAAAACAAGACCGGGGGTCAGCAGTGGGGGAAGCACCTTTGGTGGGGGCTGGGCTCCCGGGGGCCACATCCAGCAGCCCCAGCAGCCCCGTCTTTATCTCCAGAGGGCACCGCAGGGCTGAAAGCAGCCCTGACTGAAGTTGTGTTTGAAAACCCAAACAAAAGAGCCAAAGGCAGAGGCCCCAGCATGGGCCTGGTGAAACCCGGAGAGTCCTAGACAGGCCGGTGGGGACCAGACGCCCTGGCTCCCAGGGGCAGAGCCACAAGGGCTGTGGGAAGGTTAGTCCAGCGGTCATTCCGCAGGACCCACGAGCTCAGCCCCAGTGGGCACCAGGGCACGGCCTGCCTGTGGCATGAAGGCGTCCAGAGCCGTGAGCTGTTTCTTCCCTGCGCGGCAACCGCAGCCTTTGGTCTTGATAAGTAGATTAGGTTGACTCATGGTGTTGGACTTCCAGTCTCGAAACCACAGTCTGGCTCAGGAGCAGAGAGACAGCCTCCTGAGAGGCAGCAAGACGCTTCCCAGCCTGGACCACCGGAGACTCCAGCCAGTGGGGGCCTCATTTGCATGGCCCCGGGGGGAGCTCGGCTCTTCTGCTTGGCTCCAGCTGCATGCACGGGGCAGCTGAGGCGGGAACCGGGAGGGCTGGGAGGAGCTGTGGACTCTCCCTGTGGCCTCAGGGCTCAGAGGGCTGGGAGGAGCTGTGGACTCTCCCTGTGGCCGCAGGGCTCAGAGAGGAGCATTGATGTTTGGCTGGTTTCTTTTTGAGGTGTTGGGATGGAACCCAGGGCCTGGGGCATGCCAGGCAAGCTCTGTACCCTGGAGCTACCTCCCCGGCCCTGTTTTTTTGACTTCTATTTATTTATTTATTAAATGTTTTCATTAGTTGTTGATGAACCTTTATTTCATTTATTTATTTATAGGTGGTGCTGAGGTTCGAACCCAGGGCCTCACACACTGGAGCACTATGCAAGCCTCTGGCCCCAGCCCTGTTCTTCTACTTTTAAATAACAGCTGTATTGAGATAGTACGCACTCGTCACGTGATTCGTCTATTATCACGTGATTCGTCACGTGGTTCATCTATTTTCCAGCGTCCAGTAGGATGGCTTTCAGTGTATGCAGAGTTCCACCACCACCATCAATTTCAGGACATTTTTGTGATCCCAAATACGCTGTGTTCCTTTCCTGGTCTCTCCTGGTTCTTGCCCTCACCCCAGCCCCTGACGACCACTGATCGACCTCGTCTCCATGGATCCAGCTGTTCTGGGCCATTCATATGAATAGAACCATACAGTCAGTGGTGCCTCGGGACAGGCTTGTCACGAACCTTAGGTTTTCAAGTCCTGTTGTGTCACGGATGGGGCTTTATTTCTTCTTATTGCCAAATGGTATTGGATGGTGCGGATGCACCCCATCTTGTTTATCCCTCGGTTACTCGAGGGGCGCAGGGTCGTTTCCACTTGCACAACGCTGCTGTGACTGTTTGCGCGCAGTTCTCTGGTGGGCCTGTTTCCCCACCTCCTGTGGGAGCAACTCGAAGTGCGATTTCTGGGTCACATGATGATCCTGGGATTAACTTTTTCAGGAAAGGCTAGACCGTCTCCCAAAGTGGCTGTGCCATTTTAACACTCTTACCAGCAGGTCACCAGGGTCACCCATTCCAGCCTCTACCACCATTTTATTTATTATTATTATTTATTATTATTATTATTATTATTATTATGGCACTCGACCACTGAACCCCATCCCCAGCCCTACTTCATATTTTATTTAGAGGCAGGGTCTCCCTGAGTTGCTGAGCGCCTCGCCCTTGCTGAGGCTGGCTTTGAACTCACGATCCTCCAGGCATGTACCACCACACCCGGCTACTACCATTTCAAATGGAAGTTTCTGGGTCTCTGTGCTAGGCAAGTGCTCTACCACAGACCTACACCCCCAGCCCCAGCCCTCCTGAGAAATACCTTATTCAGATCCTTTGCCTATTTTTTAAAAGGTATGTTTGTCTTATCACTATTGAGTTGTAAGAGTTCTTTATATATTCCTGATATAAGTCCCTTCTCAGGGATGTGATTTGGACATGCTGGGTGGGCCATTTTGGTCCCTGGAGATCATCTAGTTGGGTGAATTCCTTGCCTTTTCTTATGGTGTTAATTCCTCACTGTAGTGAATATAGAAAGCACGATCAATTTGGTCAATGCCGTAATGATCTTTGTTTGAGGTTAAGTGTCATTGATATATGTTAAATGTATAGGTTAAGTGTCAATAACAGATGTTAACCATCAATAACAGAGTGTTTAATGTCAATAATAGATGTTAAAATTGTGGGCAAAAAGTATACCAGAAATAGGATGTTTAAATAGTAACAAACTATTTCCCCCACAGGATACTTATTATTATTTTTTTGGTGGGGGGGTACCAGGGATTGAACTCGGGGCACTTGGCCCCTGAGCCACATCCCCAGCCCTTTTTTTGTATTTTCTTTAGAGACAGTGTCTCACTGAGTTGCTTAGGGCCTCGATATTGCTGAGGCTGGCTTTGAATTCTTGATCCTCCTGCCTCAGCCTCCTAAACCACTGGGATTACAGGCGTGCGCCACCTCACCCGACAGGACACTTCTTATTAACAAAGGGGAATGTAGTAACTTTATGCTGGAGACAGATGGCAAAGTTTCTTTTTCAGCACAGGGGATAGATCCCAGGGCCTCGGGCACACTTGGCAAGTGCTCTACCGCTGAGTAACATCCCCAGGCCCCCAGAAAGCCTCTTAATCCAATGGTCACAGTTAGCAACTCCGATACTGGAAGAAACTGACATTGTGCACCTCTTGGTGAGAGGTACTGGAGAAAGACACCGTTTTGCTTCTGTGGTATTCTTACCAAAAATGTCGAATCAGAATTTAATGGTGAGGAAACATTAGTCAAAGCTGCCTTCCAGAAATCACCGGGCCGGTTCTGTTCAAAAGCGTCAAGATCAAAGGCAGAGGACCTGCTTCAGGTTGAAGGAGATTAAGGACCCTTAATAACTACAAGCAAAGCGATTCTGGATGACAGTCGGGCAGAAAAGGAGCACAGTGGAACAACTGGAGAAACGCACTTGAGGTGCGTAGATCAAGTCACGGCGTTCCTTACTTTTGGATCGTTGCTCTGGCGAAGACGCTGACATTTGGAGAATCCACATAAAGGGTCTACTTTGTACTCTTTGGGGCTACGTTGTACCGATTTTACAATTTTCAGAAAGTCCAAAATTATCTCAGAACTCAATGTTAACATCATCCCCACCACCAACAAGGACAAAATCTTGCTTTCCCATTGCCCAAGGGAGAAGACCCCTTAGCTAGCTGGTCACCAACCTCACTGATGTCATTGAAACCCTATGGGAGCAGGTCCACAGCTCCAGAGCACACAGGCCAGGTTGCCTGTTGTCCTGAGCTGTGGCGGTTACCTGGACAGCTGTCAGCTGCAGAGGGCCATGATCAAGTCCACTGAGTCTTGGGAGGTGAATCTGGTGGCATATAGAGAAACCAGTTGGGAAATGACTGCAAGAGTGTAAGAGAGATAATGAAGGCTGGAACCTACAAATGTTTGGATGGGGAATCAGTAGGATTTGGTGATAGAATGTGGGTGAAGAACAGATGGGGCTTGCAAGGGTGACTTTAATGTGACCACCATGGGGTAACTGGGATGGAGAGAGTGGATGTCCTTTGAGTGGTTGCCCAATGTGCAGGGGCTTTCAAATTTGTGTTCTCCACACTCCTCCACAAACTCTGTGCCTGGTAGGCTGACCTCTGTGGATTACTTCTTCCAGGCTTTCTCTGGCTTCCAGTTATGTTCAGTCAAGGGGAGGCCAGCAGGAGGTTAGAGGACAGGCTGAAAGAGAAGTTGGAGTATGTCTCAGTCCGTTTTTTGCTGCTGTAATAAAATGCCTGAGACTGAGTAACTTATAAGAGAAAGAAGTTGATTTAGTTCACAGTTCTGGAGTTTGGAAATCAAGGTTGGGTGGCCATATCTGGTGAGGATGCTGTGTTGCATCCCAACATGGTGGACAAGAAGAAGGGCAAGTGGGTGCATGAAGGAGAGGGAAAGTCTGATGGGTGGACTCACTTTATAACAATCTGCTCTCCCAATCACTAACCCACTCCCAAGAAAATTCATCAAGTCCTGCAAGAAAGGCTTTAGCCCCTCTTAATGACCTAATCACTTCTTAGAGCCACACCTCTCCACACTGCTACAATGGTGATCAAACTTCATACAAGTTTTGAAGGGGACGAACCACACTGAGACCATGGAGAGTATCAATTCCCCCAATGCCTACTCTTCCAAATTTGGCAGTGACTGTGTCCATCTGAGGCCTTTCTTAGTTTAGCATGCCTCATGCCTGGGCATAGGAGCATCATGGTTAATCTCTCAGTGCTTTACCTTCCTATGTGATTCTCTCACCTCTCACCTTTGCAAATAGTTTCCTTAAATTTACTTGATCCTCATCGTAAATGCCATCCTCCCCCAGGCAGTGCTGGAGATTGAACCGAGGGTCTTATGCATGTGAGGCAAGCACTCTACCTAGTGAGCTATATTCCCCAGCCCAATATATCTATTTCTGGCTAGGTCCTTAACTAATACACCTGGCTAGTAACAAAAATGCCCTCTCTCCTTATTGTTATTCTTCCAATGCTACAAATGGTTGGTTAAACTTTGGAGGAAGAGAAATGGTTGAGATCTGGCTTTACTGTCATCTTTTTAAAAATTATTTTATTTTTTGAAGGGGGGTCAAACTTAGGGATGTTTTACCACTGAACCACATCCCAGGTTCTTTTTTACTTATTTTATTTTTTAAATCTTAAGACAGGGCCTAGTTGCCCAGGCTGGCCTCCAACTTGCAAACCTCTTGCCTCAGCCTCCTGAGTCACCGGGATTACAGGAGTGTGCCACTGTGCCCAGCTTTTTTATTTTTTAAGTTGTAGGTAGACACAATACCTTTATTTTTATGGGGTGCTGAGGATTGAACCCAGGGCCTCACGCATGCTAGGTAAGCACGCTATCACTGAGCCACAACCCCAGCCCACACCTGGCTTTTTAACTGCCATTTTGAATGGAAGTTCCTGTGCCTTTATGCTAGAAGTAGAACCCCACACCTGTGCTACCTGATCCTGCACCTGGCCACAGTGAACAGGCATCCAGTGGGCACTTGGCCAGGCCAATCAGTCCTTCCTCAAGCTATTTCAGCCTGGAGAGATCGGGTTCTTGGTGGTATCAGTGTGCCTTGGAGTCCAGTACCCCTTGTGCCCACCTGTACCCAAAGCTACAGAAGATACCTCAGATCCTTCCACCACCCAAGCTGGCTGCCCATCACTGACAGCCTGAAGCACACAGCAAATACAGCTGCTCACCACCGTGGAGGCCCGTTCACTGAGATCTAGCCAACAGGTGGAGACACCTGCTTGCGGGGTAACGAGCTCCATGCTGCAGGTGTCTGTTCCCGTGGGCCTGCATATACCACGGTCCCTCTGATTGTTGGAGCCTAAACCCTTTCTAGGCTGGACATTGAGCTCGAGGAGTCATGGACTGCAGTGAGGAGTTGAAGCCCCTGTGGTGACAGAGATCTGAAGCGGGAGGGAACCTGGCACTAGGAGCCAGCCTTCCAGGCACATGATTCATGGGAACTTGCTCTCAGCCCCCACTCTGTGGGAAGTTTATTTATTTATTCTTTTTTTTTTTTTTTCCAGTACCAGGGATTGAACCCTGGGGCACTTAACCACTGAGCCATGTCCCCAGCCCTTTCAAATATTTTATTTAGAGACAGGGCCTCCTTAAGTTGCTGAGGCTGACTTCAGAACGTGTGATCCTCCTGCCTCAGCCTCCCGAGCGGCTGGGATTACAGGCGGGCGCCACCAGGCCTGGCTGGGGAGTTTAGGAAATTCCTGATGCCTGGGCTCCTGCTCATCCAAGATCAACGTTCTTGGACTGGGGACTCCGTATTTGATTAAGCCTCCCGGATGATCTGAAGGTGCAGTCTGTGAGAGCAGGACTTAGCCGATCGCTGCTCCGTGTGATGGGGTGCTGTGCACCGAGGAGTGCCGACGTCTGGGCCAGGATGGGTGCAGGTGAGCGGCCGCAGGCCCTGAGACGGTAATTAGAGAACAATGCGAGGCAGCGTGTCATTAATTGGTGCACTCCAGGCTGCCAGCTTGCGCGGATCTGCAAGTCCTGGGGAGCGGGAGCTGGAGGGGCAGAACACCCGCCAACAGGCAATAACTGCGCAGAGCACGGCGCCTGGGACCATCCAGCGCCCCCAGCCAGCCGCTCCCGGTCCTGTGGGGCCATGGTGGAGGGTGAGTGTCACACTTAGCTCTGAGCACCAGGGGTTGGACATCCTTCTGGGTGAGCTCCTGGCCCTTACCAGAGCCCGGGGCTTGCCATGGGATCCTCCGTGGGTCCCATAACGCTTGGCCTCAAAGGCCTTTCACTGAACCCATTGCCCAGGCCTGCTCACTTCCGCTGAGCTGCGCAGTCTGGGAAGCCAGCCTCTTCACCTCCTGTCTCTGCTGCAGGGTGGCAGTGGGACCATGTTGCTGCAGCTTCTCCCCCCCTCCCCCTCCTCCTCCTCCTCCCCCCCCTCCTCCTCCCCCTTCCACTCCTCCTACTCTTCCTCCCCCTCCTCCTCCTCCTCCTCCTGACTGGACTTGACCCCACTCTTCACTCCGTCAGGTCCCAGTCGGCTGGAGGCAGATCCTGAAGCCCACCACGGTGGCCTCACCTGAGTAGTGCCTCATAGAGGGAATGGCTGGCTGGCCCTGGTCCAGTTTCTTTCTCCCCTCTCAAAACCCCTTCAAGCCGCTTTCCCATCCCCTCCTTGCCAACCCCTTTCTGGCTCCTCAGGGCGGAGGGAGCTGCCCCCATCTGCCCCACCCAGCACTGAACTATTCCCCTTTTGTCCCTGTCTGGCTCTGGTCTTCTTATCAGATCCATCAACCACTCTTTGAGGCCTGAATCTGTTCCACGTGGTTCTGGGTCCTTGGGATGCAAGAGGCCCGAAGATCTGTGCTGGGAAGGTGATCCTGTCCCCGCTGTTTTGAGAACTGGCACCGAATTCTGCTTAGAAGTGACTCTCCTTGTTTGGGAAGATGGAGGGAGGAAGGTCTCAGGGGCCCAGCAGCTCTGATTTGATAGCAGGCAGGATTGGAGGGGCAGGAGGAGGAAGAGCTGGGAGCACCAGGGAGGGAGATGCTAACCGGTCCCTGTAATTGCAAAGCAGATCCTTCTATCTCTCCACGCATCAGGCAACCTTCCTCCCACACAAATGCCTGGTGTGAGTGGTTTTGAGGATGGAACAGAAGGAAAAGAACTTCCACATCTGGCGGCTGAGCTGGAGGACAGAGGCGCCTCCAGGAAAAGCTGAAACTATCCCCAAACTAAAATCTGGTGGAAGCAGGACTCCAGATCATGGGCCACTGTGAGATGTGGCCATTTATACCCCCATAACAAGAGATCACAGACATCTTGGGTAGGGAGTTCATGGTCTTCCACCATCTGCAGCCTGGGGTGGAGGGTCAGCATGACCCTGTGGCCCCAGCTTGCAGCACCAGACTGTGGCACAGAGGGCAGAAGCCTTTTGGACTTGGCCTCTTGTGCTGACCACACCAGTTGAGCTGGTGGGACGGAGTTGCCAGATTCCTTCCAAGGGGCCCCTTGGGAACTTCCCTCTGCCTGTCTATGCGATTCCAGAGGAAGAGAGATTCCAAAGGGATATGCTTGACTTTTTCTCCAAATTGCTCAAAACTAGCTATTGCGATCTCACTGCCTGAAGTGCGCCGGACAAGTGTCCCTGGCAAACGGGTGGAGAGGGTCAAGTCTCCTGTATACGAATCCATAGAGGGATAAGAGTGGGGGCGTGCAGCAAGTTAGCAGCTCTGATTTATTTCCTGGGAAATGTGTTCCCATTGCACAGGCTAAAAACCCCCTGTAACTGAGCAGCAGGCGCTGGCCAGCCCCGCTCGTGACTTTACCACCATGCTAGCTGAGCAGGTCATCAACAGCCAGGGGAATGCGAGTAGGAGTCGTTGCTGCCCCAGAGCCACGGGGCCACCTGGTATCTGCTTTCTCTTCCTGACTCTGCCCAAATTGAGACCTCTGGCTTCTTCCACGGGGGAGTATCTTCTTTCATTCGGTCGCTTGGCATCTGCTTCCTGGGCCACCACTTCCCATTCCAATTCTGGCAGGTTGGTTGATTGATGGGTGGAGCCCTATTCATGTGACTGAGCACTAGCTGCAAGGGATTCTGGGAGGGTGGATGTAGTTTGCCAGGAGGGGATGTCCCCAGATGTGGAGGAGGTTTCAGAGGCATTATAGAAGGTAGAAGGAAGGAGCCCTGCCCCATCCATTGGGAAGGGCAAGAAGCAGGCCTGAAATTCTAATGCCTGCATCAGTTGCAATACGGGGACGATTCTGTGTTAGCTATAAATTCAAGCTGAGGAATCAGGACCTGAGTGGGCCAGGAGTGGGGTCTGAGCTGGTTCCAGAAGGACCCACTGCTCTCCATGGGGCTGCATGGTAGCTGTGGGGACCAGGGGCAGGGTCTTGAAGGAGGTGTCACCATTGGCATGGCATGGACGGTGGATGTGCCCGTCCGTGGAGGTGTGGCTGGGCCCTGTGAACCTTGACGCCCAGTACACCTGGTCGCGGGTTTCCAGCCTGTGTGGGAAGACAGCAGGCCATCAGCTGTCATGGCAGTGTCCACAGAGCCAGGGAAGGCCTGGTTCAAGCTGCTCATTTGACAAGTAGCTATGGAGAAATCATGGCTGGGGAGAATATCGGGGACAGGAGCCCTGGGATCGTGTGGCCACGTTTCCTTCTGTCTGTGCTGCAGGAGATGCCTGCCAGTGGCCCTGGTGCCAACCCAGTGATGGTGACAGTGTCATGTCCCTGCTACGTTTCTGTCCCGAGGCCCAGAGGGGGAAGCCGTGTCCCTTCCTTCCTGGGGCCCGAGGGGAGAGTGAGCATGGGCTTCCTCTCCTGCTGTCTGGGGGGCTTCTGCATCTTTGTGAAGCAGACATTGCTCTGTCCAAGGAGTGAGGCCACTTGGTACTGCGTCCCTCCTTCGAGGGCCCGAAAGTTTCCCTCGTGGTTTTTCACGTGGAATGACAAGGCAGAACGAGAGGATCCCCCAGGGGCTGGCAGCGTGAGGATCCGCAGGGACGGCTTTCTTCTTGCACAGGTGGCCCCAGGCCGCACCCCAACTCTCCCTGAGGGAGAGGATCCCCCGGCGCCAGGGGCTGTGACTGCCAGAGGGGCCTGGGAAGCCTGACCCGGGCCTGTGTGTCCTGGCCTCCTCCTCGTGAACATTCTGTCTCTCGTCCTCATCGCCATCCCCAGCACAGGACCCTGTCCCTGCTCCAGCTGCGGCCCCCTGGTGGAGCCGGGACTCAGGCCTGGGAAAGCATCCTGTGTCCACTCCATCCTCGGTCAGCTCTTCCCTCTCTTCTCCTTTGTTGTCATGGTGACAGCTGTGGACCCACCTTGGTGGTCCAGGTAACGCAGGTGCACCAGAAATGGTAGGTTCTGTGGCGGAGGAGAGCCGGGGGAAGGCGGGTGTGAGGGCATCTGCAGGGGCGCCAGGGTGGCGCTCGGAAGCCACCTCTGTGCCCGAGCCTGGGGTGCGGATGCCTCCGGCCTGTGGCATCTTCTCAGAGGGATGATGTGACTGGCTTCCTCTCTCCCTCTGGAGCACCCGGCTTCCGTCTGGACAGCGGCATCCTTCCACTTGACATCCTGCGCTCGGCATCGGGGAGAGAGACGTGAGGTCGGAGCAAGGCCCCAGGCTCCCAGGGGCTCACAGGGACTGTGTGCCCGGGAGGCTTGGCGACGGGGGCACCCCAGTCTCTCCTCTGTGAAGAGAGCGCAGAGCGCTGGTCACCTGTCAGGCCGTGGGGGCGGGGAGAGCCTGGGGGACGGACCGGGGCTCAGGAGGGCCCATGCCCGGGTCCAGGAGTCTCCTGCCTGTGTCGGGCTTTGGCTGGCGTGCGGGTCCTTTCCCTAGAGCCTTTTGGTGGGGTAACGGCGTGGCACCTGTGGTCGCCTGGCCCCTGTGCTGGCGGGAGCTCGGCGGCACCTTCCCCAGGGGGTGGCGATGCGCCGCAGCTCCTCTTGGTTCCCCAAGAGAGCAGCAGCCAGTCCGCCTGCGAGTCGGCGAGAGAAGACGGGGAACCAAAATAGCTCTTTTCCATAAACAAAGCTGCTTTTCGCTGGGGGAATGTAAACAGGCAGATGCATCAGGAGACGGTGCCATCCGGCTGCGCGGTGGGGGAAGCGACGTAGGGCGGCCCAGGCCTGCGCCACGCATCTGGGCTCCCCCAGGCTGAGCAGGAGGCCAGGCCTCTGGGGAGTCGGGTCAACCCCATGCCCTCCTGGGGCTCCCAGGACTCGGGAATCTGGCCTGTGGCTCAGTGGCTCCCGGGACCCCCATGAGAGTTGCCGTCCAACCTCCAGCTGTCAGCCCCACAGAGACCCCTTGCCCTGCCTCTGGTGGTCCTCTGGGAGCTTCTGGGAAATGGGATTACTGGTGAGTTCACAGCTTGGCTTTGCCGAGCCCACAGGCCTGATTTTGGCAAGGGCTGCTGAGCTGTCAAGGGAACATAGATGGTTCTGGAACAAGATGGGAACCAAGCACTGGGGGTCCACACTGCGCCTGTGCCAGGCTAGGTCGGAGCTTTTATGCCTCACCTGCTGGTGAGCACTTGAGGCCCAGGGAGGAGAGGGTGTCCTTCCAAGAGGCAGCCCTGGAACCCAGCCCAGGGTGCACCATGCCATGACATCTGCCCTTGACCAGAGAACTGGAGGACCCAGCCTCCTTTAGTGGAGGAGGTGAGGTAAACGGGGTCCTCGTGATGGCAGGGCTGCTGGGGTTGGGGCTGGGACTGTGTCTGCCCACTCCCAGGGCCTGGCCCCTTCAAAGCTGCTGTATCGTGGGCCCCTGAATAGGGCCGAGGGCATTTGCAGGCAGTGGAGCACAGGCAGGTGACTGGAGGAAGGCACATGGGAGTTGGCGTAGGGTGGGCACCGTCTGCCCACCAGCTTGCTCAGGGGCTGCCTGCCCTGGGCACAAAGAGGACCCTTCCTGACCCCACGCGGAGGGTGGCAACGGGCTTGGCTGGGCCAGGCTTCACCTAGATGAGCAGCCTTATCTCCTCATCTGGGCCGGTGGAACGTCAAGGTAGACCCAAGCTTGAGTCAGAGAACTGTGCCCCTGCCCGGTCCGTGGGCATCTGAGGACAGCTGGCCAGACCTTCCCTTGCCTGGAGGTGGTGATAGGCTCCTATTAAGATGGCACATGGAAAACAGCCTCTGGCAGAGGGAAGCGACAGTCCTGCAGACAGATGGGCACTTCCTGTGGGTGAGCAGGGTGGGGCCTGAGCGATGGGGCCTGCAGGGAGGGGACGTGGCTGCGCCCCTGGGGGAAGGCGGCCTGGATGGGGGCCGAGCCCGGGAAGAACAGGAGAGGACGGGTCAGCAGTGGGGGCTAGGAGGCTGGAGGACTGTCCTGGGACCCTGAGGGGGCCCCAAAAGAAGCCTGGAAGAGGTCAGGGGAGGGGGCCTGGAAAGCGGCGACCCACCTGGAGCGCCGATGAGGGCAGCCCACGGGGGGAGTTTGAGTCCAGGAGGAGGAAGCAAGACCCTCAGGAAGCCATGCTGCTGGCTGGCTTGGCCCCTGGGGTCTCAGTGTCTCCAGAGGGTCTGATCCAAGCAGAGGACCATGGTTCCTGTGGCCCATGGGCATGGAGACCAGTCCCAGCCTGTGGGGTCAATTTCCAGAGAGACCCCAAGGTCCCAGGTGAGCCCCGCCTGTGTGTCCTCCTCCCCGTCGGTGGGCCCCTTCCTGTCCCCATTCTGTCCTGCAATCCCGGGGGTCTACTCTGAATGTCCTCAGGCCCCTGCCTCCGCCTTGCTCTGGGCACCGTCCCCGGGGGCTGCGCTGGTTCAGCCTCATGGTCCTGCCTGTGCCTGCGCCTCCCTCCATGGCCCGGAGAGCTCGTCTTGCGCTGCCGCTGCCAGCCCGAGCCTGAGCGAGGCCCTAACTCCGTGCTACACCCTCATCCTGGGATCCAACGCCCTCCATGGCTCCCTAGGGCCTGCCGCCCTTGCTCTTGGGCCTCTGAGTTGACTGGTGTCTGAGCGTCATCCCGTGGCCTGCAGGGTGGTCCAGCACACCTCCCATCCCACCCCCGGACCACCTAGGTCCTTGCTTCTCACTGGACGTCCCACCTAGGACCTTCCAGCCTCTCCTCTCCAGGAGTGGGAATTCTCTGCTCTCCTGGATCCCGTCCTCATGAGTGGAGACCCGTCCACTCGGTTCCGAGGGCCTCTGATCGCTGATCCCTCAGGCCTTCCCTGGGACTCTCTACCTGAGTCCCAGCCCCGTCCCAGGAGGCCTGGAGGCTGTGTGATGGTGCTGTGCCTATCTCCACCCTTAGTGCGGTTGCCTGGGCCTGGACTCCCTGCCCTTCCCAGCACTGTCCGCTTCTGGCCTTGCCGGCTGGGCACAGTGATACCCACTTGTTCCAGGACAGCAAGTGTCGGGGACTTCGGCCTTGTCCCCAGTGGAATCTGACCTGCCCTCTGGGCGGCTCCTGGCTGCAGGAGGCCCTCTGCTCCCCTCTCCACTTAGCCTCTTAAAGGGGCGTTTGGGGTTCAGAACAAATCCTGGGTCACAGCTGAGCTGAATCAAGGATCCCAAGTCCAAATCCTAGATTCTGGTTTGTGGTGGAGAAGCCGATCCCCGCCCAGGCCCTTCCCCAGCTTTGGAGAAGCCACCATGATGAGAGGTGGCCAGCGGTGGCTGTGGAGGCTGCCCCTCTGGGGACCCATAGGCCCGCCCGCCCCCAGGGAGGAGGAACCTGGCCTGGCCATGATTCACAGCCTCTGCTTCCATGAGGTCATCCGCGGCCTCCTCCCCGTGGGGGGCTGGCTTGGTGGCCTCCTCTGCCTGGCTCTGGCAGGCGGGAGGCGGGCTATCTGCGCCATCATCTAATTACCCCAGAGGTAATTGCTCTGGGTTTTCTCTGACACCTTGAGATTTCTCTCCGGGCCCTTCCTCGTTGGAGCCAACGAAGCCGGAGGAGGCTGCAGGCCCGAGACAGCGGTTGCTCCACCCGGCACCTCCCAGCAGCCGCCGCGACGTGCCCGAGCTTCCAGACAGCGAGAGTTTATGACGGGTCCCATTATGTCTCTTGCACAAACACCGAGTGTCGAAACGCCCAACGGATGATGACAGTGTTGAAATAACCTGTCGTCTCAGCACTTTCCCGTCATTAGCCAGATGTTGCAGCCCCGGCCGCCTGGGCCGCCTCCGCGGGGGAGGGGCCGCCAGGACCGCCGGGTCCCCTGGAGATCGGGCAGGGGCCTAGGGTCGGAGGAACACGACGGGGCGGGGGAAGCCCCCGGTCCCTTCACCCTCGAATCCCACGGCCACCAGGCCTGGGAGGAGGGCAGGGAGGCCCTGGACGGTCTCCGGAGGTGGGGACTGCTCTGGGGGGACCTCAGGGCCCAGGAGCAGCGCCTGGCTCTACCTGACTCAGGTCCCCTGGCTTCATCTTGGTGAATCTGGCCTGTGCCCCCACCACGCCACCGCCTCCCTCTTCCTCCTCTCGTGGCTGAGTCTGAGGTCCAGCTGGGGAGGCAGAGAACACCTGGGACTGGGCAGGGAGAGGGGACTCAGTGCCTCCTGTGCCTCCCAGGACGTGGGACAGTGGGTTGGCGGTGGCCTTCGGGAGAACATGCCCTAACCAAAGGGGGTGCTTCCGGGGGCCCTGGCGTCACCTGCTGGAGATCCCAGGCATCTGGCCCGGGCCTGGGTTCACACCCAGCTGCCCTCTCTCCTGGGTGGCCCGTGGCAATGGCTTCCCAGCTGGGGCCTCAGCTGCCCCATTGAGAAGCGGGACCCGCAGCTCTGCCTGCCTTCATGTCCAGCCCCCCGCCACCCAACTGGGCTTCCCCGTTGCCCAGAAGCCCTGGGCTCCCTTCATAAGCACCAAACCTTGTCACCGGAGGCGTCCAAGCCAGGGGAGGACATGTCGTGGCGGGGACTCCAGCATTAGGTGGGGTTTGGACCAGAGGCGGATTCTTACATCTGTTGCTGATTTGGGGAATTAAGTGGAGAAGTTTGCAGTTAATAAATGAGCCCCAAGGGGCTCCTGCTGCCAAGAGGGTGTAACTGGGAGGGGGCAACATTTTCATTTTAGCACCTTCTGCTCTCTCTATTGCTTCTGGAGGCCAGGGTCCCCCAGCTCTGACTCCCCTCCAGGAAAGGACTGGCTATCAGTCATTCACACCTTAGTGAGAATGGCTTTCCTGGGAATCTGGCCTAGGATGTCAAGGAACTTGGGGCCAGACTGGGCTGTGGAGTCACATCTCTGGGCTGAGCCTGCAGGCATACTGGAAATGACCTTGCTCCCACCTCAGGCCGCACAGGCCGGCGTGGTGTGGCTGTCACTCGTGTGCCCCTTTACCCAGAGTGCAAGGGCCAACACTGCCCCTCACCCTCCTGACTCAGAGGAAGGGGTGGGCCCCAACTGGGGACCAGCCTGGGGCAGTGGGACCGTCTGCCCTGGATCCCACTTACTCTGTGACATTGGATGACTATTTTCTTCAATTTGAGTTTTGATTTCCCCATCAGTACTGGGGGCTTCCAGAGCATGACTCTGGGGGTCATAAGGTGTGCGGGTGCCTCTGCAGGAGGGGACCTATGGCCCCGTTTATGTGGGGCTGGGGCGCTGGCACAGGGGACAGCTGAATCTGAAAGGGCAGTTTGGCCCTGCTGCCCAGAAGAGATGCTGGCTGGGGGCTGGGCAGTTGGGGGGCTGTTTCCCCAAACTGCTGGGCACAGAGGCCAGTTTCAATGGCTCAGCATCTCGCCTCCCAGGTCCAGGCCACATCCTGGGAACCGCCTAATGGAACCCCATGGAGCCATCTCTACAGGCAACCAGAGTGACTCTTGCTTTCTAAAATAATCTTTTAAAAAATCCTAAATCACCTCAGAGATGGTCTTCCCCACTCTGCACTTCTTAACAAATTCCTGAAATCTTTCCATTGCATCTGATTAAAATCCAGACTCCTCCCCTGTGACTCCCACCCTGCTTGGCTCCAGGGCTGCCCCAGGACCTTGGCACTTGCTATTCTCCTTACACCAAGTGCCCCCTCTCTCTAGTTCTTTGTATGTCCACCTCAGTCTCATCCTAGGTTAAATGTCAGCTAGAATGTTACCTCCTCAGGGTTGTCCTCCTGAACTATTCCATCAACCAGAACACCCCTCCTTGCAGTTACTCCTTATATCCATTTATGTCCCCAAAAGGCGCTAAGACATGAGTGACAAGGCCACTTACTTAGCTGTTACCTCCCCACTGGGACCTAAGGACCCTCTGCTGCCTCCCGCTGGCTTGTGGCACTTGGTGCATACTAGGTGCTCACTCATTGCTGAATGCAGGCAGGTATCACTTAATGAACCAACGCCTGCCTGTATTGAAGACCTACTGTGTGTGGGCCGCGGAATTCACCTGCAGTTCACCCCTCCACCAGAGCTGCCATCAGCATAGCCCAGCGGTGGGGGGATTTTACTCTGCCTGGTCCCTGCTTGGGGCTGGGGGTGGTCCGCCCCAGGCCCTGGGCTCCACCCCTGTGCTGCGGAGCCAAATTCCAAACACCCAGCAAACCCCAGACTGTCATGGCGATCAGATATGTCTCCCGAGTTAAGAACAACTTCACTTTTTATTTGAAGGTACTTTTAGGCTTACTGGAAAGCTGCAAAAAGAGGGCGTCCCTGGGTACGCCGCCCCAGCTTCCCGCCAGTGAGCACAGGGAGCCACGGTGCCGTCATCAACAGCAGGAAGGCCACACGGGCCACTCTACTCAGCAAACTGAGGACCCCACCTCAGTGTGGCTGGTTTTTCTGCTGCGGCCCTTTTCTCTGTCCCAGGACCCTCTTCAGGAGCCCGAGGTGCCTGGATCTGACCCCCTGCCCTCCTTCAGGCTCCTCCGTCTTTGTTCATCTTTCGCGACTTGATACTTCTTTTTTTAATTGTCAATAGATGTTTATTTATTTTGATCATTTACACGCGGTGTTGAGACTCGAACCCAGCGCCTCACACATGCTAGGCAAGCGCTCTGCCGCTGAGCCACTGCCCCGCCCAACTCGAGACTTCGAAAGTGTGTAGACCAGGCCTTGGGTGGGCTGCCCCTGGCTGTGGATGTGTCCACTGTTTCCTCGTGATTGGAGCACGGTCTCCCCTTTTGGGTGAGAATTCAGAGACGCCATTGGTGCATCAGGTGGCTCTGTCCCATTTGGTGACAATGGCGCCCGCCAGGTTTTCCCCTGGAAACTTGGTGTCTTCCTTCTGCACTGGTTACTCAGTATCTTGTCGGTGCTGGTTTGAGGCCAGGCACCTCCTGTTTCTCCCTGAACTCTGACCGCTGGCTTGTCTTCTTTCTCTCTTCCCTCCCTCACTCTCCCTTTCTTCTCTCTGCTTCCCGACAGGTGCTCACTGTGCTGCCCCAGCCTCAAGCTCCTGGTCTCCGGCGATCCTCCCTGCTCAGCCTCCCAAGTAGCTGGGACTCCGGGGGCCCCACCATGCCCAGCTTGTCCGCTCCCCTGGCATCCAGCTGCTAAAATCCTGTGTGACAGTTGTCACCGGGTGTCTGGGCAGCGGCGATGTTTCTGTTTCCTTCTTCCCTTCTACGTGGTATTGTACTGTGCAGAAGGGCTGTTCTTGCTCTTCTGTTTATTTATTTATCTGATTATTTTTTCGGGGTGGCTCAGCCCCTCCTGGATCCGTGGTAAATCTTGCAAGAGTCCCAGTGGCGATTTAGGAAGGACAGGTAGCTGGGAGCACAGACTCACGAGCCTCTGATCTCCCAGCTGAGGCGGAGGAGGGATGTGAAGTGATGCTGGCTTCGGCCGCGTCTGCCCTTTGGACCCGGGTCCCTGCGGTAGCGTTTTAAGCATTTCCCTGCCTCTGCCCTGGGCCTCGTGATTCCCGGATCCCCAGAGCACCTGCGTGCTCTGGATCCGCCCAGGTGCTCCTTGTGCCTCTGGATTAAGCTCAGACCCTGGATCCTGGTGCAAAGCCTCTTCAGGACTTGCCGCTGACCTGGTCTGTTCCTGCCCCCCTCCAGCCCCTCCGGTTCTGTCTCTGCTCCCACCTTCCCTGCACGCCTGGTTCTTCTGCCAGAGATACAGGGGTCCAGAGTCGGGGAGGCATCACGAAAGGGCCTGTCTGGGGCCTGCTGAGGGGGGCACACCCCAGGACTTCTCCTGGTACCGGTCACTTGTGACCTGTCACTGCCCTGGTCTCCCTCCCCAGCCAGTGCTATGAGCCCTGCAGGGGCGAGAAGCGGGTCTCCAGGTGCCCCATACCTGGTGCACAGTAGGTTAATATTTATGGAACAGATGACACGTGAGTTCCAAAGTCCACATCTGCCTGCTGTCCTGTGCACCTACTGTGCACATGGCCGTGCATCAGGGATGGGAGGAGGGGCTGCAGAGCGTCAGCGTGGGAGGACTCAGTGCCAACTGTTTACCAAGCAGTGGGTGTTCTCCACTGGATCTCCGTCCCTGGTCCTCAGCGTCATTCCATAAACAAGGACACGGAGACCCAGCGAGTGGAGGGGACTGGTCCAGGGTCACACGACTGGTTCTCACAGGAGCCACTGAGAACCAGGGCTGGGGGAATGCCAGAGCCTGCACTAACCACTGCCCCACCCGGCCTCCCCACAGTCGCTGGGAGCCGGATCCTGTCCAGACACAGCTTCCTCCGGACACCAGACCCGGTGGCTTTGCGTGACTTTTTCCCTATGTCATTAATTGTCCTCAGACCCAGCCTCTTTGGGTGTTTCTGTTACAGCTAAAAGAGCAATAAAACGCGGTGTAATCGGAAGACAAAGGCGGCGGCCTGGCCAGCCCGCCCCAGGTGCGGAGTGCCGGTAACTTGGGTGTGATCGTACCTGTGATTCACGCAGCCAAATTACAGCCTTCCGTGTACAGGTGTGTACACGCCGCGGGGCGAGGGCCAGCCAACGCCGCATTTAATGCGGGCAGTAAAAGCCAGGCCTGTGGTGGGCAGCTGGGCAGACCAGGCCCGCCCCGGCCGGCGCTGGGCACGGCTCTCAGCAGCCTGCACCGGCTCCTGCTGCTGCCTCCCGGGCGCAGGGCCCTGCTCCCATGCTGGCCCAGACGGGGCCACCACCAGAGCCCAGTGCTGGGGACCCACGGTGCTGGTGGCCAGGTCCTCCGGCTGGTCCTGGACTGAGGCCTAGGAGGAGGCAGGGTGGGCTGAAGCCCAGAAGAGGGACCTGAGGGGGTGTCCTGCCATCCCTATGGCTCCAGGAAGGCCCCAGAGTGACCTCTTGGACCCCTCCTGTCCCCACCTGTCTACAGGGACACTCACTTGGTCCTCGGGGAGCACCATGGGGCTGCTCAGTCACCTGCTGCGGTGTCAGTGGAGGGACTTGGGAGGCCTCCCGGGTAGCCCCTCGCCCCCATGTCCGTTTCCTTAGGCAGGAAGCAGGAGTGTGTGGGGCTTGGGTCCCTAAAGAGGTCCCACCCTGATCCAGAGCTGTCCCCAAGGCTGTGACCACAGTCCTCTTGCCCTGCTGATGTCCACTGGACCCAAGCAGGGCTGTGGACTCTCTTGGTTTGCCAGGAGCCTGCCCTGCCTGGGATCCTCCTGCAGTTCCCAACTAGGGCCAAAATCCCGTGGATCTAGGACTTGGTATTCAGGGACCAACAGATCACCGGCCAGACGCCTCGCAAGCAGCCACACTTCCTGACCTGGCAGGTCATGCGTTTGGCTGTGTCACATGTTGACATGGTTTGAATCCAAAGTGCTCGAGAAAGGCATCCACCAGAAGTCCCATCTCTGACCAGGTCCCCACTGTCCCATGCCCCCCTCTCCAGAGGAACACCAGTGTCCAAGTGGCCTCCTGGGGCTTCCTTATGCAAATGCACAGCCAGGGTGTATCTGCACAGGCTGTGTTGCCCGGCCCCTCCTGTTGCCACCAACACTGTTCCTGGGAGATCGTCCCCTTCAGCGTCTGGAGACCTTTCTCTTCCTGCTCCTCCCCCCTCCCCTTCCCCTCCCCTCCCCTTGCCCTCCCCTCTCCTCCCCTGACAGCTGCGTAGTATTCCGCCCGGTGATTTCGTTCGCGGGTTCTTTTACACAGACACTTGTAAAAGACCTGGGCCGCTGCCAGCTTTTTTGCCATTACACGCAGCCGCGATGAATAAGCGTGTACATACATCATTTCTCACATGCCCAAGATATAGCTGTTGAGCAAATTCCCAGCAGTGGGGTTGCCAGGTCACAGGGCAAACCCATCTGTAACTTTGATCAGAATCACTAAGTCATTTTTCATCAGGGTTCCTTGTATCACTTTGCATCCCCACCAGCGACGCGGGGGTGTCTGCTTCCCCACACGACAGCCTTCCTGACAGGCTGTGGAGTCATGATTTTGGATTTTTGCCAATCTGATAGGTATCCTGGTGAATTTTTTTTTTTTTTTTTTTTTTTTTTTTTTGGTACCAGGGATTGAATCCAGGGGTGCTTAACCACTGAGCCACATCCCCAGTCTATTGATTTTTTATTTTTTTGAGACAGGGTCTTGCTAAGTTGCTGAAGCCGGCCTCAAACCGGCGATCCTCCTGCCTCAGCCACCTGAGTCGTTGGGATTACAGGCATATACCCCTGCACCAGGTCCTGGTATAGTTTTAATTCATATTTCTCTTAATATGAATGAGGTTGAACATTTTCATATGTATAAGGTCTACTTACTGGTATTTCTTTTCTGTCGAAAGCTCTGGTTAAATATTTTGCCCATTCTTATGTATTTTTTGTGACTGGGGTGCCCACCTTTTCTCCTTTTCTGACAACGCTCCACCTCTGGAGATCAGCCCCTTGGGTACAATATGAGTTGGGACACCTTGTGCTTGGACTTTGCCTCTGGGGCTCTTCGCCACATAGAGGGTTACGGAGGCTGTCTGGGGTGTTATTAACCTAACCATTCGTCTTCTCTGGTTTCTGGATCTTGGGCTTTCATTGGAAGACTCCCCGACTCTGCAGTGTCAAGGGCTGCACGCCCGTGTCCTCTGATGTCTTGTGGTTTTCAGTTTGGCCTCTGACTCTTGGATTCATTGGGAATTTGTCCTGGCGTTCTGGGGAGGACTAGAGCCAGACTGGTCTGTGTCCGGATGGCCCCCTGGTAAAGCCCCTTGTGCCTTGCTGATGTGAGGCTGCCTCTACCACACCCGGAGTCCCTTGCTGCTCCAGTCTGTCTGCACCTGTGTTGGGGAAGCCATTAGGAAACTTCCTCTTAGGGGAAGACTAAGGTGATCGGGGGTCAGATCAGATCAGTGCCACCAGATGGCCAATGGGACTGTGTTTTCCAGATAGAGCCCAAAGCCTCCCAGAGTCTGAGCTTGCCTCCCATGTCCTCTCCCTCCACCGTCCTGCTCGACAGGACGTCCTCAGCCTATGACCTGCTCTGCCAGCAGAAGCCCCCTGTGGTTAGAAGCTGGGTCGTCACCTCCTCAGGCTTTGGGGACCTGTCCCTGCCCCCAGGAGGAGCCAGTCACTGGCCCAGGCAGCACCCTGGAGCCTCTCTCCCAGCACCCACTGGAGACCAGGCGACGTCGTCATCTCCTGTTGACTCGTCCTGGGCTCTGTTCCTCCTGGTCGTCAATCAGTCAACAGGCTCCTCACTCGTTTATGGGGCAATAACCTGGCTGCAGCTGGCAGGGCCACGTGCAGCGTGTTTGGCTCTTGTAAAGTGTCAGTCAATCCACGGACATGTTCTGGGTCCCCTTGGGGGTGTGGCTGGAGATCGCCCTGCTCTGCTCCGAGTCCCCAGCCCTTGGTCTTGCAGGTTTCTCCCCCAGGCCCCACGCGCCCCCAGCCCACCAGGCTTTACCCGTGGGGAGAGGCTGTGCCAAGTAGCCAAGGGCTGGACTTCCAGACTCTGGGATTTGAGTCCTGGACTGCTACGGGGCTGCCTTTGGGCCTCCTGGGCCATGCCTCGGGTGCCTGGAGATGGCTTAGCCAGGGTCCCGGGGCATGGCGGACACAGGGCACCCAGGCCCTGGTAGCTGCACAGGCAGCACCTGGCAAAGCCATCTCTGGAGGAGGCAGGTGAGGGTCTCACCTGGCTGGAGAAGCCCGTTTCGTCTCTCAGAGGAGGAGGCTGAGGGCCACGCTGGGGTCAGGGCCTCCTGGTTTTCACAGAGGTCTTGGCGTGGGTACCCCTCCCGGCCTCCTTGGGCAGCCTTGATCTTCCAGCTGGGCCCGGGCCCCAGGAGACTGTGTCCAGGGGGTGCCACATGGTCAGAGCCAGACTCCTGGCTGGAGCTGCTCTGAGCAGGTGACCTGTAGCTGGGGAGGAAGAGGGCGACGGGATTCGGGCTTGGCTACCTGTGCAGAGGACACTGGCCTCGGCCTCCACCACATCAGGAGGCCCAGATGTTCTCATCTAAGAAACAGGGACAGCAACCAGGTCTTCCTCTCTCACAGCACCGGGTGCTGAGCAGGCAGGGACATGGCCGTGCTCCGGGAGAGGTAAAACTGGCTCTGGCGTCTGGTGGGGCTCTCTAATCTCCAGATCTCCACGGGGATCACAAGAGGCCCAGAGAGCATAGCTAGACTGGGAGGCCGGAGCCCGGGTGCTGATTCTAGTTCATCTGCAGCCAGAGGTGCCGAGAGATGGACTGGGTGACCTCCACAGGCAGTGAACCCCCACTCCAAGCAGAGTGAACCCTAAGGCTGGAGCTGCCCTTGAACAGGCGCAAACCTCAGAAATGGGTCTCTCCTTTCCAGCCCTGCATGACTCTGGTGTTGGCTTTAAAGACTCATTTTCTTTGCCCCACTCTTCAGCTGTGACCTGCCTCCAGGTATATGAGGCCCCCTCTTTTCCAATCCTCCAGAGAGTTTATGTCCCTGGTTCTTCTGGGGCTGAGGTGTCTGCCATGGGTTTATAAAGATCCTTTAGGCAGGTGACCTCCTGGTGCAGGAGACCAATGGAGTCTCTTGGTCTATTTTGTGTTGCTATAACCAAGTGCCTGAGGCTGGACAACTTTATAAAGAAAAGAGGCTTATTGAGCTCACAGTTCTAGAGGTTCAAGGGTGTGGCAGGGGGGTCAGCTTGGCTTTGGTGAGGTCCTCATGGTGGCTGGCATGACCATGGCAGGAGCATGTGCAGAAGCCAATGATCACATGTCAAGACAGGAAGCCAAAGATGTTGGGGAAGGCTTGTGGTTTATAACGACTCTCAGGAGAAAACAATACAGGGCCTATGAAAACGATGTCATCCCTTTCAAGGGTGGGGACTCCCATGACCTCCCACCAGGCTCCACCTCTTAAAGGTCCATCCGCCCGTACCCTGCCACACTGAGGACCAAGTGCCAACCCAACCCTTGGGAACACACTCAAACCACACCCAAATTGTACCCCTGGGGTTCCTTAAGCACGGAGCTCCTCTGTGTTTCAGTCCCAGTCTGTCCCCTCTCCCCTTGGGCTATGAATGTTTGCCTAACTGGTCACCCAAAGGGAAAACACACTTTGCCAAAACACACCTGAGTTTCTTAGAAAGTAGCCGTGCAAGAAGAAAGGCCATTTCTCCATCAAACGCGATGTGGACTAGGATCCTTAAGACTGAATCCCTCCATGTAGGCGAAAAGGTTTCATGTGATCTTACTCATCCAACAAGAGCTGGAACCAGAGAGGGTGACTGACCAGCTCCAGGTCCTTGCAGGTGTCTGGCCCAGGTGTATAATGTGTCCATTAGCAGGGCAGCCTCCGGAGCCCTGGGGACCTAGGTTTGCCTCCTGGTTCTGCTGTGTGAATAAGCTTTGTGACGTTGGGTGGGTTACTCAGCCTCTCTGAGTCCCAGCCCATCTGCCACTCCCTCCCCAGATTGTTACTGAGCTTACCTGAGATACTTGGCTCTGTGTCTGGCATGCAGTAGCTGCTCAATAAACAGAGCTGCTGTTGTCACGCGGTTCGGACACCCCTGCCTCCCACCCCCGTGTCCCCCCCCCCCCCACATGGAGCCCCTTTTCTAGCTCCGGGCCATTCCCGTCTCCCTGTGCCCTCCACCTCCACCCCATTAGAACCAGATCATAAAACCTCCTGGGAGGGAAACTGGTGACATCTTTAGTGACGACATTTGGGTGAAAAATTCATGACCATCCGTTACTCTCGGAAGAGGGTGGAAAAATGAGCCGTTTTCGCCGCTCGAGAATGTGGCTCTCCCCGGCTGCGAGTCCACAAATCTATTTTATGTGACGAGATCTACGGTCTAATAGAAGGAGCTTATCACAGACTTAAGAAAAAGTGCCCAATAACTGCTCCCCCTGCCCAGCCCTGCAAGGCGCCCTTCTGTAAAATGAGGACCATGATACCTCCAGGAGCCACCGAGAGTTCAGGGGTCCCCTTGGATGATAGCCGGAGTGGCCCGGGGTGAGGCCCAGGCACCCCCTGTCTTCTGGAGGCAGGGGTCAGCCCAGGGGGCCTTGGGAAACCTGCCACTCTGTTCCACCAAAGCTTTTGCCTGGCCTGAGCGTCCTTCCTGCCAACAAGTCTGTCTGTCTGTCTGTCTGCCGCTTGGCAAGAAAGAGCAATGGGCGTTTCGCCCCTGCCTGTCTCTTATCCAGGGCACGGAGAGCCCGCTGAGCTAGGGGAAGCCGAGAACCGTAAGGGTGTCACCAGCCCTCCTGAGACCCAAGGCCACGTCTGCTTCCAGTCCCAGGGACAGATCCAGGCCCTGGAGGGTAAAGACGCCTCCTCTCCTGGCGTTGAGCCTCACTCCCCATGTAGACAGAACGTCACCTGTCAATCAATCTCACCTGTCAATCAACCACAGAGACCCAGCTCTCTCTGGCTCTGGCTGGGTCGGGGGCGCCTAGCAGGCTGAGTGAACCCTGGGGGTGACTGGGGGCAGGAAGCCTGGGCACAGGGGACAGTGGGCAGGCCTGCCCAGGGTGGTCCACATGAGAGGCCCAGAGCCTCCTGGGACCAAAGGCACCTGGCCTGGGACCCACACCTTCAGGTGGAGGACGCCAGCCCGCTCAGGGGAGCCAGGGCGGGCTCATTTTAAATGCGTGTGTTTGTGTGGTGCAGAGAAGGGTCTGTGGGGCGGACAGACACACATTTAGACGAAGGACAGAAGACAAGGAAGGCAGTGAATGTGGAGGGGGTTTAAAGGCAGAAGACGGAGGTCTGCTGGCCTCTGTGCTGCCCGCTGCTCCTGACCTCAGGCGGGGACCACGTCTTCTGAGCCTCGCCCCCTGGTCTCTAAGGTGGGGTAGCCTAGAACTTGGGGAGCCAATGAGGCAGGAACCTGTAAAGTGGGGGTGTGGTGGGGGGGCCTCCAGGTAATGTTCGCCACCACCGTCCCATCAACCTTCAACCCGGCGAGTCACGGCTACCACGTGGCCCTGGGACCACTCGCTGGGCCCAAAAGTTGGATTCCTAAGGTCGTGGTAGGTTAAGCCAAGAAGGAGCCTTGGCCAGTCACTGTATCCAGGGCCACAGGGGACCGAGCACAGGGGATGGACACATGTTTCAGGGACCGAGGTCGGAGGGGAAGACCTTCTGCAGGTTCCCGCAGGTGACAGTGGCAGGCGGAGGGCAGCCATCCGAGGGCACTCTGGTGGCCCAGGGGCCAGTGCAGGCAGGGGCAGTCACTGGTGAGGGCCAGGCTTCCAGCCAGGCCTGCCCTCCCAGGGCCCGGGGACACTTGGACTCCGGTTGCTGCAGAGCCAGCTCCCCAGGGGGAAGCAGACCGGGCCTGTGGCTAGTGGGGCCCGGGCGCCCGGGCAGGGCTCAGAGTCCAGGCCCAGACAGGCTGCAGTAGGAGCAGGAGAGGCTCTGGGACCTCCTTTCCCAGGGCTTGAGGACACTAGTAGCAGGTCACCACCAGATCCCCCGCAGCTTGGCCTGACCCCCCTCCAGGCACACCCGTGCCAGGGCGGCCCTCAGCTTTCCTAAGCCACCTGCGGGAGCCTGCCGAGGGCTCTGGATGAGGCCCACGGCCACCCTGCCCTGGGTGCCTGTCTGAGCAACTTCTCTGACCTCACCAACCTGGCCTTGGCCTTGTCCTGAGCCACACAGACTCCAACTCCCTCCTTCCCCTGGGTTCTGCCGATCCCCCACCCCCCGTGCTCATGGCTGCCCCTGGGCCTTTGCACAGACCCCCTCTGGGAGACTCCTTCTACCGGTGCCTTCTGGTGAACTCTCCAGAAATCAGCTCAGAAGCCACTTCCTCCAAGAAGTCTCTCCTGACTCCGGGTTGAGCCAGACTTCCCAGGTGCCACCTATGTCCCAGTCAGTCCCCATTTCATGCTGCATGAGGGCAGCAGCTTTGTCTGGCTCCAGCCCCATGGCGTCCCTGGTGCCCAGCACAAGGCCCGTCACACGAGTGACCAGCTCGTGATTTATCGTCACGCGGGCGTTTGCTCGTGATGGCTCCTCAGCCCAATCTGGTGTCCCAGGTGCTGGCCGGGGGTCTTGGGCAGGCCTTAGTTTCCCAGCTGCTGGTTCATAACCCGAGACGTCCCGCCAGGGCGATCTGGACCAGCAGGGGAGAGGGCTACCATCGGGTGGGAAATGGACAGATGATTCTTTCTGGGGACCCCAGGAGGAGCTGGTGGCCCTGGTGAAGCCCAGAAGTCGTGCTGGGGTTGCTCCCGGGCCCCTGGTGACTCTTCTCGGTTTCTCTTTTGTATTCCCAGGCCTGGGTGAGCAACTTCTCAACCTGGGGCCTGGTAGGGAAGGCCCAGGCTGCGCAAAGCCAGTGTTTGCAGGTGCAAGGTCCAGGGGCGGCAGGGAGGTCCAGGGGAGAGGGGCAGCGGGGCAGGACCCAGCCAGTCCTGGGCTCCCCACAGCAGCGTCCTCAGCTCCTCGCCCGCCCTCGATTTCACTTGCAAAGAGCCAGCCTGGAAAATAACGGGGCTGCGGACCGTCTGGAGCAGCGGTGGCGGGCTCCCCGCAGGCCGTCCTGCCGGCCGCTGGCTTGGGGTGCAGCAGGCCCCGTCCCTGTTCATGCCCATGGGGTGCAGTGCCCAGGCCTGGCAGAGGGGTGGGCACAGCGCGGCCTGGAATGTCAGCGGCACCCCCAGGCGTCACGAGCACACGGCCGGGGCTCAGGACGCACCTCAGGGGAGACCTGGCCTGCCCGGACCCCGGCGCCCCCAGCAGCTCGAAAACAACAGCAAATAAGAAAAACGGCCACAGGAAGGCGCGGGTCCTAGAGCCTCAGAGGGGTCCTGCTGGTACTCGCCTGGGTGCTGGCCCCGGGGACAGGGACGCTCAGGTTGGGCGTGGGGCTCCCCTGGGCAGCTGCCTGGGTGGCTTCCCGACACCTCCCGAGTGACACCTTGGGGTATCGAGGGCAGTGCTGGCCACCCAAGCCAGTTGGGCAGTGGCCGCCTGGGTCCCGGCTCTGCTCTGTCCTCCACTCACCCAGCAGCTCTGCCCCTGGGGCGCGGGGACCCTGTGGGGAATCAGTGGTTCCCAGCTCCTAGAAGGAAAGGGAGGCAGGGAGGCCAGGCCTCAGGTGCCCAGGGACGGAGAGGGGAGGGAGGAGCAGTCAGTGCAGATCTCCAGTCAGGACCCCTCCCCCTCTCTTCCTCTCTCTGTCTCCTATCTCCCCTCTCTGTCTCTCTCTCTCTGTCTCCTCTCTCCCCTCTCTCTGTCTCTCTCTCTGTGTCTGTCTCCTATCTCCCCTGTCTGTCTCTGTCTCCCTCCCGCCAGCTGCACACGGCCCCCAGCGCCTGCCCAGTGCAGCCTTGTATGGATGCAACCCCGGGAAGGGCCCAGAGCTGCCGGGTGGAGGGCAGACTGCCTCCTGGTCCCGGCCCTCCACAGCGCCTTCCCGGGGTCCTTTCTGGGACGTCCACTGGCATTCAGGGGCGTGGGGCCTGGTGACACTATCCTGACAGCGGGGGGTGAAGACAGCCAGGGGGCTGGTGGCAGTGGGCCCATCTCCAGGGACATGCCTGCAGTAGAGGACAGCATCAGTAGCTTGCCAGAGTGGCCTCCAGATTGTCCCCAGAGGCAGGGGCCCCGTGTGGGGCATCTCCAGCCCAAGTCACTGCGCACCCAGCTGTGTTCCACTTGGCTTCACCCCGACCCTCCACACGTGGGATTTCTTTAAATTCATCCCTTTTGGTCCTCCCCACCCCTTCTTCCCCTTTCCTTGCACTAAATGTAGTGACCCACCTTGGTTTGTGTCTAGTCTCTGTCATGGCTTGCTGTGTGACTCTGTGCTGGTTACTTGACCTCTCTGGGTCCTAATTTCATCATGCACTTAAATGTCCTTTTTTTCTGGGGGGGGGGGGGTACTGGGAATTGAACCCAAGGGTACTTAACCACTGAGCCACATCTCCAGATCTTTTTAAAAAATATATTTTTTATTTACAGACAAGGTCTCACTGAGTTGCTTAGGGCCTTGTTATGGTGCTGAGGCTGGCTTTGAACTTTCGATCCTCCTGCCTCAGCCTCTGGAGCTGCTGGGATCACAGGTGTGGCCCCTGTGCCCAACTACGGAAATGTCCTCCTAAAGGCTTCTTTGTAAATTGGGTATTTGGGACCCAGTGGCATGGTGGTGGTGTGTTCTCAGGGGGACCTTCAGCTGTCCTCAGCTGGCCAAGTGTGCTGTGTCTGAGCCAGGAGCCAAAGGGTCTCTGGGGCCACAGTTAAGACTGCCCTTTCCACAGTCCCCAGCACAGGCAAGGCCTTTGCCCCTGGGTTTGGGGGAGGTGGCCCCCTAGGGTCTTCCCCTCCCTGCAGGCCCTAAGACCACCACCCCCAAACCCACAGGGGCTTAGAAGTTGAGCTGTCAGGGGCAGTGAGGCACTGCCACCTACCCATGCCAAGTCGGGCCTGCCTCTGCCAGGGGTCTCATTCACCTGTGGAGCAAGGCGCAGGGAGGGTAAAGGACCACGGGTGGGGAGCCGGCCCAGCTTCCCGGCTCTTGCCCCACTTCCCGGCCTCTGCCAGCAGGACAGAGGAGGGCAAGGCACGGGGTGGGGTCGAAGCGACTGCTTGCTCAGGGTCGGATTCTGCTATAGTGGGGGGAAGGGGCCCCCAGAATGTGCGCCCTGAGCCCCGGGGCGAGCTCAGGGTCTGCAGGCTCGGTGAGCAGTTCCTGGGCCCTGGGCCCTGGGGACCAGGGTGGGGCTGCCGCGGGGGAGGGGGCGGCTCTAGGCCCGCGCAGCGCGGTCCGCCCCGTCCATCCATCCTCGTTGGCGCGGCGCCACCTAGCGGCGCTCCGTGGAAGCGGCGGCGGGCCTCGTGAGTCCTCCAGCCCCGTGTCCTCAAGGACAGGGGCAGGCGGGGAGTGGACCTCCGCCTGAGCCGTGGTTCCTGACACCTCGGGGTCCGACTTCCGGGAGGAAGAGGCTGAAGCAGGAGGCTGGAGGGAGGCAGGTGGGGTTGGCTCCACCCTGGCCCTGGCCCGGCCCTGACCTTGACCCCCGTCTCATGGGCAGAAGCCTCCACCACGTCCAGCCATCAGGGAGGAGGAGGCAGGAAAACAGAGGACATCCAGTTGGGGAGGAAGATCCGGCAGGGGCGGGCAGACGGCAGGGCCAATCCTGGGGCTCAGGGTGGGCTGGCAGGAGGAGGACCCCAGTCATGGGTCACTGGCCCAGGGCAGGCTGCGGGGTGGGACCTGAGGTCGAGAGTCCTGGGAAGTGGGAGGGTCAGGAAGCAGGGTCTGGCGGGGCTCCGCCGGGTCAGGACCCCAGTCCCACCGGTTAGAGATACTGGGGCCATGGCCACCTCCCTCCCTGCCACCCCCTGCTGCTCAAGGGCTCCGAGAGGAGTGCCACAAGTCAGTCAAATAAAGTGACAGGTCTTTACTGCCCCCCAGGGTGGGGGCCCCAGTCTGAGGGATGCTGTCCCCGCGCCCAGCCTACAGAGGGTCGATGTGGCTCAGCCACGGATTTGGCGCTGGTCTCGGGGGAGTCTTTCCCCCGGAGAAGTCGACCCCGGGCCTCTCAGGAGGGTGGTGGCCCTGTACGAGGACCTCGAGGACCTCAGGAGCAGCGGGAGCCTTTACGCCTAGGATGCTCGCTCTGGCACCTGGGCCGGGGCGAGGCCCCACCCCTGCTTTGGGGTGTGGAGGGCGTCTCTGTGCGCGTCCCCATGACCTGTCAGTGCACCTGGCGCCCAGGTGCGTGTGCGGCCCTGGGCAGAGGCGCTGCGCAGTGCCTGTTGGAAAGCCCAGCCCTCGCGCCCCTCCGCTCCTCCGCCCCTCCGCTGCCTCCCTGGATGTGCCCGCCACGGGAGGCTGCGGGCCTCCGCTTTGTGACTCGGGTCTAGCGCGCTGGCGGGGTGCAGGGCGAGAAGCTGAGGTGCCTGACAGGCAGATGCTGAGGGCTCCTGAGCTCCCTCTGCGGAGCTGGGGTGGGGCTGGAAAGGTCCAGAGCGGGCTGCTGCAGACCTCAGGAGGAAGCCTGGGACCGGCTGCACAGGGCGGTCAGCAGTTCTCTGGCCTGCAGGCTTTGTGGCCACAACTGGACTCTCCTCCCAGGAGCAGCTGGCCCCGGATAGCCACAGTGGAGGGGGTGGGCTCGGGCTGAGGGTGCCTCACCTGCTGGCCTCTCAGCAGCCCAGGTGGGCATCTCCTTCCCAGGGCCAGGGTGGACCCCCAGGATGTGGGTGCCCCTCCTCCCTTTGTAAGTGCTGGAGAGGGGATTCAAACCCGGCTCAGTCTCCTCCCGGGGCTGTGCAGATGCCTAAAGACAGGGGGGCCTGGCCAGGACCAGGGGCCAGGTCGGGCATGGGGGTGACTGACCACCCAGAAATTGCCCATTGTTCCCGGCCTGGGGTATCATGGGTGGACAGTTGCTGGGTGCGATGACCTCGGGCCCCAGTCTAGGCTGGCATGGGGTGGGTCTGGCCTCCCTGAGCACTGCAGCCCGGGAACAGCCCACAGGGGAGATTTTCTCCGGCTTATCCTGCAGCAGAAACTTCTGTCCTTCATCCTTCTTTTTCCCCCTGTGGTGCTGGGGTTGGAGCCCAAGGCCTCACCGTGCTAGGCCAGCGCTCTACTGCCGAGCCACATCCCGGCCCTGATTGTTCTGGGCAACAGTTGTTGGGTCCCCCCCCTCCCGAAGGGGCAAGAACCCCCGAGGGACACTGGCAAAGGGTCTCCTCCCACCTCCTGCCTGCAGCTCACTCTCTCTGGGCTGCCTTCCCTGCCTTTATCCCCAGTGCAGGGCTAGCCAGAGGGGCCTGGCTCCCCTTCCTCCAAGAGCCAGGCCAGCTCTCCCAGCAGGCCTGGGGAGACCCACAGAGCCTGCTCTGCTGAGGGGATGCCAGAGCACACTGGGGGCCTGGAGGCCACATAGCCCTGGACTGTGCCCGCGCTGGGGGGTGAGCTTATCCATTTGTTTTCTTATCTGGAACCAAAGGCGGAGGGCTGCCAGCCCCCTGGCCTTTTCTTCTTCCTCTCCAGCAAGATGGGTGAGCAGGAAGGCAACCCTGCTGCCTGCTGTGGGTTCTCTCTGGGTCCAATATGGCTGCCCCAGCTCCTGCCATCTTTTCTACACTCCCCGTCAGTGGCAAGCATTTAAAAGTGGTGGTAAAACACATTTACCTTAAAACTTACCATCTTGGCCATGTTAAGTATGTCCATTCAGTGGCCTTAAAAACTTTGCAGTTGTACAACCAGACCATGAAGAAATGGAGGCTCAGAGAGGTGAACTGTCTTGCCCAAGTTCACATAGCATGCCTGTGAACGACAATACTGGGTTCTCACTCTAGGACCCGACCTGAGGGCTTCTTTCTGAGCCACGTGTGCTGCTTTCCTGAGAAGTAGTGGCCATGGGGGGAGTATGGGGCGCAGGTCCCCATGTTCCATTCACCCTAAGGAGGCAGAGAAGCCCACCTGGGGCTTCCCCGGTGGGACCTGGGCCAGCCCACCAGCGTTCACAGGAGCACCTGCCAGTCCCGCGCCCTTCCTGGGAGCTGCAGGATGCATGTGGGGGTGGGACTTCCATTAATTGGACACCCCAGTTCTGCTGTGCAGAGGTTATAAGTGAGCACGTGATTTGCTGGGATGCACGCTCGTGCGTGTGTGCGCGCGCATCTGCTCGGAGGCGCACAGGACCCGCGTGTGTCCCTGTGCGCGCTCCCGCACTTTCAGGAGCGCGCCAGCCTCTCCGGCACCCCCGGGTTCGGCCGCCCTCCCGCCCCCGCTCCCCTAGCAGGGAATCTGGGGCCTGCGGGGCGAGGAAGGGGTGGCCGCCAGCGGGGCCAGGAGGAGCCGTCTGGATGGCGTGTGTTGTAACTGGCAGCCTGGTACGTGAGTCACCCCCAAATTAACTCAAGTTTCCTTTGGGGAAAAATGTAATCAGTTGCTGCATTCTGCTCTGCCTGCCTGAGCAAATCTGCTTGTCCCGTTTTTAAGATGTGTTTTAATGGGGGGTGGCTACAGATGGGGGAGGTTGGTGGAGGCCGGAGCTGAGCTGGGCTGGGCTGCTGCGGGACCCCCAGGGTGGCCACAGGCCGGGCTTGAGAGAAGGCGGTCTGGGTGGAGTCCAGGACCCACCCGATCCTGGAGGCCGACATGGTCCCGGGTCCTGCTGGGACCTGGGGGTGGCCACTGCAGTCCAGTGCCCCTGCATGCTGGGACATCTCCCATCCTCCCAGGACACAGACCCGCCAGTCATGGCCCCCGAGCTCGGGGTTCCTCGACACCTCTGTGCCCACCCACCAGGAGGGCAGGTGAGGGGTCCTGTCCTCTTCCCTCAAATGACACTGGAGGTTGGGCCAGACCTGGCTGCGTCAGGGTCCCACTGTGTCCTGCACCCAGAGGCGGGGTGTGCCCACTGGCTCTTGTGTGTCCCCCTCTCGTGGGCCCCTGAGGTGGGACCTGTACACCCCACTTTGCCCTCAACACTGGAACCCCCATGCCCACCTGTGTCCCTGGGTCCATCTCCCTTTGCCTCCCTCCAGGGCAGGAGAAGGAGGAGGGAGCTGCTTGGGGTTTAGACCCTGGCCTCGCCGGGGTCTCCTTGGGCCGCGTCTGCCTCTGGACCTTCCATGAACACTGTCCTCCCCATCAGGCCCAGCAGCTCCTAGAAGCTTCCAGACGCCCCAGCCTGTGGACCTCACCTGCCCTCCAGGACCTCTGGGCCATGACCCTGTGGCAGGTCTGTGTCCTGGGAGGATGGGAGATGTCCCAGCCTGCAGGGGCACTGGACCACAGTGGCCACCAGCTTGGCATCCCTGGTCCCAGCGGGGTGTCCTTGGGATGGGGACAGGGAGGGGATCAGGCTGCATTCACTCAAAAAAGGGTCCCATCAAGAAGACTCTGCTAAGCCTCATCCTTCCCCAGTCTGCCCTGAGGTGCGGCACAGCCCCCAAGCAGCTGGGCTAAGCCTAGTGGCCTGGAGTTTCCTCTGGTCCTCTGGAGTCCTCCCCTCTCCCCCTCCCTCCCCTCCCCCTCCCCGCTTCTCCGGGGCTGTGGACGGAGCCCAGGTCCTCACACATGCTAGACAAGCACTCTATCACCAGCCGTGGCCCCAGTCCTTCCTGAGTCCCCTCTGTTGCCCAGTGGACTTCACTTTAGCTAGTGGCTTGGTCCCCGCACCATCTGCCCTGGGTCAGGTTCTCTGGGTCGGGCTGTCCCCAGCCTGGACCTAGGAGTCCCTCTCCTGAGATGGGAAGGACGGCAGCGAGTCATCTAAACAAGTTAAATGTCACCGGGGACCCCGTGGGCACACGCAGGTCTGTAGGCACAAGCTCTCTGCCTGGCTAATGGGCGCTAGCTACCGCCCGGCTAGGGTGGGTGGGTGACTTCCTTTCTATCTTCGGGCTTCTCTGCATCTTGAATTTTCTGTAAGGAGCACTCGATGAAAAGATGAAGAATGAAAGCCAGCCGACTGTCGCTTCAGGTAGAGTGATAGGGACCCTTTCCCTGGCAGATCCCGTGCCCCCTGGGACTCCGGCGAGGGTCCTGTCTGGCTGCTGTCATTTGTTCTGGGGGGAGCAGGATTTTTACCAGGAGTGCTCACCACTTCTGCAGTCCCAGCCCTGAGCACGACAGAACCTGACCAGCGTCAGCCTGCTCTGGGAATGCCACCGTGGTGGTGGGTCTGTGCACATGAGCCCCGGTTAAATGGCCTCACCATGTTGCCCAGGCTGGCCTCGAACTCCTGGCCTCAAGTGATCCTCCTGCCTCAGCCTCCAGAGGAGCCAGACCTGTAGGCACACATTCTGCACCTGGCTTCATGTCAAATTGAAAGTTGAGTGTGTGGACAGGCCTTGGGATCCAGGAGCTTTATTTCTGGAGAGAAAAGGGAGATGTCGCAGAATATTTGTTGTAGGCCGGGTCTGACAGGGAGGGTCACGATCCCTCCATTTTGCAGACGGGAGCATGAGTCCAAAGGGCACGGCGACCTCATGCAGGAGCAGCACCAGGACTCTGCTCCCCTGTGGCCTCTGCACCAGCCCCGCCCCCATTAGGAAATTGGGTTTTATTATTTTCTTAACTGTCCAGGGGACCTTTAGTTGGTCACTTAATGGCGATTTCCTGAGAAGCCAGGGAGCCCCTGGGTTGTGTGGAGGTCTGCGGTGAAGGGGGGGTAGGGAGGGCCCCTCCCAGCTGTCCTGTCCTGTCCCTCCAGGCCAGGCCGGAGCCAGGGGCTGGGGCCAGGTGACCTCCTGTGACCCGGCGTGGCCCGGCCCCTCCCTGTTCCCTTTCTCCTGGGTTTTTCCAATCGCCCGGCGGGTCTGGGTGAGACTGTCTCTTCTTTTGATGACTACCTTTCAACTCAAGTTACGGTTTTATAAATAATATCTATGGCGAGTCGGGCCGGGGAAGGACGCTCGTTCCTCTCTGAAGTATTCATAGCCTGGGGTGTCTGCTTACTTTTCCTCAGAGTCGTTTTTTAGCAGAGCCTGCCGGAGAGTGGACAGCCTGGGGCATCTTCCGAGCGGCCTGGAGAGAGAGTCCCACTCGCTCCACGGCCACCCCGCTTATCCATCCTGCGGCTCCACGTGGGGACAGCTCCCAGGCCCAGACCTCCTAAATTATCTCAGGAAAGGCACTGCCAGGGTGACAAGAATCAGCGCCACCGCCCTGCTTTCCCAGCATGTGGCTTGAATAGTCAGGGACAGTGCACGGGGCTTTCCCAGACAGGACCTGCGCTCTGGACCGCTCCTGGGAGCCGGGCGTTACAACCCTGCTTTTACAGATGAGGAGACTGAGGTTCAGAGAGGTCAAGGAATTTCGCCAGGTCATCCTGTAACTGGGTCACAAAGCCTGAATTTTTATTTTATATTTTATTAAAAAATTTGTTCTAAAAACTGGATTTTTTGCAGGAAGGACTGACTGACCCTCATCTCACTCTTTCCTGCCATGTTGTGCTGTGGCTCACCCTGGCCCCCCACTCGATGGCAGCTGGGGGCCCCAGGATGGATGCTGGGTCAGCAGCCTCCGTGGTGGCATCTGCCTGTTGGCCAGAATTTGCATTTCTGGGGGTTTGAGTCTGTGGAATCAAAATCCCCAAGGAGCATCTGGGCTTTACTCCTGCTGTGGTGTGACTCTGGTTTGTTCCCTCTGAAACTCCGGGGGGACTTTGATTACCATTGGTGGTGTTGGGAGGTGGAGCTCTAAGAGGGGACAAGGTCATGGAGAGGGGTTAATGCCTTTCTCCGGGGACCATGCTAATTCTCCCCGCAGTAGGTGTGTTCTCACGAGAGCTGTTATGAAGAGAGGCCTCCTCTAGTGTCGCTTCTCTTCCGCATGCCCTGCTTGCCCCTCTGCTTCCCGCCATGTTACACACAGACCCGCACCAGAAGCTGAGTGGATGCAGATGCTGTGCTGTTGGACTTCCTGGCCTCCAGAACCGTGAGCCAAAATAAACCTTTATTCTTTCCAAGCCACCCAGTCTCAGGTATGTTGTAATAGCAACAGAAAACAGACTAAGCTATGAACGCAATGGAGGCATGCCCCCATGTGCCCAAGTGGGTCCAGATGGGAACCAGCTTGAAGAATGGCAGTGCCGGAAGGGCCTGTGGAGTCATGTCGTCTGACGTCCAGTGCTGCGGGTGTGAGGTCAAGCTTGCGGAGGGGTGAGGACTTGTCAGGGTGGTGGAGGCAGTCGGAGTGCAGTCATCTGGTCAACCCCTTCTCCCTCTCCACAGTCCCCCCGGAGGCTGTTCGAGGATCAAGCCACGAGTCTTTCTGGACCAGCGGGACCATGGAGTGGGCACAACGCAGATATTCAAGCAATGACCTGGAAGACAGGAGCAGCTGACCCCTGCAGGGCCACGTCATGCAGGAAAGACTTGCTTTCCAGCTGGTGACTCTGGGTAGCCTGAGGGTAAGGCCTGAGTCACCCCTGTGACAGGGAATCATTGTAAAATCACTGAGTGACAGTTCCTGAAGGGCCCAGTCCAATTCCGAGCCAGAGGAACAGTCAGGCTGTCTGCCCTGGCTGCCTTTGGCCTCGTGCCTTCATCTTGCCCCTGCCAGAGGAAGCCCTCACTGTGGCAGATGTCACCAGAGATGGCCCGCACAGTGGTCTCCATGTTCTTGTATCCCTCTCCCCTTGAACACCAGCTGGCCCTGTGAGCACCTGAGAAACACTATGGCTGGCACTGTGTACCAGCCCCGGCTGTCAGAAGAAGCCTGGCTGCTTCCGTCTGGCTCTCTGGTGATGATGGCCCTAGGGGAAGCCAGCCACCATGGACGAGGCCTGACTTCTCTGAGACCACCGCTATATTTATCCATTTCCTGCTACTATCGCAAAAAACCTGAGGTTGGGTTATTTTGTAAAGAAAAGAGGTTTATTTAGTTCACAGTTTGGGAGACAGAAAGTCCAAGTGGCATGGTGCTGACTCTGGTGTTACATCATGGTGGATGGTGTCCTGGTGGATAGCGTCACTGCGCTGAGTGCATGCAAGCAGGGGGTGGGAGTGGGGGTGGGGGGTGAGTCACATGGCTAGAAGGAAGCCTGGGCAACGGGAGGGGCTCTTGTTTTCTTTTTGGTACCTGGGATTGGACCCAGGGACATTTAACCACTGAGCCACATCCCCAGCCCAAGACAGGGTCTCACTGAGTTGCATCCTAGGGCCTCGCTGAATTGCGTGGGGCCTCACTAAATTGCTGAGGCTGGTTTTGGACTCATGATCCTCCCACTTCAGCCTCCTGAGCTGCTGGGATTACAGGCGTGTGCCACTGTGCTCACCAGAGGGGCTCTTTTTGTGAGATTGGGGTCCCAGAAGAGCTACTTTAATCCCTGCCCAGGCCTCGCCCCCATGACCTAAGGACCGCCCACAAGGCCCCACCTCTTAAAGGTCCCACCACCTCTCACATGACCACTCTGGTTACCAAGCCTCCAACACCAGAACCTTTGGGGACAGACCACAGCAAACCCGAGCAGCCATGCAGTGAGGAAGCCCAGGCTGGCCACATGCAGGAGCCTGCAGGGAAGCAAGGAGAGGCAGCAGCCCCAGCTGTTCCCGCTGTCCCAGTCACCACGCTGGCGTGCACGAAGAAACCTTCAATGCCACCGAGTCCTCGGACGACTGCTGCCTCCTAATTGCAACCATGCAAGTGACCCCAGGCCAATCCGACCTGGGGGGCGGGCATCCCTATCTGTCCAGCTGCGCTGGCCGGTGGCTTGCTAGGAGCAGGAGGTGGCTGCCGTGAACCCCTTGCTCGGCGGTGCTGCCCGGGGACCAGGCTCCCGGTGACATGGGGGCTGCGGCATTAGCCGTCAGGCTGGGGCAGACACCTGGCAGGAGGCGGGGCTGGGGAAGAGGCCCTCGTGGTCCCTCACTTCTGGATGGCCCTTCCCAGCTCAGGGGACGCACCGGCCTTGGATTCTGACCGTGCCCCCCAAAGTGAGGTCAGGAGGATAGAACCCTTCGCGGGGCTCGGTGGAGTTCTCCTCTGAAACAGGGAAGGAGCAGGGGGTTGGCGGGCTTGCGCAGGGTCACGTTCGGCCTCAGCAGCATCCCGGTCACGTGCGGCTGGACCGTGTTGGGTCCACAGCTAGAGATGGAAGCAGAGTTTGAGCCTGCTCGTTCCTTGGTGTCTTCCCCTCTGGAAGTAGCCAGCCCGGGGTCATACACGGCCTCAGAAAGCACAGTGTGGCTGGATCTCAGTCCCCACACTCACTTCCCCTCACGCCCCAGCTGGGAGCATTTGTGCAGTGCACAGATTGCTCAACTGTACATGGTTGCTACGAATGAAGGCTTGCCCCTGCAGTATTAAAGAGGCCTAAACATTTCCTGCCTTCCTGAAGTTAGATCTTCATGGGCTCGGACCTTGCTTCACTGAAGGATTTTGATCTCTCTTAAGGCAAACAGTTGGAGGATTCCAGGACTTCATGTGTCTTTTTGTAAGACAAGCTGGTGACATCAAACTCTGAGAACGAATGACTTGAATTTCACTCAGATGCATGAGGCCCCGAGTCCATAACAAACTCCCTTAGGCCTGGGTCTTTGAAACATTCGAGGAAGAGTCAAGAGAGCTTAGTGGACCCCAAGCACTAGCACTTCAGAGGCCCGAGCCAGCTGACTTTGGTGGGCTACCAGGCGGCCCCCCAGCCTGTAGCACTGGGGTGATCTGGGGAATGGCCAGGTCTGGGGCGGGTCACTCATCCGCTCTAGAGTTTGGCCTCTGAGGTCTGGTTGCTCCAGGGTTTAGTCCTGGTTTGTGTCCGAGGCTAGCCCACCTTCCAGGAGGGGTCCCCTGGGCACCTCACTGCCTGGCCTGCCTGCTGCAGTCCAGGGCTGGACTTGGGGTGGCCACAAGGACCTGCCCGTGGCTCCGTTATGGCTTCTGATACCTTTGGTGGGAGGATCACTTTCCAAGCCATTTCTTCCTTAAATAATCTAGTACGAAAACACAGGGAGACCAGATATCAAACGTTACTTTCGTGTTTGGGGCAATTATGACAGAAACCCATCTTAATGTCAAAATGGCTCAATAAGGGTGGAGGTGGGGTGAGAACCCCTCCTTCCCCGGCACAAAGACGGCTGCAAGCAGATGCCTCCCTGGGTGGCTGCCTGGGGCCCACTGTGCCCGGCCCACCCTGGAGATCGGGGAGAGGGCCCTCAGCGGTCACTCACTGCCGGCCCTGCACCCGCGGGTCCAAAGCCACCTTCCCAGCAGGGCTCCCCTGGAGCCAGGCCTCAACTTCACCTCTGACCCCGGCACGCACCTCACACCCCTCCCGGCCTTGGTGCCAGGATGACACTCCGCGATGCTCCACCAGCCGCTGCTTGGAAGGTGCTTGCGGGTGAGCGGCTGTCCGCAGGCCTTGGTGATCACGATCTGCTTTCGAGGCGTGGGCACGCTGGTCGGTCTCCTGACAGGGCCACCAGTGGCCAAGGAATCTTCTAGACAGACGCGGACGCCTCCTCTGGCCTCGGGTGCAGCGGGCCCTGCACCACTGTCCGCAGGGCTGGCTGAGGCTCTGAAGCTCGTGATGACGTGCCTTTGCTCCCCGACAGGAAGCCAGGCACGGGAGCCAGGCTCGGCCCGGAGCAGGGTGCGAGGGTCTGGGGTCCCTGGGCAGGGGTGAAAGAAGGCGCAGCCCTGGAAACCCAGGGGGAGGGTCGGCTCCAGGGGTCAGCGCCCCAGAAAGCAGGCTTGAGATGGAGCACGTGTGCTATGTGCTTGGGGTCCACACTCAGGAGGGCAGGACAGGGCCAGGGGCAGAGCTGGGCCGTTAGAGACCTCAGCCAACCCTTGGAACCTCCAGGCCGGGGCCTGACCTCTGCTCCTCCAGCAGAGGGTAATGCAGCCACCTTTCCAGCAGCCAGAAGGATGGCCTTCAGACCTTAAGGGGACTTGGAGCCAAGGGGTGTGGAGTCCACCCTGTCCCCCTTTGGCGTCCATGACCTTTCCATTCTTTCCTCTGGTCTCACCTGGGGGCATCTGCAGGGCCCCAGGACCTCCCCTGGCATGACTGGCTTGTTGGTCAGGTTTCTGTCACTGTGACAAAGCGCCTGAGACAATCAACGTACAGAAGGAAAGGTTTATGGAGCTTGCTGTTCCTGAGGTCTCAGTCCACGGCCTTGTGACTGCTGTTTGGGGGCCTGTGGCGAGGCAGACTGTCCTGCAGGGAGCACGTGGTGGAGAGGCTGCACCTCTTGCAGGGCCTGGAAGCAGAGCTGGGAGGGGCTGGGGTCCAACGTTCCCTTCAAGGACACACCCCCAGTGACCTCACTTCCTCCCCTAGGACACACCCCCTATGACCTCACTTCCTCCTTGAGGCCCCACCTCTTAAAGTTCCACCGCCTCCTGGTGGTGCCAGTCTGGGGACCAGGCCTTCAGCTCATGGGCCCCTAGGGGACATTCCAGATCCAAAGGCAGAGAAGCGAGGCTGGACCAAGCGAGAGTGGGACTGGAGAGGAAGAGAAGGACCCCCAGGCTGAGAAAGCAGAGGTGGAACTGGTGGGAAGAAGGTTAAAGAAAACTGTTATTTTATAATTAAAGGGCACTAATTATAATATTAAAAAAATCAACTAAAAAAGTTGGAATGGTCAGTGGACGGGAAGGACTGTGGGTCTGCACTCCATGCCTCTTAGCTCTGCTGCCAGCTGCTGTGTGGCCTTGGGAAATTCACCTCCCTCTCTGATCCTTGGCTTCTTCACCTGAACCTCAGAGGCTCAGGGTTGTGGGGAGCTTCAAAGGAGATGCAGATGTGAAAGGTGAAAGGTGGCTGCAGGCCTCTGCAGGCCTCCAGGGCTTTCATGGGCCCACGGTGCTGAGGGCCAGGCGTCTCCCAGGCCGTGTGGACAGGGGTGGTACCGAGGAGTCTGCCTCCTTCCTCGACCTCCCTCTGGGGGCATGGCCAGGGAATGCCGGGGTGGCCCCAGCGTAGAGAACCCTGGTCCCCATCACTCCACTCTTGTGGCTCCTGGAGACCAGTCTTGGCTGAGGGTGAGCAGGTGGCCGTGCCACCCACAGCTGTGTCAAGGCCGAGCCGAGGAAACGCAGCCGGGGCCCCCCCCCCGAGGCCTGCCCAGCCAATCCGGGGAGGCGAAAGCAGCAATTCTGAGCTGTGTTATTAAGGGCTGCAGGATTTTAATTACCAATGGAATTGCCTGGTGGCGGGACCCCGGCGGGGCGGGATAATGGTGGAGTGTGGAGGGCGTGAGGGGCCAGGGAGGCCGAGGAGACCGGGGAGGCCGGGAGGGCGCTGGGCCGCTTCGCTAGCGCAAATGAGGAGCCTGCAGAGCGCAGGCTGGTGGAGGGAGGGTGGGTGCTCTGGGCACCTCCGCCCAGGCGCAGGCAGGGCCTGGGGTGCCCCTGGATCCCAGGGACCTCTGCCCCAGGGCCAGAAGGAAGGAGGTGCCCCAGTTTGGACCTGGAATGTCCCTGGAGCAGAAAGGCCCAGAGGCCGGACTCGGAGGGCGTGATGGATCCCTGACCGCACGAGGGGACTGGTCCATCGAGGGTCCAGTGGGCTGTTGGGAAGTGCTAGAAACTTGGCCTCCCTGAAGGGAGGAGGTCCTTGTGGGGCGTCCCTTGGGGACGGTGTCTTGTCCTCGGCCCCTCCTCTCTCCTCTGCTTCCTGAGTTGACAGCGTCCCTCTGCCAGGCCTTCTGCCATGACATCTCGCCTCCGGCCCGGAGCAGTGGCACTGGCTGACCATGGACTGACCGCGGGCCACATCGCTGTGGCCCTGCGTGTCTTTCCTCCCCTGCGTTGATTTTCTGGGGTGTTTTGTCACAATGACGAGAGGCTGCGATCCCCGCTGGGACCTCCGATCGGAGGCCTCGTGGGTGGAAAGCGGACTTCTGGCCCTTCCCAGAGGCAAGTCAGTGGGGTCCTGGAGAAGCTGACCCGTTCCACCTTCCAGGCGTGTGCCTCTCAGGCCACTGGCTTCCGAACCTCAGCCCCGATTCAAATTCCAGGAAGAGGAGCCCTGGACAGGAGCGGGTGTGGCGTCCCCAGCCCCGCCACCCGGCCCCTCTCAAGGTGGCAAATGGCCTCTGAGGTTGGACAGATGTAGCTTCGTCCCTCCTCCAGCGCTTCCTCCTCCTCCACCCAGTGCCCAAGTGGTTCAGGTGGCCCGAGGCCCCCAGGATGGGATCGGGCAAGGCGGCTGCTGAGTTCCTGAAGTTTGAAAAGGTTTTGATCAAGGAAGGACAGACTGACACAAGGCTCCTAGGCCTCCTGGGCCTCCGTGTCCTCAGCTGTGGAAGGGGTGGGCGGCGGGACTCTGAGGCTCCCCTGGAGAGGCGGTATCACCACCTCTTCCAGCCTGCCACCTGAGGAATGTTCTGGAACTCCTTTGAGGAGAGTCTACGTGGGCCAAGTCCTTAGATCCGTGTCTATGGGGCAGAAAGTGGCCAGGAAAGTTCCCAGGGAAGGCCCAGGAGGTTGGAGGTCCTCCCAGGACAGACCAATGGGTGTCATGCGACAGATCAGGTGTGGCTCTGGAGGCAGCCCCCGGGAGTTCAAATCCCACCTGGGACACTCTGCTGCCCTGTGGCCTTTGGTCAACCATTGCCTCTCTGAGATGCACAGAGATGACGTGTGGGTCACACCCAGTGTGACATTCCTGACAATCACGCCGCACTGAGGTTGCCTCTGGCCTCCTGGCCTCGCTGACCCTACGCCCTCCTCCTCTTCCCTCCAGGGGCTCCACCCCAGCGACTCCCGGGTGGTCAGGATGGACAGACCGTTCCCTGTGCTACTCCTGAGTGGTCCCCTAGGGTCCCGTGTGGTCTGGGCAGGTGGACGGCTCCTTCGGCCCCTCCAGGTGGGTGGGTCATTCTTCGTCTCTCGACACAGGATGGCTTTCCTTTGAGGTCAGGATCAGGTCTCTGCAGCTCAGCTCCAAGCTCCCGGCCACTTGAGCAGCTCTCTGGGTTGGACCCATAATGGATGTCTAATTGAAAAAATAAAAATGTTCACAAAATGTTTCATACAATCAACTTTTATTAGGTGACAAACAAGTAAATGGCGTGGGGTCAGTCAACCCCTTCAGACGTTTGCCGGCTTCAGTTCCGTGAGGAGGACCAGACACTGTGCTTGGAACCGGGATCTCACTGCTACTACGTCACAGGAACGCTGGGCTGACATTTTCAGTATTTGCTGGGCACGTTCCCATACTGCCTGTTTGCCGGGCGCGCTTCTGTTCTTCCATTTGTTCTCTGAACTGATGTTCTTATTTCACAGATGACAGTCTGAGGCCACAGGCACATGCCATTTTTTTCTCCCAGGACTTGCACCCACACCCCACCTCCCATCCCCGCTCCCCAGAGGTGTGCATAAGGCGCTGCACAAACATTATTGCATAGATATTTGTGGCAGAGAATAAAAGAAGGTTACATGTTCCATTCCAAGCTTTCTGAGGAATCTCCATACTGCTTTCCAGAGTGGCTGCACTAATTTGCAGCCCCACCAGCAATGTGTGAGTGTACCTTTTTCCCCACATCCTCTCCAACACCTATTGTTGCTTGTGTTCTTGATAATCGCCATTCTAATTGGGGTGAGATGGAATCTTAGGGTAGTTTTGATTAGCATTTCTCTTATTACTAGTGATGTTGGACATTTTTTCATATATCTGTTGATTGCCACTCCTTGGCCTATACCCAAAGGACTTAAAATCAGCATACTACAGAAATACAGCCACATCAATGTTCACAGCTGCTGAATTCACAATAGCCAGATTGTGGAACCAACCTAGATGTCCTTCAATTGATGAATGGATAAAGAAACTGTGGTATATATATACAATGGAATATTACCAAGCCATAAAGAATGATAAAATTATGCATATGCAGGCAAATGGATGAAATTGGAGAATATCATGCTAAATAAGATTAGCCAATCTCAAAAATCCAAAAGACGAATGATCTCACTGATAAGCGGATGATGACACATAATGGGGGGGTGGGAGGGGTTAGTGTTAGGGTTAGGGTTAGGGTTAGGGAGGGGGGCAAGAATGTAGGAAGGAAAGACTGTATAGAGGGAAAAGAGGGGTGGGAGGGGTGGGGGAAGGGAAAAAATAACAGAATGAATCAAACACATTACCCTATGTAAATTTATGATTACACAAACGGTAACCTTTATGCCATGTACAAACAGAGAAACAACATGTATCCCATTTGTTTACAATAAAAAAAAAAGAAAGAAAGATTACATGTAGCTAATCCCCATTCTTTGTGGATTCTGACCTTGAGAATTCACCTACTCGCCAAAATGTGCTTGTAACCCTGAAGCTGATACAGTGTAAACATGGGGAAGCATGCAGCTAAAGCGGTAATTCAGGGGAAAATTCATAGCCAAAAAATAATTACTTTGGAAAATAATAAGTGTTCAAAATTAAAATAATTTATGAAAGAAACAGCACAATAACCCAAAGAAATTAAGAAGCTAGAAATTAGCATGAATAAGAGCAGGAATCTGTGTAACAGAAAATTTTTAAAAAATTACAGAGGATGGACAAAAATGAAAGTTTTTTCTTTTATAAGAAAAAGTAGAAGATGTCGATCAATAAAAAGTAAAAGTAGAAAATAAAATGTTAGTAATAAAGGGACTTATACAATTTTCATAATGTAGATAATTATGAACCTTTTCATGGCAATTTATTTGAAAGCTTATTAAAAATTGATAAATTAGAAGAAAAAAATTCCACATAATCAAAATTGTCTGAAGAAACAGGGAATCTGATTGTCACTGAAATGACACTGAAGCAATTGAATCATTAAGCAAAAATTTCCTACAAAGGTAACACCACCTCAAATGACCTTAGTGGTGAAGGCTTCCAAACATTCAAGGGGCAGATAATTCAATCTCATCCAAAGTTTTCCAAGGGGGAGAGGAGAGATAACTATTAAACCTGACTTTTATAAATATATTCTTTTGGCTTTAATTCCAAAGAAGAAAAATATGAACACAGATGTAAAAGTCCTAGATGAGTTATAAATAAGTTGAATTTAAGTATGCAAAATATCATGGCACCATGGCCAGTTTAGTCATTGCATTAATATTAGATATGTTAAAAATTAATTAATTGAATACATAAAGATTAGAGAAAACACATCTCGCTAGGTACAGAAAAGTTGATAAAATTTCACAAAATGCCACGACAAAAGTTCACAGTAAACAGGAAGAGAAGAAAGTTGTCATCCACTTGCTAGAGACTTCTCTTTCCTTTGTTACTGGGGATTGAACCCAGGGGTGCTTTACCATTTAGCTACACCCCCAGCCCTTTTTGTGTTTATTTTGAGACAGGATCTCACTAAGTGGCTGAGGCTGGCCTCAGGGTCTCACTAAGTTGCTGAGGCAGTCCTCCCACCTCAGCCTCCTGAGTAGATGGGATTACAGGTGTGTGCCACCATGTCTTGCTAAAAATTTTTTAAAAAATCAAGCATCACAATAAATGGTAAACTGCTGATTTTTTTTTTTTTTTTTTTTTTTTTTTACTAAATGAGATAAAGATATTTTCTATTATTAGTCCAGTGAACCTTGTGCTAGGATTTCTAGCCAGTGCAGTACAGCAGGAAAAGTAAATAAAAGGCACAGGAACAAGAAAGAAACAGGTGTCAATATTTGTTGACAGTATGGTTGCATACATAGAAACATTTAAAACCTCCATATATAAATGATTAGAATTTATAAGAAAACTTGCTAAGACTGCTGGATAAAAATACCAACATTTAAAAATAAAGTACTAAAATTTGACAGTTAGTAAATTTAGATGAAGGGTAACATGCGTCTTCATGTGCCATTCTTTCAACTTTTTAGTTTAAGACTTTCAAAATATCACTTGCAGGAAATGCTTAAATGATCCAAGAAGAAAAAAAAAAAAAAAAAAAAAAAAAAAAAAGCCTATCTCTACCAACTAAAATCTCTGAGAAAAATGTAGTTTTAAAAAGGTTGTATTTGTATTACATGCACATATGCAGACGAAAGCCCTTTATGAATAAAAACACAAAGGATATGGGAAGACATTTAAAGGAATCTAAATAAATGAGGAGATATACTATGTTCATAGATAGGGAGAGTCAATAGTGTGAAGATGTCCATTCTCTCCAAATTATAGATTTAGTACAATTGTAGTTGAAATCTCAACAGTTTTTCATGGAGCTTGCCCTAACTTTTCTATGGAAGAACAAAGGGCTATGTATAACAAGATTTTGACCATTTCAATTAGGATGGGAGACAATGGGTACAAGGCTGGACGAATACATCAATGAAGCAGAAACCAGTCCTCCTCCCCCTGAAAACTTGATGCAACTTGACAAGGCAGACATTACAGATCAGTGAGGGTGAATCAGCCAGTAAAAGGGCCTGATTATTCAAACACTTGGGGAAAAGTTAAATTAGATCCCTACGCACCCTAATAAAAATCAATTTCAACTAGTTTAAACATTCATACACACAGATGAATGTAGAAAGGTACAGTTCAAACTTTGAAAGCGACAACACAGGACTCACACACACACACACACCCATCGCAAATCGTCAAGAAGGTGATTCAGGAGTTCAGCTGTTTACTTCAGCTGTGTTTTAAGAGTATCTGTTCAACATTGGGCAGTATAGAGCCAAAGCACGAGCCACCAACCAGGAGAAGGAATTTGTGGCAGCAGCAACATCAGAGGAAACGTTAGTACCCGGAATGCTGAACAGATTTCTGTAAACCTTAAAAAAAAAAAAAAAAAAAAAGAGTTGCAGTCAACTCCGGGAAATGGGCAGAAGACCTGAACAGGCCTCGGAGGGAAGTGAGAAACAGCTCCTAAACCTTACCAGAAAGTCCCCCACCAAGGACTGAAGAAAGTGCAAGGTAAAACCAGGAGGAGATACGATTTCTGTAGCTGTTTATTTTCTTTTCTCATTTGAGCGGCCGGGGGATTTGAACCGCGGTCCTTGCGCATGCTAGGCGAGCGCTCTCCAAAAGGAGCTATTTCTTCAGCTCCGATTCGCCAAAACTGAAGAATTGGCTAATAGCAGTTACGGTCAGGAATGTACCTGGACTGGGAGCTGCAGAGAGCTCGCCCTCCCTGTGCACGGCTTTGATCCCTAGCACCACAAAAGGAACAAATAATAAGAAAGAGGAACAGGGGAAGTTTTATTGCCTGCTCCTGGGGACCAGGGTGGCCCTCCTAGGTTGGCAACACAGGTGGACCCTGGAACTCGGGGTCCCAGTCCGCTTGTGTACCCCAGAGTCCTTCTCTCAAAGTGAGATGTGGTTAGGGGCCACACCCCCCAAATACGCACCAATGCTAAAGTCAGCACATAAACAAGAACTCAAACACATGCAAGAAGAAAATAAATTCTGGTATGTGCACGGAATGGAACGTCATACGGAATAAAAGCAAATTAAAAATAGCAATGTCAATGAATCTCAACATGGAGAGAAGGAGGAGAGTCACAGCAGAGCGGATGCGACATGAAGGCACGTGCATGGAGGTTGCAGAGAAGCAACAATAAAGATATATTATTTAGGGATGCAGAGTGGGTGGCTTCAGAGCAAGGGAATAATTACCCTGAAATTTGGGACAGTGGCTGCCGGCAGGGACGCATGGGGGGCTTCTAGGCATCTAGTACTATTCTAGTTCTTGGGTGGGGGGGCTGGAACTGTGGGTGTCCAGTTAATGATCACTGCATAGACGGAGCCCAGGCAGTGAACACTGGGACACCTCTGTCTATGTCACGCAAACATTGTTTTGCCCAAAGCCTCAGAGGTGGAACCCTCCTGTGGTTGTGAGCCCTCATCTGGCTGGAAGGGGTTGCCTGGGAATGAAGAGCTCCTTTCTAAACAGATAAATCAGGACAGCACGAAACTGGCCTGGTTCATTAGTGGAGAAGAAAATGAGTCCTGTTGAACTTGGTATTTCTTCCCAGATGGCATTCATTACAGGAGACAGACTGAGCATCATCGCTGGCTCTCATTTGCCGAAACAAATTCCCCACAAACAAGGGCGGGTTTCCATCTGAAGCTGCTCTTTTGGCAGCTACCAACGTGGCGTCTCCATCGTGGTCCCGGGCCCTGTTTTGCTCTTTCCTCCCTCCTGTGGGTCTTCATCCTTTCCTCTGACTTTCGGGGTTGGAGGAGATCTTCCTTCCATGACTGAATCCTGCCAAGCCCGTCCCCGCTGGGTGGATGTTCAGCCTCAGCTTACACACCTCCCTGACAGGGAGCTCACTCCTCCACGTGGATGTCCTTATTTGAACTCGGTAACTCCCTGCAGCGTCCCATGATGCTGTTGGCTCCACAATCTGGGGTCCCAGACCACAGTCTGTCCACCTCTTCTTCCTTGGCTATTCTACAGATGCTTGCAAATGACAGCTGGGTCTCCTGCCCCCTGCTCTGCCTCCACTTCTCTCCTTCTGGGAAAATTGCTTTATTTTCACTGTTCATTCCTCATACTGTATCTGCTGATCTCTCTAAAGCCAGCTCTGCTCCCTCCTGTGCACATGCGGGACTTTATGAAGGCCTGGGGGGATAGATCTATCAAAATTTGGGTGTGCTTAGACAAGAGTTGGGTGGGTTCAATATGGAGAGATGGGCCTAGGGGTCTGGGATTTTGGAGCAATGGACCCAGTACAGACACTGGCCTTCTGGAGCTGTGGGATAGAGACCTGTCATGGTAGCAGAAACCCTTCTGTGGATCTGTATTAGTCTGCTTTCTGCTGCTGTAACAAAATACCCGAGGTTGGGAAATGTATAAAGAAAATAAGTCTGTTTATAGTTTTGAAGGCTGAAAGCTCAAGATTGGGCAGCTGCATGGGTTGAGACTCTGGTGAGAGTCCTCTGGGCGTCGGGACAACAGAGCAGATGGCATCAGGGTGGGAGCAGGTGTGAGAAGGAGAGGACAGTCAGGTGGTGAGACAGGAAGCCAGAGAGATTCCGAGGCCAGGAGTGCTCTTTCTATAACAACCCACTCTTGGGGGAACTGATGGGTCCCTTAAGAACAGTAGTGGTCCCTTCTGCTGGCAGCACCCCCTGTGACCTATCCTCCTTCCACTAGGCCCTGCTACCTACACTCACAGTTCCAACTCCGCACTGCTGAGGACCAAGCTTCTAGGACATGAGCCTCTGAGGGACCCACCTAAACCATATCGGAATCAAGGCGGGATCCTTGGAGGCCCCTTACATCTACCTGTCACCCCTCATTCAGTGGGGACACTAGCCTTCCACTCTCAGGCTTCCTCTCACTCCACTCTGCTGGCCCTGGGAACATGTGGGTCACTCATTCCACAGCCGGCCAGTGACTTCCTCTGCCCACTCTCCGCCACTTCCCCTCACTGGCACACCTTGGTTTCATCACCCACCAGGGCTTGACCCCCCAGATTTAAAAACCTTTTAAGCAAAAGTGAAATTTAAATCAAGCCCACAAATGATCTTGGATTTAAAAATAGGATTGAGGTCCGTGCAGTGGTGCTTGCCGGCGGTCCCAGCAGCTGGGAAGGCTGAGGCGGGAGGATATCGAGTTCAAAGCCAGCCTCAGCAACTTGGCGAAGCCCCAAGCAAGTTAGTGAGATTCTGTCTCTAAATAAAAAAAAAAAAAAAAAAAAAGGACCAGGTATGTGGCTCAGTGGTTAAGCGCCCCTGAGTTCAATCCCTGATACCAAAAACAAATAAATAAAAAACGTAAGATTGACAGAGACGCTGGGGACATGAAAATCCCCAGGGGCCAGTTCCACTCCTGCACGCAGGTCTCCAGTCTGTGGCTCTGGTGTCCAGGTTTCCTGGAGGTTCCCTCTCTGCCTCTCAGGAACACGCGCACGTCGCCTGTATCAGCACATTGAGCTGCAAGCCCTCTGGAGGACTTAAGCAGAGAGCGAAGTCGAAGAAAACCGAGAGGTGTGGGGCCGGGGGCTCCCTGCAGGAGTCACACCCAGCGTGCCCCTGCTGGGCCCAGAAGCTGTAGCTCGTGGGACTAGCACCCCCAGTTCTGGACACTGACCTGTGGACACCTGCAGAAGGTAAGTGTCTGGACGCAGCCCAGGAAGAGTCTCCTTCATCTTCTGACCTTGGTTTCAAGTTCACGATGAGGGGTGCTTCTGATTGGCTGAGGGGACCCGGTCTGCAGAGGTATTTGGCACATCCCCATCCTCTGGGTGGGAGGAGGATTCTGGATGAAGGAGCAGGACCAGGGCCTGAGTGGCCCTTAAGAGCGACCAATATCGGCTACTTTGGTGTTTCCGGATTTGTCCTATCTGAGGATTTCTGGGCCGAGGACCGAAGATTGAACTTAATTGCCCCGAGCAGCCCCACCCCTCCTTCCAACAGAGCTGCTCCTCCGTCTTTAATGACTCTATTAGAACGTTAATGAACTATATTCAGAACCTTAATGGTTTCGATTATTGACAACCTGCTGCACCCTGAAGTCCTGCCTCTGGAATTGACGCCTCTCTTCCCTCCCTACAGCTGTCATTTGTGGTTTTTTTTTTTTTTTTTTTTTTTTTTTATTGTTGTGGTTGGAAACATTTGCATTCTTTAACCTTAATTAAGTCTTCTTTCTTTGCTTTGTCTATAGGTGATTATGAAAGTCAAAAATAAATAAACAGTACTTCCTGTCATTCTGGTTATGTGACTTCTCCTTACGAAGAGGCTCGGCCCTGTTCTCTGAACTCTTTCTTTAGAGTCCAGATTTTATTTCTAAAACTCTATTCTTTTGCTTATATGTGTCACATCTTATGATGTTTCTGTAATCAAGTCGATGGGTTCCCCCCATCCTCCAGGCTCCCCCCATCCTCCGGGCTCCTCCCATGAGTGCCCACTCCTCACCTGCCCCCTTTATGGACATGGACCCTGTCATCCTGAGACTTACCTTTGCTTCTCTGCAGGCTGCGTCCCATCTCTTGGGTTATTTCCGTTCTTTCTTTCTCCGGGAGGAACAGACAGGTGGTGCGCACGCATATCTGGGGTGCTTGCTAGTTTGGTTGGGTACAGAATTCTAGGCTAAGAGTAATCCCCCTCAGGGCATGGAAGGCATCCAGCTTCAGGACTTCTGTGGCTTCTCTCCACCTCCAGGACAATGACTGTGTTCCCTAGGGTGGTCTGTCTCCAGGGCCCTGCACTTCAGATCCTGCCAAACACCCGATCCACCTTTCCAGCCCCTGGGATCCTCCCTCCCAGTGACAGAGTCCAGGGCTGTTAAAGGACGCGCAGGGTCTTTCATGCCTGGAATAAGAATTCTCTTCCTTCGCTTTGCCTGGCCAGGTTCTGCTTGTCTGCAGTCCCCTGACGCCCAAGGCGGGCCGCTGCCTCTCCCACCTGCACAGCCCATGCTACACCCCGGGGCGGCCATACCCGATTCTCCGCTGCTCTGTGCCGGGTGCCTAGCCCCCGCCGGCGGCTCCAGGAAGGCTCGCCAAGTGAATGGACCGCCGCCCCGAGTCCCGGCTGCAGGGAGCCGGAGCTGGCGCAGGGCGTGCGGGGTCACGGGAAGAGAGGGGCAGGTCGCTTGGTTGGGGAGGAGGGACGTGACGGTCCTCCTCAAGTGTCCCTGTGCCTCTGCTTCCCTGGCGCTCATCTGACCCTTCAGGCACCTCCTTCCAGGGCCACCCTCCTCCACCGGCTGCCCAGTGTCTCCTGCGCAGATCCGGGTCTGACCTGCGGGCTGTCTGGAGCGGCAGCCGACGCCTGGAAAGACCGGAGAGGTTCGATGGGGGTGAGGCCGGCCTCCATCCCAGTTTTCCTTCGGGTCAGCTGTTGCCTGTGACGGTGTCACACAAGGGCTTTGAGGGAACTGGAGTTTGAGGTGGCGGCTGCTGGGCAGGGGCTGGGGGAGAGCTCGGCCCCTGGGCGCGGAGGAAGACAGCAGGGGACCCCGCAGAGGACTTGCCCTCCCCAAGATGACTTGAAAACAACGTCGTTTGTCGAAGAGTAACTTACAATAAAAAGCCCAGGCGGACAGCGAGAAGGCTTGGAGCCGGCGTACCTGGGCCACCCCAGTGGAGATCTGGAGTGTGGCGTCACCCCCGGGTTCCCTGGGGCGCTTGGCGCCAGCGCCTCTCCTCCTCCCTCCAGGCGTGGCTGGCCTGATCTCTCGCCGGCCATTGGCTCTGCTGGCCTCGAACATGGTACAAATGGAATCAGGCAGTAGGCACCCTCCGCCGTCTGGCCGCCTTCGCTGACCATGATGTTCGCGGGTATTGCTGCTGGTGCTGCCAACCAGTCTCCCTGGTCTGGATACTGCATAAGCCCTAGCACGGCCCCCAGGGAGGGGGCCCTGCAGATGCCCCTGGGGTCCCTCTTCTCTGCTCTCCAGCCTGCGTCGGGCACCTGCTGGACCACAGGGCGCTGGCCTCTGAGGAGGCACAGGGAAGGGGCAGGGACCATTCCCCAGCCTCACAGGTAAAGGCGGGCTTGGGGGCTGCCCTCTGCAGGTGGGGATGGTGGCACTGACTGAGGGGGCGTGGAGAGCAGAGCTGGGGAGTTGCCGTTGGCCTCCTGCTCCTGAACTAAGGGTCCTGGTTCTCTCTCCCTCTGGGCCATCCACGCCAGTGTGTCTGCGGAGCCCAGGAGCCTCCATGCAGGGGTCCAGGCGGGTCTTGAACTTGGGCAAGCACCCGGTCACCTGGAGGTCTGGCTAATGTTGACCGGAAGACAAAGAAGGATGGATACGGTGTTCTCACTCGCCTGGAGGCTGGAATAGTTGAGCTCCAAGAAGCAGCGAGGAGACAGGGCCAGGGAAGGGCGCAGAGAGGGAGGTGGGACACAGGACCAGAGCCCAGTTAGACGGGAGGAAGGACTTCCAGCCCCACAGCACAGTAAGGGCGTTGCTGTTCACGGCAACTTAAGTGTTTTAGGATGAGCCAGAAGAGAGGAGCTCAAAGGCTCCAAGCAAAAGAGGCGATGAGGAGACGGACACGCTGTGGCCCGATTGGATCATTGCGCATTATATGCTGGCATCGAATTATCACCCGGGGCCCTGTAAATAGGTACAATTATTGTGTCAGTTACAAAGAAAAAAAATAAAGTATCAAAAGAACAACAAAAACCCAGAGCGAAGCCTGCGTGGCGAGACCCCACTCTGCCATCTCTGCGTTGGCCTGAGCATCTCTCCTGGCTCCCGGGTGCTGCTGGGGCGGTGGCTGCTGCTCTCGCCACCCACTGCACCTGCGGGCCTCCTGGTCTAGAGGGCAGGGAGGGCCCCGGAGTGGCCTTCACCCGTACCCCCCACAGTTCAGACTCCATGGTGGCCTCAAAAGATGCCAGAAGCCAGGAACTCACCTGCAATTCCAGCCACACAGGAGGCTGAGACAGGAGGATCTCAAGTTCAAGGCCAGCCTGGCCAACTTAGCCAGACCCTGCCTCCAAATAAAATTTTTAAAAGGGCTGGAGATGTGGCTCAGTGGTAGAGCACCCCCAGGGTTTCACAAAAGAAAAGAACAAATAAAAACCCTCCAGAGACAAGACACCCCGACCCCCAGCATCTTGGCCTTCCCCAGGAAGCCTCCCGGCCTCTTCATCTCTCCAACTCCCGTCTGCCCTTCAAGGCCCAGAGAAGCACCCCCTCCTGCAGGAAGCCCTCCAAGGTCACCCTGCCCTTTGTGACCTTGGGGTGGTTCTGTGTGTGGAGCACATTGGAGAAGCTCGTTTCTGCTCTCCACCCAAGACACAGGTTGACAGGCATCCACACAGAAATCTGCACACGTTAGTGACTCTACTAGGAAAAGTCCAGAACCGGCAAATTCAGAGACGGGGAGTGGACAGCGACCAGGGGCCAGGAGGGGAGGGAACCAGGAGTGCCAGCCAGCAGGCGTGGGCTTCTTTTGGGGTGAGGAAAGCATTCTAAGGTTGACGGTGGGGATGGCTGTCCAGCTCTGAACCTACAAAAACCATAGCATTTCACTCTTTTTAAAAAATTTTAAATCTTTTTTTTTCCTCTTAGCTTTAGACGGACACAATATCTTTATTTTTGTTTGTTTATTTATATGTGGTGCTGAGGCTCGAACCCAGGGCCTCGCACATGCTAGGCAAGCGCTCTACCAAACTGTTGCAAAAAAAAAGAAAATTAGAAAGTTCAGAGCTCCTGGCTCCCTGGGTGGCGTGGGCTGTGCATCCAGACGCTTCTGGAAAGGCTGCGGTGGCCCTGTGGCTCCCTCTGCCTCAGTCTCTAGGTGGCAGGGAGGACTCTGGGCAAATTGCTGTGTGTGCTGGTTGAGTCCACACCCTCTCTGAGCCTCTGGCTCCCCCAGGAGCACTGAGGGGTCCTCCTGGCTCGAATTCTGAGGTCTGGACCTTGGCAGGACAGAGGTGGCAGGTGACACCCAGCCTCCCCGCTCTGTCCTCTAGCATCCCAGAGCCCGAGGGAAGGGGGAGTGCTGGATCCAGACCTTTCTGCGGGAAACCTCAGTCTCCTCCTCTGCTAATCCTCTGCTTTGCAGGAACATGAAACTAGTCTTCTAAATACCTGAGCTGGTTCCAAATCAAATCCCGCAGGGAGAGAGGGCGGGGAGCAAGGGAGGGGAGGGCCGGCCCCCTCCCAGTCTCTCCTGTCCCATGCGCAGCCCAGGAGGGGCGGTGGCTCACCTGCCCCTGGACCTTCAGCTGGTCCCCTGCAGCAGACCCGGCGAGCACGTGCCCAGCCCTGCTTTGCACACCTCCAGGGACGGAGCGCTCACCACCTCCTACGGGAAAGTCCTCCCCTGGAGTCAGCCAGCCTCTGCCCCCCAGGTCATCCCTCCCTCAGGTCCAGCTCTGCCCTCTGGAAATTTAGGACCAACACCATGCTCCCTGAACTTATTATCAGCTGGTTCAACCATTCGCCTGGACCCCGTGTGCAGGGCCCATGGAGGGTGACGGCTCCTTCCTCAGTGCTGGTCACAGATCAGAGAGAAAGATGCTGGGAGATGCTCCATCCCCTAAACACCCCAGTCCCCCATATTCCAGCTGGGACACTCATCTTTCTCACCCTGCCCAGGCTCACGGGGTAACTTATGCACATTAGGAAAAGACACCCCTTCCTCCAGGCAGATAAAGCTTCATGCCAGCATCAGGGATTTAGCTTCGACCGACTCCTTAGCCAGATGCCCTTGAGCAGTGAACAACCTATACAACCATACCAGGCAACCCAAACCTGCCCCTGTTCCAGGTGCCAGGTCTTAGTCAATGGTTCTGATTTGTACAGGGCCAAGTTGGCCTGGCTGGAGGCCTGTTTCCTAGAATCACCTAGAAGTTAGACGAGTCAGACTAAAGAGAGTTTTGCCTTCTGTCACGTCTAGAGGCACCAGCAACTTGAGCTCCCCTGAGCTCTGCCGAGTGGGCATCAGGGTCACCATCACCCAAAATCACCCCAATCACCATCCTGTTAGGGGTTCAGAGTTTGCAGGAGGCTTGCGATGCCCCCAGGCTCCGAGGTTCTGGGCGCCCCTTGCCGAGGGAGCCGAGGGTCTGAGCACACAGAGATCAGCGCTGCACCCTGTTACGTGAGCTCGAGGTCCCCAGACACCCAGGAGGCCGGGGCTGGCTGAGGGCTGAGAGCAGCCATGCCCGGTTCCCTGGAGGGCGAGTGGGTTTGGGGCACCCGCCACTCCGCCCCTCTGGGGCCTGAGCTGAGTTCTGTCATCGACTTTCCATCCACGGGTGTTGGGCAAAGCTCCTCCTCCCTGGACCTCAGTCTCTGCATCTACAAAATGCCGCCCAGGGTCTTGCCAGGGGACGCTCCCCGTCCTGTGGACAGTGTAGAGTCACTTAGACTATGTACATCCACACGCCTGGGAAAGGGGGCCTAGGTCACAGGTTCTTGGATGCAGGGTCCTCTGTGCCTCAGTTTCTCTGGCGGGGACCCCTGTATGAGCTAAGGGGATGCTCGCAGGTGACCTGTCCTTCTCAAGGAGCCAACAGGACGCAACTTTCCCAGAGCAGGAATGGAGGATGCAGAGGCTGGTTCCACCAAAGCCTTGCCTGAGACAGGCGGCCAGAGCTGGAAGAGGATCCTGTGTGCAGAGTGGTTACCTGAACAGGCTCTGTAGTTAGATGCTTAGCTCTCACCATGCCTGTCCACGGCTTAGGCCTTGTGGACTTGCCGGTCACTGGCCAGGCCTCTGCCTTAGCTCTTCTTCCTCCTTCAAGCTGCTGACCTGCAGCAGATTCTGGAGAAGGCTCCCTGTTCTGCCCCCACTCCCTGCGCATTGTGCACTGTGCTGCCTGGTGACCTGGGGAATCTCTGAGCCCCTAGTCCCCATCATAGGGAGCCCCGGGGACTCCCTAGACCCCAGGCACGGAGGGTCAGAGCCCTGCTGTCATACAGCTGGGTGGCGGAAGGGGAATCTGGCCCGAGCGACTCGGGCTGGTGTGTGCGTTTCCGTCGGAATAAACAGGTTTTGCGTGCGTTTCACGATTTTCGCATCTTTAATTTGTCGCACAACAAACTGGAGAGGATTTAGCATGTATTTAATTAATTTGACGAAAATAGTGCAACAACTGTAAACAAGGCTGCGGAAGCTCACTCGCTGGGAAGCAGCGCCCGCTCCTCCGGGCCCGAGACACCTCCATGCCCAGTTGACTCTGTGGCCTGGGGAGAGGTGGCACAGCCCCCTGCCAGGTCCTGGAGAGTCAGGGTGGTGGGACGCCTGGGCGGGGGGCAGGAGGCCTGGGCAGGGTCATTCATAGGCCACCATGAGCCTTGGTGTCCTCGTGTTCTGGAAGGGACAGAGTTCCAGAGGCAGTGGGTGAAAAGGTGAAGCTCAGTCATCCGGACTTCCTAAAAGTATCATATCACTTAGGGATTGTGTTTGGCTTTGAGTAGCAGAACCCCCAGTGACTCAAAGCAGGGGCTCAGCAGTCCAGAGAGAGGAGATCCATGACTTCCAGGGCCCTCTCACATCTCCAGCCTCCACACTTGCCTTCTGTCTTCAAAACCCCCTGGCCTCAACACTGCTGCCTCAGCTCCAGCCATTCTGTCTACATCCTCGACAGCACTTAAGAGGAAGGGGGACGTGCAAAAGTGCCTCCTGGAAAGAGCTCTCAATGCCTTTTTCATGCCACAGGCTAGAATTTAGTCACGTGTAAGATTTAGAAGGTACATGGATGCCCCTAGCAAAGTCAGGGTTCTGTTAGGAGGGCGGGGGAGGGGAGTGGATACTGGGTGTGCAAGCAGCAGGGTCCAGCTCCCTCTCTCTAAATGGAATTTGGGGCAGGACCCTCTCAGTGTCCCTGGGAACCAGTACTGGACTCTCACAGGTGCTGGGAGGGCTCTTTCTGATTCCTCACCTCTGACTCCCAGGGGGCTATAGGCAATGCAGAGCCAGGCGGTGAGTGGACACCTGTTGGCCAGCATCAGTCGCTGTTCGTAGAGGCAGGAGAGTGTGGGACCTAACAGTTCAGATGTACAGCCGGGAGGTCCAGCTGGACCCCAGCCTTGCCTTTCCCAGGTGGCTGATTTCAGGATCTCCAGGTCTCTGGCCCCACTGGGGAGCATGCAGCTGCCGGGACTCCAGCAAGGAAGGGGGAGATTCCCCAAGGGCTCTGCTGGGGCCACCATCCCTGCCAAAGACGCCAGCCCCCTGCACCCCCTACCCGAGCCGCTCTGACACTTGGGCCCCTGGGGTCACCCTGGGCCTTCCCTGCTGGCTGTCACCATCTGCCCCACTCTTCCTGTGATCAGAATGGCAAGCCCCTCGTCCTGGGAACCAGGCAGGGTGGTCACCTCCACTCTGTCTTCTTCTGGTTTCCGGAAGCCATGAGCAGTTTGGGCAAAGAGAAGCCTGGTTAAAAGACCGGAAGAGAGAAAAGCCTCATTTCCAAGTGTGGAAACCTGCTCAACCTTCCAGGCCCAGCCCAAGGTCCCTGACCCCAGGCGAAGCCATTCCTTCCTACCCCAGGCTAACTTTTTTTTAAAAAAGTAGCTTTATTGAGATATAATCATCACACAATAAACAGTATATATGGATATATTTGGTACCAGGGATTGAACCCAGGGGCGCTTAACCACTGAGCCACATCCCAGCCCTTTTTTATATTTTACGTAGAGACAGGGTCTCACTGAGTTGCTCAGGGCCTTGTTAAGCTGCTGAGGCTGGCTTTGAACTCGCAATCCTCCTGCCTCAGCCTCCAGAGCTGCTGGGATTGCAGGCCTGCACCACCCAGCAAACAGCACATATTTAAAGTAAAAATTCGATGAGTTTGGCACATGTACACACCCTTTAGAAACTTCACCATGATCTAGAATTCAGGGTCCAGATCCTGGAAAACCAGTACATCCAGCGCATGACCCTTTCCATTGACCCCTGGAGGGTCCCTCCCCCTTCCCTTCTCCACCCCTACCAGCCCCAGGCAGCCTCTGATCTGCTTTCTGTCCCCAAAGTTCGATTTGAATTTTCTAGAGTTTTATATAAATGGGTTGCATGTAATTTGAGTTCTTTGTGTCTTCGACTTTTTATTTGAGAACCATTTTAGATTTATAGAAAATGTGCAAAGATGGTATAGGGTTCCCACCTGCCAACACCCCTGCACCCAGCACAGCTACTAAGGTCGTCACGGTCCAAGCACCAAGACTGACACATCGTCAAGGTTATTTTGCACGCACCTGCCGGCTCATGGGGCTGGAACCCAGGGCCTGGTGTGGGCTCAGCCTCTGCTCTGCCAGCCAACTGTGCTGTCCAGGGCTGACAAGTTATCATGAATTGAATACTTTGTTCAAATTTGCTCAGTTTTTTATTTTTATTTTTTTACACAATAGCCTTTTCTGCTTCAGGACCCCAGGTACCATGTAAAGTTGGCAGGTTTCTAGACTCGGAGGACAAAGACCACGGAGGGAAACTGGCATCCTGGCCTCCACAGAGCGCGTGGCCGTCCCTCTCCTCTGTGGAGTCAGCTCTGTGTCGCCTTCCCACCGCAGGGAGGGGCCGCTGCAGCCCATGGGGTGAGGGGAGCACCTCACTCCTCCGCAGCAGCCTGTGTCCCTAGACTTGGCGTCCCTCTCCAGGTCTTGGCCGTCCCTCTCCGTATCATTTTTCTCCAAGTCAGGTGTCACTGTTCAATTTCCCCTTTTTATAAGGACTCCATCATCTTGACTCAGCGTCCCCCACAGTCACTCAGAGAAAGAGGCAGGAGGAGGGAGAGAGGATGGAGGAGGGAGGAGAGAGTGGCGTCTTCTAGAACTTTCTAGAAAGGACATGCTAAGTACTTTGAGAACCTGCAGGTTGAATGCCTTGTCTCCCCTCTCGCTTGAGTGACAGCTGACTAGAGAATTCTAGTTTGGAAGCCTTTTTCCCTCGGTTGTTTTCTTGCTGTGTGTGTCTGAGACAACTCCAAAGCCCCCTGGACCCTTCAGCAGCCTCCTTTCCCTCCCTTTGACGTCCCAGTGCAGGACCTGGGCCAAGCGGGTGAGCCGGTGAGCCCGCGAATGCACCCCGGTGCGCCCGCCCTGTTCCGGGGCCCGTGCTGGGGCTGGGGCACCAGACGGCTAGCATTTTCCAGGAAGCCACCATCTAGAACTGCCCACGTGTGTGCCACGGGTCATGTGGCTTTGAAACTGGAGGACCTTATCAGGGACAGCTGGGTCCTCTGCTGATGACCAGGCAGGATTCGCTGCCACCCCTGGCAAGCCCCCGCTGATGTTAAGACTGAAGGTTCGGTCCTCCTGACCAACTCCTGTGACACACACGGCCAGGCCGGGGAAACTGGCCCCTGGGGGAGCGAGGTGCGTGAGGTCCCCCGTGCACACAGGCCACCTGATCCCAAATCCCCACGCCCATTTTCCCACGGCCTAGAGCCCTGGCGAGGAGTGGCCACGTCCGCGATGACCCCGCAGATCCACCCACAGGCTGGGTGCTGGGGAAGGAGCCTCTGGCGGAGGTGGGCGGGGCTGGCGCAGCGATCTCCCTCCCGGGAGCTGAGGTCCGCAGGGTGGGGACCCCAGCGGGGACCCTAGCGGGGCTGTGAAGAAATGCAGGCTCCTTTCTCGGGGCCGGGATGGCCCCTGGGAGCTCCCACCACAGTTCGCTGACCCCACCCAGGGTCTCAGGGCGTGAGCTGCCTTGCGCTGAGCAACTTGGCTAGTGGCGCTGGGGTGGCGGGACGCGGCTCAGCGTAATCAAGTGTGCTCCGAGGTTGCCGGCCCAGCCCCAGGAGAGGGGCCAGGAGGTGCCAGGCCGCGGGCACAGCCGTGAGTCGTGAGCGTAGCCCGTTGGGCCTAATTGGCAGCTGGCGGGCCCTGGGGCCCAGCCCCGCCGTCCGCTGCCGGATGCTCAGAGTGGAATCTCCAGGGAGAGCCCACTGGAACCTTCCAGGTCACCCTCAGAGCATGGGTGACAGGGTCCGGGCTGGAGAACCCACACTGTGGTGGCACCTGAAATAAGTCCATCCCCTCTCCAGGCCTCAGTTTCCCCAGCTGTCCAAGGAATGAGATCCAGCTGGCTCCTGGCTTCCTGGCAGGGAAACCGGTTTAAGCCCTGCCTTCGCCACAGACAGCGGGTTCCCTCTCAGACTCTTCCTCAGACAGCCTCCCCAGAAAGGTCCCCTGGAGCTTGGGGACAACATGACATGAGCCCCTCACCCACTCAGGGCTGGCGGACCTGAGCAGGCAGGAGTGAGTCCTGGCCCTTCCTCATCTGGACCTCTCCAGCCCCAGTTTCTTCAGCTGTCAACAGACTTAGGTGACAGGAGGCAGCCTGAGTCCCCTGCCTGGGCTTTTCCCCGGCCCAAAAAGGCCCAGGGGATACTGAGATCCAGAAGGTCCTCCACCTGCCCTGAGGACCCTGGCACAGCAGGAGGGCGGGGACTGCTTTCCAGGTGTTCTCTGCAGGACAAGGGGACCTGGCCCTCTTCCCTGCCCAGACCCTTCCGAACTCAAGCCTTCCTGGCTGTGGACAGTCATTGGGGTCACACTGTCCCCGCCTGGAGGGATTTCCTGGCTCTCCTGGGCTCATGTGCTTGGCTGTGGGACACAAACCCTTGATCCTGGGTCTGAGTTCTGGCTCCTCTACCTGCTGGGTCTGTAACCTTAGGCCACTTTCTGAGCCTTTCAGAGCCCAGGCTGGGTGGGAGTGACAGTTGTCAAATTTATCTGAAAATTCCCTGGTGCTGCTCCCATGGATAGGTGGGGCCTACGTCACCTCTTCTCCCCACCCAGTGGGCTCTGGTTACTGCAAGGGTTGAAGTGTCACCCTGAGATTTCTAAGGTTAGGACATTTGTGCAGCTGTGCTGAGCCACCATATGGCCAGTTGGACCATCATGAGGCGGCCATGTTGTAAGGAAGCCCGAGTCATGTGGAGAGGCTGGGTGCTCTGGTCAAAAGTGCTTATCAGTGAGTCTTCCCAGTCCGGACACCAAACAGTCCACTCCAGATGACTCAGCACTGGCCACCTTCCCAGCAGAGGTCCCAGATGCTATGACAGCATCCTTACCAGTCTGTCCCTGAATTCCTTCCTTCCTTCCTTCCTTCCTTCCTTCCTTCCTTCCTTCCTTCCTTCCTTCCTTCCTTCCTTCCTTCCTTCCTTTGTACCAGGGATTGAATCCAGGGGCACTTACGACTGAGCCACATCCCCAGCCCTTTTTTATACTTTATTAAGAGACAGGGTCTCGCTGCTTTGCTGAGGCTGGCTTTGAACTCTCGATCCTCCTGCCTCAGCCTCCCGAGCCACTGGGATTACAGATGTGTGCCACTGTGCCAGGCTCCACCTCTGAGTTTCGGATACATAGAACCTGTGAGCACACCACTAGGCTTTGGGGGCAATTATATAACAGTAAATAATCCCCCAGGCTGTCGGAGGTGAACATGATCTGTCAGGGGACCGGAAGTACAGCCACCTTCAACTCCCCAGGGTCCTGAGTTGTGGGAAAACAGAGTGTGGTGAGCTGGGGTTGGGTCCTGCTGGGCATGCTTGCTGAGTGACCCACGCATGTCCCTTCATGTCCCCGAGGTCTCAGTGTCTTCGCTAACACGGAGTACGTGGTTTTTCGCCTTGCCGGTGTGTGAGAGAGTTTCTGTGCTGTGTTGGGACAGGATGGATGCTAGGACTATACTGGCTACAGATCTGTCATTGGCAGACGACATGTCTGCCTGTGGTAAGGTCACCTAGCCAAGGACACATCTCTTGGGCTTTCAGAAGGTGAGCCTGGCACAGCAGCCCTGGTGTCACATGGTGACGAAGAGGAGGGTGCACACCCTGCCCTTCCTGGCCTGCCCAGGGGTAGCCCTTCTCCAGATATCCTGGTGCCCCCTGGACCACCCATGGCCCCAGGACACACAGCAGGCTGTGTCCATGGGAAACACCCAAAGCCACAGATCGTGCTTGGACACCCCCACCTCCATCTGTTTCCTTTCTGTCACATTCTCAGAAAATCTCTCCAGACTGGGGGGTGGGTGCAATCCCTGGGTCCTGCGGCCACACCCAGGAGGCCATGGGGCGGGAGGCTGGGTCAGGCCAGAGCAGCCCCTATTCCGGGCAGATCCTGACGCACCGCCAATTAGCCACTTCTCCCTCTTACCCCAAAGGAAATTGCCTCTCACATCCGTCAACTCTCTAATTACCAGATGGAATGGTTGAGATTTTGAGGACAATTAGGGGGTGGTCTGTCTTTTCCTGGTGCCCCTCTTCTCTGGCCCCCGCCCCTGTCTGGAGCCTTCCTCTAATTTGGAGCCACTTAGAAAAGACAGGGAACGCTTTCAACCTAGAAGGGACGTCTCCCCATTCCCCGGTTTATAGCCGCGGCTCCCGGGGCTGGCGAGGATTCCAGCTCCGCAGAAGCACGCGAGCAGCATCCTGTTCAAGGGGTCTGTGGCCACCGAGTCCTGCTGTAAAAATAGCTGTGGGTTTGATGTCAAAGAGGAGGAAAAGGAAGAGGCTCCATCTGCTCAGTGGGCCTTGAGTCACCCGGGTCCAGGAAGGATCCCTGCCAGCCTGGGAACTCTTGGCTGGGTTCTGTGTGGGTTCTTTTAGGTCCCAGAAGCCCTGTCCCTTCTGTGCCCCTCCCCTGGTCCTGATGCTGTGTGACTGTATACCTGGAGGCCTGTGCCGGGACTTTTCACACCTGTCTTTACCTGTCCTTTCCCTTGGAGTTTCTCTGTCCCCAGGAACTGACCATGGCCCACCAATGGTCCACTGAGTCATTGTGGACCCGCTGTGGCCCCTGACTCATGTGTCTGGTCCATGGGGGCTGCAGCTTGGACTTCTGTGTGGCCTCTGCCCTCCAAACCCTGGCTGGTGACTGCAGTCCACTTCCTTGCCAGGTGTCCCACAGCTGGGATGCCCAATGGCAGCATTGAGGGGCTGGGCAGCCGGCACCCTTTCTCAGGTGGGGAAACTGAGTCTCCTCTCCCTGTGGGGCGGGCACACCGCGGTGGCTCCTCTCCCCACTCTGCCCAGCCCCCACCCAAGGGCTCAGGTGGCACCAGCGATCCCTCCGCTCTTGAGCCTTCTGACCAGCTCCTGTGAACTTGACTGGTTCTCGAGTCCACTTACCCTCCGCTGCTCTCTGCTTGCTCAGGACTGTCCCTGACATTCCCGAGTCCCTCTGTGGTCCTGGGCGTGATACCCCAAGGCAAGAGCTTAGGCTTTGGGTGTGGAGGCCCAAGGCCAGCAGGAGGCCAGAGGCAGGAAGCAGCTCCGTCATGAGCTAGAGCCTCTGGTGGTGTGTCCCTGCCTCAGTGAGCACGGAGCCAGGGCCAGCCTCCTGGACTGGGCAAGGAAAGGTAGCACCCTGCGGCTGGCACAGACAACGGCCACCTGCCTTCCTGCAGGGCTCCAGAAGACCGCAGGCTGAGGGGCAGGGCCTCCAATCCCGGGTTCCTGCCTGCCCAGCAAGAACCCCTCACTTGGGCCTCCTGGACACCCATAGGGCAAGTGGTCAGTCCCTGGGGGGATGCTGGGAGAGGAGCCTATATGGAGGCCACATGGCAGGTGGCGGGCTTCCTCCCAGGGAGGCCAGAAGGGCAACAACTGGGAGAGGGGCAGGGCCAGTGCAGTGTTTATATGGGCAGAACCTTCTGGAAACTTCCTTCTGGGACCACTGGAGAGAGGACCCTCACGTTGGCACTAACCCTTCCCAGTCTTGGGGAAGTGTCTGAAGCCCCGTGTGCCTCTGTGTCCTGACCTGGGCAGTGGATAGAGCTGGAGGAGAGGGAGGACACAGCCCGGCCCATCCTAGAACTGGGGGCAACTCCTCTTCCTGAGGCAGGGGATCAGCCGTACCCGGCCCTGGAGGCCCGAGGCCAGCTCCGGGGACAGTTAAGCTCTCCAGCTCCCGGGGACCAGTGGCCTCATGGCCTGAGCCCAGCCCGGCAGGCCCTGGCAGCCGATCAGTTGTGATGTCCCCACGCAGCGGGCGACTTGGCCAAATGGTCAGGGCCTCCTTGGAGGCCGAGCGGGGGCCGCCAGGGCTGCACTGGACACAGGAGGAGCCTGCGGGGAGAGAGGGCTCTTTGGGACAGGTCTGCTGCAGGATGCTTGGACAGGGAGGCCTCCGGGATGTGCTCGTGTGTGCCAGGCCAGGGTGGAGTGGGGTTGGGGTTTGCGACGCTCCCTCGTGGAACTCCATTTTCCTTCACCTCTCTGCTTTCTCGACAGCTGGTGCCTTTTCAAGTCTTGGGGGTCCCCCCACTGGGGACGGAGACCAAAGCCAGCGTTGACCACGGAGCAGCGTAGCCAGGTTGCATGGCCACGGTTCCACACCTGGGCGTTCCACCAGCCAGGGAGGGAAGGGTCCGAGCTGTCCAGACGGAACATGCACAGACTTTTCTTGTCCTTATTTCCTGGACGAATCAGCCTACCTCTACTGAGGTGGCAGGTGGTCTGAGTCTTCTGGAGGATGACAGAGGTTATGTGCAAGTCCTAAGCCACTTACATAAGGAACCCGACCGTGTGCAGATGCTGGCGTCTGTGGGGCTACCTGGAACCGTCCCCAGTGGATACTGAGGGACCGCTGCCGTCACACTGGTTGAGGGGGTCCCTGTGAGCCAGAGGACGTCACATTCTCCCCACTGTCTCTACAAGAGGACTGAGTCTCCTAGGGGAGGCTGTCCCAGCTGGAACCCCATGGCTCAGGGCCCGGGTCAAGTCCAGTCCCCATGGGTCCCTCCTGCCTCAGGGACCTCTCCCTGACCTTCCAGGGCCCTCGGCCAGGCCTTTCCAGCTGGTCTCAGGCCTCAACTCTCTGCATGTCCTTGGCCCGGGGCCCTTTCCTGCGCCTAGGTGCCTTGGCATGGGAGAAAGCAGTTGGCCCGGGCTGGCGGAGATCCCCTGGCTTAGGCGGTCTCTGGATCCGTGGGTTTTGCCCGAAGATCCCACAGCTTCGCTGAGTCCCGATGGCCCAGGGGAGATGCTTGGCAGGGAGGCTCCCATCCTGTCCCTGGTCACCTTCCAAACCGTGGTCTGGCCCTGGACGGGTGCCGGCTCCCGGGAGGAGCACTATTTAAAGAGCCATCCCCAGCTGCCCCCAGCCTGGCTACAGCACCAAGGAGACTCCAGACCATGGTAGGCCGGGCTGCCTTGCCTCCTGCTGGGAACACAGTCCCGCTCTCCCTGACCCTTCAGGGCTTAGTCCCCCCGACACCCCATCCTTAATTCTGACTTCATTCCTCAACCCCGTCTCCTCCTCTGACCTCAACTTTGTGATTCTAACCTTCATCTCTAGCCTGAGCTCACCTTGACCTTGACCTCACTCCTTTCACTTGATATCCTTGACCTTGACCTGATACTGTGCCTGTTCTAACCTCCTCTGCCCTTGATGCCTAGATCTGGTCCACCTTAAGGGGTGGCCAGTCCGTCCACGTGGGTTCTGATTTGGGTCTCTGCTTTCCTGGACGGGGCAGGGGCTCCCAAGGTGAAAGTGGGGTGGGGTGCAGAGAGAGGTGTGGGCCGGGCCTGGGGGCCTCCCGGTGGAAGCCGCCACTCTGACCCTGCAGAGGGGACACAGCTCCTGTTGGGGTGGGCCCTGCACGCGGCGTGGCTGCTGGAGCCGCGGGGTCCTCTGCTCACCTTGGCTTTGCCCTTTAGGTCCCTGGGACTCCTCTGCACTGCCACTGCCCCGGGTTCCTTGCAGGTGCTCAATCTTATCTCGTGAGCCTGGGTCTCCCCACCCTCATCAGCCCCCTGGGGCCTGAGGCCGCTGCCTCTGCCACCCTCATTGGTGGCCTGTCCCCAGCTGCACTGGGCTCTCTGGGGACAAGACCGGGGCCTGGCTTAGCTCTGGGTCTGGGAGAGCAGGCACAGGGCTTGACTGGGAGTCTGCAGGGGTCTAATAGATGCTCTGGCGGGGAAACTGAGGCTCAGAGAAGGGTAACACCGCAGAGGCTATGGGTTAAAACCCGGGCCAGAGGGACCCCTTCATCCCTGGGACGGTCCTCTCAGGGGACTCTTTATTTCTCAGGGGAGTCACGAGGTGGCTGGGTTGCCCAGGTCCCTGGCCCTGGCCTGGGGCTTCACGTCCCTCTTCTGTGGCAGGGCAAGATCTCTTCCTCCCTTGCGGAGTGCTGGGCCACAGCGGGGCCGCGTGTGACAAGGGGACATGAAAGACTGAGGGGGGATGAGGGTGGCACACAGAGACAGAACAGGTCTGAGAGAGAAAGGGCAGAATCCCTACAGACGGAAGTGATCATTTTTTATTAATCAGAGGGAAATGTATATGTAATTATGTGAGATGAACTCTGCGGGGAAGTTCTTTTCTTTATGATGTCTGAAGGGATTTATAAATATTACAGAGGTTTTACAGCATCCTAACGTCCCAGCCACCCTGCCAGCCCCCTTTCAAAGGATTAGTGGAGACAAAGCACCCAGTAAAAGCTAATTATAAGCCAGCCGGGTGCTGCTGCTCCTGCCGGGGCCCAGGAGCCCCAGGGAGTGGGGGCGGGGCGGGGGGCAGGGAGACCACACAGGCGCTGGAGTGGGGGCAGGGAGCAGGGAGCGTGCCGGGGGGCGCTAGGCTAGCCGGGGGCCTGGCAGCCGGGTGGTACAGGCTGAGCTGGGTGGGAGCCCAGCCCTCCACCTCTCCCTCCGTGAGGCCAAGGCCAGTCTCTTTCCAGGGCCAACTTGGGGACAGGCCTGGGGAAGGCCTCTGGGCTTCCCGGGGGACAGAGCTTTCAGGATATGCTGAGTGGTGGACTCTCAGGGGCTATGACAATCTGAAAGAAGTCCTTGGAGGCAGGAAGGCCAGCCAGAGATCCCGGGATGGTTCCACGTGGGTGGCCAGCGGCTCCCCCTGCGCATAGGTGGGACCTGACTTAGGGATTCCGCTCTGAGCCATGTCCAGGGTGGGGCCAGAGACCGCAGGTGGGCAGAACAGTGTCACCCCTAGGTCTTAGTTGGGCCGATAGACATGGGGAGAGAGGGCAGGACAGCGTGGCACGCGCTCTGGCAGGTGTCAGTCCGAGGACAGAGCACGGCCCGCCTGGGACGTGTGAAGGCTGCTTGGAGGAGTCTTCCCGGAAGCCTGGGAGACTTCTGGACGCAAGGCGGGGATGGGGGCAGCTCAGAGGGGGCTTGGGGAAGTGGGGGTCCCAGGCAGGTGGGAGGAGAAGCGTCAGAAGGTGGCAGGGGACATGACGCTAAGAATGAGGGAAGCTTTGGCAGCTGGACAAGGCCAGATTTCACCTGTGGCAGAAGGGACGGGGTCCACAGAAGTGCCCCCTGTGCCACAGTGGGAGCCAGTGGGGGCCGCAGGGGGCAGGGGCCTGGCCCTGTGGGGGTGGGGAGCAGGCCCCGCAGGCGTCTGGCCTGGGCTGGGAAGCGCCTCCCAGAGGCAGGTCTGCCTGCTGCAGGCACAGGAGGCGGGCAGGGTCCCTCGGGACCACGATGCTCTGGGAGACGAGGCACCAGTGGGGCTGGGCTGACCCCTTGAGGAAGGGGCAGCTGCGAGGCTCACCTGGTCCCTGACAGGCACCCAGAAGAGCCCGGAAGAGAGTGGAAGGCGGAGCCAGCTCCAACGTCTTCTCCATGTTCGATCAGTCCCAGATCCAGGAGTTCAAGGAGGTTGGTCAGCTGCCCCCGGGGACCGAGGCACAGGGTCAGCCTCGGTGCCGGGGGGCTTCCCAAAGGGGTCCTGTTCTTCTGGGCTGCCCTGGGTGCCTCAGAGGCTGGGGGTGGTGTGACTGGCTGCCCTGGGGAAGCCCCTGCTCTCTCTGAACCTCAGCCTGCACTTGCTGTGTGACCTGGGTTGGGCTTTTCTCTTCCCAAGCCTCAGTTTCCCTCTCTGTAAACGGGGTTTGCTGGGAGCCGGAGGCCAGAGGACAAGCATGGGGCCCACAGTGTGCTGAGCTGTCCGGAGAGGATGGCCACAGCCCTTGGGATCTGTGCCTCTGGGGCCGCAGGGCCCTGCACTGAGGTTCCCTGGCCGCACTTGGCAGGGGTGGTGCCAACCTGGGGGTGGAGCCAGGGGCCCCCGGGCTGGGTGGGCCATTGGCAGCTCAGTGCTGGTCTCTGCCAGGCCTTCACCATCATGGACCAGAACCGGGATGGCTTCATTGACAAGGAGGACCTGAGGGACACGTTCGCGGCCCTGGGTGGGTCCCCCCAGCCGGGGAGGGACGCATGGGCCTGGGGTCCAGTCGAGCCCAGGCTGCCTGGCAACGGCGGGTGTGGCAATGATGAGCTGGTTGGGGACACTACCAGGAAGGCCAGGGAGGGTCCGGGGTGCAAGGGGGACCTGGGCCAGGAAGGGGCACTACGGGGATGTGGAGGCCTGGGGGGACAAGGGTCAGGACCGCAGGGGGAGAGCAGGGCCACGGTCCTGATGGGGATGGGGGAGACCTGCCAACCTCTTCTGGATGAGCCCTCGCCCCTGGCCCTGGAGTGTCCACGGGGACCCCTGGAGCCTGTATGAGCCACGAGGCCTGGCACTCCGAGGGCCTCAGTCCCTTGCCAGCCAAGGGGCCGGGCGGGGTCTCAGGCAGACCTTGGTGACGCCCCGCAGGCAGGCGGGGCTTTGGGGATGGGGGATGGGGGAGCCCCGCGCCCAGACGCCCCCTCCCCCAGGCCGCATCAATGTCAAGAACGAGGAGCTGGAGGCCATGGTGAAGGAGGCCCCAGGGGCCATCAACTTCACCGTCTTCCTCACCATGTTCGGGGAGAAGCTCAAGGGTGAGCGGGGCCCCTGGGAACTGGGAGGGGCTGGGGCCTGTGGGTCACCCCCTGGGGACCCTGGCACCTAACTGTCTCAGGTGGGAACATATGTGGCCCTGGACGCCAACCCCTGGGGCACACTCCCTGGGGCCTGCCCCTGCTCCCCTCTGACCTGTGTGGTGGCGGTCACCGGTCACCGGTAGACCAAAGTGGCCTTGTCTACCGTGAGGACAGCCCCTGTCTCCACTCCCTGCTCCCTCCCTCCCTGCCTGCTCTGCCTCTCCGTCCCCAGCTGATGGGGCTAGTGCCCAGGCACAGAGGTGTTGTTGGGGAAGGGGTTTCCCAGAGTGACCACCGCCACCTCCAGGTCTTATTCTGTGATCACCCCAGACCCCAGGGAAAGGATCAGGGAACTCCTTTCATAAAATGGTGAGTCAGAGGAGGCTCAGAGAGGTTATGACACCTGACCAAGGTGCCCCAGCAAAAAAGCGGTCAGGATGGAGCCCCACCTGGGACCCTGGTCTAGTCGCTACTCCCCTGAGATAGCACCCCCTCTTTCTCTCCCAGCCCCGGGGGTGCCCCTGTAATGGCATCCCCATACGTGGGGGTTCTGTGGCCAGCACAGTCTGGTCGCGGCTGTTCCTGCCCTCCCTTAGCCCCTGACCTCAACTGGGTCTGGGGTCAGGACCTGGCCCGCAGGGACACCTGGGCTTATTTACCTTCTGCAGCCCCTGCTGCTGTCTGTGGGGGGCTCACACAGACCCCGAGGCTGCTGTAACAAGGGACCTCACACTCAGCACCTCCAGATCACAGCCACATTCTCGAAGCTCAGCCGTCTGGGCACCTGGACGCTGGCAGGACCCTGGGCTCTACGCTCCAGGGGAGCCCCTGTCTGCCCGCCCCAGCTCCCCGTGGCCGCAGCCCTCCCTTGCCACCTGGGGGCCTCCAGGGCCTCCTCTGTCACTCTGCCTGCCTCTTGTAGGGACACTGGTCACCGGAGTTAGGGCCCCCGGGAGAATCCAAGATGACCTTCTCCCCTCAAGAGCCTTAACGTGCCCCTGCACATGCCCCTTATTTTCTCAAATAAGGAGTCATCCTCAAGCTCTGGAGGACATTTGGGGAGGCTCATTATTCAGCCCACTAAGTGGGTGATTCCTACCTAACATCACAGATTTTTTCTTTCTTTTAGGATGGAGGACACAAAACCCAGGGGCCCTTGGCCACTGAGCCACATTCCCAGTCCTGTTTTGTATTTTCTTTAGCGACAGGGTCTCCCTGAGTTGCTTAGGCCTCACTTTGCTGAGGCTGGCTTTGAACTCGCCTCCTGAGCTGCTGGGATTACAGGCCTGTGCCACCGCGCCCAGCCTAACATCACAGATTTTATCGGGTAAAAAGTCCTTGCTTGCACAAGGTTGCACGTGATTTGCTGGAGAGTATAGTCACTTCCGGACCCTGTGGCCTGGCTAAGCCTGGAGCCAGGAGGAGGCCACGGTCCACTTGGTGTGAGGACGCTGGGGGACAGGGAGGCCAGGCACTCTCCTCTAGGCTGGCTTTGAACTTGGGTCTGTGCGACTAAGTGCCATGGGTCCCACCTCTCAGCAGCTGCCAGGGATCACTCCCAGGCCCATGGCCAATTCCCGGAAGAGGCCCGAGGGGCCCAGGCTGGGCAGGTTCTGCAGGAGAGACACAGGGTAACCCCAGCTGGTGGCTCTAACCTGAGCAGGGGATGGCCTCCCTCTTTGATCCCAAGCGGTGTGACTGAGGAATACTTGTTAATGGCTGGCGGGAAGCCTGGGCAAGCAGCTTTTGGGTGGCCAGGGTGGACAGCCCAGAGTCCTGGCCCCGTGGGCAAGGCAGGGTCCACCCCGCCTGGGCGTTGGGGGGTGTGTCAGGTGAGCGGTTCCCTGAGACCCTCTGAGCGCTCAGGGGAAGGGGAGCGCTCTCGGCTCCCGTGGGGGCGGCCTGACTTGCAGACGGAGGGACTGAGGCTGAGGCTCCAGCTCGTCTGCGGCTGAGCTGGGGATGCGACTAGGGCCTGGTGGGGGCCGCAGGGTGCAGCTTTTCCTCATCTGTGCCGGGACACTGGGCCTGTCACGCAAACTTGGCCAAGCCTGTGTGAGAGGCCAGCGGGCGAGGCCAGAGGCCTGGCGGGCGGGGAGGGCGGGACGGCCACCCCCCATCCCACTAATTGGGACAGGAGACTTTGTCATGAGTTTCCCAGCAGCAGGTTGAGAAGCAGCCACTCTGCAGCTGGTTTTATGAGTTTGGAGGCCCCAGAGCAGAGGCCAGTGCCAGGGGGCAGGCCAGGGCGGGCTGCGGTCTAGTGTCCAGCAGCTGGACCTGGACTAACCAAGTCCAGGGCACTATCCTCACGGGGAGGCTGGAACCGGCTTCAAACCGGCCCAGCAGAAGCCTCTTCAAAGACACCGACAGTTTTCAGCTGATCGATGTCAGCTGGGAGACCGTGACCGCAGAGCAGGGCCTCCCCAGCCCCCATCCTGGTCCTTTGACCACTCCGCCCCCACCAGCCCGAGCCACCACCATCCTGCCTACTTGACCCACCTGAGGCCCCAGCCCTGCTCCAGCAGGACGGCCCTGGGAGCTCACAGGCCAGCAGGGTCAGCTGGTGTCAGGCGCCATCCCTCTGGACCAGTCTCCACCCGACCTGGATGAGCTTCCAGTCTCCGGGGGAGACGCAGAGTCCTGACCCAGTGCGACGAGGCCGGTTGCGGAAGGAGCGGGGCACCCCAGAGGTACACCCCGCTTCTCTTAGGGGGCCTCAGGCAGGCGTGGGATCTCTCCAGGCCTCGTTTCCTCCCTGGTACTTTGGTGGCATCGTGTCCACTACACAAGATGCTGGGTCTGCAGGGACCGGATGCTGGGTGTGCAGCCGCGGGCACAGCCCCAGCACCAGGAACTGAGTGTTCCGGCCACAGTGAGGTGCAGAGGGAACACCCCTCGGACCCCAGGAGACAGTGGGGGCTGGAAGAAAGGAAGGGGCCTCCCCAGTCCCCAGGTCCAGGTGAAGGCTGTCAGTCACCTGCTGTCATTCACACAGCCTGTGAGGCCTCGGGGGCGCCCCCTCCTCTCCCTGTGCCTCAGTTTCCCCAGAGGTAAAATGGGCCACTTAAGCCCATGGTGGTACCAGAATATTTCCTCTAAGGACAGCTTTCTACAAAGCCACACAAGTGATAGTGTGCTGGCTGCATTGCCACCCAGCCTGTTGGCTTGTGCCTACCCTGGAGGGCGTTGATCTTGCAGACCCCTCCAGTGCCATTGTGCGAGCCCCAAGTGCAGACTCTTCTTCCTCCGTGCACAGCCTCTGCGCGTGGCTTGGGTAATATGCAAGCCCCAGGGCGTCACCCAGATCTCTGTGATCATGTAAGAGCAGTTGCACGATGCTGGGCAAGTCAGTTAACCTCTCTGAGCCTCAGTTTCTCCATCTATAAAATAGGGACAGAAGCATTCAGTAAACCCCGGGGTGTCCATGCACAGCTGTGCAGGTGGCTTGACTTCACGCCTAGGGTGCTGTTATCTGTTGTCACCATCCCTCGTTTCCCTGAGTCCTCCCTGCTCTGGCTTCGAGTGGCTTGGCCCTTACTGCGGAGCAGAAGTTGGGAGCCGGAGAGCTGGCCCCCGCCGGCAGCCCTGCCCCGGCGCCTGTCCCTGAGGGGCCTCTCCACGCGACGCAGGCACAGACCCCGAGGAGACCATCCTCCACGCCTTCAAGGTGTTCGACACGGAGGGGAAGGGCTTCGTCAAAGCCGACCTGTGAGTGGCCCGCCCCGGGTTTCTCCCCCAGACGCTCAGGGGGATGCGCGGGGGTGGGTCCGGGTGGGTGGCAGCCCCTTCCCTCCGTCCAGCCCAGCCTCCTGAGGCCCCTTCCCCCCTCTGGGCCCCAGGGAGCCATCTCAGGCACGTGGGAGTGGAAGGGAGGGCTTCCCAGTCGCAGGGAAGGAGGCAGAGGGGTCCCTGATGGAGGACTGGGTGGCCCGGGCTGGGGCGGAACAGCATTCTAGGTGCTGGAACAGAGTGCGTGCAGGGCCAGCGCTGGGTGTGGGGCGGTGGAGGTGGGATGGATTGGAGACGGCAGGGGCCGGGCCTGGGGGCTCACGCTCCAGCCGGGGACCCCAGGTCTGCCTCCAGAGCATGGGGTCCCAAGAGCCTCTCCTTAGGAAGCAGCAGGCTACCCAGGGCCCTGGGTGTGGTGCCAGCCTCCTGGCAGAGCCAGGGAGGCCTCCCTTCTGAGCCTCGCTGGGCCTGGGTCGGTGGCCCAGGCAGGTGAGGATTCCTGCCTCCCCCAGCACAGGCGGCCTGACCATGACCTCAGTGCTTCTGGTTGTGGGGGTGGGTCTATGACCCCCACAGCGTCCTCACTGCGGGTGTCCCATCTCATGTGACCTCACCCGAGAGCGTTAGTCAGCCTCCCAGGGCACTGGGGGCTGCGGGGGCTTCTGCAGCCCCTCCCGTCCATTCCCTCTCAGGGTCTGGGGCTCCCGCCTCCATCTTGGGACCAGGGGAGGCATCGGGCCACCACCCCGGCCCGGCCTGGACCGGCCCCCCTCCTCTCTCCCCCCAGCGTGAGGATGGGGCTGAGAGGAACCCCTGGGGACCCAGTTTGGGAATGGAGGTGCCTCCCCAGGCCACGGGACCTGGAAGAGGTGGCTGCCGGCCAGGCAGGCCACAGACGAAGCTCTGGTTGAAACAGAGTCTGTGACAAGTCCCCAGCTCGGAGCTGGAAACTGTGACTGTCCCACAGAAACATAAATAATGGAAAATGTGCGTTGGTACCACTGCCGGCGCCAGGGGACAGGCGGGTGCAGGGGCGGGCTCAGCTCGGATCCACCCAGTCCCTTCGTCCCGGTGAGGTCCCCCAGAGCCAGGGGTCCATCCCTCTGTGTGCGGGCTCCAGCTCCCACCTCTGGCTGCTCCAAGGGGGACAGGCCCCACCCTGCCACTGTCCCACTATAGGACACTGGGCAAGCCACGCCATAGTGTCCTGCCCAGTGACAGGAGAACCACAGGACTCCCTTCTCAGGTCTTCACAGCCGAGGACCAAGAGGACTCAGGCCTGGGCAGCCTTCCTGTGAAAGGCCGCAGGGATGTCAGCAGAAGTCACAGTCTAGAAACAAGTACACAAAGAAGAAAACAGAGAGGCCCCGGGGTCCCAGGTGTCTCCCCGTAATGACCTTTTATTTTTGGTACCTGGGATTGAACCCAGTAGTGCTTAGCCACTGAGCCACATCTCCGACCTTTCAACATATTTTATTTAAAGACAGAGTCTCACTGAGTTGCTTAGGGCCTTGCTAAGTTGCTGAGGCTGTTTTTGAACTCATGATTAGGACTCCTGCCTCAGCCTCCCAAGCCACTGGGATTACAGGTGTGAGCCACCATGCCTGGTTTCAGTGACCATTTTGTGTGTGTGTGGCGGGGGGTGAGCATACCTGGAATTGAACTCAGGGACACTCGTCCGCTATTTTGTATTTTATTTAGAGACAGGGTCTCACTGAGTTGCTTAGGGCCTCACCGTTGCTGAGGCTGGCTTTGAATTCTCGATCCTCCTGCCTTAGCCTCATGAGCCACTGGGATTACCAGCACCCGGCGGCATCAATGACCCTAAAGTTGATTATCAACACACCCTGGGAATCAGAGTGGTCCCAAGGTCATGATGGGGTCTCCAGGTCATGCCACCTGATGCCCACCTGCTGCTGGGGGGACAGCCTGGGTGACAGAGGAGGTGGCTGGGGCTCAAAGAGTTGTCTGAGGGATGGGAGCACCAGCCCCAGGTTGGTGTCCTCCGGGGCCAGGATGCCTCTGTCCCCCTCACCCCTGGGATCTGCATGCCCAGCTGGTGTGTCCCTTCCCCTGGACATGACTGCGTCTCCCCATGAGCAGCATCAAAGAGAAGCTCATGACCCAGGCGGACCGGTTCAGCGAGGAGGAGGTAGGTGTGGGCTTTGGGGCACCTGGGTCCCCCAGCCCCGGTCAGTCTTCTCCAGCCGACCCCCTGCCCCCTCCCCAGGTCAAGCAGATGTTCGCGGCTTTCCCGCCAGATATGTGCGGCAACCTGGACTACAGGAACCTGTGCTACGTCATCACGCACGGCGAGGAGAAGGACTAGCAGCGGCCGGCCTCGCGCAGCCTGAGGCCCGGGGAAGAGGTCCTACGGGTCAGGCCCAAGCTAGAATAAACCGCTAAGGCCTGAGTTTGCGTGACTGGTGTTCGGCTCGGGGAGACGCGGAACTCTCCTGCCCTCTTGGGTTTTCTGCACTCTTTGGTCCCTGGCTTTGCTCGGCTGCTCCTGACCAGCTGCTTCAGGGCAGAGGGATGGTTTCCCTGCTCCCCGCTGGGCCCCAGCCCCAGGCCTTCGTCCGTGGGGCTCTGTTGGGCACCCAGTGCGTGGCAGAGCCTACGCCCGTGCCTGGGACTTGAAGGGGAGCCAAGAGTATCCGTGGGCAGGAGGGCCCCACAGCTGGTGGTGAGGCAGAGAGTCGGCGGGGGACAGAGGGGGGTCAGGAAAACCATGAGGAGCAGGAAGGGGCAGGAAGGAGCGGGCATGGCAGAGTTGGGGAGGAGGCGGGCAGAGCCCAGTGAGGGTCAGAGGGCAGGCGAAGGTTTCTTGAACCCAGAGCATAGGATAAAAAGAACGCAGAACAACACCAGGCACAGCGGTGCACACCTGGAATCCCCGCGGCTCGGGAGGGAGGCTGAGGCAGGAGGATTGAAAGTTCAAGGCCAGCCTCAGCAAGTTAGGGAGGCCCTAACAACTCAGCGAGACCCTGTCTCTAAATAGAAAATAAAAAGGGCTGGGGATGGGGCTCCGTGGTTGAGCGCCCCTGGGTCCCTGGTACTAAAAACAAAACCAAAAGATAAAAAGTGGATAAATGGGATTTCATCAACATGAAAAACACTAACCAAAAGAAATGACTAAAAATGGGAAGGGACAGGATGGAAGAAGATACTGGCAGCACATCTGGACAAAGACCTCATGTCCTGAAAAAAAAAAATATATATATATATATATATATATACATTTTTAAAGAATTTAACCTTTATTTTATTTTATTTATGTGGTGCTGAGGATCAAACCCAGTGCCTCACCCATATTAGGCAAGCACTCTACCACCGAGCTATGACCCAGCCCCAGAATATATATATATATTTTTTACATCCTGCATATCAATAATGGAAAGATTTTTTAAAACCCAACCAGAGAACACAAAAAGAATATCAAAATGTCCAATAAATCTGAAAAGATGCCAAGCCTCACTCCTAAAAAGGAAAAGGCAAATTAAAAGTGCAATATGGAGACTCACAGCCGCTCAGGAGGTTGAGGCAGGAAGATAGTGAGTTCAAAGCCAGCCTCTGCAACTTAGCAAGTCCCTGAGCAACTCAGCTAGATCCTGTCTCAAAATAAAAAAATTTAAAAAGGGCTAGGGATGTGTCTCAGTGGTTTAGCAACCCTGGGTCCAATCCCCGGTATCAAAAGCAAACAAACAACAAAACTGCAATACGGTACTCATCCAGCTAAGTGGCTAAAGTAAACAGATGGGCAATCTCAAGAGTTGGCGAGGGAGTGGGCTAACAGGTCAGCCCCTCTGGGCACTGTCAGAGTCTATTCAAGTTGAAGATATGCAGATCCTGACCCAGCCCTTCCACTCCTGGGCACGTGCCCCCAGAGACACCCATCACACATCCATACCTGTTTATTGAGATACAGTTTACGTATCATCGCACTGATCATTTGAGTGGCCTTGGGTACATCCACAAGGCTGTGTATGTCCACAGCACTCCGTCGCCCTGAAAGGAAGTCCCTTAGGAGTCACCCCCTATTCTTCTTGCACACAGTGCTAGAAAACCAGGCGTAAACCTTCGTGAAAGACCATCGCGCGGTCTGTTAAGATATGTGCACCTTATTACATGTACGTTGTACCCCAGAAGCAGGGGGGGAGACCTGTCAGGAGGGGACGTGGAGAACCCTTGGAGATTGAGGGGTGCAGGAAGAGTCATGGCTTTGGTGACCACAGAACCAAGCCTGGAGGAGAGCCCAGAGGAGGACTGGATCCTGGGGGAGAGGCCGAGCGTGCAGCTGGGAAGCCCAGGAGGTGGCCGGTGTCCCGTGTCCAGCTCGGAGGCTGCAGCGGTCAGGGCCGGGGGAGCCTACGCTGTCCAGACTGGGAGCAGGAGCCAGGCCCCACAGAGACCCTGTCAGGGACAGGCTGGGAGACAGAGGGTTTGGCAAGGTCAAACCACATGGGCCCAGAAGTGCCAGCCGCCAGGCCCAGCGTGTATCTACCTCCTTCAAGGAGCACGAGGAGGAAACTGAGGCCCTGAGCTTGCCCAGGCTCCGTGGTGAAGCTGGGCCTGGGGCTGGGCACCTGGCCTGAGTCTGCACCCACCGCTCCCCAGCAGGAGGCACAGGGCACACCAAGAGCCAAATGTCACAGGGAGCCCAGACGCCGTGCTCCCCAGCCCTGGGTCACAGTGACGGTCTCCCCTCCCCCTCCTCCTGGGCCCCTCCGCCTGCACTCCGGGCCCAGGACACCGGGCTGCCAGGGCGGGGCATCTGCAGCCCTGTCCCTCCCCAGCAGCAGGCCTGGCCCCCTCCTCCTGCTCTCTAAGACTGGCTTTCCTCGAAACCGTGGCCCTGTCTCCGCTGCTGACAAACCTGTCAGACCTGTTTGTGTCCCGCAGCCGAGGCTGGAGGGAGGGCTCACCTGGGGCCACAGCACCTGCCTGCCCTCAGCTCGGTGCTGAAGGGAGGGGACTTGGTTCATTCCCGCCTCCAACCTTCCTCCAACCAGTCACTTCCACCTCCCGTCCCAGGGCCCGGGCTCCATCCACAACACCACTGCCACCCCCCTCTCCTCAAGGGCCTGTGGACAGGCTGCAGGACAGGGTGGGTCACAGGCCCTGCGGCCCAGGCGCTGTGGGCTGCTGGAGCCTCTGCTTGCCAGGACCAGGTTCCTTGGTGGAGGTGGCTGCCCCTCACCTGGTGCACACCAGCCGCCTGCCGCCACCAGGATTCCATCATGTCTCCAGCAATGCCTGGGTGGGCTCTGCCGACCCCAGATGGGTGTCCTGGATCCTGCTCTAGGCCAGGCTTCTGGGACACCTGCAGGGCTGCCCCTCGGGTCTGCCTAAGGCTCCTGAAAGCCAGAGAGACAGACAGTGGCAATCTCAAGGGGAGAGACCAGGACAGGGATGGGGAGGAGGCTGGAGACAGTGGGATGTGTGTTAATGGGCACACCGTCTGTCCTGAGTCAGACCTGGAATGACCCTTCTAAAGGTACGAGGGTCCCTTGCTGGCCACCCTGACCCACACCCACAGTCCCCTGTGCCCACTGCACAGTTTCACTCTCTTCCTGAAAGTCCTGTTTCTTCCTGCCCCAGGACCTTTGCTCATGCTTTCCCTCTGTCTGGATCCCTGTCCTGCCCAGCTCTCGGCTCAGTGGCACATGCCCACTCTCTCTGAGTGCCTTCAGGGCATCAAATACTTTCATCAGGGAGTTGTTAAAATAGTGTCTGTCTCCACCCAGTGTGGCGGTGCACTCCTGCAATCCAGTGACTTGGGAGGCTGAGGCAGGAGGATCACAAGTTTGGAGCCAGCCTCAGCAACTTAGACTCAAAGCTACTTAGCGAGACTGTCTCAAAATTTAAAAAAGGACGGGGAATGTGGCTAAGTCTTAAAACACCCTTGGGTCAATCCCCAGTGCCAAAAAAAGGGTGTCTGTCTCCCTCCAATGACCTGTGATCCTGAGGTTGGGGCTGGGGTTCGTTTGCCCACCGCAACACCCCAGCACGCCACGTGGGGCTGGCACAGCATGAACTCCTAGAGAACATTTGACCAACTCCAGGAGGCCCAGAGAGCCAGGCTGACTGTCGTGAGTCATCTGGAGGCAGCTTGGCAGCTCTGGGCCTCCACCAGGACACTGGGGCCCAGAGGCTGAGGATGGAACTTAGCATCTGGAGTCCTCCTGGGCCCCCAGGGGACCTGCCCTGACTGTCTAGGCCTCCATCTCCCCATGAGCAGAATGGAGTCCCCTGGCCTTGGGGTCTCAGACCTCCAGCTCCCAGGGTGGCTGTGGTCACTCTCGGGCTTGCCAGATGGGGGTGTTGCCTGTCAGAGGGGACCTGTCTCCTGAGCTGGCCAAACTGGCGTCCTTGCATTCTTGGTGGCCCCAAGCAGACCTGGGTGGTGGGTGAGGGGCAGCCAGCCAGGCCCTCGGATGCCCAGGGAGCTGGGAGCAGGGGCTGGCCCGGCCCTGGCCCGCCGGCTCCCCGGCCAGCTGTGTCTCGTCGAGAGTAATTAGCCCAGCGAGACGCCTGCGTCTTGGCATTTCATTTTCCACTCGGGATCCATCAGCCGGGGCCTTCGGACAGTGGCCCCCGTATAAATCCTGAGGGGGTCTCTGTTAAGAGAAATGGCAAATTCTTTCCACCCATGTGGCTGGCTAAATTGACTCGGAGAGCAGATTCCCTCCTGGCGCTTGCTCAAGAATGGCCAAGTTCTTTGAAGGTCCTTCCAGGACGGACCCCAGGGGCTTGGAGCCGGCTGGGCGGGGAATCTCCCTGGGAGCCTCCGCTGACCGCAGGAGGGTGGGGCCCCTCAGGGACAGTGCGGCTGGGGGAGAGACCCGCCATCCCCGGGTCTCCATGGCAACCCTGGGGGAGAGGGCACCTTTTTGCAGCAGAGGGGCCGGGAGCTGGGCTGGGGGTGGGGGAGGCCGGCGGGCGGGGGCACCATGGTGATCTTATCCCTGGACTCCAGCAATGACACCTCCCTGTGGAACTTCAGGCCTCAGGGGGTGGCGGAGGCCCGTGGTGAGGTTCTAAGGTCCAGCGGGCACAGGGTGGCCACGTGGGGAGCTGGATCCATGCTGCCAGAGGATTCTGGGTGGGCCCAGGACGCTCTCAGACAGGGTCTGGTGGGTGAAGCTGGAGAGAAGCCCCCTCAGGGCCTGTGCAGCCCTGGACGTCTGAGCACTTCCAGGTGGTGACCCAGGGCAAGTCGCTGACCTCGCTGGGACTCCTTTCTCTTTTGGAAAGTGGAGGTCATGCTAATGCTAGCATCCCAGGGAGACCAGGCGTGGGGGCCCATGGCAGACAGCAGACAGCATCCGGGACCCCCGCGGGCCCACCCAGCTCCAGGGGGAGGGGAACACCAGGACCCACCAGGACATCGCCTCAGGGTGGAGGAGAGGTGGGCAGATTGGAGGTGGACTGGAGGCCAGGGTGAGGAAGGACAGTGTGGGAAAGGCTGGGAGTCCCTCCCAGGAGCAGGGCACTCCCAGAGTGACAGGATTCGAAATGTGACTCATTGATCCCGAGGACAGATGCTGTCAGGAGAAGACGAGGAATGGGGAGCCCCGAGGAGAAGCCCGCTCCAGCCTGGAAGGCTTCTTGGAGGAGGCGACGTGCTGAATGGGCGGGAGAAACTCAAACGAGGAAGAGGTGACACCAGGCCTCCAGGGGGGAGGTGCAGGAAGGGTCTCCTTCCAGGAAAGCTCGCGAGGCAGAGAGGGGCTGCGTTTGGGGCTGCAGGCCTCTGGCCAGGCCCCTGTTGACATCCTCCCTGGGGCTGGGGCAGCCCTGCTCTGTGTTCTGGGTATTTCTATGGATGGCACGTAGGGCTAGCTTTTCCTCTTTGGAAATGAGGTTTTTTTTTTTTTTTTTTTTAAATCTATATAAAATCTTTCTTTAAAATAAATGTATGGGCCCATGTCCATTTCAGGAAAAAGTTGAACATAAACAATATTTAGATGCAAATGGTGAAGCAGGGATGGCAATCACTGAGGTCTTGGAAGAATGGAATTCTAGAGAAGAGGCCAGGAGAGACCATCCTGCTGGCGAATGCCGTAGAACTCTCCGGAAGGTGATTCCAGACCCCGTGCCTCCGCACTGAGTCAGCTTTTGGTCTCAAACCCCAATCTCCTTGCACTGATCCTGGATCCCACGAAGGTGGGGTGGGGCCAGGGAAGTGTGGCTGCTGATGGACAGATAGACAGACAGGCTCCCAGCCATTGCGGAGTAGGGTGGGGGTTGGTGGCCCGGCACCAACATAGGCTCAGGGTGGATCTTCCTGAAGCCGAACTCCTGGGTGACTGGGGAGCCAGCCCCGTGCTGCTGTCCTGGCTCCTGAGAGGCACTTTGCATGTGTGCCTGGCCTGGTCCTGGGGACCTCCTGGGCCACGCCCCCCGCCCGCCTGCAGGGAGGAGCCCTTCAGACTCTGAGTCTTCTCTTCCTTCTGGGTTGAGCTGAGGCCACCCGGTCACACCTGACCAACGCAAGAGCCACCGAGGCCTCCAGGCCAGCCTCCCCCAAGGGGCCAGCAGGCACGCTGAGGCCACCCAGCGCGGGGATGTGGTGGCCAGAGGAGCTCATGGCATCCAAGGCTACCCTGGAGCAGTCACAGGAAGGACAAGGACGAGCAAGGCCCTGCTCAGCCCAGCAGGGCTAGGCCCCACCTGCTGGGGGACAAGGACAGACAGAGACAAGCCCCACAGAGGGGTTGGGATGGGGTGGGAGGAGGCCAGAGCCGAGCCCGCGGCAGGGGCAGGGGATGCTGTCGCCAGTCCCTGTTCCTGGGCAGAGAGGGAGCCTGGCTCGGGCGCCCCCGAGGGCAAGGCTGGGCATGCGGCAGGGAGCAGCAGGGACCCAGCGCTGACGGCGCTGAGGACGGGCTCTCTGCCAGCTGAGCCATGGTAGGGACAGGCCCCGTTAGGGAGTGGACTTCCTGTGACCAGGTGTGCAAGCCGGGGCTGGTGGCTGCGGGCAGGAGGGCGGGTGCCTCCTGGTCCTCAGCCCCAGCTCATCGCCTGGCACCCGTGGCCCAGTTGGACCTCAGAGCCACCCGGCCTGGGTCCTGTGAGCAGATGGAGCCCAGGCGGGGAGCGCCCTCTCCCAGCTGCAGACCCTGTGTCCGGCCCGCCCTTCACCTGACCTTGTCACCCCTGGGCACGCTCAGAGTCGTCCTGTCCAAGACCTGTGATGGGGCTCCTGGGCTGCTGGGTTTGCTGGGGTGGGGACCAACACGTCCACGTGGGGTCTCTTGGGTGGTGACCAGGCCTGTAAGGTGGGGTCTCAGGTCATCCAGGGACTCGGGGACTCGGGGCCCCTTGCCTCAGGCAGAGGGTTTCCCGGCTGGGCAGGTCCTGCCCTATCGGTGCCCCCAACCTCTCTGCTGCCGTGGGAAGGAGCGTCTGGAGGGCGTGGGCCTGGCCTGGGCGGGAGGGACAGGCCAGCCCAGAGCCACCCTAATCCAGGCGTAGTTTCAGAACTGGTCTTTTAGCTTCATTGGAATGTCCAGCCACTGGGGGTGCGGGGAGGGCACGCCCGGAGCCCAGCTGGACCCAGAGAGGGACTGGTCCTCCTGAGGACGGGGCTGGGGAAGGTGGGGAGGGGCAGGGCTGGGATTCTCAGTGGAGTCACTGGGGTAAGAAAACCCCAGTCCTGCTCCTCTGGCTGTGTGACCTCGAGACTGGTGACTTGACCTCTATGGACCCCTATATTCCTTATCAGAGAGACATGGTGAGGGGCATTTGCCTCCTGGGGTAATACTTGGAGCAGGGCCTGGTCCTGGACTTGGAGGACCCCAGTCTGTGCCTGGCCTGTTTGTCAACGCGGCTTTTTCATTGAGGGCGGCCCATGTGGCCCCACAGCGCCATCTACTGGCGAATGAGCAACCTTGCGACTTGGGCTTCCCCGGCCCACATCCCCGGGCTGGATGGCGGGTGGCGGGAGCCCCAGGGTCTGGCTTGGAGGGAAACAGCCACAGGGGCCAGGTTGTGGGCACCTGGTTCAAATTGGTCGGCCTCAGGGGCAGTGCTGTAGCCTGAGGAACCCGCTCATGAACCTGGGCAGCCTCCTCGCCGATGGTGGGGACAGGAGAAATGTCCCTCTCAGGCCCCAGACTGTGTCCGCTGGGCATGTGGTCCTGAACACCCCGTCCCTCTGCCGCCCCCAGCTTCCTGGTGGTTGCAGTGGTGGGCATCCCAGGGCCAAGGATGCATTAAGAGGCACAGAGTCCAGCACAGTCCCACCATGGCCAGCCTGCGCCTGTCCCACGGGGGCCTCCTGTCGTGACAACCCCCCTCCCGGAAATGCCCTCTTCAGCCCCATCAAGGACTGGTTCTTCTCCTTCCGGATCTGCCCCGAACTGCCTGAGGTGCTCATGGCCCCAAGGGTCCCACCGAAGCCTGGAGGCCTGAGCTGGCTTCTGCACCTGTAAATGCAATGAGGAGGGACGTGGGTGTCCCGGAGGGCCATTGCCCAGCCCCACGGGACTTTGAGATGAATCAAGACCGGGCTGACCCCGTGGCAGACCTGGCTGGGGGCTGGAGGCCCATGCAGGGCAGGCGTGCTGGGCATGTCCAGGCAGAACTGCAGCGAGGGGGTGAGCTCCGCATCACGGCTGCGAGGGTCGGGCCTGCAGCACCCTGGGAGGTGGATGAGGTCCTGTTTCACAGATGAGGAAGCTGAGGCTCAGAGAGGAGGATTCCTTGGACACTCAGGCAGGAATGGACCCAATGTCAGGGCTGAGGACTCCAGGCCTGGTGCTGTCCCCACCTCCTGCCACTAAAGTCCCAGTCCCCTGCTTGCTGGGACCAAGGCACCCAGGAAAGGATGGGAGAGGCTGAAGTTGGAGACTAGTGTGCTGTGTGGGCTGGTCAACCTCTCTGAATCTTGCCTTCAGCCTCTGGTTGCTGCGTTGTTTTGGGGGGTGGGGGTACTGGGTGCTGATAGCCCCATTCTGCAGGTGAGGAGACTGAGGCTTCAAAATACTGACTAAGGGCTGCGGCTGTGCAGGGCTGACCACCTGCAAGTCCTGTTCTCTGTTCTGAGGTCGCCACTGGCAGACTTCCCACCGCCCAGGGGCTTCCTGAAAGCATTGGTCTTTTGCAAAACCTCCTGGGGTCCCTCCTTCCACCCGGCTCGTGCAGGGGCCTGGGAGTCGGAGCCGGCTACGCCCAGTCTCCGATTCTGAGCAGCTGGTGCCGGGAAGCCCAGGCCCTGGGCTGTGCAGAATCCCGGGGGGGACAGAGGAGAGGGAAGTCCGTGCTGCTGGGGTGGGAGGGAGCCGCCTGGACGTGGGAGCCGGAGGGACTCGGGGACCGCCTGTCACTCTTGCTGTCCTCCCTGTCAGAGTCCTCGTCAACATAACTGTCGTCAACTGAGTCCAAGCAGGAGGCAGGACCTGAGCTGGGAGAGGCCCTCGTGGGGAGCAGGGCCTGAGGGTCCAGCCAGAGCTGAGCGTCGTTCTGAAGGCGCGGGGCCTTCCCCCGACTCGGGTCTCCCCCAGGCTCCGGGAAACGCTGGCTTCGCTTTCCCTGTGGGGAGTGGACAGAGGCCTGGGGCTCCGTCCACAGAGGTGATGACAGAGGCCACTGTGTGGGAGCCAGGAGCACGCTGCCTTGGACTCCCGCCCTGCGAGTGCTTGCAGAAGGCCAAGGCTGCGCTCTGGTCCTCCTGGGTGGAGCCAGGGCGGCGAGCCAAGACGGCAGGGGCGGCTGCTCCCTTGGCCATCTGGGTCCATGTCCCTGGGGTCAAGTGCGGCTCTGGGACATGCCTGGTGAGTTCAGCAAAAAAAAAAAAAAAAAAAAAAAAGTGAGGCCTCCACTGACCTGTGGGCCAAGAAGTTCTGGCAGGTTCCACCCAGGAGGGAATCAGCTGCACCCCCTGGCTGGTCCCTTCCCCAGGACCCTGGTGACCATCAGGGGCCAAAGCCCAGACATGGGGAAGCTGGAAGCAAAGTCCCCCCAGCTGGGCCCGAGTGCGGGGCCATGGGCCTGGGTAGTGCGTGTCTGAGGTCTCCACGTGCTGTGCCAGAGCCGACTGCCCCTCCCCTGCCTGTGCACCCACTTCTACCCAGGCTCCCACCGTGGCCCCTCTGGGAGCAAACGTTAGTCCAGGAGTGGGTGTCAGGCAGGCCCAGGAGGTCTGGGGGCCTGTGCCACCGAAGGCTTCCCGGGGCCCTCAGGAGGGCCCACCAGGTTTCCGCGAGGTGAGATCATGCACCTGAAAGGGGCCCACCATCCCCGGCCCTGAATGGGCTTCTTGTTCTCGCAGATCCGGTTGTCGGCACCAGGCTGGTGAGCAGGAGGCCATTCTGTCGGCTGTTCCTGCCTGGCCAGAGGCTCTGCCAGGGGCAGGCGGGGTGGGTGTAGCTCAGGATTGGCCCTGAAAGTGACCACAGGTTGGGGGTCCCTGATCTCTCTGAACCCCGGGCGCTGGCTGGCGGAGTGTGGGGAGGGGATGCCACGTCACAGAGTCCTGCGCTGCGTCCCCCTGTGCCTTGGAGATTCGGGCTCCTTCTTTCAGTAGCTGGGTTTTTTTTTTGTCTCCCGGGGGGCCCAGAGGTGAAGAAGGCATGTGAGATCCCAGGGAGCAGAAGGTCAAGTATGTGGGTCGCAGCCATGTGACCTGACAGGTGTGCACGGGGCTGCAGAGAAGACAGCGACCACTGCCTGGGACAGGTGGAGGGAGGTGGGGACCAGGAGGGGGCAGCTGGAGAGCCCCCGGGAGAGAAGCGGCCTGGAAGGGGCTGGGGCCCCTCTCTGGCCCTCCTCTTCCAAGCCCTCTGCCCTCCTCTGTCCTCAGAGTCACATTCGATCTCTTCAAGTGCTTTCTTAGCAGTCCTGCTATAATTCATCCAATTTTTGCAAACTGGCCATTTTCACACTTCTTCACACATAAACACATAAACAAAAAAGTCCACGGTGCTTTGCTTTTTAATTCAGCAGACCAAGCAGCAGCCTTTTCAGTCCAGAACAGTGCTGCCTGTTTAAAGTTCTGCAGAGAGTGCCGGTAAACTTTTTCTGTAAAGGACCATAGAGGAAAGAGTTTGGGTTCCGGGGGCCATCTGGTCTCTGTCGCCACCGCACGACTGGGCCATTGTCATGGTGAGGAAGCAGCCGGGGGCGAAGCATGGATGATCACGGCTGGATTCCGATTTGACTTTATGTGTGTGCACTGCAGTTTTAATTTCAAAAAATTTGTGAGCACAGATCACCAAATAATATTCTTCTTTGATTTGTTTTTTCCACCGCATTTAGATATAAGAATCACTGTTCCCCAGCAGGCGGTACAAAAACAGCCATCAAGCCACGGTCTGTACTTTCTCAATCCTGTTTTTGATAGTGTAGAATGATTGCTGTTTTTGAAAAATAGTGAATCTAGGCATAAAGATCTCATCCACGAGCAGGCCATGTTTTCACTTGCTGCCTAACAGGCTACTCCCCAGCTTATGACTTGAAGCAATAATCATCTTGCTAAACCTGGTCATTTGTAATGTGCGTGACTGGTTCTCGTTCCATGTAGTACCGGCTCCAGCCACTGGGGGGCGCGCCACTAGATTGGCCCATCCAAGGTGGCTCATTGACAGCACTGGCAGGTCATATTGGATGTTGCGGGGACTTGGGGGAAAGAGAAGCTGCAAAAGACTAGAAGTGGCATCTTCTCCCTGCTGTTGAGTTCTGTTGGATAAGCATTCCGGGGGACTACCCAGACTCAAGATCTCTCCAAGGACCAACAAATAGTTTGTGGCTCTCTTTAGTGCACCAGACCATCCGTCAGCGTCAGCCTTGGGTGAGTGTCAGGTGGATGCTGGGATGTTTGTGGATGACGGGCGTGAGAATCACAGCCAGTGAGACAGTAGGGACGTGTTCCCAGGAGGTTAAAGACTGACATCGATTCAGAGTGCCATATCACTGTTTCTCTGCCGTCTCCCATGCTGGCTAAAGCTCCCAGTTCTACTGGCAAGGAGACTAAGGCTTCCAGAGTTCCGTCTGGGATGCGCCAAGTCGCGGTGCATAGAGGGACACCCCTGATGAAGCCCAGGTGGCAGAGGGTGCCAGGGTCTGGGGATCAGAGAAAGATAAGAACAGAGGGGATGGAACAGGTGAGGGAAGGTCAAGTGACTTGTGCAAGGCCCCCCTGGGGCCACAAGGGGAGCTGAGACAAAAACCCAGACTCAAAGCCCCACCCAGGAGGGGATCACTTTGCACCATGACCTGGACTTAGGGGCCAGCATCCTGCGGTCAGGTTGGACCAGTCCACTTCTCTGAGCTTCAGATTTTCCTCATAGAACAAATAACAGTTTCCTCTCAGAGCTACAGCAAAGATCAAACTAGAAAAGAATGACCACCACTATCATCTTGGAGGGCACTGGCTGGTCTTTGGGTACAGACAGAAACTGCTCATCTGGCATTTCAGGGCCCAGAGTTTTCTCATCTGTAAAATGGGCCCAGGTGTCCTAAGGATTGTAGATGAATGTGCAATGCACAGACTTCTCCTGGCTGCCATGTGTGGGCAGAGGACAGCAGTTCCCTCCCTGTGCCAGGTCCCCAGACCACAGCCCAGAGTCCGGCAGATGGTAGTCATAGGGTTCAACGTCTGTTGAGCACAGGCACCCCCGGATTCCTGTAGCTCCCCCCAAAACACGAAAGAAGACAGCGTGTGCTCAGAGGGAGGGCTAGCTACCGGCAGGTCCCCTGAGAACCACGGTCTGGCATCTGGAGTTGATGAGGGTCTCTGGGGATCCACGGGCCTCCTCACATGACTATTTTTGGAAGTCCACGGCCACCGGAGTTGGGAGGGGCAGATGCAGTTGTGTTCTGGGAAATGCTATGGGACGCCCCAGTCGGTAGTGCGTGCCAATTCTTATGGTGTAAATACTCTGGCCATGGCTGATTTCAATACATGGGGTCATCAGCTGGCCTGCTGCCTCCTGGAAAATGAACCACTAGCTCTTGGAACAGGTTCCAGCCCATCACTGGGTGGGATTTTACCCCCATCCTCCCACCCCAGGGAGCAGAGTCGGTGCACTTGGAGGCCTGCTGGGTGTATAGGATGGGTGGGGTGGGCTAGTCACATGAGGGACAAAGGACCCCAAATGGAATTAGTGTACTTCACAGCAATGAAGATAACATGATAAGATGGGTGATTAGATCAAAATTTGGGGACTGGTGAAACATTTTTTTAGAAGGCCCAGGTCAAGCCCAGGGGTGAGGCTAAGACTCCAAATTAGTGCCACAAGCTCCTTCCTTTTCCCGATCTCCTCGGCTGCCTTCCTGCCAGTGACTTTGAAGATGCACTTGGCCTTCTATGCCTGGCTGACACCTGAAGGTGTCAAGCAAGGAGGGACATCCAAGCAGGGGAAGAGGAAGCCCAGGGAAGCCACATCTATCTTTGAATTTTTGCAGGGACACTTCACAGGAATCCTCCGGTCTAGAGGGCAGAATGAGGGCCCGCATGGACCTTGATCCAAGAAAGAATGTTCACACTTGGAGGGGTGTGCAGAGATGAGCCACTGCCTGGGAAGGTAGTGAGCTTCTCGTCCCAGGAGATGCGCACCAGATGCCGGGAAGGTGCTGCCCGCAGACTGCCTGGGCACTTGCCTGGAGACCCCTCCAGGATGGGCTGTTAAAGAGTCAGGGGCAGCAGAAGCCCCGTGTCCCAACTCAGCAGCTTCCTAGTCATGTGGTTGGGGATAGCTTTAGTAATCTGTGTCTGGAATGTTCACCTGGCTCCTCACGTCCACCTCCAGGGACTCTCCCAACTGAACCCATGGCAGAAGTATCCCTGGTCTCCCAAGGCTTCCGAGGCTGGCTGAGCACAGAGGAGCAGGGCGCTGGTGGCAGGAGGAGGTGGCCAGTGTTGAGGGCTGTGCTCTGGAGACTGAGCTCGGTCTGCCACCCAGCTCCCGCCTCTGCCTCCCACTGCTTTTCCCTGAGAGGGTTCCTGGAAACAGGTCCTGCTTTTGACCTCCTCTGTCTCCCTGACCCCAACACAGGCCTGACTGCAGGAGGCCTCAGTGAGGGACTGTTCAATAAATGGACCAGAGGAAACGGGTGGATGGATGGGTGGGTGGGTGGATGGATGTATGGGTGAGTGGATGGATGGGTGGATGAATAGATGGATAATGGGTGGGTGGATGTATGGATGGATGAATGGATAGATGGATGGGTGGATGGATAATGGATGGGTGGATGGATGGAAGGACAGATAGATGAATGAGTGGATGGGTGGATGGATGGAAGGGTGGATGGACAGATGGATGGATGAATGGGTGGGTGACAGTTGGATGGGTAGATGGAGGGATAGACAGGACACAGCACTTTAATAAAATCAGGAAGCATCTGCAACTCCTTTATTACCCTTTATACCCACAACTCTCTTTTGATGAAAAGGATAGACCTATTAATTCCATTCTAAAAAATTGAAAACAAAGACTCAGAGAGATAAAGCCACTTGCTCCATGTCACACAGGGAGGAAGTGACTGTCATCTTCACTGGGTCCCAATCATTCATGCAGAAGCTTCCGGAAGCCCCTTCTGAGCCCCCCTGGGGCAGCAGCAGACCTTTCCCCTGGATTTGAGGCACTCTCCCTGCCTAGCCCATGAACTGCTGGTGAACAGCTGGGGGCAGCCGCCTGTGCTGAGCACTGGAAGCTCAGGTGAGCATCTCTGGGGAGGTGAGGCAGGGCTGGCCCTGAGGGGAGGCCAGGAGTCAGCCAGGTAGGGAAAGAGAAGGTGGTGGATGTCAGGCCAGTGCCTCGGGGCTACCAGAGCTCAGCTCCTGTCTGGGACAAGGCAGGCTCCCTGGGCTGCTGAAGTAGGCGGAGGGGGCAGGGGGCAAGGCCAGGGGCTGGTGGGGGTGATCTGGGCAGCTTTGGGGACACCGTCTGCAATGTTTGAGACCCATCTAAGGTCCTGGGGAGATGTGGAAGGGTGGGCATGGGAAGGGGTTCCCATTCTGTCAGGACCTTGGGACCTTTCCTCTGCCCAGGATGGCCCTGGGCACGGAGCCACCGCAGCCTGGTGACCTCATCAGGCCTGTGGCCCCCGTGCCGCCTCCCTGGGGCAGCGGAAAAGCCAGCCGGGGCCAAGGCCCACCCACGCTGCCCGCTGCGGGAGCGCGCCCGGCCGCCCGGGAGACCTGGGCCGAGGCCACCACCAGGTGCGCCAGGCGCTCATTAGGCCGCGGTGCGCGCGGCTGGGCGCGTCTCTCTGCGAATCCCGGGAAGAGGGAAATCAAAGGCCGGGATTGGAAAACAAGGATGAGGAGATATAAAACAAGATTCCTATCTGAATAATTTCCTCTAATTGCTGGTAAGAGACATTAATTTTCCTTTTGAAGCTCCCGCGGCCCCGGGGCCTCGGCCGTGCCAGGATGGCAGCCCGTCTAGCCGGATTAGCTCGGGCCGCCGGCGGGGCTGGCGCGGGGCCACGCGGGGGTGGCGGCTGCTCGGCTCCCGGCGGGGCTGCTCAGCCGGGTAGGGAGCCCTGCCGATGACGTACGGGCCCTGGGAGCCCCGTCCTGGGCCAGCTCCTGGCCGCCCGCTGACCTCTGGGATGAACGCAGGTCTGCCCAGCCCACCCGGGGTTCAGGCCCCTCTTGCTTGTGAAGCCCCGGCTCTGAACACACGGGGCCAGCTGGGGGAGGCCTGAGGCCCCGCATGTCCTCACTACCCCCAGGGCAGATGGACCCAGGTGAGGCCAGCGTGAGAGACCCCGTGGGTGTCCTGTCCACAGCTCCTTGTGGGATGTAGGCCTCATTATTATCCCCATTTTACAGATGCATACATTGAGGTTCAAGGTATGGGACTGGTCATGCTGTGAGAGAGAAGGTGACTAGAGCTCCTGTCTCCAAGACCAGGGACTCTTCAACCACACCCCTGTCCTAAGATAGCTGGACAGAAAATCCAGATAGTCTTTCAAGACGGTCCCAATATGGACCCAGCTGTTTCTTCCAGTCTTGAGGGTTTTGTTCCTTGGTTTTTGGTGGTGCTGGGAATTGAACCCAGGGCCTCATGCATGCCAGGCAAACACTCTACCACCAAGCCCCAGCGCCAGCCCTGTGTCCTCCAGTCTCATCTCTAGTTGTCCCTTGTCCCCTTCCTGCATTAGACTGAGCTAGGGACCTTCCCTGTGTTCCTTGGGCTGAACCTCCCAGTGCTGGGCACAGATTGTCATTGTCCCTTGCCAGGGGCACCTCAGGTCTGGGCCGTACTTGAGCGCACTCCAGGTCCTGTGCCCAGTCTGGGGCCCCTCCTGTGGGGTGCACAGGGGACCTGGAGAGGGGGACGCCTCCAGTCCAAGATGGCGGTGGGCACTGCAGCTGGAGGGGAACTCCCGCTGTCTTCCCCTAAGAGATTTTTTTCATTCCCTTTTGATCTCTGGCAATTATGAAAAATAGAGCCCATGTGTTGCTGATTAATTTCCACAAAAATCACGGAAACGTTGGCTTTTTCAGTCATTTTATGTGGAGTGGCCTTTCAGATTCTTTCAAGACTGTCTTTGCCCAGGAAGTTGAAGGGCCGCCCTGCCCCCCCGAGTCTGCTGTCACAAGAGCCGGCCTTAGTGGCAGGTCTCCCGGGATGCCCCACCACATGGGTGTTCCGGGTCAGCACAGGGGGCTTCCTGCTGCCCTGACCGTGCAGTCTCCCCCTTGGCCGCTCGGGCCGCAAGCGCCTCCACCTAACATCCAGCCTCAGGGAACTTCCGCTTGCTCCCAGAATGCACCAGTCTGACTGCACACACCATACCCACTGCTGGGAATGGGCTTCCCTCGCTTTTTTTTTTCTATTGATACCAGGGATGGAACCCAGGGGTACTGATCCCCTGAGCCACATCCCCAGCCTTTTTAATTTTTTTATTTAGAGACAGAGTCTCACTAATTTGCTTAGGACCTTGCTAAGTTGCCCAGGCTGGCCTTGAATTCCTGATCCTCCTGCCGCAGCCTCCTGAGCCGCTGGGATCACAGGCGAGCACCACCTCGCCCGGCTTCTTCCCCCACTTTTGCCCCTGATGAGGTTCTTCTCATCCTTCCAGACCCAGGCCCAGAATCTCCTTGCCTCCAGGCAGCCCTCGTAGTTACTGCAGCATTCAAAAAGGTGAGTCCTCGTTTGACCCGAGAAGCCTGGACACACCACCTGTGGCTGCCTCCCAGGGTCCCTGACTGCGCTCCAAAAAGATGAAAGGCTGGCATGTCATCCTAAGAGGTGATAAAGGAGCTCAGACAAGCCCTCCCCAAATGAAAGCCATACACAGTGTTTATTTTTGGTGTTTTACGGGGTGCTTTTGAGGATGGGAGATGGAAAAAGAGAATACCACATGGATAAGCCACAGATTTCACCCGGGGGTAGGAGGAATGGGAGGCACGAAACAGTTCCCCTGGTCCAGCGCTGACCTCTGGGTACTGCCTGGATTCTCAGGTTGTGAGAGTGCTGGCCCGGCCCAGAGCCGGTCACAGGCAGAACTTCAGATCCCAGCAGAGGGTGCTTCTGGCCCCACCCCCTCCAGCCCCACCCCTGTGGCCGCAAGTGCCTTGTAGCTAACCTCACAAGGTAGGTAGGATGGGTTCCCCCATTTTATAGATGGGCAAACTGAGGCCCAGACACAAAGAGGGCTGGTTTGAGCCACTAACCACTGGGCAAGGAGGACTGGAACCCCACCATCTACCTGTGCAGCTTAGGCTGTTCTTTCTCTCCCCAGTCTCAGGGGAGAGGCTGCACAGCGAATCTCAGCCCCCAGCCTCGATGGCAGAAGGGGCCTATCTGTTCATTCCCTCCAGCCACACTAGGCCCTGCCCTCCACACTGTCTGCCTTCCTGCTTTCCTGTGACCTTCCTGCCTCTACACTTGAAGAAGACAGAGCCTGCGTGAGGAGTTTAGCCCTGAAACCACGTGGCCAGGCTGTGAAGGCTGCTCGATGGCAGTTAACCCCAGAGAGACCGTCATCTGCTGGGTGGCCTCCTCCCTACCCAGCCACAGGACTACCAGCAGCCCAACCCCCTCCTGGTACCCACAAGGGCTGGCTCAATCCTGGAGGACTTCCTGTAGGCAGGACCAAGCTGCAGGCTGGAGCTATCCTCTTGGGTGGTGATGGAGCCTGAGGCCACAACAGAGGCCAAAAGGAACAGGGGCCTGGGAGAGGCCAGGGTGCTGTTCAAGGTCAGCCCAGGGAGCAGGGAGCGTGAAGGGGAAGAAGGTCGGCCGTAGGGAGGGCATGGAGTAGAGAGGCCTGGGAGGGGCCCAGCTTCCTGAGCACCTATTGCAAACCTGATTCCAGGCCTTAGTAGCCATCATGGAATGCCACAGGCCTCACGTGCCTCTGGCCAATGTGAAAGATAGCTGGGAAGCCTGGGCAGGCTGGACGACCCCTGGGGATGCAGAGAGCGTCACAGAGGATGTAGGGCTTGACCCACCTCCATCTGGCCTCTGATCCTCAGGAATGGCGACTTTGAGTGGCAGGAACCCCGGGGCCCTCCCTTTTGACCACAGCTGGGTGAGAGGTCGCTGAACTGGCCACGAGGCTTCCCAAGTATGTGGCCTGGTGCTGTCCCCACCAGGCCCACAGGAGGCATACGGGCAAAAGCTTTCCCATGAGCATGGGGGCTGGGCAGCCCTCCTTGGTCAGCGGGTCCTGGTTTTAGGCCCCTCTGGTGTGTGGGACCTGCTAGGGGCCTTCCTCGCCCTCTCTGGGGAATTGCACTTAGCTAATTGCCCACAGCCCCTCACCAATGAGCCAAGTGCGTCTGTTTCCCAGCATCCTTTGTGGTTAGCCTGGGGTCAGGTGACCGGTTCTGGCCAATCGGATGCAAGTGCATGGCTTCTGGGCTGCAGCCGGGATGAGCCGACCCTTCTCCGCTCCTGCTGCTGCCATGAGCTCAGCGCCCGGCTGCTCCGGAGGCTAAACCAGTGGCACAGGGGAAGCTGCCCGCCGGACGTCGCAGGGCCAAGTGAAATCTTCACGTTGAGCTAAGCAGCTGGGGTTTGGGACTGTCTCCACTGCGTGTCACCCGGCCATTCTTACCCGAGTCCCACAGCCCTGGGCAATAGGAACACTGCGGATGAGTCCCCGGGGCTCAGAGCGGGGCCGCCACGGCGTCTCACTGGTAGGACCGCTCGGCCACCGGATCCGACTCGCAGCCCCGTGAGGACTTCCCTGCTCCGTGCACTGGAGGCCGGTGGCATCCCGCCCACAGAGGCACCGGCAGGGGACACCAAGCAGCAGCGAGGGCCTCCCTTTCAACATGGCACGCTGTTCAAACCGGCCAGGCCGATGTAAACCCCCGTGGGGGGCGGGAGCCCTGACACCGCGCAGACGCGGCCCCCGGCGCCGGGGCAGGACGCAGCGCCGCCACGTGATGGATGTGCCCAGACGAGGCCACGCGTGGGGCCGGCGGTGGAGGCTCCGCCTGCAGCATAATGGATGGCGGGCAGGGGCTGTCGGGATGGCCCGGACGGAGGCGGAGATAGGGCCTGATTTACAGGCACCAGGGAAGGAAACGCAGCCAAGATTTACGGGGACTCAAGTGACTTGTTGGAGCCGAGTTTATTATCCATCACGTGCATCTGAATGTGTATTTATGGCCTTCCAAATGATCCTGTCTCGCTGAAAATTATGTCCCAGGAACATCAACAGCAATTAATCTGCATGGAGAAGGCTGATCCCGAGTGGGGTTCAAGGCCGCTCCGTGGCTCCCAGGAGTGGCCGGGTCTGGCTCCTCCCACTTGCACATCTCAGGCTCAGGACGCGGACCCTGGAGGAGGGTCGCTGGGAGCTGGGCCCTGCCCTGTAGCCGTGTGCAGAGGTGGCCAAGTCTCACAGGGCCCTGCCCACATCCCACTATGCCAGGTACCAAGCCAAATCCTGGAGGTCCTTAAAGGTGCTGCTGAGAAGGCCACCCAGAGGGATTACTTAACTGCTGAGTGACCCTGGGCAAGTTACTGAACCTCTCTGAGCCCCGGTTTCTTTATCAAGAAACTGGAAGTGCAGCAATAGCTACCTCAGAGAGCAATTCTGAGGCATGCAAGATACTGCTTGTGAAGTGCTTAGCACAGCACCTGGCGTTGACTCTGTTCCCATAAATGTGGGTTTTGTCCTGTTATCTCCATGATTATTACCCAGCCATCCTATGTAATGTTTGGCACAGCCTGACCACCAAACAAAACCAAACAAGACAGATTCCCGGCTGAAGCCCCATTAAAAGATGTACCACTCATTGCTCTGCGTGCTGGATGCCGGTGGAGGCGACCCCAGCCAGTCAGGTAACCACCTAAGCGGGCCTTTTATCTGGGAGCTCCAGGGTGCATGGAAGGACTGTTTGGGAATGGCTGCATCTGCTCAGGCCCCCGGGTGCCTTTACTGAACCTGCACTTGGCGTCATTCCCCACGAGGGCCGACGTGGAGCCAGCGCAGGCCAGCAGGACTGAGTCTCTGGAACTCCGGAAGTGCCTCTCCCTCTCCCACGGCCACGGCCGCCCTGGCCGCCCGGCCCTCGACGAGGGCGTCCTGAGTTCGCTCGTCCCGAGGCGGAACCCAAGACTAGGTCTCGGGAGCCGAGAGTTTGGGGGGATCCCAGGAGGGCCTGGAGTTTGGGGAGGCAGCTCAGAAACAAAGGAGGCCCAGGGAAGAGTGTTCGGGGTGGGGAAGGACAATGTCACGCTGTGTCACCTTGGGTCACTGCTCTCAGCAAAGGGGCCTGATTCCGCAGGGGCCCCTGGGAAGAGGACAGACCGTCTTCCAGGATCGTCCTTCTGTGAGCAGCCGCCAGCGTTCCCGCTCCGGCTCCTGAGCCCCAGGGGGAGGGCTTCGCCGGCCGCCGGCCCCCACGGTGCTGGGCAGGGCTTGCTCCCAGACCCTGCTGCTGGGCCAAGGGGGACAGACCCCTGTCAGGTGCTGGATGCAGGGAACCATCCGTCCACTGCCCAGCACAGCTGCTGCCAAAATCAGAGGGACGAGACCAGGGCCACCATCGAGTTCTGCTCGGCCTCTGTGGGTCACTCGGATCCTGTTTGATGGCCCCAAGCCCTCTGTGTCGCCGAGCCCTAAGGCAAAGGACGGGTGGACCTAGTAGAAGACTTAGCTCAGAGGCAGGCTCAGGCAGGTGGCGCTCTCTGGTCCCGAGTCCGTGGTCAGGCTCACCACCTGCCCCCCGCAGAACCAGCCACCGCCTCCGTCCCTGCCCGGGGCTTCAGCCTGGCCGCGTCCCTGGACTGCAGCATCTGAGGGGTCCGAGCCCCTGGTGACTCCGAAATGTTAAGCCAGGGGCGCCACCTGTGCCTGGTCATCCCCAGGCCCGGTGCTCCCAGAGGAGCCCCACGGGGGCCCCACTCCGCACAGCTCCTCTCGGACCCCGCGTGGGACAGCGATCCGGGGACGATCAGAGATTCCTCCAGCGTGAGAAACCCAAGGTGGCAGGTCACGGCACAGCACAGGGTCTGTGGGACCTCTCTGGGCTTCTGGTGTCAAGCACTTCTCTGGCGGCTGGGAACGGGACACCAGGATCGGCACAGCGCACGATCCGCTGGGGACGTTGGGAGGGACCTGCGAGCTGTGGGTTCTGGTTCACGAGCCTCCGACTTCCAACCCTGAATTCCATCAGCTGCGGGGTCACCGCGCACGGGGATGTTTCTCGACCCACAAAGGGGTCTTGCCCTGATAAATCCCTCGTAAGTCGAAAGGCATTCTGCAGCCTGGAACTCTGGACCTCACAGCTGGCCTGGCCCTACACCTGCTCGGGACATGTCCGTCAGCCCACGGTTGGGCAGAATCCCCTAATCCCGGCCCACTTTGTAACACAGTGCTGAATAGCTCGTGTGACCCACTGAACACACACTGATAGTGAAAAACCGAATTGGTGTGTGTCTGGGTCCGACATAGCACCACTGGAAAGTCAGCTCATCCTAAATTAGCCGGTGGAGGACTGCTCTGGACTGATCAGGTCTAGAATTATTTTTCTTATCTTACGATGGTTTGACTTCCTGGAACTTTGCTGATCTTGGAGCTACCACTTCTCCTGAGGTTGACTCTTCTTTTCCTTTTTGATTTGTTCTCTTTAGATGCACATGTCGGTAGAGTGCATTTTGATACACTATACACACTTGGAGTAGAACTTCTTCTAATCAGGATTCCATTCCTTTGGGGTTACCCTGGTCTCATATTCATATACGAACATAGGAGGGTGACGTCCGATCATTCCACTGGCTTTCCTGTTCCACCCCCTGTCCCTTCCCTTCATTCCCCTTTGTCTAATCTAGTGAACTTCTGTTCTTGCCTCCCCCACCCTTATTGTGAGTCAGTATCCACATATCAGAACTTTCGGTTTTTTGGAATTGGCTTATTTCACTTAGCAGGATAGTCTCCAGTTCCATCCATTTACCTGCAAATGCTGTAATTTCTTTTTTCTTTATGGCTGAGTAATATTCCATTGTGTATGTGTCCCACATTTTCTTTATCCATTCATCTGTTGAAGGGTACCTACGTTGGTTCCATAGCTTAGATATTGCGAATCGAACATTGATGTGGCTGTGTCACTGTAGTATGCTGATTTTAAGTCCTTAGGGTATAAACTGAGGAGTGGGATAAATGGGTCAAATGATGGGTCCCTTCCAAGTTTTCTGAGGAATCTCCATATGGCTTTCCAGAGTGGCTGCACCAATTTGCGATCCCACCAAAAATGTCTGAGTAAAACTTTTCCCCACAGCCTTGCCCAGGGCTGACTAATTCTTAAAGTTGGTAACCACTTGCTTGTGAGTATGGTTTTGGTCTGTAAACCAACCAACCCAGAACCACCTCCTCTATCTGACTCTTATACTCTTGGAGACAATGTTCTTCTGTCCCATCATCCCAGGACCAAGCAATAGAAGCAGCCCCTGCACCCCATATACCAGGATTCTAGACTTGGATTCCATCTTCAGATCAACCGTGGGGAGTCTAGAATCTTACCAGTCTTGAACCTCTTAGCCCGTGACCTGACCTTGGTGTGTCTTCATTTAATTATCTAATTTCTTCAGCACTACTTCATAGCTCTCAGCGTTAACGTCTCACACATATCTCTTTAGATTCACGTGTTTGATTTTATCTTTGGCATTTTATCTTTACATGGTGTTTTTGTTTCATTTTTCCTCCTATGTTGTGAAACATAGCAACATGACAGACTTTCACTTTAGTTTTCAATATACAAGCAACAAAAGTCACTTTCATTTTGGTGTAGAGTTCTGCCATTGTTGTCAACGCACAGAGTTTTATTGTCACCTCCACAACAAGGATATGGGAAAATCCCCTTGGTCTCCAAATTCCTTTTCCTCTGCTTTTGTGGTCGAGCCTTTCTACCCATAACACGTGGTAGCCAATAACCTATTTTCCTTTCAATAGTTTGGCCTTTTCCAGAATGTCTCATACATGAATTCATATAGGATGGAACCCTTGGGACTTTGCTTCTTCAGTTAGTACAGTGCACTGGAGCGGAGTCTCATCTGTGCAGATATGTTGATCCACAGTTTTCTTCTGTTATGGCCTTTCTGTTCTGTTCATCCAGGGAGTTGTTTACTACGTCATCGAGTTTCTAAGTTTTAAACTAGCCATTTAATTCTTTTTCTATAGCTTCTCTCTCTTTCTTTGTTTCTTTTTTCCATTCATTTCAAGAGTGTTTACTGTTACTTCATGGAGCATGGTTATAATAGATCCTTGAAATATCTGTCTGATAATCTCAACATCTGAGTTATGCCATTGTCTGGCAATTATCCTTTTCCTTAAGTGTTATGAAAATTTTCTTAGTTCTTTGTATATTGAATAGCCTTTGATTTTATCCTGGCATTTTATATCTCGTGTTATGAGACTCTGAATCCCATTAACATTTTCTGATGAATGTCAAATCTTTTTAAAGGAAGGAAATTAATAGATCTAGGTTTGGAACCCAAGTTGTGATACCCATTCTTTAAGCTGTGATTCCAATGCAAGTTACTTTTTGGGGGGGTGTACTGGGGATTGAACTCAGGGGCACTCGACCACTGAACCACATCCCCAGCCCTATTTTGTATTTTATTTGGAGACAGTCTCACTGAGTTTCTTAGTGCCTCCTTTTGCTGAGGCTGGCTTTGAACTCTCGATCCTCCTGCCTCAGCCTCCGGAGCTGCTGGGATTCCAGGCGTGTGCCACCATGCCCAGCCCAATGCAAGTTACTTTTTAAAAACCTTTGCAGTCCTGTTCTTGTCCTCCCTGTGCATGCACAACCCATGTAGTTTGTTCCAGGGTTGGCAAAGTACAGCTCACTGGTCCAATTCAGCCCATGGACTATGACTATGTTTGTAATGGCTTCAGAGATAAGGCTGATTTTTATCTTTTTGAAAGCTGCTTTTTTTTTTTTTTTTTTTTTTAAGAATACATGACAGAGGGCTGGGGTTGCAGTCAGTGGTGGAGTGATTACCTCGCATGCATGAGGCACTGGGTTCGATCCTCAGCACCACATAAAAATAAATAAGTAAAATAAAGGTATTTTATTTATCTACAACTAAAAATATTTCTTTAAAAAGAACACATAACAGAGAACATGTTACCCCCACAACCTAACATATTTGCTATCTTGCCTAGATTACTTTTTCATTACTATAATGAAATACCTGACATAGGATAGTTTTATAAAGTAAAGAAGTTTATTTAGGTTCCAGTTTTGGAGGCTGAAAGTGCAAAGAGCTCAATGCAAGCTCTGGTGAGGGCCCCATGGCAGACGGTGAAGTGCATGAGGAGGGGGCACTGCGTCTTCAGCCAGGAAGCAGAGAGAGGGACTGGTGCTTTTATAGCCACCCTCTTGCAAAGACCTACCAAGGCATCCCCCGGGAACTACCCTATTCCCTGTTGAGGGCATGCCTCCCACGGCCCAAGGAGGTCACGCTGCCAAACGTGGGTCCTTGGGTCCTTGGGTCCAGAGTCAATAGAAACAAAACCTGGACCGGGAAAGGATTTAAGCACGATGGCCGTTGTTCGGGGCTCCTGCTCCGGACAGAGGGAGATGGCTGCAGAGTGTCCGGCCGGCGTAAGTAAAGGGTGGAGGTGTGCAGCTGTCACGGCCCTGGTGTGGCCGGGGACTCGCCCTTGGTGACATCGCGTGGAGCCAGGCCAGGGCTCTTCCTCACATGGACTCACCTGGCCACTGTCCTGCGACTCCGCCCAGGCTCGCCTGTCTCACTAGGCCAAAAGTCCAGGGTCGCTGTGGGGACTTCAGGGCTATTCTGTCCATGCACTTGCCCCTCGCCACCGGAATTTGCCCCTTAGCATCTGGAAAAGCCGCTGAGATCAATTGCAGAACAAGTGTCCCGTCTCCATGGCTTTGTCCTGGTGATTCTGCGTCGTCTGGCCCCAGCTTCTTGGCACTTGTGTGAACACACAGTCTCAGGAGCGAGCTGACTTCTCAGCCGGCCTGTCGCCTGGCCTGTTATCTGACTTCCAGAGCCTGGAAGACTCATTCTTTTTTTTAACCCCCAATTTTCTGGCGTGACTGTTAACCCCACAAGACTGAGAGCCAGCTGGGCTCTTGCTTCCCTGGAGAAGTGTTTATCCTTGAACCCTAAGGAAACCAGGGGTTTTGGGGGGTTGTCTTTTATTAATGAGGGTCCCAGACTGTCTCACTCCTACCAGGCTCTACTTCTTAAAGGTTCTCCCACCTCCCGATACCCCGGCAGCAGCAAGCCTTGGAGGACACTGACGTCATCTAAACCAGAGCGTGGCCCTTTACAGAGCAAGTTTCCAATCTCGACCTCAGTCCTTTGTTTGTGGTACTGGGCATTGAACCCAGGGGTGCTCTACCACTGAGCTACATCCACAACCCTTTTCAATAGGGTTTATTTTGAGAAAGGGTCTCACTAAGTTGCTGAGGCTGGCCTCCAACTTGGATCCTCCTTTCTCAGCCTCCTGAGTCACTGGGATTACAGGCATGCATCACCATGCCCTCATCTCAGTTCTTAAAACTCTTGCTATGGTGCTTCAAGGCAATTCTAGGCATGTATAACTCAGTTCTGAGCTTTGGGAAGCTTTTCATAAATTTATAGAATCCTTTTTCCCAGCTCCTGCCTCCCTGGACTCCTCTCACCCTCCTCAGATCTCCAAGGTCCTCTCTACTGCTGTGTTCACTACAAAGGCAGGGTTCCTGTGCACTTAGGTACTTCCTGCTGCTGGGTCCACCCCAGAACAAAGTGAGAACAGAAAAAAGAGAAAAAAACCAATAAGAACTTCTTTCCTAGTTTGTCTGGTCACAGAGCAATCTCTTCTCCCAGAGATTGAGGCGCATCTGTAGAGGCTACTGCCACCTCTACAGACCTGCATTCTTAACGGAGGCTTGTCTTAGGACAAGCACGGTCAAAAGTGAAATTTTTAAAAATTTGAGCGGTAGGAGGGTGAAGTGGTGCACTCCTGTAATCCCAGCCACTCAGGAGGCTGAGGCAGGAGGTTTGAAAGTGCAAAGCCAGCCTCAGCAGTTTATCGAGGCCCAGTGCAACTTTGTGAGAGCCTGTCTCCAAATAAAAAGACAAAGAGGGCTGGGGATGTAGCTCAGTGGATAAGTTTCCTTGGGTTCAATCCCTGGTACTAAAAAATAAATAGCTCAGATCTCCCCCAACCCTCTGCCCCACAGCATGCCTTCATTTCTGGTTCTCTGGTCAGAGGATGGGATTTTTCTCAACCCACTTCAGAGTTCCAGGATTTGAACTGTGCTGGGGTCTGTCCTGAGAGACCTGGAAAACACACTAAGGAGCCCACAGCTGTGTCAGCTATTCTGTGAGCTTTGCTCCCCCCGGCCTCAATCCACCTGCCGTGGTTTGCTTTCCAGAGTCCTCAGATGGTGACTCTCTGCATTCTGTCTAAGAGTTTTGGTTGTGATCTGAGGAGAGACAGGGAGGTGTGTCCATCTGGGCTGGATCCGGAATTTCCAATGTATCTAGTGTCTCCGTTAAACAAGTCTAACAAGTTGCTCACAGATTCTAGAATTTTCTAAAACTCAAATAATTTCAGAATAGTGGCAATTCACTTCTTCCTTTCCAATCTTTATACCATTTTCTTGCCTCTTTGCGGGGGGTTGGCAAACAAGTTTGCGGAGGCCACACGATATGCATTTTAGGCTTTGGAGGCCACCTTGCTTCCGTTGTGACTACTGACTCTTCAACGGTCGTGCACAGGCTGCTGGAGACAGTATGTAAGTAGATGTTCACAGTTGCTGTGCCAATAAAACTTTATGCAGAAAGACAAATGGGAGACGCTTATGGAATGACAGAATATAGACTTCCAAGATCTTCATAAGAGTAATAAGAACACTGGCAAAAGAGTCAAAAATCATTTTTTTCCATAACTCTGGAAATCAGCCACAAGCTGGCAATAATCTGAGAAGGATTAATTATTACATTTAAAAAAATATGGTTGAGTCACCATAAGATTAGTAAGCTTTATAAAGTTTTAACTTGTCTTATTCCCACAGCTCTGTCATAGGCTGGGAGATGAACAATCTCCACTACAATGGCTGTGAAACCAGTACTGTAGCAATCATGGGCGGGGGAATAACCGGTTTAGAAGTTCCAAAAGTGCCCGATCCCCAGGTATTCGTCTCCATTTGATCTGTCTGGAAGCTCCCTGGACAGCTCCATTCTCAGAGATTGACCTGACTCACAGCTTGCTCTGTATGAACAGCCCTAGCGGCAGGGTGTTTGCTAAAAACAATTAGCTGCGATTGTTTTACATTGCAGCTGCCTGAAGTTGCAATAGTAGTTGAGACTAACAAGAGACTAAGCAAAATCTTGGAAGAAAAACCTGGAGAAAGAGATGTCCTTTGGGGGCTTTAAAAAGCCCCAACATGTTTCTGGGACTGTGCGTGTGCACAGTAATGTTCATGTCCAGGAAGACCTTGTGAAAGCCCTACTACTCACCTTTGGCTGACCTGGAGGTTCTGCGCACACTGGAAATAAAAGCTAGGACCGAGTTGGAAATTGCTTGGTGAAGTGTGGAAGACCCCAACACACATACACACACGCACACACACACACACACACACACACACACTTGATCAGTAAAGACTGGGAGACTTTTGGTTTGAGGGATTTTAAAAGATCACTGTCTAATCGTTAGTTGACCCCTAGATTTACTAAGCAGAAATTGCAGTTGCCCAGCATGACACAGAATACAGACTTTACAGAATTAGTCCAGGAAAGTCACTCAAGAAACAAACAGCAGCAACAACAAACCCTTTGGAAGGGGTGGAGGATCTGGTTTCCAGATTGGCCACATAACATTTGTAACTGTCCAGTTTGCAACAAAAATATGTGAGACAGGCAAAGTATCAGGAAAATATGACTCAGTCACAGAAGACTGTCCCTGAAGAAGCCCCGACACTGGAATTGCTAGACCAAGGCTTTGGAAACACCATAATAAATATGTGCAAAGAACAAAAAAAGAAACTGCATCTAAGAATTAAACCAACTGAAACTAGCACACATCTATAGAATGCTTCACTCAAGAGCATTGAACAAATATTCTCCTCACATTCATGTGGGGTATTCTGCAATAAAAACTATCTCAGGCCACGAAGCACTACTCAGTAAACTAGAAGGAATGAGATCATACAAAGCATGTTCTCCAACCTCAACAGAATGAAGTTAAACATCAATCACAGAAGGAAGTGGGAAATTAAACCACATGCTCCTAAGTAATCAATGGGTTAAAAAAAAAAAAAAAGGAAATTAGAAAATATCTTGAGATGAATAAAAATGAAAACATATCAAAACTTATAGGGTGCAGGTAAAGCAAAGCTCAGAGGAAAAGTTATAGCTGTAATTGATTCTTTTGAAAAAGCAATAACCTAAAATGTCACCTTAAGTAACTCATGGGAGAAGAATAAACTAAACCCAAAACAAAGGTTTAGTTAGATGGAAGGAAATGATAAAATTAGAGTACAAATAGATGAAATAAGAGAAAAGAAACACAGGCCCAAAAACTTAAAGATGAATTAACCCCAGTACTTCACAAAATCTCCAGAAAGCCCTAGATAATGGGACATGTCCCAACTCATTCTATAACACCAGCATCATCTATACACACACACAGCACAAAAAATTACAGACCAATATGCCTTATGAACATAGACAAAAATTCTCAACAAAGTACTGGAAACCGAATTCATAAGCTTAAGAGGGATATTACTACCATGTGATATTTATCCCAAATGAATGCAAGATTGGCTTAACATCTGAAAAAATTAATCAAAACAATACACCATGGTAGTACAATAAGGGACAACACACACACATGACTTTCAAAGGATGCAGAAAAAGTATTTGACAAAATCTAATACCCAGTAGTAATGGTGGTGGTGGGGGGTGGGGAGCATTCAAAAATAAGCTAGGTAACTTATTTAACCTGATAAAGAGCATTTACAAAAACCCCTGGGACATGGGGATGCATGCCTGTAATCCTAGTGGCTCAGGAGACTGAGGCAAGAGGATCACCAGTTCAAAACCAGCCTCAGCAGCTTAGCGAGGCCTGAAGCAACTTAGTGAGACCCTGTCTCTAAACAAAATATTAAAAATTACTGGGGGTATGGCTCAGTGGTTAAGCACCCCTGGGTTCAATCCCTGGTACCAAAACTAAAATTTAAAAATCCCACAACTAACATCATATTTAATGAAGGAAGAATGAATGCTTTCCACCAAAGATGAGGCCCAGAGGTAGGATATCTTCCCACTACTTCCCTTTAACAGTGTTCTGGAAGTTTTAGCCAGAGCGAGAACACAAGAAAAATAAATAACAGCATCCTGATTGGAAAGCAGGAAGTAAAACCATATCTAGTCTCAGATGACAAGACCTTAAGTATACAAAATCCTAAGGAACACACTCACACTATCAGAACTAATAAATTTGGAATAAACAAATAAAATCAGAACTAAAAGCTTTCAGATGAAATCAGCACATAAAATTCAATTTTACTTCTATACACTAGCAGTGAACAATCTGAAAATGAAATTTTAAAAAATCTGTTTACCATGCATTAAAAAGAAGAAGACACTTCAGAATAAATCTAACAAAAGCAGCACAAGACTTTACAATGAAAACTTTCAACATTGCTGAAAGTAGTTAAATATGACCTATAAATGGAATGACATCCTGGGCTCCATGGACTCAAAGAGATTAACATCAAGACAATCTCCAAATTGGTCCATCCCTATCAAAACTCCAGCTCATGGTTTGTTTTACTGTTTTTTGGTTTTCTTTTTGTTTTGTTTTTTGGTGGAAAGTAACATGCTAATTCCAAAATTCTTATGGAATTCAAGGAACCTGGGCTAGCCACAATAGTCTTGAAGAAAACAGATTGGCGGACTCTCCAATTTCAAAACTTCCTAACTAAGGACCGTACTGGAGACAGCGTGATATTGGTGTCAAGAACAGATGCACAGATCAACAGAGTAGAACTGAGTCCAGATGGGAAACCCTTCCATTCATGTCAGTTGGTATTTGACGAGGATGCCAAGACCATTCAAAGCGGGAAGAAGATTCTTTACCATCAAGGTCGGGCCGGGACAGTTGGATATTCACACGCAAAACCATGAGTTTGAGCCCTGTGTGAGTTTCCTAGGGCTGCTGTACAAATTGCCGTGCACCAGGTGGCTGAGAAGAAAAGAAATAGATTGTTGCATGCTTCAGAAAGATCAGGAGCCCAGATTTAAGGTGTCAAGGCAGAGCTGAGCTCTCGCTGAAGGTCTTTGGGGAAGGATCCCTCTGCCTCTCCCTAGCATCTGGCGGTTGCTGTTCACCAAGGTATGGCTCCTATCTCTTCCTCCACGGCCACATGACAGTCCTCTGTCTTTACAAGGTGTTCTTCTAAGGACACCAGTATTGCTTTCAGCTCCCACCCTGACCTGGTATGGCCTCATCAGATGCTGCTGAGAGCAAAAGACCCTGTTTCTAAATAAGGTTACAGTCACGGGGTATTGGGAGTTAGGATTTCCACATGTGCATTTTTTTTTTGGGGGGGGGGGACACTATTCCACCCCAACAGATCCCTACCTCCTGCCATATACAAATTATCTCAAAAATAGATTATGGACCTAAATGGAAGCACTAAAACCATAAGACTCTTAGAAGAAAATGTAGGTGTAAATCTTAATGAGGTTGATCGGGCAGTGGTTTCTTTGATGTGGCACTTAAATCACAAGCAACAAAAGTAAAATTAGGTAAACTGGAGTCCCTCAACCATAAGCGCTTTTGTGCATCAAAGGCTGCTTTTCAGAGTGAAAAGAACCCGGGGAGGAAAGCAAACTATTTACCTGATAAGGGACTTTTTATCCAGTATATACAAAAAGAAAAAAAAAAAAAAAAACCTCTTGAAATTCAACAATAAAAATACAAACATACCAATTAAAAAATCATCCCAGAAGTGGCTTGTGTGTTTGGTGTTATATCAAAGAAACCATTGCCTAACCAAAGGTCACAAAGAAACCTATGTTTTCTTGCAAGGGTTTTATGGTTTTAGCCCTTATGTTTAGGTCTATAATCTATTTGGAATTAAACTTTTTATATGCTGGGAGGTAGGGGTCTGTTGTGGGCAAAGGATTTTAATAGGCATTTCTTCAAAGATATCCAATGGCCAATAAGCATGCAAAAATGCTCAGAATTACTAGTCATTAGGAAAAATGCAAATCAAAACAACAATGAGCCACCCCTTCACATCCACTAGGGTGGCTACCATAAAAAAGATAATAACAAGTGTTGGGAAGAAGACGTCGAGAAGTTGGAATCCTCACACATCTCTGGCGGGACTGTAAAATGGGGCAGCCACTTTGAAAAATGTTTTGGCAGTTTTTCGAAAAGTTAAACACCAAGTTGCCAGATGACCCTCTTAGACCCATATCCGTGAGAATAAAAACACCAAAACTTATACAATGATGGAAATGTTGATTTGGCATTTGGCATTCTCCAGTGGCAGCCCCAAAGGAGAACCCAAAAGCCCAAAAAGGAAATCTGGTAGGTCCATATGGTCAATCCATACAGTAGAATATTATTCATCCATGAAAATGAATGAAGTATAGGACTGTTGGATGAATCTTTAAAACCTTCTAAATGAAAGGACCCCGAAGGTCACATATCACGTGGTTCTGTTTATATGGAGTGTCTAGAAAAAGCAAGTTCATGGAGAGAGAAAGCAGATGAGCAGTTCTTGGGGTGGAGGGAGAGGAGGGTGAGGAGTAGCTTCGTTGGAGGTAGGATTTGCAGGGGAGGGTGGAAAATGTTCTAAGTTGCCCGTGGAACAGGTCATTCTATAGTTCAATGGAATGTGTCGCCCAGGGTTCCCTGTTGGAAAAGCTGAATCCCCAGTGCATTGATGCTGACAGGTGGGACCTGGGTGTTAGGCCACGGGGACTCTGCTCTCATGAGAGGATCAGGGCCAGTAATGCAGGAGGGGGTTTCTTGTAAAGGGTGGGGTGCGGCCCCCTTTCCCTCATCTGCTCTTCTGCCTTCTGCCAGGGATGACCCAGCAAGACGCCCCTCACCAGACGCTGGTCCCTCGATCATGAACATCACAGCCTCCAGGACCGCAGGCCAAATAAACTTCTGTTCATTATCACTTACGAAGGCTCAGGGATCTAGACAGCCTGCCCCAAGGAAACTGGGTGGTTTCAAGGTCCTGTGACTCTATTAAAAACCACTGGACTGAGCACTTTGAAAGGATGGATTTTATAGTATGGGTATTACGTCTCAATAAAGCTGTTATTAAAACACACAGGTGGGGGACAGACTTGGTCTGCAAGCAGTTGTTTGCTGACTTTTACATTATTATACTGCTAGGTTCACAGTGTGCTGTTGAAGTGAAACAGAAGAGGCAATAGTCTCCGTCCTTTTATCAATTTTTCAGTTTCAGGAGAAAGGCATTCAATAGATTACCCATAAATTTGATGTTTTTAAGTACTCTTCATCAGAAAAGGAAGATTCTTTTTATTCCAGGTTCAAGGCCATACATAAATATTGAATTTTATCCAATCCTTTCTTTGCTTCTATGGAGATAATTCTATGCTTAGTGTTTTGGTGTGTAGGGCTTTGAAGCACACCTTTTTAAAATTATTCTTATTCTTTCACTTTTCTTTAATTTGGCTTAATGAAATGAATTATATCAACCAATTTTCCAATGTTAAACTAAACTTGCAGACCTGGGACAGGATCACCCCTTTTCTGTACTACTGAATTCAATGTGTTAATCACTTGTTTGAGATTTTTACATCTCTTTTCATATGGAATATTTGCCCATCATTTTCTTATGATGTTTTGGTCAGGTTTGCATGTCCATTCTGTGTTGGCCTTATGAGACGAGTTGGCAAAGCATTCCATTTCTGGGAAAGTTTGTGTGGGATGTATATAATTTCCTCCTTGAACGTTTGCTAGAATTTATCAGTTAAGCAAGCTGAGGCCGGAGTTTCCTTTTGTGGGAAGGTTTCTAATTACAGATTCAACTTCTTTAGCACATAAAAGACCACATCCATTTTTGAATTTCTTCTTAAGACAGTTTTGATAAATTATGTTTGCAATGGACTTAGCCATTCCATCTAAACTTTTAACTTATTGACATGAAGCTGTTCACAATATCTTCCTATTGCTTTATAAAGTCTTCAGGATCTGTAGGGATGGCTCCTGACTTGAGTAATTTGCATTTTCTCCCTTTTCCTTGATCTGACATGCTAAGGGTTTATTTCACTAATCTTGATTTTTCAAAGTACAAATTTATAGTTTATAATTTTTGTATGCATTTGTTTTTTATTTTTTTCATTTCTGCCATTATCTTCATCATTTCCTTTATTTCTTCCTTCTACTTTCTCCAACTTTGCTGTTCTTTCTCTAGTTTCTTGAGATTGAATCATAGATCATTTCTTTTCTATCTTTCTTCTGTTCTAAAGTATTCATTTAGAGTTAGACATTTCTTTCTACCATAGTTTTTGTAGGTCATTTTTTTTTTTCATTAATCCAAAATACTTTCTAATTTTCTCGATTGGGATTTCTTCTTTGTCTTATTGGGTTAACTAAACAAAGTACAGATTATTTCCAAGGATTTGGATATTTTCTAATTTATTTGTTATTGATTTCTAGTTTATTTTCAATGTGGTGAGAAAACATCCTCTGTGACTTTAATCATTTGAAATTGACTGAGATTTCTTTACGGGTAGACTGATGGTCTATTTTGAGAAATGTTTCATGTATACTTTGTTTTTTTAAATATATATATATTTTTTAGTTCTCAATGGACCTTTATTTTACTTATTTTTATGTGGTGCTGAGAATTGAACCCAGGGCCTCACACATACTAGGCAGGTGCTCTACCACTGAGCCACAACCCCAGCCCCATGTGCACTTTAAAAGAGTATGTATGGCGCAATTGGTGGGTATCGGGGTTAGATTTCAATCACTGTGACAAAATACCTGAGGGAATTAACTTAAAGGAGGAAAAATTAACTTTGGCCCACAGTTTCAGAGTTTCAGTCCCTGGTTGCTTGGCCCGGGTGCTTTCTGGCCTGTGGTGAGGCAGCCCATCACCCTGGGGATGTGGAACAGCAAAGCTGCTCCTCTGGTGGCATCCAGGAAGCAGAGAGAGGGTGGAGGAAAGGGACCATGGTTCCAATGACCCCTGGAGGGCAGACCCCGAGGGACCTCGCGCCTCCCCCAGGCCTCATCTCCTGAAGCTCCCACCACCTCCGAAGCACCGTCGGCAGGGGACGGAGCCTGTTAACACCCGGGACCCGGGGGATGCTTAGGATCCAAACCCTGACGCGGTGTGTTCTGTGTATTGGCTCTTGGATCAAGTTGGCCATTGTCTACTTCACGTTTTTCATATTATTACTGATTTTTCTCCTTGTCTTCTTAGTTGATGCAAAAGATGTCTTAACTTAAATTATAACGGCATACGAGCTCGCCATGTCTGTCCACCCTCTGTATCTGTCATCTTCTCCGTCACAGGCTCCGGAGTGGTGGTCTCAGGGTGCAGCCTTGCTTCCTGTTGCACAACTTCACCTTTTCACGAGACGTTTTCTTTCTGATACGACTTCCTGCCCTCCCGTCCGTTGTGTCTCAGAGACTCTCACCACACCAGCTTTCTTTGGGGTGATGTTTGCATAGTCTATCTTTTCTGTTATTTTCTACTATTCGGTGACCTTTATTCGAGATGTGCCTCTTACAAACAGCTTGGAGTGGGGGTTTTAAAATGCCAGCTGTCCCTCGACCCTTCAGGCTGCTGTGAGCTCTGGCTCCCTGTGGCCTCCCTTCTGGGCCTTCTCCGCCCCGCCCAAGCCTTTAAAAATAGTCTCCTTGAAATGAACGCTCCCTCAGATGATCTGATGGGGGCGTGCCCTCTGTTTCCGGTTGGAAGCTTACTCGTGGGCTCACTTCCTCACATCCTGGCCTCCGTGGAGCCGTGTTGGGGCCAGAGGGGACAGCTCTCTCCTGCGGGCCTCCTCCATCCCAGTCTTCCCTGCTGTGGAACCTTTGGAGGCTGCGATCACCCAAGCTGGAGACCCTCAGTCTGGGCAGAAGTACACACTGGCCGGGGAGGCCACTGAGGATGGACGGCCGCTTGTGACTGCTCAGTAGCCAAATCTGCCTCCACTAGGACCCTGCAGTTCCCAGACCTTAAATCGCAGGGTGGCTTACCCCTCCCGCCCTGACTCTGGCTTTCATTCTCTCTCTTCCTTTCTTCTTTGTGGGCTTTATTTTTTTTGGTTTTGGCACCAGGAATTGAACCCAGGAGCGCTTAACCACTGAGCCACATCCCTAACCCTTTTTTATATTTTTAATTTAGAGACAAGTTCTCTCCTAGTTGCTTAGGACCTTGTTAAGTTGCTGAGGTTGGCCTCCAACTTGCAATCCTCCTGCCTCAGCCTCCTGAGCGGCTGGGATTACAGGCATGTGCCACCGTGTCCAGCATCCTGTTTATCATTTTCCTCAATTCACTCCCCCTTCTTCCTACAGCTTCTCAGCACTCCAATATCCTAAAGTTTTATCACGTTTCTTGAAACATAATCGTTGTACATATTTATTTGGCACAGTGTGCTATTTGATGCATGTCTATATTGTGTAATGATCCAACCGAGGTCCTTTTCTGCTTCACCTGGACAGTCAGAGTGGGTTCCTATTGGTAGCAGGTAAGATGTACTCTTGATAGAGTGCCTCGCCACTGATAAACTATTTTATATTTATACAATTGGCATACTGCTTTCCACTTAACATCGAATCCCACACGTATTTCCATGCCATTAAATATTATTCAAAATATTATGTTAATGGTCGCACAATATTTCATCATAATCACAGACCGTAATTTATTTAACCATGCCCTAGTGTTTGAGTAAATTATAAATATCTATTTCATACTTACAATGAATGTTACTATGCTCACATTTTTAAAGCTCCAACCCTAACTATCTGCTTAGGACACCATAGGAGAGAGAAGACAGGTAAATGGTATGGACATTCCAAAAGCGTTTGCTGCATAAAGTCAAATCCTCTCCCAGAAATTTTAGACTGATTTGTATCCTCATATGGGAGGTGGGTAAGAATTCTCAATTTCACCCCACTCAATGAGTTTGGGTACTATAGTTTTAAACATTCTTTGATGATCCAATAGGGGAAAAAATCTAATTGGTCTTTTAATGGACATTTCTTGGATTACCCATGAAACTGAATGTTGCAAAATATGTTTATTACGTATTTATTTCTTCTTTTGAACATTTCTTGTTGATTGCCTTTCCATTGGAATGTTCGTTTTTATTGATTTGTAACTACTTTTTGTATAGGGAGATTTTAACCCTTTGCCATATTTGTTGCAGATATTTTATCCTTGTCTGTACTTTTCCAATAAATTAAATTGAGTTTTTAAAAAACAAATAAATTTACATTTTTATGTATTAAATCCTACCTTCATCTTTGCTATTTTCCCTGACTGCTTTTATGTTTAAAACATCTTTCCTTACCCCAAGATCAAACATTTGCTTTTTTAAAAAATGATTTTCCTTTTTCACATTTAATTCTCTAAATGCTCTGGAATTTATGTTGATGTTTAGTGTGAAGCAGGAAAGAGCTAATTTTATGTCTTTCCAAAGAGCGAACCAAATGTCCTTGTGTTACTTATTGAATAATCTGTTCCTTCCCCACAGATTAGCAATGCCACCTCGGTAAGCTGAGACCGGGGATCGCCATGGCAACGGGGCTGCATCGGAAGCCTTGGTGCTCACAGAGCAGAGAGCGGGTGCCTGGCTGAGTTCAGTCTGGGCTGGCTGCTCATCTTCCCTAGTTAAGACGCACCTTTTGGAGTTGTCTTTACAAAAAGAATCTCTCTTGATAGCTGGAGGCTTTTCACGGTTGGACCACGGGGGCTGTGGGCAGCCAGGTGAGAAAGTGAACATTGAGCTGCTTCTCTGACATCCTGAGACCCTGGAGTGACGTCATCAAAGTCCTTGAATAACCGGGCGCGGTGGCGCACACCTGTAATCCCAGCGGCTCAGGAGGCTGAGGCAGGAGGACCTTGGGTTCAAAGCCAGTCTCAGCAACTTAGTGAGGCCCTAAGCAACTCAGTGAGACCCTGTCTCTAAAATATAAACAAGGGTTGGGGATGTGCCTCAGTGGTTAAGTGACCCTGGGTTCAATTCTCGGTACAAAAAAAAAAGTTCTTGAAGAGCTGGAGAGTGGGTTTGGTCCCAGTTAAAAGTTGGGCTCTAATGGAAACAAAGCAGGCCCTCAGCCTCCTGTCCCACACTGGGGCTGCAGCAGCTTCTGTCATGAACACCTTCCCCTTCTCTGTGGCTTCCGGCCTTAGGTCTGAGTCCTCCTTCCCTATCAGGTGTCTGTGCTCAGGCCTCGGGGGGACAAGCCTGCTGAAGCCCAGCTTACCAGCTCCTGGTATGTGGGGCCTCTGGGGGATAATCTGGCCATGAGGGTGGGGCCCTTAGGAATGCAATTAGTGCCCTTATGTAACAAACCTGAGTCAGATGCTCTCTCTCTCCCTGCCCCCTGAAGACACAGCCAGAAGGTGGCCATCTGCACACGAGGAAGAGGGCCCTCGCCAGGACCCAGATCTGCTGGCATGGTGCTCTTGGACTTTCTGCCTCCAGAACTGGAGGTCCATTTGCTAAGTCCAGGGCATACTTGTCGTAGCAGCCTGCCTGAGACACCTACCTCTTGGTCAACAACCAGGTTGAATGGCGGGGGGCACAAAGGCACCTGCTGCAGGCAGAGGGCAAGCAAGAAGTCATGGAGAGCCAGGGGAGGGAGAAGCAGAAGTCATGAGCAAGCAGAGGCTGGAGGGCAGACACAGAATGGCAGATGGACACTCAGCGGGCAGAGCCGAGGCAATCAGCAACCTCTCCGGCCCTCGCCTGCCCCTGGGGAACCCTGACAATGAGGCCTTGCAATGAGCCCCTGTGTCCCCGGTCCCTCCCCAGAACCTTTCCACTTCCTGCCCTTCCCCTTCTGGCACCGTGGGCCTCTGTGCCCGAGGTGCCTCCGCCATCTGACCCCCTCCCTGGCGGTGGATGGGTGCTCCTGTCCAGGGCCCCGGGCCCCCTGTCTTTCCTGCTGTCCCACCACGGTTCTTCTGCACTCCCAAGGCAGCAGGGGCTGCCTCCCACGGCCAGAGCGACCTGTTGAACTGACCTGGGCTGCCAGAGGTGGGCCTGGGCAGAGCCAGTGCCAGTGGGGGACATCCTCCAGCCCTGCCCAGGCCAGCAGCCCCTGTCCACTGGGTTTCCTGGCCTCTGAGGAAGCCATGTCCAGCCTGAGGATGGACCGACATGAGCTGCCCATCCCCCACCTGGGGCCGCTGTGTTCCCAGCCCCTGTGGACAGCCAGGCCTGAGGTGCCCAGAAGCATTTGCAAATGCAGCTCAGTCCATAGTGGTACCTGGCAGCTGACCCGTGGAGGGACATGTCTTGGTCCCCTTGGAGACCTCCCTGTGGCCAGGAGCCTGCTGAAATGTGGTACAGCTCCTGGAAGGGAAACCCTCAGCTCCAGGCCCAAGCCTTGTAGTTTACTGATACCAGAACAGAGAGGGTATATGTCTCTCAACATCACACAGCAAATGAAGAGCTGCATCAGGACTGGTCCCTGAGATATCAGAGTACTTTCCCTGGAATCTGGGCCCTATAGGCAGGCTCTGGACAAGGGAAGAGGATCTTAGCCCTGCCTCCAAGTCCCCAGCTACTCAGACAGGACTCTGCAAAAAGGGTTCCCCGTGGGAAGAGACTCCTAACCAAGCCAAGAGCGTCCTTTGGGTTGGAGGTCCTGACTTCTGAGGTCAGGGCTTCCCTCTGGGGTCGGGATGCACCCAGGGATGCAGGCTTGGCCTCTGGAGGCTGCTGGGTTGGTGCAGACAGCCAGAGCTGGGCGGGGCTGCTGGGCGGGGCTGCTGGCCGAGGCTCTGTGCAGATGTCTGCATGCAGGCGCGTGAAAAGGGTCAGGCAGCTGTGCCCAGGGCAGGGCAGGGCAGCACGTTCCACCTCAGCGACAGGAGCGCGCTCATCCTGGTTTGGATCTTCCACCTCCACGGTGGCTTAGCGGGGTCTGTGCCTCGTGCCCTCCATCGCCCCCGTCAGGCACCAGGTGACTCGAGACCTCCCAAAGCCCAGAGCCTGCTGGAATTATGTCCAAGAGCCGGTCCTGGAGTGTCCAGGCCTACGTACTGCGCATCAATCTCAGCCATCTGTTGGCACGTGAGGGCTCGGGCCCCGCCTTCCCTGCCTTCCCTGCCTTCCCTGCCTCTGTGCTCCCCCTGTGGCCCCAAGCCACTGGCTCAGCGTCCCCCATAGCTGCCTGAGTGACAACCGTTTCCAGAGGCATCATGCCGTCACTGCATCACCTCCCTAGGCTCAGGCGAGACAGCTACCGGCCTAGTGATGGACAGCCCAGCTCGCCCGCTGGTGCAATTCCTGTGGGGCTGGGAATTGTGCTGGGGGCAGGGCCGAGAGACCTGAGCAAGCCTCGGGTTTGGCTGAGCCTTCTAGAACATGCCCACCCCACAGAAAGGCTTTGGAGGCAGCAGGGGTGGGGGCCTCGCTTCCCTTTACCCATGAGTACCACATGAGGAGCCTCGGAAAGCTGGCACTCGGTCACAGCAGCCACATGCTGGGAGGGGCCGTGTATGGAATGTCCCAGGAGAGTCCACCCCAGACGGAGAGCAGATCGGCCCTGACCTACGGTTCCGGGGAGGAGATGCTTGCTCTGCTGTTACTGGAGGGTACAGGGTTTCTTTGGGGGATGATGAAAATGTTATCAAATTGATCGTGGTGCAGTGTCACCTGCCTGTCATCCCAGTGGCTCAGAGGCTGAGGCAGGAGACTTACAAGTTCAAGGCCAGCCTCAGCAATTCAGTGAGGTCCTAAGCAGCTCAGGGAGACCCTGTCTCAAAAAAAGACTAAAAAATAAATAAATAAAATTTTAAAATAAAATAAAATGAAACAAAAAGGCTGGGGGTGTGGCTCAGTGGTCAAGTGACCCTGGGTTCAATTTCCAAAATCCATCGGTCAATTAATTCATTTTAAAATGCACAGCTCTGTAGAAACATGGAAAAGCCCTGGATAGGACATCTTGAATGGGTGAGTTGAGTGGTATGTGAATCTTAGTTCCAGTTTTTAAAGCTTAATGTTAAAAAAGGGAATGCAGGCTTCAACGTCGATGGCCTGGGTTCAAATCCTGATGCTGCCACTTTCTAGCCTGGCAACTCTGCACATGCCACTTAGCCTCTCTGGGCCTTGATGTGGTCATCTGCCAATTAAAGACAAGGGTAGATTTGTGACTTGTTTCTAGGGGTGGTGCAGGTCTGAAGGTCACCTGTGAAGGCTTAGGCTGTCCACCGTGGGTGGCTGTTGTACTAGTTCAGCGAAGCACCCCTTTGCTTACCTGGTGGAAGTGGAAGCCCACAGGGGTCAGTTACTTGCCCAAGGTCTGTGTCTGTGTCGTAACCCCTGGGACCTTTGTTTGTTTTTTGTTTTTTTGTTTGTTTGTTTGTTTGATTGAATCCAGTGGTGCCACATACCCAGCCCTTTCTATCTTTTTATTTTGAGACAGGGTCTTGCTAAGTTACTGAGGCTGGCCTTGAATTTTTATCCTCCTGCCTCAGCCTCCTGAGTTGCTGGGATCATAGGCCTGTGCCACCATGCCCAGTCCTTTAGTACCTTTGAACGAGAATTTATTGGAAAGAGGGTCTTTGCAGATGTTACTTAGTGAAGGATGAGATGATGTCATCCACGTGGACCTGACATACAATGAGAAATGTCCTGGTAAGAGACAGAGGAGAAGCAGGTGTGGAGGAGGAGGCCAGGTGAAGACAGAACCAGAGACTGGAGAGCTGTAGTCACAAACTCAGGGCACCTGGAGCCACCAGAGATGCCAGGGACGGCCAGTGGGAGTGTGGCCCTGTTGACACCTTAATCATGGACTTCCGACTCCAGAAGAGTAAGAGAAGAGGTTTCTGTTTTAAATGAAACTACATGCACGCACGTACCCATGCATGCCCACACACGCACGCGCACGCACGCATGCACACACACGCATGCATGAACGCAGACACACAGATTTGTTATGCAGCAACGATACACGATTATGGAAGCTGAGAAATTCCAAGATCTGCTGTTGGCAAGCTGGGGACCCAGACGAGGCCACGGTGTAAACTCCAGTCCAAATTCTGGCTCATTATCCAACAAGAGACCGTGTGTCATTTTGAGTCCCAAGGCTGGAAAAAGCTGGTGTCCCAGTTCAAGTTGTCAGTCAAAATTTACCCCTTGCTAAGCCCTTTTGTTCAATTCATACCTTCAACTGGTTGGACAAAGCCCACCATATGAGAGAGGGACATTTATCTGCTTTACTCTGTCTACTGATTCAAATATCAGTGTCACCCAGAAACACCCTTGCAGCAGCCACATCCAGACATTTGATGGGTGAATGAAAACCCATCATCAACCCCAGGTCCCCAAGGGCTCTGGAGGCGGGCTCTGTGATCAACTTTCACCGACGCGGACTCTGAGTTGAGGTGTCACTGGCCCATGTCCCATGCACCTCACCTGGAGGGGGACACATGAGCCCCCGCTATATCCTTCAGGACACACCAGTTCATTAGATTCACCAAGCCCTGCCTGCAAAAGAATTTAATATGCCTTTTACAATGCATCAATTGCAAGTTAATTAACTGGCAATTGCACGTTATAGGTGGCATTAGAATTTATTAATAACATTGGAAATAAATCTCCCTGGAATTCAATTAATTGAAAATCTCATGAAATTCTCTTTTTATAATCCATAAAACAGGTCTGGGAGCGAGGTGTTCCAGAAACCTCGGGGCGCTGGAGTGGCAGGTGTGGGCTGGCGGGGGTGGGGGTGGTGGCGTCTGCTCCCACCCAGGCCAGTCTCAGATGCCTTCTACCCTGTCCACCACCTGGGTCACCGCCTCCGGGGTCTGGGAAGGGTGGCTCTCCGTGCCAAAGTCCTGCCTTGCGTGGATACTGATTTACTGCCGTAGGTCACTGCTCCGCCTCTGGTTCAGAGCTGGGTGCTGGGGATGCTCACAGGTGGGGAAGACCGAGCTTGTGGGCATCCTCAGCGGGGAACCTGGGGCTGGGGGACGCTGAGGGTGCCTTGCCTGCCCCGGGCTGGGGCCAGGCTGGGCCAGGCTGTTTTCACTGGGGCTGGAGAGTTGCCGCTCATGGGTCTTCGGGGTACCAAGGACAAGCTGGGAAGAGCCACCACCGAAGGCCAGCGTGGCCAGTGCCCTCCCTGCTGTGCTACCACATCCTGGCATGCGGCAGAGGCCACCCCCTGGATTTCAGCAGTGGCTGGAGGCTGACGGTGGAGGATGGGCAGGGTAGCTGGCTGCAGGTGGAGGAGCGCCTAGGGCACTCCTGCTGTGTGAGCGGGGAGCAGAGGCCCCAAGTCTGGGGATCAGCTGGGCAGGCAGGGTGAGGACAAGGGGGTCCCGGGCAAGAGCTCAGCCCCTGGCCAGGGCCTTGGGGACAGGGGGGACTACGCTGGGCTTCAGCTCAGGACCTGCGGGAGGGTCGTGCCAGCCCTGTCCCCAGCACACACGCTCACAGGCCCACAGAGAGAACTTGCCGTGGAACACAGATGCACGTTCACACGCACTCCGCACAGTCCCTGCACGCTGGCCCCTGCACAGCTGCGCACAGGCAGCAGGGCCCGAGCCACCGGAGCTGGAGAGGAGGCTCAGGGAGAGGCGGGATGTGCCCAGAGGGTGGCGGAGGGTGCAGAGTCCGGCAACCCAGGGAGGAGGAAGAAGCTGGGCTGGGCAGGGCGGGCGGTGGGGCCACCTGGCTGCGGGCCGTCTTAGCCCCTGGGAGGCCCGGGCAGGCCTGAGGCTGTGAGAGGTGGGCCCAGAGCTCCCCTGGGCTGGACTGGGCTGACCTGTCTCTCCTCTTCTCCGGGGACTGTAGGGAGATGGGCAGTTCCAACAGAGCAGGCTGCAGGGGCTCTGGGTCAATCGCTGGGCCCCTTAGACTGAGTTGAGAAGCCCAAGTGGGGCGGTCGTCAGGTGCACGCATGGGACAGAACCACAGACCAGAGGGGCCCAGCCCGTCTCCCTGGCCACAGGGTCAGAGGAGGGGGTGCTCCACGAGGTCTGGAGCTGGCCGTGAGCCCTGGGAGGCACCCTGCCCCTCCTCCACTGCAGGCCCCAGCACCTCCAGTGCCCGGAATCGGCACCACAGGCGGCACAGACCAGGCCCCGCAGTGAAAAAGCTCCTCAACTCCTCAGGCAGCCAGGAGGACGGCCCCAGGGCACAGGGGAGCCACAGCAGGTTCAGGGGCAAGGCAGGGGCACCATCAGGCTTGCGTTTCAGGATGATCTTTCTATAGACCGGATGAGGGTCAGACCGACCCTGCCTGGACCCTCGTGCCTCAGGAGTGGGTTCCCCTCCCTCCTGCATTTGGCATCCTTGGCGATTCCGCCTCTGATGGTATTCCATGTCCCGGGAGAATCCCCGCCTCTCCCTGCCCAGGTCCAGCCTGGCCTCCGCTCGCCTCGGCCTGTCCTGGCAGCCATCCATGGGACTCAGGTCAAGACGCCTCCACTGTTCCTCCCACTGCCCACTGGACTGTAATCCCCCAGCTCGGCTCCCCTGGTCTAAACCTGGCTTCACCGCCAACCTGCTGTGTGACCTGGGGCAAGCGGCTCAGCCTCTCTGGGGCTCTGCTGATCCATTCCACACCCAGGGAGGTAGCTGTGAAGTTGGAGGAGGTGGCACATGTGTGATTCACACCTCGACCAGCTCAGGTCCACCTCCCGGGGAGGCCCTCCCTCAGCCCTGGTCCTCAGGTACGGGATCTCCTCCAGTCCCACGGTCCTGCAACCTGGGCCCTCGGGCGCACCTTGGTCTCGACCTGTCCATCCCGCCAGCGGTGCTCCTGTTGGAGTATATCCCCTCCTGCTGCGGCTCTACCCATGGTGGCTCTGAGTTGGGCCTGAGCATCTGGATACCCACCCCGCCCGCTCTGGTGCCCACCAGGCCTGCCCTGGGCACAGGCATGGGTGTCCAGCTGGGACAGCTCTGCTGGCTCCATAACCTCCCAAGCCAGCCACCGCCTGGCCGGGGGCAGAGGCCATGGGGTGAGGTCTGCTCTGCAGACAGACCAGGCCATGCCGAGGGTGGGCACTTTGTGCTCTGGGCAGCCCAGGACAGCCTCGCTCCTGGGGTCCTCTCCTGCCACTGGGTCAGGGACAGCAAGTGCCCACTGGTCACGTTCTGTCATCATCCAGGACACAGGGGGGCACTTCACCTGGGCCATGACCACAGGCGTCCCCCAGCAACGGGGGGGTGCCAGGGCCAGTGCGGGCCAGCTCAGCGGCCTTTCCCTTGCGCCCGCCACCTCCCTGCTCTGCTGGGGCGGCTCCCCCGCCTGGCTGGCTCCTCTGGGCGCTGAGGCCCGTCTCCTCTCCAGCCTGTTCCCAGTGGCCCCGCAGGTTGCAGCCTCCTCCCGTGTCGGTGTGGCCACCCCTGGCCAGCGCCACTGTGCGTCCCTGCCCAGGACTCCGGCAGGGCCCACGCTGTCCTAGAAGTGGGCCTTCGGGGACGCCTCTCAGCACCCGCGGTGACCTGGCCGAGCTTCCAGCTGGGGCAGTCACTCTGTGCTGTGTGTGACGGGTCAGCATCCCCGCGTGGGGACAGTGTTCCTCTATGAAACATGGCGCCTTGTCCCAGCCAGGCCCTGGTCCGGGGGCTGGAGACAGAAGTGAGCCAGGCCTGACTCTGCCTGAGGGATGCGGAGCATCCATGGGAGAGGAGGTGTTCTGGGGGTGGTGTGGGAACCCAGGCCTGGGGCAGCTCCCAGGAACCCAGGTCCGCAGGGGAAGGGGCCATGCATGGCCAGGACCGCGAGAGGCAGGGGCTTTCACGTGGAGCCGCCCCGCCCGCCAGGAGGGCCTGCTGGGAGCCCTGGTGGCACTTCAGGTCCTCAGCTGCCCCAGGGCTCAGGGAAGGGACTCAGGCCTGATTCCAAATGGAACTTGCCATCAGGTGGCCTTTGGGACAATCTTGTGGGGCTGGAGGAGAGAATAGACCAGAGGGTCTTACAGGTCCTGCAGACCAGGCACCCCTCCTGGGGACCTGCTGGCCCAGGGTCCCCAAGGCTTGTCTGCTGGGAAAGCAGGCCTGCCGCCCTCGTCCCTGTAAAGATGGGGGACCGTGTGTCCCTTTGTCTCCCAAGTGCGACTCGGGCACTGTGACCGGCACACAGGCCACACACTCAGACCTTCCACTCGGGAAGACCCTTCCTGCATGACCCCAGTCAGTGTCCCCCGTCGAGCAAGACACCACCCTCCACTGGATCCCCCACCACCCCTGAGCTCCAGGGGTGCCTCTGGCTCGGGACGGTGGCACCAAAGTCAAGCATGTCCCCCCGGGTTCCTGGAGATGGCCCTGTTGCTGGATCACAAGCCCAGGCCTGGGCGTTTGTGTCTCCTGGTCACATCCAGAGGCCCTTGAGCATCCAGGTTTGTGCCCCTACTCTGGGACCCTCACACAAAGGCGCACCACCTACCCGCGCGTCTCTCTCCAGGGAAGGGTCCACCCCTGTTCACCGATGCGAGGCTTCGTAGACTCATTGTCTGTTTCTATTCTATCCTTTTTTCGTACCAGGGATTGAACCCCGGGGCGCTTCACCACTGGGCCTCGGCCCAGCCCTTTCCATTTGCTATTTTGAGACGGGGTCTCACTAAGTTGCTTAGGGCCTCACTCAATTGCTGAGACTGGCCTCAATCTTGCCATCCTCCCACCTTAGCCTCCCTAGTCACGGGTGGCTCGTGGTCTGTTTGGATGCCCCCTGAGCATCAGCTCCACCTGAGCCAGGAGTCTCTGGAGGCCCATCTGCTTTGCTCACTGAGGCTGCCCAGGGCCTGTCTCTACTAGAGAGACTGTCACGGGAAGGAAGGGAGGGGAGGGACGATTTCCTGACCCCTGTCCTGGGAGGAGGAGTAAAGTCGAGGGGGCCTTTCTTTGGTCGGAAGTTGCTGGCTGTGCTCCTGGCCGTCCCCTGCCCACCCTGGGCCTCCCTCCCATAGCTGAGAGAGCTGAACCAGCCAGCCCAGGGCACAGGAGGCAGGGTCCTCCTGGGTCCTGCCCAGGGAGAACATGCGGCTGACCCAGGCCTGGGCAGGAGGGGCGTGGGACAGGGTAGAGGCCCAGACCCTGGACCCCCACCTCCACATGAATTCTGGCAGCGTGGAGGGTGGGAGCCCCTGCCAGGGTCCCTCCTTCCCGGCCCCCAGGGCAGAGCTGGGCCTTCCCGCCTCGCGGCCTCGGGCTGCCCCGATGCTGGCGGAAGTCACTCCAGGGCTCCCTGGCGCCTGCTCAGGGGACACAGCCCAGCCCCCTCCACAGCCGCCTCCCCACGGACAGACCTCAGTGGGAGGGCAGCTTTATTGTCAGATAAGAGGACAGTGGTACAGGCCCCTGACCGCCCTCCATGAAGACAGGGAGTGGCCGGCAGGAGGCCAGATGTGCCTCAGAGGGGCCACAGGGTCCAGCAGGACCGGCCGCAGCCTCACACAAGCACTCGAGGGCGGGGGCCAGTCTCCCCTGCCGTGCGGACTCTGCCCAGGGTGGTGCCAGCACCGTCCACTCTCTGATTCCTCCTGCCGCTGAGCCCCAGGTCCTGGCCCAGCAAGAGAGGGACACCAGCGCCGGCCGGTCATGGGAGACGGGCCTGGAGAGCTGCTGTCTGGGCCACCTGGAGCCTGCCGGGACCCCGGAGGGGAGGGCCCCCGCCCAGCTGCCCTCTGTCCAGCTGGCCAAGGGGACGCGGGCTTGAGATGTCCTGCAGGAGCAGCAGACCCTGGAGACCCAGGGAGACGGGGCGGGCAGGGCTGCGTCCCACCCATGAGGATGTGAGGACGGTCTGTCCGCGCCCCCTCCTGGCTCAGGGCGGGGAGGGCCTGGGGGCAGACGGGCTGGGAGACCGGAGGCAGTGGGGCCAGGCCGGCAGAGGCTGCTCCTTGCCAGGCGCCCTCCTGCGCTGTCCCCAGGCCCATGTGACAGTTCACTGGGGTCTACCTGGCTTCTAGAGCTCCAGGCCAGGCATGCTGCCCCTCCCTGCCCGCCTGTGGAGCAGACCCCAACCCTGGGAAGGGGCCGTGGGCGCGGGCAGGGCCCCGGGTCTCCCGTGCTGTGAGGCCTGCCCGTCCCTCCCCTCTCTGGCTGGTCTCCCTGCAGCCCGGACTGCCTCAGGAGCCGGCCCGGCCTGACCCTCTGTCTGGATCTCTCTTGAAGCGGGAGGAGACTGCAGGGGACGTGGCTCCAGCAGAGAAGCCAGGGTCTGAGTCCTGTGCGGGCCACCTGACCCAGGAGCCCCGTGGGTCAGCTGGGGATGAAGAGCCTGGCTCCTGAGGGTCAGATGAGTGCCCGGGGACGCTCCCTGCCCAGGCCGGGCAGCAGGGCTCAGCGACGCACGCCCAGCCCGCCAGGCCCCTCTCCGCAGACAGTTGGGTGGGGAGGATGGGCAGTGTGTGGGTCCTCTGCAGATGCCCCTGGAGGCACCATCTGTCACTAAGGCCCCAGGGCCCCGGAAGCCAGTGCCCCTCACAATCGTCCATGCCCGACGCCCAGGCCCACGTGCGACATCCTCCGGAGCCAGCAGCAGCGCCGGCCCAGGGGGGGTCGGGCCAGGGCGGGCTCGTCCTGGAGGGCTGGGCGCCTACTTCCTGCCACTGGCCTGGGCAGTGCTCTTGTGTGCAGGGTCCGGGCCCAGCAGGGCAGCCAGGGCGCCCTCGGGGTGGGGGCCGCCCCGCTTCATCTTGAGGTTGGCTCTCAGGGCTGCGTCCTGGCTGGAGCCGCCCTCAGGGGAGGCCTGGGGATCTGCAAGGAGGGAGGGAGGGCGGGCTGGAGGCAGCCTTGGTGGCTCCGAGGCACAGCTGGGACAAGGGGACCCATCTGTCCATCTGGCCATCCATCCATCCATCCGCCCTCCCGCATGCAGAGCCGTGGGGTCTGAAGCCAGGGCCACCAGAGGCCTGAGGACAGCAGGCCGGGGTGGGGAGGCCAGACCGCTCACCGTGGATCCCGATCATGTGCTCCAGGATGAGGACCCGCTCGGCCAAGATCTTCAGGGCCTCCCGCAGCTGCTGCACCCCCTCGCCCTGCCGGGGGGACACTCAGGATCAGGGTCAGGGTCAGGGTCAGGCCCGTGCGGGCGGGAGCCAGGGCTGCCTGGACACAGTGGAGGTCCCTCCTGCCCCATCTGTCACCACCACTGCTGCAGTCAAGGGGTGCCCCACTGGGGGTCCCACCCTGGTTCACAGATGAAAATCCAAAGCCCAGAGAGTGCGGCCGGCATCCTGGGGTCACACAGCCTGGGCGTTCCTCCCCTCGGGCTCCTGCCAAGGGAGCCCACTTCCCAAGAGCCGCACTTCCAGAAAACCCCCTAAGGAGGCCGAGGCCCGAGCGCAGGGCAGGGCTGTGCAGGTGGGAGGGGCTTCCGGCCCCAGAGCACCAGCCACGGTGGTCCTGAGAGCAGGCCAGGTGGCCAGGCTGCAGGTGGCCAGCCAGGTCAGAAAAAGACCAGGGCAGCCCCCTTCTGCTGGCGGGAGGCAAAGGACCTCGTGGGTGGACAGGGCACTGTCTCACTGAGAGAGCGGTGTGCAGGCCACTGTCCCCACCAGCCCAGCCCTGGGTGGAGTTGTCCTGTGGGACGGAGCTGCCACCACATTCAGGCCGAAGCCAGACAGAGGGAGCCTGGGCTCATGCCTGGGTCATGGAGGGGGAGGCCTCCCGCCAGGGAACCAATCAGGGCAGCCGCTTGGGGATGGGGACGCCCAGGTCCCTGAGTCGGGGAAGGAGCACTGCGTGAGGAGCAGGGGTCTCCAGGACCCTCTGTCAGGGACCCAGCTAAGCCCCGTGTCCCTGAGCCCCCAGTTCTCATGAAATGGGGCAGGGGCGTCAACCTCCGCGGGTCCCGAGGCAAGCGGCTTGGGGACCTGGCCCTGCCCCTCAGCCTCCTGCTCTGCCTCCGGCTGCCTCTGTGCCTGCCTTGGCAGCTCCACTTCCTGTCCGCTCCCCTGGCTCTGGTCCCGCAAGGACCTCCTGAAGGCCCCAGCCTCGCCCACAGCTGCCTGCCTCTGCGGCTCAGGGCGCTGCGCAGCCAGGCCTCCACCCAGCCTCCACCCGGCATCCGCCTCCGCCTGCTCCGACCCTGGTTCCTTGAGCTCCAGGCCCAAACCCCCTCCTCCTGCATCTGCCCTGCCCACCTGGGCCCGTGGGCATCTCTGTTCAAAGGGGAGCCCTGTCCCTTTGGAGGGACTCAGCCCCCCTAGAATGGGTCCCACTCGGTGTCCCAGGTCCAGTCACCCCACAGTGGCAGCCCTGCCATCTGCATGCTGCCCGTGATCACAGCTGGCCAGGCCTGGGGGTGTGAGGACAGGTCCAGGGTCCCCCCCTCCCTGCGGTAGGGAGCCCGGCTGGCAGCCATCTTACCTCTGTGGCCGCCGCCTTCTCCCCTTCTTCTCCCTTCACACCAGGCTCAGCCTAGGAAGCAAGTCCCACGGTCACCGCCCAGGCCAGGAGCCCCGCTCCAGGTGGCCTCTCTCGGTCTGTGCCCAGCAGGGACAGGCCCCGCCCACCCGGCCCCAGGGACATTGGCTCTCCACTGGGCGCAGCCACACTTACAGATGGCCCCGCCACCACCTGCTCGCCAGCCAGGCCCTGCGGAAAATCAAACGTGTGCCTGAGGCCCGGGGAAGAGGCCGCAGAGGAAGCCAGGCCCGAGGCCTCTGGGCCCTGGAGCCCGTCCACAGCCGGGCCCTTGATCCTCTCACCTGCTGTGGGGACAGGGCAGCAGAGGGCCTGGCTCCTGACAGCCCCAGCTCCCCTGGGGCCCGTGGGAGCGACGGGCTGTCCCTCTGAGGCCTCCTCCTCCAGAGACTGTGGGCCCGCCCGCTGCTCCCGCCCAGCCAGAGACGACCACGTCCTTACCTGGGATCCAGGAGCTCCCGGGGGTCCTGGGGGGCCGAGCGGTCCTGGGGGCCCTATGGGTCGAGCGCTCATGAGGCTTCCCCCACCCCGCAGCCAGCCCGGCTCCGTCCACTCTCCTCTGCCCCCCCGCCCTCCCCGGCACAGGGCTCGGTGTGCGGTAAGTACTCAGGGTCCTTTGTCCACTGCACAGGGAGCTGGTGAAGGACAGCTGAGCCGCCCGGCTGCCCACATGCCCCCAGGGCCTCCGCTGCTCCTCCAGGGAACCCTGGGGTGCAGGCGTGCAGCTGGGTGGCAGGGCTGGGAGCGGTGGCCAGCCTGCCCGCCTCGTGCTGACCCCCAGGCAGTGCACATGGAGGGTGGGACCAGGCCGGAGCCTCTCCACTCCTGTGCCTCCGCCAGGCCAGCTCCCCAGGCCCCTGTGCTGCCCCCACGCACCCCTGGGCCTGGGCACCCGCACAGCCCGGAGCCCCTCCCTGCTGGACACACACCAGGGCAACCCAGGTGTCCAGCTCAGCAGGATCACTCGGGGCTGGTGTGTTGGGTCCCCCAGGGAGCTGCCCCCTACCCTCTGGCTGTGCGGCAGTCCCAGCCCAGGAGGGACTTCTAGACAGGCCTGTGTGGCCTCCAATGCACTCACCTGGGGGGCCGGGAGGTCCACGGGGCCCTGGGATGCCCGCCAGCACTGTGTCCACCACAGCAGGTGCCAGCTGGGAGTCTCCGTCTGGGGGACGAGCAGCGTGGGCGTGAGCATGGCAGAGCCCGCCATGCCCAGGGCTGGGCACGAGGGGAGGTGGGCTCCTCCTGCACCAGGCCCCACGGCAGCCCTGACACTGTTCCCCTGCTCAGAAGTGCCCGGGAGGCCGGCAATCAGGGGCAGGGAAGTCAGCGAGCCTTCCCATGAGGCACCCACTCCTTTTGGAACATTCTAGGCCCTCCGGACTCTGGGCCTGCCGCTTACTCCTCCAGGAAGCCCTCCTGCCCCCTGAGCTGCAGGGCCCTGGGCTGCCTGTCATCGAGGTCACATGCTGGGGTTCTAACTGTCTCCGGGGCCCTGCAGGAGGAGCCCCGCTGCACCCTGAGAGCCAGAGCCAGAGCCCAGGGCCCAGGGCCCAGAAGGCTGGGAGGCATCTGGCCGCCCTCCACACTGGCCACCGGGCCGAGCACTCCAGACATACTCCCTCCAAGAAGGCCACTTCCTTGGGACCCTGAGGGGCTCTGGGCTCAAGGGGTGACTTTGGGCCTGTGCCCAGGGCAGCCCTTGGCTGGCTCCTCGTGCCTTAGGGGTGCAGGCTGCTGACAGGTGGCCACTGCCCGCTCTTCTGGCCTGGGGCCATCCCTGGCCACTGCCCCAGGAAGGAAGCTGGTCTGTAGACAGCGGGGGCCGAGCTCTGGTGTGGCTCCACCGGAGGGGTGGCCATGCTTCTCTGCAGAGGGGATGCTGAGGCTGGGAGGGGGCAGTTCTGACCCAGGCCCGGGACAGACAAGGCCGGGCTGCCCCAGGGCACAGGAGCCAGGCAGGAGGGTGGCCCGGGGTTCTGGGGCAGCTGACCAAGAGGTGCCACCATGCCCATGGAAGCCACCGGCCACCCTCTCCTCCTCGGGTGTGAAGTCGTCCCACTGCCCCGGCTGAAGCCTGGTGCCAGGGCACTCAAGCCAAGAGGACACTCGACCTGGCACCAGGGCCTTCTGCTGGCCAGTCACTACGGCCTCACTGTCCCTTGGCCCAGAATCCTGGTGTCTCCCCTGCTCTGCCTGCCACCCATAGAAGCAGCTGGCTCTGCTCGTCTGGCGTCTGCCTTGCCCCTGCCCAGCCCCGGGGCCGAGGGTGTCTACTTTGTGCACACATAGTAGGTGCTCAGTGAACACTTGCCACATGACCCACAGCAAGGGCACTTGTGGGGATCTGGGCCAGGCACAGGCAGTGGTGACCAGCTGAGCCCTGTGGTAGGAATGGGCCACCTGGGGCCCAGAGCGAGGCTGGGGAGCAGCACCAGCCCCCAGGGGACACTCTGCCAGTGCCAGGCCGTGGTCCCCACGATCCCCTCACTGGCAGGATCTTGGCTTCCCTGGACCCTTCTGAGAAAGGCTGTCCCCCGCCCCAGGCAGCGCAGCGGCCCTGTCCACCCGGCCCTCGGCGAGGCACTCACTGTCCTTGTCTGTAGGCGGCTGCAGGGAGTACAGGACACCTTGGGGGCCACTTGGCGAGAGGCCCGGGCTTCCTGCTGGGCCCGGGGGTCCTGGGGGGCCGGGGCGCCCCATCTCTCCGGGAAGTCCGCGGGGCCCTGGCGGCCCCAAGAGCCCTGCAGTTGGGGAAGGAGTGGCCATGAGGCCGAGCCTGGTGCAGAGAGGGAACTGCGGCCCCGAGGGTACAGGCTGGCCGGGGACACGTGGAGGACGACTCCTCGATGTCAACTGGTCAGCTTCTCCTTCCCAGCCCGGGGCAGAGGGGACACAGGCAGCAGGCACAGAGGCGAGGGAGGCAGGGATGAGCTGAGGCTCCAGGCACCCTGCCGACCTCCAGGGAGCTGGGCTCTGGGTAAGGACAGCAGGAGGGGCTCCCGGCCTCCAGCACCACTGCCCGGGCTCGGGAGGAGACCGGCCTGGAGGTGGTTTCGGAGGCCGAGCGCAGCCCGGGGTCCTGGGGTGGCAGGGCAGGGAAGGAGGGGCCAGGCGCTCCTGGCAGCACATGAGAGGGGTCCTTACCCGGAGGCCCCACCGGGCCCGTCTCTCCTGCCTGGCCCCGGTCGCCTTTGGAGCCCGGGGGACCTGCAGGCCCCGGTGGGCCCGTCTGCCCCGGGGGTCCTAGGATAGAGGGAGACAGGGCCTGAGACCACTGGGCTGGGGCTCCATGCCTGCACCCTGCAGTGCAGGTCAGATGGTTCCCAGGAGCCCCGTGGGCCCCGTGGGCAGAGGCTGTGGCAGTTGACAAGCCACCGTCACACCTAGTCACAGTGGCGCTGGCCCCTTCTGCTGGGGTGAACGGAGGCTCAGAGCGGTGTGCTCAGGTCCGGCACTCCCGGTCCCCCCTCCTGTCCTGCTGTCTCCCTGCTCAAAGTCAAGTCCTGGGCTTGTGGACCCCAGGCCTGGGGGTGGACCCGAGCGGATGGAGACCCGCTCTGGGCCCCTCGTCCCTCCGGGCTTGCTGACGGGGTGAGGGATCTGCTCTGGCTCTGTGGCCTTCTGCTCCGGCTGCTCATGACTCTGGTCGGGAGGAAGGGCTTGGGTGGGGGCCGCTGGCTCCTGGGGAGCCCCACCTGCCTCCTTCTGCCCCCAGCTGGAGGGAGCCCAGGCGCCACTGTTTGTGGTGCGCGCACTCCACCTTGTGGCCATCTTGGGAACTGCACATTCCCTGGCGAGCAAGGTCCGCCCAGGAGCCGGTCCCCCCACAACCCCCACCTCGAGGGTTGGGGGCCTGGGTCCTCTGAGGGACGGAAGTCCCCTCCTCCTTGGTCCCAGAAGGAGATCGTGGGGCTAAGGGGGCCCATGTGAGATGCACCCCCATGGCAGACCTGAGCTTGCCCCTCCTCCCACCGCCTCTGGCCCTTTAGAAGAAAGCAGGACCCCTGCTCCTCCCCCACCCCAGGAAAGGTCACTGGAGGCCACCTTCTCCACTTTGCTGGGAATCTGCCCTCCTTTCCTGTCCCTCTCCTGAATCCACGGTCAGAATAAGTAGGCAGAGGCAGGACAGAGGCGGTGCAGGACAGGTGTGAGCCCGGAACTGAGTCTGGGGCTTGACTGGGAGAGAGGGAGCACGTGTGCTCCCCCCACGGGGGTCTGGTGGGTCTGAGCCGATCGCGGCAAAATGCTGGGTGACCCAAGGGGAGTTACCTAACTTCTTGGCCTCAGTTGTCTCCTCCGAAACTCCAGGATTCACAAACTCACAAGCTCTGTGTACAGATTAGCAAGGGTACCTTCGCTGCCCCAGGTGATATGAGATTACTTAGTCACTGGCACGGCACGTACCAGGACCAGTCACAGGGCCACCAGCCTTGCACCCCTGAGTTCAGCCACATTGACAGGTGCTGGCTCTACCCCCAGCAGAGTGCCCAGTACTGACTGGGCATTCAGCAACTGCACCTGTGACTGCTACGACAGATCTTGCTATTCTACAGCCCGAGGGGCCGAGCCCAGACCACAGGCGGGAATCTGCAGAGGGGACGTTTCTACTCTTGGCGAAACGGGATAGGGAGTCGGGTGGCAGAAGTCCTCCAGTTCTGGCTGAGAGGTCAGTGAGGACTCTGGGAATGCGGGCAGGGGCTCCCACAGAATGGAGCGAGGCGAGGACGGCTGGGCAGGGCTGGTGGCCCAGTGCTAAGGGCCAGGGCGGCTCTGAGGACAGTGGCTGGACTGGAGGGCTATAAGGAAGCGGGGAACCTGCGGCAAACCACGGGGCTCAGGCTGGGCCTCCGCAGCCGCCAGGGCCCCTCAGGGCCGAATCTTCTGCTTTTCAAAGACAAACTAGGAATCTTGATTTTCATGTAAAGTTCCCCAGTTTAAACATGACTTCAGCTTTTCCAAATGTCACCAGGCCCGTTTGGCGCAGAGGGCCTATCTGTGGAGGCCCCGGGAGGCCCTTCCTGGCCTCTGCAGAGGCCACACTCACCGGCAGGGCCCGTGGGCCTCCTCCTCCGGGGCCCCGGGTGGGCGAGGGGGATGGCGCCGGGGAGGAAGTCCTCGTTCCAGGGCGGCGGGGTGCTCTGGGGGGCTGGCAGGCCATTGTCCGTGCCCGCGGGCTGCTCTGCTGCCTCCAGCAGGAGAACCTGGGCCGCGGAAGGGCAGCGGGTCGGGCCCTGGCCTGGCCAGAGCCGGCCACGTGTGCAGGGTCTCGCCCAGGAGACCCGCCGCTGCCCTGTGCAGTGGGCTGATGTGACTCTGGGCGGGGCCACCCAGCCCTCTGCCCCTCCCTTCCTGCTGGGGAGACCCCGTGGCCACCCTGGACCCAGGTGCGGCAGGAGCCAGGACAGCTCCCCAGGGCCCTGCGCGCCTTCTGGGGGAGGGGCCACGCCCTCCCCTTCCCCGGCAGCTCCCTGGGGGCCGTGGATGAGCCTTCTGTCCCCATCACAGGGGATGACTGGCGGGCTGGACAACGGGCCAGAGGAGGGGAAGGGTCCCATCTCGGCTTGGTCTCCAGGACCTTCTCCAGGGAGACGCAGGTGGCTGTAGCTCCTCAGGGCGGGCCTAGAGCTCAGCCCTGTCCTCTCCCCCTGCAGCAGGAGCAAGTCCAGGACAGCAGTGACCTGGGCCTGGGCAGGGGCCAACGTCCCCTTAGGTGAAATCTCCTGGGAGCCTGGACTAAGGCCCCACCAGCCCCTGCTGCCCCCGAAGCAGCCAGCAGAGGGCGCCAGCGGCCAGCCTCCCAGAGTCCTGCACCGAGTCTGGTGGAGCCTGGGCAGAGCCGGCGCTGGGGCCCCAGAGGCAACAGCTCCTCACAGGACTCAGGCCTGGGCTGGCTGCGTCACAGCTGTGCAGTTGTGGGGTCCCTTGGAGCAGCCCCCTCAGCAGTTCAGCAACGGGGGCCCACGAGACAAGAAAGTTCACTGTGGCCACATCACGCATGAAGTGGAAACAGCTCAGAGAAGGCAAGTGACTTGCCCAAGGCCACACAGTGAAGGCTCAGGGACCCAGTCCCTCCCACGGCTGGGCCACAGCCTGGGCCAAGCTCCATGGAGTCGCCAAGCAGGGAGCAGCTTGCTGGGCTCAGGGTGGAGCCCGGGACCCCCCTGAAGCAGGAAGGGGCTCCAACTGCGGGGCACCCTTGGCCCATCAGCCAAGGCCAAGGTCAGGGCTTTGAGGAGGAGCCCGGCAAGCAGCAGGAAGGTGGCGGCTGAGGGGCAGGCGTGGAGGACCCAGCAGAGGTGTGGGGGCGGGATGGGAAGGCCGCCCGGAGCCCTGGGCAGCGGGCTGGAGGGCGGGTGAGGCTCCCCCCTGGCTGACCCTGCTGCGGGGGCCAGCAGGGCTGCCACTCAGCAGACGGTGCAGGGGACACGCACAGTGGGCTGAGTGGCAGCGTCCTGGGGGACCTCAAGACGGGCACATTTAACCTGAGGCTTGGTGCCCAGTGGAGCCACCTGAGGGGGACAAGGACGAAGGGCAGGGGAGGGAGGCGCCCGGGGAGGCCCTGGGAGCGGTGCCTGCCCTGGGGTCCTCCTGCAGCTCCAGCCGCTCCCCAGCTCCTCCCCCACCCCACGACCAGCAGAGCCACAGACCCGGGCAGGGGAGTCCTGGCCACGGGAGGCCCAAGTCCAGGGCCCCTGGCCGGGCGGTGGCCACCCTGCTGGAGAAACAGATCCCACCCTGCCTTGGCACCAGCGCCCCAGGGTGGGCAGCAGCGGGTGTGGGGACTCAGCCCCGCCCGGGGGGCGGAGACCCTGATGATGTCACCGCGGCCTCGTTGGCTGGCCAGGCCACCGCCCGCTTGCAGCAGAGACTCCTGCCACCCCCACGGGAAGTCCCCTCGGGCTCCCTCCCACTGCCTGTGGTCCATGAAGTCAGGTCCGTGGACTGTGGCCAGCAGCAGAGGACAGGAGGCGCTGCAGGGACCAGAGGGGCCAGAGGGTGGCAGGGATGAAGGAGACGCGTCCCTGATGGCTGCCTGGCCCCAACTGCCCCTCCCTCCCTTGCTCCAGAACCTCCTGTGAACCTAGACCCATGATTGGCCTAGCCAGTTCTGACCAGCCCTTTCTGCCCGGCCAGGTACTCAGTTTCCCAGTTCCCAGCCCGGCGCTGGCCCGTGGAACAAAACGAGTCTTTGGGGTGCTCTGCCTCACTGTCTACTTCCTGCCTTTTAACATCGAACACAGTGTGAGGACGTGATGCCTTGAGCTGCAGCAGCCACTTTGTAAACTAGGGGACACCAAATGTGAGGACAAAATCCAATTCACTGAGGAAGTGCGGGTGGGGCGGAGGCCATGAAGAGCCTGGTTTTTGAGCCACTGAACCAGCCCCAGGCCCACCGGCTCTGGGCTTCCCGTGGAACAAATGTCCTCATGCCATAAGCTACTGTTGGCTGTTCTCTGTCCCGTGTGTCCACATGACACACCCAAAGACATGTCTAATCTGGAGCAGAAGCTTGGGTGGCTTTCTTAGGACAGCCGCTTGACTCTGAACTTCTGACTCCCCATCTGGAGTTGTCCTTCCTGGCCGCTGCCCAGGACTGGCCTTCACCTGCCCAGAGGGAGGCGAGACAGCCCTCCCAGGGAGTCCAGGCGACGGTCGGTCGGGAGGAGGACGGCTGCTGACTGGCTCCTCTCCCTGGCCCACCTCCCTGGCTTCCCACTCAAGAGCTTCCCACTCTGGACCTGCCTCCCAGGTCCTGGGGGGCAGGGAGGTGGCCCCCAGCTCCGTGCACCTGGAGTGGACAGGGACGCAGAGTGTGGGGCTGCCAAGGCGAGGTCTGCTGGGAGTGGAGGCTGGGACCTGCCTCCTCCTCCCGCCAGCCACCCCCTCTCCCGTCACGGAGCCGCCCCGCCCAGGGGCACTGGGGCCTGAGGCAGGGGTGCCAGGACTGGGAGGGCCAGGGAGGAAGCTGGCGGCGGGGGACAGGGGTGCGGGCCGGGCTGGGGCCACCAGTCCTCCCAACTGCGACTCCCAACACCGGAGCGCCGGGCCAGACCGCTGAGGATCTGGTGCTGGAAAGTGCCCTTCAGGCCGCCACCTGTCCTGGGGCCTGGAGCCCCTGCCCCAGGGCCACTGGCCCCCAGGAGGCCAGTTGATCCCCCCAGGCGGCTCTGGGACAGGAGGAGGACACAGGAGGCCACCAGGGCCCCGGGGCCTCTGTGTCATGCTGGACAGCGTCCCCCACGGTGCACGTGCTCCCACCCACAGTGGCCAGCCGACCCCCAGTCCCACCGCCGTCACCCCAGGCCCTGCCGGCCGGCCCATCCACCCAGCTGGCTCCTGGGCTGTGTCCTGCCCAGCTTTACGGTTCCGGCTCGGCCACCGGACCACGGCCCTCGGCAGTTCCCTCTGCTCCAAGGAGGTTCCACGAGGATCCGGAGGGGCCTCAGCCCTGTCCCCCGGGCCTGTCCTCTTCAGGTCCCTCTAGCTAATCACCAGGGAAGGTGCTGCTGGTCTGCCCCGGGGACCCCCTGGCCACACGCTGTGGCTTCTGGCTGCAGCGCCTGGGACTCTGTCCAGCACCCTCTGTGGCCACAGGAAACACACTCAGCAGGTGGGCAGGGGGTGGGGCAGGCCAGAGGGACAAGGGAGGCCGCCTGGCCTTGACCTCCCTGGTGGGCGGCCCCAATGCCTGGCTGAGCGGCAGGTGGCCAGCAGGTGACCTGCGGTGTCCTGAGCCCACCTCCCCTTCCCCCTCCTCACCCAGCCCTGCCACAGCCTCTCCCAAAGCTCTGGCTCTCCATGGAGTCCCTCTGCTCCTGGGGGACCCACCCAGGACCTGCTCTTGTCCCCGGATGCCCCACTGACAGCCGGCAGCTCTGCCAGCTCCTGGGTGCCCAGCCCCACGCCAGGCGGTGGGCAGAGGGAGGAGCTGGAGTGGGGATCGCAGCCCTGGAGAGACAGTCACGCCCCCTCCCCCGCTGACCTCTGGGGGTCCAGCTCCAGCGGCCCAGGGTCCTGGGGGCTCCGTGCCACCCTGTCCTGCTGACAGCCAGGCCAGCCTGCTGCCTGGGACCTCAGGTCCCTTGCTCCCTGCTCCCAGGAGGTGCGTCCAGCACAAGCAGGCCACTGGGGCCAGCAGGCCGCAGCAGCACCCAGAGGCTAGGTCCCTGGGGCTGGGGTTCCCCGCACCCCGGCAGTGCCCAACGTCGCGGCACCCCCGCCGCCCCCTGCGCCCAGGCCCCCCGCCTCTCTGACCTTGGCCTCCAGCGTGGTCAGCCGCTCGCTCATGTCGCTCAGTCGAGTGCAGTTCATGCATTCTGAAAGGGAGGGGGACGGAGGTGAGGTGAGCCTGGGCCTGGGGAGGGGCAGCTGCGTGGCCTCTGCCCTCGGCAGGAGAGCACCGTGACTTCGCCTACAGACTCCTGCTCAGCCTCCAGCGCCTTCTCGAGGCCCGTCCTCCCTGCCACCCGCCAGGCTTCTGAGCCTCCTTTTTAAGCCTCCGCAGCTCATGGTGCCATCTGTTTATTCAGCAGAGTGTCTGCTCGGGCCAGGCACCCAGCAGCCCAGGGACTGCCACTGGCTGCGGATGCCCTGGGGTGGGGGTCTCTGGCCTCAGTTTCTGTCACACAGCAGGACTAAAACAATATCTGATAATGGGCGGAGAGGGTGACAGGGGAGGAGCTGAGCAGGCGCTAGGCGACCAGAATAGACCCACCTGGGAACATCACGGGGAGAGGGGACTCGAGCCAGCATGGGTGGGGACCGTCAGGGAGGACACCCTGGAGGCAGCAGCCCCTGAGGAGAGGCCTGAGGGCTACAGAGCAGGTGGTCAGGTGCAGTGAGGCCCCAAGGGAGCAGCACAGCCCTGGGGCCCTCACCACGGTCCAGGAGACGGTGAGCTGGGTTGGAAGGTTTGGGCAGGTGAAGGTCAAGGTCAGGCGTGTCTGAAAGCTTACTCTGCAGCCCTGTGCTCACTGGGATGCCAGCTGGGACGGCCAGTCCGGAGAGCGGGCTTGGCGACCCCAGGCGCACAGCTTTCTGGGCTGTGTCCCCGGCCCAGAGCCCCCTAATGCGGACATAGATGGCTCACAGCTGTGCCGGGACGTCTATGGCTCGGGAAGTTGGGCCTGGCCTCAAGTCCCCTCCTCCCTCCGCACAGCTCAAAGCCTGACGCTGTGGGAGCCCCTTCTGCCTGGACAGACCCAGACACACGCGAGGCCTTTGGTGAGACAGTAGCTCCCATGTGGCCTGTGGGGGCCACAGACACAGGTTGCTTGGACTCCTGCTGCCACCGTGCCCAGGACTCGGAGATGACCCCTGCTTGTGACCTGCTAACTTCCTCACTCTGAAATGGACCCCACCAGGGGTTCAGATGGGTGGTTTAGACTGCATCCTCCTGGGGTGTCCAGCTGGGCGTCCAGCTGCGGGGCAGGAGGGATGACCTCTGCCTGCGTCTCCCCGGCCCTATCTGGTCTCCTGGAAACAGCCTTGAGAGCCCCAGGGGTCCCAGGCCCCTGCCTCTGCTCTTATCTGCGCCAAAATAGTGGTTCCTAAGCATTTTATGGGAACAAAACTCTCTCCCCCTCCATAAAACCTTGTCAGCAACCCGATACGTAAGACAGATTAAAGACCGAGGTATAAACACTGAACACAGAAACGACTAGAAGAATGTATACAGTTGTCTGATGCTGGGCTGGGACCAGGCAGGACTTTATAAAGGGCCTGCAGTGGAGGGCGGGGGGTGGTTTTCTGGTTAAACATGGTGGATTGAACACACATGTTGCCCTCCAGTCCTTCTGGGACTGGGAGGCAAAGAAATCAGAAGTATAAAATCCACCCAGCAAAGAGAAAGGCAGCAGCAAAAGTACCACCAGAGACAGGCGCCATGGCCCACGCCTGTGATCCCAGGGCTTGGGGAGGCTGAGGCAGGAGGACTGGAAGTTCAAGGCTAGCCTCAGCAACTTATAGAGGCCCCAAGCAACTCAGGGAGACCCTGTCTCTCATAAAATAGGAAAAAGGGCTGGGGATGCGGCTCAGTGGTTAAGTGCCCCTGGGTTCAATCCTCAGTAACAAAAAGAAAAAATAATTTTTAAATATTTTTCTAGATGGAGTGCACCAGGCACCCAGCCCCAGGCTAGCAAAACTGAGGGAGGCTGGGAGGTCGGAGCCATTGGGCTCTCCTGAAGCTGGGGAAGCCCTAGGCAGAGGGGAGAGGTCCTCTCAAGGGATGGGGACCCACTCCAGAGGAAAGGCCCAGAGACACTGACATTCAGGGAGAACTCTGACAGAAGAGCTGAATCCCAAGAGACAGCCTCCCCAGGCCACGGTCAACAGGGCCCTGCCACATTCAGTGTGGCCCTTTCACATTCCTGCAGCCAACCAGCTATAAGAAGCCCTGATGAGTCAGGCGCGGTAGCCTGTCATCCCAGGCACTCTGGATGCTGAGGCAGGAGGATCACAAGTTTGAAGGCTAGTCTGGGCAACTTAGCAAGACTCTGTCTCAAAATTTTAAAAAGGCAGGGGGTTGAACTGGGGAGGCAGCTAAGTGGTAGGGCAACCCTGGGTTCAAACCTCAATGATGGAAAAAATAAAAACAAAAGACCCTTAAAGGGGACAGGCGGGATCAAAAGGAGCAGGGTCCCCTTGGCCCGCCCACCCATTCATGATGCACCTACCCTATGCCCCCACCCCAACCACCCTGGAGGTCCCATGGATGTTCAAGGAGCCCTCTGGGGCCCTGTGTCAGCACCCATGGGTGACAGGTCAGCAGGGACAGGGAGCCTGCTCAGGGGCTGTCTCTTGGGGAATGGAGGTTCACGACCTCCCCCACCCCAGCAGCCTTGTCCTCTGGGCTGCCTGGGTGAGGCTGGAAAGCAGCTCTGCAGTTGGGCCTCAGCCGGCCCTGCCCACACCCCTGGGGACCAGCAGGAGGAGGCAGAGGCGCAGTGGACGTGGGAGGTGGACGCTGGAACCCCCGGGCGGGTCCATCCAGGGCACTGGGCAAACCGCACATTCCTGAGGCCTTCAGGGGCTGTTTCCAGGGTCTAAGGCAACAAATAGGACCCCCGGCAGGGGGCGGGTCAGTGGAGGGAGGGAAGCGGTGGGCTCTTTCTGGAAAGCGTGCTGGGCGGGGGCCCAGTTTACTCTGGCTCCAGGCACCCTGCTTGGCAGGTGAGGAGCAGCTGGCTGTCAGCGGGTAGGGAGGGTCCAGTGCCCCAGCCTCGGCAAGGCCCGGGAGGCCACAGCCCGGCAGGCGCCCCAGATCTGCGAGGTTCACGGCTCCCCTGGCACTGTCACGGACAGGCAGTTAAAGCGTGTTTGTTTTAACTTTCGCTAATTAGTCACTGGAGCTGTGGAAACGTGGAAAGAGTGCAGGTGGGGCCAACCCCGCCCCCTGGCTCTGTGGCCAGGCCCTGGCAGCCCTGCGCAGGCCTCAGTTTCCCGTGACGTGGGCTCTTACTTGCTGGGATTCTGAGGGTTCCCATGTTCCCCACCGCAGCTTCCAGAGCATAGCTCCCCGGGCACCTGGCTGGACAGTGCGCTTCCTGGTGCCTAGAAGGCACCCAGAGACCGTGAGGGCGGGGGCTTTGCCAACTGTGTACATGGGAAGTGTTAATGGCAGACCAGCGTGTGTGTGTGTGTGTGTGTGTGTGTGTGTGTGTGTGTGTGTGTGACAGAGACAGGCAGAGAGAGAGAGGGAGAGAGAGGGGCATGGTCAGTGGAAAGGGAGCCACTGACTTGCTTGTGGCTTGAGAAGCCCCCGCCCCAGGCCAGGCCTCTGTTTCCCCATCTGTAAAAGGGTCTGCACTGGACCAGCTCCAAGGCCTCTGGCCCTGGGATTCTGTGCCCCTGCCACCTGATTCCAGGGCCTCCTCCTCTCACCTCCAGACTCTGCCCACCCACTGCAGGACTGTGGCCCAGGTCCTCCTGCTCTTCGCCTCCAACCTGCTGCCGGCCATGCTGGCTCTGCTCCTGGAACTCAGGACCTGCCTCCTGCGTGGGGCTGGGCTCCTGGGGCTGGGCTCCTGGTCCTGGGCCCCCAGAGAGGCTCTGGCTGCTGCAGGGAACCAGGGCTGCCTGGGCCACGGGGTCTCCAGGGCCGGGGACCCTGATGGGCGGCCAGGGTGCACTGAGGTTTTGTCCCCAGAGGCCAGTTCTCTCTGTGAGAGGTCTCTGATTTGGGTCTGCAGGCATGGGGGCGCATGCAGAGTGGTGTCACCAGCAGGTCACCCCAAACTGGGTCCAGCTAGAGGAGATCCTTAAAACTGGGGAGACCCGCGGCTTTACCGGGAGGAAAAAAATGCCCCAAGGAGGCCAGTGGGGGCAATGCTGCGGGGTGGGCACAGGGGCAGGCCCGTTGGGTTGGCCCCGAGGGCTCACAGTGACCTTGGGAACAGGGAAGTCCAAAGGACAGAAGGCAGAAAGGAGCTAGGTTGGTCCCAGACTGTGTAAGCCAGGCCACACGGGGGCAGCCTCGGGCCGCGCAGTCGGTGCCCCCTGCCTCCTCCCAGGGCCTCGGAAGGTCACCGGGGCTTTCCTCCGCCCGTCAGACTTCGGGCATCTGACCCCCTGCTGCAAGCGCTGAGCAGCTCCCACGGCCCTCTGGGAAAAGTCCTTGCTGCCCTGCTATCTACCACCACCGCCCCAACCCAGGTCACAGGCGTGGCAGGAAAGCGTCTCCCTCCGCTGAGGCACACCCACTCCCTTTGGGCCACACCCCTCCAAGTCTACCACGACCCTTCCCATTGGGCCACACCCCTGTACCACGACCCTTCCCATTGGATCACATTCCTCCACCTATACTACGACCCTTCCCATTGGGCCACATTCCTCCAACTATACTAGGACCCTTCCCATTGGGCCGCACCCCGCTGGCTGGGCCACGCCCCTCTCGTCCAGGCCAGACTTCACCAGCCTGGCCACACCACCGGAGCCTCACGCATCTCCAAGCCTTGGGGAACGCAGATCCTTCTTCAGGACGGTCCTATTCCCTGCCTCCTATTTTGTCTCATAGCTCATCCTCATCCTTCAAACACAGCTCTGGCCTAGTCAGAAAGATGCTATGGCAAACAGGAGGGTGGCGCGGGCCACCATGGCCATCTCCGAGGAGAATGGCTGGACCCCATTATAACACTCCAGGGAGAGGGGGAAGCGGCAGAGCAGGGCGTTAGGGCTGCGTCGCCTGCAGGGGAGGAGTGAGGGGAGAAAGCCTCCCTGTGCTTTGGCCACCTAACTCGAATGTGAATTAAGTGGCGCTGTAATTACTCAGCAGTGGTCCCCAGCACCTTTGCTCCAAGGGCTCCCAGAGAGTCTGCCATAGGGTCACGACCATAGGATTCCTCTCTGGGGAAACCGAGTGGCCCAAGAGAGAAGATCTAGAGATGCCCTGACTTTGGCCCAAAGCCCCTGCAAGGAAGCCCATGAGAAGACAAACCGGACATGCCCAGGGAGTTCAGGCCCCAGTGACTTCCACAAGCGCAGACAGGCTCTCTAACCTGGGAGACGAGGACCAGAATAACCGAGGACAACCCAGGGCAAAGGCAGACTCAGGACAGATGTTGAGAGGATAGAAGAAAACTGAAAAACAAATGAACTGAAAAACAAACAAACAAAAAACTAAACAAAAACCACAACTGTATTTGGTTGTGAGAAATATGAGAAGATGCTGCATCCCTGGAACAAGAAGAACTGTTTGGAAAGAACCCTCAAAATCCAAATGTGAACTTTCAGGGAGAAAAAAAAAAAGCTGATATAAAAATCAGTATAAGAATTAGGACATAAGAAAAATTTCTACAAAATTGAAAAAAAGATGTGAAAAGTGGAGAGAAAAAAAATAAGAAAATTAGAGGAATAATGAAGGAGGTCAACATCTGACATTTGGAGGTTCAAGAAAAAGAAGCCAGAAAAAAAAAAAATGGAGGAAAGAGAAGTTTCAAATAAATCAGAAAGGTCACCTAAAAGGAAGGATATACATTTGCAAATTCAAATTTCAGAATTCCAGAGATAAGGAGAAAACCCTGAACTCTTCCAGAGATAAAGCAAGGCCTAGGGAAAGTGTCAGGAATCAGTGTGGCTCTGGACTTTTGTAAGTAACAGTGGAAGACGGAAGATAGAGGCACCTATTAGAGGAAGAGGATCTTCTGGCTAAGGTTCTGTACCCAGCCCAACTATCCCTTGAGATGAGAGTAGAATGAAGGCATTTTCACATATGAACAGCCTCAAAACCTTTATCCTCCTCATGCACTTTCTCAGAAAGACATCAAAGGGTGTGCTCCACCAAAACCAGGGCATAAACTAGAGAGAGGAAGACAAAAAACATGGATATGTGAAAAGAGGATGTTCAACATAGGAGAGACCGAAGAATATTCTGAGAAGGACAGTAAAGGCATGTCATATGAGAGCAGTAGTGCCCAGGCCGGGAACACAACCAGACCACAAGACACAAGACAGAAAGTTCTAGAAAAGAGACTGTTTCTGGATGTGTGTGAACATTTCAAAGGGAAAATTAAGATTTTTTTTTTTAAAACCTAGTAATATGTTGAGTGATATACATCCATGACTTTGCATGGAAAACTAGACAAATAAAAAAATCAAATTATTAACTTCCAAGAACATGGAAAGTCTAAAGGAAAAGAATCAGTGCAAATATAGTTTATTAACTTCTCTTCACTGCCCATTCATCTAACTCAACATTGTTGAGTTAGGATAAAGGTTTTGAGGCTGTTCAATTATTTGGGGGCCTCAGAAGAGAAGAAGACATGAAAGAGGGGTCGGGGGGTTAAAAAATAAAAAGGGACAGTATTCCACAGAAGGAAACCAAAAATCTCTAATATCAAAAGAAGAACTAATAGAAATAGTAATATGTAAATGTAGTTTAGCACAATGTTAGGTCTCCCAAAAAGCTTGATTCTAGGGAATGAAAGTTATGGGTACATAGGGATACAGGGGATCTCTCTCTCTCTCTTTTTTTTTTTATTGTAACCAAGACCTTGTGCATGCTAGGCAAGCACTCAACCACTGAGCTACATCTCTTGCCCTACAAGACATAATTTAATTATTTTTGGGTTTTGGTGCTAGGGGTTGAAATCATACTGAGCAACACTCTTCCACTGAGCTACACCCCTGACCCTATGATATAATTAAATTTTTTAACTTGGAAAAAAACATGGAGCACACTCATGATGCTATGTGAAAAATATATAAAATTGTATCTGTATTCTGTTTATAATTACATAAAAGATGGATAGTCAGGGAATGGGAGGAAACATGGAAAAAATAAAAATAGTTGCTGTGGTAGAGTTATGGGTGAGTTTTTCCCCTGTTTTTCTAAAAAATTTCTGGGTGATGTTATATTGTTTTGGCTTCGTTTCTTGGTCTAAAATTAGGGCCAACCATCCCTCCCTCATTAGGGTTGCTGTGCAGGGTGGGGAGAACCAAGAGAGACAGCCTCTGCCCCAGTCTTGGTCCTCTCCTCAGGTCCTCTCCTTGAAGATGCAAAGCCAGCTTCTTCCACCGAGTTCCAGGAGGGCCCAGGTCACTGGCTCTTCCCCAACTCTTAACTCTGACTTGGTGACTCCTCCCCTTGGGGCCTCTGCTGCCCTGTGGGCATCTCCCTGATCCTGTGGAGCTTGTAGCTTCTGGTTTCCATTTGCATGAACCAAGCTCTGGCCTCACACATGCACAGGTACACAGTAGGCTTTTAATAAATAACCTTGGACTAAATGAAACAGTCACTCCTCAAGGGCTCTTAATTCTGGATCTAAACAGAAGGAGCCAACTTGGGGAATTATTTCCATGTAGGAAAACTGAGGCCCAGAAAGAGAAAGTGACTTGGCCAAGAACATGGCCTTGCCTCCTCCCTCAGACCAAGGCCCAACCACCCACCATGGTCCACAGCTTGCTGGTCATATTGATCTTGCCTTTATATTTTTCTGGTGCTTCGACATTGGGGGCCCTGCTGACCCTGGGAAGGCTGGCCCTCCTAGGACTAGCTCATTCCTGAAGATAGTACTTTCATATGTGAACTAAGCAACCCAGAACACACAGCCCCCAATCTCCTCCTCTATAAGGGCACTGTCTCCCTGCCCTCCTCTCCCCAGAGCCAGCAATGGACCAACCAAGGTCAGAAACTATATCCCAGAGTCTCCTGAACTTATTCCAGCGAACCAATCCTAAGCCTGCTTACCTTGCCTCGCCCATTACTTCCTATAGAAACCACAGTGGAAGCTCCTGCCCATACATTCCCCTCCCTGCCTCTGCTTCCTGACCCTGGTGCTTCCCCATGTGGACCCACATGGCTTGCCATGCCTCCTTCCATGTCAGTGAGTCTTACCACACCCAATTAAAACAGACCCTGGCCAAGTAAAGGCCAGACCTGAAACTCAGCTCTTCACCTCCCATGAAGCCATGGTGGGCAGGGCTAGCTCGTGAGTTAGAATAAGAAATAGCTAGAAATGAGACATAAAGGAAGGACAAGGAGATGTCACTTCTAAATTCCTAAGAAATCTGTATCAACCGTGCACTGTTAATTAACCCCCCAATGAATAGATTCAGCCAAGAGAGAGATGGTATCTTGAGATAATTTAGGGGACTTTCCAGAGCTATCTATTGATCAGATAAGGAAGACCGGGTCAGCCTGAGGATCCTTAGAGTGACCAGACCACCAGACACTTTCTTGAGGTCAGCAGACAGATATCATTCCTACATGACTGTCTGTACCCACCCACCCCCACCAAGCATCCTTAAAAGATGAGTCAGGAACCCCCAAAGAGAATCTCTCCCTTGAGATTGCTCACGTTCTTCCTTGAATGTGTACCTACTTTCCTAAATAACCTTCTGTCTGTGCCTCTGACCGGCACCTGCTGAGATTCTATTCCATGGGTATGCCAAGGACCCTGCTGGCCTTGAGTCAAGTTCCCCCTTCCCTCCAGGAACTCCTTTGAACACACCTCTTCTCCCATGACAGGACAGCAATTCTCAATGTAACGTAAAGACAGGCTTCTGGACCAGGGTTGAGATGGGCAAGCTCTCTCTCTGACTATGGATCCCACAATGCCCCTGGGGGCTCTGACAACCTGTTTGTCTGAATCTCTCTTTCTCCCTCTTTCTCTCTACTTCCAGCGTCACGTTCAAGGTTGATAGATCTTGCACCTTAGCAGGACCACACCCCAAAGAATCTTCCCTACAACAAAATCTAAAGAGGAATTATTAGAATTATTAAGTTAATATAGGAAAGTCACTGAAAAACAGGCCGTTTACAAAAATCCACTGAATTCCTACATATTACATACGAGTGAAGAATTCAACTGATACCATTTGTGAAAGTATCTTAAAGTATGAAAATTCTTAGAACTAAAGCCACTGAAAAGTACAAAACACCACTGGGAAAAATTAAAGAACTAAATAAATGGCAGGGTATACTATGTTCATGAATAGGAAGATTCTTGTAAAGATGTTAATTCTCCTCCAGTTGAATAATAGATTCTGGGCAAACCCATTCAAAATCTCAGCAAGTTTTTTTTTTTTTTTTTTTTGGTGGAAATGGCAGGTTGATGGGAAAATGTACTTGAAAATGCAAAAGACCAGGAGTAGTCAAGGCAATCGTGAAGATTAGAAGTGGAAAACTTACACTATTAAAATTGAAAACTGGGCTGGGGAGATAGCTCAGTTGGTAGAGTGCTCGCCTCGCAAGCACAAGGCCCTGGGTTCAAATCCCCAGCACCACAAAAAAAAAAAAAAATTGAAAACTATTATAAATGAATTAAAACACAGTATTGGTACAAAGATAGACAAATACACCCACACTTATACAGTCACCTAATTTATGAAAAGACCCAAATACAGCACAGTGGAGAAAAGTTGGACTTTTTTAATGAATGGTGCTGAGTCACTTGAATATCCAACTGGAAAAAATAAATAAGAATCTGACCTCTAACCCACACTACACATGAAAGTCAATTCCAGATGGATCATAGATATAAATGGAAAAGGCAAATAATATAGCATTTGGAAGAAAATAGGAGACTACCTTCAGCACCTCAGAATAGATTGGAATTCTTAAGCAGGACACAAAAAACACCAACATTAGGAAAATTTTGATAAAGCGATATTAAGATCAAGACTTTCTTTTTATCAAGAGACTCCATTAAAGTCATTTGTGGTGGCACACACCTATAATCCCAGTGGCTGGGGAGGCTGAGGCAGGAGGTTGGGAAGTTCAAAGTCAGCCTCAGCAACTTAGCAAGGCCCTAAGCAACTCAGTGAGACCCTGTCTCTAAATAAAATATAAAAAGGGCTGGGGATGTGGCTTGGTGGTTAAGTGCCCCTGGGTGCAATCCCCCATACTAGAGAGAGAGAGAGAGACAGAGAGAGAGAGAGAAAGAGAGAGAGAGACACACACACACAGAGACAGAGAGAGAGGCACCATTAAGAGAAGAGAGAAGAGCATGGCCAAGTGGAAGAGGATTCTTGGACTCCAAATATTCACAAAATAAAACACACAAAAAAACACGTGAATGGGGCTCAGTGGTAGAGCACTTGCCTGGCACATGGGAGGCCCTGAATTTGATCCCCAGCACCACAAATAACAATGATAATAAAAATAATAATAACAATAATAATAGTAATGATAATAATAAAGATGTTTAAAAAACATATGAAAGATGTTCAACTTCTCTAGCAGTTAGAGAAATGCAAGTCCAAACCACACAGATTCCATCTCGCTCCGGTCAGAATGCCAATTATCGAGAATACAAGTAATATAAGTGTTGGCGGGGATGAGGGGGAAGGCTCACTCGTGTGCTGCTGGTGGACTGCGAATTGGTGCCGCCACCCTGGAAAGCAGTGTGGAGACTCCTCAGCAAGCTTGGAATGGACCCCCCTGGCTGTCCATTCCTTGCCATATACCCAAAGGACCTAAAATCAACAATGAGCTTTTTAACTAAGTACCACAGAGGATGCAGAGCACCTGAAAGACTCAGGCCCTCCCGGCGGGAGCATCAATAGAACAACCACTTGAAAGAACCATCCGGCACTTTCTACCATGACTGAACAGAAGCCCACTGGATGCCCCAGCAGCCCCTTTCCCACCGTCCCAACGAAAAGGAATCTGTCCCTTCACCACAAGACGAGCCCAAGCGCGGGAGTGTCCCTACTGGCATTGCTCCTAATACCCCCGAATTATAACTGCCCCCCATTCCCAGGGAGGGCCAGCTGGACACACGAGTTGCATGTTCACCAAGGGGCACGGCAGGCAGCCCGCAGGAGTGGGTGCTACACACCCGCATAGCGGACCTCACAGCCATGGTGTTGGGTGAAAGACGACAAATCCAGAGAATGGCTCCATGCCATTCGTCTGAAGTTCAAAGACAAGCAGAAGAGGCTGGGTGTTGGAATCGGGGTGAGTGGCTCCCCCCGGGAGGGCTCTGGTGGGAAGAGCCAGGAAGAGGTCTCTGAGGTCATGAAATGTTCTCTCCAGGTTACACAGTACGGTCAGGGTGTGATGGACACGTGCTGGGTTCTCCTAAGTGTCCTAAAACACCAGTCTGACCCTGTCGCCCTGCACGGAAGCACAAACCTGAGGACAAATCTGCTGACTTAAAGGGCTTAGCAGCCTGGATGGGAGAACGTATTGTGTCCCCATTCGATGTCATCCATTTTATGCTACTGTAACAAAATGCCCAAGACTGGGTGGTTTTATAGAGAACAGAAATTTATTTCTTCACAGTTGTGGAGTCCAAGATCAAGAATTGGCTTCCTTGTTATGTCGCGGGAGGCGAGAGGGCCAGAGACTCATGAAAGGGGGCCGCGCTTGTCCTTTATGGGGAACCCACCCCAAGTAACAGCATGGATCCATCCTCGAGGGTACTGTTCCCATGGCCTATTCGCCTCTTAGAAGTCCCACATCTTAATACTGTTAAAATGGCAATTAAATTTCAACGTGAGTCTGGGAGGAGACATTCAAACCGTAGCAGCTATCTTCCCGGATGGGAGGAGGCCAGAGGGAGACCAGCCACGTGTTTACCTGCCAGAGAATAACAGCAAAGACACGGGTGTCTGTCTGTCTGCCCTCTGTCCTGACACGCGGCTGGAAGTCAGAAGCACTGTCCATTTAAATGGGCCCTGCGATTTACAAAGCAGGTTCACACCCTTGAGCTCAGCTGGTCCCTGTGTGCTGGCCAGGCCTGAGCGTCTGTGGGCCCTGGGTACAGCTTAGCAAGGGGAGGGACTTGCCCCCGCCACAGTGGCAGAGCTGTGACCAAAATCCAGGGAACATCTCTGGGCAGGTCAGGAACCTTCCACTCCACCTACCCCTTCCACAGCCTCCCAGCCAAAGGAACCAAATGACACCCAGAAGGAGAGATGCTGCTCTCCTGTGGCTGCTGCTGAGACAGGAATAGGTCCTCCGCTCTGTGAGCCTGCGTCTTCGGAGGCCTCTGTCAACACAGAGCTGGGAGCCAGGAGTGGGGTCAGGCACTGGGGCCAGGAACTGTGCTGTGTGTCCTCAGGAAGGGTATAGCCCTCTCTGGGCTGTAGTCTCCCATTGGTCAGATGCAGGGAGCAACATGCTCTGAGTCAATAACTAACGGAAGCCAGAAGTCACACAGGACCAGACATCCAACTTTCTCTCTCCCTTTCCTGTGGGAAAAGGAGCCGGGCTTTGCTTCCTGAGCAGGTGGATCGTGTTCTATGATGGGCGGGATCCCCCGGCCCTCAGGGCCGGTTGAGGCGCCAGGGGCCCCGGCGCCAGGGACCCCGGTTCTACCCCAGCTTATCTGCCCCCTCGGAGGCCCTCGGATTTCCTCCACAATAAAACGGGGCGACTGTTCCAGCCCTGTGGGGTGGTGCGGCTGGGTGCGGACCTTGGCCATCAGCCTGCAGGGAGCCTTGGCCGCTGGTGCCCACCGTCTGCCCAGGGAGGCTGTGCAGGGAGGGACAAGCTCTCCCCACACCCAGGCTGAGCCGCTGCCACCCAGAAGCCCCCAGGGACATCTGGGGCTGAAAATTGGGCTCTGCGTGTCTCAGGGCTCGGGGACAAGGCTACAGAGCCCTGTCGGGGACAGGCCGGCAGCCCGGCAGGGGCAGCTCAGAGAGAAGGTCCTCAGGACCCTCAGCAGCACAGAGCTGGCTCTTGCGGAGAGCAGAGCCTTTGCCTTCGGACTGTTTTGGAGAGAACTTCCTTTCAGAAGCGACCGCCTACCCCAGGCGCCCAAGCCGAGGACACGGAGCCCAGGGTCTGCTAGTGCTGGCCACTCGCGGGTGTCCTGAGTGTGGAGGCTGCCGTGAACCAGACCAGGACCCCTCCAATCACCCGAGCTGCAGGGCTCTCGGAGCCTGGCCTCCAGCTTGGGCTCCTGGTCTTCCCGAGTCCCCTCCGTCTTGATGACATTTGTAAACACTTCCCCTCCATCCTCCTTGGCTGTGGGTACCGTGGTACCAAGAGCCACACACCGGGGTCCCCTCACATTCCCCACTGAGACTGGGAGAGGTTACCAGGGCCCTCAGGCCGCGGGACGGGCACCCAGGCAGAACCCTGCCAGCCCTGGTTCTCGTCTTCCCCATTTCCTGCTCCTGGCCGCTTGGGCCGCTGGAAACTTCAGGAGCAGAAATGCCAGAACTGAGTCATCCAGCGGGGCTCCTGAGAGGCTGGGGGTTTCGGGGCCTGGACTCCTAGGCCCAGTGGCATTGCTGCGATCCTGCCACGGCTGCGTCACCTGCCAGATAGGTCACAGAGGGGCGCGCGGGGCCCTCTGCACAGATGAGCTCTAACGGAGACGCAGGTCTGTTCGGTTCAACGAACATATTCACTATCAGTGCTGCTTCCTTTAGGCTGGCCACCCTGGGACAAGTCCCCAGAATCCACAGCATGAGACAAGAATCCTGCAGGAGATAGCACTGTTTAGCCCTCGGCTGGGGACGGATTGGGGTCCCCGTGGCTGGGGACGTTGAGAGGGGCAGCTGAGTTACAATTTGCTCAGTGGAGGGATTTCAAGTCCTGCAGGAATGTCCCTCTGGACTCAAAGGAGAGTTTGTCACAACAGAAGCAAGAGGTGGAGTCTCAATGGCCTCTTGGGGGAGGGAGGGTACGGGGGTCACCCCATGCCCCACCGGGGCATCCAGCTTTCAGGGTTTTTTGCTCGTGGGCAGAGCGCTGAAGTGCGTGTCGTTAATCTGAAGTAATTGTTTGATGTGTGTGACTCTTTTATCGTCATCCAGAAAGGAATCATAAAACATCTCTGGGGGCACCGGGTCTTGGACACCCTCCCCTGGGCCTGAAGGTCAAGCACCACCAAGGGAGAATCGCCCGGAGATTCTGGACCTGCTTGGGTGTGTGGGGCCGGCGCGGCCATCTCCCTGTGTCACTGGGAAAGAATCTGTTCACAGGGCTCCAAGCCCAAGGCCAAGGTCCAGGGGCCGTGACGCATAGCCAGCAGCCTGGTGGTCTCCAGAGTGCAGAGGGGCTGCCGGCCCCTGAGGCCCCCAGGCCAGCCTGCACTGGCCAGGCCTCGCCTCCTGCAGTGCCCGCCAACCACAGCTCAGGAGGAGGCGACGAGCTCTCTAGGGGAGCAGGCGAAGCCCCCCGAGACACGGCAGGAAGCCCAAGCCCCTCGCCACTGGGCTTTCAGAGGCAAATGAGCAGAATTTTAAGAACGAAAGACAAAGTCACTGGTTTGGTCCCCGCAGGTGGTGGGATGGGGTGGACAAGGGAGGAGGAGCCCTGGGGTCCCGCTCTGTACCTCCTGTGTGCCGGGGCAGGTCTCTGCAGTTCTTTGGGTCCCTGCTGTGCTAGCCGCAAAGTGACTACCCAAGGTGGCTTCTGGTGTCGAGCCAGGATTTCTCTGGGCTCCAGGAAAGGCCTTGGCCTCACCATGGGGCCATCTGCCTCCTGATGGCTGTTCAGGGGGGCGGGGAGGTGAGCACCGGTGACGTGGGGCCTCCCGAGGTCTGTCAGTTGTCCCTGGCTGGAGGGACCACGGGCCTCACTCTGATGGGTGACAAACTAAATTGGACAAATCCTGACAGGGATGGAAGCCTGGGGGGCGGATCTCGTGCCAGCCCCCACCAGCCACCCGGGGGCTCTCGGACACCCTGGGGCTGCATGTGATGGTGGCCCCCTGCTGCCCGACCCTGGCTCCTCTCCTCAGGCAGCTTACGGGGGCTCCTGGGCGCAAAGACTTCCCAGGTACCTCGGAGCAGCTGGCTTGTCCCCACCCTCACCCCTGTTCCTCAGGGACCACTGTCTGCCAGGCAGCTGCTCCCTGGTGGTCGGGGTGGGGAAGGAGGACAATGGGCAGGTAGAGAGTCTCCAGGACTCTCAGGCTCAGACCTCCTCCGTCCCTGCAGGAGGAGGTTGCCATGGCAACTAAGAAGCACTGGGCACTGTGACCAGGTGAAGACCTCTTTAGTCCTCCTGGGAGATCACTCACACGTAATCTGGTTCGTTTCTAGAGATACAGTCCCTATTCTGTCCCCAGTGATTTGACACACATGTAAAAAAACAAAGGCATCTGTGCAGGATTTTGCAGCAGTTGCCCAACATTTAAGGTGTAGTCCTGTCTCTGGGTCCTCCTGCCTCTGACCAGCTGGGCAGAGAAGGCAGGATTGGGCGGCATGTCTGAGAAAGGGTAATTGTTATTCAGACTTTGATACTGAAAAGGAAATCCCCCACATAATTATGAGACAGGAAGGAGCTAGTGTTAAAGCCCTTTCTTTTTGCAGATTAGAAGTCCGATCTGGGATGTCTGAATGGTCATGACATAGGACTAAAAGCCCTTCACCCTCCTGGGTGAGGGCCTCGTAACTCCTCTTCAGTCATTTACACTGTAGTAAGAATGAGTCCTTATAGTGCCACGGAGGACCCAGCACTCCACAGAGCACCTCCCCTTCAGAGAGCCTGAGAAGGAGATATTGTCCCTATAAGCAAGACAGAGAGTGATGGCCCAGCCCAGAAAAGGTAAGAAAGAGGATTTGGAATCCAGAAACCCCAGTTCAGAGCCCATCCGGGCAGGTTCAAGGAAGGGGACAGAGTGGGGTTCCCAGGTTGTGGGTCCCCTCGGCCTTGTTTTTCAGTGCTTAGATGCTGGTCCTAGGCCATGGATGGGGCTGGCATCCACACTGGTGCTGCCTCAGGTTTCCGGGTGCCCAGCTGGACTTATCAAGTGGCAGATGGGAGAAGGCTCAGGCCAGAAGCAAAGTCTTTGCGGGGTAGGAGGCCGGAGGAGCAGGAGCCAAAGGCTGAATGCAGGTCTGAGGCCTGCTCTCAGCTCACAGCTGGGCCGGAGTGTGGACAGGGCCGGAAGGGAGCCCAAACCACTTCCTTCAGCCTTTCTGAGCTTTAAGGATGTGGTGGTGGTGGGCGGGGGGCTGGGCTGCAGCTTCTCTCAGGGAAGGTTCTGCTCAAGTACAAACCAAGGGCAATCTGGTGCGGTTACTCCACATCCCCTTCTCCCCCTCTCCTGCCCCCAGCTCTGCAAGACAGCAGCACATCTGGCTGCCCAGGAGGGGACCCTGACACCAGGACGCAGAGTGGGCCTGGGGTGCAGCCCAGAGGACAGAGTGCTGCAGGCCATGGCTCACAAGGCCAGCTGGAGCCAAGTCCTGCAGGCAATAGGAGCACGGATGAGCCTCCCCGGTGGGGTGGGGGCCGCCTCCTCCAACGCCCTCCAGCCTGCCCATCACCCGGTGCCTGGAGCCCCAGGAGGCGCCCAGCCTGCGGCAGCCCTGCCAATCTGGCGGGTGTGACCTGGTGTCTCCCTGTGGCGTGAATCCGCATTCCCACGCTGCCAAAGCAGAACATCTCTGGGTAGCTCGGGGAGCCCTTGCTGCTTCCCACAGGGGCCCCATGTCCCTGTCTCCTTTTTCCATTGGATTATTCCGTCTCGTGGATGCATAGGGGTTCTTTCTGGATTTCAGACACTAACCCATCGTATGCTTTGCGGTATCTCCTCCCGGCTTTGGCGGGCGGTTTTGCTGTGGGGAGGCTGTCTTGCCATGCGGAGGTTTTCCAATCCATGGATCTTTTGTCCCTTGGTCTCGAGGTCCTGCACAGGTTAGGACCTGTGGGGTAATTCTGAATGCAGGTGTCGGCGCTGCCTCCAAATCCCCTGCCCGACTTTCAAAAGGAAGTTTCTCGTATTGGGCCATGTTGTCTGGGAGATGCAGAGGCAGGGAGGAGTGTGCCCGGAAGTTTCTTGCTCTTCCTAATTTGCCCAGAGCACTGAATTTTATCAAATGCTGTTCTCTTCTCATCTGTTAATAAACTGAATTCCCTGAACAGGTCATGACCTATGACTTTTTCGTGCACTGCTGGACTTGAGTAGCATATATTATATTTTATTTTACCTTTTTTTTTTTTTTTTAAACCTAAATCATTTCTCCAACCAGCACTCCAGTGCTGGGGCCCCAGGGGTGGGGTATATTTGAGCCCCACGCCTCCAATTCCTCAGACTGATTATGGCCCATCCGGGGTACAAAGGCTCCAATCCTCCCTGCTGCCTCCGTGAGCCAGGAGTGGACATTTCCTGAGTCGCCTCTTTCCAGCAAATCTCAGCTCCTTCCTCCCGTGACAGAGGAGCCCAAGCCTTGCCCCTGTTCCAGCTCAGGGACGGGAACTCCTGGTCCCGGCTTCCTGAGACCCACATGCCCACTCCCTCCCCACCCCCGGTGGCCTCAGCAGCGAGACCATCTTTCTCTTTAGGTTCTGGGACCTGACCCTGCAGCATCTTCCCGCCCTGCGAATTCGGCTGTGCGTGTGTTTTAAATGATTCTCACGCTCCGTATCCTTTATTCCTGGCTCATTATAGCAGGAGAATTCCTGAGTGATCTGAGCCCGTGGTCCTGGCAGAGCTGGACCTGGGCAGATCCCGGCCTCCCCCTTTCGCCTGTGAGGGCCACTTCCTGTAAGGTTGCCAGTGTCGCGAAGACCGTTGCTAAGGTCTGGGTGTGTCCCCCAGAATTCAGGTCTTGGCAACTTCATCCCGAGTTGTGTTGATGGTCCTGGGAGGCGGGGCTTGGGAGGTGGTTAGGTCAGATGAGCTCACCGGGCGGGACCCCACGAGGGCATGAGAGGCTTTTTAAGAAGTGGCAGGTTTGCTCCGTCTCACCACAGGATGCCCTCTGCCACGTTATGACGCAGAAAGAAGGCCCACCTTGATAATGAGCCTCCCGGAACCTGCGCCAAATCAACCTCTGTTCTTTGAGATGACCCAATATGTGGTATTTAGTTATAGGAACAGAAAACAGACGAAGACACTATCAACCCTGCTGCCCACGGAAGGGGACCATCTTGTGTCCCGGGGCCAGGAGCGCTCTTGTCCACACAGAACTCCTGGTGATCACACCTGCCCCGGGACCCAGCTGCTGTTTCTTAGGTTGCTTTCCCAGACCCGGAGTGACTGGGCTTCTGGCCGCTCTGGCCACTTTCGCCCTTGAGCGCTCAGGATGAGCAGTAGGAATTCAGCTTGCAGCCGGCACATGGGCATCCCTGGGCACCGGCCCTGAGACGAGGCCTGCTACCCCCACCAGCAGGGCCTCCCCGGGCCCGCCCTCTGAGTGGGCTCTGCTTTCCCAAGGCAGAGTCTTTCAAGGAGTTCAATACGGCCGGGTCTGATGCAGACATGGACTCAGACAGGAACTCCAGTAAAATAGTGGGGTGCTGGGGTGTCTCGAGTCTCCCTCTGTTGCCGGCTCAGAAGCTCCCCGGAGCTGGGTGAGTCCCCTCTGCTGCTTCTCCTTGCCACTAGCGTGGCCTGCAATGCTCCAGGCCTGGGTGTGGGCCCCGCCCACGACCTCAGCAGTTCCAGCCGTCACCTGGCAGCAGGTACCAATGACTCCAGCCTGCACCCCCCAACCCCTGTTAGCAAGTTCAGTGGCCTCAGAGGGATGCCATCACTGTCCACTCAAGGAAGGAGGACACAGTACACATTTTGGGCCCCGCCAACCAGGCCTGAGGAAGCTGGTAGCCTGCTGGGTCGGGCTTGCTCTCATCCAAGAACCTGGGCTTGCAGAACAATGGGCCGCAGGCAGGACGGGCCCTTCGACCTGACACAGACCCCGGACACTGTTCTGAGCATCCTTATTTTACCGTCAGGGAAACGGAGGTGTGGAGAGGGGTCCCACACACCAGCGTGAGACAGGACGAAAATTTCCTCACTACTCAGTTGAAGAGTCCTGTCTGCGCCAGGCCACACCCCCCAGGAACAGAAGTGTCCAGAAGGCTCAAGAAGGAAGATCCAGAAGCCCATGGCATGCACTCCTCCACGCCAGGATGCGTGTGTGTGCATGTAAACGCACCGCATTCCTGGTGGCCCAGCGTAGGCCCGTGTGTGCGCATGGCCTGGTTGCACGTGACTGTGTGAGTGTGCTGGGTACACACGGTCCCCGCCGCATACCCCAGTCAAAACCGAGCAATGACATCAAAGCGCCAGGGGCCCAGGTTATGGGGTGGGGGTCCCTGGGGACTGTGAGGAAGCTGCTGCCCCTCGATGCTGCCGCCCCACCCCGGGACCCTGGGGGTTGCGAGCTTGATCAGAGACTGCAGGACGGGAGCCGAATGCAGACCACAGGGGGCCCCAAAGCATACTTCACTCTCCCTGAGAAGAAGGAGGGCAAACTTCTTACCCCGACTGAAGATGAGGAACTGGACACTCAGAGGCCAAGATGACCCAGCCGCTGCATGACATTAGCCAGGCCTTGAACCCACCTGGCCTGAATCCCACTTAAGGGCTTCTTCCAGGGCTGGGGTGCAGCTCAGTGGTAGAGCACCTGGCCAGCATGCACGAGGCCCTGGGTTCCAACCCCAGTACTACAAAAGAAAAGGGGGGTCGCAGGGAGAGACCTTTCCTCCAAACTGCACCCGCCCCAGGCTGGGGGCGTCAGCTGGAGAGTCACCACCTGAGTCCTGGACCAGCCATCTCTGTGGGGGACTCAGACCCATCAAAGCAGGCTGATCCGGGGAGTCGGGGAGCTCTGCGGCTCTGGGCCTGTGAGTGGGGACAGCACCTGCGGAATTTACGGCCTGAGGATAAGAGAAAACTCAGGAAGAACTTCAGACGAGGAGCTTCTGTGTCCAGTATCTACCATGGGAGGGCTGATGGGTCCGTGGAGTCCCAGCAGCCAGAAGCCCAGCTGGGATTCCCAGCAGCTCCAACAGCTGCAGAAGTCAGTGGCCAGAGCCCTTGGGTATGGGAAGGACGGAGGTCAGGCTGGCCCACAAGTCTGGGTTCACCCCCAGGTGCTGATGTCGGATTTGGTTGCTAGAGGGGCCCCTAGCTGAGTGCAGGGTGGTGGTGGCGGGGGGGGCGGTAGGCAAGGTCTATGTTCATAAACAAGTGGCTTTCCACATCTCCAGGACACATAGTAGGTCCCTGGCACACACTGGGTGCTCTGGATCTATTTGCTGATGAGTGAGAACTGCCTTTGGAAGATCTTCCCCAGCTCTGCACGCGGTGACACCAAAGACTGAAGGCATTTCCTGCAGAGGAGCAAGTTCCTCTGGAATCCCAGTCACAGCAGGGTCAGAACGGGTGACCCCCAAGTCTCCCAGGCCCACACCTGACCCCGAGGGGCCAGGCAGCTGCAGGGAACCGGTGACAGCCCAGCTTAGGAAGACCAATGGCATCTACTATTCATTCTGACATCATCTGGCTGCAATTCCCAGAGACTAAAATTAGGCAGAGGAAATTTAGGATGTTGCTTTAGATGTCCAAAGAAAACAGGGGCACGGGCCAGAAAATGGATCATAAAAGAATTTTGGTGACTCAGTCCCAGCTGGGGGGACCAGGCAGAGCTCCACTGTGGGAAGAGGCAGAGGAAGCCTGTCACCCTGATGGCAGAAGGAGACCCAAGCTTCCCGGGCCAGTGCATCCCCACCAGGGGTGCCTGGGTCCAGCCCATGTCCCACAGGGACTGGAGAGATGCTGGGCTTTGCCTGTGGTCAGCTGGAAGCCAGGAACACTGCCTCCCCAGTTCCTTCCCTTCTCAGGAGAGTGGAGGGTCCCAAAGGCCTGCTGCTCCATGTCCCCAAGGTCCAGCTGAGAAAGGGCTGGGCCACTCTGGTGCCCAGGCAGGTACCTGGGAATTTGAAAAAGCGACACCCACCCCATGTGAAGAAAGGCCCAGCAAAGACTAGGGGTCTGTCCTCGTTCAACCTTTTGAGATGAAAGACTTGATATTCAGGCTTAATGAGAGATCAGGGAACTTCCAGGGTTCTTTGAGCAAGAGTCTCTGTACTTGGATATATTTGAGGAGAGAGGGTCCAAAGATTCATCTGATTCCCAGAGACGGGAAGTCTGTGACTATTGCCTCAATTATCTGGTTCAGGCCTTCCTTTTACAGATGAAAACCTGAGGCCCAGAGAGGTGAAGTTGTTTTCCCAAAGTCACAGAGCAAAAACATGGAAGACCAGGTCACGCTCTCAGTCAAGTTCCACATTTCCCTCCTCCAGCACAACCGAGCAGCTAAGGGCACTACGGCACCGTAGGATGGAGGAACATGCAGTCATGCTGGGCAGAAAGAAGGAAAGGAGGAAATAGGGGAGAAAAGTAAAAGGAAGTCAGGGTTAAGTCAGTGAAGACAAACTGGAACTGGGAGAGCCTCCCGGTTGCCAGCAGAAGCACATGAGGCTCCAGGCTTTTGAGAAGGTGAAATGAAAGAGAAAATGGAATTTCACTTCTGGCAAAGGTCTGAATGTCTTCAGGGGCCTCCCACAAAGGAGGCTGAAGGAGGAGGCTATGAGGACCTCAATTCCTCCCTGGCAGATTCACCTCAGTCAATGCTCTTAGCTGTCAGTCGAGATCTCGTTACTGCCCCCTCATGGCTGTGATGATAATTACAGGGCCAACTGGCAGGCATCCCCACCCACGCCCACAGGGAGGCTGGCCTGCAGGGAGCAGTCAGTCACCCTATACAAACGTGTGGTAAGAAAGGAACAGGACAATCAGGGTCAAGAGCTGCTGGGAGGGAGATGGGGAGTGGGCAGTGGTTACAGTGTTTTCTAGAATCTTCCGAACCACAGCATTCCCAGTGCAGCTCCTAACGTTACCACAATCCCAACAACACTGCAGAGACCCAGGCCTGATTCTGGGATTTCATTTCTAACTTACGGAGCAAATTCTTTCAGGGTTGTGGGATAACTAATCAGAGAAGCGGTTGGAAAGACTAACTAGCACCCTGCTCCCTGAGAACGTCAGTCCAACTGCAACCCCAGGACGGCAGGAGAATTAACTGCAGGAAGCCGTACAGTCCCAGAACTAAAGGAAAAGGGAAATATGGTCTCCGCAGAGCTCAGAAGGAACAGCCAGTAGGAAGTGTGCAGAAGGAAGGGGTGACCCCCACCGCCCATGCAAAGTCAACTCAGAACCTGCCTGTCTGTGGTCACGGCAACCAGAAAATGGAGACTTTGAGGCAGCCAGTCTCAGTGTTGTGTAAACTCCAGTCTCCCATTTCCCAAACAAGGAAATGCAGACCCAGGGAAGGAAAGGTCCTGCCACAGGGCACACGGGGAAGAGGCAGGGCGGAAACCAGAACCCAGACTTTACAAATAAACCAGAACTCGGTTTCTATGGCCAACTGCCTTTAACGAGGGTGCCAAGGACATTCAATGGCAAAAGAATCATCCCTTCAGCAAATGGTGCTGGGGCAACTGGAAATCCACATGCAAAAGAGTAACGTTGGGTCCTACCTCAACACCGACCTAAAAAGAACTCACATGGGATAACCAAACACTTGTGAACTAAAACCATGGAGCTCTTCGAAGAAAACTCAGGGGTTTATCTTCATGACCTTGGATTTGGCCATGGATTCTTAGACCCAACACCAAAATCATGAGCAAGGACAGAAGAAAAAAAAAAAGTAGCTAACTTGGATTTCATCAAAATTAAAACTTTTATACATCAAAGGACTTTATCAAGAAAATGAAAAGACAAGATGCAGAATGGGAGAAAATATTTGCAAATGATAGGACAGATAAGAGTTTAGTATCCAGACTAAATCATCTTGTAAATCAACTCAAAAGGGCACACGGCCCAATTTCTGAAGGCGCAAAAGACTTGGATGAATATTTTTGCAAAGAAGACGTGCAGATGGCCAGCAGACACATAAAAAAATACTCAACACAGATGCAAATCAATACTAAGAGAGAAAGCACCTCATGCCCCCAGGATGGCTATAACTTAAGAAAACAAAACAACACAACACAACAGTTAGAAAATAACCCCAGTGTGGAGAAATCAGAACCCTTGGTGTACACTACTGGTGGAAATGCAAAACAGTGCACTGTGTATGGAAAATGCCATGCTGGTTTCTTAAAAGGTTAATCATGGTGCAGTGGCGCATGCCTGTAATCCCAGCGACTCAGGAGGCTGAGGCAGGAAGACCTTGAGTTCAAAGCCAGCCTCAGCACCAGTGAGGCACTAAGCAACTCAGCAAGACCCTGTCTCTAAATAAAATACAAAATAGGGCTGGGGATGTGGCTCAGTGGTCGAGTGCCTCTGAGTTCAATCCCCAGTACCAAAAAAAAAAAAAAGGTTAATCATGGAATTACTCTACCACCCAGCAATTCTACTCAAGTAATCAATATACGCACGCACTCAAAAGTCTTGAAAATATGTGCTTGAGCAACTACGTGCACACACAGCCTTGTGGTTCACAATGACACTGATCACAACAGCCAAAAGGAGAAATCTAGATGTCCGACAACAGATGAAAGTTGAACCAAATTGTAGAAAACTATTCAGCTATAAAAAGGAATGAAATACTGGTACATGCTATGATGTGATGAACCCCTGAAGCATTTTGAAAGAAACCAGATGCAAAAGATCACACGGTATATGAGTCTATATACAGGACACACTCAGAATAGATAAATCTGTGGAGACAGAAAATAGATTGGTAGCTGCCAAAGACTGGGAGGAAAGGAAAAGAGGGCTTCAAGACGGGGAGAAGCTAACGGGCATGGGTTTACTTTGGAGTGATGGAAATGTTTTGGAACCAGAGAGAAGTAGCAGTTAGGTGACACTGTGTCTACTAAACGCCCCAGGATTGTTCACTTTAAAATGGCTCATTTTATGTTGCGTGAATTTTACCTCAACAAATTATTTACAAAATTAACCAGAAAAACCTATTACAGGTTGGTATCCCTTATAGGAAATGCTGGGGACCCGAGGTGTTTCAGATTTTGAAGTTTTTTGATTTGGGAATATTTGCATAGACTCTACCAGTTGAGCGCCTCTAAATCTGAAAATCCAGAATGTTCGGAGCTGGTTGGATTTCGGATTTTCTGGTTAGGGATGCTCAACTTGTTTAAACTACAGAATGTCCTTCCCTCGGCTGGATGGGAGTCTCCCTTCTCAGGACCCTGGACCAAGGCATTTTCTCCAATCACCCCAGGGAGAGGCCATGCCCGGATTTTCCTCAAGCTGAGTAGCAAGACTGGACTGTGGGAGAGCCCAGCCCACGAGTGATAGACAAAACCAATGCTCCTGTAGGAAAGGGTCTTGGTGAACAGCACCACTTCCGGTTTTGAAAACTTCTGGTTTGCGATGGGACCTCTTCAGTCCTGGGCTTACCTTTCCTTTCAAAACAGGAGCCACCAACTTTGTTAGAGAATTCCTTCCCCAGAGATGCTTCACCCAGGGCGGCTTCACAGCCTCTGCCTCTCTTTGGGGCCAATGTATACAGCCTTTCCCAAAGCTGCCCCCATGGAGCCCATAGGCCTGAGGCAGGCTGATGTGAGCATGATGAAGCGGCAGCTCAGAGAGGCTAGGGACTCTGTCAGGGTCACACAGCAGCAGGTGCCTGCCTCCTGGCATGCAGCCCCACAGCTCTCACAGGAATAGTCTTAGTGCCACAGCAGAAATGGCCTGGGCACCCCCTTCCCACTGCACTTGCCCTCCTGCCTCACACCCCCAGTCCTAGGACTTCAGGGCAGGCGACAGTGGCCCCAGAGACCTGCGTGCCTCTCCATTTCTTCTCCAGAGGAGGCAGCGCGGGAAGGTGTCAGACCCCACCTCTGCAGTCAGGCAAGCGGGACTGGAATCTGGAATCTACCCTCACTGGCAGAGGGACCTTGAGCAAGAGGCCTGATCCTGTGAGGCTCAGTGGACGCATGTGTCAACCGGGCGTATATGCAGGTGCTTGTCACCAATGTCAGAATTCAACACAGGGAAGACACCCAGGCTCCCCGGAGGGGTCAGTCAAGGTTCGTTGTTGTTATAGATCCTTTCTCATAGCTGCGGCATGTCCTCTTACCCACTAAATAAATGACATTCGCCAAGGAAGACTTAATGCTTTTTTTCTTTCACCATGTTAAACTGAGAACTCATAATGGCTACGTAGCCGGAAACCAGTACTGGGCAGCGAAGTGCTCGGAATGAAGGGAGCTTATTTTCAGGACAAGCTTTGCGAAGCTCCTATTCTGGAGCCAGGACCTGGAGATTCAGACCCAAACAAGACCTCGTCCCTGCTGGCAAGGAGCTCACTGTCCAGGGACATCAAAGGACATTTCAGGGACAAGGAAAAACTGTTGCTGGAACTTCACTTCAAGGAGGCCTGGGGAGTCGGCCCTGCCTGGCCCCAGTTATGAAAGGCTTTCTCTTTCTTTTTTTGTTACTGGGGATGGAACCCAGGGCCTCCTGCATGCTAGGCAAACACTACTGTGGAACTATACCCCAGCCCTTTTTATTTTATTTTTGAGACAGGGTCTCACTAAGTTGACCAGGCTGACCTCAAACTTGCAATCCTCCTGCCTCAGCCTCCCCAGCACCTGGGACTACAGGTGTGAACCACTGTTCCCAGCATGAAAAAGCTTTCTGAGTCTTGAGAAACAACCAGGAAGGATCAAGTAGAGAAGAGGCAGCGTGGGGGAGCGTGGGATGGAGAGCCCCCTCCCGTGGGCAGAAGAACAGAGAAGAGAGATGATAACAACAAAAGACGCCACTACGGCACTTGGAATGAGTCAGACCCTCTGTGAAACACGAATATTCACCAAGGGAACAGGCACCACGACTCTGCGAGGAAAGCGTTACTAGCATCCCCATTTCATGAATGAGAGAAGCAATGGGACACAGAGGGGAAAGAATTTCACAGCAGAGACGCGGCACGCCTGGGATTTCATCCCCACAGTCCACACGTGCAAACCACCAAGCCCTGGCCACTCAGGGAACCAGCAGCAGCTGCAGATCCCTAGAAGGTAAGATGTGAGCGGCTCCCAGAGGCTGGAAAGGGCCAGCCAGACGGCCATCAGAATCTCGCGGGCCTGCCTGAGGCTGCTGCATTCAGGACACCGCGTGCGAACAACCCCAGGGGGCGCCCTCATGCCACAGGCTCCGTAGCTTCGAGTGTTTATTAGGACAGGTTTCCAGCAGATGGCAGCCACGTGCCTTGAGCAAGGGCGCCTCTTCCTAATGCACACAAAGGAACCCCACTTGGGCGGTGCAGCCCTTTGGCTCGCATCCAGAGGGGGCGGGACACCATGGAAGGGTCTCCAATGACAGGGTGGGGGGGGTTTCGCTGTCCCTTCTAGACAGCTCGCTCTTGGCTGAGGCAGTCCAGGTGAGAGGCGGCCAGGACCTGGACGGTGAGACAGGCGAAGGCTCCGGAGCTGTGCAGGCAGAAGAACGGCCAGTTGTGGGGACCAGGAGAGCACAGAACTGGGGCCCTGAGATTTCCCAGCCCGACAGCTGATAGACTAGGTGGTCACTGACCAAGGAGAATTAGGAAGGGTCCAGGGAGCAGTGACAGTGGATCTTGGACCTGTGGGGCACAGGGGACTTTGGTCACCTAAGAGGGATGCCCACCGACGTGGGCCTGGATGCCAAGGGGTGACTCCGCACGTGAATCCACTCCACCCAAGACACTGACACCCTGGCTGGGAATCCCCAGAGGGGTCCAAACCCTTCTGTGGTGAGAAACACGTCCGGGTGAGGTCAGGGTGCCTTCGCATCCCCCACAGCGGGACCCTGAGTCACTGTCGGCGTCTGCGTCCCCGGGGGCCCCAGCTGCTGCTGACCGATGAGAAGGGGTTTTGGCTTCTGGGAACAAATGGAGCCTGAAAACCCAGGAGCCCCTTCCACAGTTCCGGGCACTGAGGCAGGGGCACAGGAGGAAGGGGATCCGGGGTCCCACAGCTTGGTCAGAATGCGCCCAGAGCTGCCTGGGGCACCGAACTCCAGCCTCCAGACCAGCCACACAGCCCCCTCGGGATCCGGGGCCCCTCCGAGTTCCCTGGGGCCAGAGCCACCGTCCCAGGGGGCAGGCTGGGCGGGCCTGGCCCGGCTTGGTTTGGTTTCTGCTTCGGGGCCCCCACCCCAGCAGCTCTTTGATGAGCAGCCAGGACGTGCTTCTTTCCAAGTCAAAAATAAAATAAAATAAAGCATGTTACGAAGTGACTCCCTCTCCTCCACTCCGTTTTAATGTGGTTTTCGGCGTCGGTTCAGAGCGAGTGGCCTGCGCAGAAGACATGTGCTCGCAATATGCTCGTGACAGTCGGGATTCCAGGCCGCCAGCCGCACAGGCAGTGGGGACCAGCGGGAAAGAAGAGTCTGGTGACTCTGGAACATTTGTCTTTGAGTGGATGTCCGTCCATCCAAGGTCCCTTCCCTCCACAGAGGTGGCAGGGGGCAGAGGAAGGACGGGGGAGGCTTCAAGGGCTGTGGCTTGCAGGGAACAGAGACAGCTCAGAACAGGAGGGGGGGTCAAGCTCTCCAGCAGCAGTCAGGAGACTTAGGGTCTAACCTCGTACCATGGGGTTAGCTCAGGCAAATGCTTGTCTGTCTCTGGGCTTCTGAATCTATTTCCCCAAAGTCTTCTCTAGACTTTGACTTATATGACAAAAAGTCCCTTCCGTTGCTGATATCTTCTGGTCTCCTCGGGTGGGGACGTGGTAGCAGGGCCAGCGGGGTGGCCTGAACCTTGAATCGATTTTCTGGGCTCCTCGCCGTCAGATGGTGTCGGAGACAAGTTAGCCATCGAGCCCGCCTGACATGTTGCTCGACACTTGACCTCAGTATCCCGTCCAGTAACTTCTGGCCAGCCTCTGTCTGTGACAAGAAGTCCATGTTTCTCGGGCCTTGTCCAGTCCTTCTGTGGGTACCCTGGTGAGCAGGTTGCTCCCGAGAATGTGCTGGAACTTGCCTCTGGGTCATTCCTCTTTCTGTGTCCGTCAGTCCCAGGTGTGCTCACCGGCCCTTCCCAGACCCAGGCCTCCTTCCCGACAGCCTTTCAGATGCCTGGAGTGCCTGGGCGAGTCTTCCCGAATCTCTTGGCCTTGGCTGGCATCCGCCCTCTGCAGCCTCCACCTGCAGGCCTGGGCCTCCGCACAGGAGGCAGCTCTGCCAACCCGCCTGCTCACCTGGGCGCTGCTGCGGAGCACAATGGGAGGAAGGCTGCGGAGGGGCCAGCACTCCCCAGCGCCTATGGCGTGCCAGACAAGCCTCTCCCGGACTCCTCGTGGGAAGCTGTTTCCCTAGAGGAACTCACCCAGTCCCGAGACTTGCGTGTGACATTTCACAGTATTAGGGCACACCGTTCAAACCCGAGTCTCTGTCCTGCGTACTGCTTTCCAGCTGGGTGGCCTGGACCAAGCCTCAGTCTCCACAAACGTGAAACACGGATGAGATAGCCAGCAACTACCCCCGCTGTGCTCTGGTGAGGATCCAGTTCCCGTGAAGCACTTGGTGCTGAGTCCAGCGCACAGCTGGTGCTCAATAAATGGTGAGGTCATAACAAAGTGCGGGGTACCACTGAAGTCCATAAGGGCCCCCTCCAGGGTGCAGGCAGCAGGACCCTCTCAGGAGGGAGGCCAAAGGTCCGACAGGATTCTTTGAGAGATGGCGAAAACCCTGCTCCCATGGGCCCAGCACGGCCACCCCGGTCTCTGGGTTGTTGCTGAGTGGCAGGAGGACGAGACACACACTTGTGTGTGTGCACGCACACCCGTACCGGCCCAGCGTGGGCCCACACTCAGCCTCCCACACCCACACACACTCACACATGCACGGTCCTCAAACACGCAGGCCCACCCATGTGACCGGGGCCTCGGCCACCACGCTCCCAGGCCCACGGCTCATCCGCACACGTAAGTGGACACCCAGGCGCCTGCGGGCGTGGACCTATGCACACACGCACCCTACTCTCACCAGGAGTCAGAGAACCCCCACAAGAATCCGGGTCCGCCCTTCCTGGCTGGGGACTGAGCAACGCACTATATCCCTGAGCTCAGTGGCCTCATATTTGAGTGAGTAAGTAAGATAATAATAACAATAACAACAACAACAACAATGATAATAATAATAAGTGCATAACAATCCTCTTGGCCTCTCAGCCTCCTGGGGAGGGAGCCACAAGGTGACAGATGGGAGGCGTCTTGTCAGCCACAGGTCTCCTCACATATGTCCATTAGCAGCAGCAGGCTCAGGGTCACCCCCACATTCAGACATACCAGCCAAAACCCCCAAATCAGGGGCAGGGAGGGGCGGGGATCCCTAATCCCAAAGCAAGTAAAGAGCAGGCTCTGGAAAACGAGGGGTACTGGTTCGCGTAGGACGGTGAGCCCCAGGGGAGTGGCAGCGGGCAAGGAGGAGGCGGCAGAGTAAAGGCCTGGCTTGGCCCAGGGCCACCTGCCATGTCCTGGGCCCGCTGCAGGGTGGAAGGTCAGCTCAGGGCAGACATGCCATCCACTGCTGGAAATTGCCCACAAGTGGAGGCGGGGAAGGGCAGGCCCGTAGACCCTGCACAGGGTCCCACGGCGGACTCGAGTCGTATCCAGTATGGAAGGAGTTTCTGGCAATGAACTCCCTGAGGCCAAGCATGGCCTGCGCCAAGGCCAGTGCCAAGACCAGGGCCTGCGGGTTTAGGGCACAAATGTGAGTGTCCGGCGCCCTGACTGGAACAGCCCAGGGGCTCCGAGCATGGTCCAGGCCAGCAGCTCAGTGTGTGCTGGGAGCCACCTCAGCCCCGCCAATCCCAGCCCGCGTTTCAGTGGAACCTGGGTGACTCAGGCCTGGAGACAGTTTGGGAAATATGGGCTTGCTTTTCATTTTCCAGGCTGCGTTGCCAAGATACCCGCAAACCAGGAACCCTGAAACGCAAAGCAGCCTGGGCTGGGGGGTGGAGAGGAGCGCCCGAGACCCAGTTCTGGAGGATGCCCCACCATGACGGTGTGGGGCGGCAGGAACCCGTGCGGTGCGTGTGTCCTAGGCCCCACCCTTCGGGAAGGTGGGTGATCAGGGCGGGCTCTGTGGGGAGCAGGCAGCTGGGCCCAGGAGCCATGGAGGACCTGAGCAGCTTACAGGGAGGAGCAGGAGGAGGTGGTGGAGGAGGAGAAGGGAGAGGAGCCATGAGCCAGGTCTGTCAAGCTGACAAGGAGGTGGGCCCCATTGTGGGGACCCAGGGTCAGTGGGCAGACACCATGCAGGACAAACCCAGGACTGGCCCCCAGCCGGCAGGAAGGGAGTATCCATCACCAGGAGTGTGCACGAAGAGGTCAGGCAGTCCAGTTGCTTGGGAGCACATAGGCCAGAGGGCTGCTCCCACATTTGGTCAGGAGGGAAGGGCTCCCGGTCAAGCCACCTCCCAGGCTGGGCCCTTGAGGATGGCCGAGCTCAGGCCCAACTCCCACCCAAGCCTTGTAGCTTCCCTAGCAGCTGCCAGGCCCCCAGAAGGCGAGCGCGGCACTCTGAAGCAGGGTCTGGGGCAGGGGCCAGTGGTGTGCAATGCCCTCTCCCCTCTGAACCCGTTTCCTGATCTGAACAAGAAAACACAGGGCCCATCGACCTCAAAGCTTTGGCAGGTGTCTTAGTCAGTGTTTTGCTGCCTTGACTAAGAGACCCGACCAGAACAATTGTAGGGGAAGAAAAGTTTACTTAGGAGCTCACAGTTTCAGAGGCCTCGGTCCTTACACAGCCAGCTCCATTGCTCGGGCTCGAGATGAGGCAGAACAACGTGACGGAGGAGCATGGCAGAGTGTGGTGGAGGGAAGCGGCCCACAGGGGGATCAGGAAGCAGAAGGAGAGACTCCACTGGCCAGACACCAAACACGAACCCCAAAGCCGTGCGCCCCAGGCCCACCTCCTCCAGCCACACCTGCCCGCCTTCCGTCACCACTCAGTTAATCCCTTTGGGGGATTAATTCACGGATAAGGTCAAGACTCCCATAACCCAATCATTTCACCCCTGAACCTTCTTGCATTGTCTCACGTGTGAGCTTTTGGGGGACCCCACATCCAAACCATAACAGCAGGGGGAATAGGTCTCATGCGTACTTTTCTACCGAGCTGCTTTGAACTAGGATTGTAGAACCATGTGCTCATTCCATGCGTGCACACACACACACACACATGCACACACACACGCACACACACATGCACACACACGCTCCATGCACACACACGCACACATGTACACACACACACTCCATGCACACACACACTCCATGCACACACACACATGCACACACACACGCTCCATGCACACACACACATACACACACATGCTCCATGCACACACATGTGCGCGCGCAGACACATGCACATGCTCCATGCACACACACACATACACACACACATACACACACACATGCACACGCTCCATGCACACACACACACACAATACGCTCCATGCACACACACACGCTCCATGCACACACACACACGCTCCATGCAGACACACACGCACACGCTCCATGCACACACACACACATACACACACGCTCCATGCACACACACACGCTCCATGCACACACACACACGCTCCATGCACACACACATGCACACACACACACACGCACACACACACACGCACACACACACGCTCCATGCACACACACCACCAAGAATCTGAACAGTGCTGTGGACAAGGCCCTGTCAGATTGTTGCCCAAGAGGAATGAGCCACTGGGCAAGGGATCCAGGCCTGGGGGCATAAGGAACAGGCGGAAAGCAACAAGGGCCAAAGGAGGGGTAGCACCTGCATGGAGCCTGGCTTCCCTGGCACCAGGGGGGGCTTCCTGGAGGAGGTGCCGGGTGCATCCCACGCAAGGGTGGAGGATTTTGGCGCAAAAGAGATGGGTCATCTCCAAGGGATGTCGCCTCTGAGCTCGTGGACCCTCCTGGCCTCGCCCCATGGCACTGCAGAGTCAGGGAGGCCCCTCCAGCCCAGCTGGGCAGCACTGGGAGTCGAACCATGTCCAGGTGTGTGTCCAGGTCTCCCAGCCAACGGTTCTCATGGCCACCAACCGACTTCCTCCCTAATCTTGCAGGTTTATTTCTGTTGGCAGATTCCTAGGCAATATTTAACAGCCTCATTTAGACGATCGGGCAATTTTTATCTTAATAAGAATTGAAAAAAAAAAAAAAAAACTACCTCTGGATAAGAGGGAGGCCGAAGCTTGGTTCCTGTAGTCAAAGCTGGTTCTAACGAGGCTGATGCCCCACCACCCCAGCATGGCCGCACCCTGGACCCGTGTCTCCAGGTGGCCTCATGATCTAGGAAGGGACCAGAGGCTAACATCGAAAAAGAGGGTTTGCTGTCGAAAGACCCGTCTGCCTCAGGCTGGCAGTCTCTGCTTAGGACCAAGAGGATCCTGGAGGAGGTGTCCCCGGCCCCGTGCCCTGATGCCACGCCCACTGGGTCACCTTAACATGCCAATGCTCACTGGAGCTCCGACAGCGCCGGACATCGGGAGAGCGGGAAGTGGCCTTCGAGGATGACCCCACTCCTTTCACAAGGCTGTGCTAGGGTCTCCTGCTTGTCCCAGTCCCTGAGGGCAGGAACATTTCCTGCAGAATCAGCTGCATCTTTATTTGGAGCAGGACAGAAAACCCAGGTGGCACAACAAAGGCCTGGTGGCAACCAGCCACTTGCTCGCCTCTGGCAAGTGACTCGATTGAGTCTTGGTTTTGTCATCTATAAATGGGGATAAGAACAGCTATAACATTATTTATGAATTCATAGCAATTACAGGTAATTTTATGTATTATATTTAACCACGATATCTTTTAAAAATACTTTTGCTAGTGCACTGTGGTTACGTATCATAGTTGTAACTAGACCACGTTATTGAATATGTTATAACACTGAGGATGGCTTCACGGTGTAACTGGGCAGACTCAGAATCAGAGAGCTTTACCAGCTCGGAGTTTTTGCACTAACAAGGATTGTTGCTTCTGTTAGGAGTCAGGGCATTAAATGGGAAGTTCCCACTAAAGCACCAGGGCTGTCAAGTAGCAAAATGAATTGCCACCAACCCATCAGGCAGCAAGTTCAAAGTAGGTGACCAAGAACCAGTTTTAGGTGACTCACTCGCATCCAAGATGTCAGAGGGTTAAGAGTAGAAATAAGAGCATGCCGGGTGGGGGGTTATCTGGAGAGGTGGCGTCTTCCTCTCATGCAGGGATGGCTCCTGCAGGCCACTCGTAGAGCTTACCGGAAGTTCCCTGCAGTTACAGGAAGCTGTAAAGGAACTCTGATCTTGAAACCTGGCTGTTGAAAGGCGGGTGGGCTGGCTGCTTTGGTGGTAGAGCCATCAGGAATTCAGCCTGCCTTCTGGGAGTTTCCTAAGCCAAGCATGTCTGACTGTCTGTCCTGAACCAGACATTGGCTCTGCTCACGAGAGCCGGCCGGAGCATCGGCTCAGCTCCTGTCCCTCACGGGAAGAGAGCAGGGGGCCACTGGGGGTGGTCTCCCATTCCCAGAAGCTGAAAACTGCATAAGGAACTGCCAGAAGGGAGTGAATTTACCCAGGTGACTGGGCCTGGTGACGGTGGGGTTCCTCCAAAGAGGAAAGACTGCTTTCAATATGGCAGCCCTGAGAGAAGAGGTGAGCTGTGAGTGTCAGGCAGGTAGCAATGTCGGGCAGGTGGTAACCCCCTTACTGGACTTGCCAGCTTCCTCCCCACACCCCTGCTTCCACCTTGCAGAGGACAGAAAGGGGGCAGGACAGAGGAGGCAGATAGGGTGGCAATACAGGAGACAGGCAAGAACGCCCGGTCCCTCCCAGCAGCCGGCCACCACAGCCCCATCCGGCAGGGGCAGACTGAAGTTAGGAGTTCTGATTTGGGATCAGACATCTCTGGGTAACGAATCATGGCTTCTGACCCACACACTGTCAAGTGCTCTCCGGCTTCCTTTTTCTTCAGAAAACTCATGAATGCCTGGTTTCCACTCAAGGACAAGAGCAGAACTTCCTTTTAAAGACAGCAGTGGGATGATACTGCAGGACACCAGGGCAGCATTTCAAAGACGCAGGCATCTGCCCGGAAGGAGGCCCCCTGATGGTGGTTTTCCAGTCCCTCTCCCCATCTCAGGGAGCAGCAGCCCCCTCTTTGAATGACAGTCCTTCCCCCTGGCTAGAAATGTGAGCTACCATCCTCTTGGCCCTCTGCCTCCCTGGCTCGGGCAAGAAGCTGCAAGGCCATGTGACATGGCTGGGTCAATCAGAATCCTTCCCTGGGAATTTTTCCTTTTCCAGCATCAGTAAGAGGTCCCCTTCCTTGGGCCTCAAGCAGGAAGGCTGAGAGTCTCTGTCCTTCCTGGCCATACCCAGTGCTTCATGTCCTCTGAGGAAATGCAGGTGGTGCACTTGAGAGAGACCCAGAGACAAGGTAGAGAGAGAGAGATTTGGGGGAGGAGGACTGGGGTGAGTCCCTGGTTCCTGTTCAGAAGGGACTGGCTCTTGGCAGAACTGTCTCTGCAAGGTGACAGAAAACACCACCTGTCCCCATGCCAACCGCACCTGCCCTGAAGACCCTCAAGACAGCCTTTGTTGGAAGCTTCCTCAGCCTGTTCAGGTGTTTCATAAATATGTCATATTGACCTTTTGGGGGCACAAAAGCATGATGATCATCCCCATCTTACAAATGAGAAGGCGCAGTGCCCTGAATCCAGGTCTGCTGGTGTCCTGGGCCAGCGCCCACCTTCTTTCTAGAAGCTGCATTGGGGGGAGCCCCTCCCCCAAGTCCCATGTCATTCCAGGGGCTCTGGACTTGGTGATCTCTCTGGTCCCCAAGCACCAGTCATGGGAGGTCAGGTCTTCTTTAGTCCTGAGCCTCAGTTTCCTCAAACTGGCCCAAACCAGCATGTGAAATTAACTTCCTTGATGCTAAGTCGTCCATCTTGGGGGCCTGTCCACTCTCCCTTCACCAGCCCAAGGCCCAAGGCCACCTCTCAGGTACCCTCCTGATCTGTTCTTTCGTTCATGTGTTCCTCAAGTACTTATGGAACAACAGAATAGCAGGCTAAGCCCTGAGAGGAATCTGCGTAGCCCTGGAGAAAGATAATTTGCATTACAACTAAGTTATTACATGGTACTCCTACTTGGGGGTGATAAGAGTCGTAGAGAAAAATATAGTAAAGTAAAGGAATTGGTGGAATGGGGAGGCGTGGGGCAGGGTCACACTGTTTACATAGGAGTGCCCCAGCTAGAGGCAGCAGCAGATGCAAAGGCCCTGGGGTGAGTGGATTTGCAGAGTTGAGGAACAATCAGGGGCCAGATTCCACACACTGGAGAATGGATTCCTCAAGTGATTGGTCCTGGGGGGGCAGACACTTCTCAATGCATTTCTGGAGCAAGAAACAAGGGGTCTGGGGAGGGGTCAGAAATTCCCAATCTGTCCCCACTCAGACTGGGACTAAGATTCCAGCAGATTCTACCTTGGGTTTGTTCAGCTCTAAATGGAGGGTCTTCATACCCACCCATGAGATGGCTGGGAGGAGACGGGAGACGGGGCCTGCAGATGTGCATCGGGAAGTCCAGTGCCCTGCACCGGCTCCGAGGAGCCGAGCAAGGGCCCGAGAGTGCCCTGCCCCCGTGCTCCTGCAGCCTCCCCACCAAGCCGATCTTCCCGGGAGGAAGCACACTCCGCTCCCCCAATCTGGAAAGCATTGAGGCTGATGGCGCCGTTTCAAGTGCAATTATTATAAACCCTTCAGGGAACGTGAGCTCTGAAACGAAATCTCTGTCAAAACTTTCATTAATGTGCTGTTCGGTGCCGGAATCTGCTCACATACGTGCCGAGCCCGTGCGCGCTGGCTGGAGGCCAGATGCTTGGGGGCCTGGGGGGCAGGGGACCAGGCCCAGGCCTCCCTCACCTTTGCAAACCCCAGAGAATTCAGGTCCAGACTGGCTCTCCCAAGGACAAAAGGCTGTGTCTTGGGAAGATGTCCCTTGGATTTCACCCAAGTCCCGGCGCGCATGTCCAGAATATGCTACTGCTTGCTGGTCGCAGAAAGCCCTCTCTAGAGGGCAAACCCGGAATAACTCTGGGTGTGCCGAGGTGCAGCTTGACCGGCGCACCGTGAGCTGCCCAGCAGGGGGTCGCAGGCAGGGTCACAATTTTTCAGGCCAGGCAGTGAGGCTTAGACGCATCGGATGCCTGTGCAAGTCTTGCCGAGGGACTCAGGGGTCCCCTGTCCAGGCCTGGGCTCCCCCACACCTGGGCTGCTGTGCACATCTGGGTCTCTGTTCCCAATTACTAGTGTAACTGAGCCCCCATGAACAGGGGACCCAGGAGAAGCACTGCAGATCTAACTCAGGGACAATTCATTGGTTTGGACTGAACTTCTGCACTAGGCCCAAAGGACCAGATCAAAATGGAGTCACTCGTGCTAAGGTTCCAGGCCACCAAGCTGAAACTAACTTGTTCGTCTGACCTTGTGAGAAATCAGGAGAGAGAGGTCATCAACAGAGCCCTGGACAGTCTGGCTGTAGCTGGCTGGATGAGGACCTGCTGACCCCCTCTGCTCCTTTGCTTTTCTGTTCAAGGAAAGAAGCTTTGAAACCCACTGATCTGCTCTGTTTCTGCTTTCCTTAGCCCTTTTCTGCCTATAAAGTCAATGTCCTTGGCTCAGCTCTTGAGAATATTCATTCTCCTTCATGCAAGGAGGAGCGGCCCAATTCTAGAACAACAAACAACAGCCAACCAGAGAGCTCAACTAAATTGATTGTGCTTTTGTCTTTTGATACCTGTAAACTAAACTAAGGGCTTGGGAAAATTCCTGGACCAGAACCCTGAGTTTCTGAGAGAGCAGGATTCCCCCTTCCAAGAACCCACAGCCTGTGTTCTTCCATATTATGTGACAGATCAGGCCCTTTGGAGTTAGTCTGCATCTGGGTCTGTCCCTTCAATAACTGGCCTGACCTCCTGGGCCGCATTCCCTTTAGAATCTCCAGCACACTCAACCCAGGGCTGATAAACACCCAGTGGCTGGACAATTTGGCAACAGCGCTAAGTGGTCCACTCTTATAGTTATAGGTTCAAGTCCCAACCCTGGCACTTACAGGCTGGGTTAGCACAAGCAAATGGGTCAACCTCTCTGGGCCTTGGTGCCCTCATCCTCAAAGTCTCTCAGGATTGTTGTAGAGGTTAAATGAAGACTAAAACGTCTTTTAAAAGCCTAGCCTGGTGCCTGACACTCAAAGGACTCAATATATCAATGTGAAATAGGAGAATCTTTCTGTTCCCTGGTCACCGCAGGTTCTGGCTGCAGACAATGAGTTGCAGAGTGATCACCAGGCCCTCCTGTCAGTAGCCCTGAGGCTTGGGCCCTTTTGTAAGGTCTCACCCAGATGAGGGCATGAAGCAAGCTTTGGTACCTGGCAGAGGCAAACTCCTGCTGGCCCATGGAGGCCAGCAGCCAAGCCACTCTTTGCCCCTGAGCGAGTACCAATGGCTCCTGCCACGTGTGATCTGGCATCCCCCCATGGCCTGGTTGCAGATAACTGGTCCCCAGATCAGCTGTTTGGAACCTCTGCCTGGTTGCAGGCCTCCACCCTGGAGAGTGGAAAATGATTTGGGGAAGCAGCTTCCAGGAAACATGGAAACTGCACAACTCTGAACCATCTCTCTGGCTATGTGTGAGGCCTTTGGTACCCCCAAGCTGAGTGCCCAGATGTGGCAACGGTGTCCTGGGCTGTCCACGGTGCCTATCTGTGTCCTTGCCCCGGAAACCTGCAGATAGCTGGCTTCTCTGGGGAAGAAAGGGAAATCAAGTCAACCTGCTTTGGAAAGCTCTGATGACCAGTCTCTGGCGCCTGGTCTACCTAACGTCCGGGCTCAGACACAGCCGTGCGTGCTCTGCGGTTCCAGCTGGGGCTGAAGGCTTCTCTTCCCCGGGCGGCTCCCTGATAGCCTGACATTCTCCGTGGATAGTGTAATGCCTCTTTAAGACAATTCTCAAGATCTTTTTTTTTTTTTTTTTCTCTCTCTCTCCAGGCCAGAAAAGTGTAAGTTCAATTACTTTCTGAAACCACAGCAGCCCCTTTAGCTGACTTTGCCAGGAGGAGGTGCAGCAGGGATCCCTGGGCTGTGATGAGCAAAGTCCCTCTCCCTGCGGAGGAGATGAATCGCGGCCATTTCTGGGCAGCACAGCTCAAGCACCGATTCAGAGGGAGGATCTCGAAACCCGCGGTGCTCTGGGCAGCAGGCACCTCTTATCACGGTGCCCAGCAGAGCCAAGTCACGTTCGTGCTGTTAAACAAGTGCAGATGGACAAGGCCTGGCCCCCTGCCACACCTTCCTGGACTGGATCCACTCACTCGCCCATTCAACAAACCTGCTGGAGTCGGCCACAAACCAGGCATTACTTGTAGTACTGAAAATGCAGACAGGCCCTCTCCCCACCCCGTCTCTGCAACCTGAGTTCACAGCCAGGGTCCAAAGTGAGCAATCAGGGAAGGAGAATGGATATCTTTATTTTCCTGAACCTCAAACTGAAATTTAGCATTTTTTTTTTTTTTTTTTTTTTTTACAAACATAGTAACAACATCTGCAAAAAGGCAGTAAAAATACCAGCACTGATGTCTCTGTTCCCAAGTGAATTCAGAGAATTGGTGTACCCATTGTTGTCGCTATCTTGAAATTCCTTTTATGCTCATGGCTACTTGGAAATTCTAGAAAGCCTCGGGTCTACAGTTAGATCTTCCTTATAATCATCTTCCCTCATTCAAAGTTTTGCTTTTTGTGGATTCAATTACTCCTGGTCAACTGGGGTTTGAAAATATTAAGTAGAGAATTCCAGAAATAAGCCATTCATAAAATTTTAAATTGCATGCTGTTCTTCTGAGTATCGTGATGAAGTCTCTCGCCATCCCATTGCATCCCACCTGGGATACAAAGCATTCCTTTGTCCAATGTATCCATGCTGTATATGCTACCCACCCGTTAGTTACTAAGTAGCTGTCTCAGTTATCAGATCAACTGTCTCAGTACACCACAGTGCTTGTGTTCAAGTAGCTTTTATTTTACTAACTAATGATCCCAAAGAATTAGAGTGAGGCTGCCAATTCAGATATGTCAAAGAGAAGCTGGAAAGTGTTTCTTTTCAGTGAAAAGGCGAAGGTTCTCTATTTAATAAGGAAAGAAAAATAGAGAAGTTCGAGGTTGCTAAGATCTGTAACACAATGAGATATTTTGACAGAGAAAAAGAGAGACCACATTCACCTAGCTTTTATTACAGCATATTTTACTATTAGCTAGGGTGAATCTCTTACGGGGCCTGAAACAGTACGCATAGGATTCAGTACTACCTGCAATTTTAGACCTCTGTGGGGGTCTTGGAATGTATCCCCCTGATAAAGGGGGTCTCCTGTATTTGTATGTTCATAAAGAAGCACATGCATCCTTCCATATAAAAGTTGCTTTTTAAGAACACTTTGTGATAACTGCATTTCACAGCAACTGGTAACCCTGATAGCTCATCATACCCGTTTAGAACTGTTCTTCTGGGGAGACAGCTCAGTTAGTAGAGTGCTTGCCTTGCAAGCACAAGGCCCTGGGTTCGATCCCCAGCACCGCAAAAAATAAATAAATAAATAAATAAATAAATAAATAAAACGGTTCTTCTGAGTTAATCTCCACAGGCCGCCACAGACAGCTGACGGGTTTAGGGCACAAAGGTGATCAGCTGCTGGCAGCCGTGACAGCCATTTTTAGCCAGGGTGGTGAGGGCAAAGTCAGAGCCTCCGGACCCCAGGAAAGTCGGGGTTCACAAAAGAGGGGGTTAGGTGGGAGGAGCCAGGGTGGAGCATTTCAGCCAGGGCAGCCCGGCAGGGAAGGACAGCCAGCCCACGCGGCTTCCTTCCTTGAGCAGATCCCAGCTTCCAATTACTCCTCTCTCTCCTGTTCTGTTTTGTTTCTCTTAAGGAAAAATTAAGATTTTTTTCCCCTGAAGTTCCCACCGTCTGAAATGTCACTCCAGGAGAGTTCAGTTCTGACCTTCCCAAATTCAGCATCCTTAGCCCCAGTGCCTGGTCTCCAGGCCAGGACTCCAGCCTCCACAGTCAACCCAGCAGGATTTCCCCAGGGGCCCCAGGCCCTCCGCCCAGCGCTCTCTCATCCTGTCACACCAGAGGGGACGCACGGGCCGACGGCCAGGCGCACAGGCCACACGTTTGGTGCGACTCCTGGAGGTGTGCTGCCCAGTGGTTAACAACCAGCTCCCTGGGTGCTCGCCAGTTCCCGTGGCGCAAAGTCTCCCACGTGGCCAACTTTAGGCTTCCGAAGTGACATCACTGGGAGCGTCCTTCAGTCCCCTGGGAGGTGACACACAAAACCCCGCTCTAGAGAGCAAGTGGGTGGCGCCAGTATACGGCTGACAACACCATCAGGGAAAAGCGTAATTGTCTCCCTTCTGCGGGTGAGGAAACTGAGGCTCAGCCGCGTAAAGTTCATACTCCTAGAGACTCAAAACCTGTGTCTTTCTTTCTTTTTGGTCCTGGGGAGTGAACCTAGATGGGGGCTTAATCACTGGCCTGTCCCTTATTTTTTTTAATCTTTTTGAGACAAGGTCTCACTAAGTTGCTTAGGGCTTGCTAAGTGGTTGAGGCTGGCTTTGAACTTGAAATCCTCCTGCCTCAGCCTCCAGAGCTGCTGGGATTACAGGCGCCTGGGTCTCTCTGTTTGCCACGGGGCCTCCTACAAAAGTGCAGTGTTCTCAGAACGGCTCTGAGGGACTGCTCAGAGGGTCAGCTGGACAAGGACTGACCGTGAAGCCTGCCTTGGTCGGTGGTAGCCTGCTGCCCAGGGAGCTTGGCATCCACATCCTGGTCCTCAGGACAGGCCCAGGGTGACCTGGCCACTCTCAGGTGGCTGTGGGAGGGACCCAAGCCTGTGGTTCCCCCAGTGACAAATGTATTTTTCCAATCAAATGAACAGCCACCCACCAGGCAGTATTTACATTTCTCCTATGCGTGCTTTTTATTGTTCTGGCTTTTTCGTTATGACCTTTTCTTCTAAACCAAACAAAAGCCCTCGTCTGGGCAGCTCCAGGCACCCTGAAATGTCTGCTTGTTCCTCTGGGGACCACTGTGTCCCTCATCAGTGGGAGGACAGGGCTGTGCCCAGCGGCTCCCACCTGGCCGTGGTTGTGACCTGGTCATTTGACCGTCCTGGGACCCTGCGTGTTCATCTCCCAAGGCCAGGCGGGGTCTGGATGCATCCACACTCCACAGGGATGTCCCGGGGTCCATGTGGGTGGCCATGGGCACACAGGAAGTGCTCAGGACCTGCCCACTGGAGTCTGGCTGTGGGATCTTGGCAGGAACATGAGCAGGTTGGCAAGATGGTCTTCAGGTCCCTTCCAGCTCCGGTGGGCTGACCTTCTAACGCTGTCATTTGCCGCTGGTGTGACAGATGAGGGACTGTATCGGGTGCTTCTTTCTCTACCTAGGGAAATGCGGCCTTGTTCTTCCCACAACTAGGCAGCGGGCCCAGGTCCCCAGCCTGGCTCCTGACACCCTTCCTCACCTGCCACCTGTCAGTCAAGCCCCCTCTTCTGTGCACCCGTGAACCGTGATTTGGGCTGAAGAGTCTCAGGGGTTAAACCAAAGCTCCCCGTGCCACAAAGACGAACACCCTCTCATTAAAGTCCTGATCTAACAAGAGGAAGGACGACAGATCCTAAACCGGCATAAGACGAACACGCGCCCGGGCTTTTCCTTCACGCCCGACCTTGCACCGGCACCTTCGCTAGAGGCTCACTCTCTGAGCCACAGGAAGGAGGCGAGGAGCCGGGTCCTCCCCAAGGTGCGCTCCAGCCGCTTCCCCGGGACACAGCCGGCTTCCGTTCCTGGGGACTGAGTCACATCTTTCTTACTTGTACGACTTAACAGAGCTGTAAAATAACCAGAAGAGGTGGAGCCAGCCCAGAGCCTGCAGAAACCCTTCCTCCCGCCTCGCCAAGCCCGTGATCCACTTGGGATGATGTTGGGCGCACAGCATCGTGAAAGTCCTTGATGCCACCGAACAGTGCCCTTAAAACTGGTTCAAAGGGTGGATTTCATCTTACATGAATTCTACAATTGAAAAAAAATCTGCAACTGGGAAGGTATCCAGTAGCTCCAAGGCTGCTCGCCGGGTTCCCTCCGGTGCTGCGGAGGGCCGGGTCCTGCCCCAGGAGGCCTCAGGAGGTGGCATCCAGAACCCCTCCAGAACCTCAGGCAAGGGGTGACCTTCCCTCACACAGACGGTGGCCCTGTGGGCTGGGGGCCCTGCGGACACAGAGTGATGGGCCCACGGCCTCACGTCTGAATGTGAGCCCAAAACAGGCCTGACTCAGCCCTCCACTCAGCCCAGGCAGCGCGGCTGATCCTGAGTCTCTCCTCTAAGTGTGCCAAAGGGCCCGGAGGGCCGCAGAGATCACTGGCTACCACGTCATAAGAGGAAAGGTGGGCGGAATGTGGAGGGGAACCTCCTGGGGCCACATCAGCCCTCATCCCAGAGGTCTGACGGCTGGCAGAGTGGGTAAGCATGGCTAGGGTGCCCTCAGGGCCAGCATCAGTCAGGGTGTGGGGAGGGCAGGCAATCCAGGCTGCCAGAAAGGTCCTTGGAGAGGAGGGAGGGAGCTCCTGGCAGGTCAGCAGGAACTGGCCACAACTGTAGGGACATGGGCAGGGTGGAGGCCGCCTGCAAGTTCAGCATCCTCTTCAGCCTCCGTGATAGGCACTGCCCTGGAGGCAGGAGGCCCCTGAGGTCAGCACCCGATGAGTCTCAAAGGCCTGAGGGTGCATGCGGTGTCTGTGACCCTGGCCCAGGGTCCAGCAAAGATGTGTCTCCCTCACCCTCAGGCACTGATGGGAGAGATCTCCCAGGGACAACGCTCCTGGAGGCTGGGGCAGGGTCGCCCGCCCTCTGAGACTGGACACGAAAAGCACCCAGGGAGTCTGCAACCCTGGAGTATGATATGAGGAAGGTTGTCACTTACAAGAGTCTGCAAACAGGTGTAGGGGACACCCCCTAGCTGGGGACAAAGCACTGGACCCCATTCCACCCTCAGGAACGGAAGTCGGCAGAGCTCTCCAGAACCTTCCCAAGTGCACAAGCCTTTATCTGCCACAGCGAGGCTCCGGAATGGCTCTGGGCAGAGAAGCCCAGCCTCGGCACCTTCCCAGGGTCACACAGTGAGAGGGCTTTGAAGCTGGGCCTCTGTCCAGGCCTGGCTGGCTCCAGGGCAGTCCCTTACCCGCTCACGCCACCTCGCCCACCCCCAGGGGCCCCATCCCGCCCAGGGGCTTTCCAAGGGGTGTCCAGTGGTGTCTGGGTTTTGAGGCCGTCTGCTCCCCTCCTCCAGTCCCTTCGTCCACTCCCTCAGTGCCCTCTGGCCTCTCCGCCCCCGCTGACTGGAATCCTCCCCACTGGGAGCCTTCGCCTGGGCTCCTTCCTCCTGCTCCAGCCCTGAGACTGTGCCTGTCCCAGGGTCTGTCTGATGACCACAGGGGCCAAGGAGGGCTGCGTCCTCCCTGGAGATTTGCCCAAAGGCTTCAGAATCAATCGTACAGGGTCTGATTCCAAAATAGCATAAATGACGTCCTGGAATCCATGGGGTCCTGATCCGTGAGGCAGGAGGAAATGTGGTCTGTAGCGAAATAAAAGACATCCTGGAACCCATTATGGCCCCCGACAGAAGGCAGAGGCAGAGAAAAAGGACGCGACGGGGTCGGCGGGCCTAATAAACGACGTGCTGGCATCTCCCTTCCACCGGGACGGGATTAACAACAGATGTACTACACTAATGTCGATTTGTATGCTAATCTAAAACAACTGCTCGGCCTTTGCAGACAGGAATTCCATAAATGCGGCCCTGTCCTGTTCCCTGCAGCTGCTGGTGGCAGAGGCAGGGCCAGCTGGGGGCGGGTGGGGGCTCTCTCCGGCCTCCTCCACGGAGCCCTGGCAGGGGGACCACAGCTCAGGAGCCCCACCCCCACTCTCCTCAAAGTCTCAGCTGAGGCCGGCCTGCGAACCCCCCAGCGGGCAGGGCACAGGCTCTGGGAGGGATGCGGAACCCAGAATTTAGCCCGGTTCCTCTCAGAGCCGCCAAGATCCCTAGGCCCCTGGACACCACCATCCGAGATGTGCAGCCAAGCCTGAGGGAGACGATGTGACCGCCCCAGGTGGCCCCAGGCCTCCTCCATCCACTGACCCCAGGCTGCCCTCCCATGATGCCCCCAGGCCCGGGCAGCCTCAGGGTTGCCAGAACAGTCCCTCCTGTTTCCACCTTTCCCGAGGCCTCTTCGGGGCCTGTCCAGGACAGCGGGGACACAGACGCTGATGCGATGAAGACCCCAGAATTCTGCTCAGAGCAACTACATGAAGGCAGACAGCCACCGGCCAGAGGAGGAGACAGAGAAGGAAGTGACCATGAGGACCACACCCTTTCTCGTCCCACGCGTATGTCCCAGGGGAGGCTTGGTGGCCTCGGAAACACCACAGCCTATGACTCAAAGGACCCGCCCAAACTCACACGTACCCCACAGCATTCATGCCTGGCTCTGGGCTGTCTATGCGCACGGACGTGTCTGGCCTGAGGAGACAATCTCCTGCAGCTGTGCTGGGGGGCGGCTCCCATGGGGGCTGGCAGGCCGCAGGCATGGCTGTGGCTTATGTGTAAAACATCCCAGAGGCACACATGCTGAAGGCCTGGTTACCAACCTGTGGCCCTGTCACAAGGTAGTGGAACCTTCAGGAGGTGGGGCCTGCAAGAAGGAAGTCACGTCCCAGGGGGCATGCCCTGGAGGGGAATATCTCTTTGCTTCCTCTGCCACTCACGCTTGCCATGATGTGCTAACTCACCACAGGCCCAAAGGCAATGGAGCCAACGAACATGGATTAAAACTTCCAAAACTGTGAGCTGAAAGAAATCTTTCCTCCTTATCAGTTGATTATCTCAGGTATTTTGTTACAGTAATGGAAAGCTGTCTAACACAGACACCTCGCTGCTCCCAGACATCAAGGAGGAGAGATGGCATTGCCTCTCGGCTTCTCTCACCTCCCTCCACATCTGCTTCTTCCTCCACGTTTCTTTCTATTCCTTGCTAGAAATACACAATTTGGAGTTGGAAGGGATACAACTTTTGACTCAGTCACTAAGGCTCAGTCTTCTGTTCGCTCCTTAACATCTTTGAGCCATGGTTTCTTCACCTGGAATGTTGGACACAGCACTTCTGAGAGTTGAAAGGAACTGTGAGGAATGTACCTATCCTAGTGTGGACGCTCAGAAGGGCTGGTGAGAATGAATTATGAATGTAACCAGCAGAGCATGTGAATACTAACTTTTCATTTCATTGCTTTGCCCTTACCATTTCCTCAGGATAAATTTGGCAAAAACATCAGAACTTGCACCTAACCTACGTAACATATTTGTAATGGTGTGTACATGTGTGTGTGTGTGTGTGTGTGTGATACTTAGTTCCTTTCTGCTTAAGTCTTATTTTCAACACCGTCTTTTAGACTTACAGTGTCTCCAAAGTGCAGAGAGAAAAGTCAACCTAGACTTTTATACCCAGATAAACTATCCTTCAAGAGTCATGACCCCAATACGGCTGGGACAAACAAACACTGAAAGACGCTGAAATTTGGATGCATTAGGGGAATGCAAATTTTTAAATAATATACAATTTTTCATCCATTTAGTGTGCAAAAATTAATAAGCTTAGTAACACCAATACGGGCCAGGTCGTGGAGTAATAGTGAAATTTATTCCCCGGCAGGTGGAGTGGAAATTGGAAAGCTGAGCTTGGAGAGAAGTTTATAATATCTAAGAGAGTTAAAGATAAACCTTAGCAGTCTGAGAAAGCCTTGGCTCATAAGGACAAGGACCCAAGGGTATTCTCCACAGTTCTGCTTATAACTTATAATTGTGAGAAAATGGAAGCAATCTGTCTTTCAGTAGGGCAGGAGAAATACCCATAGACCTCCATACAGGGGAATCCTGTAGAGCAGTTAAAATTCAATGAACTAGAGGAAAAGGAGTCACATGGAGAGAGCTCACAGGTACCTTCAGTGAAAAAGCAAACAGAAAAAAGATGAATTCAGAACATGATCGAGCAGATCTTTTTCAGGCTGTGCTACTGGAGATGAACCGAGGAGTGCTTTACTAGTGGGCTAAGCCCCGCCCCTTTTTATCCTTTAAGCAAATATTTTTCTACTTCTTACTTTTTCTGTGCCTGTTTCCTGTTCTTTGTTTTTTAAATTTGTTCTCTTTAGTTATACATGACAGTAGAATGTATTTTGACATATTATACATACATGGAGTATTCCTTCCCATTCTTGTGCTTGTACATCATGTGGAGTTTAATTGGTTGTGTATCATATATGAACATAGGAAAGTGATGTCCAGTTCATTCTGTCTTTCCTATTTCCATCCCCCCTTCCCTCATTCCCCTTTGTCTAATCCAGTGCACTTCTATTCTTCCCTCCCCAGCCCCCTATTGTATGTTAGCATCCACATTTCAGAGAGAACATTCTGCCTTTGGTTTTGGAGGTTGGCTTATTTCACTTAGCCTGATAGTCTCTAGAGCCATCCATTTACCGGAAAATGTCGTAATTTCATTCTTCTTTATGACTGAGTAATATTCCACTATGTAGATATACCACATTTTCTTTATCCATTTTATGCAAATCTTAAAACACACAATAGTATATTTTGTTTATAGATATGCATATATATGTAATAGAAGTACTAAAATTTGCCTAGGAATGATACCCACCAACCTAAGAGTACTGTTGTGATTGGGAAAAGAGAGAGAAAAGTCATGCAGGATGAAGCTTTTGCTCTGCTATCTCTTACCCTACCTGCAATGTTTTATTTCTTTAAACTACACTGTTCTGGATTATTCTAAAATAAGAAAAAGCTTTTTTTAAAAAGCCACTAAAGTAAATATGACATAATGCTAACAACTATTTAATCTCAGTGGTGTGTGTTTGTGTTTTATGGGGTGTTTTATATATTTTTTAGTTAAAGTGAAATATTTCTTACATAAGTTTTAAAAGTAAGAGTTTAATTTTACCATTAGGGTGGTGAGAGGAACCCCAAGGATTGCCGAGTTCAGTTGTCCTGTATTGTGACCTCTGCAAAGGGACATTCCATTTTTCTCTGCTCAGTTGTTTTTGGCTCAGATGGTGGATACACACTTACCACCACACTCTCAATGTGGCAGAATGGGTTGTGTTTCCTTCCTCCCTCCCTCCCTTTCTCTCTCTCTCTCTCTCTCTCTCTCATACTGGGGATGAACCCAGGGGAGCTTAACCACCTTAACCACTGAGCCCAGGCCATATTTTTATTATTTTTTATTTTGAGACAGGATCTCACTAAGTTGCTTAGGGCCTCCACAAATTGCTGAGGCTGGCCTCGAACTTGTAATCCTCCTGCCTCAGCCTCCCCAGACACTAGGATTATAGGAGTATACCACTGCACCCTGGGGGAAGGGGGTTCTCTTTTCTTTAAAGAGAGAACTCAACAAAGATGAAGAAATTGATGGAAGCAACAGGAGCAGAGAGGTGGAAACTCTGGAGCACATAGCAGCTGACTGCTGATCCAAGAGAGGTAAGCTCTAGGTCTGCGACAGAGGCGCTGAGGAAACCTGGGACACCAGAAGACCCCTCCCCCAAATGGCAGCCCGCCAAGTGCTTGGACTCGAAGCAAAGGCACAGAGAAGGACGGAACCAGCACAGGTTCAACTTTCCTACAGGGAGGGAGTTCAGGGGACCCCTCCTCGATGCAGGCAGAAGGCGGAGACAATCAAAAACTCAGCGCTCACGATTGAGATACTCACTGTGGTGGAGGGTGGAGAGCCACGCTGAAGACCACGGAAGTGAGTGCAAATTTACACAGTGACTGTTGAAACGCTCCCCTCCCCCCACCTCACCCCCGCTCAGCTTCCAGATGGCAGGTGGCCAGATGGACACCCTCCAGGGAGGAGATCAGACACCTTTTCCCAGGCAATCCGGCCAGCCCAAGAGGAGGTCAGGGGCTTGTCTCACACACACACACTACCCTCTGCGTATCAGCACATGGCACACACATAGGAATCTCACACGTCAGCAAGCACGCACACGAGTGATGTCCACATGCATCCCACAGAGACACCTGCTTTGTCACGCACACGCCAAGGTACACAGATGCTCCTCCACTTACGGTGGGATTACTCCCAGTGAAACCATCATAAGCCGAAAACAGCATAAATCAAATATGCACAAATACACCTAACCTACCCCGCACCCTGGCTTAGCCGCCTGTAGGGTGCCAGTTATTTCCCGTCATGACCCTAGAGCTGACTGGAGTCACGCATTGCATGTGCCAATCACGCACACGGTACACCCCCTTGCAGGAGGCACCCAAGCACATACACCAGGTCACCATGCACACCCTACACACACGAACACAGCACACCACATACGCACACACACACCCTGATCCCGGAGCCCAGCCTGTGTCCACACGGCCCTGACACCCACCCTCGCCCTTCATCTCGTCTAGACTGCAGAGGAACCAACTAGCTGCCCCCCACCTCTCTCCCTTGATGGCGTCCAGAACCCCCTGCCCCAATGTGGCACCTTGACATTTGAGAAAACAGCAGAATGGCGATTCTCTTTGCCTTTCTGCTGCCCTGTCCCCCGGAAGCAGCCACAGACGCATCCTCTGAGCTCCCTCTAAAGCAGCTCCAGAGACCCTCACACGAGAGGGGTCCTCCCTACACCCGGCGGGAAGGAAGGGCCTCACCTCCAGAGGCACAGGGACACAGGAGGATCTGGGCAGAGAATTCCTGCCAGTTTTCCAGTCTGAGCTTCTCCCAGGGCCCATCCGGCTTCTCCACGACGCCCACCCTCGGCCACCCGAGCACCAGACACGGGCTTCCCTGTATCTTTCAGCCGCGGCCTCTGCCGCCTCTCGTGTCCGGTAGAACTTGCACGGAGCCGCGCGTGCTTTTCTCTGGCCGACCTGCGTGATGTCAAAGGGCCTCGGCGGTGAACCCAGCGGCCGGTCTCCTCCAGCCCTTCTCCCCAGGCCTCCTCCGCGGATTTCAACAGTTCATTCATCCCTTTCCTCCTCGGTGACCTTGGCGCAGAGCAGGGGGCCTGGTTTCTGGTCTGCGGTCCATGAAACCTTCCTCCCATCACTTAGCCACCTCCCCGTCTCCCTGTCACCTATGAAGTGGGAACACCATGCTACCTGCCTACTCCCCAGGGGTCTCGGAGGGTTAAAGGAAATGACGGCACAGGACTCTGAGCACGTGTCCTGGGTCCACCAGGTGCAGGGCACTTTCTAGTAGCATCCAGATTTCCTGACATCGACTTCAGTTTTCCCATTTCCATGATGGAGAAAGTGAGGCTCTGAAAATCAGATAACTGGTCCAAATTTTCATAGCTAGGAGGCGGTGGGCCACACGGGCCCATGAGCACCAAGGACTGTTTTTTTCCTCTCTCTCTCCTCTGGGAGGTCATCACAAACCAACAAAGTGGCCACTGGTAAGATCCAGCCTCACAGACTAGCTGGGAAGATAAACGTGGGCAATCGAGAGACAAAGAAGAAAACTCCAAACCAGTAAGAGAAGCACCGAACGAGGGGCCCAGGCCATAAATAATTGCTCAAAGGCAGAACGAGGCCTGAGGATTCCGGAATATTCCAAGCCCACATCAGGACAGGCAGGCAATGCTTGGCCATAAAGAACATTTAGGAGGTTCTTGTGGGAACTGGGACCCTGTGCCAGATGCACTCCCTGTGCAGAGCTGGAGGGTCCCCGGGCGCCCCACAACACTTCAGCTGGAGGAGGGAGGGTGGGAGCCACAGATCCCAGGCTTTATAGCTCCTGGGAGCACGTGGGCTTCATAAATGCTATTTGATGGGGGAACGGTTGGCTGCAAGAGGCTGTCATCAGCCCAGCTGCACCGTGCTCTCCTGGGGGGCCTGAGGGACAGACCCTGCCTGCGTGATCCACACGTACTGGAGTCCCAGGGTCCCATGTCCTCGGCACACCCAGGTGCTGACCCGAGATCAGATGGTCCACCCACGCAGTAAAGGCAAGATCACACCAGCCGCCCCACAGAGATCTCTGCCATTGCTCAGCCACAGACAAACCAGAGTGGAGCCCTGGAGCTTGGCCTCCTGGGAGCTGAGCCTCAGGTCACGCCCCGTGGGGACTGGGACCACAGGATGCCATCACCTCCCCCGCCCTAAACCCAAGCCCAGGCTGGCGTCTTTGGCACACAGGACAGCCTCCAGTCCCAGCTGGGAAGGCCTTCGCATCTGCAGTATAATAAAATATATATATTTGGATTTTGTCCCCAGTTCCCACCCCGGAGCTCCTAAAACCCTTGGAATTTCCTGAGCAATATGAGTGTGTTTTACTCACAACAAACTCCTGTCCGACTTGATTTATGCTAACGAGGAGACTCTTGCCGGGACGTTAGAGGACTTGGGGGTGGGGGTGGTTGGAGGAAGTAGCCATGCGCCTAGGGGGTGGGAACTGTCACCCCCACCGCCCTGACCTCCAGGGAGAGGAGAGGGCTGGAGACTGACCGCGCGCCGATGGCCAGGAAGATGACCAACTAGACCCAGGAAATGAAAATCCTCACGAAACCCCTCAACAAAGGGGCGCGTGGAGCTTCCAAACAGAACGTGCGCGAGGGTGGAAGATGCGCCCAGAGAGGGCGCAGGGGTGCCCCTCCCGGACCCCCGCACCTTGTCTGGGCATCTCTCCCGCATGGCTGTTCTTCTGTTGTTCCTTTATCACTAGTGTCCTCCTGAGTCCTGTGTACTGTTCCTTCAAAATATCAAACTGGACGGGAGAGCCATGGAGGTCCCTGAATTTGTGGGCAGATGGGCAGACACCTGGGTAGTCTGGGCGCCCCAGACAGTGGCTGGCAGTCATAAGGGACCAGGTCCTTAACCCACAGATGTCCTTAACTCCAGGTAGCGTCGGCGGGATTAAACTGAATTTTTGGACACCATGTCAGAGAATCAGAGAATCGATGTTGGAACGACATGTCAGAAAAAGTCATCAAATAAGGCCTCGGTTTCCTGTCCCGAAAAGATGTCCTCTAAATCGCCACCAGCTTAGCTTTCAGCCATTTTTTCAGAAAAGGCGACTTCAGAATTTCCGGGACTCACGCCTGGTCTGTGCCCGACAGCCTGCGAAGCTTTGCGGGCTCCCCATGGCCAGAGCCCCGGGAGGGGGATTTTAAACTCAGAATGGCACCCCTTTTGCGTGGCATGGGTGCCTGCTGGCATGCTCTGCCAGGCTGTAGAGGATCTTGCCATGGAAACATCTGTGGGAAGGTTCCCTCTCCAGCCCCATTTTACAGATGAGGATACCGAGGCCCCCGGAGGCTGGGCCGGGCCCCAACTCAGTGCAGCAGGTCAAAACTCCAGCTCTCCGTCTGGTCTACAGAAATCAGCCCTGGCACTGTCACTCTGGTGGGCGCTGCCAGCTGAGACCCAAATCCGAGCACTCTGCCCGCCAGGGTGGCGAGCCCCACAGAGAGGAAGTGGGAAGAAGGAGCTGGCCGCCCCTCCCCCACCCCGGCCGGGACCCAGCACACGTGCAAGACAGCAAACCTCCCGCTAAAGTTTTACGGCCGGACCCCAGCGTTACTTTGTCTCCCTGGTTGACACCTGACCTGGCGTCGAGACGTGGCATCATGGGAAGGCACGCCGCTTTCCGCTGGAGGCTTACCATGACCAGGCTCATCCACAGCACGGAGCCCCACTGCCGGGAGCGCAGGGCTGGGGGCTGCGATCCTCCGTGTCAGCTGTCCCCCATCCCAGGGAGACTGCTCCTGGGATCCCACTTCCAAGGAGGAACTGACAAGCAGGTGGCTTAGGACGGCCACGACTTCCTGCCCCAACCCGAGCTCTGCCCACACCACTGGCCACCTCCCAGGGTCCATTGACTCATCCCTCTGCTCCCAGCTCCCCTCGGAGAGGAACTGGGCTAGACCCCAAGCCCCCGCTGCCGTCCTCCACTGCCTCAGCAGCTGAGGTCACTAGCTCTGGCCTGGCCCGGGGACTCCTGATGCCCTCCACCTGTCAGGGCTGCCCAGGGCCACTGGCCAGCTGAGGAACCTTGCTTCTGGTACCCAGGGAACCTGTCCTCAGACCGCCTCAGGAAAGAAATGCAGAGTCTGAGTCTCTCTCTCACACGCGCACACACGCGCACACACACACACACACGCGCGCGCGCACACACACACACACACACGAGGAGGTGACCACTAGGCACCTGCATTCCTAAGGGCATGACAGGAAAATCTGTCAACGTGTGTGTCTGACACCATGGTGGTCGGCACTGGACAGCGAGGGAATGGCGGTGGTGACAAGCGCCACTTACAGTGGGCCTACTATATGCCCCATGGGTACTTGTGACTCACCTCATTAAATATGCAAATGATCAGCCACTTTCCAAAACGAGCATCCCTGTGTCCACTCGACAGATGAGGAAACCGAGGCCCGAGAGGAAGCGACTTGCACACACAGCAGGTGCGTAGAGTCAGGATTTGCACCCGGGGTCTGAGGCTGTTGATGCCTAAGGGTCTCTCCACCCCCCAGGCTGGGGAGGGAGTGACCCAGGCCCACCCCTGTCACCAGCCTGCAGCTCTAGCTGGGTAGAGAACCAAGGTCCCCACGGTGCTCATTCCCTTGGCCAAGCAGCCCGCCCAGCTCACTCTCAGACCCTGAGGGGACCCAGTGCAGGCCCCGGGGGGGGGCAACACTGCCCACGGGACTCGTCCTGTTGGTAAGACCACTGCCCTCTGCTCATGGTTCCCAGTGACACGTAAAGGGGCCTGACATCACAGGTCACCACATGCTGGGCCAGCAGCGCTTCCCGATGACCCCCTGCCCCTGAGCGTGAGAGGAGAGTGGCTGGCCAAGTCCCCCATCCGCCCAGGGCCCAGAGGCTGTGACCGTTACAACAGCGCAGCCCGAGCGCTCTGGGCCCCTGGGGCACCCCACGTGGCCTGGGTCAGCCTGAGCACTGGGAAGGGTGATTCTGAGCCGGTTCTGTCACCTGAGAGGCAAGTCCGGAGCAAACCGCAGCCCGTGCCCCTGGGCCTGGACATGGTGGGTCTGCCACGTCCCCCGGGGGCAGGAGGGCCCGGCGGGGGGCCAGGATGAAGGCTGCAGCTGCCTCCTGGTCTGGGGAAGGACTAGGGGAATGGACTAGGGGATCCGCAGAGACCCTGCGCCATGAGGAACTGTAGACCAGGCACCAGGATTCAGAGGCGCCGAAGCCACCCCCTTTGGGAAGGCAAGAGGTGGTCCACCCAGGATTGAGGGCCCAGACATGCACACAGGTATGGCAGGGACAGGAGGGACTTGGAGCCGCCGGCAGAGGCAGGAAGGGCCTGGGTGGGCTCCCCAGGCTGTCCAGCTCCCGTATAAATCCCACCCTCAGCTCTGCCACCTCACCTCAAATGCCAACGGCTGGAGGCAGAGACCCAGCTTTTCCTCCATCACCCGCCAGGGACTTTGTGGGGCTGAAGAGCACCTGAAGACAGAGCACCAGGCTCCGCAAGGATCTCCCCAGCGATCCCCCGGGAGAGACCCTCAGAGTCGGCACCCCCCCCACACAGCTTCCAGGCCTTGCTGGAAGTCAGGAGCCCCCAGGTGAGGTCCTCCCTCAGACCCTTGTGACCCTGCAGTCCTGGAGGCCCCGGAAGAGAAACAAACTCACTGAAGATGAGGCTGGACGTCAGGAACGCTCCCTGGGAGCCACCTCCACCCCGCCACAGGCCAGGGTCCTGCTAAGCACAGGCAGCCAACAACCAACCCCGCGACCCGAGGGGGGCACCGAGGCAGCCTGACCGCCTCTGCGCCCTGCAGTGAGTCCCAGGAGAGCCCCATCTCCCACCTGGAGCCTCTGCCCTGGGGGGACACAGGCCACCTCCCAGGGTGCTGCCCTGGCTCCTGCCACCCCTTGTGAAAGGGCAGGTGACTGAGTGGCCATGGGGAGTGCTGAGTGGCCCGTGGATCAGCACCGCACCACCCGCTCTGTGACCCGGGCCAGCCCCGGGCAAGCCCCTCCCAGGAGAAAAAGAGGCAGGTGACATCGGTGGACTGTTAGAGCCCCACGCGGCAGGACCCAAGTGACGATAGAGGCCTGTCCGGCGTGGAGGCCCAGTGAGGTGGCGGAGTGGCTCCTGGTGCCGATGGAGCATCCAAGGCCCAGAACCTCCACCCGGCCACGGTGTCTGCTGAGCAGAAGCAGCCGCAGCAGAGAGCCGGCCTGGGCTCATCCTCCCTGCCAGGGCCCAGGGTTTGCCGGGGATGCCAGGAAAGAGGGAGATGTTAGACACGGTCGTGGTCAGGCCCCTTGAACTCCCCCTTCACATTGGCCAGTCAGAGGGCCAAGGGCAGTGATGGACACCCCATCCTCCCCATCACTGGGCTCCCGCTCCGCCAGTGGCTCCAGCAGGGCCTCACACAAATAACATTAGCATTTCTCTAAGCCTTGGTTACTCAGCCATAAAATGGGGATAATCAGAGGCCCATCATCCAAACCCCCCATCTCATGTCTGTGGCAATGGCCTTTGCCGCCTTCCTTCATTCCCTCATTCAAGAAACATCAGGTTCCCAACCTGGGTGCCCTTCAACAGATGAATGGATAAAGAAAATGTGCTACATATACACAATGGAATATTACTCGCCCATAAAGAAGAATGAAATTACAGCTTTTGCTGGTAAAGGGATGGAATGGGAGACTATCATGCTAACTGAAATAAGCCAATCCCCCCCAAACAAAAGGCAGAATGTTCTCTCTGATGCTAACCCACAACAAGGGAGTGGGAAGATTAGAAGTTCACTGGATTTAACAGAGGGGAATAAAGGGAAGGGTGGGGGATGGGAATAGGAAGGACAGTAGGATGAATGGGACGTCACTTTCCAATGTTCATACATGAACACACGACCAGGGTAACTCCACGTCAGGTACAACCACAAGAATGGGATCGTAGTTAGAATAAGTTACAGTCCATGTATGTACAGTATTTATATCTCACACAGCTTGCCAGGATTTTCCCTGCCCTGAATCACCCTGGCCCAGGTACAAGATCACTAGAGACAGCTCCCAAGCCACAGCAGCCTCCAGCGGCTCGCAGGCCACAGCCCAAAGCCACCCTCCCTGCCCCGCCTGAGTTCCCAGCAGAAACCTCAATGAAGGGCATGGCCTCAGCTTCTGCCCGCTGACCAAGCCCTGCCGCTGCCCCGCAGCCCTGCCTGGCGGGGTGTGGCTCACCCCCTGCTCTTGGGACATGGAAGGGACGATTCTTCTCTCAATGTCTTTCTGTGTTGTCTCTCAGTCATTTCCAGAAAATAAAATCCCACTGGTCCAAATGAGACAGTAGCAGGACAAGGGTCTGGTGGCCCAGGTGGGAGAAGACCCTGGGGGCCAGGAAATGGAGTCAGGCAAGGAATTTCTTTGCATTTCTTGCAAGAAGGTTGGCTGAGAAAGGCAGCCAGAGCCGCAAGTGTGATGCGGATCCCATCGATCGGTTTTTGTTGGTGTGAGCGCGTGTGCTCACGCGCGGTGACGGACCCCAGAGCTTCGCGCATGCTAGGCAGGTCCTCTACTGCTGAGCTACATCCCCAGCCCTTAAGATTTGTCTTCTTGAAGGCAGGAAATTCTCGCATACCCGCTGGGAAGGTACTGGTGAGGAAGGTAAAGGAAATCTTGGGGAGAGGGGTTGCCCACGCCGTGGGCAGGAGGAGGACCACCCAAGTCCCCCCTCCAAACAGACCTTTAGCAAGCGTGGGGACGCCTGGCTCCTCCTCTGGTCTCGGCATGCCCCTCGCCCACCCCACCTCCTCTCTCCATCTGTGTGGTCCTAGCACCCAGCGGTGCCTGGAAACCCCCCGCCCCCTGAAGCTTGGTTCATCTCAATAAATGGCCCTCCTTGCTGGTCCCCAGCTTTAACCACGACCTAGAGGGCGAGTCTCACAGACCTCATAGACTCATGGGAAATCGTTGCCTGACAATGCTGAGCTCTGCAGATTGGCCGGGAGTCTGCAGCCTCCTCCCAGGAGAACTCCTTCTGGCTTTGAACCCTCAGCCATTCAAAACACAAGCCGCCCCGTACACAGAGCTGCAGCTGGGGCGAAGGGTCAGCCTCCTGTTGGACCCGAATCAATCGGTCCCACGCTTGGATGCTCTGGCTAAGCTCCTTTGCCCCAGGCCTGCCCTTGCCCATGCAGGGCCCAGGGGATTCATTTCCTGTCCTGAGTAGATTCATTTCCAGATGGAAAAAAAAGAAAAGAGAGAGAGAGAGAGAGAGAGAGAGAGAAATCCCTTACTCGAGTTAAACTTATTATCTCCTGATGGCCGAGTCCGTCAACTGTGCCGCACCAAAGGAATATGAGATCTGGACTCTGAATCTCTAGGGACAAGGCCACTCATGAAATTGCAGGAAGGAGCCAGCCCCAGAGTCCAGCTAGCCTGTTCCTTGTGCTGGGACAACTTCGGGTGGGATTTCTTAGGACTTCAAAGGTCCCAGGCAGCTTAAAGAGTGTCCATGAGGAGCAAAAAGACCCAGACTCCAGTTGAGCAGTGGCTGCTCCTTAGCTGGATGACTTGGTCAAGTTCCTTCTCCCCTGGGTCTCAGTTTCTGCATCTATAAAACAGAACAAGCTGAAAGCCCTTCCTAAACTGTAAAGTGCCGTATCAAAGCAGGGGATACTGACACAAGGAAGTCAAGTTGATAAGATGATGATGTCACCTCGGCTGCAGACAGATGGAGCTCACTGGAGGGACATCTACTGGTAGAATGGGACTTGAGGAGCTGGCCTTAAAGCAAACCTAGTGCTGAAGGACTGGGGCTTTGTCCCAGGTTCCGGGCCAACACCTTCCATCAGCACCAATGAAAGTCATGTTCCAGGTACACAGCAAAGCTGGCAGAAGCTTTTCAAGAACCTAAGTAGCAGCTGGGGGTGTGGCACAGTGATAGGGCACTTGTCTGGCACGCACAAGACCCTGGATTCAATCCCCCTCCCTGCCAGCCTTCAAGAACCTCATAATCAGTGAGCAACAAATTCACCAGGCAGAGTTTCTAGGGACTAATTCGGTAATTTGGTTCAAAATCCTTGATGTGGTGTATGCCCTCTGACTCAACTGTCCCACGTAGGAATTTATCCTAAGGAAATTATTAAAGGTGTGGGCAGAGATTTAGTTAAAGAGACATTCCTGAAGTTTCAGTTCTAATCACAATGGAGTAGCTTGAATCAGACTAACTCTACTCTGGATAAAAAATTCTAAAACACAAGAAACAAACTACAGGCAGCGATTGGAAGGAATTCAGTCACTGAAAAAAGAGAATTGCATTGTGTGGATTATTTAAGACCCAGCTTCTCCCCCGAGGGCACACCTCCACACAAGCCACGCAGGACGGCCAGAACTCAAGTCATAAGCCACAGTCTTCTGGCTTCAGTCTGCTGGAGGATGTGGAAGCCAAGGGGAGAAATCTGATAAAGGGAGAAGCTACACCCAGCAGAGAGTCCCAACTCTCTACACAGCTCCCCTGAAATCCTTGGCTGACCCCTGAACTGAGCATGTGTAAGGAAGTTTCCAGTAAGTGCAGCAGAACACAGAGTGGAAGGCTGCAGAAGTGGAGGAGAGTCACCAGCCACTGCCCAGAAGGGAAGGACACGCTAAAGCCCAAGTCCCTCCAGGTTAGCAGGCTTAGTTGACACCTTGGAAACCACAGAAAGATAAAACCTTAGGAACAAAAACTAGATCCTAGGCCTCAGGGATTTCCATAACCAGTCCCCCAAAATATGAAAGTTGATTCTTCACAAATGTATGGTAATTTCACTGCTTGCTAGGACAAAAGTCAACAGTCTTCATGGAAACCAGGGGCTCTCCAAAATGTCACTCAGGGAGGACAGACAGAAAGGCAGAGACAGAGAAAAAAGAAGAGGGAGGGAAAAAAAGGAATAGAATTAGAAGAAGAAAAAGAGGAGGAAGAGGAGGAGAAAGAGAAGGGGGAAGGAAGGAAGGAAGGAAGGAAGGAAGGAAGGAAGGAAGGAAGGAAGGAAGGGAGGGAGGGAGGGAGGGAGGGAGGGAGGGAGGGAGGGAGGAGGAGGGAGGGAGGGAGGGAGGGAGGGAGGAAGGAAGGAAGGAAAGAAAGAAGACAGAAAAGGAAACAGTTTTTCAGTTCTTCAATGAGTTAAACATAGAATTACCATATCATCTGGCAATTCCAGCCCTGGATATACAACCAAAAGAACTGAAAACAGGTATTCAAACAAAACTTTGTACATGAATGTTCATAGTAGCATTATTCATAAACCAGCGGGTAAAACAACCCAAATGCATATAAACTGATGAACGGACAAGCAAAATCCATACTACAACATGGATGGACCTTCAAAACATGATGTTAAGTAACAGAAGCCAGACACAGAAGGTCACATACCACCTGATTCTATCTCTAAGAAAAAGCCAGAATAGGAAAATCCAGTGAGACACAAAGCTCATTTGTGAGAGCCAGGGGCTGGTGGGTGAAGAATGACTGCTTAGTGGGTTTCCCTTTGGTAAGATGAATAAGCCCCAGAATTGGATGGTGATAATGTCACAAAACCATGCAAAGATACTTAATGCCACTGATGTATGCCAATTAAAAGGGTAACATTTATGATAAATAAAGATTAAGATAAAATAGATACTCAAAATTTTTTTAAGCTGAAAGAATTCATTTCAAGCAGATCTGAACTGCAAAAAAAAAAAAAAAAAAAAAAAGTGCTGAAAGAACTTCTTGGGGCTGAGAGGTCAGGATATCAGAGGAAGGCTCAGAGCCCTGGGGAGAAATAAAGGTCACCAGAAATGAAAACCGCAGGATACACAGAAGCCTTTCCCTCCTTCCTTTCACTTCTTTAAAAGACAACGTGACTATTCAAGGCACAAATTGTGACAGTTGTCTGTTTTAGTCAGCTTTTCATCACTGTGACCAAAAGACCTGACAACAACAAGTTTAGAGGAGGAAAAGTTTATTTGGCACTCACAGTTTCAGAGGTCTCAGTCCATAGATGGCCAACTCCATTGCTCTGGACCCAAGGTGAGGCAGGACGTCATGGCGGAAGGGCATGGAGGAGGAAAGCAGCTCAGGACATGGCAGTCAGGAAGCAGAGAGCGCTCCCCTCACCAGGGACACCATGCAGACCCTGAAGGCACACCCCCAGGGACCTACTTCTTCCAGCCACACCCTACCTGTCTACAGTTATCACCCTGTTGATCCATATCCATGGATGAACGCATGGTTGATGCTCTCACAATCCAATAACTTCCTCTCTAAACTTTCTTGCATAGTCTCACACATGAGCTTTTGGGGGACACCCCATATCTAAACCATAATAATACCAAATTGCGAAATTTTCAATCTGTTTATATTTGAAATATACAGCAACAAGAACATGGAAGAAGGTAGGGGCAGAAAAATGGAATTGTGCTGTAAGTTCCATTTAACCTGAAATAGTTCTATATAGACTAAATTTATCATAATTAAGGATGCCTACTACAATTCCTGGGAGAACTACTAATGAAACAATACAGAGACGTACAATGAAAACATTTACTCAGGGAAAAGTAAAATCTCTGCTTCCAGTCATGTTAGGTTGATTCATAGGAAACTAGTTTTCCCACTTTGAAGAAGCAGAAAATTGGACAAAATTTGTAAATAAAAAAAGAGTTTGTAGATATTTGATAAGAGGCATGCAGGGACTAAGAAGAGAAGGAGAAGCAAGGTGACGTGGAGACACCTCCTGAATCTGAGCACATGACAGGACACAGGGAGACTTGGCGATACCGCTGAACTGAAGGAAAGGAACATGAGGCCAGGGAGCTGGAGGCCAATACGGTGAGCAGAGTATCAGAGAGAAGAGAATCATGAAGAAAGAGAATTCCACAAATACGCATAGGGTCAAAACTTACTGAACTGTCCTTCAGTCGTATGTATATAATGTGAGATATGTAGGTTAAACCTCCATAAAGTTGATTTTTTAAATGCATCAATGATTATGAAGGTAAGAAAAAAAAAACATGGATAGCCTTAAATCTATTAAAGAAAATTAATTCATTACCAAAAACTTCCCCTCAAAGAAAACTACAGGACTAAATGTTTCATTGTGAATTCTATAAAGTATTTAAGGAAAAAGCAATAACAATTTTACACCCTCCCCGCCAAAAAAAAAAATGCTCTCAGAAAACAGAGAAGGGGGGAACTCTTTTTATGAGACTAGTTTGTGTCTTACAACCAAAAACTGACAATGACATTACAAGGAAAGAAAATTATAGATAAATATCAAATATGGAAATATAAAAGGCAATAATACAAATGGAGGGTTATCTTATAATAACAAGGTTATTTCCAGGAATGAAAGGTCAGTTTAATATTACAAAACCAATGTAATTTGCTATGTTAACATACTAAAGGATTACAAAAATATATGACCATTTCAATGCAGATGCAGAAGCAGCATTTGATAGGATTCGGCACTCATTCATGATGAAAACTCCCAACAAACTAAGAGGAGAAGAGAATATCCTCACTCAATAAATCACACATATGAAAAAATCTACTGTTAATCAAGTAGTTAATAGGAAATATTGATCACTCCCCCCACTTACCATGATCAGAAATGAGGCCAGCCTATGTGCTTTTACCATTTCTGTTAAACATTTTCCTAGAAGTTCTAGCCAGTTCAATAAGGCAAGAAAAAGAAATTAAATACATATAAAGATTGGAAAGGAAGAAGCAAAAATGTCTTTATTCATAGAAGATTGATAATTTATGCAGAAAATAAGTTTTACACCTTTTTCTCCTGCTAGTGCTAGGGATCAAACCTAGGACCTTACACATGGTAGGAAATGCTTTTCCACCTAGCTATGCCTGCAGCCTTTGTGCAGGAAATTCAAAGAACTAGATAAATTAGCTACCAGTACTAATCAATGAACTCAGCAAGGTTTTAGATACAATGTCAATATAGTAAAGTCTAATACATTGCTATATATTAGCAACAATAACAAAACTAAGAAAATTAAATTTTAAAAAGAAATTCATGTTTTGAAAAGCACCTTATGTACAAATATTTAGAAATACATTCAAGAAAACACAAGCAAATCACCTACTCTGAAAACTAAAAGACAAAGTTAAGAAAACCTAGAAGAAGGGCTGGGGAGATAGCTCAGCTGGTAGAGTGCTTGCCTTACAAGCACAAGGCCCTGAGTTCAATCTCCAGTATCGCAAAAAAAAAAAAAAAAAAAAAAAAAAAAAAAAAAAAAGAAAAGAAAAAGAAAACTTAGAAGAGAGCTTTACCATGTTCATGAATCAAGATTCATTATTGAGATATCCATTCTCTCCCAAATAGATCTATAAATTATCAAAATCACAATATGTATAATCAGAAAAGTGAGAGATTACACTCCATTTATGTATGATCTCTCAAAATGTATAAATGCATTCTGTCATGTACAATAAATTAGAACAAATAAAAATAAATGTAGAAAAAAAGAAAAAAAGCACAGTTCCAACAGACATTTTTTCATAGATACTAATAAGTTGATTGTAATATTATATGGGGTTGCAAAGGAACTAGAGTGCTGAAGTCTTTAAAAAGAAATTATAATTAATTTTATCCACTAGAACAGCCAAAATTAAAAAGATTAACAACACCAATGTTGGCAAGGGTGGGAGCAATTGCAACATACTTTACTTGTGGGAATATAACATGGAAAATGTCTTTGGAAAATGGTTTGGCTGTTTCTAATAAATTTAAACAACTCAATTAAAAATGGGCAACGGTCTTGAATAGACACTTCACAAAACAGAAGAATAGATAATAGAAACGCCAGTAAACACATTGAACAGGCAGACAAAAAAGATGCTCAAGATCATTAGTCATAAGGGAAGTGTAGATTCAAATCACAATGAAAAACCATTCCAATACTCACAAGAATGGATAAAATAAAAAAAGACTGACAATAACAAGTGCTGACAAGGTTGTGGGCAATCGGAACTTAATAGCAATTGGAGTATGCCAGTCAGAGAGTAAAATAGCAAAAAATTCTTTGAGAAACAATCTTTTTCCTATAAAGTTAGGTACATACCTCAACCTCACAAAATGGTGATCACTGATACGATAAAGTAATACCCAGTAACACAAATGAATACGCCACAGGTATACAAGTAAAACATGGAGGAATCTAAAAAACACATTAAGCAAAATACACCACACATAAAAGAGTATGATTCCAGAGTACTTTATGGTTCTGTTTATTCAACAACAGGCAAAGCTGAGCCATGAAGATAGAAATCATAACTGAAATTATTTGAGGTGGAAATTTCTGGAAGTTGAGAAATGTGTATTCATTTACCAAAACTCATCAAATGCACACTTAATACCTGTGCTTTTACGTGTATGTAAATGTTATCTTAACCTTCAGAAAAGTAATATTATTTTTTAAATGGAAGCACTTAAGAATTTTGTAGTAAAGCTTTAGTTAATAAATGATTACCCAAATCCTACAATTTGTAAAATTAGTACCCAAATTATACAACCACTTAAAATGATACTTAGAAGGCTCTCTGTTGGCAAGAGGAGGTGTTCAAGGTAACCTATGTGGCAAAAAGGAGGTACCAAATAGCATTTATGGTACACTGACATGTAAGCACAGGGAAAGGTCCAGAGACTTTTCACCTAAGGGAGGCTCCCAATTACCTTGAGAGGTGTATAGTAATTCTGTGTGTTTCTTTTTTTAATATACTGAACACATACAGATGACCTTTGACTCCTTGACTTGTGATGGGGATACATCCTGATAAACATCACAAGTTGAAAATATCACAAATAAAAAATGCATTTAGTAAAAGGAGAAAGATTCATATGATCTGAAGAGAAACCATCGGTTTACACCCAAAGGACTTAAAATCAGTATACTAGATGACATGGCCACGTCAATGTTCATAGTAGCTCAATTCACAATAGCTAAGCTAGGGAACCAACCTAGGTGGCCTTCAACGGATGATGGATAAAGAAAATGTGGTATATGTAGTCAATGGAATATTACTCAGCTTTAAAGAAGAATGAAATCATGGCATTTGCCGGTGAATGGATGGAACTGGAGAATATCATGCTAAGTGAAATAAGTCAATCCCCAAAAACCAAAGCCAAATGCTTTCTCTGATATATGGGTGCTAATTCACAATAAGTGGGGGCAGCTAGGGAAGAATAGAGTTACTTCAGATTAGGTAGAGGGGAGTGAAGGGAGGGGAAGGGGTTTGGGGTTAGGAAGGATAGTAGAGTGAAACAGACATTATTACCCCATGTACATCTATGACTGCATGTGTGATCCTGCCATATGTACAATCAAAAAACTGAGAAATTATACCCGGCTTATGTATGATTTATCAAAGTGCATAAATGCGTTCTAATGTCATGCATAACGATTTAGAAAAAATTTTTGAAACATTTTAAATGCATTTAGTATACCTAACCTACTCACCACTGTGGCTTAGCCTGGCAACATGCCCAGGACCACTTATATTAGCCCACAGTTGGGCAAAATCATCTCACACAATATCACATGCAATTTATTAAATACGTGTATCCCCTCCCCCGCAAAAAGGCTGGCTACACCACATTTTGGAACCTTGGTTGCTTCCCCCATGGCAGGGCTGACTGGCCACTGGGCTCACTGCCACAGCCCCCAGCCCCGCAGGGGAAGATCTTATGGCAAATCCCTAAACCACCGCCAGACCAAAATCCAAAAGCACTGAGCCCCAGCCCCAGCCCTCAGAATAAGATTTCTAGAACTGCAAGTCACTTTCACACCGTGGAAAAAGGGATGCCCAAATAGGTAGATAAGCATAGATACACAGCCGATTCTTGTCGTACACAGGAGTCACGTCCCACAGGATCAGAGCAAATACTGAGTTAGTGAATACTGAACCTCAGGGTTGGGCTCCGGACAGCCCGCGGCAGCCACCTGCCTTGTCCACGGACAGTCACAAACCTTATTGTGCAAGTGTTTCTGTTTGAAGACACTTCATTTAACCCCCACTGCTGGTTCACAGACTTTGACCTGGTGGCCAACTGCCCCGGTGTGATATCTGAACAAAGCTCGCAGACCTAGATTTCCTCCGCAAGACACGCCACGCCTTCTTGACTTGGGGACACTAGGTGGCACTTCAATGCTCGGCCTGGGGACATTGGAAACAACAAAATCACCACCGAAAGGACAACAGCGTGGAGAGCGGATCACTAAACAGACTATGCAAAGGACATGGGTGTAAGAGCTGGGACGGGAAGCGGAGCGGCCGGTGCCCTGCGGGCCTCCGCTGGGATACGGCGAGGGAAACTGCGTGGTCAGTCCGCCTGCATCTGGGAGTGACCGCTGGGAGTACTGGTTCGAGGGCTGCAGATAGACTTTAGCAAACAGGCGCATTAGGATTCGCACGGTGGCACTGGCCGTGTGGCTGTGTCTGTGAACCAATCCTCCCAGGCCCCGGATCATAACCTGGGAAGGAGCCTCATCCCAACCAAAGCAAAACCCGCAGGGTGGACCCTCATCCCCCGCGGGGTTTCCAAGGAAGGTGGCGGAGGAGAGCCAAGGGGAATGAAGCGTGCAGGGCCCTTAACAACCACGTAGGAGTGTCCCTAAAGCTGTGGGCGTGGCCTCGATTTAGTCTGCTGTCTTTATCGGACCACGTTTGGGAATATAAAACCTTTTGTGTGTGTGTGTGTGTGTGTGTGTGTGTACCGGGGATTGAACCCAGGAGCATTCAACCACTGGGCCACATCCTCAGCCCTTTTTTATATTTTATTGAGAGACAGGGTCTCTGGCTAAGTTGCTGAGGCTGGCTTTGAACTCGCCATCCTCCTGCCTCAGCCTCCGGAGCTGCTGGGATCACAGGCGCGCACCACCGCGCCTGGCTGAACGTAAAATCCTTCCAAGGGCTTCAGGAGCCAGTGCCACACTCCACCCCGGCCCACATACCCCCAGGAGTTCCTCGACTGCCAACTGCCCCTCCTGGATGCAGTTGGGGAGGCTCCCTGGGAGGCCAGCCTCATCTCCCACCCCAGGGAGACACTTGTCCCAAGGTGGGCGAGTCTGCAAGTTTCCTCTGCAGGGAGGGGCTGGCCGGGCGCTGAGGCTGCTGTCTTGAGGGGGCGTGAGGGCCAGGCCACTCTTCACAATTAACCCCCAAACCCAGGGTGTTTCTGGCGGGCATATCGATCATCAGCGTCAGTGATCAGTGTCCGATCAGAACTCTCCTCTCGAGGCAATGCCACCCTGGTAGGGGCGTTTCACCAGGTCCACCCCTTCACCTGCCTCCTCTCTGCAGAAGTGCGGCCCACAACCCCACGTCACCAGCTTCCTGTCCCAGTGCTCAGGGCCTGGGGGCAGCAGGGGTTGTGCCCGGTGGTCCTCCCACCTGCCCGGACTGACCTGCCGCGTTGTTCCGTTTAGTCCCAGTGATTACCCAGGACGGCTCACTTTCCAAGGTCAGAGTACCGCAGTATCTAGTGAGCCTGTCCCCAAGCCAGCCTGCCCACCCCTGGGAGACCGTCACTTCCTTCGAGCTGCCATTCATTATGAATGACAGCACGGATCCCACCAAGTTGGATGTTAACCTACACAAAACCGGCAAGAACCCAATGCGCTCAACCGGGTCGAGAGAGGAACCCCAAAGTTCTGCTGCTGTGGTCCTGTCAGGTCCTTCTTTTATATTGACTGATTTTAAGTTTTTCTCTTTTGCTGCAATAAACCATAAACAATCTGCAGATGGACAAACTGGAAGAAAGACGGGAGGCAGGGAGACGCCGGGACCGGCGGCGGGTAGATGCGGGAGTCCGCTAATCTGCTTTTGAATCAGCTTCGATATACTGCGGGTTCCCTCAGAGAAAACTCACTGTTTACTGGATGAAAATTAGGATCCATACATTTTGAGACCTGCAGACTTCACTTGGTAGTTCAAAAAAGAGAATCTCAAGAGAGATGTTAAAATACGAGCTCCAGCTCTGCAGTGGTTTCTGGAAGAGCCTGCGTCCCACAGGGCTCGGGAGACCGGGCGGGGAGCAGACAGGGAAACACCGGAGGTGCTGGTTTACAGGTGGCCGCGGAGTTCCACCCCTACGTCCCCTGAGGAAGGGCCGGGCCAGCCCCGTGCACCCCAACAAGTGCGGACAGCACCCCCATCCCAGTGTCAGGCACCTCGAAAATCAGGAAGGGCGGCACCTGTGGACCCTCTTACACCCTTACACCCTGCTTTGGGCCATGGGCCTCTGGAAACACCCTTGTTACGATTATTGCCATTCCCTTGTTGTCATTTGTAACCCCGTTTTAGGTCATTTTCAATAAGAGCGTCTGCAGCATCGGTCTCTGTGTCCGCAGGCTCCCCATCCTTGGATTCCACCGCAGAGATCGAAAAGATCCAGAAAAAAAACTGTCTTTACTGAACACGTACGGACTTTCCTTGTGTGCAGCCCTGAGAAGTGTTTGCAGAGCTAGGCATTACGAGCAATTAGAGAGAACGTCAAAGTATCCAGGAGGAGGTGTGGGGCTTCCGTGCAAATACCGTGCCCTCTAAATAAGACGAGAGCGCCAGGGATGTGGGTGTCTGCGGAGGATCCTGGACACAAACCCCGCCCCCACGGGTGGAGGAATGGCAGTGTATACGTATTTTTTTAAAGTAAGTTAGGAGCTGAGAGGAGAGGCACACACGGTAATCCCACTAACTCAGGAGGCTGAGGCAGGAAGATCTCAAGTTGGAACCCAATCTGGGCAATTCAGCAAGACCCTGCCTCAAAATAAGAATAAAAAGGGCTGGGGATGCGGCTCAGTGGTAGAGTGCCCGGGTTCCATCCCCAGCCCAAGGAACACACAAAAACACAATAAGTTAAATAATAGAAGATGGGACAGTAATCTTGTCAGAAAGTCCATGTGGAGGAAAACTACCGTCTCCAAATACAAAACTGACCCTGAGCCTCCCTCCTGCTGGACCAGCTCTATGGGGGAACCAGGTGACCGTTATCCCTGGTTGTGTGATGGCATCTGCTCTGTGGGCCGCCTCTGACTTCTGCCTGAGCGCTCTTTCTGGTCTCCTGGGCTCCAGAATCGGGCTGAGCTGGGGCCCCAGGGCTTGGGAAGGAGCTGGCCTGGCCCATCCATCTGTCCTGCCTCTGAACACCCAGGACAGTGAGCTGAGGCCCATCTGCAGCTGCCGCCAGGTCCCCTGGGGTTTGCCTCCTTCTGAAAAACCCATGGCCTCAGGGCTGGTGGGCCCTCTTCCGCATTTTCTCAGGCATGTCTCCAACCATGCCTGCCCCCATGTGGGTTTCAGAGCCAGAATGGAAGAAAGAGACTGTAAATCAAAGCCCTTCACCAGGCCAGAGCTCCTGAGCCCCTCCATCGTTCACCCAGACAGTGCCAACAGGACCCCCCAGAGCTCAGGGCCCAGGGCTCAGGGCCCAGGGCTCAGGGCTCAGTGTTTAGGGCTCAGGGCTTAGGGCTCAGGGCTCAGGGCTCAGGTCTCAAGACCCAGGGCTCAGGGCTCAGGTCTCAAGACCCAGGGCTCAGGTCCCAGGGCACAGGGCACAGGGCTCAGGGCTCAGGACCCAGGGCATAGGGCACAGGGCTCAGGGCTCAGGACACAGGGCTCAGGACACAGGGCTCAGGACACAGGGCTCAGGGCTCAGGACCCAGGGCTGAGGGCTCAGTGTATAGGGCTCAGGGCACAGGGCTCAGGGCCCAGAGCTCAGGACACAGGTCTCAGGACTCAGGGCTCAGGGCACAGGGCATAGGGCACAGGGCTCAGGGCTCAGGGCTCAGGGCACAGGGCTTAGGGCTCAGGGCTCAGGACCCAGGGCACAGGGCACAGGGCACAAGGCTTAGGGCTCAGGGCTCAGGGCTCAGGGCACAGGGCTTAGGGCTCAGGGCTCAGGATCCAGGGCACAGGGCACAGGGCACAGGGCTCAGGGCTCAGGGCTCAGGACCCAGGGCACAGGGCTCAGGGCTCAGGACCCAGGGCACAGGGCTCAGGGCTCAGGACCCAGGGCATAGGGTACAGGGCACAGGGCACAGGGCTCAGGGCTCAGGACCCAGGGCTCAGGGCTCAGGGCTCAGGGCTCAGGACCCAGGGCATAGGGTACAGGGCTCAGGGGTCAGGGCTCAGGGCTCAGGGCACAGGGCACAGGGCTCAGGGCTCAGGACCCAGGGCATAAGGTACAGGGCACAGGGCACAGGGCTCAGGGCTCAGGACCCAGGGCACAGGGCACAGGGCACAGGGCTCAGGGCTCAGGGTTCAGGTCCCAGGGCACAGGGCTCAGGGCTCAGGGCTCAGGACCCAGGGCATAGGGCACAGGGCTCAGGGCTCAGGGCTCAGGACCCAGGGCACAGGGCACAGGGCTCAGGACCCAGGGCATAGGGCACAGGGCTCAGGGCTCAGGGCTCAGGACACAGGGCTCAGGACACAGGGCTCAGGGCTCAGGACCCAGGGCACAGAGCACAGGGCACAGGGCTCAGGGCTCAGGGCTCAGGACCCAGGGCACAGGGCACAGGGCTCAGGGCTCAGGGCTCAGGTCCCAGGGCACAGGGCTCAGGGCTCAGGGCTCAGGACCCAGGGCACAGGGCACAGGGCTCAGGGCTCAGGACCCAGGGCATAGGGCACAGGGCACAGGGCACAGGGCACAGGGCTCAGGGCTCAGGACCCAGGGCATAGGGCACAGGGCTCAGGGCTCAGGGCTCAGGACACAGGGCTCAGGACACAGGGCTCAGGGCTCAGGACCCAGGGCACAGGGCACAGGGCACAGGGCACAGGGCTCAGGGCTCAGGACCCAGGGCACAGGGCACAGGGCTCAGGACTCAGGGCTCAGGTCCCAGGGCACAGGGCTCAGGGCTCAGGGCTCAGGACCCAGGGCATAGGGCATAGGGCTCAGGGCTCAGGGCTCAGGGCTCAGGACACAGGGCTCAGGGCTCAGGACCCAGGGCACAGGGCACAGGGCACAGGGCTCAGGGCTCAGGGCTCAGGACCCAGGGCATAGGGTACAGGGCACAGGGCACAGGGCTCAGGGCTCAGGTCCCAGGGCACAGGGCACAGGGCTCAGGGCTCAGGACCCAGGGCATAGGGCACAGGGCTCAGGGCTCAGGGCTCAGGACTCAGGCAGGGCTCAGTGCATAGGGCTCAGGGCTCATTGCAGGGTGGCAGCTTCCCCCTGGGCTAACCAGCCCAGAGTGTCCGGCTCAGCCATGTTTAGAAAAAGGAAAGGACTTCAAACTACAAACCCCAGGTGAAAAGCAGAGGGGAGAGAGAACCGGCCACAGCGCCCGCTCGCAGCGCGGCCTGGCCAGTGCCCTTCCCAGGCACCCTGCACCCTGGAAGACTTACCCTCGTCGCAGTTGCTCCCGGTGAAGCCAGGACAGCACCTCCACTCCAGCGCCGTCACCGTGCGGTAGGACACCCTGTACGTGGGTCTGACGAGAGCCCTGTAACTAACACCAGGACAGCGTCAGTGAGGCACATGCTCCCCGCCCGCCCCCCGGCTCCTGCAAAGACCGCCTGGGCTGCTTTGCCCACCCAAGGGTCTGGGAGGCGGCCTGGACAGTGGACCCGTCTCCCTGGCTCTGTGCTCGCTGGTCATGTGGCCCTAGGCAAATCACCAGCCCTCTCTGTCAGCTGCCATCCGAAGGGTCTCAGCCCTGCCTTTCTACAGCTCTCCAGGTGCAGCCTCCTCTAGCGGGACCAGGCTGACCCACTGAGCAAGGTACAACTGTAGAAAGGAACTGACCAGTAGGACCTGCAGAACTTCCAGCCACCTCCCCCGCCCCCCGCAACTCCAGCCTGTCACCCATCATGATTCCTTTTGGTGGATTCATCCAGCCAGTAATCATGGAGCCACTCTTGGGGCTCGCCTGCGGCTGCAGACATAAAACAGGCACGTGGGGTCGAGTGGCCACGCCAGCAATCCCAGCAGCTCAGGAGGCTGAGGCAGGAGGATCACAAGTTCAAGGTCAGCCTCAGCAACTTAGCAAGGCTCTAAGCAACTTAGTGAGACCCTGTCTCAAAATAAAACATAAAAAGGGCTGGGGATGTGACTCAGTGGCTAAGCACCCCTGGGTTCGATCTCCAGTACGAAAAAGAAAAAGAAAAAAAAAAAAAAAAAAACTCTTAAAAGATTTAAATTTACAAATTCAAATAAAATCAACAAAAATCAACTTACAAAAAATAAAGAAGAAAAAGCTCCTGAAAAATGCCGTATGTCCCACGGTGAAGTCCCCACTCTACCAGTCTAGAAATTTCTCTCACAAATTGGTCTGATACTATTTTGCGAAGCTCCAGGACTCGGCGAGAGGAGACTCTGGGCTTTGCATCCCAGGTACGTGGCTGGGTGGTGTTTGCAAAGGATTCCTCTTTAAAACCCAATGGTGAGGCCTCTAAAACCTGAGATCTGCTGACCCAGAGCCACTGGGGATGAAGGGAGAGGTGACCAGCTCAGGGGCGGCCACCATCGGGCCCACGGAGGGGCCCCGTGGACAGGAAATCGCCAGCCACAGAATCCACAGCAGGGATCCTGGAAAGTCCCGCCACCGACTCCTCCTGAAGACCCTCTGGCTGCCCACCAGCTCTCTGGCAAAACAGTCCCCCTGTCCCCAGGCAGGATTCTTCACAGCTGCGGCTGCAGGGCTAGGGGACCTTGGGAGCACTGGTCACCGGGTCAGGTAGGGGAAGGACGGAGCAGGGGACAGAAGGGGGTGGGGGAGCCGCAGGCCAGGTCACCCGTCACAGCCAGGGGCTGTGGTGATGGGCAGGTCGGGTCCAAGGCGTGCAGAGACACACGCACGCTCACCCAGGCACGCTCGCTGGGCTCACTCACGCACACGCCTGGCCCACGGGTCCTGTCCACACCCATCCTGAGAACCACACCACAGTGCCCCGTCCCCAGGGGGAGAGCAGCCACGCGGGAGAGGACACCACCTGCCAGGCCGGTCCACCCGCCTCCGCCCATCACTGGCCCAGGCCACATAAAAGAAAGCAAAGATGTCATGCGGGGGAGTCGCCCCATCCTGAGTGGGGTCTCCTTGGGGACTCGCTGGGATGCTTCCTCCCTGCTTCCCTGTTGGGATAAAGCATGACACATTCCCCTGAGAGACTGGGACCATGGATCTGCTGCTTGTGTGAAGGGGCAGCTGCGGCAGCAGGAGTGGACCTGGTGTCGGCCAGCTGTGGGGCCCCAGCACCCCCTGGAGGAAGCAGAACGGGGTGGTCTTAAGAGGGGCTCTTCATGTGACCCAGGTGACCCAGCAGCAAGGGGGATCCCTTGGAAGTAGGAGGCCAAGAGCAGGTCACCAACAGGCAGCCAGGGCAGAGGGTCCTGCAAGAAGGGAAAGCCCAGGCCCGGTGTGGGCCATGCCCAGGAGACCAGGGACCGGCTCCCAGGAAGGCCGGCAATTCCCACGAGGCATCTCCAGGGGCCGCACCCCCGGTGGCTACAGAGCCAGCCAGGGAGGACCCTCCAGCTCTCCCCTCTGCTTGGCCCTCTCCTGCCCCCAACCAGGACCTGCCAATGAGAAACGAAAACTGGGAAAGAGGGAGCAGGCCACCCTTCGCTACTGCAGGTCTCCGGCCGGAAGAGGGCCCCGCTGCAAGAGGGCAGGAGCCCTAATTGGGATGAGAGAGGCAGTTTCTTGAGATAAGATTGACTAAGTGATCAGAAGACCTTCAGACTCCATCCAGGGTTGGTGGCCCTGGAAGGACAACGAGTTCTTAATGGTCTTCAGCCTCCAGTGACACTAACGGGTGTCCCCCAGGCAGGAGCAGGATGGGTAAACGGAGCTGGGCATGGGGAGAGGTGTCAGATCCTGAGCCCGCCCTAGTCTGCTGTGCCACCTTGTACAGTACCCTCCCCGAGCCCCTGTCCTGGGCGAGGACACTGTGGGGACCAGGAGGCGGGAATGAGGCTCAGGGACGGGGAGGGATGCTCGGACGCAGATCGGATCGCGGTCCTTTCAGGATCCTCACTGTCGCAGGGAGAGAGTCCCCGCTGCTCAGCCACATGCACCAGCCCTTCGGGGTGGGACGGACCCCTCTGCCCTCAGGGCCGCATGCCCATCACCTTCCAGTCCTTGAATGATGATGTGGCACTAGTACTAGATACAAGGAGAAGGAGGCAGGGAGTGCCAGGCCCTGGGCTGAGAGGCTCACGGATGCCAATGCAGAGGGACTCTAACAGGTGGATGCCATTATCATTACAGATGAGGACACGGAGGCACAGAGAGGTTAAGGAACTTTCTCAAGGTCACAGTGCTGTAAGGTGGTGGAAGTAAGACCCCAAACCCAGGCAGAATCGGTGCCTGCGCCCAGTTAACTTCAGTTTGACTTTGTTCAGTTCAATACCTGTAGGAGGGCCCTAACATTCCAAAAAGCTCTCTTCCTGCCCCTCATTCCTGGGCCACAGCGCTGGCCTGAGACACCCTAGGTCCAGAAGGCTGCAAAGGAAGCAGGTGGCCCATGAAGCGCAGGTGCAGGACACACCAGTAGGTGGCGCTGCGTCACCAGCCCAGCGGGCTGAGGCTCAGCCTGGCCCACCGGAAGGCGCCGCCAGGATGCCCAAGGCAGGGTCGTCATAGGTGGTCCACCTCCCAGTCTGAGTAGGACCCTAAGGGGCCTTGGCCCTCCTGCATCCACAAAGAGCTTCTGGCTCGTGCTGTTGGGGTCCCATTGGCAAACTCTCTAAAACACAGATCCAGCTTGGTGAGCTGTTTTTCGAGACTTCCATGATTACCGTCCACTAAAGACCAAGCCCTCTGGGTCAGTAACAAGGTGCGGCCCACCTTCCAGACCCGCAGCTCCCTCCATGGTCACCAGCCAAGCTCCCACCACCATCGCACGATGGAAAGCCAACGCCCGTGATCTTTGGGCCACCGTGACTTTGCAGGTCCAGACTTTCTCTGCAGACATGTTTCCTCCTTGGTGCTGCCTGAGAAGAATCTCAAAGAGCCTCAGGTTGTGCCTCAAATGTCCCCTCTCCTGTGACGCAACCCTGCCCCCTGACCAGAGCGGACGGCATCCCTGTCCCCTCTCCCACACACACACCGGGTCCAGAGCTGGGTCATAACCCCACGCTCACACATGCACTCAGCAAACACCTGCCCAAAGCCCACTTTGCGCAGGCCAGGGGAGCACAGGAAGGAGCAAGACAGGCGCAGAGGCTGCTCTGCCAGAGCACGTGGCCAGAGCACAACCACAGTTGTGCACGTGGACGGAAGTGCCATGGAGCAAAGTACTAAGTTCACACCTCATTTGTATAGTGAGATTTTCTCCTTGGTTTTAAAATATAATGGGCATGCGGTCAACAAAATAAACCCAGTGACAATCTCAATGAACTTCAAGCCACATGCCCACCAGCATCCCCATCCTTCAAAAATCCCCTCCTGCCACTTCTGGTCTCAGAGGTAACCATTTTCTGACTTCTCTCACCAGGGATTCGTTTTGCCTGCTCCAGGACTTCTTATAAATGGAAACTTGAAGCATGCGCTCTTTTGCATTGGCCTTTCAATTATCCATTATGTCCAAGTTTCATCCATATCATTAAATGGAATGATATTTTGTTCTTTTTTATTTCTGAATAACATTCTATTATACATATAAAACATGTCAATAATTGGATTATAACTTGTCCATTCTCCTGCTGATGGACATTTGGATTGTTTCCAGTTTTGAGCTATGATGAGCAGAGATGTTATGAATAGTCTTGCACAAGTCTATAAGAACACATTTCCGCATCTCTAGGAAATATGCTCAGGAATAGAATTGGTGGTCTAGAGGATCCATCAACGTTAGTAGCTACTATGAACAAGTCTCCAAAACCTGTTGGGATGAATCAGCTTACATGCCTAGCTGAAGTGTGTCAGAGTTCTAGTTGCTCCATGTCCTTGCGACCACTTGGTATTGTCAGTCACTTTCATTTTAGCCATTCCATGTAGTAATCTTTCATTATGGTTTTCATTTGCAATTCCTGATGGCTAAATAAGGTTCAGTCCCTTTTTATGTTTTTGTTTGGCTATATTGAAGTCTTATACCCACTTTTTAAAAAAAAAAATATACATTTTTTAGTTGTAGATGGACATAACATCTATATTTATTTTTATGTGGTGCTGAGGACCGAACCCAATGCCTTGCATGTGCAAGGCTCACTGTACCACTGAGCTACTGTCCCAGCCCCTTGTACCCACTTTTAAATTGGGTTTTGTATCTTTTTCTTGTTTTGTGTTTTGTTGACTAGCCTGATTTATCTTTTCCTTATTTGTTGATCATGAATACAGGTATATGAGGACATATAAGAAGAATATATTAAAAAGCACAAAAGTGAGCCATTCATACATTTTAGATCTGCAGTTGTGGATTCAACCAATGTGATTGAATATATTTGGTGAGGGGGTGATTTCACCTGTACTGAGCATGTGCAGAATTCTTCTTGGTGTCCTTGTAAAAAGACATCAAAGAGAGGATCTTCTGTCTCTCAACCTGCACATACACTGGAGAAAGGCTGTATAAGGACACAGCAAGAAAGTGGCCATCTATAAGCCAGAAAATGGAATCAGGTGAAACTTTGATCTTGGACTTCCAACCTCCAGAACTATGAGAAAATCAATTTTTTGTTGAACTGCGACTTCCCAGTCTATGGCATTTTTATGGCAGCCTGATCAGACTAATATACATCTGTAAATTGAACCAAAAATATGTGTATGTTGATGAGATAAATCAGAGCTAAATAAATGGAAAGTTATACTATGTTCATGGATAGGAATACTCAATCATTAAGGTGTCAGTTCAGTACAAATTGATTGATAGACACACTGTAATCTTATAAAGATTCTAATGGAGTTTCTTTTTTTGCAAAAACTTGACATGTCAATTGTGAAATCTAAGGGAAGGCACAGGCCACGGAGAGACTGGAGTCTGTGTAGCCCGTGGGCACAGTGCCACACCATCAGGAAGCAGAGGAACCAGTCACGAAATTCACCCCACCTCGACTGTGGGTGCCCCTCGTGCTCCCAGGGGCTGCCACCTGCCTCCCACCTCAGATGATCCAAGGAGTTGGATGATGTTGCTCTGATTCTGCTGAGCGATGATGTTAAAGCAGACCTCTCCTCCCTGAACACCTCCTAGCTTCTCTTCAATCTTAGGACAAAACCCAAATCCTCAGTATGACCACGTGGACCTGTGGGATGTGGCAGGGCCTACTCTGGCCACCTCCCTGCCTGCCCTTCCCCACCCCACGCAGAACTCCGGCAGCCAGACCAGCTGCAGACCAGGGGCCCAGAGGAGGTGCCACCTTCTGTGGGATGCTGTGCGCCCAAGGCAGGCTACTGTCAAAGAGCCAGACTTCTTCCCCAGCACTTATGATCAGACCCCCACCTGGGCGGTCATTGGTCTGACCTCCATCTCCTCTACCACGTCAGTGGCCCCACTGCGGCCCAGCTCAGGAGGGCCAAGTGCTTATCCTTTTCAATATATTCTTCTTTAGATGTATTCATATTTGCATATAATCAACGAATAAAAAAGATAAATCATACGAATCAACAAGAAAAAGACACGATGCCCTTTTATGTGCTCAGTAAAGATTGGCAGATGAAGGGAACCACGGATGAGCAGGTGCCCGCACCCCCCCACACATACACACAGCCCCAACCTGGGAATTGCAGTCCCAGCCAGGATGTGGAGGCTCCCTAGAGGAGGTCAGGGTCAGCTTGGTACATCTCTGAAAACTCAGGGTGCAGGGATGGAGGAGCAGGACACAGCCACTTATACCAGGAGGGGTTGGGAGAAGCTTCCTGTGTGGGGATCCCTTGAGTGAGTCTGTTGAGAGGGCAAGCAAGTGGCAGCCTCAGAGAGTGCAAGAGGTTGTTTTGAGTGTGTTCGGTGCATCTGGGGAGCAGGGTTCTTTGATGGGCAGATGGAGCAGCTCCCCATGGTCAGGCTGGGAAAATTCTGGAAAGTCTAGACTTGGTCTGTGGACACTGGACTGACCAGAGCTTTCCCAGCTTTCTGGGTGATGTTCTTGAGCAGCAATTTTTTTTTTTTTTTTTTTTTTTTTTTTTTTTGGTGGGGGGGATACCAGGAGATTGGACCCAGGGACTTAACCACTGAGCCACATCCCCAGCCCTTTTCATTATTTTATTTTGAGATCTCCCTAGGTTGCTCAGGGCCTCCCTACGTCACTGAGGCTGGCTTTGAACTCGCCATCCTCCGGCCTCAGCCTCCCGAGCTGCTGGGATTACAGGCCTGTGCCAAGGCACCGGCGAGCCTCAAAGCATCTTCCACTGTATATTAATGTGCACGAGTGCTATGTAGTTATTGTTTTGGCATAAATTATAACTCAGCAGCGCTTCGTGTCTCTCTTCTTTTGTAGATTAAAAAATAAACAGAAAACCGAGGTGACTTTACTGCCTCTCAAAACAGCCTCCAGTACCACCTGGGAACCCCTTCCCCTCAGCCACCGGGAGGTCACGGAGGGCTGCACTGCACAGGGGACTTGGGATCTGCTTTCAAGTGAGACCCGCCCCCTGCCTCTGAGGCCTGATGGGAAAAGGGCAGGATCAAGGGCTGCTGGATGAGAAAGGGGAACCCCACAGGGGGGACACCCCCGAGGCCACCGAGAAGTGCAGGGTCCTACTCCAGGTCACGCAGTGGCACAGGGTTGGCGGAACCCGTCCCAGATGGAGCCAGGGGTGCACCCCCATCTGCTGGACGAGGAGCTGCCTCTCCGGAACCCTCGGGCACAGAGGGCCCTGCCCCTTTTCAGCTCCCCCACCCCACCCCAGGAGCCTCTGAGGAGACCGAGGTCCTCCCCAGACCTGCTCCACAGCTCAAGGCCACAACCTGGAGGAGACTTGGGAGGCTGGCCTCCGGCTGAGCCGCTCAGTGACCTCCTCTGAAGTGTGCAGACAGGTCCCGAGGATCCCCAGGGGGTCACGGGAAAGGAGATTGGCGGAAAGGGCTCCCTGGAGGGATAAGGCGCCCGCCCCTGGAGGGGAGTGAACAGAGGCCATTGCTCTCTGGCCTCCAAAAGGTGAGGCCCCCAGTGCCTCAAGAGGTCCCCCGATGTGTGCCGGGGCACCGCCAGGGTCCAGGCGATGCTGGCTCAGGCTGACTCGCATCCCTCCCTTGCTGGGCACTTCCGCCCCCCAGGCCTCTGCCCCTGCCTGGTCTCCACTTCCTCACCAGGGACCACAGCGAGGAGGAACAGACAGGGAGGTGCCGAGACAGGCTGGAGACTCAACAGGAAACGGGGTGGGAGTTACAGGCAGGGAAGGAGATTATTAATCTCCTGATTAATAGCACCAGTGGGCTCACGGGAGGGAGTGGCTGTCCCTCTGCAGTTGGGAGGCAGGAGGAGGAGGTCTCTGGCCTCTGGCCTCCCCAGCTGTTTAAGCAGGCTCCAAGGTCTCAGCAGGTGGCCTCTCACCTGGGCCTCCCTCCCCTGCAGCCCAGGACCTCAGGTTGCTGGGGGGAGTGGCAGGGGTGGGGGATGTGCAGCCCAGGCCAGCCGCCCCCTGGGAGAGGCAGCCCGGGAGCTCCTCTGCCCACGGCAGGATGAGAGGAGGGGCAGGAGGGGAGGCCATGTCTCCAGAAAGGGTTTCAATCAGGACTCGCCTAGCCCGGCAGTTGATGGTCCCGAGCAGCGGGGAGCCGGAGGCGAGGTGGCGGGGGGGCGTCTGGCAGAGGGGAAGGAGGCCCGAAGCCCTGGAGAGTCCCCGCAAGCCCCTGGCTCAGCACATCTGGAAGAGGTTGGCTCTAATGCCATCAAAGGCCTCCGAGGGGCCAGCAGGCAGCCCGGGCAGCGGAGCCGTGGAGACTTAAACCCCGCCTCCCTGGGATGGGCCCCCGGCCGCCGGGCCCCTGCGCCAACCGAGGGGCTGGGCAGGGCCAACGGAGGCATCCGTCACGCCCCTGCCTCAGGGCACAGGCCGGGGTCTCCACCTCAGAGCGAGAAAGCGGGGTTCTGGCCGTTTCCTGGAAAAGGAAGCCCGGGCTCAGGGAAGGGGCCCTGTGGGCTCTGCCTTCAGCTCCCAGCAGGTTCTGGGGGTCTCTCCGGGTCCAGTCCCTCCGCCATGAAGCTGGAGCCCGCAGAGCAGCCCGACCAGCAGGGAGGACACAGGTGCAGGCGCTGCCCCCGGGGCCACTCCCTCCAGGCGGCTGCATGGCTCACAGGCTGCTCCCTCAGTAGCCACCCCCGTCCCACCCACATCCCCATCCTAGTGACAGCGCCTTGTCCCCAGATCCCTGATCGAATGTCACCTCCCAGGGAAATCCCAGGGCTTGGTCTCCCTCCACTGCAGGGCATCTTTAGCATGCACTACCCATGCACACACACATGCACACACGCACACGCACACACGTGCACACATGTCCATTTCAACTGGAGACGGATGCGCTCCTGAACATTGATGAACCCTGGAGCAAGTCCTGGGAAGGATGGGATGAGGACGTCGTGGTCCTGTCTTTGGGAAACCCAGAAGTCTCAGTGTCACCCGAGTGTCCCTGCAGGGGTCTGCCCTCCCTCGGTCTTTCTCCTGTTGCTGCTCGAACAAGCGCTGCCTGTTCCCGGCCGTACCCTCTGCCTCCCGCAGCTATCGTGGCTGACCGACTCCGGCCATCACGCCTCTCTCCCAGCTGGTTCCCAGCAGCTTATACACATGTTCTCCTATCTCCTTCAAAACCCGGGGGAGGCCTTCCTGACCCCGCGCTGCACGCCAGCTTCCGCTCACTGCTGGCTCTCCTCATGGCAAAACCTCTGAAAGAGCTTTGTAGCCTCCTGCTCTCCGCCTGCTCTCCGCCTTCTTACCTCCCAGTTTCCCTGCCCCCTCCTGCCTTCTCGGTCTCCACGGCTACCACTCCCCAAAACGCCACTTGCCAGGGGCCCTGGAAACCCGCGTTGCCAAATGTGAGGGTCGGTCCTCACCCTGCAGGGCCCTTGGCCCCGTCTGCAAGGCTGAGGTGCCCCGGTTCAACCGGGGACCAGTACCTCCTGTCCGTCACTCAGCTCACGGTCAAGCGCAGTCCCTGGACTGGAGATGCTGTCTGCGGGCTGGTGAGTCTGGATCATTCTGTGCGTCCTCTATCCTGATGTGCATGGATCGTGTGCTCACATCACGGCACGTGGTGTCTGGTGAGCCCTGTTCCTGGTCACCAGGTCACTCACACCTCGTTACCGACGGCTTCTTAGGGTTCGTGAAGCACAGGGCGGCCCGGCCTGGGCATCTTCCTGAACTGCAGCCCTTTCTACCCTGCCTCCTACTTCACCCCCATCCGCCACGGATGCCCTGCCAGCATCTCACACTTAACCTGGCCACAGCAGAGCTGCTGGCTTCTCCCTCTGGGGCCTGACCTCCTGCCAGGGCCTCCGGCTCTGTGAACAGCCTGCCCGGCCCACGAGCAGCAAGAGGGAGTGAAAATCAGGGGCAGCCCTGGTGGCGCCTGCCACTCAGGGATTGGCTTTCCCGGCCCTCGGCTTCCAGGACACCTCCTGCCTCCTGCCTCCAGGTGATGTCCGTCCTCTGGCCCTGCATCCGCCTCCTGTCTCCCAATGGCGGCCAGCTTTCCAAACCCCGCTTATCTTAGGAACCTCAAGAGAAGAGAAAAGCAGCATAAAGCCAGGAGAAGGGGGGACACAGTGAAGATCAGAGAAAGGTGGGAGAAACAGCAACGACCGAGGTGGCAAAAATCCGGTGAGACCAGAAGCTGATTCTCTGCAAAGATCTATGAAAGGAAACGGCCTCCAGCAAGACTGGCAGGGAGAAAAAGGATTGGCAATGTCAGGAGCGAAGAACGGACATCACTCCATGCAAGAGTCTGCCAGCTCACGTGAGAGGGACCAGCGCTTCCCAAAACCCTAACCCTAACCCTAACCCTAACCCTTAACCCTTAACCCCAACCCTGACCCTAGCCCTAACCCTTAACCCTTAACCCCCAACCCCAACCCTAACCCTGACCCTGACCCTGACGCAGAGTATCACCATGACTCAGTATGAGAAAATAGATCCTTCGACTAGCCCTATGACTAAAGAGTAAATTGAATTTATAGTTTCAAAGATAAAACAGAAAAGTAATATCCAGACTCAACTAGTGGCACTGAAGTGGTCTACCGAAAATTAAAGAATGGACACCAATTATGCAAAATATCTTTCTATTTTTTAATTTCGAGCCATGGTCTCACTAAATGGCTGAGGTTGGGCTTGAACTTGAGAAACTCCTGCCTCAGCCTCCCAAGCCACTGAGGTTACCCGTGTCTGGCTCCTTACTCTTTTTCCAAAGCCAATATTCCACTGATAGGAAAGCCAAAGGCAATACTGAACCAAAAACACCTAACAAAATATTAGCAAAGAGAATCAGCACAATGTAAAAAAATAATAATACATTGTTACCAAGTGGAGTTTATTCCAGGATGGGACACTGGTTCGATATTTGAAAATCACTCCGTATAATTACCAGTTTAACAGGCTAAGCAGGAGGGACCACATGGTAGGATCCATCAATGCCAAAACGCATGGGAAACGTCAACACCCGTGAAAAAGACTCTCAGGAAAATCGTACGAGGGGAACTTTCTCGGCTTGGTAAGGAGAGGCTACAAGAGACTCAGACTCCAGCTGAGATCGAGGACAAAGCCTTCGGTCCACTCTCATCACATGCTGCTGGGAGTTGATGTCGTGCCAAGAAAAGGAAATCAGAGGCAGACGGATCAGGAGGAAGAAATAAGATGACCTTCCCAGACGACATCAGTGACAAAAAGATCAAAGAAATAAAAATAGATCTAAATAAATTAAAGAGAAGCCATTTTCCTTGGCTACAAGATACAACGTATTGAACATATCAGTTTTTCCCAAATACATTTGCAGGCTTGAGGCAATTCCTATAAAAATATCTCGAGGATTTCTTTTTTTCTTTTTCTCTTTTGGTACCGGGGATTGAACCCAAGGGTGCTTAGCCACTGAACCACACCCCCAACCCTTTTTTATTTTTCGTTTTGAGACAGGGTCTCACTGAATTGCTTAGGGCCTCGCTAAGTTGCTGAGGCTGGCCTCAAACTTGCGATCCTCCTGCCTCAGCCTCCTGAGTCGCTGGGATTACAGGCGAGTGCCATCACATCCGGCAGCCTTTCCAATAAATGATTACTAGCGCAATTAGATATCTGGAGGCACAGAAGTGACTCTCAACCTAAACCTCACACCTGGTGCAAAAAAATTAACTCAAAATGTATCACAGACATATATGTAAAGTATAAAACTATAAAATTATTTTGAAAAAAATAAGAGAAAATCTCCAGGATCTAAGGCAAGGCAAAGAGATCTTAGATCCGACAAACTGAATTTCATCAAACTTAAAACTTTTGCTCTCCAAGACGGTTGTGGGTATGAAAGAACAAGTAGTGGGATAAAATATTTGCAAGCTACATGGCTGATGATGGACTAGTATCTAGAATATATAAAGAAGTCCTACAACTCAACAGTGAACAACAAACAACCCAACCAGAAAATGAACAGAAGACATGAAGACATTTTGCCCACAGGATATACAGCAGAGCATCAAGCCCTTGAAAAAATGTTCAACATTATCAGTCATTAGGGAAAAGCAAATGAATCATGAGGGTAAATGCTACAAAACAGCTAAATAAAAAAGAACGATAGCCCAGCGGCTCGGGAGGCTGAGGCAGGAGGATCATGAGTTCAAGGCTAGCCTCAGCAACTCAGCGAGAACTTTTCTCTAATAAAAATACTTTTAAAAAGGACTGGGGATGTGGGTCAGTGGTTGAGTGTCCATTCGTCCACCTCCTGGCTGAGATAAGGTGCTGGCCAGCTGCCGGCCTGGGAGAGGGCATGTAGAGGGTGTTGCCTGACGGTGTCAGAGACCCAGTGAGCCAAGCTGCTGTGGAGGCTGCCTCATCCTGACAGGCATAATCCGAGGGAATGGCCTTCAGAGCCCAACAATTACTTGAGTGCAGGGCCTGCGTGTCAGGCCCAGGGACCCTCCCACTGCGAGTGTCTCTGCCCCCCCTCATTGCCCACCCAGGACCTACGCGCCCAGAAGCTCCCTCTGAGGGCCACCTCAGCACCTGGGCTCGGGATTCCCTCCTGTCCCCTACAAGGTCCAGTCTCAACTCAGCCATCACCTCCTCCCGGAACCTTCCCCGAGTGCCCTTGGGGCACTGAACTGGCAGAAGAGATGGGCAGGCGGGCCATCGAGTAAGATAAGCCTCATTGTGTTCCTGGAGAGGGCAAATGGGATTCCACAGGACTATAACTGCAGGACCTATCAATCTTCCTGGAAGGGTAGAGGCAAAGGCCAAGGCAGAATTCACCAGGCAAAGAGGAAGCAATAGTTTAAAAGTCGTTACCATGTCCTGAAGCACTAAAGTGGTACTTTTTTTTTCTCATGAAATCCTAACACCCATGCTATAAGAAAAGTGTTGTCTATTTTAGAGATGAGGCTCAGAGAGGCTAAGTAACTTTCTCAAAGCCACACAGCTCAACTGAGCCTTCGGTCTTTTGGGTGCTGAGCTCCCCTTACTAGGCTACCTGTATCTGCCATCACAGGCTGGAAAGCCACCTGGAAAATGACTATCTCTTATGTTGTCACAAGAAATGTGGGACAGACCCATGCCCTAGAGATCACAGCAATGGTACCATGGAGAAAGAAGAGGGGCTCGGGGAGGCAATTCGTAATTGATCCTCCCTTGAGACTCGTACTCCTTCCTGTTTCCCCCACAAAAGTTCTGTGCAATCACAAATCAAAGCACCCAACGTGCTTCAGAGGATGGAGCGAGCCAACATCAGACCCCACACGGCTTCGGAAAATGGAGAGGAGAAACAGAAGAAATAGAAAAAACCCGGACATTTCTCTAAGCTGCGGCTGAGATGTGGCGGAGCACGGGTATTATAAGCACCAGAGAGCATGCGCAGGGCGGCCTGGCCCGGCTGGGGCTCCCACCAACCTCAGCCGGAAGGCAAGCCCCGCGGCCGCCCAGCACTCACGCCTGCCACTCAAGCCGCAGCTGCCTGGGGGCCGCGGGCCTGGCTGGAATCTGCGTCTGCTTCCGTCGCGGCCCCAGTGCCGATGACAAGCCAGGTTGCAGCAGGACGCTGCTTCTGCCCCAGACCTCACCCCCTCTTCCAGCCACCTCGGGAGCAGCATTCTATCACCTCCATTTTAGAGTTGGGGAAACTGAGGTTCAGAGGACAAATCCTGGCCACTGAGACGTCAGGGGAAGTCTGTTGGAGGTTCTAGAAAAGACTGTCCTCTATGGTAGGGAAAAATTGTGTCCCATTGTTTTTTTTTTTTTTTTTGGTTTGTTTTTGTTTGTTTTTGTTTTTGTTTTTTTACTTCCTTTTTTGGAATACTTTGGCATGAGACGTGATGGCTGGAGCCTTTGCCGCCCTTCTGTGACTTGGAGGAAGGTCATGGAGGATTCACAAGGGATGGCGGAGAGTGACGTCATAGAGCCCAAAGTCCCAGGGGAGATCAATGAGGTGGCTGCTACAATACAATGCCCCATGTAGGAGAAACCAGCAAAAAGAGGGCCTGTGATAAGAATGTAACTCTGGGTGACCCTGGGAGCTGGTGGCAATGCTGTGACCTATCTCACCCTTCTCTACTTGCCCAGCGCAACCCTCAGACTGCAGACAGAGGGTGCACCCCAGTTCTAGCTCAGCTATGAGTCACTGGTGAGAAAGAAAAGTGTATGAGCCCCTCCCCCTTAAACAAGTAATAATTGGTTAGCAATTAAGATCAGAAATCGGGAATTTCTCTGGGCCTGTGGCACCCAACTGTAATCCCAGCAGCTCAGGAGGCGGAGGCAGGAGGATCACAAGTTCAAGGCCAGCCTCAGCAACTCAGCTGAGGCCCTAAGCAACTCAGCCAGACCCTGTCTCAAAGGAAAAAATTAAAAGGACAGGGATGTTGCTCAGTGGTTAGCTCCCCAGGGTTCAATCCCCAGTACCAAAAAAAAGGGAATTTCTCTAAAAGACTGGAAATGAAAAGTTGCAAGGAACTGTAATTAATAAGGTTCCTGCTAGCTTGCGGGGGGGAGGGGAAGCCCATCATAAATGCATGTCTGCTCTCTCTGGACGTTCTGACCTCTGTCCTTACCCTACGGACAGAAGTTCCTGAAAGGCCAGCAGACACCCACACAGAGGACCTCTGTGCCGGGGGACATCGCTCAGATCACTGCTAAGTCCTAAGAGGACCATCGTGAACGTTCCTGATGCTTTGAAAACGTTTCCGTCCAGGCCGGCGGCTTGGGAGTGAGCTGGACCCTCTCTACGCTGGGGCATTACTGTATTTCAAAAGCACAGACACCTCATCGCGTCCTGTGGCATTAAGAGAGCCAGGCCACCGGCCCCTTTATCTGAGGGCTTTCAGGGAAGGGAAGCCTGCCTGTTCCTCTTCTAAGCCAAATGCCACACCAGGGCAGGCGTGGAGGCGTGTGCACACTACACACGTGTTCTTAGGAAAACCCAGAGACGCCAGCTCTCCAGCTGTGCTCGGGATGGAACTCAGGCCCGCGCCCAGGGCAGGAGGCGCTCCGCCCCCAGCCACAGCCCCCGCCCTCCGGAGGCTTTCCAAAACGTCCAGGCGGCATTGAACTTGGGATCCCCTTGGGATCCTCCTGCCTCAGCCCCACCGAGTGGCTGGGAGCACAGGCCACCCACCTCTGTCCATTCGCAGCTCTGGAGCAGTATTGGCTTGTTAAAGTTAAATTCTAGATCTGGAAAAGAGCCAGTGCTGAACTGGACTCCACCGTGCCCACCGCAGGACTGCCGGGGGTCAGAACTGCGTGAGGGACATGTGGCCTCCCTTCCCAGTGTCCGACCTCCAGGGCCAGCAGCTGGCTTTCCCTGGGCGAGCAGGACCAGAGGCTTCCCTGTCAGGGTCAGACGAAGACCTCTGTCCTCAGAGGCTGCTCGCAAGGTCGAGAAGATCGAGAGGCCCTGATCAGAAGAAAGGCAGGAGGGGCTGGCACTGGAGCTCCTGGGGACCATGGGGGTGTCCCGGTCAAAGAGGTGGGGGTCCACATCTTTCTCTTCATTCTGGCAAGCAGCTCTCTTGCTTAAAATTTAAACTGGACATCTCCATCTCCACTTTTCTAGCCATTTCCCCTGGCAGAATGGGCTGCAGGAAAACACTCGTATATAAGGACCCCAAGTTAAGGACATTACGATTGCAGCGGGTGTGACGGTGCCTGCCTGTACTCCCAACAACTTGGGAGGCTGAGGCAGGAGGATCGCAGGTTCCAGGCCAGCCTCAGCAATATTTCAAGGTCTGAAGCAGTTTATTGAGACTCTGTCTTAAAATGTAAAAAGGACTGGGGATGTGGCACAGGGGTTAAGTACCCCTGGATTCAACCCCTCGTTTCCAGAAACAAAACAACAAGCCTGCTATTAGCCAGGACAGGGGCTCTGAGGGTGGCGCTGTGAGGGCGCAGCTGCGAGGGTGAGGCTGTGAGGATGAGGCTGTGGGGGCGGGGTTGTGAGGGAGGGGCTGTGAGAGTGTGGAGGGCGGGGCTGTGAGGGCGGGGCTGTGAGAGTGGGGCTGTGGGGGCGGGGCTGTGAGGATGGTGCTGTGGGGGCGGGGCTGTGGGGGTGGGACTGAGGGCGGGGCTGTGGGGGTGGGGCTTGAGGGTGAGGCTGTGAGGGTGGGGCTGGGAGGGCTAGGTTCTGAGGGTGGGGCTGTGGGGGCGGGACTGTGAGGGCGGGACTGTGAGGGCGGGGCTGTGAGGGCGGGACTGGGAGGGTGGGGCTGGGAGGGCTAGGTGTGAGGGTGGGGCTGTGAGGGCGGGGCTGTGGGGGTGGGGCTGTGGGGGTAGGACTGAAGGCGGGGCTGTAGGGGTGGGGCTGTGGGGGCGGGGCTGTGGGGGCGGGGCTGTGGGGGTGGGACTGAAGGCAGGGCTGTAGGGGTGGGGCTGTGGGGGCGGGGCTGTGAGGGTGGGGCTGTGGGGGTGGGGCTGTGGGGGCGGGGCTGTTAGGGTGGGGCTGTGAGGGCGAGGCTGTGGGTCAGGGCTGTGGGGGTGGGACTGAGAGAGTGAGGCTGTAGGGGCGGGACTCCCCGAGGGTGGGTTGCGAGGATGTGGTTTGAGGGGCGGGGCTCTGAGAGGGCGTGGCTAGTGAGCCTGGCTGAGAGTCCAGTCCATCCCCATATGCTAGTCGGGAGCGCCAAAGCTAACTGGTTGGGTCTGCAGCCACACCTGGCTCCTCCCCGCTCCCTTGGTCCCCAGTCTGCATTCACTGTGGAGGTCTTCTGCCAGTCCGACACCCACTGAGTCCTGAGGTTCTATCTCGGTGCTCCTCTCACCTTTTGTGCACGTGCAGACACACACGCACACACTCACCCACCCTGCACCCTGCACACACAAGGTTCGCCATACGTGTGGGTTCGACTCTGTATCAACCCAGCCTCCCCTAGAGCTGTGCTGGGTCGGACTCATTCATAAGAACAGAAAGGGCAGAGCGGGCCAGTCCAGGGGCCTTTACCTCACGAGGTTGGCACAGGGCCCAGGCCACCGGCAGCTCTGGTACACACGCTGGACCACTGTCTCCGAGCCATTCTGCACCTGGCAGGACACCGTCCGGGTCACCGTGTGATGGCACCAGTGCCTGTGGGGAAAGCGAAAGTCCCATCAGCCCTGCTGTGGTGCTGGAGGAGGGGGACCCCTCACAAACTTGGAGCGCTCATTTTCTTGGGGTGGGGGCTCACCACGACGCACTGCCCAAGTCCGAGGGAAAGGGAGCTCACCCACACCAGCTGGCCTCCGAGCACTGGCATCAACTTAGCCCGGAAACCGCTGCCCTGACGGCCCTCCCTGGGGCCAGGGGAGGTCAGGCGAGGAGGGGAACGGAGCTGCTAGAACATGGGGTGCTGGTGCAACCAGGCAGCGGAACGGGGCTGGTCCCAGGAAAGGCCACCAGGCAAGCACTGAAGATGGGTTAGGCGCCTTGGGGGCCATGAGAGGGGTGACACTGGCAGAGAAGAGAGGAGCACGGGTGAGGGCATCAAGGTGAGACACCAAGGCATGTCCAGGGACCTGTGTGCAATCAGAAGTGGGCAGAAGGGTGAAGGACAGGATGGAGTCAGGGAAGGAAAAGGCTCCAGGCAGTGGAGGGGAGAAGGAGAGGGACTGGATCAAGATGGCCAGCAGGCCCACCCCTCCACCACCACCAGATCCTGGAAACCTAACACCTAAAAAAAAAAAAAAAATCCTGGAAAACAAGAAACCCTGGACCAGAATATTTGAGGAGTACTTAAGAGATAGAAAGCAAAGTGACTAATCTGAAGCACAGCCAGGAACACTCAGGGAGACACCAGGGGCTAAGGTGGGAGCAACTGAGGAGCAGCAGATACGGGGTAAGGGAGATACCCCAGGTGCCGGCAGGATGGACTGGTTAGGGGAAAGAGCCAGACAGGGAGGACTTGGGTACCTATCCCTGCTGGTACCAGGATTTAGGCCTTGGATTCACCTGCCCACTGGCAGGTGTGGTCAGAGTGGGTGCCTCACAAGCTGGTGACCTCCAGGGACACTTTTAAGTTCAGATCACTGAATTCTCTTTCCCCATTCATCTTTGGCAAAACCCAAAGTCTAGTAAACAGAGACAAACTCATGGAAATTATTTGATTAAAAGAAAAAGTCTAACCCATGAAAGAAAGGCACCAACTCCACAGGCAATAAAATCACGCCTCTAGAGAAAAGAAAAAAAAAAAAATATATATATATATATATATATATATATATAGAGACAACTTTTGCAAGCATAATCAATGTCCTCTAAGAGAGAAGTGTATCACTCATAAAAATTTCGAAATAAAAAATTTTGATCTCTTAGAAATCAAATGTATGACCATGAAAATAAGAATAATTGAAGAACAGAATGCAAACAGGTAAAGATGTCCTGACCAGCTTTAAGTCTGAGCTGCGAATTGTCCCAGCAGGCCTGGCCAAGGCACAAAGAGACAGGAAACGTGTGGGGGCGGGGGGAAGCTGAGGGATCTAAGTTAGGCACGTGCCAGCACCTACTGAGGAGTAGCCCTACAAGGGCAGACCAGAGTCAGAGAGGCAGACACGCGAAGAAATAACAAAGGAAACTTCCCAGAGCTGAAGAAACACACCAGTTCCTCAGTCAAAAGTGCCTCTGAGTGCCATCGTGGTAGAATTTCAGAGCAATCAGGATGATGAGAAAATGTTAAATGCCATAGAAAGAAAAGAAAAACCAAACCATCTACAGTAAATTTAAATAAGATTTTTAAATCAGCAACATCAGATTCAGGAATATCATGATAAAATTGTCTCAAATGGCTAAGGAGAAATATTTAGAACCCATAATTCTATACCTAGCCAAACTACCCTTCCGGGTCAAAGGCCAAATAAAGATTTCAGATACTCGAGGGCTTAAAAAGTTTACTAGTTACCTGTTATGAAAGATCCACTGGAGGATGCATCCCAACAAAACAAAATAAAGGACATAGAAAAAACATATTCAATACAAAGAGCAGTTATGGACAAAGAAACAATAGTAAGATTTAGTAATAGCCTAGCTCTAAAATAAAAGTGATTTCAACATGGAAGATGACAAAGAGAGGGAGTTAAAAGGGAACTAAAATTGCAAATAATTCTTTCATGTTGAAAGAAAGAATATAGAAGCTGCACCACTTTAAGTGTAATAGGAAAAAATATATGGTTAAATTTGTTTTGAATTTAAAGATAAATACTAGAAAGCAAAGAATGAAAATGTAAAAATGACAAGCCATCCAGTAGAAACAAGAAAATAAAGGAAAGAGTAAAACGAAGTTGATCAATCCAACAAAATGCTAGGAAATAAAAAGAAAGTAGCAAGAAATATTAATTAGAAGATGGGAAAATAGGAGAAGAAATGAGTTAATAAAATGGAAACAAAAATTTATTAAATAGATCATATTAAAAAGAAATCAACAGAACCCAAACACAGGCATTTTGAAAAAAAAAAAAAAAATCTTATCGGCAAAGCTTAGACAATTCCTAATGAGAAAAAAAAGTCATAGATATAAAGAACAAATATTATGTATGCTCTTTCATCAAAAAATTTTCAAAATCTTGCCAGGCGTGGTGGTGCATGCCTATAATCCCAACAGCTCGGGAGGCTGAGTCAGGAGGATCTCAAGTTCAAATCCAGCCTCAGCAACGCCAAGGTGAGATGAGCCGTGGATCAGAAAACATTCTCCGAAGCCTCGAATCCCCATCTCTAGACATCCGAGCTCTTAACAGACTGCAAATGGCTTCCGACGATCCAAACCTGGCCCAGACCAAGGGAGACTGTGGGCAGAGGCGTGGAGAAAGGGCTCTGGGCCCGTCCAGATGGAACTCGAAACCCCCTTCGTCTCTGGCGGTGGTCACGGGACCTGCATGTCCTCCTTGCCAGGGTCCCCATGTCCTGTGTCTTCTGCTTGCTGGGTGGTATCATGCCGCCGCCCACCGCGCGCCCTGGCCCCTGACCTTGGACTCACTGATTACAGAATGCCTGCCGGTGGAAAGCGGTCTGGCACACCCTCCCAGCCCAGGCACACAGCAAAGGCTGATCTGCCTCCACCCAGATCCCCTTCCTTGTGAGAAGAGACCCACGCCACCACGGGCAGGGCGGGAGCTGCTCCCACAGGGGTCTTCACCTCGCTAAGCATTGGACTCGGTCACTTGGCGGAGCACTGAAGTCCTTAACTGAGGTCCGTAGGGAAAACAAGTGCTAAGTGGTTTCAGGATATCATGTCACGATGGAAGGGAGGGACCTTCAGGACACCCCAGGGTCCACGCCCACCTCTGAACACGACCAAGGGCCCCATCTGTGGTGCTGCCTGCCACCCAGCGAGGTGCCATTGCAGGGGTGGCCCCACCTCCCAAGGGGCGGGAACAGCCATCCCTGGGGCTCGGGCTAAGGCCTCCCCAAGCCAGCACTTCCCTCCGATCTCATGTGTCCCCTACCTCCCCGGTACCCTGAGCCGAGTCTAAGCCAGCCCCATTTCCTCATTCCAAGCTCTGCCCCCACGGTGAGTCACCTCAGTGTTTCCCTTGAGCCCCACTGCGTGCGCCCACTTGCCTGGACAGTGGTCATGTCACCAGAGCCCACAGGATGGACACACAATTGCCGCCGGTGCTGCACTGAGAGCATCACTACCCAGCCCCCGCCCGCTCCTCCAGCACATGCACCTTCTGTCTCCCGGCCATGCCACCAGGCGGGGCAAATCTGCTCCTGACCACCTGACTCTCGTCTGTTCCTGGACACCAGCCTCACCCTCCTGGTCTCCCGCCTCTTGGGGTGTCTCCCTGTAAGCTCCCCTGCCTGCCACCAGGGGGCGCCCTCGGGAACGCACCCCCCCACACCCCCTCCCACACCCACACCCCCCCCCCCCGCCCCCCGCTCCCTGGCCTCTGCTCTCTGCCCGCTCCTACCCACTGCCAGCCGGCTCTGTCTCGCCATTTACATTGTCGCCTTGTGCCCGGACAGTCCGCTCACTTCCTTCTGTTTGATCGACCATTCATCCTACCGGTCTCCATCAGGGCTCTTCCCCTCCTGGGCTCCTGCTCAGCCAGGAAAGGGCTCCCACCTCCTGTTGTGTGGGACCCCGTGCATGCCTCCGTCGCCGCCCACGTCACTTGGGAGGACCTCGGGCTCCTCAGGAAGAGGAGGCCCCACTGTAGAGGTGTATTGCTGGGACCCTGAGTGCATTCCATGCAGTCCCTCCCTCAGCCAAAGCTGCAGATCAAGGTTGTGCTGCGTGCCTGGCTCTGCCCACCCGGCACAGTCACCTCCAGGCTTGGAGCGTCCAGTTTCGGGCCCAGGCCCCTCCCCCACCCACCTCTTGTTCTAATCACCAGGCCAACCCTCTGGATCCATGGAAAGGCCAGATTTGCCCACTAGCTCGGCTGGAGAAGCCAGTTTTCGAGTCTAAACAAAGGCAGCAGTCCAACAGATGAGAAACCTGGACAGCTGTCAGGCCATGAATGTACCCCCAAGGGCCCAGGCCAGTCCCTGGGGAGACGCTGGCCAGGGGAGCCAGCTTCCAGCCCCTACCAGAACATGCGCTCAGCATGCCTCCTGCAGGCCTCCCAGGTCCCCTGCAACAGAAGCCCTGGGTCAGTGGTCAGCGCCTCCAGGTCCCGCCTCGGCTGCCCCAATGCCCACTCCTTCCCAGGCAGCCACACCTGGTGACAGGTCGGTATGTGGTTGAGGAGGCCACCTGAGCCTGATGCAGGACAACTTGGGGCCACTCCAGCCACAGGGCTCTGGGGGGAGCCAGAGTCTCAGCCTGGTTCCCTTTGCTCATTCCCATTTCCTCCCCTCCCTTCCATGGGGAAGTCCTACTTGGCATCCCTCCTGAATGTCCCCACATTAGAGGCCACCTCAGGCTCTGCTTCTACAGACAACCAGGGGTCCGCCCCGAGTTCCAGCAGGGCAGGAGACTGGCCTCTAGTGTCCTGGATGCGATGTCTGAGACACGGTCCCATGAGCAGGGGGTGACAGGTCTAGGCGGGCCTCAGCAGGGGACCTCCGTGGTCCCAGGATTTGGCCAGGTGTGGGAGGGCGGGCTCAAGGCCCCTGCTGCCCTATGACTGTATCCCCCAAATTCATGGCTTGGAAACTTAGTCCCCAGGTTTGTCTGTTAATGGCATTTGAGGCGGGACCTCTAGGGGGTGATTGAGTCATGAGAGTGGAGCCATTCATGGGGTAAAGGGTTCTCTCCAGAGCAGGTCAGCTTCAAGAGCCAGTTTGGCTCTGTATTCTAAAAGGTCTTGACAAGCCGCCCAGGCTGCCCTTGAACCTGCAGTCCTCCTGCCTGAGCCTCCTGAGTGGTGCTATTATAGGTTTGGGCCGCCACAGCCAGTTGACCTTTGTTCTGTATAAATTACCTGACCTGTGGTATTGTGTTATAGCAACAGGAAGCGGACTAAGACAGCCCTCAGATTCAGATAGGCCTCTCCAGCAGGGCGTGATAAGGACACCAGAGAACAGGCCCTGCAGGTTTAGTAGAAATAAGCAGAAGGCCGTGGCAGGAGAAGGACCCTGGGAGGCCCAGTTTTCTCTCCCAAGATGCTGCGCAGGGAAACCAGACCAGATCTGCTCAGGTGGCCCTGTGAAGGCTCAGGGTTGGGTCAGAGCAGGAGGCTTCTGGGACAGACTTCCATGCACACTAAGGAGGTCTTGCCCCAGGAAAAGCAGGTCACGCCCAGGGGCCGGGAGGGCTGTAGGGGATGCCTGTCCTGAAGGGGTGCAGAGGCAGGCCAGGTGGAAGGTGAAGGTGCACATGCCCTGGAGGAGCTCAGAGACCCTGTCTACTGGAAAAGAGGTGAAAACAAACCTTCAAAGAGGAAAGGAACCCGTCAGGAGGGGGTGGCAGGAAGCTGGCAGAGGCTGGATGGAGGCTGAGCCCCGTCAGGAGAAGCAGACGTGGTCCACAAAGGTGCTCGCAGAGGGAGCCCCACAGCCAGGCATGGCAGAGGACAAGTTGGGTCCAAATCAGGAGAACCCCAAGGGCCACCCCTAGTCTGTCTGGACCAAGGGCCCCTGACCTTCCTCTCCATCGCTCACCCACCTAAACAACCGTACAGGGTTGTGCGTTTGTCCACGTGGGAGTAACTGGGTGTGCGTTCCACCAAGGCCTGGCTGGTTTTTAGGGTCCCCCCAAACAGGAAGAGTGTTGGGGCAGGCGGGCGGATTTGCCTGCGCTTCCCCTCCATCCTTAGTCATCTCCAGGCACGCTCAGCGAGCAGCTTAACGGCCAGTGGCGGAATTTTAGAGGGAAAGAACCATCCCCCAAACCCCTGCAGCAAGACCGACCAAATCATTCTGCAAAATGCAAAACGGGGTTCCGGGCCCCCCACCGAGTGCTGAAGGGTGAGGGAGGTGGAGACACAGAGCTTCCGCACACTGCGCAGGCCCCCCCCCCCCCCCCCCCCCCCGCCGGAAGCGCATCTGCTCCTCCAGCTCCGTTATCACCTGCACCTTCCGGGGCTACGGGTTGCAGATCCCACCCCACCTGGGTGCCCCACAAGGGCCATGAGAGGATCCCCAGCAGGCTGGTCCCCATCGGGTGCTGACTGTCCCAGTCTACGGGGCAGGAAGGGAGTGTGGTTGGGCAGAACAGACCACGTGGTTTTGAGCATCCTGATGTGAAAAGATGGTACCAAATGCTCCCCAGGGGATCGGCAGCCCCTGCATGTTTAGAGAAGCCACATGTTAAGTGATGTGCCCACACTGTGGCTACCCAGATCCCCCATCAGAACTGGAACCAAGCAGTGTTTTTACTGAGTGTCTACCGTGCACCAGGAAGACCCTAGATACTTGTTCTGGAAACGAACGGTACAGAGTCCCCCACCAATGGTCCTCAGTGTCCACCGTGGGCCCTGACGCATTTGGCTGTGAATGATCTCTGCAGGAACTGGAGCTCTCTGTGCATTCAGGATCAGGACAGAACCCAGCAGTTGTGGTCTTTCTCAAAAGGTTTATCTCTCAAAGCCACCAACTCACTTAAGCTCTCTGGGGTTGGCCCAGGAATATGCATTTGTGACAGGCTTCCCAGGGGATGTGGATGGCCCTCAAAGTAAGAGAAATATCCTGATCCACACTGTGGGAGTCAGAAAATAAAGCAGTCGTGAGAGAACTAATGTTGATTGAACACTGTAATAGTCGATCGACTTCACGTTACTGCAACAAAATGCCTGAGGCAATTAACTTTATAAAGGGAGAGGGTTTGTTTAACTCATAGTTTGGGAAAATCAAGTGCAAGGTCAGGCTTCCTCAGTGCTTCAGGCCTCCAACAAGGTCAGGCAGCCATCTTGGGGAGAGTGCATGGTAGGATAAACCCCTCATATCAGGAGCCATGAAGAAGAGACAGACTGAGAGACCAGAACCCCACAGTCCCTTTTGAGAACATGCCCCCAGTGACCCAAGTTCCTTTCATTGGGTCCCACCTCCTGAAAGTTCCACCACCTCCCAATAGTGCCACCAGGATGCCAAACCATAGAACACTTTGTGACCCCACACTGTGCCAAACCCCTGCTATGTGTCCTTCCTGTAGTCTGTGAAAACCCACACAAGAAAGATCTGTATTCCTGATAGAAGAAAAAACCAGGTAAGTTAAGTAACTTAACCCCAAAATAAATGTACACTTAGAGCCAGGCACAGTGGCACATGCCTGTAATCCCAGCAACTTGGGAGGCTGAGACAGGAGGATGGCAAGTTTGAGGCCAGCCTCAGCAGCTTAGCAAGGCCCTAAGGACTTAGTGAGACCCTGTGTCAAAATTAAAAAAAAAAAAAAAAAAGGACTGAGGATGTGGCTCAGTGGCAAAACAACTGTGGGTTCAATCCCAGGTACAAACAAATAAGCCACATACATAGTGGGTTGGCCTTTGGACCGAAGCTCCCAGTTCCTCCAAGCCTGCACTCTGCGTAGCTCTGATGAGAACCAACACCAAGTCTCCCTGTTCTCTTTCCAGAGACAGACAGAGCATCGGCTGCCCATCCACACCAGGCCCCAGCAGGCCTAGAGAGGGGTTGCTTCGGGTCAAATGCTCACCCCTGTTAAAGTCAGCCATGGAGGAGGGTCGCCTGCCCAGAAAAGGCAACCTAGGACACTCCTTCAACAGGGACCCTGGGGACAGGGAGGCAGGTGCATGACTAATCTCTCCTATGTGACACTCAAGTCCCCAACAGTCATCTTTTCTTCCCCTTTCCTTTCTGACTGACCCCTAGATTCCTTCAGACTCTGGACCTTAGAAAGTTAAAAAAAAAAAAAAAGTGGTCAAGATTATCATCTCCGTGGCTGAGGTGTGAGCTATTCACTCCCTTCTGGGCAAGTAAGAATTTGACTGAGGGGCTTTATCTTGTGCAAGAAGAGAAGCTGGACAAAATTGTGAGGATGTGATGCCTGGAGCTGTGGCAGCCATCTTACAGTCAGGAGGGCAGGCAGCCGAACACCTGAGCATGTAGTGCCGCTCTGTTAGCCAACGCTGGAGGCACCCGCCTCTTCACGGGTAGAATATTAAATGACCTTGCTGTTTAAGCCCATGTCAGAAGCGTGTCTGAAAACATGCTCACTCAATGAGCAACCGTCCAACAGTACCGTGAAGGCATGAGAATGTGAGACCAGGAGGCCATTGAAGTCTCCCGAGGATATCAGGATGAAGGTGACTCATGGATGGCAACCAGGCAGCTGGTCGGTGCTGGAACAGGGTCCTGGGAATAGACTGGAGGCAGCCCTGCCTGGTCTCCCCTCTTCTATCACAAGAGGAGACTGGGCTCTTTGCCCAGGTGGTCTGTACACTTTTTCTCCCATGAGATTACCTTCCAGGACAGCCCCGTCCACCTGCATCTGGGTGGGTGAAGGTCCGGTGGCTCCAGCGTGGCCAGCCCCTTGGTGGAGGGTTTTAGGTTCTTGGGATGTGAGTGTCTGGCTTCCATGACATGCATCTTAGCCTCCGACTCTCACGCTGGCTCTGGGTGAGGCTGAGGCCCCAAATTTTCTGCTTCAGACTCTAAGCTAAGAACCCCAGGGGAGCAGCAGATACAGGGAAGGGCTCCCCTCAAATTCCCTCACTCGCCTGAAGGTCGATCGGCCACAGAGGCATAGCGGCCTTCAATCTCCTTACCGAAACCTCCTTAACTCAGGAAGACCAGCCTCACCTCCCGGAGGGACAGACTGAAAGTCAGACATCACGCCCAGAGCCCAGGCACACTCTGTCCCTGGCCATCGCCTGCTATTTGGGTCCATTTGTCCCCCCTAAAAATCACTTACTATTTTTTTTTTTTTTTGTACCCAGGGGGGCTTCACCACTGACCCACATCCCCAGCCATGTTTTATATTTGATTTAAAGACAGGGTCTTGCTGAGCTGCTTAGGGCCTCCCTAAGTTGCTGAGGCTGACTTTGAACTCGTGATCCTCCTGCTTCAGCCTCCTGAGCTGCGGGGATTACTCTTCTTCTCTCAAGCTGCCTTCAGCCCCGCCTTCCTCCTGGCTGTAGAGAGGGTGTTTCAACTTCAGCCATCTGGCCCTGCTGCGAGTTTTGGGGTTTACACTCCTGGGTGCTTGTATCTGAGCCTCTTCTGTAATCGATTTCAGTTCCCATTGGAGACCGAGTATGGAAACTTCATGGGGTAGAAAGAAGTTTCTTTTGCCCCTCCAATAGCAGGAGCCGAGGTAGCTCCACTCGCCATTTCCACAGATGTTCACAGAGCCTCCATGGCATCCAAGGCCCCAGACTCGCTGCCTGGCCGCCGGGCCGCCTCCCGCACCTGGGCTGGGGGCTGTGGCCGGGACATGGGCCGGTGGGCAGAGCAATCTCCATTCCCAGTTCTGTCCGCCTCGGTGGGTTTCACCGCACCTGCGCCTCGGTTCCCAGGATCTAAGAACCAGGACCGAGAACCCACCACCCGGCTCAACAAAACTGAACGAGGGCTCCAGGTGCTAGTTACCGCCTCGGTTATTAGGGGACGTTGGTCTGGCCGCACCCGTGTGGCAGGCTGCAGAGCCCGAGGCTGCAAACTCACCAGAATGTTCCTCGACTGCCTGGTCCCTTGGAACTCAGAATGCCAGACTCAGCTGCCACATTTCGGGGGGTGGGCCAAACCCCCAGGAAGGAGGGGACACGTGGAAAGACCGCCCTGCCTGAGCTCTGCCGCCACCTCTGCCACCGTGTCAAGAGCATCTCCCGCCCTGGGACCTGACGTGGGGACTGTTCTGGGTATCGGGTTTCCTGGAAGCATCTCTCGGGGGACTCCGCTGCAGGATTATGAAGGCTTTGCACCGCGCAGGGTCTTGGGAAGCTCATCTTGCCCCAGCCTCCTTCTTACAGGTGAGAAAACTGAGACCCAGAGAGGAAAAGGGCCCCCGGGGCGGTGGCACAGCGAGGTGGTGAGAGTCCAGCGGAAGCCAGGACTCCTGCTTTTAATTTTCTCCCATCTTCCTGCAGTCAGCAGGAAGACTGGTTCCCAGTGTTCACTTGAGAAAGAAAGAAAAGAAGAAGAAGAAGAAAACACCCTGATAAGAATCTGAGGAATGTGACCGATGAAAAGGAACGATCGTGGAATTTGGCATTCGACACCCACGCGCCATGACCGAGGACCCCCCGTGGCCCCAGCCCGGTGAATCCCTCCCTGAGCAGCACACCTCTGGCCTCAGGTCTGGCCCAGAGTCCAAACGAACAGGCTCTGGGGACGAACGTGGGACAGCTGGTGGCACCCCTGCCAATCACAGCTGTCTCTAAGGACGTCCGCGATTCCCAGGAGAATTTGAAGCGACTCAGACGCCAGCAGGGCTTCCGAAGTCAACGGGCTGTTTCCGAAGCGCACCTTCTGTTCTCCCCTGACCTGACTCCTCTCCCTGCTGGCAGCGCTGCTCAGGGGTTGGCAGCTCAGTGAGCCCCCCGCAGCTGGGGGCAGACGTGGAGAAGCCCCTCTGGTTCCTCCGGCTGCCAGCTGGAGACAGTCGAGTGGGCGGGGCCCAGTGGCAGAACCGCAGTGCGCTAGGGTGGGACCGTCCCTCTGGAGCACTCTTCCTTCACCTCTTCCTGCAGACCGTGGGGCGGGAAGGGCAGCCTGGTGCCGGAAGAGGCTTTAGGTAGCCCTTTAGGCTGAGGTCGTGGGGGTAGAAGGGCCAGAGCAAGGCCACCTCTCTCCCGGAAGCCCCGCAGCGGGGAGCCAGCGAGTGAATAGTCTGCGCTGTCCAGCCCTCTGGGGACAGGTTCCCACCGCCCACAGGAGCCAAGTACCAGGGAGGCCCTTGGCGCCCACTCCCCAGGCAGGGAGTCCTGCAAATACCTGACGTGATGAAGCATCCCCAGGTCTGCAAAGTTGTCCCCAAACCAAGGACTGGGTGACAACTTCCAGCCACCTAGGTGGGACGCATGTGCGGATGTGTGCTTTGCACCCACCCCATCCAACTGCTGCGTCCAGAGGGCAGAGCCCCTGAGCTCCTCTGACCAGCCCCTGGCCCCAGGTGAGCCCACGACGCCGGTCAGTGACTAAACAAAGGAAGTGTGGGTTAAGGCCTGGAAGGGACAAAGGCCACTCCGGGCCACCAACCTCTGAGGGTCTCCATGAGGAGCCCCACCGGGCCCTCTAGGGGCCTCTCTCCTTCTGAAACACGAGGCCCTGCCCCATCTCGGCCCCAGGTCACACAGTCTCCCCAGGCCACCTGCCTCGCAGGGGACACCGACCTTCTTCCATCCTGCTCAAGTGACCTTCCCTCCCAGACCTCTGCTGTTCCTCCTGGATAGTGGTGACCACTGTTAACACCAGGGGCACCCACATGTCCCGAGGTCCCAGAGAGCAGAGCCTGTTCAACCTGTAGCTGGGCAGCGGCGTCTGGCATTTGGGAAGAAAGGAAAGAAGGGAGGGAGGGACGGAAGTGGAAGAGAGAACTGTGCACTCACTGCAGAGTGGAAAACCATGTTATGAGTCTCCCTCTCGATTTCTAGTACATTTTACCACTAGCTCGGTTCCCACGGGAGCGCACCTCTGAAGTCACAAGGGAAGTGCCTTAGCAAGAGGACTGTCGATGAAGGTGAAGTCCCCGCCCCCCGCCGGGTGCCCGTGAGAAAGGACAGCAGCAATGACCAGCCATGTGCTTAGGGAGGGGCCAGCCAGCTTCCCAGGCACCCAAAGCAGCCAGGAGACAGTAACTGGGCATTGATGGACTTCCACCAGGGCCGCTGACTCTCCCTCCTCCCTCATGTCCCTCTCCTGCCAATCAGGGATGGCCTGGGACATCCGGGAGGAGTTGGTTCTCTGAGCCCCTTCCCCAGGTGTGAAAGTAACATCATGACGGTCCCTCAGAGACTCACTGGCAGGACTAAGCGTTTCAACCCTGTAATTCACCAGCACTGAGGTGGCTGTGGCTAGATTCCCAGGAAGTGGCTGGTTTTATCAGAATTCATAATCCACCTCCCAGTGGGAACTAGAAATTGAACAAGATGACCTCGTCATCCGAATGTCTGCCGTGTTCATCGGCGTCTCTCACGGTAATTGTGACCCTTGGAGCATATCGTGGGGCCCACGGGCAACCCTCCGCTGGGGAAGCTCAGGACACTCGCTGGCCTCCCAGAGCTGAAGCAGCCTCACCTCCCAACTGCCAATCACCCTGCCACCCAATAGCGAGCTACTAAGAAGGGCTCAGACCACGCCCTCCCCTCCAGAACCTTCAGGATGCTCTGGGGAGTGATGATGATTTGTGAGGGGACCCGGTGGCTTGCCAAGGCCCACACAGGCAGTAGGAAGGGCAAGGTGAACAGCAGGTGCGTCCTTGGCACAGGGTCTGGCTCAAGGCAGGCTCCCAAGAAAGGCAGAGGCGGCTGCAGTGGTTACTGCCAGTCGGGAGCGAGAACTCAGCCACCCTGGAGCCTGCTCGGGCCTCCATGACCTGCTGTCGCAGGGCGTGGACAATTCGGATCATGCTCACATGCATCCACTAGGAGACACCACCCGCTGGACTTGGCTGCTGAGGAAGGTCAGAAGATTTCATTTGTTGGGGAAAAATCACAGGGCTGTGAATTAGGAAGAGTCTCATGCCTGCTCTGCGTGAGTCCCTGGGTGAACTTGGCAAAGTGACCTCTAATCTAGACTTTCTAAAATGCCAGGTTCAAGCTGACATTCTGCAGCCCATATCCACCCACAGGTTGTGAAGTGGATCAGGTAGGAAACAACTCAGCTGTCCACCAACAGGAATGTGACTAGAGTGTGGAAATCTCCAAGGGACAACCCCATAGCCAAAAAGAGGACAAACCAAGTTAGGCGCCTGTAATCCCAGCGACTTGGGAGGCTGAGGCAGGAGAAGCCAGAGTGCAAAGCCAGTCGGGACAACTTAGTGAGACCCTGTCTCAAAATAAAATAAAAATGAGCTGGGAGTGTAGCTCAATGGTAGAGTATCTCTGGGCTCAATCCCAAGTGCCTCCAAAAAATAAAGATAAAAAACACACATTTTCAATATTATAAACGATTCTCAAAGAGATCATGTGAGAGAAAGAAGTCAGACCCACCAGGGTCCATCAAGTACAGGAAGAAGCAAAGCTATTGAATAGTGATGAAACTGGACTCATGATCAGCTCTGGCGGTGCTGCCTGGGCACACCAGAGCCTTCTGGGTGCTGGAAAGGTCCTGTACGCGGGTCTGAATGGTGGTTTACATGAGCGTGCTGGTAAATAGAAACCCAGTACACAATACAACAAAGGCTGGGCCCATCACTGTATTTAATTTGGTTTTTCAAAAAATAAAGGTTAAACAATAGGCTGGGGCAATTCTAAGCCATGTGTTCAACGAACACTGAGTCCTATCTAAGCATCAGACTCAGATGGTCACTGGCATGAGTGCTGAAAAGGAGACGTGAAATCTGATGAGGCGACGTAGGCACACAACACGACCCGGGTGTCCCCAAGGACTGGTGGTTTCGGGAAGCCATGTGGGACAGGAAGGCCCCTCGGTGAGGCTGAGCCTCCCCAGGCCTTCCCAGGAAGCCCCTCTGGCCCCAGCTCCTGCCTGTCTGCACTCTCGACTCTCCTGCTGCCTCGTCGTCTTGCAGCCTGTCCCCCCAGCAGCTCCCCAAGCCTGGAGGCTGAGGAACACCCCCAAACCACAAGCATGGCACCCTGGTTTTCTAAGCTTTCTTTCACGTCTCTTTTTCACTGACTCCTGCTCCAGCAATCCATGTGTTCTGGGCTCCCAGACTCCACGATCCCAGATTTTGTCCTCCTCTCGGGGGCCACTGTTCTCAAGAGGGGCGGCCACGTTCCCAGGCTCCCTACCTGCCCCACCCGCCCCTCTCTTCTACCAGCTGCACCTACTCTCCAGCTGAGGGTCTCCCGACACGACCTCCTCAGTCCCCTGTCTCCTAAGTCTCCCTGTCCTGATCCCCACCACCCAACTCCCGGCTTGCTTTCTCGTTCAAGATTCTGGGGTCCCCCAAGTCCCACAAGCCTCCTTTCTCCCTCCATGCCCCCTCAAAAGAGCTTGTCCGTTCCAGACCCCCCAGGGAAGGTTCCAGACACTGTCCAGTGAGTGTCATCCCACGTCCAGCCAGGCTCCTCTTCCCGCGGGCCTCCTCTTGGCAAAGAACACCACTGTCCAGGCTTCTCCTCAGCCCAGTGGCTAGTGGCCACAGGCTCCACGTTCCCTCCATGGCATCTCTCCGACCCTGTCCTGTTCCTGCCACCTTGGTCCAGGCCTCCCAGGTCTCTTCTGGAAGACAAGAAATCCTGCTCTTGTGACCTACCATGATGGCCAGGGTCAAGAACAGAAGACATTTGCAAAGGCCTAAAAGCTCTGGCATCGTCCAAGGGGCTGTGTTGGGCTGGAGTGGCCAGTTCAGGGCGAGGGAAGCCAGGCTGAGTCTGGAAGGAGCCAACCACAGGAGGCCTTGAGGGCCACACCAGGAGATCGGAGCCGGGGCCCAGGCCATGGGGAGCCCTCCGGGGGTTCTTAAGCAAGGGCAAGATATGGACAGAGCTGGTACCGGAAGGATTTCTCAGCAGCTCCTGTGCACATGATGACCTGGAGGCTGAGACCCCCACCCGGCCATGGCTGCAGCCTGAAACCCGAGCTGCCCCTGGTCAGTGGCAAGCAATTACTTGGCCTCCTTTGTTCTCAGCAGTGATTAAAGGCAGATGTCCCTCCAGTGGAAGGTGGAAGGAGCCCACCTTCCCCTCACTCCCCCATCTCATCTGGCTGCTGCGCCCAAGGCCTGTGTGTCCACTGGGCTGCCCACAAGAAAGGCCGGCAATCTGCATGGAGGAATTACAGCTCTCCCCGGCAACCGGCGGGAAAGACTGTCTCAGGTTCTTGATTTGTCCCTGCAAAGTTCTTTTCCCCTGCAGCCCTGTTGATTAAAGGGCTTTCCCCCGAGGAACCCCCGCAGCGGGCAATTCCCAGGAGCCAGCCAGGGAGCAGCCAGCTTCTGCGCAGCTTCCCGGGAGCTCCAGGGCCTGCCTCCTGCGGTTCTGCTTGTTTGTGGGTTTCTCCGTGGGATCAAAACAGAAAATTAAATCCACAGCAGGCTGCAGAATGCTCTGAACCAGGCCACCCCCATGGTCCGACATAAAAAGCAGAAAACTAATGATGCTGTTTTCCTCCCAGAAAGGTTTCTTTTAATCAGCCCTGGGGTGGGTTTGCCAGGCTTCTGGTTAGAATTCCTCAGGATAAGTTTCTCTCCCCTCAGAGGGGACCTCACAACGGGACATTTGGAGCCAGACAACAGTGAGGTCTGGAAACTGCTTTATGGGGACAGAAAATCCTCCCAATAGCCGAGAAGACCTGGCCTCCTGCTTTCTGATCCTCAGAGACTTGAGAATCAGGACGAGGACATTGTGACCATTCTTCACACAGGAGTGTGGTTCAGAGAGGGGACACGGTGTAATGGTGTCCCACTGCTGTTGTGGCGACCAATTTGGTGACTTAAAATGACACATATCTATTATCGACAGCTCTGGAGATGAGAAGACCCAAATCAGTCTCGTGTGCACTTTAATCAAGGCTGTGGCCAGGCGGATTCCCTCCAAAGGCTCCAGGAGAGGAGTCCATTTGCTCTTTCTCCAGCTTCTGGAATTCACCCTCCTTCCTTGGCTGGAGGCCAGTCCTCACATGGCTCCAGACTCTTGGTCCCAAGGTCGTACCTCCCCCGACTTGCTCCCCGCCCCACCCTTACAAGGACCCTTGAGATCAGACTGGGCCAGCCGATGATCCAGGATGGCCTTCCCAACTGGAGATCCTTGACTTAGTCACATCTGAGAAGTCCTTTTGCCACACAGGGTAACGGTCACAGGCTCTTGGGTTAGGATGTGGGCGTGGTGGGGCCTACTCTTCTGCCTCCCGTGTCGGTGGCCACGCTGGGCCCGGAATCCTTGCCTGGAAGGAGCGTGACGCCAGGCCGTGGAGGGAAGCACGTTTCAGATCATCGGGAATTGGATTCCCATCGTGTGTCACCCTCCCTGGGGTTCCCGGACATCATCCTCAGCCTGGTGTACAAAATCCTGGTCCCTGATTGGCACAGAGGACACATGCTCATAACCATGGACCCAGAAGGGGACTGTGGGAACAGGAGGTGGACACACATCACAGACCCACTCTCCCGGGTGGCTCCTGCTGTTGTCACCAACCTGGGACATCCCTCCTGCCTTGTCACTGACTCTACTAGAACGTCCTCTCTCCTCCATCGGTTCCATCCGCCCACGTCTTGGGCCACGTCCCTCCCCAGAGCCTGCCCACCCGCCCCACTGGACTCCTATCCCAGGGCCCTGTCCACTCTGGGTGGACTGCGGCCAGGTCACCCTGGCCTTGGTTCCTCCTTCAGTCATCCATGCTCAAGGTCATGCTGCGCAGCCGTCAAGGTCACGGGCTCAGACAGCCTGGGTTCCAGTCCCGGTTTTGCCCTTCTTAGCTGGGTGGCCTCCCGTTCCTCCACCTCCAGATCTACACAAGGACCCGTGCAGCACGCGGCCCGCGGCTCATCGTGAAGAGGCGCGCGAACCTACTGAGCGCAGAGGCAAACGGCTCCGCCCTGTGCTTAGGGCTCCAGGATGGTCCAGGCGCAGGGCGGGCCTGGGCTCTAGCTGCCGGGTTGATAGTCTAACTGAGAGCACAGGGAACAGAGGAGGGATTAGCAAATAATTCAAGGCCGAGCTAAAACTGTGGGCCTGAGGTCTGGACCGGTCCACGTCGGCGACTGGGCGACGGCAGCCACATCCGGGCAGCGCTTAGTGGCGGGCTCTCACAGGACCCCGTGCGCACTGTGCTTCTAACGATGCTTCAACATCGGCCGCCTGGGCCCAAACCTGGCACACCTAGTTCTAACAGCCTGGTAAGGCCCCCGAGTCGCCTTGCTCTGGTCCCCTGGCTCTCTCCCAGGGGAGCACTTTTTGAACACAGACCCATCAGTCCAGAGTCCACCCCGCTAACCACCTCCTTTTTCAAGCACCCCAGGTCACTAGCCACCACCCTAATTGCCCCAGAGCCAGGTAGGAGACAGCTAGGGACAGCCCCCAGGCCCCGGAGCCTGCTGAAATTATCCAAGCCAGCCAGTCCTGAGTCTGCTGGCCCGGCCTTGGCCCTTCCTTCTTGCGGAAACCACAGTAAAGGTCTTGACTAGGTTTCCCTGCCTCCCTCTGCCTCCTGGCAGCCCAGGGCTTCCCCCTGTGACCCACTGGGCACACCCCTCCTCTTGGGCACCGACTGTGAGTAATAAATATCACCTCAGTGGCATCGTCTCCTGGTCTGTTGGCCTTGCTGTACCTGGAGTTCTCCACTAAGACACCATATTCTAGCACCCTCTGACCCTTCCCCTCCAAATGCAGACGCTGAGCGGCACCACGCAGGATGTGAAGTCAGAAAACACGAGATTCCAGCCCTGGCTCAGCACTCCCCAGCTGAATGGCCTGGGACAAGTCCCTCCTGGTCTCTTAGCCCCGTTTCCCTATCAGAGGCAGCAGGTCAGTCTCAAACTACAGAGGCTATCACTAAATTCCAAACGGAGCCCACAGAGATTCCGAGGCCTCCAAAATGGAGTCCAAATGTGGAGCTGGCTCCCTCCTGGAGTCACACAGAAACCTATGAGAAGGGAACCAGGACAAGGAAGCTCGCCTTGCTCTCGGAATTTCCTGGGTCCAGCTGTCGCACAGCAGGACCTTCGCTGACACTCCCCCAGGACACCCAGGCCTGGGGACGGGTCTCACCAGCTGCCCAGGATGAACCGCAGCTCTGACACAACCAGGCCCGAAGGTAGATGCTCAGACAGACCCCAGTGTTTCCAGCAAAAAGGGGGTGACCCACAGCCCACCACACACACCCACAGACCGTCGTGTGTGAGCAACGCCAAGATCAGAGGACTCCAACCTCGGCCCAGAACCAGACGCCCCAGAGAGGCAAACAAGTGTGTTTGTCTTCACCATCTGCTCTGGCTGGGAGGGCGGGGTTTCGCCCATCCCCCTTCCTTCCACTGCTCTGTCCCCCCTCGAGGGTCCTGTTACCACAGCCAGGCAACGCTGACCCCAGGACAGAAGGCTTTGGTTAGCAGGTCAGGGCAGAGAGGCAGGGCAGGGGGCACAGGCCAGAGAGGAGACGGAGGAGGGGCACGCTGTCCTGGTGGACCCCTGAAGTCACCGGGTAGGAGAGAGGGGCTCGGAATCCTGGGGGGGGGGGGCCGCGGGGTCTGTGGGAGGCCTCACAGCCTCAGAGAAGTGATTTTCAACCTCTGGAAAAGTCTCCCTTCTCCATCGGCTCCCACTGGTGCCTCTTGGGTTCTCTCTGTTTATCTGCTTTTGTTTTTCCCTGTTGCCAATTAACAGGTAGGCCACCACTTGGGAACAGCCTAAAGGAAGACCTGCAGAGGGCGAGGTCTGCAGTGAAGGGTGTGGCTCGGAGCTTCCACGCCCTCTCTGGGCACATCATCATCCCAGAATAGAAAAATTATAAAGAAGCCCAGGGCTTCTTTAAAAGTGGCTTTAGAAAGTTGTTGTGGTGGGAACAGTGTAGACAATGACCTCACTCCAGGCAGGACCCCTGGAAACTGCCGTCCTGCTCCAGGAGAGGGACCAGTGCCCCAGTTTCCCAGAGGACAGTGGGTCAGGCACTCACACATTCACATACATGTCCTAAGTTGTCCTAAGATCAGGCTGAGGTCGATAGCCCCAGACACCTTGGGTGTTTGCTCCCAGTGGGTATCTGACCCACAGGAGCTCCTGGGCCCTGTGGCATTTGCCCTGATCACCCACAGCTCCTGGCACCCAAGAGGCCCAGCACAGACAGCATCTGTCCCATGACAGGCTCCCTCCCCTGGAGACTTTGCAGAAGGGCTGCTTTTCATCTTCCCCAGAGAGTCTCCTTTTTTTGTCCTCTACCTAAATCTTGTCCTTGAACCTTTCTTGGTTCAGCACTCATGATGCTGGTTAAAATATCAAATAAGAAAGACATATTATTTAAGGTATAGGTAAGTTGGGCAGAAAGATAAAGAATTACTGAGACTAGAAGTTAATAGAAGGTATGAATTCCTAGAGACAAGCTAAGGAACCTCTCAGCCTGACTTGGGCAAAAGTCTTACTTTCTCAGAAAGCTACTGCAGGATGCGCTTCATCACAATAAGGAGTAAATAAAAAACAGCAGATCTGAAATGCAGTAGAGAAAGGGTCTCCACACAAAAGAGATGCTTAGGAATGTGGATAAACAGTGATTCCAAGATTCCTAGATTGTACATCTCACTTCCATCAGCCCAGCTCAGAAGAAAATTTGTGCGACCAGGAGAGAGTTTGGGCATGATGTAGAATAATCCCACAGAAAGCCAATTGAGAGGATTCAAGTTGGTGGACTAGAGGGAGGCTGCATTTCTTGTCGCTCCATAACTTGGATTTCAAGCAGAGGATATCTGTTTCTTGGTGAGGCAGTTTTTGCTGCTTATCGATCCCCTGCTGTTTACCCCAATTGTCTACTGTGATCACCTGCAGTCTGCCGGCATATCAACACCTTTTTTGAGTGCAGATTGCTCACTGTCAGGCGCCTACCACCCACCATTTGCCTGCCTCTTGCCTGTCCATCACCTGCCTTACACCTGTCCATCACCCACCGCCCGAGGTTCACCTCCCAATCATCCGACAGCAGTCAGCAAACTGATCACCAACGTCCTGTGGAGCGCCAGCTGCCTGCTGTTGCCTGGAAGTTCTCTGTCACAGTGCCTGCAGGTTTGATTACACATGGCTGCCGCTGACTGAGCCTTGCCTCCAGGATCCCTTAGCCTGACCGATCACTCCCTGCCTCTGGGGTCCTCACATTGACTGACTGCTCCCGGCCACCAGTACCCCCAGACCGACTGCTCCCTATCACTAGGACCCCCAGACCGACAGATTGCACCCTGCCTCCAGGATCCTGCAACCACACCAAAAACACCCCACCTCCAGGACCCCTGCCCAACAAACTGCACCCCACTTCCAGGACCTCCAGCTGACCATGTCCACACCCCCAGCTGCAGCTCCCCATTTGGAACATATTTGGAAGCCAGAGCAGCCATCTTAGATAATACTGGAAGCCATAGCTCCCATCTTTAGGTGGGGCAAATCCCATCCTGAGATGCCTGCTGGAGACCTGAAGCTCACTGTCAGGTACCTCTCATACATCAGGCCACTGAAGACTGGGAGGTTTGAATACTATATGACTGTTACAGTGTCAATTTTCTTTTTTCTCCTTATTGAACAATTTTAAGTTTTTGTTTCTTTACTTTTCTTGCTCTCTTTTCCTTTTGTTTACCTGTTCCCTCAGAGTCTCTTTCTCCCTTTTGGCATGCTAACAACCAATTTCTTTTGATTATACTCTCACCCTTTCTATTATCTAGAACTTCTGTATATTCTTTTCTTATCCCATTAACAGCTACATCCTACATCCCTCTGCATCCTCTTTGTCCTTCATTACAAACTGCAAACCTTATTGCAAATCTGTTTGTTATACTGAAGATAATAATTGAACTCATTCTGCTTATTATGACAATATTATTAATGTCCTCATAGGAGCTATTTGGTCTAGGATTGCATAGTGTCTGAATTGGGCACTGCTAATATTGATCTCCTCCTTAAAGAAAAAGTTTAGGAAACCTATAGGGCCACTATAAGCCCATAGGGGGGTATCTGCAATATCCTAGATCTGCTCTGCTAGAGGGGAAGATACATGAACAACATGAAAAAACAAGGGAAGAAAATGATCCAAACAAATCTAGATTCTATATTAATAGAATCCAATGACAGTATGGTAGGAGAAATGTCAGAAAGAACTTCAGATTATACATGATAAAGATGATTGTGAAGCAAAGAATGAGATAAGAGAGCAAATGCAGGCGATAAATGATAATACCAATAGGCATTTCAAAGAGCAACTGCAGGAAGCAAAAGATCATTTCAACAAAGAGACAGAGATTCTCAAAAAAAAAAAAAAAAAAAAAAAAAAAAAAAACCAAAAAAAATGGAAATCCTTGAAATGAAGGAAACAATAATTTCATTCCTTGAAATGAAGGAAACTCAATGGAAAGCATCACCAAAAGTCTAGACCACTTGGAAGACAGAACCTCAGACAATGAAGACAAAATAAAGTTGCCCAAACAGAGAAAATGGTAAGAAATCATGAACAGAATCTCCAAGAATTATGGGACATCATGAAAAGACCAAATTTAAGAATTATTGGGACTGAGGAAGGCACAGAGATACAAACCAAAGGAATGAACAACCTATTCAATGAAATAATATCAGAAAATTTCCCCAGCCTGAAGAATGAAATGGAAAATCAATTACAAGAGGCTTACAGAACACCAAATGCACAAAATTCCACCAGATCCACACCAAGGCACATTATAATGAAAATGCCTAACATTCAAAATAAAGATAGGATTTTGAAGGCCACGAGAGAAAAGCATCAGATTACATATAGGGGGAGACCAATACGGATATCAGCAGACTTCTCAACCCAGACACTAAAAGCTAGAAGGGCCTGGAACAACATATTTCAAGCTCTGAAAGAACATGGTTGCCAACCAAGAATCCTATATCCAGCA